>NC_071402.1:141087337-142475837 GCF_017976375.1 Cuculus canorus
GTCTTCAGCACAGGAAGGACATGGATCTGTTGGAGCAAGGCTAGAGTAGGGCCACAAAGGTGATCAGAGACAGCTCCCACATGAGGACAGGCCGAGAGAGTTGCAGCTGTTCAGCCTGGAGAAAAGAAGTCTCCAGGAAGACCTTATAGCAACTTTCCAGTACTTAAAGGGGGCCTAGAGGAAAGCTGGGGAGGGGCTCTTTGTCAAGGAGTGCAGGGATAGGACAGAGGGCAGGTTTAAATTAGGAAGAAATTTTTTCCTGTGAGGGTGGTGAGGCACTGGAACAGGTTGCCCAAAGAAGTTGTGCATGCCCCACCCCTGGAAGGTTCAAGGCCAGGTTGGATAAGGCTTTGAGCAACCTTATCTAGTGGAAAAGTTTTCCACCCCACCGCAAGGCGGGGTGGAAAAACTATGATTCTACTGAAACCAGAAATTCCTGCACATGGGATAGTAAGTTACCTACAATACAAATGATTTAGACCTCTGCTGTCTTAGCTAACTAATGTTAACAATAATAGTTATCCTCTACACAGAGCAGCCCTGGAGAAGAAACCTGCCAGGGGTTGTGCAGCTGTTTGCTGGGAAAAAAAGAAAAAAAAAATGTTAAGATTCAGGATTTTTGTTCTATGACAAGATTTGTGAGTACTTCAATAGTTCAAATACTTTGGTACTGTCTGCTTCTAGTCTAGCCTGTGTTGTTCTTCCCACCTGCCTTTCTGCCCATGAAAGTGCAGGACTTCATTTTAAAAACAGGCAAGTGCTGGATCTCCTTAACAAAATGACAGCAAGATTTAACAAGGCAAAGTGGTCAATTTTCCTCACAAATTAAGCCTCATTTTCTGGGATGATTTAAGTTTAAATGAAAACTCAGTGAACAAAAAAATCCCAACCCTACTTAACCAAAACCTTTATCCAGGGGCAGACGTCTGGCATAGAAAGCTCCATTTTGTGCCGCTGCAATATGGTAAAGTTTTAATCATCCAAAAAGAAATCACAGAATACTAACACAAACAGATAATTTTAACTAGCACTACGAGTTCTGACTGTGATCCGCATGATCCTGACTTTGAAACAACAGGCAGGATCCTCCTTGAAACAGGTGATCTACTAACAGAAATTGCCTCAAAGAATTTATAGTCTAAAATTACCCAAATTAAGGTGTTCATGTTCTGTTTTCATTATTAGCAGTGTCTCTATAGGGCCAATGCTTTAAAAGGTTCAGTGGAAAAGAATCCATTCTTGACTGCTGAACAGAATGGATCCTTACTGGTGTCCTGCTATGCATGTCTTAAATAGAAATTACGTTACATAAACTGGATTATTATAGATTATTTTGTAAAGAGTGAGAAGACCTTGTCATGCAAAGAAGTAGCTGATCCTTTAGAGCTTACTGCAATGATGCAGTGGCTTCTTTGTGAATATAGCAAGGCATTAACTGTGTTGAAGTACTCCAGAAAACTCCTTCTAAACCATTCTGCTACTTCTAAAGTATTCCTTTCACAGATTTACAGCCTAGTCCTATGGCCAAGAAGTCAGGAAAGAGCCAGAAGCAAAGATTTCCTGAACAAAACACAGCAGAATAAATTGCAAGCAAAGACAGGTACACTGAGTTGCTACCTCAGTGCCAGTGTTCGGTTCTCTATGTTGAGCCTTTGATGTTCTTGGAGGTTGGCACTTATTTTATCTTTCAAACCAGGACTACACATGCAGCATACACTTTGCATTGGAAGTGGTGCAAATCAATAAGCTAGATTCAAGTTCCCATTGCAAGACAGACATTCCCAAATTACATTAGTGTGGGAATCCCATAATAGAGATAAATTTTGCTGCATGTTATATCTAAATGAATAGGAACATAAACCAGCCCTCTCCACTACAAAAGTGAATGATTTTTGTTTATCCCTGCATCCTAATCACATTTCACATTTCCCCCTACATGCAAAAAGTAATTTGGATAACTTCAGCCATAATGACTTAGTGAATCCAGATGTAGCATTTGTAGTAAGTTACTCCGTTTATCACAGCTAACATTTCTAAGATTGTCTGTTTTGAAGGCATTATGATATCTGTCCATATTTGATGGACTTTCAATTTGAACATCCACCAGGGAAGCTGGAAATAACAACTGTATGTATGGTTTAGATACTGAAAATCTACAAGTCCACACTAAACAAGCCCCTTCAAGCTGACATAACTTTGATAACTCATCAAGCTTCTTACTAAAAGCTTTACTATTATCATTCACAGGTTACATGAAAAGACTATTTGTCTCTTATTCTCTCCCTTTTTTCTTTTTTTTTGTAAGCATTCTCCTTCATATGGATGATTTTGCAAGTCCTTATCCAGACGCTATGTAAAGTTCATGTTTACTTCAGCTCTTTTCACTTAGAATTCAGGTATCACTTATTTAGACTTAAGATTCATTTGTCCATCAGCTTCAACTGTCATTGCCATGAAAGATACTGACATAGGGCAAGAATCATAATGTGTCAATATTAAACTACTATGGATTACTAGGAATCCAACCTATGGAACACATGAAATTGTATTTCAATTTGATCTGTTTGAGTTTAACCATTGCTCTTGCAACTCAAATTTTGAGACTCTTCCATGTCCAGTTCCTCCATATTTTCTGACATCCTTAATATCAATTTAAATTTCCTCTCCAGTGGTAATGTCATCTACTAACTACTTCTTTACACTGATTAAAAAAATTCACTAATTAATGCAATGTAAGTTGCTCCACTGCTTTCTCCACCTAATTTCTTATCATAATGTGCTTATATTAGTACATTTTCATTAGGTAACAGATAACATACTTGAGAATACTGTTATTCAAAGTATGAAGTAGCTGTAGAATTACTCTTCTAGTTATTATTACTGATTTTTCCTGCATAATTCTTTAAAATTATGGTTTTCATGTATATTAAATTATCAGTTTTACCATGACC
Source organism: Cuculus canorus (assembly GCF_017976375.1). Classification (NCBI taxonomy): domain Eukaryota; kingdom Metazoa; phylum Chordata; class Aves; order Cuculiformes; family Cuculidae; genus Cuculus; species Cuculus canorus. Next base: position 141,090,289 of record NC_071402.1, read on the forward strand.
GTGAAAATTTGCACTAAAAGCCTGCTGTTATTGACAACAGCTTTCAACAGAGAATTTGCCCGCCCTTAAGAAATCCTGGGTCTGGGGACATCTTAAATAATAAGGATCAAGACTGTGAAATTGATTAAAAACAGAAGAGGGCAAATCTTATATTCTGGCAAGTATTTGTACTGCTCAACAGAGACACTGCATTATTTCATGGGAATCAACTTCAAATGCTGCTGTAGCTATGCCCAAATAACCTAGGCAAGCCTGTAGTCCAACAAGGATTACAGAAGCCACAATAAAGCCAGGTAATCGAATGCACAGTGAAACAGATTTTCTTTGACAGAGAAAGATGACCAAAAAAAAAACCCAGAAGTGCTAGATGCAAGCAATCAAATTGCTGAAGTAGAAATCAAACCATCTTACTATAGGACCTACAGCAAGACACCACAGGAACAGTTTGCTCCTGAAAACTCCCTTATGAATTCTGTTTCAATAGCTCTTCAGCCGCAAACAGATTTTATTGAAAGCAAGTGGGATTAGTGGGATGACTTTATGCGATGAAAACCAGACAGAGCTGGTTTCCTCCTGCACTGCTGACAATTAATCCAGATCACAAGACTAGTTGCTACTCAACAAGACACCTAGCAGTAAAAACATTCTTCATCTTGATCATCCAGATGTTAAATCTGTTGTTACCCTGGATTTCAGATGGGACAATGGATGCTTCAGAAAGATACAGGAGAAAAAAAATATCATTCAGAGTCAGCTTAAAGGACTCTCCATAGCACAGGCAAAAGCAAATTTTGCTATCAGGTGAATGAGAGGTTACTTTTTATCCTGCAGGGAAGTCAAGTATGAAAAATCACACAATTGTGACAGAGCTAGAGGGAAAACCCTGTAAAGTCAGGTACGGTGGTCCTACTGATGCCAAAGAGAAACAGCCCTTTTGCAGAAGACAGAAAGTGATTTCCCACTCTCACAGCAGCAGCCACCAGCCCAGCACTTCAGCTGTCCCCTCCCACACCATGACCAGCCCAACTTCACAGGGCACATGCCAAGAGGGCTTTGAAGCCTTTGCCATTTTGCCGTCTCCTGGCAACCTTCGGTGGGCAAAAACTTACATTCCTTCTCTGAATAGGATACTATTTTGATTACAATTGCACCAGATAATTACAGAAATGCAAATCTCTCATGTTCTGACAATAGTCTGAGAAAATACTGTGGGGTTTGTAGAGGAAGAAACAAACCAAGTCGCTTGGCTTTCCAAATGCACACAACCTCCTTGCAAGGGAGGATAACATCTTGTGCTGCTGAAAACTGGAGGTATTGATTAAATTCTTTAATATTCATAGCAACTTCCTGAGCAGAAGTTCTCTAAATATTTACTGAAGCTGCTAGAGTTTCTCAACATCAACTCTCAAATTTGCTGTCCCAGTAGCAGTGTTTCATTCACACAGTTGTTACCTTTCTGCTTGCTCTCTGCCTAGTTGTGTCGTGCAAAAAAATGCCAAGATCTGTGGAATTATGGAAACGTATAATGTGGAGACAGCCTGTGAGCAGCTGAGTCTAATACACAGCAACGAGCAATTTCTAGAATCTTTGAGGCTAATTTGAGTTATAACCACATTTTTCTCATAAAGGAAAGCAGGACACAGACAGGACTTTAATGGCTTCCTGGCTTTCTCAGAGTAGTTGGTTTTTGCAAATCTAGCTTTCCAGAACAGCACAGAATGAACTACTAAATTTGAAGTTCTCCCCATGTAACCAAAATGCTACCTGCTGCACTCGGTTGTTGTTCCAATCTAGACCTAGATGGCTCTTTCACAGCAACCACTATTGTATCAAGAACTGTTTGACCCAAGTCAGACAATGATAATGACCCATTCCTTTATTTTCATATGACAGGCTCAAAATTTGTGCTTTATAAACTGCTTTCCCTTGCATACACTAAAAAAGCTGCTAAAATTGTCTTCCATCTTTAACAGACTGGTGAAACTTCAAATACTGGAGCATTAAGCTAAAGCATTGTCCATTTTTGCAAGTATCCTAATTTGCAACTTTCTAAATCTCTTGAAATGAAATATTTCCAATCAAAAGATGCACCTTTGTTTTGGCATTGCTTGTAACAGTTTGCTTAGTAGATTGTTACCAACATTCCCCCAAAAGTCTGTAAGGTAACCAGTCTTTATCCACTGTGTAAATTACATGTTTAATTCAGTGCTAACATAACAAATGAGTACTTTAAGGACTATGCGCTTTTGTTCTCAAAAGAGGTAAGAAACTTGTTATGAATTTAACTGAATTTGCTTAGACAAACCAGCTGCAGTCAGCAACAGTACAATTTTTTTTATGGTTATGGACTTTGAAGCCAAGTATGGTTCTTCACCCTCAGCAAGTTTGCAGATGACACTAAGCTGGGAGGAAGTGTCGACCTGCTGGAGGGTAGGGAGGCTCTGCAAAGGGATCTGAACAGGCTGGACTGCTGGGCCGAGACCAATGGGATGAGGTTTAACAAGACCAAATGCCGGGTCCTGCACTTGGGGCACAACAACCCTATGCAGCGCTACAGACTGGGGGAAGAATGGCTGGAGAGCTGCACAGAAGAGAAGGACCTGGGGGTGCTGGTTGACAGCCGACTGAACATGAGCCAGCAGTGTGCCCAGGTGGCCAAGAAGGCCAATGGCATCTTGGCTTGTATCAGAAATGGGGTCACCAGCAGGTCCAGGGAGGTTATTCTCCCTCTGTACTCGGCACTGGTGAGACCGCACCTCGAATACTGTGTTCAGTTCTGGGCCCCTCACCACAAGAAGGATGTTGAGGCTCTGGAGCGTGTCCAGAGAAGAGCAACAAAGCTGGTGAGGGGGCTGGAGAACAAGTCTTATGAGGAGCGGCTGAGAGAGCTGGGGTTGTTTAGCCTTGAGAAGAGGAGGCTGAGGGGAGACCTTATTACTCTCTACAACTACCTGAAAGGAGGTTGTGGAGAGGAGGGAGCTGGCCTCTTCTCCCAAGTGACAGGGGACAGGACTAGAGGGAATGGCCTGAAGCTCCGCCAGGGGAGGTTCAGGTTGGATATCAGAAAAAAATTCTTCACAGTAAGAGTCATTGGGTACTGGAACAGACTGCCCAGGGAGGTGGTCGAGTCGCCTTCCCTGGAGGTGTTTAAGGAACGGGTGGATGAAGTACTTAGGGACATGGTTTAGGGAGTGTTAGGAACGGTTGGACTCGATGATCCAATGGGTCCTTTCCAACCTTGTGTGATTCTGTGATTCTGTGAACTTTGCCACAGCAGATAAAGAAGAGGTAGCTACCTCAAAAGAAAACCCCCAAACAACTGCGAAATTAATTATGAGGCAATTTAAGATGTGGCCTCCAAAGAAGGCAAACTTTGCCTAAATCACCAGATGTAAAACACTAGCCTCTCTCCACTTTAAGTGCCCAAATAGTTAATTTAAAGCAGCAGCAGACTTTTCAGTACACAGAAAGAGGAAGAACTTAAAGTAGAATTGTTATGCTGGTGGAGACGCCATAGTAGGCTGGGTTTTTTTTTCCAGTTAAAATCCATGTTTAAGAGTCTTTAGCTCAACAGTATGGGCACTCATGTAAGAGAGGATGCCCACTGCAGCAACAGCTTGAACATCTTATTTTGTGACGTTGCAAAGTGCATTACCTTTCCTAAGGAAGAAGATTTTAATTCTACAATGGAATTCAAAACCAGCTCACCAAGATGTATGCGGGACATTATGTTAACTCAAGATGCTCTAAAAAGTTGCAGCAGCACTGGCTTGACCACCCCACAAGTATCTGTTTGAATAAAAAGTTGGCGTCCCACTGCCTCATGTAAAAAGACTTCCTCCTCTGGTCATGCTTTACGAGAAGGAAATCAATCTGTTTTGCATTTAGGTGTAAGATGCATTGTGCTGCCAATTCTGCAAAAACTGTAGGGGCAACCATAGGACTGCCCAGAAGAAAATTCAGTGCAACGATGGAATGGTGAACAGCAACCACCTTTGCCTTCCCTCCACATATCAACAGAGACATCCTGGTGTGTCTGTGGGATTAGACAGGTGTTTCGAAGATTTCGCTTTCAGACTGAGGGATCTACATGATCTATGGAGGATCTAAATCCCATCTTTGATATTCATAAGCCCTTTTGGACCTCAATCCAGAGCTAGGTCTTTAAACTTCAATAAACTGGAAGACCTATTGATTACATAAATATATGCAAGTTACTAAGAGTGACTGTTTCAGAATATCCACAACTAGAGAGCACAAAACCCAAGTTATCACAGACATTGTATACAAAATAAAATGCAAAACAGACCTAGGAAAACACTTGATCTTCAGAAGCAAAAAAACATAATAAATTCATGAACTTTTACATATGGATCATTTCTTATATAGATGTTTTCTTGCTGGCAAAGTAATGAGCTTGCATGTGTCAAAACCAAGAAACCTATTTTAGAACGGCATATAAATTACAAGGAGTATGAACTCCCACAGTCAGACTTAACGGCTGAAACTGTTGCTCAGACATACAAGAGAGATCACAAAATAAGTACCCTCAAACCTTATGCTTTTGGGTTTCATTATAATTCAGAACGTCTGCTCAAATACAGCCACCTGTCTTTTGTTCTGCTGTCTACCTTAGTGTTCTTCTATACAAGCCACAAATCCCAATCAGTCTGGTTTTGCAACACAAATGCATGAGATTAGTGACTGCAGGAGCAAACAGAATCAGTTTAAATCCCGTAAGACAAGTGAATGATATTAATTCACAAGTATGAAATCTGAGATCTCTTTGCCTTTAATTTAAAAAACCTGTACCTAATAATCACATTAAAGTCTGTTTGGCATGCCAGACAGCTTTTACTTCCTCTGTTATTTTTACAATTTGAATGTCCTTTGTAGTTACTGAAATTAATTTATGCCTTTCAGCAAATATTTTTTTTTAACTTTTTATCCATAAGGGTGGGTATTGTCAAGTACAATATACTTCTATAATTTCCCATCTAAGTGCTTTTTCTCTATTTTTTTAATTCAGTAAAAGCTGACAATCATTATTATAAATCTTCATAAGGCTTAGCATTTGTCAAATCAAACAATGTAACTTTTGCAGAAATAGTATTCTTGAAACTCCACTCCATTCATTATTTATACTACATTATAGGGTGTTCGCAGTGCTTAGGAAATTCAAACATAACTTTTTTATTTTGTTTTAAAAGGTCAATTATTTCCTTAAGTATTGGAGGACAGGAATGAGAACTAACCCTGGAGCAACAAATTCAGCAAGGAAAATGGGTCAAAGAACAGATGTTTAGAGGATGACAGAGAGCAGTGGTACAGGTAACCAGGTCAGCAGGCAGGAACACTGATTAGAGTTAACGGAACTCCATTTCCCTTTCATAATCAAAACACTTGAAAATCTTATTTATAACACCAGCCAACTGGAATAAAAGACCCAAAAAAGTCTTTCAAAGCCTTAGAAGCTTTCAGTTGTGAAAGCATGAAAGATTTCATTGCACTGCAGCAGTTGAAAATATTTTTTATGGGAAAACCTTGCTAAATTCCCAATATGCACATTTTAACAATTAGTGACTTAAATAATTAAAAATCATGATAAAATAATCACAACCTAACCTCATCTATTTTGGGCTAGTTATTCATTGGCTGTTAAAAGATGTCTTCCTGAAGAGAGACAAGACAAACACATCCTATATTTAACATGACTAAAGTTAAAGTAACAAGCCTTCTTACAATGCATCTGCACCCTGGCTGCAAGCTTAAACTAGGTCTGAGCTGAAAACTATGGGAATATGTTGCAAAGATATTTATCCTGGTATCACCTGAGACAGCACAAATAGCAACAGTAAAGCTGTATGAGCTCAGGGGCTCTACAACGTGGACACAGATGTTTACTGTTGGATTTTGGCTGGCACTTCCCCAGTGGCCTGCATCACATTGTGTGGATGTACCTGTTTGGACAGGGAATCTGGTAGACATACCCATATAATGGGACATACAGTAACACTTATTTGTGCAGTATTTTGGGAAATAACATAATAAACAAATATAAGCATCTACCAAAGCCCAATCTGAATATTAGTAGAAAAGACAAAAACATCTGAAAGAACACTTTGTTAGGAATCACTGAATTTAAGAACAGTCAAGCTGACGTATATGCAGTGATTACTAAACAACTACGGTGATTATCTGGCTTTCATTTTCCATTTTTTAAAATGAGTTCACACATGCTTCCAATTATCATAGAATCATAGTATAGTTTGGGCTGAATGGGACCTTAAAGATCATCTAGTTCCAATCCTCCTGCCATGGGCAGCGACATCCTACTAGATCAGGCTGCCCAAGGCCCATCCAACCTGGCCTTGAACACCTCTAGGGATGGGGCAGGCACAACTTCCCTGGGCAACATGTTCCAGTGCCTCACCACTCTCATGATGAAGAAATTCTTCCTTATGTCTAGTCTAAATCTGCCCCTCTCCAGTTTATACCCATCCCCCTCGTCCTATCATCACAAGTCTTTGTAAACAGTCCCTCTCCAGCTCTCCTGCAGGCTCCTTCAGGTACTGGACAGTCACTATAAGATCTCCTATGAGCCTTTTCTTCTCCAGGCTGAACAACCCCAAATCTCTCAGCCTGTCCTCATAGGGAAGGTGTTCCAGCCCTATGATCATCTTTGTAGCCCTCCTCTGGACCCATTCCAACAGCTCCATATCCTTCTTATGTTGAGGATTCCAGAACTGGAGGCATCATTCCAGATGAGGTCTCACAAGAGAGAAACAGAGGGGCAGAATCACCTCCCTCGCCCTGCTGGCCACGATTCCTTTGATGCAGCCCAGGATACGGTTGGCCTTCTAGGCTGCGAGCACACATTGCTGACTCATGTCGAGCTTCTCATCAACCAGCACCCTCAAGTCCTTCTCTGCAGGGCTGCTCTCAATCACATCATCTCCCATCATGTACAGAAAATGGGGATTGCCCCAACTCAGGTGTAGGACCTTACACAATTCCAGGAGGAAAATTCAGAAATACATTAAAAAAACCTCCAAAACACATAAACCCACAAAACTAAGTTAAAACAAAAAAGCTGAACAATTCACAAAACCCAAGCACACTCTTCTCAAGCCACTTCACCCTGCTTAAAAATTGCCAAGGGAAATCAATATAGTTTGATGTAGGAATTTACTGCTTAAAAAAAGGAAGACATTTAAGACAATACAATATGGAATCTCTTTTGGGTGGTTAGGAGTCTATTTTACTGATGCTCTTCTGGTATATATTAATGGTTTCAGCTTATTCTTTAAAAAGTGCTGACATATAGTTTTAACCTTTTTTAGCTGAGGAAAAAGGCTTTGAGACAGAAGCAACAGTGGAGAGAACATTTTGGACTGGATTTGTTTATATTAATAACTACTTAGCTAATTTGTTAAAGAGGGTTTGAATACTTAAACTCGCATGGAAAGATGTACAGAGCATGTCACCAATCCTTTCTCCTATAGTTCTTTAACTGTGAAAGGAAAGTCAAGCCTTGCTGCTCTTGACACTTTACGGGAAAAGAATCAAGTAGAAAGTGGTCTCGAGTTTTCTAAAAGCATTTCCTGTGTCACCAAAAGTGTCGGAAAAACAAATTCAAATTTTCCTTGAATGTTTTTCTTCTTTAAGACCTAGCACATTTACCAGAGACCACACACTTCAGACTCCATTTGGCTTGAGTAATGTTAAATTAGCTGTAAGCAAGGGATTCTCAAATTCTGCTATACTAGCTATTTCAAAACAGCACCTTCTACACCAGAATTTGTCTCCCTCCACCTTTCCCAGTGGAAAGAGGAAACAGTTGTTCAGGCAGCAAATGCTACCTGCCCGTGCAAACACCTCTTTTTCCTGTGTAGAGCTGAACAAAATCAGGCGTTTTCCCTGCAGCTTTAGTGTAACGTTTCTTATCCAACTATGGTGAAGCCCAAGCAAAATAAGAATCCTTGCAGTAAATTCAGATGCTATTCTACATCATCTTCAACAAATACAAAGGATAAGCTGTACATTTTGTTCAATATTTGAATGAATATATTTGAAGTATTTCCCAATTTCAACATCTCTAATACTTACACAAGAGCAGGTTTAGATCCAGAGAATTTTCCAGAAGGCTTTTGTTTAAGTGTTTCCTTTCACTGTAACTCTGCATAATCCAATGATAAAAGTAGCAGAAACTCTAATAAGCAGTCTGTGTCAGGAAAGCTGCCCTAGCATTATGAACAGTGTGAAATTTTTAGAGAAGCAAAAATTTGTGTGGAGAACACTTACATTAATCATACAGTTGGAGGTCATTGGAAGTAAAAAGGGTTACACTCAGACCTTTCTCTACACATAAACATCCCTGAAAAAGCTTTTTTTTCATACAAGAAAATTACAGCTCTTGGAACATACACTTTTCTTTCATTTCTCTTTCCAATTCACTGAAGAGCAAGTTGCTCAAGACTTCTCACCTAAAGGAAGAAGCAAATGAGCTTCATTTTTTTCTTTCCAGTACTGGATGTATGCAAGTATGGTGGCCAAACATATTATGCAAAGGTTTTTTAGTAAAGGATGTCTTTACACCTGCTTGAAGGAATAAAGCAGGAAATCAGTGCAAGAAGGCAGTGTTAAGATAGTGTTAGTTTTGTGATAGGTATATGTGGAAGCATGCTACATGTTTGTATTATCAGTAACAAGCAAATTTATCATTTTTTCCAAAGCAATCTCAAAAGATCTCACTGCGTACCACCTAGCCATCAGAAATATTTTTGCTATTAATACCTGCTTACTAAAATTTAGCATCTTTTTAATAAAGTCACTCAATTTCAGTTGTACAAATATGTCAGGAGTATGATAAACAACACTAAACAGAACAAACTAAACCCACAATTTCACTTGCATAGCATGTTAATAACTGCTTGCTTACATCCACTTATTTGCAAGCAACGTGTTGTAATAAAATAAGAGTGCAAATGGCTTATTTTCTAGTATATGTGTATAACACAACTGTATAGATGCATTAAATCTTTAAAAATATCAACAGGGAAAAAAACCCCACTTAACTAGTACAGAGTTTGCCCAGAAAGCTATAATAGGTTACATTTCACTTTACCCAAAGGCTTTGTTTCCCATTATTTAAGATAATTCCTGAAATATAATAAATAAAGAACATCTAATCTCAAAATGTACATCAACTGATTTAAACATTATCCTCATTAACCCCTCCAGAACTTATAAAATAGGGTCAGCTGAAAAGGCTTTCAATAGTCCTCAGCAGACACTACATCATGTTCTAGTGATCTATTGCTTGAAAAGGAAAAGTCTTTTACAGCCTAGCCCCTAAGGGTTTTAAGATCATAATACTTAAAAACTGTAAGTACAAGCTTTCTTTGATATCTGGTAAAATACTATAAAATATGAATTAACAAGGTTATTAACCATTTTACACAGCAACATTATTAACCGTGCTATAATCCAGAAAAAGGGACTGAAATAGTATCATACGTATAACTTGTTTTAAAGTTTGTAAAGATATTTCAGTTTAATTAATGGAAACCACCTGTCTAAACAACATTAGCTCATCTACATTTTTTAAGGACTGGCTTGAAAGAGAAATGTAATCTTTAAGCAAGTCACACAAATATTCTCTTGCAGCGAAAGGAGGCTGCTACAAAAGCCGCAGTGCATTGTTTTTCTGTTATTGGGTTACAGTAGCTTAAATCTGTAAGCACCAGAATCCCCCATCCAGCTGATCAGTTACAGCTGTTAATTGCGGAGGGAGAGGCTGGCTGACATCTGCTTCTTGCATAGTTAGTTAATGGTTCACTTCCAGGTCCTAAAAGGATTGTAGCCTCTCTCAAAAGACAATGTCGGCCCCCATATACGTCTGCCTTCTACACTGCCTGCCTTGTTCTGGTTTGTCACTCCCTACACAATGCAAATCTGAGTGAACTCACATCTGCCACTGATCGACCCAATTCGTGAGCAATCTTTTCCCATCGACCTGGGGTCCCCCCTGGGAACTTAACCATACTTCTTGTCAGCTGGCTAAGGTCCTCCTCTGTCCATTCGGGTGCCTGTAAAACATTTGTAAAACATTCATTACACTGGGATACCGGATATATTTTTGTGAGGTAATATACTGAAAAAAATCTTCAAACGAGTGAATCAATTCATGTAAGACGAAAATTTAATAGCTTCAAGTACCTGGGTACCATCTTGCTGTGCTTTTGCTGAAAATGCATAAAACCAGCAGAGCAACAGTAAGACATTAAAAATCCTTAACACTCACAAAATGTATTTTGGGCATTATATACACTAACACATTTAATTTCCATCAACTTTTATACAATACACAAAGCACCATGAAATGCAGTAAAGATAAAAAGCAACAATACTTTCGTTAAAGGTTACATCACAGTTTAAGATGCAAAATTTTAGACATTTATTTAATTGCACATTTAAATTTTTTTCCAGCAAAGACAAAGAAAATATCCTCATTTTTACAAAGCCTCTAAATAAAACAGCACAGTCATTTCAGCTTTTTTGTCACTGTAATCATCCTATGGTTTTAGCATTCTGGGATGATTCAGGAATGAAATCTGTTGATTCTAATATTCCATTAAGACTATTAAAGAACACTCCTCCCCCCAAAAACCACTGTTGCACCAAAAACCCAAACCAGATGCTTCTACCACCCAATAACTAAAAGATATAAAAGTGTTTTGCTCTAACTGCATAAGACAATCTGTTAAAAATAACTGTGTTTATAATGGCCAAATAAAAGTGAACAAAGCAAGAAAAACAATTAGAGCAGTTTAAGGCATGAAATCTCACTTGCCTCGGAAGCAAAGATGCAGTAACCATCTTTGACATTTGCAGCACCTTTGGCAATGACTGCGGAGCAGAATCTTTGTTTCCATCAGCAGTTTGCCATTTTATTTATTTTTAAGGAATTCTTTATGACATACCTCTTCTAATCACTATTTCCGATAATGAACAGGCACATATCAAGCAGTTTGCATTACAGAGCCATCAGCACAGAACAACAGTCAGAGGTGAGTGACCCCAGGGACCATCTCCACAACTACAGCAAAGCTTCTCCCTGACACTAATCCTGCCTGTCATTCTCCCACTGTGCTCTAACCACACTGACATCCGCCTGCCGCACTGCAAGCTTAACGGGGCCCTTCCTGACTTTTTACTGTCTCCCCCAATCAATGGTTCAAGCGTGCTCTTTTCACCATGTCCAAATGGCAGCTTCACTCATAATCAAAGTGCATTGCTCCTGTTAAAGGGCTTCCCGAAAGGCTCCACCATTTGCATTCATTTGCAAAGCAAACTACTTTTATTCACTTTGTTCTGCTATCAAGAGTGTTCCCTGAAGCAGATAAATTGGCATAAATACAACCTGCCACTTAAAAGAGAGTAAATAATAGCCAATAGTAGCAAGGATTTCATCAATCGTCCTAGTTTGGATCCGTGTAGTCCTTTATTCAATGCCTTTATTCAATTCGGATAGTTTTTAATACAAGTATAAAATGAATTATCTATGATGATTCAAACACAAGCTGCTCAAATAATGTGTATGTGAGAGATCTCACACATACATTATGTGCATTATCGTACAATTACACTCTGGCCTACAGAAGAAATGATAAATACACAGAAAATCTCCACATTGCACAATAACCTTTTCACTTCTATTGTATTAATAAGTTAATATAGTTAATTTAGTTAACACATATATATATGCACACACACAAAAACTCAGAAATTTTTAGAAAGGAATATTTGGGGTCCTTAATGTTCTACTTACAAAATTTTCATCACTGTAAATTTAAGTAAAGAATTCTTCTAAGATTTTTTTGTTAAAAGCCTTAAGTTCAAAAATTTGACTAATTTCATACCTCAAAATTAGCCTTAGCAGTTTACTGTAATTTTCTATTTAATTTGTATTAAAACTTGGCGTTTTTTTTTTTTGCTGGATTTTGGGGGCAGGGTTTTTTTGTTGCTATTTTGGGTTTGATTTTTTATTTAAAAAAGTAAATTCACAGCTATTCTCTCTTACCATATCTAAAGCATATCTAAGCAATTACACATGGAAATTAAGATGATCTTTTCAGTGATGTACACGCGTCAGAAGCATTCTGGTCAGTTTTATTTTCAGACTTTTTTTAGTAAGCTTTGATTCTCCTCCGTGCCAAAAACTTTACTAATCATTTGTAAATACTACAGGCCATCTTCCTAAATAACAGACAAACCTACAATAATTCTCTAGATCTGAGGTGAATTATATAGCAAATTCACAGCACAAGAATTCATTAGCTACATTAAAATATCAACTTGTTAATCTGTTTTCAAGCTGACAGTAATTTTAGAATGTGAAGATCTAAAACACTTATAAATTTGGAGAACCTTTGAAAAAGCTTTTAGAAAATCCACTCGCAACCACTAAAGCTGTAAAGAGCTTTTGTGAATTTGCAATTCCTCAGCAACAGTTAATTGTGTCTTTAGATGCAACAGCGCCTACTGTGATCCAACTACTACAAGCAGCTATGAGGGTGGTCATGGTGTGAATGTATTCTCCCTGTTCTAATCTGTAGCCAACTGTAACTGCGAGAGTCAAATGAATGCATAAACATACTGCTTTGTCACCTAAAAGCATGTGTGTCCAATATTACTGAAACACTGGGCCAAAATTCATCTCTACAGTAAAGCAATGGAAGACACCACATGGTGAGGGGACAGCTGTTGTTACTACAGAAGCATTCAGATTTCGCATCAAAAAAACCCCACTCTGGGATTAAGTCCCTGTGCTGAATACAAAATTAAAAGTACAGAGTTATGGTCTACAGTCTGTAAAATTAAAATAAACTACAAATGTAGATTTATAAAAGATTCATAACATTCCCATATACAATAATCCTTTAACGTGGTTTATCGTACATAGCTAACACTGAAAGATTAGTTCACCCAAAACATTCAGATTTCTTTTCTAGAGAAGATCCATAGTGTATTTTATTGTTTATCATCACTCTTACACTTGTATCTGCACTTAGCAATTCCATACCACTTCTTTCAGCATGACAGCTTTACACTATTAGGACTTCTAAAAAATATGAGCAAATCTATTTTCAATTACATTCAGAGCAAATTTTTAGACAATAAAGCATTTCTTTTTAAGAAAACAGTCTGATTTGTTTAGACTTGTTAACAATAGTAAGTATAAAACTATATTCCTTTTAATTGATAAAATGGGGAAGTGAATAGTATTTGAGAGTTTATAAAGAAACTTTAAAAGTTATTTATATTGACTTGACAATGAGATAATTGGATTTTTCAGATTAAATTTTAGCTTTAGACCATTTCTTCCTGTCATCAATATACTATAGATTCAATTAAAATCACTGTTGTATGGAAGTGTGGATAATGCCTTCAATATGGCTAAGACTTCGTGCTGTGCTTCATCTATTTTTGGTGATCCACTAATACAAGCACGTCTAGTCCATAGTCTTGCCAATAAAGCACGAGGCAGCACCTACTTACAAATACCTATGCAAAGGTTTGTAGAACAAGGGTCCTAGTAAAATCCCAAACAGTTTTGCAATTCTGGATACATTTAACCTACAATAAAGGTGGTGTTTCCAAGAACAGCATGTGAAAAGACTCCTGGTTTGATTTCTTGCCCGTAATCTTAAACAATATATTACATGGGTCTAAAAGAATATTAGAGATTAATTTTAGATTTTTTCAAAGCAACTGCATGTAAATATGAACATACATCTCTCTTTACTTATATCATAAGCTTGTCAAGATAATAACTGAACCATAATAATTTTTGTTTATACTACATTGCTCAGACAGGAATGCCTTCAGCATTAAAAGCATTAAAACATTCAGCAATATACATAATGTAAATAGACAACAGCTCTTAGAGAAGAATGAGAACCTAAAAAGAGCAGCATGAAGTTTCATCTACCTCAGTGTCATGTCTTCTACCAAAGGCAGCAGAAAACGTTGTAGGACAGAGAGTCTTTCCCTCACAGCTGCCCCTAACCCAGGGATTTGCTAAGCATGAAGTCAAATCAATTTCTGTTACAAAAGCAACGATGAAGTTGTCCACTGTCCTCATCCCACTTTTGCTCTTAATCAACATTATAAGCTGGCTTTCTACAAACATTTCAGTTTCTCACTTGTCACTATATCCTGCTGCTTTTTCATTTCTCTGTCCAGTATATTGCTGCCCTGCTCTACAGCTCTATGCATAATACAGGAGTTAGAAGAAAACACCAAACAATCAAACCAAAACACTAGCAGTAAGCAGTTGTGATTTCTTTACTTTCTAAACACAACTGAAGACAATTTTTCTGTGGTCCATGGGAAAACAGAGGACTCCTTGGGAGAGATTTTTCTAGACCTTGCCTGTTCGAGAATGAGGATTTCACAGACATTTCAATGAGTCCTGCCCTGAATAATTCTGCATTCCCCCTTGCAATTCACCAGACCATTTCCAGTACTGAACAGATCCTTGCAGATACACATGAAACTCCTTTAGTCACATTTTGCAATAACAAAAAAGTATCTATTTCCTGTTCTTTAAGCATGACACTAAAGGTCTTACCTTTCATCTTATCATTACTTTGTCAGAAGTCTTGCTGACAGAACATGTCAAAAGCTTTATAAAAATCAAGTACATTGTAAAACTCTAATAATAAGGAATAACTTGTCTTTAAAGTCACTAACTTTTTACTGTTATCTTAAAATTGGTGCATCTAATAATATCGTTCATTTCATAACTACAAAAAATTACCCGGTGTGGAATTCATGCTAACTGGTCGCCTGTACTTCCTAGAACCCTCAATGAATCTCAAGAATTAGTATCCTATTTCCATCTCTCATTTCAGGGCTCATTTAAGTAGTTGCTAAATATTAACAGCAGTAATAAATGGATTTAATATTAGAGTTCTTTTTAGATCAAGTAATGGTGAAGACCGTGGCTCCAATAATTTTTTTATTTATCAACTTCAGATGAATGATTCAACCTAAACCACTCCCTTCCCTACTTGCCTTCAACACACGATATAAAAAAACTCCCTAAACTCCTTTGTAGCAAGTATGGCTGAAAAGGACTTGAAGCCAGAGCATCTTCTTGAAAATGTTTTATATTTTGATCATCCACTACTTCAATAAAATTCTTGGCAGTGTTCCTTCATCTGTTTTCTTTGAAAAAAAGTAAATTTTTTTTTGGTTTGGCCTTACCTTATTTTGGATTGCAAATCTTATGCTCTTTTGCATAAGCCTTTCCCCTTCTGAAGCTTTTATCCCCCCAGTTAAGCAGCTATCTTCACTTTTTAGTTTGAGACAAAAAGAATTTAATTCCAATAAAATGGGTATATCTGAGACTCTGCCACTGGCTACCATATTGATCATTTACAATTTTGACCTGTTTTGTTTTTTTTTTTAAACTCCAAGCAGTCTGTTAACTCATCCTAACTGTTCACCAACAGACGATTTTCAAACCTTAAAAAAAAAATTTAAGTTTACTTTGAGAGTTTAAGTATAGTAGAAACCAAAACGCAAACACGTCCGTAACTGCATGATATCAATATAATAGCTCTCCTATATTTTTGGGAAAGCAAAACCAGTTGTCTTCTATTCACAAACATTAACTAAGGTCTTTATTTACAAGTACACTTCACAGCTAATGCAGGTCGAAAAGGATTTATTGTTAATCTTTCTCATTCCTAAACTGTGCATCTGTATGTACCTATATATATATATATATATATACACACACACACTGCTTACTTAACCTCAGCAGGATATCTGAGTGAATAATTGATTCTCTCACCACCTTCGGCAGTATTACATGGTGCTGCCAGACTACTCCCGGACTTATTATAAGCCATATCTTAAGACTGAAAAATCTGTGTTCTGACAGACAAAAATCAGGGGAGGAGGATGAGAAGTAAATATAAATCAAGTTAAGAACCAACTATGTGAAGCAGTAAGACAATTTTTTTAAAGTTATGACTATATTCAGAAAGTTGCAGATACTCAAAAACCAGTAGTAATCAGTTATCTGACAGAAAATGTGGCAAACACTGACTTAAAAATGAAACGCTGGACGAGCTATATACTCACAAGATGATTGCTATTATACTACATTCATTCCAGTGCCTCTGGCTTTCACTTCTAGCCACTGGCCCTTCTGTGTCTTCCGCCCAGACTGAGCAGCCCTTAAATAACAAGTGTTTCCTCCCATGAAGGCACTTGCTAAGCTAGAAGGTCACTCTACAAGTATAAGTAGAAAACATTTCCAGCCTCTGAGTAATTTCTACAAATTTTCTTTATGTCTGTTCTCTACCTTTTTTAACGTATTATAAATCCCCAAATTACATACAGCCATTCAGAGCTATCTTTCCTCCCCTCTCCTACTCATTACTTATTCCTACTTTAGGAATTCAGAGCCAAGTGTTTTTTTTAATACTTTCTTTGAAAGTGCTCCAGTTCTTCATAAAGAATCTAGAAAGCAAAAGCAATGCTGAGCGGTAATTTTCAAGTTTTGCAGAACAAGAACACCTCAAAACCCATCTCTAAATTACTTTAACAAAAATATTTTCTTGTCAATAGAGCTGAAAGCAGTCTAAAATAATGACTTGTTAATGACTAGTCACTGATACAAACGATCATCTGGTTAAAGCTACATTACCTGGAAAAACAGGGGAGATAAAAAGAATGAATGCACTTCAGTATTTAATTGTAAAAACCTTTAGAAGTATGATGGGAAAAGTATGAAATTTTTACCAGGTGTCTGGGGCAAGATTTTGGTAGTCAGGGTAGCCTTCCTGGAAGTGGGTGAGGAGCTGCCCCATCCATGTTGGACATGGCCAGCTCCTGCAGACCCACTGCAGGAGGTAGCTGAGTCCATCAGCCAAGCTGGTCACACCTCTGGGGAAACACATTTAAGAAAAGGAAAAATGCTTCACAGCAGTGTGAGGAGTGAGGGAAAGTATGAGGAACTGCCTTGCAGACTAAGGTCAGAGAAGGAGAGAGAGGAGGCACCTCCAAGCACCAGAGCAGAGATTCCTCAGCAGCCTGTGGAGGAGACCATGCTGGAGCAGATATTCACACTGCAGCACATTGAGGACCCCACGATGGAGCAATGTGGATATGCCCTAAAGAAACCATGACCTGTGGAGGGCCCACACTGTAGCAGCTTTACCCTGAAGGTAAAGCTGCAGGCTGTGGAGGTTCCTCACAGGAAAACTGTGAGAAGGAAGGAGTGGCAGTGAGGAACTGTTACAGACTGAAACCCACCCCCCTCCGCATTTGGGAGCAGGGAGGAGGTAGAGGAATTGGGAAAGAAGTACTGAAGTTGCAGGAATGGCAGGAAAGTGTTTTAGGTTTTGTCTTGTTTCTTGCTGTCCTAACTAGCAATAAATTACTTTTCCCCCAAGTCGAGCCTGTTTTGTCTGTGACAGTAATTGCTTACTTGATCTCCATGCCTTTACCTCGACCTATTAGACGTTTCATGTTATTTTCTCCCCCAGGCCTGTTAAGGAGAGGGAGCGAGAGAAGCTAGGTAGGCACCTAGGAGCTAGGGCCAGTAAACCTACCGAAGAATTATGAGGTAACAAATGACAACATCCTAGTTTCTATATAGGAGAAGTTTTCGGGAAGTATTCTCTGGTGATCTCTCCTGAAAACTACAGGGGTAGAGGATTGATTACTGGCATCTACAATAGCTGTTGTTGGTTACAACAGCACAAATACCAGATTTAAAGTAAAACTCTGCTAGCACTACAGTAGTCTGCAAATCCTCCTTCACAAGAAATAAATAAAAACATTTGTTATCTACTGGGTATAACAAAATAAATTGGTTACGTATCCTACACTAACCAAAGATAATTTTAGGAAAAAGTTATTGACTTCTCACTAGAAGTTACTCCCTCGGTGATTTTGAGATTTCTGAAAAATTTATTCATGTTTTTTGTTTCTTTGACTAGCTTATAAAAAAGGCAAATCTTCCACAGATGTCTATATTCTAAAAATGTTATTGTCACTGCTTTTAAAGAGCAATATGTATTGGTTGCCTTCCTGGAAACACTGAAATCCTTTCACGATTGCAAAGATTCAAAGAGATCACAGATAAAATGAGCATATATGAAAAGGACACAAAACCCGAGAATGAAGTTATTAAAGCATATATGCCCTCATTTACAGTCAGAGAATAATTACTCCCTACACAGTCCTCAAATAGTATCACAAGCCTAAATTAACTAATGAACTTCCTACCCCGGCTTTCTTTAATGAGAGGTATTTTGAAAAATAATTTCTATTTCAGTTTTCCTTGATCAGGAAAGACATAAATTATATTTGATTAATAAGATGTTTCTTTCAGAATACGTTCTTTTAGTCAATTAAAACTAACATCACCCTTGCATTCGTGGAGAATGGAGTAAAAGTCAATGAGCAAATGCATACCACTTAACAGTACAAAATCACAGAACGGCTGAAGTTAGGAGGGAACTCTGGAGGCCATCTGTTTCAACACTTTGCTCAAGCAGGGCCACCCAGAGCCAGTTACTGAAGACTAGATAGCTTTTGAATATGTATGTCCAAGGAGGAAGGCTTCACAACCTCCCTAGACGATCTATGCCAGTGCTCTGTCACTCTCACAGTAAAAAAGTGTTTCCTAATGTTCAGAAGGACGCTCAACATTTGTGCCCGTTCTTGTATCTTGAATCACAAAGTTAAATTTGGGTGAAGGTATAAGTAATTTATAGATTAGGAAATAATTTACAAAGATGAAAGGTTTTTTTCAAAGTTACAATTAAAATTCTACATGGCTTGAGGGAAAAAACCCCCACATATCTATCAAAGTCAGTGTAAACATGCATCCAAAATCCCACAACTCTTCCATGCGCTCAACATTTCCATGGAGACACAGACTCCTATAATCTGCTGTTGCACTTCTAGTAAATTTGAGTTTTGTTTTCAGAGGTCATCCCCATAAGCGATGGCATTTAAGCAGCTACAGTTCTCCTAGTGCATCTCTCCGTATGCACTCAGAACTTATTGGCATGCTTCTGCAGCTAGCCCACTCACATCAAAATTTAAAATTCCCAGAACAAACAGTGTATTTTTCTTACATTATCCTTCTCTTCCTTTCTTAAGCACCAGTCATACCGACTGCTATATGGAAGACATTGAGTTACAGGATGGGGCAGGAATTGAAAGACTGTTCTATGATGACTTCTCCAGCAATGATATAACTAAAAGATACTAAAAACTGTTCTCGTTAGTGAAGCTGCTGTGTCCTCACCAAAATGAGGTATAATCAGTATCTCATTAAGGCACAGGTCACTGCAATACCTGAATTTGTTTAACAGGAAGAAACATAACTGGATGTCTTAAGGTTTATTCCAGCCCTAAGATATAAATTTTCACAGAAAATTCTGTATAATTTTCAATTTATACATAATCTGGAAGCTCATCAACAAGAAGAAACATAACAAGAGCCAGATATACTGGTATAAAGGCGACTAATCTTAAGGTGTTATTCAGAGATCTAAAAAGCATAACATACTACCAAATGGACGAAATAAAGTCTCTCCAGAGACACGGAGATCCAGCTTTAGAAAATAAACACCCCCCCCCCCCCCCAACCCCCCACCCCAATTTTTAGGCCAAGTTTTGTTTTGTTTAATCTAGAATAGTTTTCACCCTGTTCACACCCTCACACAGTTGCATGAACACAACAGAATAACACATCACAGAAATGGAACATGAGCACTCAGGTGTTACTTTACAATAAGTTTAGGCTGGATTAGATAATGCTTGAAACAAAGTGATTTTCAGCATGCTAAAAAGAACTGGAGGGAGAAAATCATAATCCATTCCCTCTAGTATTAACACAAAATGTTAACCAGTTATTTACAACACATCAACTCAAACATAATTTTCTTCCCCAAAAAAGGAGCTAAAGTCAAAAAGTAGTAAAGCATCTTCTCTAGCAATACATACCCAAAAAACACTGCTGCTCTACAATTAAAGTTTTCACATTTCAGCTTCTACCAGGCTTTGATTCTAGACTTACTAAAACGCTTTCTTTAACCTATAGCCTTTAACATAACCAAATACATCCAGTAATGTTTCAAATACCTACCTACATTACCATAAAGCAATCTCAATGTTCCTCCCATGAAGCAGATAGTTTTCAAAAACATGAAAAAATTAAAATGGTAACATATTTTTATGGCTTTTGAAAATAAAATTGTTCTGTTGGATTTACACAAAGCCCAGCTAATTTTGTCTTTTTCTGTTTATCATTACAGAAAACCATGGGGGAAAAAAAGGTTATTTCTTACTGCATTCTCAAAATCAAATCTACTTTTCCATCATATGAGTCAGACGAAAAATGTCACAATTAAATGGTTCATAAATATAACACTAAAATTACTATTTAAGTCAATGTAATTGAACAGAAATTAAAATGTAGTTTTTAATTGCATATTACAACTTAAATGGTAGCACTTAGCAGAAAGTGTTAACTCATTTATTTTTTAATTGTTAGCTGCTTCAAGGCAATTGTTTTAATGCAGAAAAAAGTGAGAAGCTCTTCAGTAAATTTGATTGTAGGACACTCAGGCATGCAGATCAAATAAGCTATAGGTTGAATAGGTAATTAGGTTTGGCCTGTGATACATTAATGTGGAGACAAATTCCAAAAGAAAAGGAATACATGTTTTTTTTTAATTATCTCTCAAAACACCACTCTATTTGCATTTTTAATTGCAGTTTGAGAAGCACTGTCATTTGATAAAGAATATGAAATTGCAGATCTTCTAAAGTACGTAGGTCACTGAATTCTTCAGGAAAATAATTTTTTAACTTCCATAAACTTCAATAAATAAGTGCATAAGGTAGCAAGTCCTCAACAGACTGCAGGTGGCAACTTTTTTCATAATTACTTGATACATTAAAAATTTTTGGCAATGCTGTTAAACTCACTAGAGAAGATAAACTCAAAGGCATGCAGATACATTAAAGCATGTGATTAGTCTTTATTAGTAAGGAGTGTTTTTCCTTGCAAGGTTATTTGTCTCATGAAATATTAAGCAGACTAAGCAAGTGTCAAATATTTCACAGCACTGGGCTGTTCTGTGTTGGGCTGTACACTCTTCTTTAATCCACTTCAGTATAATATAGCATATTATGTGTATTTTGAAAACATTAACATATGGTATTAAAAAACACTCAATACACTAAGCTGTCCTTGATCTCACACACTGTGTCAAAATGAACAAGATATTATTATGCTGCTAATCCTGCTGACTAAGCTCTGCAGTACTGTCCTCTTCTGTCCTTTGTCCAGATTTTCCTGTCTTGCTTCCTGGCACACTTTATCACAAGATCTCCATCTCAAAAACTTTTGGATTTGTTGTTTGCTTTTTATTTTTACCATGGTCTATTGTTGGCAACCTGTTTCTTTAACCTCCATTCACTTTAAATAGCTTACACAAAATCAGTTTTTCGTTTTGCTGTCCCTTGCCTTTTTTCATAATACAGTTTCAACTGTCTCCAGAATTATTTCAACACCACAGTTAATGTCTAAATAACATTCTTCCTTCCACGCCAAATGCAACTAAATCATTTCACTGGCAATGCTGTCTTGCTCTGCCGGTCATCAGTTATTCCCTAAAACAGCCTGGAACTCTTCATTCTTAACTCAAGTGCAGGAGGTACTTTGCCTCCCCAAACTGCACAAATGTACTGTGCAATTACAGAGCAATTATCTCCACCGGTGATATTCAAATATTTCTTCTACACTAAGTATGCCTCATCAAGTTAGGTCTCTCAGTATGTTAAAACCTAAAGGAAAAATCCAGTAGCCTTCTCAAAATGAACAGGATATCCAAAGATGATAAAATACTGCTAAGCAGAATTCAAGCAAGTTCTCTTTGGTAGAGAACAAGAATAGAGAACAGTATCTAGCTTACAACCTAACAGATATTTTGACATGGCTCAATGCAGCTGTGAATTTTGGCCATGAAGGAGAAAAAAAAGAAAAGAAAAAAATCTACTATTCCACCAGAATATGCCTACAGGAATTAGAAAGAATATGCATTTGGGCCCCTAAATAGGCTACCTGGAAAATGTCATGGATGTGGTCCATACTAAACTAAATTTTCAGTTCTGTCTTCAAACAGTCCAAACTGTCATGTAATAACATCGGGGGGGGAAGGGAAGAGTGGGGGATACAAGAAGTTTTCATGAATTCACAGATCTGTGATGACAACCTCAAGCAACTGCAGTTCAAGAAGAACCCCAAATATCAAAATTGTTTTAATTGTCATGAAATATTATATGTATAATTACAAATTACACTACTTAAAACTGGTTAAGACATAAACATTGAATCTGCCTGTCAAACTCCCAAATATAACAACAAAGGCTGGGCAAATTAAAATTCAAAGTTAGCCTTTGCTTTTCCTTCTGATCATTTGTGGCCATTTGAAAATATACCATTAACATCAGTCTCATTCTTCCAATGCTTACTTTCTCATTACTGGGCAAGTCTTCCAAACAAGGACAATAAACAAAAAGCTCAAGGCAACAAAATACTGGTGATGTTGGTAGATATCCCATCAAGACCAGCATACTTAAAAAAAATAAATCAAACACACTAACACTAGAAGTTACTAACTTACAATCTAGATTCTCTGTTGACGTTATTTTCTTTATAGAGCTGTTCCAATCCAGATTTCCAATGTGAATTACAGGTATCACCTCATAAACAGTAAAATTTGAAGCATTACGTTTCCTGTGTTCCTGTGCACGTTTTAACCAAACAACGAATCCAGGAATAGAGTGTATGTCATTATTAAAAAGAAAACACCAGCAGGAGAACTTTGGATGGTCAGAATGCTGATATTTCATAAAGACATCTCTGTAAAAAATCTGATGCTATACCACACATCAAACCTGCTACTTTTGCATGTAAATGAATGCTCTAAGTGCATGCTTGCTTTGTCCGAGGGCTGCAGCAAAACACAGATTTTCTGTAGTAGTCAAATGCAAACAATGCGAGAACCTCCATTTGTTCACAATTTGCATCTCAAGGATAATTGCTGTATTTAAGAAATTCTGCCTTTTGGAAATTATGGGAAGCGTCACCACCAATATGACAAACAAATCTCGACTGCACTGTACCATTTCTCATACTGTGCCATCATTAAGAGTGCAGGTTTGGGTAAGTAATATATTATCCAGTAGCATTTTATAAAGAATGGTTCAGGCCAAATAATTTGCATCCCAATTCAAAGTGTACTTAACTTCAAATATGGACACAACTTCTATTCATTTAAGTGGAACACAATTGCGTGCTCAAGTGTTCTGAACTGAGGGTTTGAAGACTGAAGGCGATCTTTTCAGGGCTGCATCCTGCCTGTCAGAAACTACACAGAAAATGGCTAATAAGTAGATTGAGATTCTCTGAAAATTCTGAAGTGGCTAAATGCTTATGTTAGTAGTATTAAGTCATTTCTTGGCAAGGCAGGATTACATATTTATCTTTACTGGGAAAACAAAAGCCAAACATCTCTCACATTGTTCAGTTTATTTTTAGTTGCTGGAATTTATCCTAGATTATATTTTCCAGGCAATTTCTATAAATAAATTTGACCAAACAACGCTACAATCATTGCCTCAGGAAATAAAGTAAAGCAGCAGCACTGTGCAAGAAGGTAAAATGCTGAATCTACTAGATTTTAATTATTTTGTCTGGAAAACATGATATAGAAACAACAATATTTATTTACACTTATAATTTAAAACAAGATTTATTTGAAGCTAACTTCATTCTCCAATTTAAAGACAGCTAAATTAATACCAAGAAAAGTAAGTAACTACTTTGCAACAGTCTGCACTTTTCAAATTCACATTAAAAAGCCTAAAAAAGCATTAGTGAACTGCACTACAGAAGCTGGTGCCACATCTTGCAGATTCTTTCTGATCTCTAAGTTGTGGCTCCTATGAAAAACCTATTTCAGGGATATTTATGGTGGACTGCTCTTTTTCCCTTCTGTGGGACAGGTAGGAGCAAGCTGGGCAAGGTTACTGTGTTTAACCAGCTTTCACATCTTCCTCCAGCTTCTACCCCTTACATGTGTAAATACAGTCTCTTCCTTCTGCTTCTCTACTCTTCCTTTCGTAGCTGATACAGGAATGACTTTGTTTTGGGAGGTGACAGGGAGGGAGCACTGCCAAGGAAAATCAAGATTTCCACTATCCCCTGACCCCAACTGGGCTAAATCAGAGCAGTCCCAGCAGATGTTTCACTAAATCTCTCTCAGGCTGAGAGGCAGACAAAACCAGCGCAATGAAGACAGTATTTACAAAGGCACCATGCAGCTTCTGGCAAATCTATGTTAAAATGTATATCAGCTTCAGGACAGAAGAGACATTTCTAATGAAAAGAATCAGATTTTAAACGGTTGACTGGGAAATACCAAGTTCCTGTTTCTCCTCACAGGTAGGAGGTTTCTCTTATGTTCACTACCATATATCTTACTGTGACAGACAATTATCACGTGGATCTCAGAAATGAAACAGGACTTGAGACCTGAGGTAAATTAGGAAGTACAACCTGATTTTTAAGGTTTATATATATTAGCTATTTAGTCCTAGTATGTATGCAGGCAGGTGTCTAAACAAAGGTTATAGCGCTGGCTGGTACAGAGACAGGGCTGCATTTTAAAAACCCTGTGTGTTTGTCCACACAGATTAACACTTTGCACAATTAACTTGAGCTCTTGGGTAGTTTTCAACTGACAGACACAAAAACCTGACAACTACATATGGAAAACACACATGCAAAACTAGTCAGACTGAATTATGGCAGCAAGTCACATCAATCACTTCTGGAATACAGATTCAGCTGAAAAACTACTGAAAGCTAGAATTTGACACCACAGCATCTATAGCATGGTGTTGAAATCAGTGTACTATTCTTCTTGTCTTTACAAGACAAGAACCTATGTTAACAATATTTAATTAGACAAAGTTTAAAAACTCAACCGAGATCAGGAAATACCAGGCAAAATGTCAACTATATTGTCTTAATTCAATACATATGTACAGTTGATTTTTTTTTAAACTAGTGTATAAGTGTTAATACAACATATTGTTACTATCTTTAGGAAATGTCCTTAGGGAAATATATATTTTGGCTATTTGTTTCCTTTGCAATCTAGACTGAATTTTGGTTGTGTTGTAAAACACACTTTTCAAAAAACTTTCCCACTGGCTGTCATATCAAATCATTTTTCTATATAATTAAGATGCTTTTTAATGTTTTCCTTAAAGGTTCATAGCATGACTTTCCTGCTTGCAGAGATTCCACCACCTCCACCCAAACTAGTTCCAGCCAGCCTGAGTGTGGTACATGAGATCAGAAATTATTGAATTACATATTCTGTAAACACACCATTACTTCCTATGAAAACAAGAATAAAGAAATCAAGTTTCCTATGCTATGTTAGCCTATCCAATCTAACTAAGAGGTTGAAGAGAGAAAGGCAGAAAAGGAAATATATGAATTCCACATTCTTAAACAGCAGTTGTTCAGTTAGTGTTTATTCACAGTGTTCATATATTCCTGATCTATTTTAGGCAAAACTCCATGACTCTTGATTCAATGCTTACTATGTCTGGCATTTGTCCCAGCCATAACAACTATTTTCTTTGAATCCATCGCTAGGAGATTTATTTTCTTCATTCTGTATTTACAAATACAATTTCTTCTTTGATGTACGATGCAGCTCACAGACACGGTATGTAACAAGCCTTCTCCACAATGTCCCAACTGTTATCATTAATATTTTATTATTCTGCTGCATAGAAGAAAAATGTATAAGTTGTTCTGTACCTGTTCACTGACCTCAGGCAAGAACCTGAGTATATTATACAGGTAGACTTAAACACTGATTTTTAAAAGTATGTTTATAGGACAAAAATAGCTTCCACATTAACACTTATAACTGTAATGTAAATATGATAACTGTAGGAGTTATCTATAGGACATAACTGCATAGTTATTTTAAAATGCAAACCCCAATATTTAACTCAAGCTGAGTCTGCAAGTTTTACAATGACACAAAGCATAATAAACTCCAGGAAAGCCTGGAGTCTTCTGACTTAACTCCTTCAGTACCACTCTAATGCAGATTTTTGGGTGTTTTTTTTTTTTTTTTTTTTTAAATGAACTATCTTCTCAGTGACACTACCTTACTTCACAGTTTGGTAATAGAATACTGAGATTTTCACCTCAGGGTTACTAAATTCAATATGGCCCAGATCAATAGTGACTCAAAGTCATCACCATCTGATGAGAGTTTGGAGCTCAGGTTAAAATCTATTATGAGCTTAGACTAGATCTTAGTGAATAGCTTCATAACTGACACTAACAGGTATGGTTGTTGGCAGTCTCAATATATTGCCTTAAATTCCATGGGCACACAGAATGATTCACTTTCTGACCTATAGCAATCCCTCTGGGTTAGGGTTGAGGCACACTGGCAGGACACCATGAGGAGCCTCGGACTGCTCATTGCTTACTTGTACCTGTCCCAGGAATAAGAGAGATTTAGAATACAGACACTTTTCAGTTATCGTATTTGTTTCACTGCTTAGAAAATTAAGTTATTTCAAAACTAAATGACCTCAGGCAGCACACTAAAACAAAGTAACCCTTCCCCTTGAAGACCAATTTATTAAAATATCTTGTTTACACAGCACCTTAATCCTGCTAAGATACAACCTGCTTGCTTAAGGAATTAACATTTTTTAAAAGCCTGGAAACTGTATTCAGGTAATCCGTCATATGATGTCTGATTGGAACAAGCACCATGTTATTTGCTACAAAAGAAAAAGCATACTCAGATTTCAAAGCAGCACAGATGTGGGAAGATTCAAGGCAGAAGAGAGCAGGTGGCAGGCTAGCTGGCAATTATGAAATGTGCAAGATTACAACATGACTAAGATTTAATTGTCAAACTATACTTTTTAAACTAACAAAATAATAATTTAGCATTTCTATAACATTTTGTCTTCTAATGTTATAAAGCAGAGAGACCTCCTTTGCACATTTAAAGTTGAGTCATTTTATATCGTTCCACAGCCAGCTTTCAAATAAAACCTTCATGATTAAAAAGCTCACTTGGTTATCAATATCCGACCTATGAAACACAGTGCTTTGATGGTCCAGTCTGAGAGAAATAAAAACAAAAACTGCATTTTAATCAGAAAAGAGTTCTGGACAAGATAACCATAGCCTACAGTTCAACAACTGGAAAAAAAATGGTAACTACTATGTTTCCAGCATCTGCCAATGAATTGTGCAAAAATAATGCTTATTTATACTTTTGTTTAATGGTATTTTTAATAATACTAATTTAAGGGTAAAAAATAAAGTGTAGCAAATGCAGGAAATCCACGTCATATGTGCTTCCCAAATTCTGTGCACCAAAATAGTTTTTACTACTCCTGCTTTAGTAAAATTAATCTAGGTGCTCCTGCAATATCAGAACCACCCAGATGCCAAGAACTGCTGCAAGACAACATAAAAAACAAAAATAATGAGAAACATGATTTTCTATCCATACATCTAGTCTGCCTGGAAGGGATCAGGCACTGTCTTTCTCCACCTTTATCTCCCCTTTACAGAGCAAGCAAATATCAAAAGGTCAAAAGTATTCACCCCTCATTGAGGTAGAACTTGGAAGTCTATCTTCAGAGACAAATCAGTCAAATAATGACATGGAACAAGGAGGAGATTCCAGTGGGAGAAGATGAGCAACCCGTAAACCAAAAGGAATTATAATCCTGGTCCCACTGAAGACAATGATAAATCTCCCACTGATTTCTCAAGGGCCAAGATTTTCATGTAACAACATTATTCACATAAACAATGAACCCTCATGAAAACAACGTGTGTTACAAATCATGTAAAACCAAATAAGAACAAACAATATGAGAGAAATCCCACTGGGAGAGAAATTACTTGGCAATGATTCATCAATAGAATGATTCCAGAAACAGTAAATAAATATATTCTTGCATGAATGTTCGCAGAAAGGACAGAGCAAGATCAGACAGAACAAAGCAGGTCCTCTAAAGAGTTGCTCTTTTTAATTCCAGCTCCACATAATAGTTGCCCAACAGGAAAGCAAAGGGTTAAACAGCTACAAAGTAATGCCAACAGTGGCTTAAGAACACAAACAGGCCACAGCAACCTAAAAGGATGACCATGGTAACATTCCCTCCAATTTCCTTTAATTCTTAACAAGCATACAGAGAACACTTTTTCCAGTCAATTTTTGGTGACAGATAAAGGGGAGGAAAAAAGGCAGAAGGTTGAGCTAAGTAAATTAAGCTACTTATCTCCCCATAATCTGAAAGAAAATCTAATTAAGGAGTACAAATGTTTAATGACAAAACAAAAATAATTTGAGAGAAAAACTTTTTCAGTACCCGCTTTGAAAAGCTTTGTTATCAGTATGAGAATGAGTTTCTAGCAATTCCTCTCGGCTTCATAGTCACATGCGGTTTGCACGAACAGTGTAAACGTGCTACATGAATATGCAGTTTAGTGCTAGGTAAGTAAATGATTTCCTATATAGAAAAAACTCCTCAAGGGTCTCATTACTTTATTTCTATGCTCTCTCAAGTACAATTGATTCTGCTCACAGGATTTTCAACAGATGGGAGTTTTAAGAACAGGATAGATGGTCAAAGAAAGGCTTCATAAATGGTAATTATGCCGTAGTTATGCGTCTCCCCCTATATGTGTTCCTGTATCTGAATTTAAACATCCTGGCTGCAAATTAAATTAAATGTTTCTTTCTCTCCAAATTTATGAAAGGAAGTAAGTAATGATGGATAAACAGCCTAAAACAGACTGGAAAAACATTGCACTCAGTTATTCCCCAACAGCTTCCCTTTTCTGGTCTAAAACTCCACCTATTTAGCCTCTCATCATATATATGGCTTTCTAAATGTCTTTTTATTGCTGATCTAGTCTTCCTGTTAAGTCTTTTTTTTCTTTCTGAAAAGTGCAATGATCAAAACTGTACCAAAAGTCCTTAAGGTGGACAGATCACTGCTGCAGAGAATGGCAGAAAAATTACCTCTCAGTTCCCATATATGAATATATAATAATACTGAATATTATCTGAATATCTCCCAAAAGCTCACTTTCTTTTACTATTCAGTCCTATGTAGAGAGTAATAACACAGCAAGACAAGTCCCTTATGGACATAAACTTAGTGTGTTCTCAAACTAAGACAGAAGACATCTCTTGGTAGATCATTTTACTGTGTTTCTCTCTGTAGCCTGTTCCTTATCTACTTCAATACTTACACTCTACGGAAACAGTGATCAACAATATATAAATAACTTCCATATCATATTCAGACACTAGACAGTTGCTTAGAAACATTTGGGCTTTTTCTATCAATAAGAATTAGTAGGCCAATCCAAAGCCACACTGGTACTCCAAAGTGCATTTCATGTTATTTTCCATGTACTTCTACATTGCTCCTATTTCATTTTGAAATGACAGTTAGGTCTCTTAGTGGGGTGAGAGTGGTATACATTTTTTTCCTTCTTAGAAAAAACAGTGTCTGCTCTTCAGTAAGGATGATACTTTAAATGAATCCTTGGTTGAGGACTAGCCTACAAAGTCTTCTGAACTGGAAAGTAACACTTTACTTCCCCATTAGAGATGATAATTCTCATTTGCAAGCAATTTTCATTAGCCTTACCTTCAATATCATCCTCAATAAACACTGAAGCAAACAATTTTATTCCAAAGCTATCCACAGATCATGAAAATATTAATTTCAGCCTCACTGCCCAATTCTTCTTAATCTATTTCTTTAAATCAATATTTATCTTTTCCTTCTGTTCAATTCCAATATTCAACAGCTTAACTTTTGTCAAGTTGCACTTTATTAATATACTTCCTGACTTATCAGACATATCAAAAAGATCAGAAAAAATTATGTCTTTCTAGGCAACCAAAACAAAAAAAAATTTTTTTTTTTTTGAAGCCCAGGACACTGGCCTCTGAAACCACTAATTTTAAATCCACCAAACCCTTAATGGAAACAGAAAACCACAAATATCCTTTCTTCTTTATAAATACAGAATTCCAGTAATGATCAATAGAAATAGTAATATTTATTTCAGGTAGAAAATTGTAATTTTATTTTTCTGCAGTGCCAAAGCCACACTCTTGTTCTAGAGATAAAATATAGAGCTCTTACATAAGCTTAATGAAACAACAGTGAAAGCCATGTTGGTAAATCCATGTTGCAGACCTATTTTGTCTATGATAATGTTACTTCTCAGATTAGTCTGTCAGAAAAATATCCATATTCCTGTTGCAGATGCAAAGATAAAAATCTTAAATTTTCTTTTATACAGCTTTGATGCATCTAAATTTATAACCTGAGATTTTCAAATTCACTCTTCCAAAGAGTGCAAATGTACTCTTCCAAAACGGCAAAAACATTAGTGAACTGCTTACAAGACTGCAGCCCGTGAGCCATTAAACCAGCTTCCAAAAAAAACCAAACCTCAAAAATGAAAGGAACCTGAGCATTCAAATATCATCATGTATTTAAACAAAAAAATAATCACAGAGAGTGACTTTAAGCTTACAAATGAACATAATCTAAATTTTTATCAAACTGGTCACTCTGCAGGGTACAGCACTTCCAAAACACTAGTCCATCGATTACAGGCACTTCCTACAGTACAAATGTCAACAGTGCAAAGCAGTTCATGAACAATTTGAAATGAACTGTAATCATCTACACTCGGGATACCAACATCAGGGACAGCAACTCCACTTCCTTATTTCTGGATGGATGACCAGTAACATACTATTTTATCAAGACACTTTGATCTTTCCACATGGATAACTCCTCTCAAGCCTGGTTGACTGTACCTAGTCCACATGCCTGAGCTATAATGAAAGAAAAGCAAAAAAGCTAGAAAGCTTTCTCATGATTGAAGCACGACAATCCCAAGAAAAAGTCTGATAGAAAAATAGCTTATGAAAAAGTAACTTCTTTCTAAGACAAGCAGAACTGAGAGTGCATGTTACACAACACTTGCATGTCCATGCAAGAAGCAGAAGAGGGAAGTAGAAAAGGAATGCTGCCTCAGTTCACATCTATGACACGTAGTGAAGGAAAATACATCTTTCTAAAGCAGAAAATGTGTCAATTGACAGTTAGGAACAATTCACTCACGGTACAAGCATGTTTCCAGGAAGCTTGTTACATATCATATGCCACAGATATTCTCATATTGATATATAAATGGCTCCTCCCAGCTACTCAAGCCAGTACTGTATATTCTTCATTTCTTTATACAGTTTATCAATCTCTTTCTCTCCTCTACTGTATTAAATGTCAATGTTGCATTATAGTAACATAGTAGCTGTCAAAGAAAGGAAGCACCTCTCAGCTCAGTTTGTTGAGGTCAAACACTTTACCCAGACAGTATACCTACAAGCTGCTTGCTTGCCCCTAAAATGTTAACTCCATGTGTAACAGAATATAACACAAAAAATAAACTCATGAATCAAAGTCACGAGATGCAATACTGAACCCCCAGGTGTAAGCATAGAAAAACAAGTTACTTACCTTTTAATAACAGTTCTTTGATATGTTTTAATTGTTATGACTCCTGTTTCTGAAAGTATGTACCTAAACTTTATTATCTCAGCAGCAACTCTGAAGAAACAACTTCTATAAACATTGTAGGAGGTGCAAAATTACAGGTGGATTAGGCCCAGCCTCATTCAATTCTTCCATTTTCATGCAAATCTAAAGAAAGACTCAATTTTCATCAGAGGGGAAGGTATTTGGCAATCCAGATTGTCAGAATGCAACCAAACCAAGCTACTGTAAACAAACATACATCTTTTCTCCTTTAATTATTTGACCACACAGCCTGGTAAGCAGAACTGGCTCACAGAGATGCAACTAAGAGGGCGCTTTCAACTCACAGGCGCTTCTCGAGTTAAGGTAAACAAAGGAATGACTGTATGCTCTTAACTCCCAGGCAACTCATCTATAGAAATAAGGACCCGAGTTCTTACTTTCTCTAAGAGTGTGAAAACATGCTCCAGTGTTTAAGGATTCATAGTGTCAATTCCTTACACAGAAGTCAAAAGCTAAGCATATTTGCAGAACGGATTTGTTACAGAAATATAAAAGTAAAAGTAAAATGCAGATGTAATAAATAATACGGAAAAAGTAAGAGAGAGAAAATTGGGGAAGTCATGAAGCTTAGAAATCCACTAGTGGTAGATGATTAAACAGCTTACACAAAATTAAAATTGTTTTAGTAAAAAATTCAAGTCTAGCTAAAAATGGGAGGGCTATTTTTCACAAGCTTGAAAACAACTAACGAGTAATCAAATCTGCCGCGCAGAGGAATCAAACAAATGACAGCAGTGACTTCTTTCACTGTTCTGATGATGAATTCAATGTATTGCCCTAACTCCACTCCAAACACAATATTCTTCTCATCTCAGTCTTTCAGGCAAGACAGATTTTTAAGCCAGGAGACTAGTTTATAACATTTCTTCTGTCACCTGTGTACCTCAGTTCTAAGATGAAAACTATACATCTTCAAGCCAGTATGTTTTAATAAAATTTGCCAGAAGATAATTACACTAACTGCCACTAAGAACCTTCATCTCTAAGTAGCAAGAACCTTAACAATAGGTCTAAGTCAAATTGTTAGCAGTTTTCCATACTCAAATGAAATGCACACAGTACATATGCAGTTCCATAATCAAAAGATACTACACCTGGACTTTAAGAAGTGAAGGTTTCTTCTTTCTCCGCCCACCCTTTTTTTTTTTAAATAGAAAAGAATCTATTTTTGCAAGGAAAATGTTACTAAATGCAATTAAGATGAAGAACCAAGCCTCATATCACTTAACAACATTACATTGTACTAACTTCTAGTGGACAAGGAAGTATTTATATTAGAAACCATAGAGAGCTGTCATATAATTTAATCAATGATATCCTATTATAACAACATTTCCAGTACTGTTAAACAAACTACACTGAACATCGATATAATCTTTTCCATTAATACCGGACAATTAATACTTCTCTAGACAACAATGGTATTTGAATACTCAAGTGGTATACATAGATTACTCCATTTTCTTAAAACCAATGAATCAACATTTAAAATATATAAAAACATTAAATATTTTGAACTTACCTTCTTTTTTTGTGTTCTGTTCCTGCCTCCCAACCAATCATCCATCTGTTCTTCAATATCTTCAATTGAAGCTCCATGATCATATGATGGTATATAAGCACTTGACTCCAGAACTGTGTACACAGGGAATTCTGATTTTGGTTTCTTGACTTTAGGCTTCTTCTCCTCTATACAAAAGTAAAAGAGAAGAAAAAGCAATGCTACTAATACTGCAGAGAAATATAATTCAGGTCCTCAACTCTTAATGCTATATTCAAATTTACACTGAGGCAGGTGTTTCAATTTCTTTGTTAAAAAGAAAATTCAGAGTTTTGCATATTCTTATGGAAAGTAAACAGCAATGCACAAACTCAGCATTTCAGAACTTCCATATGAACTATGCCTTAAAGTGCCAGATGAGGATCCTCTCAAAAACACAGTTAGCTCTTGTCACTGCTACATCACCTGGCCATTAATATTAGTACAGGCAAAAGCACAGGAAGTTAAGAGATTTTATAAGTGCAGATGGCTTCAAAGAAATTGGCAAGGGCAGAAAGGTAAGTTTTACACAGTTTTGTATTGCTTTATGGTCAGCTGCGCTAAGTGAAAGCTTCCGAGTCAATAGATAGCTTCTCTCTCTTCAGATTTCTGTAACTACAAAGAGCTCTGTCGTAGCACTTACACATTTAGGTAGATTTAAATGTTGGAACTCATTTCTCAAACTGATTGCTGTTTTCAGCTCTCTCTGTCCTTCAAATGGTATTAAATGGGAGCAGCAAACTTAGGGGACAGAGAGGAGGGACAACAACAACCTAAGCCCCAGCAACTGAAAAATATATCCACTATGTAAGATGATGTCAAAAGAAAGATTTAAGATGGATTGAAAATTGCCAGAACTTTAGGAAATACAAGAGGATGAGGATCAGAAAACAGAGTTTCATCACTCAGAAAGCATCTAGAAACTTCAGGTATGCGAAGTGGGACTCTTGGCTTTTCCTCATTGTTTTGAAAATATTTTGTATTGACAACTGAATCCTCCTAAGGATGCTACTGAACTGAAAGAGCTGACCTAACAGCTGGCTACAGCCAGAAGAGGGAAGTTCTACTCTTGCCTCCACCTTTCCACTCTCTGCTTTGTGCTTTGAAAGTCACCCTACCACTTAGCAAAGTAATTCAATTCACTTATCTAGTAGAAAATTACTCCTTTACACTCAGGAAAAACAAAGAATCCAAGTAACTTAAAGGCAGTGCACAAGGAAAAGGAAAACCACAATTCTCAGCCATTAGGAGCAGCTTATCTGCCTTTGCAACTATGCTCTAATACTTTTCTGAGCACCAGAGGAGAAAAACGTTTAAAAAAAATAATCCTAAAGAAGACAGAAGAACTGTTCCCCATGGACTTCGACGCAGAATTCCTTTCCCTAACAGTATATGTGCAGGAACAGAACAGTGAAAAGACTCAACAGACTTGACAAACTTTTAGGAACTGAATAGTTAAGAAAAGAAGAATGGAGAGAGGACTGATTCATGGCACTTTTCTGAAGTCCAAAAGGAACAGAAAATTCACACAGATGTTGAACGTTAACAGAATGACTAATGGTCTTTAAAACTTTTAAATGTACATTGTTCAGAGACCTCTTTTGTGAAAAATCTCTTAGTCTGTAATTGTCAGATTTCTCTCAATAAATGAAATATTAAGTAAAAACCTGTATTTGAATTTTTTTAGCATTCTTCTGTAGGTATGCATGATAAATATAATTAAATGACATACCAAAATATACCCCAAAAACCAAAAGAAAGCCCTAAGATATAAACTAGCGTTTCTCTCATTGTTCAGGGGTTAAAAGACCCGCAGCCCAAAAGACACTTCTGACCTAACCTGGTACTTTCACCTGAAGAGAAGAGAGATCAGGTTTTCCAAATAGTAAACGGTGCACAGACAGCTGAATCCAACATCTGCTAAAGCTTGACAGACACCCATGAAGCTGGCACTGCTACCATCATCACAACCTAAAGCACGAATGTGTTTGATAGTACAGACAGTAGTGACAACTGCAGCTGTAATTCAGAGTTTTGAAACAAGTGTTTCCTTAATAATACTGTCATATTCTAATGGTGCTACGATTACACTATGTGGCCACCCATTACAATAGATCAGGCTTTTAAAATGCATTTCTCCTCCTCCAGTCTCAAATATTATTCTAATATGGTTGTATATAAACCAAACTGAAATGCAGGAAAAACATACAGAAAAACATTTCAGACATTCCTCCCAGTTTTGTGACAGCCTTCTTCCTGTTCTCTGCAGACACAATCAAAAAAGACATATAATTTGTCCCCTGTGTTTGAACAGCATATAAATACACTCATCACTGGGATCTGCAGACTTTAAGAGACAACAATTAGCTAACTCTCCTACCTGTACAATACTTCATGTTTCTAAAGGCCTCCAAAACTATTCCAGTACTGGCTATGCATTTTACTAGTTTATGGTGCCATGATCCAGGTTTTGAAGTTTGACAAATTACTTGCACATGATCAGATACTTTGACCTTCCTTCTTAAGTCCTTCCACCTTGTTATTACATTAATTTTATCAGTAGCAGAATTAATAGTATCTTGCTAATGGTTATTTGCCCCAAGATATATCAGCTGTCATTTTTAGAAGATAAGGGATCAGCTAGCATTTTGAACCGAGTGCCATGTAATAAAACAATGGTGCTTTTTCCATAAAAATCAGAGATCCATATTTTTAATTTTGCAGAAAAGTACATACTGATTTTACTGGCCAGTTAATGTAAATGTAAAGAATTCTGAGAACTTTTCACAGAAAAATCAAATGCTTCATATAGAAAGAAACAAAACAAAAACAAGTTCTTAACTTCTGCAAAGAAAGCATGACAGATCAAGCTGGAGCTCCTTCTCTCTTCAAGGCTTCTAAGATGTAAGCATGAGTAGGATTTCCATGAAATATGGTCAAAAAAGACAGTGATGTCTTGAAAATCACAGAAAGAAAAGGGACAGACTGAGTGGTATCTCACGTGTTGATAAGCAAGAAATATGAGCACACATGTAGGTAGACACCAAACATCTTTTTTGCAAGTCAGTAAGCTACTACACTGATATCTTCTTTTCTTTCAGTATTGTTCCCTTACCTACATGACTATGACAGACAATCAAAGCATTTACAGAAATTTGTTAAAACATGACAGAGAAAAATCCACTTTTATGTACAGCAACACAGCCAGATAGAATACACTGGACACAAAAGCCTGGAAAAAATTGTACTAAGGTTTTGACAATGGAGCAAAAAATGGAGCAAACTATATTCAATATCAATACAAATACAGGGAAACAGTGATACGCTTAAAAATAAACATTTCTGCACTCATAATAAAGTCAATGGGATTATATAAATGCATCATGAGTTAGTGACAGATATATACATCTGCGGTACTGAGACCTAGAAGTCAGCTGAAACAAGTTTTGTAGGAAGAGGCATCATATAGCCTAACTGAAACAACTGGAAAAAAAGCACAGGAGCTTGCAAGTTCAAAATTCTTTCAGCAGGCCTGCCAAAACAATCAGTGAAATAGGTGATCCTTAGTTTGCCATAATTAGGCTTCAGAGGTAACAATTAAGTGATCAGAACATTCATATCCATGCTGACCAAAAAATCATGCATTATATGAATTAATTTTCTCTGAACCTGCTTGTCAGCAAATCATTACTGAGCAGGCATACGAACACTGCATTTTGGCAGAGATTAATACTAAACACAATTATCCAAGATATTTGTCCATTATTTGGAAGCAAACATGAAGTCACCTTCAGCAATGTGCTAGATTACGCAAGTTTGTTCAAAGTGGTTTACAGAGAAGAGGAAAGCACAGGAAGAAGTAGGAATACGGACTGGCTAGTAGTCTGGCACCAATCAAATTAAAAGCATTTTTGAAAACTACACAGATAAGCACCTTCTACCATATCCGCATTTAGAAGGGACTACGTGCAAGGAACCTTTGATTGAAGAGCTTGCAGTTATGGTGGACAAACGATCTGAAACAAGCTATCAGAGCAACAGGAACTAAGTTACCCTGTGATTCTGTAAACAGAACAGTAATAACTGAAGAAACGTGATTTTATAATCAGAAGATGATAAGTGTTAGAACACTATATACAAACCCAGGGTACAATACTTCTAGCGACATTGGAAAAATCCACAGAATTACGGGCTAAAGAAATGCTTTATATAAAGAAAATCTGCAGACAAATAAATCTACCTTTTCTAAGCACAGAAAAAAGCTAATAATAAATAACTAAAAGCTAAAGCTAGAGAAATTCATACTGAAATTAAGATATAACCATGTAACAGTAAAATTAATTGTCTGAACAAACCATGAAGAACAAAAGGCATCTCAATGCTTTCTGATCAATACTGTATCTTGCATAACAAGATGCTAAAAGCTAAAGTACACCACTGGTACAAGTCAAACAAGATAAGTAATGAGAATCAGCATTGTTCACTGATTTTTGCTGCAAGGGTCTGAAATAAACACATTGTACTAAATACTCTGTGATGTTTTCCTCCCTAAGTTTCATGAAACAATATAGAAAGCTACCCATGCTACATGCTATGTTCCAAGGTGTCTGGAAAGGGAGCTCCATCAAGCCTAACCAAACTCAATCAAATGTATTAAAGGTTTTACTGTAGCTCTGAAGTTTCATGGCAGGCACTCAAGTAGGACATGTCTTACCATAAATACCATACAGATACCATGGTTAAGCCCCAAAGGAGAAAGAAGGCAAGTCACGCCACCACAGGGCTAGCTAGTAACTCTGGATTTCGGGTAAAGCTTGAATGATGGGAGTGAGGAAAAAACTCCAAAAAACTAAGTACTATTAAACATGGTTTCTAACTAGAAACAAGCTACTTTCTTGCCATGGATTATTTCAGATGCATTGTGCACCAGGGCAAGCATTCTGGATTAAGAATGCAAATACATTTGGTAACTAGGATGCCAGTGAAGAGTTCACCTGCATTATCCGGCTAGCCCTATTTCTTTAAAAAGGCATACTGAAAAAATAAATGTAAATCCTCATTGAATCTCAGAGAAAACAAACAAGAAGAATGGAAAGTAAAAGAACTAGCAAGGCTAAGTATAAAGAAAGAAAAATACATGAGTAAACAGACGCATTGCTCCCATAATGGATGTGGATGAAAGAAGCACTCCATGCAAGAAGAGGACCAGTAGAGCTGCTAGAATTTGTCTTGCTAACTACTCAAACCTTGCAATTTATGTTAAAAAACTGTCAGAGTCATCTGTCATGACAATTCATGCTTAAGTCTTCCCAGTTTAATGACTACTTGGTTCAGCTAATATATTTTCTATTTTATAGCCCGTGACTACGAAGAACAGAACAGGGATACATATTGTTATGGAATCATTCCCTGATGCAGGGATCATATGCATGTGTGATGCTACTGGAGAAGGAGAAGTTAAAAGGAAGTTTATTAATTAAAGCATTTCCACTTTAAAACAAACTTTGTGTTTTAAATTTTGTGTATCTAAATGTGAAAAGAGCATGAGAAAGGCTAAGGCAAATAATTTCTATTTTTGTACATAAAATGCCCAGTTGCCTGTAGTGGCATTTCCTAGAAACATAAGACCTGTATTGTAAGGTAAAGTTGTAAAGTTGCTATAGTTTACTAAGGCAGTAATGACAGTTTTGAATGGATTAACAAGTGATAAGAAACACTGCAAAAGCGCCATAAAAATAAATCAAAATTGTGCAAAATATTGACTCAACAAGAAATGACTTTTTCACACTCCTTACCAAATACAGCACTTTAATGACATCTCAACACTGTCCTCTCTTTCCTACTTTGCAAATTATATTTTCCTCCTCCAGTACCCTCCTCTGGTTTTAGTTCAAGCTTCCTACAGAATACCACACAATTTCAGCAGGAAAGCAGACAGACATGAGAGTAATCTAGCAATTAGGTCATGAAAAAACAAGCACTGTAAAACAGCTATTGCTAATCTGCATGAGATACATTTACTCAATTAGATAGATGGAACTGCTATTATGAACTCCCATTCCAGGGATGGTCTCCAAAATTAAAAAGAATGGGGGCAAACAAAATGCACATTTAGTGATTTACAACCTTTCTATACTAATTGTGAAGTGACAATGCAGAACAATATAACCAAATAAGCAAATTTAACAGATGCTTTGCACACAAGCTTCAGGAAGAAACTATAGAGGCTTTTTTCCTGCAGTAACATAGCTGCATCTCTTCTTCTTCTCTCAGGAGTCTTATTTCTTTTAAAAACAGTTAACTGATAGCTCATTCTGCTGCCCAGTGGATAGCACTGCTATGGATGACCAGATTAATTCTATGCCACATTTCAAACTCTGCTAATTACAGGTGGTGACTCTCAATCCTTCCTCTTGCTCCCTGTCAGCAAGCCTATTAAGGGTGGGCAGGATGCCAACCAGCGACACTGGTGAGGATGAGCTTCTGCTCACGTGAGCAACACTGGGTCACCTGGCACACAAGGGGGTCACATACCATGTCACAGCTGGCAGCGTGACAGGGGACAGGGTGATGCTTCTGTGACAAGTCAGGGGTGGCCTGGAGGGGAAAGTGCGTGAAGCCAATCCCTCTCACATGTGGGCACTGCTACTGGAGGTAACAAAAAAGTGCCTCTCGCATAACAACTGGCAAAGGAGAAATGCTGACAAGTTCACGTGTGGTC
The DNA here is from genome assembly GCF_017976375.1 of Cuculus canorus. NCBI lineage: Eukaryota > Metazoa > Chordata > Aves > Cuculiformes > Cuculidae > Cuculus > Cuculus canorus. The sequence goes on from NC_071402.1 coordinate 141,130,371, forward strand.
TCACAGTGAAACACAAGAACAGGGAAACTACAATTTAAATGACTTTATGTTGTCACTTGCTATTCTTTTTCAAAATCTAGACCTTTTAAAACAGTAGGTCACAGATCTCAATGAAGAAAGTATGCCAGTTATTTTAAACAATGGCAATACCTTACTATCTGACTATGTATCAAGTTTTTAATAGCCCTAGTCAAGACTCTTTTCAAGGGCCCATTTTGTGATGGGTATCTCAAACATACCGGCAGGCCTCCCTAACAAGCATTAAATGCAGTATTTGCTAGATTTGGCCTGGGTCTACAGTGCTCACTGAGGTGCCAAATGTTATCTGTTTTCTCAAAATTACGCTACAGATAAGTTAGGAATTACCACTGGCACTGCATCTCTTTGCTGATTTTACAAAATTAAGCTATTTTATAAGCTCTATTTTAAGCACCTAAAGGCTTAAGCATACTCAAAGCTAGTAAATTACTACAAGGCACTCAATGCACTTGTCAGAATAAAGGAACTTAAAAACACATGCACTTAAGTACAGTAAATGAAGCAAGCATGCATATACAAACAGACAAAAAACTTTAAAAATTGTCTTTAGAAGAGAGTAGATGCAATCACTGGCAGAAGCAAATAACTGAAAGAAGAAAGTCACCTAAAATTGTTCTGAATACTTTATTAAGGGAAACGGCAATTACCACCTTTGGCCTTTTCTAGAGTAAAAAGACTTTAAGGCATTTATTTCAACAATAGCATGAATCCATCTCCAAAGACTGCATCCATGCTTTTGGAAATTCAAATTATATTCAGTTTCTGTAACAAAAATCAACTCAATATGCACACAAAAAAATTATTAAATACATTATGTAAAAAAATATCTACAGACAGAGAGGATACAAGAATGCTCAGAATGCAAGAGGTCACTTCTGAAAATATATACTTTGAGATCTATACATTTGAGATTCCCCTATCCTGTAAAGTGACGTTTCTAGCCCAGAATGCTTTTTTTGCTACTAGATAACTATCACCTGAGCTTTGTGCTTTTATAGGAACAAACCAGCACCCTACTGCACAAGTAGTCACATAAGTAAAAGCTTATTTAAATTTAACAGCAGTACAGGAATATATAAGGCACATGTTTTAGAAGATTATAAAATGTTTGGTTACGTACATCCTGTGTAGTAGGTATATCATATTACATCTTTGTTTATTAAGACAGTGGTAAAAACTCACTCAGAAGTGTTTCAAGTTCAGCCTTAGCCAGGGCATCTTCTTTCGCCTTCATTTTTGTTTCTTTATATTCTACATATAATTGTCTGGCATCCTTTAAGAAAACGTTGCAACGGCATTAGCATCCTTATACAAACAACTTATTGCAATGGCTCTGTTTTAAGTTCTCAATTAACCTTACAAAAAAAATTAAGATACATTCGTTTCCTTGAGTTACAGTAATTTTCACTACAGAAAGTATTTGTTTAGAACATCGAATTTTTATGTAATAAAGGTTCAAATGTAATAACGTTGATATTACAGACTGTGATGCTGAAATGACTACCTGAAAAGCAAAATGGTTAGAAAAACATTTCTGATAACTACCTACACGTTTGTAAGGGGCCATGTAGCCACTTTGCTCACATCAGCAATCTGGAAGTTCAAGGAAGAAAGAAGAGGGTTTAATTAGAGTATTGCTTGCAGGGAAAAACAAAGGCAACTGCTAGACAGCAGTCCTCTTAGTGTGAACTCGCTATGGTAACACTAACTGCAGGTTCCAAAACCTTACTCTACCTGCCCTGCCCCCCGTTTTTTAAGCCAACTTCTACATTGCTATAGAAGTGTTGAAAATGCATATAAATTTTTTTATCCAAGGTTTACGTTAGATTCTAACCTGAAATCTATTTGGCAAATTCACAAATAACACTAGAAGTCCTGTCACAAATCTCACAATAACTTATACATTTCCAAAATCTGATGAATTAGTAATTACAGATTTGCGTTAAGAGCTTTCCAATATGAACAACCAAATTGCTGAAGTAAGAGATATGGAGAGTTTTCTTACTCTCACTTACCAGTTTAAGAGGTTTCTACACTCATTCAAGACCAATTAATCTATTACAGAGATGCTGAAATAGACAAAATATTATTTTTCATTTCTAAACACGCAGGATATCTACTGCATTAAACAAAAAGTAATTATATTATTGGGTAAACCTAATTTTAGTTCTTTACAGCCAAAATTAATTTTATTCTTGTCATTACATATAAAGGGTGATTTACATTTTAATATAGAATGCATTGTAAAACATCGGTAAATATTTTAATAATTTCAACTATAATCTTTTAAATTTGAGCAAAACTTGGTCTCATTAAAAATGAAATAAGACATCTTAATAAATTTTGAAAATAAAAACTGAAGTTAAGCAGTCATTATTTTTGCCTCTAATGGTAGAAGTCATCCAAAAATATTGCTTCTTGTAAGGATATTACAACACAACAGCTGTTCTTTGCATTATACTGGCATCTACCCCTTCAAAGGTGGTCAATGGAGGTGGGACAATACAGGACAGGATCATGATCCAACTCTGAGCCAAACATGGTAATGATTTGGAGGTGTCTCACTGATACAAGTCAGTAGGCCTGAAGAACAACTCTAACAAATTCCCACAAAAAATCAGTACGGTTTCATATCCTTCCAAAATACCTCTTCTTACTCTCTATTTGTCTTTAGATTTGGTTCCAGGAAATTATTTCTCTGCCAGGTTTATGTAGGAGATCACAGTACATAGAAGAAAATTTAAAGACTTCACATAACTTCTTGCTGCTGTAACACAGCAGATGAGTGTATCTTGCAAGCTTACAGTTTTGATTTGGGGGATGGGGGTGGTTTGGTGGTTTTAACAGAACTGGGGCTAAAACTCACCTGTAGGTATATGAGATCTACCGCTAATAGCAGATATTAAGCCTTTAAGGAAATATACTCAGTTTCAATGCTAAAACATTGAATGACAAAATTACGATCAGCATTGGTTCTCTTTTCAATTTACCTAAAATACGAATTCCCTACTGCAGATGGAAACTTAACTTATACTCTCCATATTGGGACTATTTGAGTCATTAAGAAACAGAAGCCACCATAAATGTAAAGCTTAACTTCTGCTATAAGTTTGAGATACTCGAGTTGCCTGGCATACACAAGACTCGGACATACTGCTATCCAAAAAATGCATTTGTTTAAGGCCATGATTTCAAAATGGCTACAATTAGCTAGCATTTAAATTTAACCCATTTGACACTGAAAGCCAATATTTGATGCTAAATTCTGGTGTAAAATCCATTATTGCTTGTGGGATCTCCAGACAGCAGGCACTAGGGGGCAACTGTCAATCTTTCCAACATGTCAATCATGGAACAATTGGAAGTGTGGCTCAGATGAAAATGAGACACGATAGCTGAACAACAAAGAAAACTAGTCAGAAACACGTAAATGAAATTTAGTAGTATTGTTGCTTTATAGATATGAAACAAATTATCACTGCAAATGGAGTAATTTCAGGCTAACAAAGGCAACACTAGACTTTTATCTCATTAATCACAATTTATTATGGCTGATACCATAATCACAGTAAAAGAGGAAACTGCATGTTTTGAAGCACACAAAAATTCATACATATAAAATAAAGCAAAGAAAAAAACAACAAAAAATTTAATCAAAATGGAATTTGAAGATTTGAAAATCAAATTCTTCCCACAAAAGCATAAGAAATGGCTCTACAGGTTGTAAGGAAAAATTAGAAAACATATCTGAGTAAAGATTTTAAGCACAGATACAAACCATATAGGTATCAGACCTTATATTTCAAAATTAAAGAAACACTGAAAACAGTTTAAAACAGGAAGTTCTTTGAAGGAAACTTCTTTCTTAACATCAATAAGCACAGTCCAATCTACTCATCGTTAGTTTCCAATATTATCAGTCTAAATTGAAACAGTCATTTCCAAACATATTCATTTTTGGTAGTAAGTGTACTTAGAAACAGATACATGTTCAGATTTTTTTACCTTTCCAAAGTGATACAATTAAGCGGTCATTTTTGCCTCAATACAAACATTTTAGAACCCTAAAAACCACTGGCAATACAGATACAGCCTCTTCCAATGTAATGCTCCTTTCCCAAGATTCAGTAATGATTTTTCTCTAAGAGAATCTTTTCCTAAAGAGCTCAAAATACGTGCAACATTAAGTTTTTATACCTGATGTATGCTTTACCTTCAATAGGTAACAAACATAAGAGAAGTAACATTTTTATCCTCTTGGGGTGGGAAAAAGAGAGAAGAAAGATATGCACAAATATGAGCTTGGAACTGTTTTAACAAAAAGCTCTGGCTTACCTAATTGGAAATATTTTGTTCTCATTTGCAGCAGTTTGAGAAGTTTACAAAAAAGAACATCAATGCGAATATATTACTTTGCCATCAAAGCAGTAGAATGCATGTAGTTAAGCAAAAAGAATAACGAAGAGGGCTAATTTATGTTGGTTTATTATACTAGGATTTCAAATATACACTGTCCAAAAAGAAGAGAATGAAAACAATAAGTACTAGAAATGCAAAATTCTGCCATTGGCATATCTAATTTCAACTGCCATGTATAGGAAGCTCCTGTGACTACCCTCATATTCAACAAAAAATTACTGAAAGTGTGGAAGAAAAATAAAATTGACAGACGAACACTTCATTAACCTATTTTCAATACTTCCACCATAATTAAGAACAAAAAATATTGAAAAATTCTTGTGTTTCAGTTCTCCTTTATATCAGTTTTGTCTCATGTCAATAAATTTGAGATTGCCAAGACAAAGCTGCACTTGAGTTATGCTGAAATACAGAATCTCTTGATATTGGACTTTTAAGGGTTTTTCCTGTGGTTATTTGGGGGTTTTGACTGGTTGGGGTTTTTTTGGTATGGGTTTCAGGTTTTTTATTATGTTTTGGTTTGTTATTTTGACATAAATGGATACAGTATTTAGTCAAACCGTAATAATTCTGGAAGGAAAAACTGGGTAAGATTCAGATGGTTCTGAGTAAGATTCAGCTACTCTGGCCTCTCCTTGGCTTTTGGGGAGGGTGATGTGTTTTGTTCCTTTGTTTGCTTTGTGTTCCCCCCCCCCCAACCCCCAGCCTCCAGTTAATCTTCCTGACTTTCTGGTCTACCTCAGAAAGACTAGAGCTTAGGAGAAATAAGGCAAACATTGGAAACGGCTTGATATATTGGCCAGATGTGAATCTTCATTATAGATTTTGTGATAGAATCAGCTTCACATCAGCTTTATTTCTCTGGGTGAGGGATTGATAAAAACAAAATACATTCTCTCACAATTTACAGCTAACATAGTTTTTCCATGAGTATACTTAAAATCAGTATACTGAAATAATTTTCTTTGCATTAATTCTCTTTAAATCAACTTATAGACTTAAAGACAAATACTTGTATGAAGTTCTTGAACTATTTTTTGTCTTTCAGCACAGTGTTCTTGTAAAATTTGTACCAAAAAAAGAGAGAAAAAGGAGTCAAATCTACCGCAACATTCAACCTTTGACTTCCTATTTCTATGCAATAAAACTGTCATAATACCAGAACAAAACTACTCTTTTGATGGGTTTATAAACCAGTAATATCAATGTGTTATGGTAAGAAATAATGTAAGAAAAAAAAGTTACCCATTACAATCTATATTTCTCTTTGGTATTTTTACATGTTTACTCAAAGGCAAACTAGTAAATAAATAGGAATTGCATTACTTCCTCCTGTATAATCAGAAAATCATGCTTTGACCTTGGAATATGCCAGGTGTGGCCTGGCTGTCCAGCTGCGTAAGGCCTGTGGGCAGTTTAAGTGTAGTTCCAAGCCTTGGAAGCACCAGGTGATCAGCAGCAGGCTGTGCCAATGCAGTATCTGCTGAGTGTTCCACATCCACACTGGTGAAACAAAGGCAGCCAGAAGCGGGAACTGCGGGCAATGCTGCCAGCCCCCACAGAACCCATTCATATCCAGTGAAGCCTTGCACCACAGCAGAACAGTACCATCAACTGAAAGCCAGTATCACCTCGTACACACAAACTGCTCTTGGTACTATACTCCTCTAGCATGTGTACTGGGATATGCAGACATACAGTAAGTGATCTGAAGGAGAAGAATAAAATTGGCTGCCATGGACAACAGGCAACTGAAGATAAAATTTCTTCAGTGTCTTACATTTTACTTAAAACTTTCACTATGCAGGAAAACATACTTAGTCTCCAGCGCTTTAGCCAGTACACTGTTAGACACAAATTATTTTTGCTCACTTGCATATACCCAGAATACTTGTTTTACCATGCACTTTCCTCTGATCTGCTTCTAAGCTTCTAATTGACCTTAGGGTCAAGAGCTTCATCCCTGCTTTGGTTCTCCCAACAGCTGCGAAATAGCAAGAAACAGAGCAAATGGGCAATCGCTTGTGCCACACATCCTGCAATTGCTCATTCCCCACAACTTATACCAACACTGGTACTGTACAATAAGTTGGAACACACCAAAAACCTGTAAAGCTGGGAGTTAAGGAAATATTTAACCTTACTGACTTGAATAAATCCCCTCAAAAAAAAAAAAAAAATCTATTTTGAAGGCATTTGTTACTAAATGCAAAAAATTTTGTTTTAATCTCACACAATGATTTTATATAATGTCATAGGCGAAGATAAAACCAACCCACGTAAATGTTTGCTGACCTAATCAAATCTTGGTTAAAAGCTAACTTTGGCAAAGGAGATGCCCTGCTGGCAAAGCCTCTGGAGTTTAATGACACATTGCCAATCAGCTTAGGGCCAAAGCTGAACCATCTCTAAACAGGTGTTGAAATGCAATCATGAATTAAAAGAGAACCTGAGGAAAAAATGCCAAGAAATTAAACACCTCTGGGTCACTAGTTTGAATCTATTTCAGACTACTAAATCAGCTACAGTAATTACCATCTGGTAGCCCACATAAAAATAAATTACTGGCCTTTTTGTTTTAATTCACTTCGTGCTGCACAAAGGTCTTTCTAAACAAAAGTTTCGATTGTAATTGAAAGCTTTGTTGATAATCTCACTAGGTTATACCCACTGCTAATACGTACTGAGCTTGTTCTCATTACTGGCGAGCCACCAGTTCTTCTAGCACTGCTAGGGTGTATGCGCTACACCTTCACCATTATTCACCTACACCATTATTCAAAGATAATAAGAAACTTTATTTTCTTAACAAGAATCCATTTCTGTCTGAAATAAGCAAAAGGCATTCTGCTTCATTACACTCAGGACAACAGCAGGTTCATAAAATAATGAAAAAATATTTCCTAATTAATGAAGTTGGTTTAAAACTAAAGATATTCTTTACTAAGCTTCACAATATCTATGTGGAAGAAAAGTAGTTGACAAGAACACTAATAAACACTCCTTTCTTCATTTTTTTGATGGAAATATTTTGTGAACAATAATTAACAACATTCTTAAGAAAGATCACTTTTCTTAACTTGTATGTCTGCACATCCAAGGAAAAAAACTCTTCAGCTGTTTTTCTGCAATTTACATACAACTGTTCTCACACAAAAGTATACTTAACACTACTGTCTGTTCTGTATTACATCCACCATCGGAACAGAAATTTCTGCACACTATATTGATCTGGTTAACTTCTTTGCAAGAACAATTTTCAGTACCAATAAGCATTTTAGTTTAGTTTGATTTATTTTCATATTCCTCTACTTTTACTTATTTTTTTAAATATGCAGCCTTCTTGCAGTAATTTGCATAAAAGACATTTTAGATAATTAAGAGAAAAACTAATAATGGCCTTAGAAATAATTTGTATTGTTTTTCTATCTCTTTCTTAAGCCTACATTATAAGAATTAAACTTGGTAATAGTCAATATGATTTATATTCCACTTAATGTTTCTTTCACACCACAGATATTTGATTTATGAAACATTTTATGTACTCTTTTCCCTTCATTTCTTCAAACAAGCTTGAAGTTGCTGTTTTCACCCCCAAATTTAACTAAACTAAATGCATGTAAATAAAAACCTATGAAGTTCCTCTCAAAATATAATTGTCAACAGCTTAAAAAAATCATTTTTTAGTTTCTCTCCTCCTCCTCCTCTGACTCATGTTTCTTCCAGTTTCTTGACATAAAATGCAGACTACGATAAAATGGCATGGGCCATCACAAGGGCATGCAAACAAAGCATTCTTCTTCAGTAAAGGCCCACCTTAATTATTTTAAGTGCCTCCTTCTGAAATCTGACATTTTGAAGGAGGAGGGGAAGTAGGAGAAAGACAGTCAATTGGATAAATGAGAGACAAGCATGGGCAGAAGCTCAGCAACCTGAATCCTCAGACAGAGCCGTTTGAAGTAGAATATTCACCTTAACTAATAGTGAGAGAGGTAGATGCTAGGTAAAAGGAATCAAGCTGGCAAAAAAGTTTAAATTGATCTCTCCTTGTGTGTTTCATTTTGTTGGGTTTTTCTGTTGATGGTGGTTTGTTTGTTTGTTTTAAAAATAAAGTTTCCTTTGAGAAAGAACTTGTGTACACAGGCAGGTGGTTTTCTTTCCTTAATTTGAGGAAGCACTTCAGCTATTTCACTGACGGGGCTTTGAAAAACTCAGTGGCAGAAGCAACATTTAATTAAAAGAAAGTATTGCTAACTCTTACCCTTTTCTGTTGGAAACATTTAAATGTGGATGCAATTGCAAGATTTGCAGATGAATAATTGCAATAACAGTTGCAGATTGGCTCTTAAATAACTGAAGAAACCATTTAGATTCACTCAATAAGCAACTCAAAAACCTGTAGCAGCCATCCAACCACTGCAACACCCTGTTAAATAATTCACATGTGTAACTAGCACACATAACACTACTCAGTATCTGTATTTTCTACGCAACCTGCCCTAGTGATTCTACTTATCCTAAAAGCCTTAAATACTCTGTGAAGTTTCAAGCCCACGTTGGTGTATTATTGCAGAGAAAAGCACTTACTTAAAACATGATCCCTGTACTAGGGTGCAAATATATAACTACAGCTACTTTTTTTCCTACAAGTTGGTAACTGCAATTAAGGCAGAACTTGCTAAAACCTTAAAAAGAGCCCAGAAGTGTCTCTGTCTAGCTGGCTACAACATACAAGGTATCTCTTGCACTGTCATTTCAGAAAACATCCCCAAAAGGAGGACACTGCTCCTCTTATGCTCTTCAGAAGAAGTAATACTTCTTTAAGCATTGTTAGTTAACAAGCTACAGTAATTCATTCCAGGTACCTTAAGTTCTGAATATTCTTAATATTGAAGATTTATTGCACTTTAACTTACATAATCAGTGGGTCATCTTAAACAAAAACAAAACAAACCCTGAAGTTAAGCAGTAATGTAATTTACACAGGGGTGCTTTACTCTAGAGCCCCATGTCTTTGCTTCCTCCTTGCTCCAAAGCCTTCCAGCTCCGAATCCCTCTACATCCCACTTCCCCTGTCATCAAATCTCTTCTTCCTTGTTTCCAATTTTCCATGAGTTATTTGGTATCTTTTTTACCACTACCATTAATTTAATGGATTTAAAGTCCACAGCAAGAGATACTGGTTGGGTATCTATCTATCACTTCTGTTGTATTCATCTTTTCTGTCCACAGTGGCAGATATAGGAGCTGCTTTTTGCACACAAAATTTGAAACCTGTTATATGGACTTAACAGACTATCTTAAAATCATGAAAACAAGAAAATGACAGTTTAGAAAGACTATAATAAGTTGTACTTTAAAATTCTTCATGAAACTCACTACATTCTATATAATATTTTTAATATTGTGCAATTAAAGCAAGAGGGAAAGTGCTATAATTATGAATAAAGTTTAAAAAATGCAGCAACAGTAATCGCTGAACTTAATTCTTTCCCATCTGACTCACCTCGAAGCATGAACACCAATGCCTAATTTGAACACAATAGTTTATTTAATTAAGGATTATCATTTTTGCTTTAAAAACTTGCAAAAAGCAGTATTTCTTTAATAAAATAACCATATAGTCTGATGAAACTTTTAGAAGATATATAAACTTCTGCATCTCTGTAGGTAAGGCTAAAGGCTATAAAAATGGATGCTGAAAGACTGGATTTATTGCATTTATAACTTTTAGAAGCCTTTTGCTAACAGATTAGGAATTATGAATTATATGCTTTTTGCAGCTTGAACAGACAGCAATTGAACTCTGATGCCGCTTATAGTATTTCTACTTCAGAATTAACTCTCAATATTCTGTAACCCAAAGTAAAAGCCACCTTGCACTCCCTGATCCATATTCATTAGCAGTGACAATGGTATTAAAAACAAATGGATGTACTAAAGGGAAATGAAAAGAAAGAGCATATGATATCAAAATAGTTATTCTGATAACTGATCTGATAATTCTTACACTGGATGAATATCAGCTAAATTTTAGTTTCCATTATTAGATTAAAAGCCCACAATTGTGGGCAAGTCTGCCACACTTATGTTTATAAATTGCAACCACACTTTCATTACTTTACCTTAATAATTTCAGGTATCAATTTATTTCATTATCCAGTGACTCAAAAAAAAAAAGCTCACTCAGTCAGAAAAAGCAATTTCACTGTTCCCCCAAATTTAAATGTCATTAATATTTTTTATGAAAACATCGCATTTGCCTACTGGAGATAGAAATACTTTTGTTTTAAGAGATCATTTAAAAGACACTGTTATTCCTGATTAGTCATATATATATTATCCTTCTCCCACCATTTTTTCTTGCAATTTTGCCTAGCATGAACTGCTGTTGAATTCCCTAGCATGTTACGATCAATATTAATTTAAAATATATTCTTATTTTGAGGAATTTATGGTATTAAGTATGCCTCCAAAGAGAAAGAGAGAGAGAGAGAGAGATACGTTTTAGTCAGAAAATTCATAAGAACAAGTGCTACATATCTGATTATGCATAATAATACCATCAAGAAAAAAATAAAGTAACATAACTTAAAATCATTACTATTACCTGGAACAGCTGAGGTAAAGCTTTCACAGTAAGACAGAACCATATTCCCAGCTTGCATGGGAGTAAGTCATGCCATTGTGGTTTGTCCAGTATTCTGCAGTCAAATAAAATTGTAAGTTTTTCATTACTGCCACACAATCTCAAAGTCAGAAATTGCCCATTATCCTTTAATATGATTAGTACTTGTTAACTCCTATAAAAACATGTAACTACATAATATTAAAGATACATTTTGAATATTTATTCAAAATATGTAATGGCTAACTTCTAATCATCACTGTATTTTAATTTCTTAAAAAGGGCTTGTCTTCAAGAAAATAAATTTGTAGGCCACATAACCACTTCAGTTTAAAAAAAACCCTCAAATTGAAATAAACCTCAAGCCTCAATCAAGTGTTCACAAGTGCTGACAACCAGATATGAAGACTGTAGCATAAACAAAACAATACATAAAAATTAATGTCATTTGCAGTTCACTGAAGCATTACTCACTGATGTCACCAGGAAAGACGACAAGCAGAATGGTCTCTGATCTCCATCCTGCATTGATCCAGTTCATGCCCCTGCTGTGTGAACTATTTAAACCCTTTATTTCTTTCTATGAATCAATAGAAGAAATGGTGGTATCTTTTGGAGTGTCCTGAAAGTCACTATTTCCCTATGTGTTTCTCAACAAACATTGGTGTTAGAAGTCTTTAAGTTAAAACCAAGCATGTCGGTAATCAGATAAAAAGCATTAAATCAGACAAGCATTAAACCCCCATAAAAACTCCCTGCTTGGTGTGGTAATAAACTAAAGCTTAAATAAATTGGAATTTGTTAATTGTAATCAAAGGCAAACATATTCAGAGATGGAAAAACTTGTAAAGTCTTAAAAAAAAACTTATAGAAACAGTACCCTTCTATAAGCCAAATGCCATTTATTCAAACTTAATCTTTCAATTACTGTTGAACTGCTGAATAAACAACACATTTATTTACAATTCAAAACCTGAAGACATTTACACTGGCACACTTCACATCAGCAATGGCTGTTACTACAAATACAGTTATTTTTCTCATAAAATATTTCAAAGACACAAGAAGAAAATGATAGAGCAAACCCAGCAGCTGATAAAATATTTTAAAAAGCAGAAAACAAGAGCATTACTTCCCACCTTTCATTTTTGTCTAGAGCAGCAAGTTTGGCTTCATCCGTACTTCTGCCGCCTGTTTTTTTCTTCTTCTCCCTCTTTTTTCTGCTAAGCAGTTCATCCTTGATGCAGAAAGAACTATGGTTACAGGTTATCATTAACATGTAAACCACCAATGTTACTGCGACTCTTCTGTGAAGGGTAAACAGTAGAGTAGCATTTATGCAAATGTATCTAGGGGTCCTACATGATTAAGTAAAATGATCTATCTTAACAATAACTGTTGCCATGGTATCCAGTCTTTAAACACACATGAAGTCCAGTTCTGTCACTCATGTGTATCTCCATAGCAATCAAAGTTTTCTAAGAGGAGAAAGCATTCAACTTGCCTCCTTTCTCATTCATCAACTTCAATAATACAGTGGAAAATAAAAAAAAAGTAAATAGATGCTAATGTATGAATATTTTTCAAGTTATGCTTAGTGTTTTTTCTAGTCTAAGTTAAAAAGATTATTATATGACAAAAATAAAATAATCAAAAAGTGACGTGTTTTATACTGCTTACCAATGCCTATCCTCTTAACAAAAACACAAAACAAGAGTGTTTCCCTAAGAACAAAGGCAAAGCAAGTGTGACTTTTAAATGAATAAAACCTGATTATTTTTAAACAACATTTAGGAAAACAACAGACACAACTACAGTAGCACATGATTCTGCATCAACAGATCATAGAAGAGTTGTATTCTTCTTTTTTCTTCCAGTTAAAAACCAAAGAACCACCTCTTGGTGTTTATTACCAAGTCTAGCAAAAATGAAGTAGGTTTTAGATTACTATTTCTGATATGTTGAGTATCTCTATAATTACCACAATTTTAAATATTATCCTTTTAAAATATCAAAAATCCAAATTCAAAATGGGGAAGTGGCAGAGATCCCTATAATATGCAAACTTCTGCAGGAAATTCAATACTAATAATTGAAGCAAGTTTGATTTATTACCAATACTTACCAGCTGTTTTTCCAGGTAGATTGACCAAACCACAGCATAATGACCCACTGTGAGTATAATGAACAAGAGTAATGCCAGCTCAGCATTGCTCATTTTTCTCACCCGCCTGTAGTAGAATACAGGCTGTCGCCAATCTGGTAGTCCATTGATCAGAATATCATCATACCTACAGTAGCAAATATAACAGGCTTTCATGGAGAGCTAAAAATTAAATAAGCCAAACCATCCTACTACAAAACAAAACAAATGATAATCTACAGACTGCATGAATAATACACACAAAAATAATATAGTTTGGTTTTTTTCCTTTTTTAATAGAGCAATGCCTCGCTTTGTCAGCTGCGAGGCTTGCATCTGGAAACAAACAGAATCTTGAACCAAACACTGGGGAAATGTTATCTCGTCTTTTGCAATTGAAAAAAAAAAAGGAAAGGAAAAAACGGAAAAGTACTTTGATTATTCCTGCAACACCATCCCCCAAATCCATCCACTTCTGAAATAACAGACTTCTAGAAATGTAGCTGTGTTCTGCCTGCCTGGTAACCCCCATGGCAGATCCCCATGATACAAGTAAATAAACCACAAACTACTAAATAGGTAGCAAAGAACAAAAGCCTCAAACAATACAATCTTTTTTTTTTTTTCTTTTACAAATTAAGAACACAAGAGCTGGGGGAGGGGAGAGGGTTTTTTTGCTTTTGTTTTGTCCTTTGGTAGCACAATATCTGTTATGTAAAATTGCTGCCAGACATAACATCCATTCGATGTCAGATATGAATTCAAGTTAAAGGCCTGAGTTTGATGTTAGAAAACAAAGTTCACCTCAGCTAGACGATTTTGATTTTCTATTTGAAAAGCTGTCTTCAAGATCAATCTATTTTAAAACTGTTTAATTTTACTAGCACTACTGACTGTACAGGAACGATTTTATGACGATTTGTTAGTTTTTATTCACACAAATGTCTGGGGTCTTCTAATTACAGTATGTTATAATCAATTCAAAATTAAACAAACTACAGGCATGCAAACCAGATTTTTCTATTTGTTAACTTTTCAGAGTAAAGTTTCAAAAAAAAAAAAACCTCCACAGTAAACTCCAAAACCTGTATGTTCAAGATGCACAACCTGTTAATCTTAAATTGAACACAACTCATTACATATTCTAATCACACCATTTCCAGAATTAAATCTGCACTGAAAGGCCTAATTTGGTGCAACACATTGACCAAAATATTTTAATTAAAAATATTCTGAGTTAGTCGCAGGCCTAATTACAGGAATAGAAATAGGGCCTATATTGTCATGCAGGTCAGTAGAACTCAGTAGTAGGTTTTTCTCAAGTAAATTGACCGATCCAGGCATAATAGCGCAGCTGCTAAACTGCCAGTCTTGACATGTAAATCAATTTAAATGCAACAACTGCACTAGCTACTTTGATAGTTATTAAATTGATACCTTGGAGATGTGCTAAAAAAAATTTCCACAACCAAATTCATTTTTTTAAGCAGAAAAAGAGGCAACGGTTTTCTATTTAAAAACATAGTTTATTTCAGCACATCTAGAGGAGCTGACTTCTGATAAAACATTTGTTCAAGTTGACACCATTGTTTCTATGCAAAAAATTCTCCAGTGCTCTGAATGCCACTTGAAGTAAAAATTCATATTACAAAATTCTCTTCCATTGCAATTACGAGAATATGAAGATTAATATCCTTTATTGCAAAATTTGAATAACTTCTTTCCTTTCTCAGTAAGTCAGAACGAATTAACTACTGATGCTTGAATGTAAACTCTGTTCAGAAAAATTACCCATTATTTCAAAACTAAACCTTCTACTTAACTTTTTGTTTAAGAATTAAGTAGATGCTTTAGCGTTTTAAAATAATGCATTTGCTAAACATTTTATTGTTAGAATACAAGAAAATATTTTAGAAACAAAATCATTTTTAACACAAATTAGGTTGATAAGATTTCACAAAAGATGCTCTTCCTTTGAAAGCTTCAGAGAAGTATATGTGGAATCAAGAAAGACTTTTTTAAATACTACCATAAATTTATTAAGCACTGGCCTTTCTTTACACTAAGGATTGTTAACTGTCATACTGAAAATGCAGCAACTACTTAAATGAGGTCAGTATACGCTAATAGTAAAAATATAGTAATATTTAAAATGAGATTGTAAACTAACCCTTGGGAATCACGTTCTACTATAAATTATCTGTTAAAAAATAAAGACAGCAGAGTGTCTTGCATTAAACACTTTAAACAGGACTCCGTATTTACTAGGCTATGTCCGTTGTTCTGAACAACAGTCTCCAAGGATTAAGTCTCAGAATCAATGCTCTATTGATTTTACTATCAATGAGCATTATGGCTCACACGACTGGCCATTTTAAGGAAAGATAGCTTCTATTATAACCCACTTTTTAGAATATATACTGTTAAAAGATAGATCACTGCTTTCAATAGTAATTAAGCTCTGTATTTGAAAAATAAGGATATCAATGATTTTTAGGTTTTCAGCTGGAGAATGATCCTACCGAAACTCAGAAGCTTCCCATAATTTTTAAATCTCAATTCCAAATCTAGGATGTAGTTTATTTAAAAGCAAGTTTTTCATTAAAGAATTTCTTTATGGAAACCTGCATTAACTATGGAAGATAGTTAATCCATGGGCATTAAGAAATACATTCAAAATTTAATTACAAAGCATTTTTTTTTGGCAACCTATATTAATAGGTTACTTTATGTAAGAACAAAAAAAAAAATCAAGCTGAAAATGAAAAATATATCTGCAATATTTTTCCTCAGACTTAGGTACACAGATTGCAACAAATCTTTGACATATGAGTATGCCTACCAGTTGTCTCTGAAATGTAGCAGTCAGCAAGCTAAAAAGTCCCAAAGCACCATCACAGAAACAAAAAGACAAAAAAAATCCCTATTTTCAACTTCAATTGAATCTTTATTTTAAAAATTAAGGATTCTATACAAGACTCATTAGTCTTGTACTAACAAGCAACCAGTTGCAAGATTTCATTCTTCTGTAAAGTTTAATTAAATAGTTTCTAGAGTTCTTTATAGAATCAATTACATCACAAGAAAAAAAATTCATTAACTGTAGTAGCTAATTATAGTATCATCTATTTTAATATAATTATAATTTACTTTTCCCTCTAAGACAGACACTGCATTTCATATTTCAAATAATTTCAGGGATCTTGATACAGTTTATATACTGTAACCTTGAATTAGTGAGATCTACTCCGAACCATGGCAAGAGTGTACTAGCGTTTTTTATTTTGGGGCCTTTTTTCCTCAAGCTGTCAAAGACATCCAGTGCAACATCAGACAGAACAATTTGTACCTATGAATACAGATATTTAATTATAATGAGAGCTAAGATAAACACCTTTCTTAAGCTAAACAAGTATATCTTGATTCCTTTGCAAATGCTTCCTGTAATCAAGCCCACATTGTTAGAGAGTAGAGGCCTGGTAGGTAAAATAAGCTCCTTAAAATGGTAACAAACAATGAAATTTAAAATCTAAGATTTTTGACAAATTACAATTAATATAAGTGCATAAAACTATCTACTTTTTCATCAATTAAAAATAATCAAAGGCTAATAAAACCTACCATCCTTGTGATGATTTTCCAATAAGTGCCCTAAAGTAAAGTGTATATCAGGAAATGCATCTCTCTCTACATATCTCAAAGATAAACTCTTCTGTAGAATTTCACACACTCTGCAGTGTATAGAAGATATATGAAATATGTTCTGCTGTATGTATGTTTAATTTAATGTTAAACACTGCTACATTAAACAATACAGTATGAATGTTTAATGTTAGAATATTAGAATGCTTTGATTATGTATCAGTCAAGTGTGTAAGAGAAAAGTACTGACATGGTATTATCACTATACTCTATACTACTACTATTATTAGCATACTTCACAAGCATCTATATAACTTTCTCAAAATAGCAAATCACATTTTAATTATAAAGCCAGTCGAGGAACTATAATATTTTAACAAAGGCCTCTGTCATCAGATAAAGTAAAACATCACTGATAAATATGAAAATACAAAGGTTTTAAAAAAACAATTACATATAGTCGGC
The DNA here is from genome assembly GCF_017976375.1 of Cuculus canorus. Taxonomy (NCBI): domain Eukaryota; kingdom Metazoa; phylum Chordata; class Aves; order Cuculiformes; family Cuculidae; genus Cuculus; species Cuculus canorus. The sequence continues at coordinate 141,147,707 of NC_071402.1, forward strand.
CAACAGATCTGCCTTTTTAAAATGCTGTTTCTGTACACACACACAAACAATTAACACCTCTGACATTCACCGAGACATGGAGGAAGGATGTAATTAGACCCAGTTTTATTGTTTCAAAATGAGTTAATTGCTCATTCATACAGTGCAGGACCTTATTCCTGCCTTTACTGTCCGTTCGCACACCAGGACCAATGCTGGATTATATCACTCCAGATGAACAGTAAGAGGCAGGTATGGCTGATTTCACTGTACAGAAGCAGAAGCCTGCAGCTCACTCTTCTCCAGGTGGTGTAATCCTGTGCCTCAAATCATTTAGAAGTCCAGTTGTGAAGGGATTTCCAGATAAACTGCCAGAATTCCTCACCAATTAATTTGTAAGAAATGGAACTAATTTCCATCTCATCCCATCAGGTCTGAGTTACTTTATAAATAAAACCTACCACACTGCCAAGAGAAAAAATCTGGCAGAAAGCCTTGTTACAGTAGACGCAAGTAAATATCTCTGCAATCAGGGTAAAACTGAGGTGATAAGCCCTGAGAGACAATGCGCAATTTCTCCCCAGTGCGTGGGCGTGACTGTAGACTTTGATCCTCTTCCACCAGATCCATCACCTCACACAATGCCTAGTGAAATATCAACATCTAACATAGGAAGATCCCAAAAAGCAACCACTCCTCCCTTTCCTTCGCCATACAGTTGCAAGAAACCTGCGAGTAAGCTTACAACAGAAACTACATTACAAGGGGAGCAGCTCCTAGCAAACATACTTCAGGCTTGTTTTAAGGACACGTGACAACAAAGCCTTACAGGATACAGCACAGACGACCCTCTGTTTACAAGCTCAACTCTGAGTTTATCATTAGGCTGTGTAATAAATCTGATCAATAAAGATTTTCTACAAGAAATTAGACCATATAGCTCTGCTACTCTACGCTTTATTTCTAAACTCTGCATATTATTTCCTGAAAATTCTGTGAAGGTAAACCCTATTTAATCCACTATATTTATATTTCATCAATTATGGAAGCAATATCAACCACATATCAACCACTGTGCAAGAAAAATACAATATTGCCTATGTATAAAATTATTGACAATGAAATCAATCTAAGCTAGAACAATCTACTGCTGCTTTAACTTTTTTTCTCATTTGCTCTAACTGTGCTACACCAGTTAATAATATTCTCACAAAAATGTTGAGTATATTAGTCACATTCGTAATATATACAAGGCTTAAGCCAATAATTTTTACAAGCTACTGCATCATAATTCCATGCAAAGAAGCTGCTACTGAGAAGTTCCAGGTTGGAACTAAGTTCCAGAGAGGTAATATCACAAAGTGTATGTAAACAATGTTATAAACAAAGAGGTGGAAAAATATTTGGGATAACTTACTTTTCAAGTGGTCTGAAACCACCTAACAGATTTTTATTAAACTTTCCTTAAACAGAACTTCACAATGATATTCTCTCGAAAGGTAAAGTAAAAATAAATACAAATTTCCAAAAGTACTATCAAGTACATTTTCATGACACTTTAAGAGAGGATTATCAAAAAGTAGATAATCTGTGCTATAAAACCTGGACTTCTGCCAAGACATCTACAGAACCAAAAACTCTTAAAAAAAAAAATCTCATGAAGCCCTGTTTAAAGACTGGTAAGCCAAAAGATGATTTACTAAAACTCTAACCCAAAAGCAAAACTCTTTCAGTGTCACAGTTTTCCTGATAATCACCAGTTTAAGTTGTTATCTGCTTAAAAGAAAAGAAAAAAAAAAATATTCCAGAAAGCAGATCATCCCCAGGTTTTCGGTTCTTAATCCTACACCCTGCCCCTGAAGCAGCAAGGATCATTTGTTTTTAAAAATTATGCTACGCGTACTGAAGTTTACAGTGTTATAGATAATACATCTGAAATAAAAAACAATGAACTAAGCAACAGAAAGCAATGTTGAAGAAGACATACACAGGAAATAATCTCTAAATATCCTGCAACAAACCTTTTATTGATATAGGAAGATATGACTGACAGTTGAATCAGTGGCCTACGTTTTCAACCACAGCTTTAATAAAACAAGCAATGATAATTGACACAACTCAAAGTGATATAATTGCTAACTGCTGAAAAATTGCTCTAAGTAACAGCTAGCTTTTGAAGTTCTTTCAAATACCAGTTTTAAAGAATAGCCAGTAAAATACACACCGGCTTCCACTTTAAGCCACATACTAAAGTTGCATAGGAATTACAAATAAATTATGCAAAAAAAATCATCCGAAGAGCTACAATTAAGTCAAATAAGACTTTAATACAGCACTAGCGTGAATGCTTTATTTAAGAATCTGTGCAAAAAAACCTCACCTCTGCCTCCTTTCTTCATCCTTTAAGACCTCATAGATGGCCACCAACTAAAACAAAACCAGAAAAACATACAAAACAGTTTACTATGGGATTGAGTTTATAAAGTTTGAGTAGTGTCATATTTTACATGTGCCAAATAATGATTTTTGCTGGTTTTCACTTATCTCTACAACATTAAGAGGCAAACTCTCTATGCAAGAGAAACAGTGACAGATTCATATAAAAAGCGTCAGATACACAAAGAAGCAACTCCTACCAAAGACTTTTTTCCTCCCTCCTCACGTCTCTTATACGGAGTCTTCTCTCAGTTTCACTTTTTTAAAAAAAGGTATCATTTGTTTGATCCTACAGTTTTTACTGAAATTAAGTAGCCTTACTTAGTCATAGAAGCATATCTTTAAAGACAGAGCTAATTACAGTCTCATGGTTTCACTCTGTAAGGATTCAAAAAGGAAAAATTAAAAAACTAAAATGAATTATTTTCACTAAACTATGCCTATGTACAACTCGCATTGAGAATTGATGAGAGATTTTCCTTACTGCTTTTGAAAAGACAGTTTTATGTAATGTACAAGACACATTTTCCTCCTAAGAGTATAAATCTTATGTTCAAATTATTTTTAGTATACAGGTAAATACTAAATCAGAGTTATCCAACAAGTTAATTCAGAAAAAATGTACCTGTTTTTAATTTAGCTACATCAGAACAATGTAAATCAATGTTTAACTTCGTCATTTCAAAGGTATACCACTGTTCCTACTAAAATGACATCATCATAAAAAAATTTGATTCTGTTTTCCCTAAAACTTTTATCACCACACATTGCACTTACTTGCCTAAACTGTGTTTCCGCATTTTCATCTTTATTCTTGTCTGGGTGTAAAATTAATGAAAGCTTTCGATATGCTTTCCGAATGTCTGCAGACGAAGCATCCTGAAAAAGGAAAACAAAGCAAACTGTCAGAAAGTAATTCCCAGAACTTTATTACGACGTGAAGACAGCCAAGTACAGGAACTAAGGCAACGTAATTTGACAAGTCTAACAGCCAAACCATGCAACTAGCCCAGCCTAAATGACCGAACAGTTATTCAGTCAAATTCATCTTTCATCTTTACTTTCTTCATTACCATACATCCATTACAATGATATTTGCCAAAACTTCCAAACACTTTCTGGCTTAAAAACTAACCCATGCACCTTCTGCACCATTTAGAAGTTCAAATGAAACCTGAAAATTATTGCATCTGCATATCTTCAAGACAGACAATTTCAGCAAATTATCATGCTCAATTTCCCAAATTCAAGTCTTGCTATGAACTCTTCCCTTATTAATATTTACACGTAATTCACCACTAATAGGACTTCCATTCAACTTCGGCTTCACCGTGTCTAAAGTACTGTATTTTCCTAAAGTAGCTTCAAATTGCAGACTTGAAGCTACACTGCAGTGCTGACATCAATCTATACCTAAAACATTATACAAATGGCACGTTTTGGAAGAAAAAATAAAACTCAGAACCTAAAATGCATCAGTTATCTACCAACTTAGCTGCACAACGCATGAATTTCTGAATTAATGACTGCTATTTAGTACATGCTATAAAGAAATTCAGAAATGGAAGACTGAGAATTGTATTACATAGTATATAGGCATCACAGTTGCAAGAAGATCCACAAAGCATCAAATTTAAAGAGAACTATTTGCATTCTATTACTAACATGTCCAAGGTAACATTTGAGAAATCAGTCTGACAATTTTTATTTCTTTATTTTATATACACTGTTCCCCAGTATATCCTCTCTCTCAAAATTACAGTGTCAATAGGGATTACAAAACACCAAAACCCAGATCTCAATTAGCTGTGAGAGGAACACAGCTGAAATAAGATAATAATTAATGCAATACTGTAATTAGTCTGTCAGGCTTTTTATTACAAATTATTATTTTCATTTTAAAATTTTCAGTTTTATAACATCAGGCTATAAAAATGCTGTATACAAGTTTGGGCCAGGAGTGAATATTAGAGAAAGACTGTTGGAGGGGAAGGGGAACAGGATAAAGTGGGGAAAGATGCAGAATTTGAGGAAATTCAGCTTTGAGATCATGTTTTAAAGAAGCAGGCACTATCCCCTTATGCAAGACCAAGTTTTCCATAGTCTCATTTGTCAAAGGAAGATGGTTTTATTAGTCACAGGGAAGATTTCTCCTGAAAAAAAAAACCACAAACATTTTTACCTTTTCCAACAGCTACATCTAACGCAGTTGCACACCAAAGCAGAATCCCTCTGGTTAAGTACCAGCTTGTTTCCAGCCTGATTATTGCCAGCGAGTTGTTTCATATTGCCATTGTTTTACAGGTTTATTTTTAACTGTTGGTTAAGGGGAAGGAAGAGACAGTGACTAAATATCTATTCTAAGCACAAAGAAATACTAAATTCTTGAGATGTAAACTTAACATGAAATACATGTGAAAATGCAAAGTAAATCAATATTTCAAAAATTTGGATCTGACATCATTATAACCTCAAGAAATGAGTACTTCCAGATTGTATACTTGGAATAAACCACAGCTTATTCCTTCTCTACCACAAACTTAGATGTGCTTGGTATTGGTTTTGGGATGCTCCTGATGAACAGCTAAAAACCCGATAAAAGCATATTAAAGAGCTGTCCCACAGGATTCTTCCAATTATTTCAAACAACAAGCAAAAAAAGTTAAATGTTTTCAGTCGTATCCAAACAATTTAAACTTCAGTTTTATTTGGGAGCAGTGTGATGATTTGAGTAAAAAATCAGAAAAAAAGGTAGTTTATCTGTTTCATGCTTCAGCAAAGCCAGAGATCCCAAGTCAACTCTGAAAGAATAAAGCTGCTAAAGTATTTATGCTGCTTCACCTTGAGAAGTTGAAGAAAAAAATTATAAATTTACAAACCTAGACTGCTCATCTTAGTTACCAGAAATAATTTAGAGGTTGTTTTGCTTCCCCTCATGTACCAATGCAATCAGCCACTTCATAAACAATGTGGGTTTGTCTTCAAAACAAAATATAATATTTCAACACTACTATAGCAAATAAAACTCAGGAAATAGTTTACTGGCCATGGTTTTAGCTAAACCATAAATGTGATCTTTATAAACTTTTCAGCTAATTGTAATTAAGCCCTGAAAACGTTAAAAAGGGGATGATAATAAAGTATTTAATATGCGATGTTGCTGTAAATTATTTCATTACAATTGGTCCGTATAAATTTGAAAACAATGCTAAGACTTCCAGCTAACCAATTCTTCACAATACTGTCATATACAATACAGGAAAACACTGTATGTTCCAAACATTTTGCTATTTTATACTACCTACAGGTAATGTTAGGCATCTTCAGGCAACGTTATGGATCCTCTAGGAGCTGCCCTAAACAAAAGTGGTTGGTTTTTGAGAAAAGCCTCTCATCACTATAGAACTTCGAAGCAGTGTATGACCCTAAATAAGCTCCAAGGAACAAACATATTCAAACCAATAAAGAAACATCTCCCACGCTTAAGTCAGCTGTTCTAAAAGGCTCTCATTTATAGCTAATTGACTCTGTTGGCCACCTTCAGCAGCATTTCCGTAAAGGCTGAGCAACAAAACACTGAGTTAAGAGTCAGTGTTTTCTACAGACTAAGATATTATTTTACACATTAGGGCTGAAGTCCAAAGATTAGAGAGAAAGCCATGAGTTTTGCCACCAGTTAAGGCAAATGAGCCTGTCATGCTGTCTCCCTCATGTGGATACAAACATCAAAAGCTCACCCTATTTCTTGATAACTGTCTTTTAAAAGCAGAATTGTCCCATCATACTTCCAAAGTTGAATATTTCTTTACACATCTATTTCCAATTAACAGATCTTACAAGTTGGGAACTACTCAACACAGTGCACACTGCCACGTGCAGCATCTAAGTCCGCTTTCATGTGAGTAACTGCTGTTCAGGAGAAGAAAAGGCAATATTTCATACCACATATTTTGAGAAACAAAGCACAATATAAGCACTTACGTTAAAGGATAATGCAAAATGAATGCTCTGAACTAAAATAAAAACTGCTCAGCTGTCAGCTGCATAGCTGGAAAAAAAATGCACATAGTAGACAAGTCAATGGAGGGAAAAGTGTTTTGTGCTAGAATTAGTTCTCAGAAACACCAAACCACAAGTTTATATTTAGGTACACCACAGTCTGGCCTCTTATGCATGCAAATACGTAAGTATTCTTGTGGATTTTTTTTTAATTGCTAACATTTTATTGAACAAGCAGTGTGTCCATGTGTCTAGTTACACGACCTCTAGATAGAAGTTAAAAGTTCAATCATTTACAATTTTTGCATAATTCCTTACACTACAAACAAGCGTTTTAAGCATACAAACAGAATTACCATTTGAATGAATCAACAGTATGTCAAAAGTTAAACACATTTCTTAAGGTACAGTACTGAATTTTTAATTTTTGTCCAATAGGTGATACACATCAGATTCCCAGAGTGAGGGAGAAGAGGAAACATTCTTCTCACTACCTACCTCATTTACTTTTGGCAGTTTGTTCAATTCAGACAATTAAAAACACAATATTAAATTTTATTTTACTGCGCAGCATTTTCATATTCTCTAGTATTACCAAGAAAAGTTCCATCATTAAACTACAAATACATAAGAAGAAAAAAAAATACTTTTTCCCAATGGTTTAAATAAATAAATAATCTAAATAGGCATTTGCCTTTCATTTCTTTAAATTAAATTCTTGCTGAAAATGCATAAAGATTCAAATCTGATCTCCTCCTCGGTCTATTCTAATTTAGACTTCTACCTATACAATTCACTTCTATCTTCACAATAAATAGAAAAACTGGTATAGTACAGTACATTATTCCATTGTCTTCTATTCCTAATGTAACTATGATTACTAATGAAACTAAAAAAAAAGCCTTATTGTGGTCCCAAGACAATTCTTGGTGAACACATAACATATCAGATATTGCCATAGGCAAACAGTGATTAGGTCAAGGGGAAAAAATAATCAATGTCTACATAGTTTTCACTTACCAACATATACAATTCAAAACGTAAATTGTTCCCTTGAGTGCAATGCAGTTGTACAACGAGACTTTGTTACTTACAATTTAGCAACTGCTTCTAACGCAGTAAATGTGCTCAATTCATCTTGGGTTTTAAATATGCCTGCCAATGTCTTCAAATAGGTGGCATTATCTTTATTAGCACCGGGAAGGCATGTGGTCCAAAGGATCAAGAATGCAGATAGAAGTCGCATTTCTGTTCACTTGCAGTTTGTCCAATCACTTGTTAATGGGTGAAGAGAATAACATTAGTATACCTGTTTCATTGCAGTGCTGCTGAATAACTGTGTAGAATTTTCCACAGCATGTGTCACTGAAGCTATATGTCAACCAAAAGGGACAACTGCATAGAGCACCAGCTGACTGTACTTCAAGAGTGGATGTTACACCTGTAAATAACCTCAGTGCAGGCCTTCGTGAAGTCTTTTTCAGCCTTCCCAAATTATAAATCAAACTTGCAAAACTCTTGTGTTTGGTTGTTGTTTTTTTCTTTTATTCAAGAACAATTCAAACATATGTGCTTTCTTTAACAAGATATGCCATCCAGAATTCTTTTGTAGAAGAAGAGGTGTAAGTGACTACTTTCCTTTTGGTAACCATCAGGTATCCAAGTTGAAGCAAAATGGTACAGAAACAGAAACAAAAAATCTGGTAAATTCACAGTCATATTTTTCTTCTGTGATTTGAAACTGCAGAATGCATACGCTGTCCTACAAAAATTCACAAAATTAAATATCCACAGTCCCGATTCCATGAGCAACATCAAGGAAGACAGTGTGACCCTTGGGCGTCTCATTCCTGCATGGGGACAGAACAGCAACCACTGTTGCTCCACAATCCTTCTCTAAGTAATCCTTGGATGAAAACCATATAGTTGTGACCTTTCTTCCAACCCAGTCCTCAACAACACTTTGGTTCAGCATAAGCTGACACATACCCCTTTAACCTGCTTGAAGGCCATTCTGACTCTAGGAGTTTACTTACTTATTTAATAACTAAATGGCTTGCATTCACTCTAGACTTTGTACCTTTTCTTTCTTTCAAAAAAAAAACCCCCAAACCAATAACATTTAGAAAAGTAAATGAGACTCTGTTAGAACCAAACAAAAAACCTCCCACCGTCAATACCAATAGCCTCACATGTCACGTATATTCTGTGCATCACCACAAGCACCCCCCATTCCTCAAACACATTTTGGGAAAGTAATTTCCCTTTAAAAATAATAATAATAACAATAGAAAAATCACACCTGCACACTGTTGCTACCCACAAAAATTGCTCAGTAGCACCAGGAGGAAAAGCAACAGCTACATAAAGTAGATGTGACCATATCTAACATGGTTGCTCCGCTAACAGTGGCAACAGCACAAGACTAGAAAATAAATGAATCTTCACCCATATTAACCTTGATTAAAATATCACTCTCATATTTGCTTCTTATGTATCCACTGCAACCTGGTCTTAATTTAAGCTCCCAAGACCAGATTAGTTACAAGTGTGCCTGAATTTGCCAAGTTTGCACTTGGAAAAACATCTATGAGGGAAATAGTCTTGTAGCAAATTCCAGAGGTGGGAAGGACCTGGCAGTCCTGAAGAATATAACCCTAGGAAAGAAAAGCAAGTGTCTCCCAAAAGACCAAGCATTATCTCTGAACTTTTATAGTTAACAGATGCCAGCTGAGTCTCGGCTTAAATTGCTTGCTGTAGAACCTCGGTTCAATTCACCCTTTATTTTTACTGAACTTCTTTCTAAGACACTCATCTTTTTCAAGGATGTAAAATGGCTTAAACTCAACTTTGCTGCTTCTCTACAGATGAATGCTCCAAGCATACCCAGGCAGGAGGAGAGAGACGCTCTGCTGCAAACCGAGACATGTGTCTCACAACATTCCGTTGATTTAAACTGAATAACAGCACAGCAGGGAAATACGCAGGAACTAAAAATAATGCTGAAAAGGTGTTTTAATGTTTTTTTATGTTGCTAAGTTTTAAAGCAATTCATGAAATGAAAATGAATACAAACCAGCACAATGTATTCCTGTGAGCTTCTGATAACTGGCACAATCCCTTCACTGGCATGTTTGTTTCCAGGAGAGTGTGTCAAATGAAAGAAGACACTGTTTTCAGCCTAGCATGCCAAATGAATGAAAATTCTGCTGCCTCATGCTTGAGAAACAAAAAAAGTGTTCTCCTCAGCACATGTGCACAATTACACAGGCTTAGGTTTTCTTGATCAATTTGAATAACAGTATTTATATGTAATTTTTTCTTCTTTTGAAACTATTTTAGCCTTTTTAACTTAGATTTTTAGAAACTGATTATTTCTAATTACTTTGGAAAAATTAGATTGCCCAAGAGAACACTGTCATGAATAATCATATGTTAAGATTTAACACGAGCTTTGTTCCTGAGATGCAGAGAACACTCACCAACTCTCAACATTTTCAGATTTACTCTTCAAATTCAGAACAGAGAAAAGCAAATAACTGAGAATATTTTTCACGCCAGCACTGACTAATTCAAAATCCTACCTATTGTTATACTTTATTTCCATTTATTTTTTCTTTACGTAGTTCAAAAGGAAGAAATGACTAGATTTCCTTTATTTATTTCACATTTTCCCAGGAATACTATTACATATATATTTTTATTCCATTTTTTTACATTACATTTAGAGTTTACATATTATATAATGTGTTATATATTCTTTATAATGTATTTGTATATATTCATACGTATACCTGTGTGTAAATGCATTTGTATATATTTATACGTATACCTGTGTGTGTTCCCTTACTGGCTAAAGAAAGTTGTTTCTAGGTAGTCCTCTTGAAAATCTGACCAGTGCATCAGAGATTTCCAGCCTAAGCTCACAGATAAAAAAATTACCTACAAAATTCCCAATTCTGGAGCATGTTCACAGGAACTAAATTGCTAAAAAGGAAGACCACTGCTTTTACAGTCCTGGGTGGCAGGGAAAGCAAAATGTGATGTCTCCTGCAGCACATTTCTGGCTCGATGCCTTTGTCCCTAGATACCACAGCCCCCTGATTTACAAAGGAGGTGACACTATACCCAAGGACAGTTAAATGCAGTCCACACTCACCACTGTGGAGCATCAGTATAAGGTGCCGAAGACTTTGGGGTGTTGGATCTGACAAGTTCCAACCCTTCCTAAAATGTAATGCCCAAAATATGCTGCTATTTGGTTGTTTATATCTTTTTCTTGCTATATTTCAGCTTTAGTTTGTTTCCAACTTGTTTCCAACTTCTTTCCACAGGGTAAGGAATTAAAGGAAATTAAGAGAACCAGCAAGGCTAAATCCGTACCAGGTCTTTACCTCCTCCTCCTCTTGCTTATCCTGTTCTCATTACACCCCTTCAACAGAACTGACATTACTGACCCATACGCTCCTACACACCTAGCCTGTCTTTTCAAATAACTGCTTCCCAGACCTCAATTTAAGTGTACTTTTTCAAGGGAGATTACTAACGACTACAGACTAAGGTCTTCAAGAAAACCAAAGAACAAAATAATAAACACAAAACCCACTTGGGGGACTAATTACTGAATTCCTGGGTCATCCAAACCACTGCTGTTGCTTTCTGACTACATTTTCAGTTAGTTGGAAGCTCTAAAACTTTTCGTATTTTTGAAAGGTGTTTATTAACTTCCCTTCTGATGTCCAAATAATGAGGAAAGGGCATATGAGAGACAGGGTGTAGGCTGTATGGCTGAAAAGAAAATATTACAAAGCCATACAAGAAGCCAACAGAGAACAGTTGACTACAATGATATACAACACTATCTTATCCATCAACACAACATTTACATGGTGAATAATCCCCACAGACATCAACTTTCAGAATAAACATTAACTATTTATTAGCAGCTTTCTGAGCCCTGCCAGCAGTGAAGGACACCAATTGATGTGTCCACACACCCACACACATCCATCATATATATTTTCATACACACATACAGATGCTAATATAAAAACACATATAAACAAGGGTACCCTCCCTAGCAGTCTTCAATGCTCATACAAGGCTCTAATTTATATTTGTTATTGTTCAACTTCACAAAGTATGTTAAGAACACAGTTAAATAAAAGCTGTTACATAAGCTTGCAATGAACAGATTGTGATCGTTTTCATATATTGACTTAAGTAATGTTTTTAATGCATAACATTTTTAGCAAATGATAAAAACATAAGTACTAGGAAGCATCTCTTGCAGGTGCAAAACAAACTGGAAAAAATAAATCATACCTTGAATAGTTAAAGGACCTAACTGTCAAAAATGAAAAGGTGTTATCAAACAGGATTTTATGAGGTCTGTCCCACATCCACTCATACTCAATATTTTAATCAGCAAGCAGAATTACAGAACCACTATTAAACTGGTAGTTAAAACTAACCTACAAAGATGCTGTCAAAGATAATTAGAATTTTAAGAGACCTGGACAAACTGGAGAATTGCTCTAAAAAAATGGCATTATTTCCTAAGTGAAAGACTAATGGTCTACATCTGGACAGCATTCATCAGCTACGCAAACACACGAGAGAAAAAAAACAGGCATAAATGATCAGTGAATCACAAGCTGAGCATGAGTCAGTGGTGTGATGCTGTCTTTCTGTGCCGCACAGCCCACTGTGACAAGCAGTATGGCAACGAGCAACCATGCCGTTTCATGCAGCAATTGTAAGACCTCAGGAGATTGCTGCGTCCAGTTCAAACAACGCGGTGAAAGAAAGCTATAAGCCTGCTTGTAAAACAAGTGAAAAAAAATCAGAATAACTACAGGCCTAGGAGAGAAAACTAGTCACTTGTTCAGAGAAACTGAAAAAACAAGAGTGACTTAAGCCTAAAGAAAAGGCAACTGGCACAAGAAAATAACACCTTCGAATACGTAAAAGGCAGCTGTAAAGGAAAATGGAATAATTGCTTTGCCTTATCTATTAGAGCTAAGCAGAAATGGTCAGGTAACAGCACAGGAAGAGTCAAGTTAGGTACTAGGAAAACTTCGTCGAAGCATCACTAGTGTATCACTGGGATGGACTACTGAAGTCTCCTTTAGAAGCAGGTCTTGCATACATTTATCTGGCATGACTTAGATTTAACCAGTTCTGTCACAGTAGGGTATATTACATCAGTAATAGTCCTATCTTTCAGATTTTAAATATCCTTTTGATGATCAATTTAATAATTACTCTGAAAATATTCCAACTGGATTTACTGCATCTATTGATGCAGTTTAAAAGATCCCATCTGAAAGACAGTATTCTTGTCACACTGAAGATGACAAATGTTCATGCCATAAAAGAAAGAGTCAATGAGATTTTCACAAAAACTAAAAAGGCTTTGAAAGGAGTGGCAAGCATGAAAAGGTGTGAGGAAACACTTCTTTCCTATGAATTTCAGGTCCCATGGGGCCCTGCTCCAAGACTTGGAAAGCACTAGGTATTAGGATTATTTTTCCTGTTACACAGCAGTTACTCTGAACTACTAAGAAAGTCATCCTGTAGTGGATGATCACTAATAAGTCAACCACATAATTTGCATTTAGAGTACTTTATCCATCTGTTATCAGCTTTATTCTTGAAAGATAATACAGAACAGATACGATCAGCCAGGTTCCTTGAGAATGTCAGATGAAAATAAGGACTAAACTGAACAAGAAAAGCAAGCAGGAATTTCCACAAGTATCACTGAAACTTTTTAAAAATTAAACTATTCCTTTAAAAATATTCTATATTTGATTTATTATAAATATATACTTAATTCCTTCAACAAAAACACCTAAAAGAGGATATGTCAGAGACGCTATAGTAAACCATAGCCAGGCATAGAAGTTATAATTTCTTCATTTATGAGAGAAAGCAGGAGCACCTCTCAAAATCATACATATATATAATGTGTTTACAATAAATTTATATATTTTTATAAATATAATTACTTAATATATATTTCCTTCCACTCTCCTTTTCCTATTGTTTACTTAGCTTCTGTACCATATGATAATATTTCTCAAGACTCATTTTGTAGAAGTAATGTTATCTTTCTTAGCTTAAAATTAGCCCGGTCCATTGAACTTGAGCTTTGAGATCTAGGCGTACCTGAGTCTGCAGTCTTTCATATGTTTGTTTGTCCTTCCAGAACCCGATAGAAGATATGAAGCATTTACTGAAACCAGTAAGTTTTTTGACTCACTGCTACAAAATTCACATTGTTCAGTTTGGATAAATCCTTAATGTCCTTCTCCAGAAAATTACCATTTTTAAACAACAGGCATAAAAAAGATCTCATGTGTGAGGTGGTTATTCTTCTTGAACAAAATCATAATATGGGAATGTTACTCTCCTCGTCCTTCAAGGACAAATTGTTCAACATTTTTTTTTGGCATATAGAACGGAAAATCCTGAGTTCTTAAAAACCCAAATTCAAGTAATTAGGGATTTTTAATTTTTTTTTTTATCTTCACCTGCAGACAGTCAGAAGTGGCAAAATGCTGCATATTTAAACCAAAGATGCCTCATTACAGGCTATGTGAAGGTAACTTCGAGATTCTATAGGATACTAAGATCTCTGAAAACTCTAAAATACATTTACCAGCCTGTATTAATTTATTCAAAATTTACTTCTATGAGTTTTTTTCCAAATGCATTGCTTTAATTAGCTAGGTTTGTAAAGAACTACCAGAAGCATTTATCAAGTTCCTTCCTTCTTTATTTAGAATACTTTCTACTGAACTAGTTCAGATTTAGCCTTACCGTCATGTAGGAGAGTCGCACAACGATCCCTTTATACTCATTAACTACCATTTTAATGAGCTATTACTACCTCGGGACTCACAAGACCTCAGGGAGGTTGTAACATGCCACTACCTATATAGTAATTCACTACTGAGTTAATACATAGCCTCCTTGAAAGAATACACGAATGTCCTCCATCACTCTCTGCAATACAGATGCCAGTGTCAGCAAAATTTCTGCATGTAAGACACATCCCAGCCTAAAATTTCACAAATATCTCAGTTAAACTCCAATAAGCCTACAGGATTACCTATTACTATGGCCCACCACTTCGTCCAGTTATGACACTCCTAACCAAGTGAGCTGAAGGCATGAGCATTGCCAGGCCAACTCAACTCACAGTTCAATGACATAAAATATGGCAAATCTGACAAAGGGCCAGGGCAGACGACAGGTGACACTAACATGCCAAAAGACTATTTGCAAAACCTGCCAGAGTCAACACGAACAACAAATTCACCAGTTAACACTCAAAGATACCTGGATAAAGAAATCAAGTTCAGCATTAGGAACTGTGAATTAAAATTCACATAGAAAATTAAATTATAAGCAAGTGAAAGCTAAATAAGATTAAATTTAAAATACTATGTCTATATTAAAAAAGCCACATATATACAATTAGTAGTGATAGAACTGACTTGAAGACAGTCCTTCCCACCCATTTGTAATTTTGTATGGAAAATTGGTATTAGAGTCACTAAAAATGCTTATCTGACATTATTTCTAGCAAGAATGAGCCAAATAATGCTTAAGGAAGATAAGTACCTCTCAAGATTTATGGCAGCTGTAGCCAGATATTGTTACATGCAGTGGCACACTGTTCCCTGGATTGCCCTCTATGTCTTCCAAGTCAAAACGTTTTAACTGAAGCACTCACGCCCAAGCAAGAGGCAGAAAGATCACTTCCCTGGTTTTCATAAAGCCACTCCCTGCAAGCAGTTACTGCTCTTCTCTCCAAATACTACCTTGGAGGCAGCATCTGCAGAAGGGAAAGGTAATAATTCATAGTGATCCATAAGCTGCCTCCCTTTTGGCCTGCAAGAGCTTGAAGAAGAGCAGAAGACAGACTCTACCCAAAGCGGGAGACCCTCAGAACAGGCATTCCCCTACAGAGGCAGCCCAGGGAACAGCTCAGAGAGACAGCACCTGCCAAGGTTCTGCTCTCACAGCAGCAACCCCAGCAAGGCTGCAGCTGAACCAGCAGCTCTGAAAACCCAAAGTCCAGGACAGACAGAAGGGCAGGTCACACAGGGAGGAAAAGCCGACTGTGAGGTAAACACTTCCTCCAATCTACTTCAACCATTCTTCAGTAAGGTGAGTGCAATGCCCAACAAACTCCCTCATCACTACAAACGATAGTGGGTATCAAACATGTATGTGCCTGCTTCTCTCCTTATACAGACATAAAAATAATTCAGCAAAACAAGCTCTTTTTGCTGGGAAGCTAAATAGCCTATCACCATCATCAAAGAGCTGAGAGGGGCAAAATCATAGCTCTTACTCAATGTTCCCTCTGAAGCTGCAAGGGAACCACACTGGGATATGCTCCCTGCCCTTGAGGGGGAAAAAAAAAAAAAAAAAAAATCAGTAAAGGGGCAAATATAAGGTTCATTTTTCAGCCACTGACATTAAAAGGCAGCAGTTGTATGGATCGTATTCGCCTCTCACCATCTCTCATCCACCAATAGCAAGCTATTCTCAAGTCACAACAGCAGAGTCAGAACTGGACAGCTGAAAAGATGAGATCTCTTGCTTCCTCCATTTCCACTTTCTTTTTCCCACCATCGCACGCAGAGGTAACAGATAAGAGGAATTTTCTTCTGGAACCTATACTTTAAGGATAGAGATCCTCAGTCTGGAAGCAGAACAGAGCAGAACATAGGACCAGCCAACTGCAAGAACTACAAAGTTGGGTGAGCAGAGCTAGTAGTAAGACAAACACAGCAAAAGGAGAAGACAAAAATAAAGGGGGAAAGTATGCCTTTTTCTATGCCTCTGAAAAAAGAGGAATCGACAGCTGAGTGAGCAGCAATGAAAACTTGGCACAGGTTGCATGCCGTTAAGCATGCTACCAGAAATCTGTTTCAGCCAACTGACTGCAGAAGATAGTGGCTATTACCAATTCATTTACTTGCCTCTCAACATGGGATTACAGGATTATCTGCATCAGAGATAATAGTGAAAGTCAGAAGATAAAACCTGTGGTTCTACTGCCTCAAGTAGAAACACTGACAAACGTAGACTATTTCAAATTCAGAAACTACAGGAAAAATTTTGTGATCACAGGACTCAAATGAAGCAAAGGTAAATCCTAACATGGGTTCTCTCCCCCTAGTTTTCAACTTATATAGTCAAGACTAACAAAGATCAACAGACAACCAATAATGTATTTATTCTGTAAGTTCTGACATAGGTGGAGAGGAAAGGAATGAAACTGCAAATCTGCAAGCTACTACATGGAAAAAGCCCTTCTGCAACTGACAATCCTACGAGCATCAATAACAGGCCAAAGCGACGTTTGTCTCTCTCATAACCCCAGCCAAGGAATCAAATCCAAGAAATGAAAAAGGATTCTATCTGCTGCAATTTCTTCCTCTCATAACTTGTCTTTTTTTTTTTGAAAGGAAAAAAACCCAGACACAAAACAGTCGTAGCAGAAATATTGCAAAACTATTTCTGAAAAAATCAGTCACAATAAGTACCACTGGCCAAAATAAAAGAAACATGTTCTGCAGGGTGAAGAAACTGAGGAAGCAGGAAGAAAGGAAATGAAACTATTCTGTTTCTTCATCTAGCTCCCTTTTTCCAACTAGTCCCACACAAACCCTGAGCCAACTTGAGGCAGATGCCAGCAGTGGGAGCTGTATACCCTGTGGCAGTGTCGACAAAGAGCACACTGTTGGCAAACAAACCAAAAAGATTTTTTTTTTGTCACATTCTATTTTTGTACTCTGAATCAAGCGAACTTGCTACGTTTTTTAAAGTAGCAAGAGGTGCTATTGTTAAAAATATGAGATTGTTAAAAGATAAGATTTTAGTTTAACTAAATCTAAAGTATAAACTTAAAAATTAAGGGATAAAGATAATACATGCTAATAATGAATATTCTGAGCAGGTAAAGGAGATTTGGGGAGAACTTGGTGGCTCCTGAAAAGGAACCACAATCTGTCGTTGCTACTCCTGCCACTGTCTTTATGTGACATACAGAAGATGCATGCTTACCCAGTGAACAGCCATTCAGTATTTTTCTCCACACATTTGTTCATGTGTGGCCTCATCTGCTCTTAGCTGCATGCTGTTCAAACACATTTGAAAGCCGTGGTTATTTGTTTTGAAGCCCATCACAACGGTATCAGAGTTCATCAATAATATTATTCGGCATTGTAATATCTTAAGAGACAAGCATGCATTACTTTCCTTTTTGTATAGATCACAAAATGAGGCACAGATAAAGTAAAATCTTCAGTAATCTCAGGTACTAATTTTATCTCAGATATGATTTTTCCAAGTGCTCAGTATCAAACAACATTCCATACATTCAGAGCACAGACTTTAATCGACTTCAGCTGCAGCTGCAAACCCTCAGCATTTCTGCATATAAGCCCCTAGTACCTCAAATTATGCAACCAGAATTGCAGAGCACTCAAATCAATTAGTCACCACTTGGGAAAAGTTTCATTTAAACGACTTGCCTAGCATCACATAGGAATTCTGTGGCAGAGACAGGAACAGAATCCAATCCTCAAGGGCACTTTTCGTCTGACTAGCTTACCCATGAAACCATTTTTTTTCCCCTGCAATCTTCTCCCTCTCTCTCTCTACATACCCTCAACATCTACAGGTTAAACAGTTTTTACAGACAACAGTCTCTTTCAATACATAAGCCTGAAGCTGCACTGGGGCCAGATCTTTCCCTGAGCCTGAATAAGTAAAGACCCTGTAGAATATAATGTAGTGAATTAAAAATCATCACAATGAACAAGCACAAAGAAACCAAATTAAGATTTGAGACATTCTGAAAACTGACATTCCCTAATTTTACAGTATGCAGTCCTGGAAATTTGTTACTAGTCTTTAAAAGCGATATTAAGGTACATGGCTGTTGTACAAAAAGACAAAGAAACAAGTAGATTGAAAAAGGAAAAAAAATATTTGCATAAGCAATGCCGACCTGCTTCATAATACTAAATCACAAGCAGTGGTTCCCCCCACTTCAAATAAAACCTATCTCTCTGAAGAATCACTTTGATACTAACAAGCCCCACTAAACTGCAGAACGATCTGGCTACTTATCAGCTTGCCTATTTCAAATTACAGCTCTTATGACAAATATAACATAAAATCGATTACTCCTTAAAACAACAAAAGTGTTAATGCTTCTAGAAGATACACAGTATTAGGCTGCTATCTGCACAGAACTAAAACCCAGCATATGCTATGTCATTTTAGAAGTGCAAGGAGAAACCCGCACATCGAGTGTATCATTTAGGAAGGGGGCAGGAGACTGCATGTATTGCAGCCAGATGAGCCCAGGTGTAAGGGACAATTCAGAAACGCGCAGTGTCTAGGCAGCTGATGGTTCTCTCACAGGAAAGTGTACTTCTTGTCTCAAAAGAGGTAGAAGTATTTACCAAGCACTTCTTTCAAGGCATATGTATTTTTATTATCTAAGACAGAGAAGCATGAAACCCAACACCTTGCAAAATCTCTCAAGTATAATGGAAGCAATAAGATTCTAAAAACAATGGCAGCCACATGAGAAACTGCTTAAGCGTTTTAATTACCAATTCTGTTATGGTACAACAAAGTTCTTCCTTAATTCAGTAGAAATTCCCTACACAAGGGTAACTCCAAGCACAAATGGAGATCTCTACTTTCAGACCACAAATTACTGCAAAATTTTTTATCTGAACTGCTTGGAATATTGTTGAAATATAAATTGTGAGGCAGGTTTTCATAAGTTATAAATAACTCAGAATTGCTGTGCTTATGCAAATGGCATTGTTAGCATTTATCAATACAAGACATTTGCAATACTTTTGTACCGCCTCTATCTTACTTTATCACCACATTTACTGCAAAACATTTGACTAAGAATTGAAAAGATTTACACATGCTGGAAGACAAACTCCATCAAGCTGAATAAACATGAATAATCCAAAACTTTTCTTAAAAACAATAATGCTTTGGAAGTCATAGTTTTCAAATGGTATTTCATTTATTTCATACTTGACAGAGTTTTTTTCCCCCCCCCGCACTGTGTAAGAATAAAAGAATAACTTAAACCAAATAATTTTTCCAGGGCAAATGGAATTTGCATGCAGTTAAACCAACATTATTTTAAAAATTAAAATTCCAGCTCCAGGAATCCTACAGCTCATGCATGTATTTACATGGGAATCAAATATGACTGCTGCCTAAACACTGGTATAATTATGCTCCCAAAAACTGACAGGCACACTAAGCTTTTATTCAATAATATTTATAGATCTAGATTCAGACTTAAATGTCCATGAACTGAAAAATTACAGGCACCTTTACAAGCAGTACAACTTTACATATGGAGAATGGTTCATCTTACCCAAGAAAATCTTTGTCTATATTGATCTAGAGTTGCATGAAAGAGTCTTGTTTATAAAGGATTCTTAGCATAGCACACACTCCTTGAAAAACTGAAATGAGGTAATTTCCATAACCATCTTAATGTAAACAGACTTCACATGCATATGTAGGTTATCATCTAAAAACATGCACATGTTACGTAATGTTTTTCACCCGAAAGACTTCCAACAAATTTTTCAAAAGGTCTTCATAACCACCTGCCTCTTTTCAGCTAATAATGTTAGATAAGAACGAGCAGTGATCTAAGGCAGAGAAGCAGCTCTCAAAAACGAGGAAATGACAAAAAGAAATTGGGATACGGTCCACCAAGATACAACTATAAATAGCTTCCATACTTATATATCAATACTTGTACAAAAAAGTAAAAAGAATAATATTTTTAAAAATTAACAAGTCAAGGATATTTGTTCAGTTAATCAGTATTATTAACAGGAGATACATATAAAACCAGACTCGAGAAGTAAAAAAGCTTTAGTGATAAAACAACAAAATAGGAATTTTTCTTTTTTGCTTTCTTTACTGAATGAGTCTCCATAAATCTTTAATTGGGTCTGAAATTTAGGTGTACACTGAATAAAAGCACACAAACAAAAACTTGGTGCTCACTGCATTAATGAGTTGCAACACAATGGAATTCAAATTCTGAAAGGCTCTTATGGCAAAATAAAACCAAAACATGAAGAGTTAATTCTATAAGCAATTTTAAGTTCTTCATAGTTATTCTGCCCTCACTAAACATTTCAACAAGAAATGCTCATGATTACATGGTTTCAGATGATCAGTTTTATCAGCTTTTTTTCTACGATTCTAATAAAGTAAGATGAAATTGTTCAGAAGATTTCTCTACAGAAGGGGAACTTTTAATTATTTTCACTAATTCAGTAGCTTTAACTATGGAATTACTGACTCTCTTCCATGGCTATTAAAAAGTAAGCTAAGGTAAAAATTAACTCCACAATACCATCAAGTCTGCTAGGGCATTTTTACTTTAAATGACAAAGTACTGCCTACAGATACAGAATTAAATCTTTGTTCAGAATATACAACAATAGTGAATCCACTAATATTCAAGGAAAATTACTCCATATACGGATTGCTCGATTTTATGCCTTTTCCAATAATTCACTTGTTCCTTCAACCCAAAGAGGATGTAACCGGTTGAGATTTGCTCAGCAGCCAAGGCAAAATAGAAACGATATCAACGTTACCTTTAATGCCATCAAAGAACTCAAAAGTTTTAATGATAAAGCTAATATACAGATACAACTAAGAGAGAATGTCAGGGCAAAAGCAATCCCAAGTGTTAGCACAGAAGAAAAAAAAGCCAAACTATTTTTCAAATATGAATATGAATTTGCCAACTTTTACAGAAAAGAAATCCTCTAGAAATTGAGACCCTTGCTATTATCTGCAATTCTCAACCAGACAAGGAGAAATAAAAACAACACATTGCTTCTGGGGAATTGCTACTACAGCACTGATTCATACAGAAACTATTTAATACAAACTAGTTACCCTCCAGGACGTCCAAGAATTGCATTACACTCCCAGCCTTCTCCCCCTTTTTATAAATAGTGATTTGTTGAACACAAGATTTAACAATTGTATGCAGTCATATAACATAAATCCTTGAATTAATAAACTGCCCATCAGCTACGTAAAATCAAACCAAACAGCAAACCAGATTATTTTTAAAGTTATATTTACTAAAATTCTTGACAATCACCTAGAAGAATAAAATTTATTTTGCATGAATACACGTACTCTTCCCATATCTGATTTTTGGCAATTGCGCTGTTCAACTCAGCAAGAAAACAAAATAAGATTAACACTAACTTCCTAAAACAAATTGATTTTATGTTCCAAATGCTATGATAATTTTCTTTGTAGCTTTCAAATTTCCCTAAATCGAATAGTAGCAGCTAGACAAGCTTGCAGTGGGTTCTCTCAATAATATATTGCATCACAGTAGCTAAGATTTTCCCGATGTTAAAATAAATGCAGCCAAGCCCCATCACATAATGAAATACAATTTCATTGCTTTCTAACAAATCTTCCTCCAAACAGCATCGACAAGAAACTCATTTCAATACTGTTTTACACCACATGAGGAACTAACACCACAGATGAAGAAATGCTTCTGTCTCACAAGGGCATTTCCAGCAAAAAATGCAACCTCCACCAGCTGAAACAATCATTCAAAATACTGCCCTATCCTCAACTCCATCTTCTAACCTTTTCTTTCTGCTGCTAGACAGGTTATGTATTTGATACTTATTTTATAAGATAAACTTGAATTTTACCCAACAAGTATGCTCTGGATGCCATTATATTAAACCAGCAACAGCAATCCTTCAATTAGGCTAACAGATGCCAGCTAAGACTAGAAATAATGCACTTAAATACTTTTTAAAAGTAAGAATGCTTTTTAAAACCAAGGAGGGCATCTGAAATCAAAGTAAATATTTGATAACTCCAGTAAATTTTCACTTATTTTCACCTGTGAGTTTATGTAGTACTGCCTACAATGGACTACTGGAACAACGCTGCTAATGATATTTAGTAATTATTTGAACTTATAATCTGCTTTAATATTTTCTAACATTAGTAATAGACTCTACTTTCACAAACTTAACAAGCCAAGTTCCTTCTTTAGTATTCAATCAAAAACATAGCTGCAAAACATCAGCTATGTGTATTTTTAACAAACAAGCTCAATCAAGTTACTTGCTGTCATCTGCATGGACATTTTTGATACTCATTCAAAATCACTTACACGTCAAAGACACTGCATGAAATTGAAACCTTTACTAATGCCAAGGTTTGACCCAGGATCCAAAATAAATCTGCATGCACAGACCCTTGTACCTACACAAAGCACCAATTACTTCAAATAAGGTTTTGTCTGTGCACTAGAGTCCACCCATGTGGAGCCAATTACTATAGCAGGGCCATTACATGGTTCATTTCCCCATACCAGCTTGGCAAGAGGTGTACATGGGTATAGGAAGTGCAAAAGAACCTTCACTAATAAAGTGCCTCAACCACACGCCCGTGCATTGTAATATTTAATGTTACAACAAACACTTCTTCACTGGGACTAGACCACGCAAAATAGGGTCATTTCCACGTTGAACAAAATTTTTCAAGTTCCTCTTTTTGGTCCACCAGTAAAATCCAATCACTTTTTCCAAAAAAAATTGAATAATTACACGGATCCTTAATTTATTCCAGCAATATCTGAGAATTCCAAAGAATGTTGAGAGGCCGTAGGATTTGAACAGAAGACAAATGTCAAAACTGCATGTTCTTCAAGAAATATAGTATGTTTATAATAGCAGAAGCACTGATATTACTTATTGGTTATGTCTGGTATCATTCCATTCTTAGGTGGGGAAGTTGTTGTTTGAAATAATTATTATAAATAGGAGCAAACCACTTGAGTATACAAATCTCTCTCCGTTGGAAGAACTGAAGCTCCATCTAGAGGCTTTTCTTCCTCTACTGTCATTTGTGGTATATGTAATATCACCTAGAAATGTGAACAATATTAAATGTCAGAGGCTTCCTTTGTACCTCCTCTTTTGTTATTCATAATGGGTTCTTGCCCTGAACCTTTGCCTAGCAACACTAGCTCCTTCACTGCCATCAAGTGGTAGGAAACTAAAACTGAACTTAAAAATGTAAAATCTCAATAATCTGATTAAATGATCAGTATAGTTCTAGAGATAATTATAAACGCTGAATGCTGAAAATCTTTATGGGTCTTTTCATTGAAGCTCTGGTGTAGCTACTCCAGAGCACTACAAAGTCTCACACAACAAATTCAGCAATGGTTTCAAAGCTCTTTTTGTAAGGCTCATTTTTATTTCAAATTGCTCAGAATGAAAACCTATATCCATATTCCCCAACATTATATGTAGAACAAAAAGGCACCACAATAAAATAATTTCTAAGCAATAATAGATGTAACATTTAACACGTCAAAATTACTGAATTTGGCACTTAGAATACCATAGCATAATTAGAAAGAACAGCATAAATGTCTCCTCAGACTTCATGTTGCCTATTGGCAGCATCTCAAAAGCAAGGCTGGAACAGCAGCCCATCTCTTCGGCAGTGTCTAATGCAGCAAGTATGCAGCTATGTCAGTCTCTCCCTTCATGCCCCACAGCTGTAATCAACTGTGGACATTTGTTATGTCAGGAGAAGTCCTAATGCCCTACAATCAAAACCGTCCTACAGGAAAACAAATATACAACACACCAACGAAGTGGGAGGGTTTGTCTAGATCAAATAAACAGGAAAAAGAAGTAATAAAGTAGCAGAATCGAGCCAGGCTGCAAGACCTTGATTACTTCAATTTCAACCCCTTGAGTGACTCACAGTACAGCTCCTCCCACATTCACCCATCACTCCCACATACAATGTGTTGAATTCCAGAAACTCCACAAGGTCTTCATGATCAGGAATACCTTTAAAATAAACCTCTTAGCATACAAACATTGAAATTGCATTCACTGTTCCTATCTGCTCTTCCATGCACACAGCCTTATTTCACTACACTTCAGTAGTTATTCCAAATGGGTATTTGGTCCACGGCAGAAGGTAAAGTACACAGACTTCTTCATGCTGTCCTGTTACACAGAAACTACAGTTACAGAAATTTAAAAATGGAAAAAGAAATAGTTATCAGATTAAAACAAACAGAAAATAAAATATTCTCTACACCAGAGACATTTAATGCCTTATCAATACTTCATTGGTAAGGAAAGAACTATTGAATTATTTCTATCAAATCCTGTATCTACCAATCTGCAGATTAAATCTGTGCTGTGTAGGTACTGGGTGCCCACTTACCCACTTCTAACTGAGCAGAGCCAGCTCTCTCCTGAAAAGCATGCTCACACAAAGAAGTATGCTAAAACATCACCATTGGGAAAGTAATCTCCAGAGAGACAAACTTTCCAGCTGGAAAAGGTCAGTCTGAAAGATCTGACTTCTGTGTTTGCTTGGCCCTGGAACCCAGCCCACTCGTCCAAAGACACTTTCTTTCTGATTGTCAAACAGGGTTGTGAAAAATCCTCCTTCAAAATAACCATTGGTGTAACACCCATATACTGAAATTGAGACCACATTAAATATTTGTTGGAGAATGACTGTAGAAGGCCACGAATTTTAGAAGTATATATTATGAAACTTAGGACAATTATTTCTTCTGCAATACAGGGAAAGGAAGAACAGAACTGATACCGAGGTGCATAATTAAAAATGGATCTTCAGAAACAACACAAGAAAGAAAAGACCAAAAACTAAACAAAGGCCAAGAAATCAGTGAAGAAGCAAAGGAAAACAGACAAACAAACAAAAAAAAAACCTGGCAAAACAAAAAACACCCCACCCAAAACCAACAGAAGTATGTGAGGATTAAAAAAAGCAAGAATGAAAAAAGGGGATATACAGAGGAACTATAACATGCAGCTTTAAGCTCGCAGCAATCCTAACTGTGTTGCTTGGCAATTCAATCTTGAGGTCCAACTGAAAAGCCAAAACCAATTTTAGATAGTCATTTTAGTTACAGAAGACATAGGGATTAGACAAAGAGGCTGTTCCTGAAGTAACTGAAATGTAAGTTAACTAGGGTGCATACAACCACTTTAGCTCCTGAGCTGAAAGAAAGGACTGAATTTATGATGAGCAGTGAAAGCTACAGTAAAATTTGATGGCAGCAGGAATATATTTAAAAAAAAAAATCAACCACACAATAAAGAGAAAAGATGACCTCCAAGATTAAGTGTGACAAACAGAAGTAGAAGACATTGGAGATTTTTTTTTTAAATAAAAATATCTTTAGTTTTTCTTCCCAAACTTTATTACATATAGTTCAAGCTGACTGCAGATCTCTCAAAAGGATGTACTAAATACACAAATAATAAAAAGTAACCAGAGAATAGATGCTTTAAAAGTTACAGATATACCTGTATATTATCCCTGACTGAAAACCGTCATTCTTAATGAGGAGACAAAAAGGAAAAAGTGGAATGAGAAGATAAAGTACAGTATATATTCAAGCAGGACAGAGGGGACTGTCAGACCATTCACTCCTCCAGTCTCTGAAAATTAAAAAAAAAACTAGTGCAAAAGCTATGGAAAGTGCTATCGAAGAACAGAGAATAATTATTAGCTCCAGGGGCTACATGGACAACCACCATGAACCACAACGCAGGAGGTTCCTAAGATATATTTACAAAGCCCTAACAGTGCTCAAGCATCACAGCTAGTTCAGCAATTCTCAGCTGTGGCCACCAGGGACCCTATACACTGCCCTCATTATATAGAAACACTCACTGCACTCCCAACAACAATGCTTTGTTGGTCAAAAATAAAGCTTTAGGCATAGCAAAGAACAAGAAGCCACTTGGGTAACTGTCTCATTCTCCAACATTATTGTAGGATTGACAGATTGAAGATAGGGATTTTTTTTTTTTTTTTTACAGAAAAAATCTCCACGATGCCCAATGTGCTAATGGCAGTGAAACTGTAAACCTGTTGACAGATATTAATCTAGAAAAATGAAGCCCTGGTAGGTGGCTCTACACAGTTCTGCTATGAAGCCTAGAGAACAACTAAGAGACTGAAGAAGAAAAAAATCAGCATAGGTCATTCATTTTGAGGATTTGTTCGCATCTTTTCTGCATAAAGGAAATAATGAAGAGTAACTACAACAAAATATGCAGTCTATGGCAAGTATCTGCTTTCTTTTTTGAGCCACAGGTGTTTATTCTAGTAGTAGCTGGAAGAAAACCTGCCTTTTCCCTTCTTTGTCAAGGTGAAAATATCACCAGGACTCTAGAAGGAAGGCTATGGACTAGAAATTAAAGATCAACTCCTCCGAAACACTACCTGGACCCAGCTTTGTCAGAAAATGGTGTAGGTTTGCATACTTTATCCAAATATAACTACAAGTGACCATCTTAAACAGAAATCAAAGGGCAGCATAATAAGCAAGACTTAAAATGTCATCAAAAGATCATCAATGATTCTTTTGAAGATTGGCTCCTTCCTTGTGCTGCACTGGCAAGTGCAGTACATTTTCCAGATTACCGATGCTTGAAACAAAACACAATTTTAGAACATTTATATGAGAACACATGCAATATTTCTTGGTAATATCATCAATTCACTATTTATCTTAAAAACTGAATACAGAAGAGCTCGAGCCTGTTACACAATCAGCAAGAGTGACCAGAAGAAAAGCCCCTGAAATAACCTGCCATTCCAAGCACAAGCTGGCTCTACTAGATTCTCTTGTTTTCCTTCCTCTTGTCATTATATTGGAACTTCACAAAGTGCTGTCCCACAATGCCTCTCAGCTGACTAAGTGACAGATTTTACACTGCTATAACTCATCTAGAGTACTTTTTCACCTCTTGTAAAGATTCTTTTCCTTAACCAAGTCACTAAAAGAGAGGTCCTAGTGAAAATAAGTTCTGTTTTCAAGGTCCCTCCTGCCAGTGTATGAATCTGTTGCTACTGACATCCCATAGATTGTCAGAGCACAAGCATTGGACTGAGTGTCAGAACAGCATTTTCTAGACTAAACAATTATATCAAATGCTCTTACCATAGCCAAGCACAGGAATTAGCAACATGTATATTAATTTAGTCACACAAGAATACCCAAAAAATATTGGAGGTCAGAGCGGAAACCAGTTAATTCCTACATTTCAAAATATGCTGATTTTCTTTCATGTTTTATTCTTAAGGCATCTGAGCAATCGATGTCCTTCTGGCAGTCCTTCCTTCTTCTTTTGACCGTCATTTCAGGCTTCATATGATCTCACCTTTAAATGACATACCGTGTTCATCATGTAACTGGTCAAAAGGACAAGTTTTTACCATGAGACTTTAATAATTATTTTCTGGCTTTACCAAATTATACCCGATACCATCCTTCTAGTATTTTTACCTTCATGCCTAAGTCTATCAACAAAAAATTCTGGAGGGGGGCAGCGGGGTTTTCGTGGGTGAATTTTTTTATCCCCGTGCCAGCAGAGAGTCCAGAAGTGCTTCTGCTTGAGCAAGCTACCCCTTCAAAATAACCAAAACAATTAAACTGTTCTGTGAGTCTGATACTCAGATGAAGAATGGAAATGACTGCAATACGTGTACTTCTTTAAGGTTTGCAGCCAAACAGCCTGGGACTCCACAAACAAACCTTGTGCAAAACACGGGGGAGTGGAGCAGGGGAGCGAGATGTTGGGTTTTATGCTAATACCAAGTTCTACTTTTCCAGCTGGAATGGGAAATACTCTGTATCTGGACTGCAAAATATTGAATACCTGATCAAGATACAATTCTATCTTGACTGAGAAATCAATTTCAGAAACCAACCTAGTCCAGTACTGTCTTTCCTGGCCATAGTATCCATGATTACATCTAACCAGCTGTCATGTAAAGCTCACACATCTCATGACAGCAGACAAGATAACCAATACCTTCATAATAATGGGATACTGTTAATTCAATCAGAGTATCTCTAACTTAATCTGTTGGACAAGAGCACAGAAGCTATGGGAATGCATATTCCAGAAGTGAAGAAACTCATGTTTTACCACCTTCTGTTTCCTTTAGGTCAGAGATTTAAGATACCATGCCCCTGGTAACAGTTTTCTAACTATCAAGACAAATTTTATTAAAAAAAAAATTCTCCTTAAAAATATGAACTTTGAGGAAGGCGGACAGACAGAAATTCCAAGATGCATTGCTGACAGTTCACCAAACCCACTGTACAGCACCAGCTGACTGAAAGGCACCACCAGGAATGAACCTTTCAATGTTACTGATCAAAATCTGTGGAGGCTGAGGGGTGCAGGGGGCGAATGGACTGCAAAGCATGGCCAGGTTCACATGCTCTCCCCAAGTAACACCATCTATTGCCACTGGCTTTATTATTTTTAGTTAAGAAAGAAGTGCAAGAGTTATATGTAAGTATATAAACGGTAAGAAACCAGGATGGAAACCAGTCAGAGCACACTGACAGCATCCAGCACTCCTTGAAGGCATCCAAGGAGCCTGTGGGTGACATGGAGGGTTGCCCTAGCTGGAGACCAAAATGACTAGGGAATGGCAACAGGCCCTCACAGACACCAAGATCCACTGCTTGAGACATAATACTAGGCTATTATCAAACATTTGCAATCAAGAAAGGTAAGAGTGCTGAGTACACCTGACTGCAAATAAGTTTGTTTTTTTAAAATCACATTATTCCTTAACTGAAACATGTTTATCCATAAAATAAATCCTCTTCAGAAGCCATATTGCATGACACCACTGAGGAAAAGATAACAATTTTAAAAGAAAACAGACATAGGTACCTGCAGTGACCAAAAGAATATTTCACTGCACAGAGACAGTGCTCAAAGGAATGTCTAACTACACGGAGGTAGACAGTGATTTTCAACCAATGAATCACAGGGCCTTGGAAACCGGTAAGCTACTGATCTACTTGAGCTATTGTACTTACATTTAAGTTCACCAACCAGCAGTCTGGTGCTCCACCTGAAAACTAAGGTGTCTATAAATCATAACTATTTGTAAGTAAGAAAGGTTATCCCTCTCTACAACTGCCTGAAAGGAGGCTGTAGTGAGGTGGGTGTTGGTCTCTTCTCCCAAGTCACTAGTGATAGTACAAGGAGAAATGCCCCTAAGCTGTACCAGGGGCAGTTTAGATCAGATATTAGGAAAAATTTCTTTACCGAAAGAGTGGTGAGGCATTGGGAATGGGCTGCCTAGGGAAGTAGTGCAGTCACCATGCCTGGAGGTGTTAAAAACCCTAAATATGTAGATGTGGCACTTCAGTACATGGTTTAGTAGGCAGGGTGATGTTGGACCGACAGATGGACTTAATCACCTCAGAGGTCTTTTCCAACCTTAATGATTCTATGATTCTACGTTTAAGTGTGTGAAAGGCATAAATCATCATGATTGAGGAAATTAGCAAGTCAGTAACATTGAAAGGTTAGTCCTTATCTGTCCAGCAGCAGATTGGGATTTTTTTCCCCCCCCTCAATTAAAACAGCTTTCTGGTTAAGCACCTAGTATTACTCAACCAGAAAACAGGGAGACCAGATAGGATTACTAAATGTACTTGTGCACTCCAGTATGGGAACTCTGTACTATGTAACTGAAAATGAATGCAAGTCAGTTATACTCAGTTTTTAAACATAATATACAACTTAGGCACAAAAAGTTTGTTCCTTCACCACTGTAAGCTGCAAGAGAACTTATTGGCTGATACCTCAATCTGTATTTTGACAGTTAAAAAGTTATTCTCAGATACAGCCCAACATTTAAATTCACTATTTTGTTTTGAATGTTGCTGGGTTAGTTTGTAGAGTTGAAAAGCTACTGGAATATAGAAATAGATGAAAATGTTCAGTAGAACAGAAACCGCAAAACACAGATTACAAATTCAAGGAAGAAATTCTAATTCAGACAGGTAGACTCAGGCTGTAAAACAATCTTATTTCAAATTTTTAATCAACTGAAAGCAGTGCTTGAATTGAATAAGATTTTCTTTCCATTGAATAAGATCTTAAATAATTCCTGATAGGAAATGAGGTTTCCATACAGGTTGAAATTTTGCAGTTTTATTTTCCTACTGTAACATTTTAGTAGCCACTGTTAGACACATTGTCCAGTAAAACAGTTATTTATATGATTGCAAACTGTCATAAAGTTAAATGGCATACAGCTCTTCTGCTCTCCCATCACAGCATTTATATCCCAAAAAGAACACTATAAGAATCACAGACTAGGAAATGATGATTATTAAATACAAAAAGCTAGTCCAAATCAGTTTGAAAATTAACAAAATAATGATCAGACTACAGAATCATTCAAAATATTTTCAGGGGTAGGTAAAAAACAATTATTACCCCTTAAAGGAGAAGCTTTTCACTCCAAATCAGTGTGATAATGCTACTTCACAGACTTCTGTCCTCATCAGCACCAAATGCTTCCTTCAACAAGCAAAAGCATTTTACAGTGTTGGAGACTGCAGCCCATACACAAAAGCAAGACTCCCTTTGTTCTTCCTTCTCTCTTTAGTCAGAGAAAGATTGCTGTATGACTTTATTTCAACAGCTCCCATGCATCTCTGCAAGTTTCCCAGATCAACACCAGGAAGGAAGAATTTCAGATCTAGCAGAGATGAGGGACTGCTTATGAATTTTCTTCTCTTCCCATTCCACTGCTCATTTGTTTGGCATCAAGATGGACAGTTCGTAAAGCTTGCAAGCCAGGTCATTTAAGAAAACGTGCACTTAAATAAATCCGTCAGATGAGAGCCCAGTAATACACAACCCTGCTTTTAAGCGTTACATTCAAACCGTGTTACTGTTGTATAGCTAGCATACACCACTTGCTTAACACATTGCCACATACATAAGACTGTTTACTAATCACTTTTATACAGAGCTTGTAACATCCAAACAAGGCTGACTGACAAACAAGAAAAGAAACAAAACGTAGAAACCCCAGATCTCCTCATAATTTAGGAGAAAAAAACCCAATTTTAAGCTGAAGAAAAAAAATAATTGAAACTGTTTAGGAACCCAAAATTTAGAGAAGCAAAGTTTTAATGGGCATATGGCTAAGCAAAAGCACGAACACTAACAAGCAAATCTAAAGCAAACCTGCAGGTGTTCATATGCTACATGAATTTTGTTAGCCCAAAAGGATGCTGTGGGAAACCAAAACATTTCATATATATATATTAATTTCCTCTTTTTATTACTTTTAATATCAGACCTATTCTTATTGATGCAAAACCCTTTGTTATCACTTATACTCTCATTCTTATTGGCTCTCCTGCATAACTGCACCGCAGGCTCTTTGTTCCTGTCTCTGCTGAGAACACAAGGAGCACCAGCCCAACTAAGGAACATTTTATACGCTGAATTTTCATTTTATTTTTTAAATTTTACCAAGTACTTGAAGTTAAAATAGCACTATAGATACCTCCAAATATCTCCCTTAAAGTTATAGTTTTCTCTGGATCTTATTAGAAAACCAAGTTAATCTTAATTGTAAAATTACTCTTGATGGAGGATAGAAGTTTTATGATTCAACAGAATCAAACGAAGGCTGCCTCTAAGATTTTTCACAGCTTTACGGACAAACATTATGACCACAATAAACAGCAGTCAAGTAGTAAGAAGTCCACTGGGAAGTCGTTTAAAAAATTGTATGTTAGATTAATAATATGGCTGTTTCAGATACCAACACAAGCACATACATGAGAACTTCAGCAAAGGAGATGAATTTGAAAGAAGCATAAAACATACAGCCTTGTGTAAGCAACAGACGCCACCAACACTGGTTACCTACCATTCCTCACCGAGAAATTGGTCGTTTCCTTCAATGAATTATAGGTCAAGCACAGAACTTCTAGGAAGAAAAATAGCCCATTTTTTATTTGTGCAATTTAAAGATCAAGCTGTTATTGATACATCTTTAAATGATGAGTAAAGGGGGAAATATAGAGGTAAAAGCTAAAACGTTATTGCTGCTGCTGCAGACAGAAAAAAGAATTCCAGACTGATTGTTTTCACAGCACTTTGCACACTGTTAGTTCC
Source organism: Cuculus canorus (assembly GCF_017976375.1). Lineage (NCBI taxonomy): Eukaryota > Metazoa > Chordata > Aves > Cuculiformes > Cuculidae > Cuculus > Cuculus canorus. Next base: position 141,180,253 of record NC_071402.1, read on the forward strand.
CTTAGGTTCCAAAACACAGTAGTTCCTTATTGCTATATGTCCTTCTACACAGCAAGAAAGAAGAAAAATATAATATGAAAGAAATCAGGAAAGTACTACATGAATGAATTGTCAGGGAAAGTTAATAGTAAATGTCTTTAAAACTATTCATAATGGTAGACTCTAAAACCTTTTTGTGTCTAAAATGGAGCCAACAATCAAAGCAAGAAGCCCCTGGATTTCCTTGGATTACATCCAAACAGAAATTTAATAGGAAACCATAGAGAAAAGCCATTTTTATGGAAAATACAAGTTTTACAAGTCTAGATGTCTCAATCATTTTTAAATGCAGCAAGTGTGAACAAAAACATCAGAGGATGTTATTCATACACAGTATGTGTCATGGCACTTAGAGAATGGATTACATTACGTTACCTACAGCATACCTGGAAGTTCAGCACTTTACAAAAAAAGCAAACCAAAACACACATCCTGCACCATCCTGAGCTACAAATCTGAGCAGTTACCAGGGGTTCTCTACGGTGACTCTTGTAAGCAATTAAACTACTCTATAGTTTGGAACAACTATGTTCTATGGGATCCAAGTGAATAATCTCAACAGTGACTTAACATAATTTTAATAATTTACATTTTTCATGAAAAGTTGAGTTTCCAGAATTGCTGGAAATCTCACTTACATATATAAGTAAAAGCTCAAAGAGGAAGTTTAAAACCATGATGCAAAATGGTCTCAATAACATAGTGAGAAAAAAACACACGATTACTTTTATGGAATGAACTGAAATTACAGCTAAAGTGACTAGAACAAAAATCTGGATTTTCTAATGCTATTTTTTGTTCGAGCTAGTGCAATGGAGTGTATTACTGTCTCTTTGTTGACAGTACATCTGAGGGCTTTGGAGGGCTTTTTCCACTGTAACTGCCAAAGCAGGGCCAATTCTTAAAGTCAAAAGAACAATTTTGAAGAACCACTCCCTCATCCATCACTTAAAAGAAACGTACAGTTTCAGGAATTACTGAGATCCCTCACTGTCCCAATAAAGGTCTGCTACTATCATCAACTAGTTGTGTATTACAGGAGTTTAGTTATTTTTGACAGCAAGGAACAAGAAAGTTGAAATGTATTTCATCTTTCTGACAGGGAATTCTGATGTTGTAATTGACACTGCATTAAAATCTAGTGCCTTCCAAAACTACTAGGCCTGCTTAATATATACTTTGAACAAGAATCACAGAATCACTAGGTTGGAAATGACCTCCAGGATCATTGAGTCCAACCATTCCTATCAACCACTAAACCATGCCTCTGAGCATCTCATCCGCCCATCTTTTAAATCCCTCCACAAATGGTGACTCAATCACTCCCCTGGGCAGCCTGTTCCAGTGCTCAATGACCCTTTCTGTGAAAATTTTTTTTCTGATGTCCAGCCTGAACCTCCCCTGGCGGAGCCTGAGACCATTCCCCCTTGTCCTGTCCCCTGTACCTTGGGAGAAGAGGCCAGCACCCTCCTCCCTACAACCTCCTTTCACGTAGTTGTAGACAGCAATAACATCTCCCCTCAGCCTCCTCTTCTCAAGGCCAAACAACCCCAGTTTCCTCAGCCGCTCCTCGTAAGACTTGTTCTCAACCCCCTTCGTTGCTCTTCTCTGGACACACTCCAGAGCCAGTAGCAAGCAATCCTGAAATGGGTGTAAACCATTAGATATGATGTTTAATCACAAGCTCAACAGCTTTGATTCCTCAAACATGAATAACTGGGATATCAAGCTGCTACGTGACCCCAAGAAAAGACTACGGATCATAGTTTTGACAGAAACATTTGAAAAAGTGATGCTATAATTGTAAGCGTGTGAAGCTCTACCTCACTATATCAAGTATTTCCAAAGCTTAGAAGACTTGAAGCAGTGTTACAAACCTAGATTTTCTCTAAAACATTCACAGATGATGCATGCACCAGGATTTTAGTAACACTGCACCTACATATATTAACCTTAAAAAGCAGCAGTGAAGAGAACAGTGTTAGAAGAGCAATCAAAATAAGTCTTTGGAGCATGATCACAGAATCATAGAATAGTTTGGCTTGGAAGGGACATTAAAGATCATCTAGTTCCAACCCCCCTGCGATAGGCAGGGACATGTCCTAGTAGATCAGGCTGCCCAAGGCCCCATCCAACCTGGCCTTGAACACTTCCAGGGAAGGGGCCATCTCATCACCAGGAAGAAGAAACGAACTGCTGAGTTTCCGAGCTATCTCTCCTTATTCCCCCTTCCTTGCCCTCCTTATGTGTTCCTTGCCTGCCAGGGGAGACAGAAGACCTGTAGAAGAACAGGCAGGCTGTTCTTACTAAGGACCCGAGCGCATTTCTTGATTAGATACAGCTCTCCCTCACATGCCTCCTCCTACTTGAGGGGACCACTCCATATACTCAAAATTAATGGGCAATGCCAGCAGGTAAGGTTCAGTGTCAGCCATTTACTATAAACTATAGTCTTAAAGGTTCATCTATCTTAATTTTTTTAGTGCAGATCAGAAGTTCACATGAAAAGGAAACTTCTTTATTGTACCCACTGTGTTTCACAAAGCACTCCTGGAGAGGATGAACTGGATTCCTTTCAGACAGAACTGAACTGTAAGATGTAAAACCAGGAGCACACTTCAACACAGACAGGTAGTGAGTCCACACAGCCAGACTGGAATTAGTTCAACAGCAATGACAACAAAAAAAAATCCCTGAAATGCAAACAGTATCAACACCAATTCCTCAGCACCAGACATTGCATTCTACAGACACAACTTTGTCAGACCCTGCTACTTGCCAAGGTACACACAGTTTCTCTGTTCCAGAGTTCTTGGAAGAAGTGTATTAGCCCACTACAACCAGCTCATGTAGAGGGGTTGTGGCTTCCCACAGTCAAAGAAATCTGACTCCTTGGTTTTCACATCTTGCACTTTCTTGGGAGTTGCTAACATACCAGTGTCTCACAAGCTGTAGTACCAAAATCAGGTTCCGTACATGCAGTTCTGACTTTGTGCTGAAGCATCATCTGGCAAACTCATCAGGTAGCAAATCATGGATACAATGCTTTTCGTTCTCTACAGTGAAGCCACATGAATAGATTAGGGCCTGTTTCAAAATAAATCTCATGTGCCACAAGGAAGGCATAAGCCAATACAGAAGAAAACATCTCTCTCAATATTTCTCAAGGTTATATTTTTATCCAGCGTTGGCCAACAAGCCCCACTCACACGTTAACTCTCCCTCAGGAACTTGAGCTCCCAGGGCCTCTTCTACAACCTCAAAGGGCACTTGGAAAAACTTTGTGTGTTTGCTCTCACACACTGTACAGGCTCAGCAGAACTTCCAATACAAACTCGTTCTGTTTTCTGATTAGTAGTAGGAGCCAAAGCCTCATTCAGAAATTCCTTAGTCCTAACTGATGCATAACATACTGCCCTGCACATGCCAATTCTAGCAGCACAGCTCAGAAGTCTTCACACATCTTCACATCAAACGTTTCCTACAAACTTCTTGAAAACAGCTCCCTTGTCTCCAAGGACCATGTAACAGACTTTCAAAAGACACTGAGGCCTGTAGTGTCTTCCTCACTGCAAGCCAAAAACAGTAGAGGAGAAGGTAAATCCCATGAAGCCATGTAAACAGTTATAATCAAAAGCATATTTTGGCAGAGATCCACAGGTTCAACTGATGTCAAGTTGATTAATCCAAAGCATATTGTATTTATGCAGATATCAGATACTGAAAGCTGTAAGAGACAATAAAATTAACTTGATCCGTTCATTTGTCCACCATACAAGCCTCTAGCTCTACAGATCTTCCTGGAAGTTTTCCAGAAAGCTGACATCACATTTGCAAGTTCTCATTCTTAGATGACAGTGTAATTTTATTACTGAGCCTGCATAGTCTCTGGTTTAATTCTGCGGCTTCATCTGAATTTTTAGATTAATATTATTTGGTCCTGATCCTTTTAGCAGTTTGAAACTGGCTATACTAAGTGATTACTGAAATTATTACTACATCTGATCCGTCAAGAGATTCGATCTTCTTCATTTGGAAACAACCTCAGCAATCACTGGGGGGACACAGAAATGTGACCTTTTCTGAAGCTAAAGGTTATCTTATCTTCTCATTCTGCCAGGTCAAACATATTGAAAACAGTTTTAGAGTAGCCATTCAAGTTAATCACATCATCAATTTAAGAACAAACAAAGAAACAAGAAAGCAGAGCAATACTTAAACCTTCCGTAACAGCAATAGTAACAATGAAAAACTTCTCCTACATGATAGGTTACCAATAGATATGATGGACTAACAGATAGATTGTGCCCTTGGATACAAATCAGATACTTCTGAATATAGGTGCTCAGCCCTAACTCTTGGGGGTTGGACAAAATTACCTCCAGAGGTCCCTTCCAACCTCAACAGTTCTGTGAGCATTTGTAGATTTCTCAGTCAACCACTAAGGACAGCTATTCCAACAGCAAAGACAATCTCACTCTCCCTCCTGTCATTCCACATTCACAACAAAAACCATCTCCACTAGATCATCCTCTATATCAGCCACCCATCTTGGAAAACACTACAGCAGCTTCAAACTTAACACCCTGCCAGTGCTGGATGATAGTTACTCAATAATGCCAGGAGGCTTCCACAAGGCCTTCAAAAAGACCAAATGCAAATCCCTTACTCCTGCAAGCAAGCACAGACTAGCAGCAAAACAAAACAAAAATATAATCATTTTTCTCTGTTCCCAGGAGAAAGTCCAGCAACTAGAGGCTCCATCAAAGCATGCTAGAGAGCTACAGCACTTCCCACAATGCCTTCTGCACCTTGTCAGTTGAGGTCAAGATCAGCTTCCAACATCACATACAAGGTTCAACAAGCAGCCGGTACCACAATTCTCCCATCAAAATCTAAGTTGCTTTAGTGTCTTAAGGAAGCATTGGAGTCCCTCCCTATATTTTTTTTCAAAACACAAGATGACACGTTTAGAAAAAATCTGGCAGCCCTGATGTACCACAGTTAATAAACACAGTTGAGCATCATGTTACAGTTGCAGAAGTTACATTCAGCATAAAGAAGTACATGAAGGAAGAAGGGATTATCAGGGCAATGAACATCAAGAGGAATACGAAGGTGGGAGAGAAAAGGAAGCTTTGATGAATGACAGATTATGAAACAGTTCAAAGGCACAGCCACAAAGGCTATTGTCGCACATGAGCTGTCCATCTTGTGCTAAAATGCCAAGGAAAATACCTGAGCACAGGGAATAAAACCTCTAGCACAAGAGCTACAAAAAGTTAATCACAACATTCCAATCAAAGGCGTCTCAACTAAAACAACAGTGACACACAAAATAACTGGAAAGGTCCATTAACACATTAACCAAAAAATAGCATAAAACCTAAAGAAACATGCAAACAGCATGTAGAGACATGGTAAAAGGCAGTTTGTGTTAAGACATCTGAGGTAGGACACAGCACACCTGAGATTTTTGCACTTCCCTTGACTTCATTACAAGAACAGTTATCCTTCACAAACACTAACTTCAATGGCTGCAGCTACCTAGTGAGTCACTGCAAGTCCGAACCCTGCTTCAGTATCTTGTTTCAAGCTTCAGGCATAGGTCAGAGCTGGAGAAGCAAGCAGCAGGAACAAAGGATACAGCGTGGAAGAACCCATAACCTATACAGCATATGCCAATGCTTACAAATTTCTGTTGAAGCTTAACTTCAACACTTTAGACGCTATTACTGTAATCACAGGTATATTCTGCTCCATATGCAAAGCATCTAATACAATACACGCTTCAAGTCTTGGCTATAATGACAGTATAGGTGACTAGCACATACTTAGTTCTAACAAAAATTCCTTTCATTTATGTTGCACTTTCATTAACTTTTCCCCGGCTTAGGCATTACAAGTGATTTGAGTTCTCCACTGAGATTAGAAATAAAGCAGAATGTTTGCTTGCTAAAATTCACATTATATTTTGTTAAACTTACAGTGCAAGGTACAGATTCAGTCCCAGGACAAAAGTATTTTGGAAGATACTAACAAACAATTATATAACAGATCTCAACATCACTTACTGAAACAAAATTTTGTACCCCTATATTATCTAACAATAAAATCGCCTTTGAGGAATTAAAACCTCAATTTTTAGGCTCATGAAAGTGAAACTTGGGTAGCAGCGGTTACTGTGTTGTATATATAATGGTATTTCATGTCATTTAACAACAGATGCCTAAGAAGGAGTAAAAGACAGACAGACATTAAACTGACTCGGAATCCCCCAACTATCATTCACAAAAGCTGGCAGTTTCCAAAACAGGACTGTTACACATTGCAGACAACTTCTCTCTCTTTGTAGACATGGCCCTAATGAAATGCACCTGAAAATAGAGCCATTACTCTCAAAACTACAAGAACTATATCAGAATAAACTTTAAGGTTGTCAGGGAAGACATTCAAATAGCGGGATCACTCAGCAGAATGTAGAGGTGCTAGAAAACAAAGAACAAAATGTCTTGGGGACACTGTGTGAAGTAATAGATTACAAATAATTGTATATTTAATTATCAAGGACAGGAATACTGACTGGAAGAATGACACAAAAACCAAAATTGCTGAGATGCACAAAGAGAGATCAAGAGAGAATACACACAGAGCAGAGACAACGAAGGCATTCAGGTGGGATCCAGGACAAGTAATAAAAGTTGAAGGTGCCCAGCAGCAGCAGAATCAGCAACCACATCTAAGACATACACAAGGAAGGTAGGATAAAAGTGTCTGGAACAGACATTCCGGTCTTGACTACAGGTGCACGAAAATTAACCGAAGGTGCATACCAAATGCTTTAAGGTAAGATTAAGCGCTGTCTAGCAAACAGAGGTGAAAACCATGCACAATGACCAAGATACAAAGAAAGTAAACAAAAAAATTGCAAAGGGTTACTGCCTACCACACGACACGCGTAAGAGAAAGCAGGAACCGCAGCACAGGGTGATGCACAACCTGGATAAGGAACCGGCAGGTGTGTAGAATGAGCAGAAGATGAGCAGCCATACCCAGGACAAGGACGGGACACAGAAGCAGCCCAGGAGCTACTTCTGTACGGCTGCCGAGGCGTTTGGAGAATAAGAGACGCTCAGACGAGCAACAGGCAGCAGGAAGGCACAAAGGTACCGCGGGAGCGGCGTTCGGCTGCGGGGCCGAGAGGACAAAAACCACAAGCGGGCTCGAAGGAGAGCGGAGCCCCGCGGCGGGAGGGGAGGCCGGGCGGGCCCTGCCGAGCCGCGGGGGCAGCGCGGGCCCGGCCGCGGGGCCTCGCTCACCTGCTGCACCCCCAGGAACTCGTAGAAGTTGCGCGGCACCTCCTCCACCAGGTCGAAGAGCTCCATGTCGGTGCTGTCCCAGGCGCGGGCGCGGGGCGCCAGGAGCGGCAGCAGCGCCAGGAGCGCCAGGAGCGGCGCGGGCCGTCCCATGGCCCCAGCAGCGAGGACGTGGCGAAGAGGCCCCGCGGCGCCGCGCTCGGCCCGGCGGCGGCTCCGCACTGAGGGGAAAGCGCCTGGGCCGGCCCCACGGCTACCACGGGGGGGGGGGGGGGGGGGCGGGGAGCGCTCCCCGCCTTGGCCAATCGCCGCCTCCGCAGTGAGTGACGTCAGCAGCCCCGGCAACAGCTGGCGCTCGCGCAGGCGAGGGGGGAAGGGCTGGGGTGCGCGGGGTCCTAGCGCGAGCCTTCCCCTTCTGCTGCCGCCCGCCCCCAGCGCCCGCAGCCGGGCAGCCGTGGGATTTCCCGTAAGGACGTCCGGGATGTGCCGGTTCTCGGGGGATGGAGGGGTTTGGCCCAGAGAAGCCGTGGGTGCTCCATTCCCGGAGGTGTTCGAGGCTTCGAGTGCCCTGATGGCGGCAGCGGGGTTGGAACTGAATGATGTCTAAAGTCTCTTCCAACCCAAACCTTTCTGTGATTCTGTGATTTTACGGGCGCTGTGACCTGTTCTGCCCTAGAATCGCTCCAGCCTATTGTCCATATCAACTCAGTTTTTAAGCTTTTTATCTAAGCCCTGACATTTAATCCTTTCTTTGCATAAATTCACGTTAGGCGTGGATGCTAGATGTGAAATTAGATGGAGACTTAATGACTCAACAACGCAAACTATCAACCTTAAATCACTTTTCTCTGTTGCGGTCAGACTCCTCAGAACACCTCATCCATTTCATGACCATGGAAGCCCAACCTGGTTAATAAATCACCTCTTTAAGAAAAGACAGTTTCACACATCCTAAAAGTATCTGTGAACTGAATCGAGTCCAGAAAATGTGTTTTTTCAATTCAAAACAGTCCCAGACATCAGTCTTACATGCATCTAAATTCACCAAAGAGGAGCAAGGCACCATTTACAGCATCTCTGTACAGTAGAACACTGCCCTGGATATCTTATGGGAATAGCAAGATGCGGTTCTAAAATACACTCTACTTAATTCAGAGGAAGGACTTGAACCAACATAACCATTATCAATTTTCCAACTCATAAAGTATAGAGTAGTCCTAGGTATTCTCTCCTATTGAAACTGTTCCCTTTTGTATAAACTATTTAAATATTAATTAGATTGATATTTAAACTGATGTTTCCATATCCCATGTGCATGCCCACTGGGCTGTTAGGATCATGATTCTGCCTCTGGCTCTTTTTTCTGAAAACCCACCTAAACCCATTTGCCAGTAAGTGATAATTTAACCAACAGTGTCTGATGTAGACTTATTTTAATTCACCCTTCTCAAAAAGGAACGCTTAACTGTTCCTTCTGATCATCTTAAAAAAAATGCTTCTCCCACTTGATCACAGAGCCAATAAAATAATCCTTTTACAGAGAATGGGAAAGTAAAGAGAAAGTCATGGGCCAGTTAATTTACCAGCTGCTTGCTTTTTTTTTTTTTTGGCTTTTTTTTTTTTTTTTTTTCTGGAGTAACTGAACCAGCTGGTATAGATCAGTTTCTTCCCTCTTCCTTATTTTCTTAATCTGTTCTATTTTGCACAGCAATATTAGTAACATAAATTCCCTTTCTTGTGTGGTGTGTCTACATTCTCCTTGCTTTCAGGCCTCAAGCCTTATTGCTTAAAAATACCAGCTTTTGATTCAAAACCTTGCCTACTTATAAGGCTGTAGAACAAAGTTTAAAGGTGCAAAGTACTCTCAGAAACCAGGGGCAAATGGAGAGTACAGAAGGTAGTATTACTTTTAAACAATATTAAAGATTTTTTTCAAATGTGAGATCAACAACACTACATTCCCCTTAACAGACCCTTTCTAAAGTTTCCTTCCCTCCTGACTCAGTCTGTATTTTCCATATGGACTTTGTCTTACCTCTGGCTGCTCTTGCTGGAGCTGTTAAAATACCCTTCTAAATACCTGATAAAAGCAGGTAATCCATTCCACTGAGACCAGGAAAAGCTCTCCTAGTGCTGACCACCAATTGCAGGTAGCTTGTGGCTTTAATCCTTTCGAGAACAGCAGCAGGTGATAGCTGTATTGAAAGAAACATCTCAGAATTCTGCAGATAAATTATGGTCTCTTTCAGTCAAAAGGAATGTGACTTTAGAAAGAATAATAGGAAAAAAATGCACTGATGATAATGGGTTTATGATTATTTAAAATATACCTTACTTTAAGTTTGCATGCTTGAACTATTCCAATCAGTTTTTAACACTGGGAAATTTGAATACTCATTTTTTATCCGGCTCTTTAAACAAGTAGAAAAGAAGGCCTGATAGTGCGTGTAACATTTCTAAACAGGTCTTCTAAAAAAATTGTAGACTATGAGATTATTTTAAATGTTCCCATTAAAATCATTCTGTACCCCAAGACTAAACAATGAAACTTTGAGAAGAAAATGCTAAAAATGCTGTAAAAATATTATAAGCATCACCATAATAATGACACGTTATTATCTTATTTTTCTGTTTTCCTTTTTAAAGCCATGAGCAATTATTTCTCTCTTGGTGAGTCATTAAAGTCCTTCCCCTCTCCAACACTTCAGTTAATCCGAGTCACACTAGGCTTCCATAATATGAAATAAATAAGTTAAATTAAAAGCCAGTTCTCTCTCCTGGTTTGAGAGTAAGCCTTAAACCAAATATAATCAAATTCAGCAGTGCTTGCCTTCACTATGAGCCTGCAACGACAGACATGTCCAGTGACACATGCGATGACTGGGAGCTGGGTGGCTAGGGATGCTGATTTAAATCTTTGTACTGTGAGCTCTGACACAAATGTATAATAGAATATCGAGGATTACACATAGCTTTTTCATTGCGGTCTAAAAGTACCCATTTTGGGAGCTATTAAGTGTTTTTTCCTGTGACTTAAACATGATATCTAAATGGCTAGAGGATCAGAGAAAGGTTTTTCATTCTGTATGTAGTCTTCACAGCTGGGCAGCTCCTTTACTTTAGGGATATGGAGAGCTACGAAGGGAAGTATGGCATTTTCTCTCTCTACTTCAAGTGTGTCTGCCCATGCAGGCAGGTATCACTGAATCAGGTGACTTGGTCACAAAGCTCTCCTTTGCAAACCGTAAGGGGAAGATGTACATCCAAAAATAATTTGTTTAAATAAATCTCTGTTCTGACGCTAATTGACAGTAGCACCCAAGGCCCGAGGCATGAACCAGTTATTATTAGCGTTTTTAACGGCACTGAAAGACCAACATGGTTCATAAGCCCAGTAGGATTCATGTGATCATGTTCTGAATAGCTGAACAGCCTGCAATTTCCATGTCTCAAATGAATAGAAGACGTCTGGGGGAAAGAGCTTATTAAGGGACCACCCCTTTTCTTCCTAAAGATAAAGCCTTATCTCCAGCAATTTGACAGCCTGACTACTCTGCACTCTGTTCCAGTTTTCTATTCTGGCTGTTTAGTCTAAGTGCTCTACGTGGTTTTGTACAGTAACAGTAGTTTTCTCTGTTAACAAAGCTGGTTAAGAGTTTCCTGCGCCCTCCCCCCAGCGCAGGCACTTATTCCTACATCGCTGCCCCTCAGCAGTGCTGATTCAACTCCTTGGGGGCTACATTATAAATCAAATTACTGAAATGATCCAAGTTTGAGGTTTTGGCTTGGGTTGTTTTTGTGTTTTTTTTTTTTTAAAAAAAAGAAGCTGTTCGCTCGCACACACACACAGAGACAGAACCAACTCAGATTTATTTCAGTGATCCAATTTACAGCACAACCCACAAACAGCTGCATTGGCACAGTCAAGGGGACAGCAAACTGTGATGAAGGAGCAAGAACAAGAGGGCAGAGCAGGCAGGAAACTGCCTGGTTTAAACTGGCTTGCCCACTGGAAAAAAGCCTTTGTATAACTACTACTGGAGAGCTGAAAGCAAGCTGTTCCCCGAGCAGTGAGGCTAAACAGAGCGGAGGAAGGAATTCTGTTTCACAGCTGGCAGGAACGTTTGAGGACTTGCACCGGAAGAGAAGGTTCTGCGAAAACGGAGAGCGAGACGCTGTAACCTTGCTCCAAGGGGTCCTGTAGTGTTCCCTCTTGATAGGCAAGTGGTCCAGTTATTGCCTTTCTAAAGGATGTTTTAAAAGCCAGATCATTTCGCTAATGCAGTTCAGAGTGTAGCCACACTAACCGACGAATGGAGTGGAGACTGAGGGAAGGTAACATCCAGCATGGCAGTGGGAAAAGAAGCAGGGACAGTGTCACTTCATAGCAGCCCTGCCCAATGAAAGATTTGTAAGGAATATGCCGTTTGCATAGAGCAGCTGTTACTTTAGGCCAGACATAAGTCAAAGTAATGAGAAAGAAATATGGGAATGGGAAGAGAAGCAAAAGCAACAGAGCTAAAACCAGAAAGCTATTACGGTCCATCAGACATGAAAGAATATTATTTAGGAAATGGCTAATTTGTGCCTGGTCTGGGCAGCTCAGTCATCTCTTTTAGCTATGCTACTCTTTTTTTTTTTCTTTTTTTCCTCCTGTTACATCATTAGTGCCAAAACCCAAACCAGCCCTGCCTACTGAGCATGCCATACTCTGTGATGCTATTTTTCAAACTGAAAAATTACCTGAAGCCACATTAGCATCATACAAGATGACTCACAGACTGTGGGATAGGAAAAAGAGAGCTCATTTTCAGAATATCAGCCATATCATGATAGTATAAAGCCAACATACAAAAGCTTTGATCATTATAAATGGCCTTTTTCCAGCATAAATGCATAATGTTTTTCTGTATGACATGACAATAGTCTGTCATTATATTGTAATATGTATTTTCCTGAAGAAGAACATCAACATAGGGAAGCACTATCTTAGGCAGGAGTTTAGGAGCACAAGAATTAAAAGACGAAACAAAATCAGTGATTAGAAGACTTGTGCAATCTTTTTAAACAATGTATTCTTGACACCTTTCAAAATGATCTGTGGCTTAAACTGCAAGAGGATTACTTCCACTGTCGATTTTGTTATTACTGTTTCAAGAATGACATCCTGGTACTCCATTCACTTACGGAGATGCTTAGCATATGCAAGCTGAAAACCTCTGAACAACTAGAAATATGTACAGTTTTTTTTAAATTTTCGTACAAGGAATGCTATTCTAGTTTCCCAGAATGAGAGCTCTCACCGTATAGATGACATTACTAATTTCTAGAGAGCAGTATATCTAAAGATACTGTGCAGATGAATATAGTGCCCATAGTCCATAATGTAAGAACACTGAGCAAACAGAGGTTCTCGAGAGTACACTATGATATTAAGACATTTATGTTAATGTCCTCACAGAAAAGTAAAGTAAGAAGTATGACTTTGGAATGTTGAAGGTGTCATACAGTTTTCAAATGATGATGTTGATTCCTTTTGTTCTGTTCTGCAGTGAGTATCAAAGATTGATGGAGCTTGTTCAGAACGGGATTTACCTTAACTGTGTTTCACACATTAAATATATTTTTACCAGTTTACTTTTACTTGTGTTCACTGAAGCAATTGGTGTGCCTTTTTAATTTAATGTAAATTTTCCAAAAAGTGTTTTGTAATATTTTTCAAAATTAATTCACCACCAGGGGGCAAAGAACTATACCTCCAGAGAGAACATTTTGTATCAGTCTCATAGATGCGTGACACTTCCAAGATCCTTTTCTATTTCACAGTAACTGCAGATGTGATTAAAAAAAAAAAAAAAAGTGTGCAGACCTAAAAATACACCAGAGAGACATCTTTGCTATTTTATCCAACTTTGACTGCTCTAACGTTTCTACAATAACTCGGAGAGAGTCTGAAGAACCACGAAGAGGTGGTACAAGATGGCTGCTACATAAGGGCTGCTTGGGTCCTCTTTGTGCACGTGGTTTTGTCACGTCTCTGTCCAGTCTCACATTAAACTGTGTCTTGTACAGGAAAAATTAGAGTAATCAAGGCACTAAATAGGGTAACAATAGTAACGCAGTGTTATCTGCAACCAGTATGCTAACACTTATGTTCTATTCCAATTGATTTCAATTCCCTGCACAATTCCTCCAGTGTTTTTTTTTGTTCCTGCTTGGTCCCTCCTTGTATTCTTTACTTTACCACAGTGTAGCTGATGTTAGGAATATTTTTTTTTTTTAATATTTGATTTTGCAAATGAGTATTATTAGTTTAAATATCACCAGAGACTTTATTTGTTGTTATGAAGCGATAAAATGACATTTGTCAGTATGTAACACTCATGTCCCACTTTTTAAAATGGCAGTTGTGTACATTTGTCACATCTTCTAAGATACCCTCCCAGGAAAGGAAGATACTACACCGTAAAATGTTGGAGAAAAGAAAAACAGTCAGTGGTTTCCAAAACCAAAAAATAAAATAGTATGTGTAACTATGACCACGAACAGAGACACTGTGCAATCAGAAGCACAACATGCCAACACGACAAGGGAAAAGCTTGTTACTACAAATGTATGTAGGAACTAATCATGGACAGCATTTTAAGTTTTGACATATCACTTCAATAAAAGGATTTACCCCATTAAGAGAGTGAAGTGAAAGATATGAGAGATGAGCACAAACTACAAGACTGATGTTTCTGTACCATAGAATTTGTGGTAAAATGCTGCCCAGTTCAAAATTGAGGATAATACTCTGAAATTTTCTAAAGATGTTCAAAATGTTTTCTTAATAAAATAAAGTTAAATTTCAAGTGATATAGCTTTCACTTTTCAGGCTTGCATTAACAAAGCTGGGTAACTGTTGTGATTCAGTGAAAACAGCAGCACTAGATAAACTTAAGAAGACCGTCAACATAGTTTATGTGTACATGTGCCTTTCTAAGAAAGATCCTGAAAAGACTCTTCAAATTCCTTATTAAATATAACAGTGCTCTTAATTGTGATTGGAAAAAAGAATCCTTTGATGTCAGAGGAATTCTAGTCTATGCAGATACAGAAATAAATTCCTGGGAAGGCTAGTCTGGATTTATGAATCCCATTTACACACAAAGCAGATAAAGTACATAGCTAGAAACCAATATATGGAAATAGGGTTGGATTATTTCATCGTTATATTTGCCAAAAGTATACATTTGAAATCCTACCCGCAGCCACATATGCAAACATATCTGCTAAAATAAGCATTATATCTGATATAGCTTTCCTCACATTTATATGGAGACAAGTAGAGATATATTTACTTCTTGCAGTCATTTGTTTTTATAAAATTAAAAGTTCAACATTAAACATATCACAGCGCGTTGCTGATGGTACATTGAGTTTTCTTCAAATCATAACATAAATGGCCAAAATCCTTCCTCTACCTATACAGTTTTGACATCCATTTGCCTGAAGGAATATATTTCAGAAAATAGAGCAAGACATTACTTTCATTGCAAGTGCAAACCTTTATTTTCCAAAAAATAAATTACTGTTCAAACCACTTTGCCAAAATTCTGCAATCTAATTTCTCATAAAATCACATTAGCCAGTACAATCTCTTCATAATTAAACTCTCTAGTAAGTAGTCATGAGAGCTTTAACAGCTTTCAGCAAGATGGGTGTGTGTTGCTATTGTTATCAGATTTTGCTGTGGTACAAATTTCACTCACTGCATTGCAGACTAAAACAACAGAAAAGAGAAAATAAATATTTCTCATATTAAGAACATGTCACTGAAGATAAAATGTGCCCCAAATATGAAGAACCCGAATGGTCCAGATCTTAGAGAAGTGGATCACCCCCCTGGAGTTTTCCTGAAGCAATATATTTTCAGAAAAAGCATGTCTGTCATGAATAGTCATTTACAGTCTTCCTTAAATATTATTTGTTACTTACAATATTTAACTTTTGAATTTTAAAATCCAACTATCTGAGCTTGTCTTGCTGCTTCCTTTTCTCAGAATCACTGTAGTCTTATAGATTTTTTTGTCTCCTGTTTATCCCTTTAATCACTTCTTCTCCCTCCTGTATTTGCATTTCCTCTCACCTCCCCTGTCTCTACTGTGTTGTGCTACGAAATAAATATTAAATATGTTGCGCTCATTTAGTTCTTCTTAGCCAGGCATTCAATTCACGTAACAAATACTTCTTCTGTGGGCAAATATTAGGCAAAGAATATGTAATATAGAGTGTTATTTAGCAAAATATATTTAATGAATTCTATCAAATACGAGGTATAAATATTGATTTCTCCTCCATGTGGCATGTACAGGAAGAAATCACTTAGTGGATGCTCCTGACAAGCGTTCTCAGGCATTGGCAGGCTGAGAAGGAGGCTTGCACAGCGCAGAGTAGGAACTTGCACAGTGGTATAATCTGGACCCACTTTTATGTGAGTCGTACTAGTCAGTCATACTTTTAGCACAAGCCATCAAAAAGTTACAAGACAAAAAAGCTTGTCGATAGTATGGCAATCCTCCCCAAACCAAAATTATCTGTGAAAACCGAGAAAAGCAATCACCTTTAATAGCCATGCTAATGGATATGTTAGTAAAATTATGGATCCACTGATTTGTTTCATTTGTGTTGCAGAGGCCAAACAAATATTCTCTTCCTTTTTGACCCATAATTCAAGCTCAAAAACTCTTTATATCCTGCAGATATTAAGGAATTTGATGTCAAAGCCCCTTACATATCTTTAGGATATCCTCAAATACAAATATTAATGTTAAGGAACAACCCTCTAGTCCTTATTTTGTTTGTTTCAGATTTGCTTTCATAGTCAAATTCTATTTTTCAACTTTATTTTTGTTGTAAAATATTCATTTTGGAACAGTAAACAAACATCAGACTAACAGAGTTTTAATCAGTATTAGATCAAAGTGCTGTTATCTCTGTCTACAGGCCAGCAAGGACACCATTATATCACTTAAGCACCATTTAGAGCTGAGTAGGTGATTTATTCTTGCAGCACGTTAGAGGAAAGGGCAGAAGGAATTCTCTCTCAGTACCTCCTGCTGAGTACAGGCTGCCCTCCCACAACTCGTGCATGAGTGACAGATAATTTATGTGCCACGAGCCATCAGTGATTGCAGTCCTATCAAATGCGGGGAAGGAGATTGTTAAGTGTAAAGCCAGGATGGTCCCAGTTAACTGCATTGCACGTGCACACTTCTGTGCATGCACAGCAAATCGTACGCATGGCAGGTGAAACAGAGAAAGCGAGCACATCCACACGAGCTGCAGTTGTAAGGCTAATTGCTATCAACATACTGGAGAGCTTCTACCTGACTGTTATACAAGAGGCAGAACTTTCATGCTGGATGCTCTGTCTTACAAGGTCAGTCCTAGCTAAGGAAAGGCATGGTACCTGCTCTTCCCTGCAACGTGCTGAGTGAGGTTTGCCTGTGGAGAGGTCCTGATAGCATGGGAACTATCATCCTCCCTGCAACGTGATCCCCCTTCCCAGCACCTTCCTCCACTGCTTTGCTGCCTCCTCTCCCTCGCACCCCCCATCCACCTCAGCCTTCTGCATTCCCCGAGCTGTCTGCTCAGCCCAGCACCTGCACCAGCCTCAGCCCTGACTGTGGAGAAGGGACCTGGGCGTATTTGTCCTCTCTTGGCACATCCATATGTAGGGTAGTACTTGGAGCTGGGGCCCCTCTTGCTCTCTCTGGATGCTTGCCATCAGCCACTCCTCCTGACTTTTCTGGGAGAGAATAAAAACAACTGATTTAGGCCACACATCTTGAAATGAGCATTGGGTAACCTTCCAAAGGCTACTCAGAATGAACAAGTTCTAGCTGGAAGTCCTACGCTACCATCCAACTCGTCTTTACCAGGGTAGCTTTTCCTTTTAAAGGACTGGACTTGGAATCAAAACCACCCTGTTCTGTCAGCAGGTCCAGCTGAGAATTAATCAAGTACTTGGCCATGAAAAACAAGCCAAAGCAGGTCAGTGGAGTAGTTTGTGACCACCTGCCCTCTGAAGAGCTGACAGAGATAAGGATGAGCCTTCCAGATGCTGTAGCTCATGGCAGGTACAATAAAAAACCTGCTCTAGTATTTTACTGAAGTTTTGTGTTGAAGAATGCGGTACATTCAAACAAAAGAGGTAAAAAATAATGAGGTTTTCTGCTTAAAATATTAACTGTGCTTTTTTGGTGTCTGTTTTGATTTTGAATGATTTATACTTATCCCTTGGGGACATATGCGACTGTTAGAGATGTCTGGTTTCCCAAGAGTATTAAAAAATGTAACCTAGGCCTTTCTGCAATTAAAAGCAAGCTAACTTGCCACAGCTGCGCCCTGTGTTCAGGGCCAGTAGCAGACTCTGCCCCACACCCCACAATACTTTTCCTGTTCTCACTGGGCACAAGACTAAAACTCACCAAAACAGCAGCAATTCCATAACTACAGTGCTTCCCATCTGCGCCAAAATCGTGTCACATGTGCAGTCTTTTTAGAGGAAAGGAATATTGAAAATAAAATCTGGCAAGAGACATGAATGTGGCAATGGGTCCCTCCTGAGCTGGAATTTATGTGAATCTTCATAGAAAATGTTAAATACTGTTGTAGTCAGCCTTCTAAAATTTCACTCCATGGCTCACTGCTGAAGATAATAATCTGTTCATTTACATGAAAAATATATTTGCCTCATGGAAAATAATATTCAACAAACATTTTGCAATACTACATACAGGACAGCTAGACACGCCATCTTTTCCACAGTAAGAACTGTACAAAATAGCAAGGACAGTCCAGGTAAACTAGAACTGATGGTCACGATAGTCTTCTGATTATCATTGAAATACACCTTGGCTATCTTGCTTCTGTCACTCTTTTACTAGTATTTTTAAAGGCAGTCTCCTGAAACTGCACTTCACTCCACAAAATCTATGTGCCTATTAATAGAGTGATCTCGCCCTAAAGGGAGAGAAATCAAACTGGTCAGTTTAAATGTCTAAATTGCCTTTAGCCGTCAGCACTCTCAGCCAGAGAGCTGTAATTACCATGAAACACCCAGCAGGCACTTACCATTGTTGCTTTCTTTTTGTATTTCTCTGTTATATTTGGAGTTACGATGGTTATACTACAGTTACTATAAAATAATATTTCCCAAGTGAAAAGAATCTTCACAAACTATTGTCTTTCTTCCTGTTTTCATTTTTGCCAGCAAGTCACCAAAGCATTCATTAGAAGGCGAGAGAAACAGCATAAAGATTTATTTTGGAAAAAAAAGACTTTTCAGCTGAGGAATGAGCAAATTGGATCTTGGTTTTTTCTGGTTACATTTTGCCTTTTCCCTGAACAATAAGTGGAACAAAATGGTGGTTCCCCAGCTACGATGATTTTAGAAATACAACATTTCATTAGATGTTTTTTTATAGCAAAGTATTGTACCTGTACTCTTTGTGCTTCTTGTAGATCTGAGGCTTGCCAAGTTTCTGTCAATTAGAAGGAGATCAGTCATTCCAGAACTGAAAGCAGTTTTCTGGAATATCTCCATAAAAAACAACATTGGATAACTTAACTGAATGTAAGAACACCTAAATAGTAAGGCATTACAAGCCAATTTTTAACCTTCATCTTTTAAAGTTGGTGCCTAAATATACCATTTCATTCCTTCCTCATTTAACTTCAGAGACAGTTTTAAGTACGTAACACCTATGAACATTAAATAACACTCATGCTAAAAGGCACTTTAAGAAGCATTCTGGTTTGAAGCAGTTCTTGCTACACTCAGTGTTATCCACTTGATGGAGTAGGACATGCAGATCTTTCCTCAGCGTTAGTTTCTCTTTTGTTATAATAATGATTTATTGTACTTCTAAATCATGATTTGGAGTTCTGTTCCATTGCCACATCAGAAAACCATACAGTACCAGCAACAGAATAGATACACAAGTAGAAGAAAAGAGAGCGAGTAAAGGATATCTTAGAGAAACCAGTAATGACTATGCTATGCCTCTAACTTTTCAGAAATAACACCAGAAGACTGAAGCAAAGCAGGCAAGAATTTTTTTTCTATTCCCAAGAAGATGAAAAACTGGCCTAAAGAATATTGCTGGTCAGGTGTACCAGATTTGACAAATAGCCTATGGGAAGGTGAGAAGGAACAAGACAGCTGTTACACTAAAGCAATGACGAGTATTCTTCAGTTACAGAATGGTGAAGTTGAAGAGGTATCAGTTTCATATAAGAAATAAAAAAAAAGGAGATATGTGATGCTTTATATATATAAAACTGTAAATTCATAAAAAGATGCAACCGCAAAACAGAACTGAAGAGTCTGTAGAGAAGGCTACAAAATACAGAAGTCAAGAAGTCACATAAAAGATAGTGCAAAGGTTTGAAATAAAATACAGGCCAAAGCAGCCTTTGGGCAAATCCGTTATATTTGCAAGAAGTAAAACAATTCTACAAAAATCTTCAGACAGGAGCGGAAGAGAAGCAAAGAAGAGCTAGAAAGGATAGATCATAGCAGAAATTTTGCAAGAAACTTTTACGTGCAAAGACTGAATTATAGCTTTGAATAAGAAAAGATTGCATACTATTTACAATTGGACACAACACACAAGTAATACTATATTTGAAGTTACCGCAAGACTTTTGAAATTAAAATGTAATTGTGTTGGATACAAACAAGAAAAGCTCTTTTCATAATTGTTGTGCTGTGGTGAATGTGAACTGCAAACCAAGGCAAGACAGAATTCATAAAAGTTAACATTTACAGCTGTTTCAAAAATGAAGCACTGTATCTTTTTTAGGACTGACATTGTCAGATACTAGATGATAAAGCAAATAGTGAAGAAAAACTGAAGTCTGGAAAGCAAAAATGTAAAGGGAAAGCAGAACATCATGAAATGGATAATTGAATTGAGAACTAACATAGGAAAGGTAGCTTATCTGTAACTCTTTTTCTTTGAGATATGTGGTCAAATGTCATTCATGCTGTCAACATAACTATATCCAAGCAGAGTTAGCCAGATAATTTTTGTCTTGCGCTAGGGACACAATACCACAGATATGGCTGACAGCTCAGTCTTGGAAGCACGTACAGATGATAGAAGTCATTCTCCTAATTAACAGAGGATTCTGACACTACTTAAGAAGGAATTTAGGATGAGTATAAAGGACAAACTCTAAAAGAGGTAGTATGCAGGAGCGTGTTTATAAAGGCTGCCATCTCCTTTTAATATCCTGACTCAAATAACTGCAAGGCTCATTTCACTGGGACATGAAGAATGGAACAAGATTTGGAAAGTATCCTACCAAAGACATAAAGACAAGCTTACAAGGCAATGAGGAGCAAGCCCTTGATGGGGCTATTCCCTACTGCTGACTGGAGGGATGCTCATCACTAGGAAGTCTTGGCACTGAAAAGCAGTGTTTTAGGGAACTGTGCCAAAAGCTTAGGAGTAGTGGAGGAAAAGCTGTCTTAGGCCATGGAAGAATGGCTGCAGTTGTATATTGTCTTACCTACTGGACAACCATGCTTATAGAATAAATTTCTGTGAAGGCATACTCCTCTAACTGAAAAATCAAGAAACTTCCTGACAAGAACTACAGAGACCAACCAGGCCTAGGACAGAAAGACTTGTACTTCCTGTGGATATCAAAGGCATAGAGGACAACCTCTGACTGGTGGCAGAGGACGTGCACCAAGCTGATTCAGTGGACCGCTTTAAAGAGACATAAATTATCCTTATTTATCAAAAGAAGATGTCTAAATTAATGATGGATTGAAGTGGCCTGGTCTTCACAAGGCACAAGTCAGTCTGAGTTCACACAAAATTCCTCTGGCCTTTTTAGGGTGAAAAAGTAATGTGATAAAGCAGTAAAAGAGTAATGTGATCGTAAAAATGAGTGAGAGACTTTAAGTTTCCTCTAGTGTCTTGAAGAACACTGTAGAAGCAGATTCCACCTAAAAAAAGCTTCTTCCCTTACTCTGTACTGTTTCAAAAGGACAGGTCAGTGTATAAGGAGAACAGGATATTTCCCTTGTTCTTTTGCTTATGGAGTTAGGAGTTTCTCCAGGAATATTTAACAAACAGAAGAAAGCCTTATTGACACCCAGGGAAGATTAGGAAGAGCTCATGAATTCAGTTCTCTGAATTCTTTTCTGAACAACTTTCAGTGTAAATGAATGTTCAAGTTATAAGGGTAAATGCTGTCAAATCAACAGCCAAGTCACTTAATAGTACAAAGGAAGCTGATGAATCCCATGACACAAACAAGTTATTTGAAGAAAGAGTTCCTGTCACATACAAGGACACCTCTATGAATGAATCTGTAAGGAACAAACTGAGTACCATTGTGGATCTCAACAATATGAGATTCACAGCTGTTCTGGAGAGTCTCATGAGCTGCTCAAGACCCAGCCTTCGTAGTTCTACATCTGACCAAATCCTATCTTAAAAGCCAGCGGTCTCTTTGTCAAAAGCTTGTTTCTTCTTTCTGGTTGTAGAAACCTGAACCAATCCAAGAGCTGTCAGCTGGACAACCTGTCTGAATTTGTGGAACCTCTGATTTCCTCGTTAAGTGTTCTCAGAGATAACTCCAGTGATCTCCTTAGGTCCAAGACTTGAATCCAACTTTGAACATCGTGCCAGGGATGTACACTTCCCTCAGGCAGTTAAGACAACAGCCAACACCATCAGAAGTGGAAAAACAGGTTCCCCAGGGGAAAGTCCAGTAGTTTATGCCAAGTAAGAGACTGGTGAAGTTTTGGCCACAAAGAAGCTGAAAAACTGAGCAAAGTTTATATTTATATTTATATTTATATTTATATTTATATTTATATTTATATTTATATTTATATTTAAAAAGCTGTACTTCATATTATTTACATAGGCATTATGCATACATTTACATATACACATCTATGTATGCATATATATGTTCTATAGAGAAGCTATTTTTATAAATAATCCTATCTGTACAGAATGTTATACAAGTATCTGGGGTCTTGCTCCCAATCACACAGGCTGCCAAGATGGGGCCACAGAATTCTCCAACACTGAGTGCCTGGAATGAGGATGGAGCTAGATTTGTGCATCTCATACCTGCATAATTTTGCTTCCTCATCAGTATGTGTAAAGACATATGTATGTAGGTACTCAAAAGATAAAGACAAATTCATAGCAAATTGACAAAAAACACAGATACAAGATCATAAATATACTAGTTAAGCGTGCCAACAAAAAAGAAAAGGAAAGATCAGAACCTGATGCTGGAGACCAAAATGTTGAGCATAACATTTTCACATTGTAATCCTCATCGATTAGAAAATTTTATCAACATTTTTAAAGGGTGATTAAAAAAAAATCCTTGGAGCTGTGAAGTCTATTTACCTCAACTAAAAAACAGAGCAGAATTCATGAAACTGAGATTGGCATCTGCTAAAACATCTCATAGAGATCAATAGGACTACTTGGCTATGTAACCATCTCTGTTAAAACCTGTGGAAATGCAAGTTCATTATAAATATCGTAAAATCACTATAGTAAGGTACATTTAACCAACCACAAGACAGCATGTTATATATATAAAAAATAAAAAGAATACATAACAGCAAAGCAGGGGCTCAAAAGGCAGTATTGTCTTATAGAGGTGTTTTTTGTCACACACAGACTGCAGAAGGGTAGGAAGTATCCACAGCTTCTGATGGAAAAGAAAGAAGAAAATTAGTAAAATCCTGAATTTACAAATTTCAGTACAGAAGAGATTATAAAGAAACCAAAGGATGAGCAGGTAGTATGAGGAAAAGACTTTGCACAGAACAATACACAAAGTAAAATCCAATAGATGCTTGCGTGCTCTACAAGCACTCAAGTGCAGGCTCTGTAAGACAGAGAAGACCGAACTGACATTGACTGAGAAATGTTGAAATGCCCATTCTTCTGTCAGAGAATGGGTGGCTGGCCTTTCAAAGCTTTCAGCATCCTGCTTTCTAACAACCCCTGTCAGAGTCACTAATCATTAGCTGCCTGACAGAATGGGGGTCTTTCTCTCTTCCTTGCAAATTTCTCCCCCTTTATGTGATAGTTTAATTTTTACTTACAATAAGAACTCAATTCTTTTTTTCACTACACCTAAGAATATGGATTGGGTTGCAAAATTTAATACACCCAAAAGATGAAAATATTAGTCTTTACTTTCATATTTCTTCTTTCTTAGCTGTAAAATGGGGATAGTAAATTTAACAATATGGCTCACATGAGTCATTAGGCTTCATTAAGATTTCCACAGATTGTAATTTTTAGCTACCAAGTGTTATTATTTTTATCTCTCTCCTCTGATGAAGGGATTTAGAATGTCTTTCAACATATTTTTTATCGCGTTTGCCTTTTTTTTAAACTCAGACATTCAGAGTCCTGTTTCTTGAGAGCTCTGTATAATACTTGGGTTGATAACACATCTTGGAGCTCTTCTAAGATAGCTCCAAGTGTTTTATGCATGCACTAAAATCAACGTTCTTTTGTTTCAATTACAATACAACCCAAAATCCAACCTCCTTAGCTGAGATCCACAACTGCCAGCACTTGTTCTTGTGATCTGGGGGAGCCTGCAATTTATTAGTCTGACAGTCTCAATTCACCTTGTGCGAAAAGCTATGTTTACAAAATATTGTTAAGGTTATGAAGACAAATATTACAAAGTTAAATAGCAGAGTGAGGGTCAGCTACAGTATAATTTACTATCTGTTCACCTGACATTAATCTCTAGATTCAAAAGTAAGAGTTCTGCTCTAAGCACTTAAAAGTTGCTTTTAAGAGAGAGTGAGTACGTTTTAAGAACGTACTCACATGAATATTGCTGTACCTGCATGTGTCAGCCCACTTTTTTCAATTCTTTGTGAATCACACCTGCATAATTCAACACACACACGCCAGTTCATTACTGCTATGACAAGGTGACTGTACTCCCTACATGTCTTTTCTCAAGTAATTGAGTTTATTATTTTGATGCCAAAATGAAAAGGTACTGTGGAATTTATGCAGTGTAGTTTTCTTTTGTGCACAATAATATTCTAGACCATGCTGAAAATGTTAAGTCTTTAAATTACCAGAAGAACAACTAACAACTCTTTATGATACCACAAAATGGCTGTATTGTATTCTGACTGTAAAAGGCTGATGTGAAAATTACAGCCGAGGTTTTTCCTCTGTGGATTTTTTTCATTTCGTCTGTTTTCAGACTACTTACAGATAGATTTTCGCCACGACATAACAAGCAGTAGCAGCGGTTGAACAGAACCTTTCTTTAAAATGAAAGTTTATATCTATCAGCTTTGGCTAATTTTGAACTCTAGGAGGTTCCTTAGCAAAACAAAAATAACAAAATCGTTTATTAAAAGAAGTAAAATAATAGAAATAGACATCTTATTAAATATGTTGAGCTCCTTCTTGCTAGCACTGTTTTCTTTGCAAATTTTGATCTAGTAAAAGCTTGCATGAAGAAAGCCATAGCAGGTTATGAGGATGTCATGGTTATTTCTCCGACTGACTGTTTTCCCAGTCAGCAGTAGGATGCATTATCAGTCACAGCTTCTGTTCCCTCACAATTTTTTAACCTGAAAATTCTCCCAATACAAAGCACCCAGTAATGCTCTTTGAATCACTCAGTTAATCTCTACTTTACATACCTTAGTGGGTCTTAAATGCTTAAATGCTAGCCTGACCTTTTGCCCATTCTGCAGGTGTAGCAGCACTGGGTGGATGGACTGTAAAAATAAAATCACAGGGCCCCACAGTGCAGAGAATCTGCTTTACCTTTCCTCCCAAGCCCTGGCAGGAGGACCCTGAGAAAGCTGCTGTATACTGCCTTGGCATCCTACCAAAGGCACAAGGAATGGGGAAGTAAAGACTCAAAAAATGGCTGTTAAAACAGGGTCCAAGATGAAAATTGGATGCTAACATTCAAATCTATATGCCATTTTATTTTATTTTTTTTACAGAAAAAAAAAAAAGTCAAATTGCCCACATCTGGGTTGCTGAGTAAAGCACCTTTTTGGCAATGTTGAATTTAGATGAGATTTTTCTGAAGTGCTGTTTTGCATCCTGAAATCTATGGGGCAAACTAGATACTTCATTTAGATGAGCAGCTTTTGGGCATGAATGACAACAACTGTTCATATGGATTTTTATTATGCAGATTAAATACTCTCTAATTACACATAGTAGAATACTTCCTAACAGTCTGCTGTGTTATGTCAATAATCCATTACGATATGAATAGATGCTTGGTAAAACTTCTGCTGAAAGCAAATGAGCCCTTATAATCTTGTTGGAGAAAGCACAACAATCCTACTGATGAGAGCTCGAGGGGACTGCAGAGAGAGAGTCTCATGATCTGCCCCCGGCAATCCAGAGAAAGGTCCCATGGTGGTAAAAAAACCCCCATAAATACTAATAAAAGCACAGAACTTCAAAATTAAACATCACTTTTTTTCATGTTCATTCCTCATGTCAGTAGGAATAGCTCCCCTAAATCCCATGGTGCTTTCTTCCTTCTTCCCACAAATAAGTTTGAACCTAATTTTCAGTGGTTTTTCAGATCTACAACAAGGGCAGTTTGAGAGGGGAACTAATTCTGGAAGAGATCAGAAACTATCAAAATATATCCAAGTTCTCTTCCATTATTTGCTGTCTCCAGCGCCTGCTGTTGCCATCACTCCAGCACTTGGTCAAGCAGACGGGGACACTACTAAAAAAGGGACATGAAGGATAAAAGCAGAAAGGATGAGAGATGTTAAAAAACCACAATAAACAGAAATAGACATTTTAGAACATTGCCCTGACCTGAATCATTACCACATGCAAAACAAGGTTAAATTAAATATAAATTAATTTGTAGCTCATATTGGCTGACCCAAGATTAGCAAGAGGTATTAAACTAAGCCAGTAAAACTCGTCCACTGCTAACACAACTGTCCAGTAGTTATGGACGCATGGCAGACTCGCTCTATTGCACACTCTTCTGTCGCTCCCCACCACCCTCCTTGTCCATCCAAAAAGGACAATTCCTTCGGGAAAATGGTCACAGAGTGTCTTAGTGTGCCACAGGGTTAAGGATCATGGGATGTATCCCAAGAAATATTATTACTATAAATATTTCTCTTTGTACAGGTACAGACACAGCACTCCGGATGAAATTTTATGCTGCAGCCAATGTCACTTGAATTAGCAAAATAGCTTCAATATTGAAATCTGAGTTACTACGTTGTAAAAGGTTGTGAATACCCCCAATGGTGGTCTTGAACCAGATCTTTTCCATGAGGCAGCTCACAGGATGGCTCTGTAAGCAGTCGTATCAGCCCAATGTGGACGGTAGTGAATTCATGCCTTGCCAGGAATAGATAGCTAAAGGTGAAGAAGCAGAGGAAACAAGCAGGGCAGGAGGACCTTTGTAAGGCTACTTTGTTTAGGTTTTCGTGCATGTTTGCATTTGATTAAACTCTACATCTGTGAATTGAACTGATCTCCAAAACCCAGTCATTCACTTTGCTAAAAGACTATGCTCCCTCTTGCTCCTGTATGACTACAGCGTGCATGTGCCATCACTCCCATGCCACAAAATTTCCTCCTTTGCTTCCAGACTCCTGCTAGACTGTACTGCTGTCCCTCGAGCATCTCAGTATGCGTTTTCCAACCAAATACATGCAGGTGAGATTGTACTTTCCCGACAATAATTGCTCTAAACAGATAAAGAGAAAAAACAACATGTCATTTCTGTGTTTGCAGTGACTTCCATTGCTTTCACAGGAGATGCAAGAGGAAGGAGCCACTTAAATCAGAGCAAAGAGAGACAGTGACTAGTGAAACTGGGACCAACCAGACAAGAAACCACGGAGCAGGGAGTGATGACAAAATGGGGATGGGAGGCAGGAGAGACTGGATTTAGAGACTAGTTAGCTTTTGGCCAGTGGGGTACAAACTGCTGTTTGATGAAGAGATATGTGAAAAGCATCAACGAAGTACTGCATATGGTTGTTCAGTAAAATAAGATAACATATAGCACCACTCTCCCAGTAACAGATGTGAAGCAAGATTTTTGGTTACAGGTAGTGTCTTTTATGCAATCAAATTATTATGGTTGGAGAAAATGTTTTTTAGGTGCAAGTACTAAGATTTACTAGCCATGTTAGTCAAAACTTATATACAAGCCCATAAAAAACTGGAGTTGCACAAAACCTCAATTGTGACACTTCCTAATGTTGGGGTGCTTGAGTCTGCAGTCTCCGTAATGCCGTCATTAGTTATATATGTGTTATATACCTGTATGATCCTTAGAACTGATCAGAGCAAATGCTGAAAGTATACCCCAAGGTTTTGAAGGAGTAAATCTGCCGTAATTTTGGAGGAAAAAACCTTCTTGTTCTCTGATAAAGTCACTGAATATATTACACAAAAACAAAAGCCCAAAAAAGACAGATGATTTCTTTGTTGTTCCATCATGTAGTGAATTCCTTATACACAGATGGTAATGTATGTTGATTGTATTTTATTAGTTGGATACACACAGTAGTTGGATGGATCTTTTCATTGGTATTAAGGTAGATTACATTTTTGCTTTTACCTCATTAACCTTTATTGCTAGTGCTTTAGTTTACTGAGACAGAGATTGTCACTCTGCAATCCTGTGCTAAATTAGAATGCTTTGTATGTAGTCTCGTTTCACTGTATTCTCCTCTTTAGCTCAGTATTGTAGATTGTTACTCATTTTGAATAAAATGATCTCCAGACGAAACAAATAAAGTTTATTTACAATCTAATAGTAATAAAAGTCTACACAAACAAAAATTTACAGGTTGGTTTTATTTGTCTTTTGATTTCTAAGTCTTTAGAGCATACGCGAGCATGTCTTGTAGTGCGTTCTACAGGCAGGGGCTTACTTCAATTTAATTAAAGTTGGAATTCCTGCTGTAATCATATGAATTTAAGAGTTGGAGCTTTAAAAAAAATACTAAATATTCTCAGACTCACAGCTGCATCATGAGTTATCAATACTTATCTGCAGAGCTGCATGATTCGCTGTGAAATTGATTTTATCACACGGTTCCGCAATGCGTCCTATGGGTTTTTTTCAGGGTTTTCTATGCATTTTTTATACATTGCCAACTCTTTGGGTACAAATTCCTTTCCCTTCAGCAAATTCTAACTTTCTAAACACCTGAGTGTTTCAAACATCTAGTATTTAGTTATCATCAGCCTTCCAGGGAAATATTTTTTCCTCCTAAATGTGGATATATTTTTCTGCCAGAAGTATACACTTCTGAGATATACTAATCACTCTCAAAATATGAGTAGTTGAAGGCTAATAATTAAATCTATATCAAGATGAAAAAAAGGGAAAAGTTACAGTTTCCTTATAGGACTCAATGCTTGCTTCTCTCACTGGCAAGTCAGTAACAGGTATCCACTATTTAAATTTTCACACTTTCATTAACAGATGAACCATCCAAGGCTACTTCTGAATTGGTTTGCCTTCAAGCAGTTCCAACTCACTCAAAGACCTTAAGTGCATCCTTTCAGGCACATTAATTTTATCCACACCAGTGTAATTCCACGCTGTAACATGCTTAAATATTTTGCGGAACCATGGTGCTACAAACATGGCCCTATAGGTGGAGAATCCCATAACATCTTAACTCTAATACAACTATCATTTTATTTTCTGAAAGTATGTCTGATTGCAGGTATATGTGTGTGTATATATAGATACATATAAAACTCATATGGTGTAAGTTTTTATTGATATTTGCTTGGGAGGAAATATATAAACACACACACACAGATACATACACACATATCCTTGGAAGTATATATATGTAGGTGTGACTAGAGAGTTTTATAGAGACTATATCTATTGTCCAACCAGACACTTACCAAATCACAACTGTTTTTCAATGAGCAGAATAACAACGCTCTCTCTTTACTTAGATAATTAGCTAAATGACATAACTAAGCTTCATATTTTAAAAAATGAGGGGTCTATATTAAATAATTTGAGATAAATCATGGGTTGCTTGAAGGGCTGTAAACAATTAATAATGATAAATAGGCTGCAATTTGTTGAAATAGATGCAAAGAGGTATCTAGGGAGAAGCTGAAGAAGTCAGTGTTGAAACAAATTTGCTTAATCATGAATGTTCTAAAAGGGGAGCTGATTATATTTTTTTAAATTTCAAATGTAAGGGGGGAAGAACTGTGGTAATAAAAAGAAAGTGGCAGCATGAGGTTACTTCAACTGAAATATAGGATAATAATAAGAGAAAAGTAATCACAATCATAATTATCTTCCCCTCACACAATTATCTTCAGATATAGTTATGGTTTAAAATACATTCAAATTTGTACAACACTGTTGAAATGAGAAGCCTGATACACAGGCTGTTAAAATGGAAGGGAGCATTTCCCTTAGTGTCAGCACCACTGAATCCAGCCTTGCAAGAATTTCTGGATTTAGGACATAGTTAAGGTAGAGAGTAATAGAAATTGAAATATGTTAAGGAATACAGGATGAGGGTAAGATAAACAAATAATGGCAAATTATCCCTGCAGCAACACAATAACAGTATAATTATAATTAAGTCACATCAGTGTTTGTGGACACAGGTAATGGTAAGATGCTTAGAATAACATTAACAGTGCTTAGTCTTTTTTTCCATCATAGCATGAGTATGCACAGATCATTTGTTTTCTATGCATTTTCTTCATCTTGGAGGACAAGGCTGTGGGAAGTCAAACAGCTGAAGGGAGGTCTACATTAAAATATGAACTATGAAATTTAATTTTCAAATAATATAATCTTCCTGAGTCTGATGTGCCAAGCATAATAAATGAACAAGCAGACAGTACTTATATGCATACACAAAAATAAATCAGAACAAAGTCCCTGTAATTCATCTGGTCAAGAAGACTTATTAGACAAGGTCAAATTATATGAAAATCAATCTTCATAGATTGAATCTGATTTGCATTAGTAGATAGATGTTTACCATAATTCCAAATGAAGAACAAGACTATACAGTAATTCCTTCATCACGCTCATGGCTAGGGACATACATTTACTTCCTTAGGCTGTGCTTCTTCTTGGCTCAGCCAAGGTGAGCTGCACAGAAATACTGCTTCTAAGCAAAGGTGTGACAATCATTTCTGTTTAGCTTTGGAAAAAAAGCTGTCCTGAGTTAACCTGAAGTGATTTTTTTTTATCAATTCAAACCAAGTCTAACAAAACATATTGTTTTCCTTTGTCCTCTCTTATATATCCACCAGGGAGGACAGCTGCCTTGCAATCCGTATTGTCACCGAACCAGATAAGAAAGTCAACCTGATCTCCCACTTCAGGGGAATGTCCTAGACATGGACTTCGGCTTGCAAGTAGTTTGTCATCCTGCAATAGACCTCCTCTTCCTCAGCTACGTGAGCTGCACTCAGGTGCACCTATGAATTTAGTCTGAAAAAGCTTTAGGAAATGGTTTAGGGAATACCAAACTGATCTATTTCTTTTTTTTTTTTGTCATTTGTTTTCTTTTTTTTATCTGAAGCTATTTGCCAAATTCAGCTCATGCTTGCAAATACCTTTGGTTGTTCTCAAATTTATTTTGGTGGATGAATAAATCATTGAAAATCTTGAATTCCAGACTTACTCTGAACGTTTTTCCCTCTTCAGTCGTGGTCTAGTATAGCTTGTACTATAACTGTGGTATAACTCTAAGATCCCACTTCCTAAACTGTTCTAACTTATGCTGTGGCAAAAGGCAGAGTGCTCTGTTTCAAGGGCTAATCTGTAGTTCATTGAAAGGTAGAAAAGTGTTTGGTGAGAGATACTCACGTGAGAGAACCCTTATGCAATTGTTAAGACAGCCTCAGCACCCAGAGCAGACAGACGCCAGCTCTGGAATAAAACCGCCCTGTCTCAAGTGGAACTTGAATAAGACTTACAACCTCTTTACATTTTCTAGTAAGTTTTTCCACACTGGGCTCAATTCTGATTTTTCCTGTGGCTTTACACTGATGTAACTCTACTGATCGTAGAATCATAGAATGGTTTGGGTTGGAAGGGAGCTTAAAGATCACCTAGCTCCAATCCCTTGATGGGAAATAGAGTTGCACTGGATTTCACCCAGCATCAGACATCTCTGAATATGACACTCTGTCAACAGCTGTAATGTAGTCCTGAATCCCGGGCAGGCACCTACCCTCATGAGCTGTAAGTCTAACCTGCCACATGACGATAGCACTTGGAGAGACTGCACGCTTGTTCTCATGGAAGTAAGGGGGGCAGGAGGGTGCTCACCACCTTAAAAGGATGATGTAAGCGCCTACCTGCCGAACATCCACCTTCCAAGCCCTGGCTGGATTCAGCAGTAAAAGCTACACTGAATTTTCTGTCCTAACCTTTTACTAATTAAAAAGCTTTTAAAACCTGAATGGTGAATCCAGATTTCTCACTTAAATTTAAATAACAGGCCTTTTTCACATTCAGGCCAAACTCTAATGCAGGCTGTCTGGCTGAGAGACAAATAGTGGACCCACACCGGCGAAATGTGGTGTGCATCATGCTGCAGTCCGAGTCATCGTCTTGGGAGGCTGGAAAAGCCAGGAACAGCTGTCTCATTTTATTTTGCTTACTCTTTCCAGAGTTTTATAACAACACCACTACTTGCTGATCTATCAAAACCATGATAATCAGAACCTACTTTTAAAGTTAACCAAAAGACGTAACACAGTTTTACAAACACTGGGAAACTGATGCTGGAGAGCCCAGCCCACTGCAGGAGCACAGATCAACCTGATCAGCACTTTCTTGCCACCTTTCTCCATTTTAGATTCCTTTTCTCCTCTCTCTTCCTCCCTCTTTATTCTTTTCTTCTCCATGCTAATAATAAAAAAGGAAAGACTTGCTAGTCTGACTAACATACGTGACTTGTCTCCAAGTCTTCCTCTCCTCCCAGATCAACCTCCACACAGCCCCTGGGATGGGCTGTCACGCTGAACAGACTCACCTTCTTGTGGTCTGGGGAGGACCCCATCTCCTTCTCCTTCTCCTTCTCCTTCTCCTTCTCCTTCTCCTTCTCCTTCTCCTTCTCTGACTGAAAATCCACAGGAAGCTGTTAGATTAGAGGTTTGTAATTAATGGAGCTAGAATTCACTTGGGAAAAGACAGTTCACACAAACACCCTGCAAAGTACACCCTATAGAACTACCTCTTTGTCATTAACAGTCTCCTTTTTTTAATTGACTGAAAGCCCTTTTCCAAAGCAGAGAAATCAATACATTTCACCTGTAAAAACAGGCATCTTGTAAAAAAAGTAGGAGGTCTGGCATGAATGCTTAAGAATATGGGGCATCTGTGCTGTTTTGCTAACAGTTGCTGTATTAATCTCTTCCCAGTCCCACAGGAGAGAATTGGGATGGGTAGGATTAGAGCAGAAAAGTGAAAAAAGCCATCAGCAGGGCTGATGAGAGTGACCGTCCACTATCTGATGAATACAGTCATCCTGGCTACATCCACGGTGTTTAGTAACAACAGCTACCTTCAGGCTTAGGTGTGCTGAACCAAATGGTAAAGATAGGAGCATACAAAGCATCACCTCAAGTTGTCTTTGCTTATTCTGGTTGTATCCTTGCTATATTTTATCAGGAACAAGCGTGGGCTTAGCAGTCAATAAACTTTCCATAGAATCATTAAGGTTGGAAAAGACCTCTAAGATCATCCACTCTATCTATCTGCTCACCACCACCGTGCCTACTGAACCATGTCCCAAGGTGCCATATCTACACTGGTTTTGGGTACTTCCAGGGGTGGTGGTTCCACCACTTCTCTGGGCAGCTTGTTCCAGTGCTTGACCACCCTTTCAGTAAAGAAATGTTTCCTAATATCCAATATAAACCTCCCTTGATCCAACTTAAGACCATTTCCTCCCATCCTATTACTTGTTACTTGGGAGAAGAGGCCATCACCTACCTTGCTACAACCTCCTTTCAGAGAGGGTGATAAGGTCTCTGCTCAGCCTCCTCTTCTCCAGACTATGCAACCTCGGTTTCCTCAGCCACTGTATTGCCTCTGGTGCTCACACCATTTTGAAAACGTTGCCAAAGCTGCTCTGGGGAGGCAGAACTCTGCCAGGTATCTCTTTAAACAGTAAAGCATCAGAAGATGGGATATGGCTTAACAATCATTCTCCCTAAAATCCTTACAGTGTGGAATACATGCCTTCTACTATAAGAGGACTTTTTCAGGTCTTAGACGACTTAGGAGAGCAATTTAGGGGTTTTTTTTATTATTATTTTACATTTCTGCTGGCCAGAAGAAGACCATACCTGTCATGAACAGTGAGATTTCATGTTTTTGGTCACATAGAAAATATGTCCTGCAAAGAACCTTCCAGACAGTGACAGAGACTTTCATCTCCTCTGCCATCCAGATTCCCACTTTCTGGGCAGGCAACTCGACTCCCAGATACCAGCTCTGGAAAAGAGATGAAGAAAACCATAGAAGAGATGTAATCCCCCAGACTGGGGGTGGAGGGTTGGGGGTGGACTTAGCAGTGACATGCTGAGGGCAGGACGGGTCTGGTAGGAGGGTATCAAGGTCAAGTACAGGATGTACCTGAACCTCAGCACCAAAGCAGCCCTGGGGAGCTGGAGCTCAGCTGTGAAAGCCGGTCTGGGGTGGTACTCAGCCCGTGCCCAAGTTTCTTGGCAAGAGACCCCTTGAGTTCTCTTTGCCTCAAGGTCAGACTGCGAGCCAGGATTCAGGCACCATGTCAGTACCAAGTTAACTGCCAGTGCAACTTTCTGTATTTCAGGTGTTTTTCTTCCATATTTTCAGTTCCTTCACAAAATATTGAAAGAAAAACAGTACTGAGAGGATCCAGTACCTAACAGGACTGTGTCCTTAAATTTATATCATTAGGCAGTTCTTTAACTACTCCATCTGGATAGAAGCAGACTAGATCTCCCAACACTGGCAATGCTCACTGTTGTCCTCACCCCCTCCCCACTGCTTTCCAGTTAATTTATGTGGGAGGAGAGTCCCTTGGGAACTGGCCTTTAATAGTGCAGCTGTAATCTGCTCTGAGGCCAGGACAGAGAATCCTACTCAGGGATTTGAGGTCTGCAGGGCTGTGTGGCAGTCTTGTCTGGTTTTATATTGTCTTTATAATTTTTAAATTGTTTTATATTGTCTTTCTCTTATCATTAAAAAAATTAAAAATAGGCAACTGGTTTTTTTTCAAGTAAAGAATAAAATTTACATATAGATGATCATTTGCCTGAATAAGAGATCATTACAAATTAATAGATGAAATTTCTTATAAAAAATAATTTTTAAGATGATTCATTTGTTTTAAACTAGAAGACAGAAAATTACTGATGAATTAAAAATTGGAATTAATGATTTCCTATTGTTCCTAAGGTACCAGAGCACAGGAAGAAATCACGGAATTTTTCCCAGACTTAAACATTTGTGAGACTGAAATTGCATGGCTGAAACATTTGCCGTTCAGCCCCATTGCTTCCACTCTATAGCACAGTAAATGAGCCCACCACTAAATGTTTAAGAAAGAAATAAATTTTCTTTTTTTTTTTTTACTTTTTAGCTAATCAGGATCATTCTGGTTGAAACCCCACATACCTCTCCAACAGTAAGAGTTCTGTTCAGATGTCTTGAGCTTCTGCCATCTCCTCCAGGTTTTCTGCATGGCTTGAGTGGTGGGGTGTATATTCAAACATGTACAACAATATTTCTTACATATGTCCAGCATATGCAGTAGGAAAATGAACTCTACAGCAGGTTTAGTGACCATATAAAAGTGCCTTCTATGTTAAAGGAATCCCCTTTTAAAATCAACTAGAAAGGGCTAGTAAAGTTCTTGGAACTGTGGAAAAGAAGTACTGTTCCTTACTGTCAAATTTCTGATGTATTCAGGGATCAGGACTGACTGTGCACCGTCTTCGAAAAGAATTGTAACAGCATCAATTACCTAACTCCATCAGCCATTTCTTATTTAAACAGAATTCTCTTGCAAGGCTGATTTTTTGTTAACCACTCAGGTCAAGTACATGACTAATTCTTTTTTCAGGTCTTGTCTTATAAGATCCCAGAACGTGTTACCCAATTGCTCCCTTTGACCACAAGGAAGGTTTGGGGTTTTTTTCTTTCCTTTGGTGATAAATGCGCACCATTACATTTCTTCATGTTCACGC
This sequence comes from Cuculus canorus, assembly GCF_017976375.1. NCBI lineage: Eukaryota > Metazoa > Chordata > Aves > Cuculiformes > Cuculidae > Cuculus > Cuculus canorus. The sequence goes on from NC_071402.1 coordinate 141,215,912, forward strand.
AAGATGAGAGTAAAACTGGAAGCAGTTGGCTGGGGAGTCTAGGAATGCTTTTACCTCTGACGACTGTGACATTCACAGCCTCTTGTCCTTCCTGATGCATGGGAACACTGATTTTGGCCAGGCGCTCCCCTGAAGTCTCATGCTTGTTGGAACATCCTGGCAGAGCATGACTCCAAAAAAAAGGGCAACCAGTGCCATTCAGGTTTTTGACTGTAAAAATTTCAAATTGAAACTTGTAGTTTAGGAGGTGGAGCAGAGCAGAGCAAATTAGCATGATGTGTTTCCATGAGTAGATAAAGGTATTGTTAATGGTTTTTCCTTAGATTCTGAGTGAAGGCAGCTCACTCTTTCTGTCTTTGAACCTTGTGTGTGGTCCAGCTTTTGCTGGCTGTTCAGGCTAAACCTCAGTTTTCTGCAAAACTTTAGAATATATTATGAAATATGTGCCTCCCTTTATAAGGGTCTCTTCTTGCTCTGATTTTAGCCCTTAATAACTTTGTAATAAAATAAGGTATGTATTTAGCCTTACGGTTCACTGCTGTGTTTCTGAATTGTACATGACTTGCAAACTACACAATTGAATATCCGTGCAAATTCCTGCTCCATTGATATTTTTTAAATAATCCATTATTATTTATTAAATAATCCAAAGAGAAACACAAACACAATTTTTGTAATATAATTTGTGTTCATACATATGTTACTTGAGCCTATTACATATCTTTTGTGAGCTAATGTGACAACTGTTGCTCAGCCATGGTCTTCTACTCACATGAAAGCAAACAAACAATAGTGCTACAGATTTATGCGTTTCTCCAACACGTGATTGCCTACAGCATAGGCTGACACTTACTTCATTCATACTGACACGCAATTAATATCCCATTGCCTGTTTCTACCGAAAGCTTGTCCACTGAAGATTCATTTTAAAAGATACCACCTGAACATGCAGCATTTTCTCTGACAGAGTGGGCAGGAAGGCAATGCTGGTGGCATCTATGCTTCTGCCCTTAGTGTCTCAGTTCTCATTCAGCCAAAGTAACAGAAACAAAACCTTCATCACAAACCCCTACACAATCACACTTAAGAAAGACGACACAACTCCCAAGCACAGCTTATGGAATACTTACAGAGAACACTCAAGTCTCTTCATAGTGATTACATGACTTATGCAAATACAGGGAAAAAATGAGAAACTTATCAACATGTTTGAAAAAACTGGAGGAGTTCTCATGAGTGCAACAAGAAGGGCAGATCAAAGCAGCAGCTCATGAGTCCGCGCTGGCTGCCAGGACTGTGTCAGTTGGCATATTACCTCCCTAAACACCTCCACATACCCAAACACCTACTCTGTAAACTGTCAGACCACCTGTGTTGGAGGAGAACCCTGCTCTGATGGAGCTCCAGAGATCGGCTTACAGAAATGCCCCAAAGCTGACATTTGGCTCACAGCACTGAAAAGACTAAGCCAGCCTAGGCTGGATTTTTATAAATAACTGGTTTACTTTCTGCACCTCTTTGCCACCTCCAAATCAAGAATTACTATAATCCTTTAAAATTATTTTTTATTAGTGCAACCAGAACTCCTGTTTAGAGATCAAGGCCACCTGGCACTAACAAAACAAAAGATAGTCCTGACTCCAAAAGCTTATGAGCTAAGCATATTCCCTGGAAATAGTCTTCCAATTTAATGAATATCTACCATCTGACTTGCTTTTTTTTGTCCAAATCTCATGCTTCAAAAAAGAAGAAAAAGGAACCCATAAATTATCTGTATTTTGCGATCTGTCAGCGGTGGAATTCTGCAACCAATGCAGGGGGGAGCAGAGTCAGACCTGCTGCAAGAGTCTTGTATTTGTGGACGAACTATGAAGCATTAAAAATGCACAATCTGGCAAAAACTTTTTGCATATTTATGCTTTTCAGATCTTCTTTTCTCTGACATAGCAAAGGACATACAGTGAAGTGACATAAAATTTAGGTCTTTACGCGCAAACCATTCTTTTTTTTTCTCCTTTTGCCAATTTAGTTGGGGCAGCACGTTTCATATAGTCAGAGGTGACAGCAAGTGAGTCAGCTTGGTCCGATGCTTGTAAATCTGTCAGAATCTCACTAACAGTTATATATTTTACTATCCTTGGACTATCCAGCACTATCCTTGGACAAATAATCATTAAGCATTTCATCCTTCCCAGTCTCTTGTCCCCTCTCCCTTGTCCCCAACAAGGTATTTGCATTACTTTTTCTCAGGGCTCAAGCTTTTCTTAATTTTTCATTTTCTAACAACTGTTCTTTCAGTACGCTACAAAGAGAAATATATTACTTTGGGGCTGTGACATTATCTGTACATCAGTAGACTGACTCCAGCACCAAACAATGGAAATTATGGTGGTAGCGTTAAGTTAAAATAAGTTGCAAACAAGACTGTTAGCTTTCAAGTATATATCTGGTTTTATATTTCCTATTGTCCAATGGCTGATAGTGCTGAAAAATACCCAGAGAAATATTGCATGAATGTATTTTTATCCTTCAGCTGGATATACTAACACCTCCTATCAAAACACTTCAAATTCTACTTTTTCTAGAAATAATGCATAGATCTACATACAGGTCTTAAATTTGATTGTAGATACATTTATAAAGCAAGACAGTTGTTCCGATGGAAAAACAATCTTAACTTTGAAGAGAGTTATCTCTGATTCTAAATGGTATCATTCTTAATTTTCTGTGTTTTATATGAAATTCAACTCCATCTCAAGTTCTAGAGGTGCAAAATTGTCCCCATAGCCAAATGAATATTCAGTTATTTGTATTCTCATACAGTAATTCAATGGTCACGACTAGGAAAGTAGTACTGACAGAGTCCTCAGCCGTAGCTCTGGCCATACAATTCAGTACAGCTCAGATGTTCTTCAGGGTATGCTCTCAGGACGAACTGCTGCTGTCCTAGCATACCTTCTCCATAGTCTGTGTCAAGGGAGCAAGAAGTCTTCCATCCAGGAAAATAACCAATATAATCAATATGGGAAAGCTCTCTATTTTCTCAATATTAAATTAAATGTACGTATCTACATTTTCATTTTTCAACATGCCAATGTATACTGGCAACTGAAAACAGCACCAGAAGTCAACAGGATGGAAGCTGAAAATTATCTTTTGAACTGGAGGTCATTATCATGACAGAGAGTGAACTGATAGGCAACTATGTCTAGTAAAAGCTCACGGTTCTAATATTTTGCTAATATGCTCAGGTATCGAAATAGTGAATACAAATGCAGCTGTCATAATTAAGTTTCAGATTTTAGCATTCTGCTGTGATGAAAGGACCCTATTTTCACACCATCTGCAGACTCAGGAAGATAAAGCAGCAACTCTCTGCTGTCTGCTGACATTTGACGGTTTCCTTCCTAAGAGCATGGAGATAACGTCCATGCTGTAGCTGCACCATGAGTGACAATAGCACCGTCTCTAAGCTTGGCTGAAATCTGTTGAATGTGCATTGGTGCAGCCCAGGAGCAACAGTGACAGATATTACGCTGGTAGGCAGAGAAAAACTAAGAATTTTGCAACCATACCTCAGGCTCTTCTGATTAACGTGCCACTGTTGACAATCAGGCTGCAGCTAGCAGTGCTCCTCAACTGGTTCTTGAAGCTGTACCAGGAATGAATTTAGAGCAGAGAGAAAGAGAGTGATAATTAAAGGAGCCTCAATTCCTTCATGAGCTTTGACCCCTTCTATTATGGTGCTGGAGGTTCTTGTGATGCTGTAGGGGGAACAAGTGCTACCTGCTATCATCTCTCTCTCCAAGAAAGACCATGTCTGCCCCATGTCCCTATATGTGATGATGCTCATGACAGAGCTGATGCTCTGCCACTGGGTAAAGCCCTCAGTGGCCAGCATGGAGCTAAGGGTCAGGGCTCTGCTTCCTGGCGAGGAGAGGGAAACACAAGCTGCTTGTGCTATGTGGGTTCCAGAGCACATGGACAGAAACAGTGGCCATTTCACAGTAACACAAATTGAGCAAAGGTGACTACAAACTACAGGGTTTTGAACTCTCTTAAGTGAGAGTTCAAAAGATGAAGCAAGGTTCTGTAGCATGATTGGATTCTGCATTCAGAGTCCCTGAATATTTAGGAAATACTTACTATAGTCCCTGATAACAAAACTCCTGAGTGACAAGAAAGATATCACTTGCCTACTGGTGAGGAAACATTTCTCCGTTGTGTATAATCCTGCTCTTAAGCAGAGACACATAAACTGCATCACTGCGTGTGCAGGGAGGTTCTCAGCAAACAGCTTCATTTACGGGTGACAAAGTCCCGCTCTCCTCTAGTGACGAGGGCTCAGCCTGTGCCACGCAGCTGGCTCTTGCTCAAACCTTCCTAATGAGACAGGAGAGGCAGAGCGAATCTGTGAAATAAAAATTATGCCAGTTTTATCTTGTAGCTTTTCAGAGTACCTTGCACTGCAATATCAGTACACACACCCTGTGCTCACAAAATCTGATTTAAAGCTTCCTTGGCCTGAAGACTCCCTCCAGCCCTAACCTTCCTTCTTTCTCACCTCCAAGCCCTTTTTCTCTCTCAATCCAATTCAAGGACCCATTCCTCAGTGTCTGTCATCAGGCTCCATCCTGTATCCCTCTGTGCCTTCAGGGTGTCTTCTTTTTTCTCCGTTCTAACAGTTCCAAGGTCATTCACTGCTCCTAAGGGAACCTGGCTTTTTTCTTCAATCCCCAGACATCAAACATCTCCGGACCCCTCTGCCTATTCCTCTGTCTATCTTCCTTCATGGTTCTCTCTTTCAATTTGCAAAACCTTCATTCTATCAAGTTTTAAGCAACAATATTTCAAGGGAATGGATAGGAAATTCCCATGCCCATAATTAAATTTCACATGTAGGGCTGTGTGCGCCTTAGTGCCCACATTGACGAATACTTCTCATAATGAGCCACAGCTAGTACTAATCAAGTGACACAAAACCTGAAATGTTTGGAAAGAAAAGAATGTGACTCAAGTACGTAGGACTTTTCTTATAGCACAGAGAGCTTTTCATTGTTAAAAATATGCTTGAATACAGCATTCAAAACCTGAACAAACTGATTAACCAGGGACCAAGTCAGTAAAGGAGCGGCGGCGTGCTGTGTTATCATGTGAGAGGCCCTGGTTTGGGAATGACAGAGCCTGATGATAAATGGCTGCATCATGGCCATGATGCCACAAGTCCCTGTGGGACAATACTGACTCTGCTGCCCTTCCTTGACAGCCGCACTCAGATCTCTGCAAACAAGAATTACTCCAGAAGGCCGTTTCCTCTGTTTTTGTTGAAATAGATGTCTGAGGAATATACACAGTCACTAGCCATGCGGATACACTGAAGGGATCTTTGGTGCTTCACTTGCATGTTCCTGTGCCCTTCAGTTGTGCTTTAGGACCTCCCTACCAGGGAATGGGCACAGAGACATTACTCTGCCGCTGGAAAACACACCTATCAGGTGATTTAGAAAGCAGACAACTTGGTTGTGTTAGCAAAAGCAACACATCCTCATAGGTCCCCTTAAGAAAGGTCATGATGATCCACTACAGTGTTGGAAGTGAAAGGGCAAAATCCAGAAAGTTTTTCATTTTATATTCCTCTGACTAATAATTTGTGTTTGAATTCTTTGTGAGTGGAGAAAAGAGGAGACAGAGTAAGTTCTTGAATTCCACAGCCATCCATGTGCCATAACATCTGTATGATTCACGAATTCCAGCCTGTGGAGATGGCCAGAAACAATGCCTTGCTTAAAAAAACAATAGTTGTGTTACAAAAGTTTCTGGTTTCAAGTGTTAAGAAGCATTCCCTTTTCACCGAATCCCTCGCACTTGTTTTAAATCAAGGGAAATTATTTTATAAAATAAAAGGAATTTTAAATGAGTGCTGGACCCTGCGATGTCTCAGCAGAGGGGTGTTGTGGAACAAGCCACTGGCTTTGCTTCCTTTACTGATTAACATGTTTGGGACCGGGGTTATGTCCCATCCCCTGCCTTATCAGATGGCAGCCTCAACCACACCTTAATGAGAACATATTTTCCACTCTGAAGTTCTTTAAGTTGCATCTTGAGAAGTACATGGCACCCTATATAGCGATTAAATTGGGGTTTTGTAGACATAGCCAGTGATTAAGGTGGGGTTTTATAACCTTCCTAATGGCAGGAGCCAATCTGCAACACTAGCCCTACAGACAAGGCAAGGTATGGTGCTGTAAACCAAACCCCATTCTGATGCTGTGTTATTCAAGGAGCCCCATCAAATTATAACCATTATTTATATCCTAATAAAATGCAGAGGTCTTGTGCAGGTTTCAGGTTCCACGGTGCCTGACTCCTTCCACACACACAATGAAACACTCCTCTAAAGCTGATGGTGAAATTAAAACAGTTGGGAGAATTTAACAGAATTTGTAATGAATTATTTTCAGGCATATGCTTGTTTTAAACATTCTCACATAGCTGCTAGTTTAAAAAAAAAAAAAAAAGCATGAAACTGAGCAGGAAATTCATTGTCTTTAAGTAAACAGCATGACACAAATCCAGTTCTGAGAATCACGGCTTACAGTGGCACCGATCCCATCCCAGACTGCCTCTCTCCCACTCCCAAGGTGGCCCAAGACGCTTTCCTCCTCCAACAAAACAGGATGGAGGAGGGATATCCCAACTCCAGTTCTGGCCCTGGATGCCCTGAGGTTTTCCACATATGGCAATACTTCATACAGGTGCTTGTAAACATGATACAATTTATGACTGTTTCTCCTTCCCAGTAAAGCAGAATCAGAACTCTCATTTTCAGACAATATTTCTTTTTTTTCCTAACAGCTGCAAGACTTAAAAATTTAACTGTAAGCTTTTTTAATCCTGATTTCCAGAAGTGAAATGATTCCCAAAAGTAAAGGCAAGCACTCCTCTTTTCGTGCATGCGTGTTTTATGTATACATGAAGCATCTATTCTGATACTTGTTTTTCCTAAAGAATGTACTAGGGATCTCTTCTGTTGATTAGCAGCTTTCTCTTAAAAAAGAAGCGAAGATCTTACAGGCACTGGAGTTATAAAGTATTGATAATTAAACAATATAAGTTTAGAATGTTTACATTCTTGTTGAAAAATATGCAAAAGACAAATCTTATTTAAAAAGAAAACCAACACAATATCACAAACACAATTCATACCTTTTTCAAGCATCATAGGAAAAAATGACATTCCTCACATTTTTTTTCCTTTTCCGTGTTATTTTAAGTGATTAATGGTAAATCTTTATCTACCATTAATGCTGACTTAATAAGAAGATCACAAAAATATATTCAAGGCCTTAGCATGCTTTTGGAATATGAAGAAGATTTAAGGAAAGCATGAGGAAAATATGTCAAGATATGAGGGAATGGGGCAGACAGAGATGATTCCAGGGCATTCCCCTGTTGCACTCTCTCATTGATACAGCTCTGCAACAGTGTCCCAAGAGCTCTTGCATCTTTGCACAGTGTGACACATGGTCTTAACTCCAGAATTTAACTGAGACACCATGAATGAAAGGTGAGATACAAGAGATATTATTGAGAACATTATTAAGAAAGAAGGCTAATAAACCAAAGAACCACATTCAGATTATCTGTCCTTAGTGCAGAGCAGGAACTTAAGACAGCAAAGGACCACAGAGTCCTGGTCCCCAAACTGCGGGACTGGACATCTCTCTGGGTTCTGCTGCAAGGTGACCCAACAGCAACAGAAAGCCATAGCATAGCAACACAGCCTTCTCTGGCTACTGCAGAAGGAGAGGAGCCGGAATGTATTTTAAAAATACAATGCAAAGTATGTGAAGGCCTAGGCTTCAGATGTTAAAGCTGTCCAGCATGTATGTTCCTCCTGTGCTGACCTGCACTGTACCTTCAGCCACAGAGTCACCAAGTGTTCCTTCATGGATTTGAGACCAGGGTTTCACACACAGGCCAGAGATCAGGCTCCATTTCAGGCTCATCTGTAAGAGTGAGATAAGGATTCAGAGAAGGGCCATACTATCACCCATACTAACCAGAAACTACTCCTCGCACCACCTGAAAGCATCACCAGCACAGTGTGGAAGCCCAGGTTCCGTGAATGTCTTGATTTGGGTTCATTCACTCATTGGAAGAGTAAAAGAGAAGACCACAACCATCTCTGCTTATGAGATGTTTTATACTGCAGTCAGAAGCTTCTAGCAGACAAGCACCACACAGGTACTGTGTTCTGAAGCCAGGGCTGGTTTCCAGAGCCGGACAAGCCTGCTTCACTCTGCTGTACGCTGTTTACACCCAAGAGGAATGGTAAACATCTTATTGGAGAGCATCTCATACTGTAACTTTGATAACCCTGAACCAGCTGGAGAACACTTGTACTTTGCCGATATGATAGGCTGCCTTGCCTGAGGTTCATCCACAATAAAGTAACAAAAGCACCCAAACAGTGTGTAAGAAACCGGTGAACAAAAATGGTTCTGACCAGGATCAAAATACAACCACGCACTGGGTGACCATTCCCACCAGACTCACCATATGCAACAGATGACATGGCTTTACATGCGAAACAGCTCCAAACACACTAGGAATATGTTTCCTGGTGAGGTGGAGGTCTGATAGTGCGGATGACATGGGAGCCCCCAAAGATGGCATTGCAGAAGTTACCCGCCTGTGCATTAATGGTAGAGCTACATTAAACTTGTTTTCCAGCACTGCTCTTGAATATCTTCCTAACTGAAATATTTGATTGAAACAGTGTATGAGAAAACTCGTGTCTACTAAAAGACAAAAAATAAACCAGTAAGTAAATGTAATGGCTCCTAAAGCCTTGTGTACTAGGCATGTTTCTCTTAATATAGCTGAGCACAAAACCTACACCATTTGGTATAAGAGGGGAGTATAGAACTGGCTGGGGGTGCAGATTTCTGTACTGCAACAGATTCTACTGCCATCTCGGAAATAAAATACAAGTGATGTGTTCTACAAGTACTTGAGCCGCTGTGCTAGAGGGTACAATTAGCAAGCAACAGACCTGTGGAAGAGCGCAGCAGATGAGCTGAAGCTTTCTGGTTTTGATGCAGAGCACTACTTCAACACTTGCAGTAACTTTTGCACTCCGCCTGTCCACGGGAATAACCCAGCCCCTAGGCAGCTCTTCAGACCATGTATTTCCCACGCAGGGACCTTGCTGTCCCGAGTCCATGAAGAGAACCTGCCTGGTTTCTCAAGGCTATGCCTGGGAAATAGCTAAGTAAACAAACAAAAATCTAATACCTTCCTGCCTGAAAGTACGCTTCAATTAATACTTGCACAGCAAAATTCTTACACAAAGCAAGTATTTTAGGACTTTCTGATTGCCTCCACTTACTGCAGCAGTTGTATCCTCCTGGTATTGCATCGCCCTGCTGTTGGAACATTACTGCCAGTGGGAGCCTGCACTGGAGTTTTATTCCCTTTCTCCATGGCAGTTCTTTCATTTATTTTTTTTTACTCTGAAGATTATTTATGCAAGTGTGACGTGCAGTTACAGTGAAGTTCCTTGCAATGAACGGAGCAGGGCAGTGGTAAATTCCATTCCAAAATCATTTTGAATTCTAAAGGCTCCATTTAAGGGATAATGATGGGAGCAAAGGGCATTTCTCCAGGATTAATCACTGGCTGGGTGAGATGATAGCCCAAGGCAAAGCCACGGGCCATTAACCCCTGCAGGTCACCTTATCCCTGCAGGAAATGCACTGGGTCAAGTTCACTGTTGCTATTATAAACTCTTATTGGAGAAAGGGGTTACGCTTCTATGTTTATATATGTCTTCCATTCCCATGTTTGTAATGATAGTGGATAGCTTTTGGCAATGCCTCTATATTGTACCACGGAGAGATGTAAACCCAAGTTCTATTGTTATATTTGATGCCAAAGACACAAGTGGATTTTTAATGTTTACAGGGGAACATTTAAGATTCTTGGTAAAAGAATGAAAAATGAAATGACAAAAAAAAAAAACCACATGAAAAGGACCCAAGAAAATGACATTAGAAAGAGGGACCATCTCTTTAGCTGGTGTAAATCATCACATCTCCTCTGAAACCAAAGGAGCCTCACAAATCCACACCAGCTGAAGAACTCAGCATAAATTTTAGGCTTGTATCAAATGCCATCACACAGGGAACACCACCTGAAGTAGCAGTTTGACATAAATACTGCTAAATGGGATTTATGTGCTCATGAAAACCGCATTTTAAAGTGGTGCACACACCTTCTGTTATATAAATATCTTCCAGTCCCATAGACTTTAGTCAGGTCCAATAGTTTCCACCCAGGACACCAGGCCAAGGCTTCTCAAGCAACCCATCACAAGGGAAAAGGCTACCAGTGTAGCTGTGTGGGGTAAGGCAGTGGGAACTTCACCCACTGTGAAGTTTTTCTTGTGCTGACATGAACAGTAGCTCCAGAGCTCAAGCTTGGATCCAGAATAAGACCATGCAAAACCTTCAGGATATAGAAATTTGAAGATCCACCTGAACATAATGAAAGGGAGAACAGTGAAGGTCAAATCAGACCTGAGTTTGTGTGGCTCATGCCTGACTCCTGAGCCTCTCTTGAAACATATAAAATAATTTCAAATTTCATTCAAGAGCAAACAATCCTTAGCCCTCTGCTAGAGAAATACATTGAGGACATGAGCAGTTCTTCAATCTCACTTCTACTGGGGCTGCAGTGAGAATGCATAGCCTGAAACTCTCTCTCCCTCCAGCCTTTCCTTCCAGAGGTGGAGCAAGGATCACTGCTTTTATGATGGTCCTGCAGTTAGCAGCAGTAATCCCTTCCATAAAATCATTTCCTGATTGAAGACTTAGACAGGAACAGCAGATTTTGGCTACTTCTCCATAGACTGAAGGAAGTTCAAATGCTTTTACCTCCCATTTGCAGGGTAAATCCTTGAGGGGGCATTTAACCCCTTCATTTTGAAGGTGTGCAGAAGTTAGGCAAAGAAATGAAGGTCTGTTGAACCAGTGAAAGTGAGCATACATCTCTATACCTATCAGCGGAGGCAATGACTGAGATGGGGGACCCTCAAGTCCAGCAGCTACTTCTCAGACAGTTCCTACATTCATCCAGTTACGATCATATGTAAAACATATAAGCATTTCTTTCAGCCAGGATGTTGCACACTCCATGAAATAAATAGAAGTTTCTCTGTGATAGGAAATGATGAGTTTTCCTCATCAATATGCCTTTCTCTCAGAGACTCTCCCAATGTCCCTCTCCCTGGGGGAAAGAAGCATAGATCAGCACAAACGCTTATTGCAGGCTGCGGGTCCCACACACGTGAAAGAAGCTCCTTCCCGACTGCAGTCATGTGCTTCACTTCAGAGGAGCACTCAAATTTTAGAAGTAGCCCTGTATCTCATGCCCTCAATTTATGAGTGTAGATGGCTCCCAGACCATCACACGGCTTTGTTTGTATCCCATTTGGAGGCATCTGCCTCTCCTCACATGCTGTATACAGCATCCAGACAGGAAAACATAGTTCCATCATTTCCACATTTCAGAACACTATGCTTTGCAGCTTTAATATTCTTGTAATAAAGTTTTTTCAGTGTGATGCAAACAGGCAAACATTTTAAACATATGGTAGTAAATGTTATTAATGTAGGTGTCACAAAATTGAAAGCTTTTTATTTTACTGTTAACGACTAATAGGATTTGCAAATTCTAAAAAGAAAACTTTGGCATCAATATTTAATAAAATACCGTAATAAGACGCTAATCTTCTCACTGGATAGAGTTGCTAGGTTTTAGATCATATGATGTGATGATCGAGCGTACAGCTGCTGATGCTGATTGCTCTCTAATTAAATCCTAAACCAACATCAAAGCAGCATAAAAGGTTTGTGTTAGACCGGAAAGAAAAGCCATTATCTCCATTTGCTTTCTTTACATTTTATTATGAGGAAAGACCCATTATGCAAGTGAAAAACAATTGTTCCTCACAGCCCTGACCCCTGTGAAGATGGAGACTGGTGTAAGGCAGAATTCAAAGGGAAAACCCCAGCAATCTCCTTAGCAGGGATAGGCAGCTACCTGCTACCTGCACGGACACAGGCAGGCAGTGGAGGACTGCCATGAGAAAAACTCCACGAGGAGTTTTCACCACTTGTCCTCCCATGGGGAATGTGCAGTCATTTTGTGGCACTGATCCCTCCAAAGCAGGTAGAAATTCAGTAACTGCGGTACCAGATGTGATCTCTTTTCCTTCTCTCACCTTCCCACTTATCAAGACCAAGGCAAAATTCTTGCCACACAGGAACGGAGAATGACCATCATGGGCCACCTCCAGCACATGCTCCAGCGGAGGAGAGAAAGCAGCAGGAGGACTGGGCAGGTCTCTTGCTCCTGGTGCTACTTGCAAGTACCACAGCCAGCAAGACACCCTGGAGATCGCAAAATGCTGCTACCTCATGTCTGTTCAGCTCCCAACTCAACGATTACCAAGTAGCAATCAAATCTCGCCCTTCAAGGTTTCAGATGCAATAAGCAGTGCTGCTGTAACATTTTCCCTGCTCTGCTGTGCCCATCTGTCCTCTCCTGTACACTCTTGCATTTACCAGCTTTCTGGAAGAGATTGGCTTTTTGTTACACAGAAACAGTAGTTCTCCATTTCTACTCACTAGTGCCTCAATGCTCTTGCAGTACATAACAATCATTATAGTAAGAAAAATCATTGTGCTTGGGAGATGAAAAAGAGGCTGAGAAAAAATATCTTTTGGCGTTAAACTCTATAGAAGGTAATGTTAAAAAAAAAAGAGATAAGTAGAATACAGTTAGCTGCATATTTGGGTGGCCAATACTTGAAATGTTCCCTTCAATTACTCATCTCCTGCAGAGTTTTCAATCTGATATATATATATATATTGCTAGCGGTTTTTCATCTAACTGTTGAAAATCTGTAATGATCATATTTATAATTTTAAATACAAACTTTTACTTTTAAAAAAAATCTGGTACATAATTTTCTTTCACATCTGTGATGGGAGATGCATTATATATTTGAAGTTTGAGCCAGGGGTTTCTCTTGCTGTTTTTTTGGTCAGAAGAGCCAGCAAGTAAGAATGGTTCGTTTTACTGCTCTGTAGTTTTAAAAACTGAAATGGACTGGACTGTGATTTTTTTCTGTGCTTTGTCTAGGTATTGCTACAGCAAGAGGTATTCGGATCTCCCCACAAAGAGCACTTTAATGGCAGGGTACCACAGCCCAGCCTCAGTGGCAGGGGAGTTCTGCTTTGGCTCTTACTCATACTGACATGTTTAATCCAGGCTATAATTCTTTCAGGAATAAGATTAGAAATTATGCAACTCTGAGTCTCTGCCCCATTGCACAGGCTTTATACTGATTTAAGTCTGTTGGCGTTACATATAATAAGGGATCAGAATCCACAGGCTGCTTTTGGCTTCCTCCACTTTATGGTGTGTTTGTTTACCTTGCAAGTCCAGGCCACGCTCAGGAAGCCAGTTCATAATATTTTTCATTTTTTCATAGATTAACTACTTTAATTTGCAAAGAACACAATGAAGAGTGTCATATATACGTTCAAGCACAAAAGCAAAAACTCTGTGAAGAATAGTCATCACCAATTACAGAACCTACAGTAGCTTTGGACACTCGAACCAGATGGATTTTCCTCACTTCTCTTGTATGACTTCCAAAACCCTCCTCAAAGCTTTTGGGCCGTGTCCTAGGCTCGTGGCCATCGGTACAAACTTATAAGGGTGAGGTGCAGCCAGGCCACCTTAAACCAGCCTGGACCTGGAAATTAAAAATGGTTTCCTTCATACAATGAGCAATAGTTCAGACACAAACCCTGCAGATAACCACTTACATAAAATGCTAGACTAAAAAAAAAAATCCCTTTCAATGAGAGGTCCGTATGTTGCTTGTTACATCACTTATTATGTTGTCAGATGATGTCAAACTACAATAGCTCCAAATATATTTGTTTGATAAATATTTTCTGCCCTTCTTCTCAAACATATAATGTTCTTGTTCTACACAGATAAGTAGCATGGCAAACCTGACACAAGAGAATATTATAGGATGTGGCAAAGGAATTTTGCTGCTCTTCAGTGCTGCTTCTAGTTGACCAGTACTTCGGTCTTAAAATGTCCCAGAAAAAGCCAACAGTGATAAATTACTGTTTAAATTACTGTATTTGGGTTAGTATTCCCATTCCCAAACAATGGGGACTTCGTAACTTAAAAGAATAATACATTTTATTTGAGCTAAATATATACTTCACCTAAAGTTGCTATATGAAAATATTATAGATCATCCAACAATATAAGAAAATGCCACTGCGTTCATTTAAAATAACTATTTGCAAAATGTGTTTTACTGTATTTTGCTTGGGGCAATATATTTCCATACTTTATTAAATTATTAATTCTCATTAACTTCTAATGATCCTGTCTGAAAAGAGCAGAACTAATTAGCTGCTCCATTAAAGTTATTACTTACTCCTGATGAGGCCTGTAAATGTTTCTACTTTGTTAGGCCAGTGAAAGTTTTCTGAACTGCAGCTCTCATCCTTACAAGGAAATTTGCTCCATCAGCAAGCAGCTTGCCCTGTAACAATAAAATTACCAGGTCCAAACAATGCCCACGTAGCCTTTGAAACTTAAGTCTTACACCCTGAAATAAGCATTTCCTTCCTTTTACAAAGAAAAAAAAAAAACCCTGAAGCTCACACTGATGGGAAGGAGCCACAGTACCTGCATCAGACAGGGGATGTCTAAGTGGGTCCAGCAGCAGTGGAGCAGCAGCCCCACTGTCCTTCCCTGCCCAGGGCAGCTCACGTCTGGTGCTTTGGCAGCGTGTGTGGGACCCAAGAGAGCAGGATTCAGGTTCCCATTTATGCCTACATGGAAAGTAGTTATTTAAGTCTCTTCGAGAATTTGGACTGGTAGCTCTGTTGTCATTTGTGAAACCAAAGTCACTTCACTACACCCCCAGAAGGCTGTAATGAATGATGACCATGAGGTACTTCCATGCTGTGTTTGTTGGGGGTTCATCCATGTACCTCGGGATGGACGGCAGAGCTGTAAGCAGCAGCAGTGCCTGCAGAGCAGCGTCCTCCTCCCAGTGTTTGCCTTGGGCTTAAGGCTTCAGCATAAACTGATACTCTTAAAAGGTTACATGTTCACTTCCATAATAAAAAATGGTATCTGCTTGAAGATCCCCATCACTGCAGGAAGTGCGTTGCTTGACACATGCTAACAACAGGTAGAATTGCTTTGGCAGTACCAGAGTGGGTCAAGATCACCAACACTCAGCGGGACATTGACCTATTCCCAGTGAAAACAAATGAGGAAAAGCGTTACTCAGAACTACTAAGAAAGCTTACTGTCACCCACAGCATGCAAAATGTGAAAGCTGTGCTCACAACCAAGTAGTGCTGAACAAAGTGGCTGTAGAAGAAGTCTTACGAGGAGCAGCTGAGGGAACTGGGGTTGTTTAGCCTTGAGAAGAGGAGGCTGAGGGGAGACCTTATTCCTCTCTACAACTATCTTAAAGGAGGTTGTAGAGAGGTTGGAGCTGGCCTCTTCTCCCAAGTGACAGGGGACAGGACAACGGGGAATGGCCTCAAGCTCCGCCAGGGGAGGTTCACAGAAAGGGTCATTGGGCACTGGCAGAGGCTGCCCAGGGGAGTGGTTGAGTCACCATCCCCAGAAGTATTTAAAAGATGGGTAGACGAGGTCCTCAGGGACATGGGTTAGTGGTTGATAGGAATGGTTGGACTTGATGATCCTGGAGGTCTTTTCCAACCTGGTGATTCTGTGAGTCCGCGAAATAACATGGAGACATTCGTTTGTAGGAGAGATTTTGAATGTGCATGTGTAAGAATCTCCTGTGATATGCCTGTACGCTCATCTGGCCAAAGAACTGGTACAGAGATTAATATTGCTACAACAACCCTAATCAAGAGCCACTTGAGAAAAGCATCGAATGTTTTAATCAGTATTTTTCATCAGTAATTAAAATATAGAGATATTAGCTAAAGAAACTGAAAAATTTATCACTTTTGTGAGGTGACATCATGGTTATTACATTATTTACATAAACTGAATAAATTATTTTTTAAATTCTTTGCCCAGTTTCATTATTAAAACATTTTTCAAAGCTTAATTGTGTTTTTTGCAGCATTTGCTTCTTTCTATACAAGGGCTGATTTTTTTGAGAGAAATTAAATACTTCTTAATAATGCTCTCCAGACAGAAACACAAAATTTTGTAAACATTCAACTCCAAATACTCTCCAAGAAACCCCTCAGTTTGCAGAGGCTCCTGCCACAAAAATCCCTTTATTGTATTGTTCATTGATCTGTTGGAAAAGACCAGAAGTTAAGTTTTCAGCCTAAATTGGCAAATATACAGCTTATTTCTACTCATTATATGCCCGTCTCAGCTATTTAATCATTGAGATTGGCTGAGAGTTTTGCTTCTCTGCAATAAACTAGTATAGTCTGAAATACTGACAGCTCTGGAAGTGCAACACCTTTTCTTTTCCTGTGTCATCCCTTTCAGTTGCAGTTAACCGGATATCAGTTCTTTAAATTAGCCCCTCATTTCATCCTCTTGAAAAAGATTTTACCAAAGGTCTGCAGCTGAACATTTGATAGCACGGGCTTTCCTCAAACACCTCACCCTTCCCCACTTCCTTCTGTTCTCCCTGCATACTCCCAGGAAAGCAAGGAACTCATTTGTATGAGACAATTCCCCGGGGTTCACAGTCAAATGCATTTCGTACAATGATGTGCAGGAGGGATAGTCTGCATTGAGGTCAGAAAGGCTATTTTGGGCCCCAAGGCAACTGCGCGAGGAAGCGCCTATAAGTGAGGAAACGCTGAATGATTTTAATTTTCTCAGCAGCAGGAGCAGCAATAGGAGCTAACACACACTCACATCCATGAGCTGGACTCCTGGCCGGCACCAGGCACAGTTCTGGGCTCAGTCGCTTCCTGGTAGAGGCATCAACATTCTTTGAGGGAACCTGACTCCATCACCCATGCCGATGTGGTGTTTCCACCACCCGCATGCTCTCCAGAGAGCCCTGCCACTTGCCGAGAGCTTCCAAAATAGCGACTTCCCAGCCCATTACGTTAAAAGTTTTTGAAAACATTTGCAACCAATTTTTTAGTTAATTAAACCCAGATTCAGTCATTTGTTCTATAATATATTTGTTCTTTTTTTGGTTTCAATTGCATGTTTTTTTCTAAGTCATGTGTAAGCTTTAACTGTAAATAGGTTAAGTGCAGCTCTGATCTCCCTCCAGCATCTGCCAGTAAAGACAAACTATTTCCAAACACCAAGGCCTAACATGGACCACAACTTTTCAAGGTGGGGCCACTCTCGAGGTGCTGCCAGCAGAGAACCCCATGCCAAATCATACAGCTAGTAAATAGTATGGCATCAATTCCTCAAAAATTTCCGTAGCAAGAGTTTTAGGAAAACATTCAAGTATTCCATCAGAAAATCTCGCAGAGTAGGTGATACGTTTACAGTTGCCACGTATTTCAAGTGGCTTTTCTTTCACATATGGTTGCACTCTACAAATCCCAAAGTTACACAAACTAGATATGCCACAAAGTTTGAAGCTCTCCTCTCTCTCTGTTCAGAACAAAATGTAGAAAAATTACATGACACAAAATCATCACTCATTTTTTTCTCAGCAAGACAAGAAACCATTATTAATGCTTTTCTTTAAAAATCAATGTTTCTACCAAGAACGAGAAAGAAGTTGTCATAAGAAGAAGTGTCTAGCTTGAGTTTCAAGCCAAGCTTCTCCTAACTTTGGAGCACAGTCTTCTCAACAATATCAATTTCTCTGGCTCTCAAGTGGCATCTCTTATGGCCTTTATTGTGGGCATGCAAACAAGGAAATCTCAGTAAAAATTAAGCTCACCAGGGACGAATTATTGATTTTCTTCTTTCCTTTACTCGATGAATAGAGCACACAGGATTTAAAAAAAAAAATTTTGGAAAAAAAAAAAAAAAGTATGACCAATTAAAAACCAACTACAGTGAATTGTAAATACCAACACCAAAAGGACAGCCAGGTCTCACCTCCATTACTGGCTATTACTATAATTTTGTTGAGAAATGAGTGGTTTACATTCACTGAATAAGGTCACAGAAACACTACTGTGCCTTGAAGAACAAATGGGATCACAGATGTCCTTGGCTGTTGCAGGCATCTACACTCAGCACTAGCGATGGATAGAGTGATGGAGTGATGGGGGGATGGAGGGATGGATTAATTCATACTACAAAATCAGAGGTAACCAAACGCACAGTGTGCTGTTAGATCCCAGCAACAGGCAGTGGGTGCTACAGTAGCTATGGGCTGTCCTTTGCAGAAGATAATGATTGTTTTACCTAAAATGAGAGTTCAAGCCACTCCCATATCAACCCGTGAGATGTGAATTTATGTCCAGTAAAATGAAAATCCACCACGTGAAGCCCAAATTAACTGTCTGCCTGGTCTTGAAAGCAAGCAGTGATTCATTTATTACAACAACAGATAGTAGGAAAACCTGTTTATGTATTAGAATGACCTCAGTGCCTTAAACCAACTTTCAGAAAAGCCTTCCTAGGTAGCACACAGCAAAGTCAACAGCTGGAAATTTCATGTCTGACACACCCAAAACACTCTAGTCTCTAGTACCTTCACACTGTTATCAAATATTATTTCAAATCTTAAAAATACTCTGCGATGTCTTGAAACAATGATATCAGTATCATTTAGCATCATCTGCCGCTGGTGGTAGGAGACCATGCATAAGGAGCACGGATGCTGATGAGCGGCTGGCTCAGAGGCCAAAGAGCAACGTGCACACTCCTGCCTGCAACAACAACCAGGATGAGATTTCCCAGACCACATCCAAGCACTGGCATTCAGAGATCACTTGTCTCTCAGTATACACATTGGAGAAAATGCCCACTCTCTGGAAGCACTGCTGCATTCTAGCAGTTTTCTTTCTTCGATACCATGCCCTAACAGATACTTGTTTTTTAACTATTGGTTGCCTATGTTTTGCAAAAAACACCCTGTCTCTTTTAGGCAAACCTGTACCACAGACGAATAGATCAGAGGCATTAGCTTTATACAGTCCCATCGAGCTAAGTAAGTCTAACTGCACATACAGCAGCAGATAAACTAAATCCACAGCATTCAAAAATGCCACCACAATCTTGATATGAATCAGTATTCATGAATCTGTGCCATATATGCATAAATCTCAACCTTAATTAAGTTGAGACTCACAAATCCACCTTCTTCCTCTCTTTCAAAAAATGTGCAGGGCTAGACATGAGGGTCATAGGAAAGGAAGTTGAACCTGAGTGCAAAAAAAACATGTGAATGAAATCTGCAGATCTTGTATCCAGAATAAATATATTATGCCATTCTCATAAATATTCACTGTTTTAACCTGCTCCAAAATTCACCATAACTCAGACTAGGTTTTTTCTTGAGTTCAGGCACTGTATTTAAAGGCTTGCTGAACAGCTACCCAAGGAATTTAGTAAAGTCCCGCTGTTTTAAATTCTCAAGTTAGATTGACTAGTCACTGGGATCTGACTACAACCCTTTTAACCTAGCACTAAAAGTTAAAAGAAAAGCCAGTGGGCATTTAACACATTATTTCTCTCCCTGCCACAAAGACAACCCACAGCATGCCTGCCACTCAACACCCAGGATCTCCAGGAGAAACTCTGCCTCCACGTGTGTCATTCCCATGTGGCGTTCTCCCAGTGCGAGCAGTTGTCCATCTCCTGTCCACAGTTGACTACTAAGACCTGTCGCTTTCTGCATCAGAGAGACTCACGACCTCACACATGGCCGCTTTCCCCTCTGACATTTTGACGTCATCATTTAAAGGCTGGTGTTATTATGGCAGGTTTTTTAAAGCTCAAACAAGGAAACAGTACGGTTTTACTTCTTAGGAAGAACATTTACTGAACACCCTGCAACCAGTCAACTCCTAGTCTGGGGAAACCAATGGCTTATGTTCTGGGAAAAGCAAAGGATTTGTGGCCAGTTACTGCACAAATCAAAGAGAAGGAAAAAGCATATAGCTATATGGCTTGTCACTAAAACTTCCAGTGACTGTGATTAGAGATGAATGAAAGCAGTGATATAAACCAAGAACCATCAAAGAATGGAGAATCGGGTAAAAGGAGAGGCAAAATATGCCTTTTTTTAACAGAAGGAAAAAAGTATTCACATTGCATTCAGCCCTGAAGCTGCTGACAAGATGTCCCTCTGCAAAGATTATACATTACTGAAACCAATAGACTAGGAAACACAAATCTTAAAAATGAAATACACAAAGACAGGCAAGCTCCCTCACATGTCTGCCCACCTACACAACAAAATGAGTAATCAAGAGCAATCACCTCTTCACTTCAGTCATTACACACAGAAGAAGAAATACCCTGTGGTCCTGCCACAGCTCACACAAGCTTCAAAGACACATCTGTGAAGGTCTGGAAAAGTGAACAGCATCCATAGGCTCCAAATGAAGGTCTAGAAGGATACTACCACCTTCTTCCAAGCATGGACCTTCCAGACTCTCTCCTCGCTTCACAAGAACTTAATAGGAGGCAGATGACTACGTTTTATCCAGGAGATCCTGGGCCTTTATCTTCTTGTCTGTGAATGCCCAGAACCACTGCTGCCCGTCAATGGCACCTGAACAACCCCGAGCTCGCTCTGCCAGGCACGCTGCTGCTGGGTACCAGCTCCACTGAATTCACCACAAAATACAGCAGTAACAGCTATTTCCATTCAAATAATAGAATGAGGTGCTTCTCATTAAATAACCCTAAAATTTCCAGAATTTCTTTGCCAGACTCCGACCACAGCAATATCATCAGAAAGTAAAATAGACGAGCTCAGACGCTACTGCCGGCCTCAGGGGATTCAAATCAGCTTCTCAGGGTAATGCTCTAATTGATCCTGATCTAGAGAGCCTTACTCCTGAACCAAGCCTTGCTTAAAGCACCTCAAAGGTTTTCAGGAGCGGGGGAAGTCATAGGTGTGCTCAGGAGCTGCAATCTGTGAACCATGAGCCATTAGTTCAATAGGCTTCACGTTGTCAGTAAAATTCCAGTTTATCCTTAATCATCACCTGCTGGAGTTCCACTTGTTTAGAGCGGTCAAACAGTGGCTCAAGGAGATAAAGAAGGATGCTAAATCTTACTTCAGCCTGTTTAATTCCTCTTTAAAGAGTAAGAATTCTACCATTCTTCAAACAAAGCTTCAGTCTCTGATACTCTCTCCTATATTATTTTTATTCTATTTTTAATAAATGAAATAAATCATTACATTTTAAAATTTTACTAAGAAACCATCAGTTTTGCTGTGGGCGCACAGCGTGAAGTACTGATAATTCAGACAACTGTTTCAGTTCCGATGTTTTCAAAATATTAACAATTTGTATTAAGCAGACACATGTATGTTTTAAGTTGCTGAAATAATTTTAATTACTTTATTTTAAAATGATGCAATTTACATTTATATAACTAGAATTGCCATAATAAAAGGAGATTTTCTATACAGTATCTCCAGAAATCATTCTGGCTCTTTCAGGTGCATGTTTAATGCTAACAAGTGTAAGGTGTTATGGCCTAACTTAAATTTAACCAAGCGCATGCACGCTAAAATTAGCATTGCGAGTCCTCATCAAAAACATCAACATTATTTTTTTTAAGAATGGGGGTTTTAAATTTCAAAGCTACATTTAAAAGCACAGGAATGCCAGACTCTAGATGGGCATACAAACCTGTACTAATTCATTAACATGTTATTTCTAACGAGAACAGGAAACATGATCCTATAAATGTATTTTGAGGTTACCTTTTCACAAACATATCTGTCCATAAGACCAAAACTGTGTCTGCAAATATTTATCACTAATATGTTCAAATTCATAATTAAACCACTTCCATAGAAATTTCGATACTTGTCATATGCTTTCCAGCCCAAAATAAATAGAATCTAGTGAAAATAACTGTTTCTTCTATAGCTCCTCAGTATGTTTAACGACCGCGATTCTGAGCGCTGTCATACAGCCAGACATACAGGAGCTATGAAATACACTTACAATTTATTGCCTAGAATTAATTGCACTCACAACGGTTTACAAGAAAAAAATTATAGCAATAAAATGGGAGACCTTTTAGAAAGAACTATGTATTACTTCAAAATGATAGGCGTCTCCAGTAGTTTCACTACTGCACTTTGGCTAAAAAGTTTCTCATTCAAATACTGAATTCTCCTGGGCCCATCCCAGGTCTCTGACTGCAGACTCTACGAAAGCCGTGCGCTCCTCAGCAGTGCAGTGCCAGCAACACCCAGGAGTTTGCTGCCAGTCTTGGTAGAGCTGTGGATTTAGGATTAATTCTTTTTAAAGCTTCAGAGCTCGGAATGAACAGCTTACAGGAAAAAAAAAAATCAGCTACAAAATTAATTTCTAGCTTCACTGATAAATTATTTCTGTAAGATCTTAGGGATGTAAAAGGCAAATAAACCCAAATTTTTTGACAGTAGATATTTTCTAGGCTGATATGTTGGGTTTGTGCCCTATTCAATATTTTTAATGTTCAACATTAATGGGATAATATATATATAATGAGATAATAGTGGGGTTTTATATCAAATGTTAAACGCTGCAGAAGAGCAGCCACTCTGTCAGAACCAGGAGAAGCTTTACAGGCTGGTAGAGCTGAGTTCCTCCTGTATCCCTGTCAATAACCGGCTGCAAAATCCATTGCTTATATCAATCGTTGTGAAACGGGCAGGGAATTCAGCATAGCGAGGGCTTTGTTTTGGTGGACTTGTTCAGTGGGAAGCAAAATGGTCGGGAGTATCAAACCTACTTATACAAGACAGTGGATTGGGAGAACAGAAATCCCCCGGAGCAGGAATATGCGTTTCCCAAAGGACTTTTGGTTTTCCTTATTTTTACATCTAAGGTTATAATTTACTTGAGACTGTGGTTCTCCACTTCCCCGGTGCAAACCCTGGGCTCTGTCGAGCCCCGCGCTGCTGTCCTCTGCAGTCTGTAAACACAGAGAATTAAACAATAGCATCGCTAAGTGCGAACTTTCTCCATTCATCTTAATGGACTGTTAATTATGACCACTTAAATGCCCACAGCGTTAACCCTTTCACCGCTGACTGCACTGCACCCAGAAGGGCAGTTTATCGACGCGGATCTCTCCGCAGACAGGTAGATGTAAAACTCACGCTCGATAAATAGCTAAGTGGGCTAAATGATTAATAAAGATCATAAATATAGATTATGCTGCCACCTGAAAAATCTAACCATCGTCTGCTGAAGTTTGTTGTTTCTTTTTTTCCCCCGAGGATTCGAGCAAAATTATGCTTTCAGTGTGACGGTTTGAGGACTGCAGAAATTCCAATAGGATGGTGCTGGTTTTGTAGCGCTTTCTCATGCAGCAGAAAGGGTGGTAAAGCAGAGTTAACCGATTAACATTGCACATCCTAAATAACGTGGCGATTCGTAACGTGAGGATATAAGGCTAGTCGACTTCTTTTAAATTCAGAGGTTTCTACAAAGCTGAGTGAGAAATTAAACAGAATTTATTTTAAAAAGCCAGATAAATCTTGCAAAAATTTCTCACAGAGTGTTGCCTATAAACTGCTGCTATTAATGGAATTAACAGATATTACAAATTGAATCGATTTTTTGGGCAGTAATATTACAGGCATCTTGGGGAACAAAACTCACAACACTTTTGAAGAACTTAACAGAATAAACAATATTTGGAGTACAGTCCTGACAGGGATGATATTGTATTTTTAATATATCAGGGATGATATTGTATTTTTAATATATTAAATATGATATTTATTATCATAAATAATGATTACCACACATATTTGAGTCAAATTAATTTTGCACCACTAATTTAAACTCTTCAGAAGTTCTGGGAATAGTCTCTTCCTTCTTGAGCAAATGGATTTGGTAGAATCTACACAGTATTAGATTTCATTGTCTCCCTGATTCCTCACATTCCCACTGACATCCCTGGCTCTTTGAGGAAAGCCTTATGGCCAAAAGGGACCATTACCATTTTTCCTGCCAACAATACAGGTTCTTCAACGGTTCCTTCCAACAGATCCTAAGGTTGCTTCCTGCCTGCACAGATCCCAAATTGTGGACAAGTAGATATATTATCAGCCCAACGCTTGCCTACAATTTTGTTTTTATTACCCAGATTACAGCAGGCCCCTGGGGGCATGTGGGTAGCTGGCTAGTAAGGGGGAAAGCAAGAGTTCACAACATTTACAATATGTAAACCCCTCTTACGTACCTTCTCAGTCCATGCTGGTAGCTACAACCAGTGCCACTGCGCTGCCGCTGGCCACCCTTGCAACGTAGACACTCATTTCTGCAGTGTAACTCTTGTTTCCAAAGGACATGAAACAGCCAACGCGCCACACCACAATGGTTAAAAAACAATGGATCTGCCAAGTAAAGCAGCTCCAAACACAGAACCACTTCCCAAAACCCTGAGAACCCAACAACTATTTGTGCTCAAGCACGCAGTCCATTTTCCCTGTTCAGGCACTTTAAGGTATCAATATTCTTTTAAAATATGAAGTAGTTATACATGAGCAGTCAGGCCCACGCGGTCAGCACACAACGCTGGCAAGAACAACAGTACGTGGGCCAGCGCGTTGGGTCTACCACCACTCTCGAGACCCCCCTGATAGTTACCATAGAGATAGTAGGAGCCACAAAGAGCTTCGATCACATTACTGGCTGGGAGGGGGTCAATTTGTATGCACGAGCCCTGCTGGGATTTAAAGAATGCAGAGGAGGACAGGGAAGATAATAGAGAGAAAAATAAGTGAAGGGAGAATAGAAGAAATGTGAAAAAAAGAAGGAAGGAAGGAAGGAAGGAAGGAAGGAAGGAAGGAAGGAAGGAAGGAAGGAAGGAAGGAAGGAAGGAAGGAAGGAAGGAAGGAAGGAAGGAAGGAAAAGGGGGAGAGAGAGAAATGGGGGAGGCATCAAGCCAAAGGGAGTGAGGGATCTCAGAAGCAATAAAGCCAGCAAGAGAGACCGAGGGGAAATGAAGAGAGAGAAAGTGAATGAGAAAATGCATCTTGCACAGACAGCCCTTATGTTGCTGCCCAACAGGAACTGCTGCTCCAGAGGAGGTGACCCAGTGGCCCACCCAGCCCCAGGGGTAGCAGGGATCATGGATGGATGGATGGATGGATGGATGGATGCAGCACCTGACCCACACCAGGAAAACTGCTCCAAGCACACAATGGAGAAAGGAGAAGGGCTCACAGAGGGATTTGCTTTCATACGCCCGTGGGTTAGCAGTCCAAGTGTGGAGCTGACGGAGCAAGCGTCAGAAAAGCAAACAGGTTTCTTTCTTCTTTGGACTCCTCAACCCAAGGCAGTGAGGACTTGGGGCTGGACAAGTTTTGCCTCTGAGAGCTAAGACTGCCTGGGGTTGGTGGGGCTGGAGCTTCAGCAGCTGCTCTGGGTCTTCAGGAAAGCCACGGCAGCCTCTGCTGTGTGCTCACCTATACTTACCCTGTCATATTGCTGTATATGCCTTCAAAGACACTGGCAGACCTTTCTAAACTGTCACCTAGCTCCATACTCCAGAAAGGCTGAAGAGAACACTTTGGATGAATATCTAAATCAGCAGGGTATCCAAAATATCAAACCCTGAAAGCAATCACTTGTGGATGTCTGAGTAACCTGTGTATTGTTGCAAAAATCTGTTGTTCCTCTGCAGATTAGTAGTGGCACAGCCAAAACCTGCGAAGTCAGAGAGAGATAACATGATTCAATGCATAACCAATAATAGTTAAACGTTTCATTTGATGGCACTTTTATTAGCCTTGTACGTCCCAAAAGGCAAGGGTGACAATGAGTGTCCTCCTTCGGTGGTCCCATCAGTGCCATAGCATCACTTCATGCCACAGCAGCTTGCCTTGCGGGTCTTCCTCGGACTTGCACAGCTTCGTGGCCTCGTGCTGGTACTCAGCTTCAATACCGGGATTTCAGTATGTTGGAAAAGGAATGCCCTGAAGGCTGGCAGAGCAGCAGGCTGCTGTATTGTACTGCAGTCTCATGGCTGAGTGACAAAAGAATTTTTCTTACAGAGAATGACGATTTGCAGAGTTTTTCTTACACGAATCTTTTCTTCCTAGCAAGAGCACCACAGTACTTGTCACCTTCAGGGCCAGCCCCTTCAGCCCTAGGAGACTAAGACAACATCCCCTCCATTTTCTTTCAAAGAAACAGATTTAAATATGTTCAGTGAAAATCGGCACAGATTTCAGAGGGTAATATAATCCCCAGTTGCCAAGAGCACCCACTGGCCCGGCTGCAGTAGCATGTGCTCGGTGGATTACATAGACCAGACTAGAACTGATTATGAAGGGTTGTTTTTCTGAAACGAATTGGTAATATTTTTCTATCATTCCACTTTTCAAGACAACTGTCAAAAAACAACCATAAATTAAATTTCTCTCTCACACATTACCACCATAGTCTTACCCCTGAGATCAACGGCATCGCCTTTGAGTTAAAAGTACACAGATGTCTGAGTAACAGTAAAATTACTGAAGTATGTAAAAGCTCCTAGAAATGTCGTAAAGCAGCTTTTCCATATATAGCGATGTCACCGTTGTAAGTCAAATACATTGTGATTTCAGCTTAAAAAGCCCTCCGAAGCAACACAAACTAAATTGAAAACACTTTCAGTTCAGAGGAACATACTCTTTACATAACGCTGCAAGCTATGGCATGGTAACAGCATGTATAAAATTGTAAAGTGCCTTTGTAGGAAAACCCGAAGAGTTTTACGCACAAGTTTTGTGGTTTATCTCCAGACACTGTCTAAGCACCACCCAGGCACTTGCTCACTCCCCCCAAGTGGGACGAGGGAGAGAATCAGAAAGGTAAAAGTGATGAAACTCATGGGTTGAGATAAAGACAGTTTAATAGATAAAGCAAAAGCCACTCACACAAGCAAAGGGGAACAAGAATTCATTCACGACTTCTCATCAGCAGGCAGGCGTTCAGCCTTCTCCAGGAAAGCAGGACTCCGTCACACATAAAAGCTACTTGGGAAGACAAATGCCAGCACTCTGAATGTCCTCCCTTCCTTCTTCTCACAGCTTATATGCTGAGGATGATGTCATATGGTGTGGGATATCTCTTTGTGCAGTTGGGTTCAGCTGTCCCAGCTGTGTCCCCTCCCAATTTCTTGTGCAGCTCTAACCTCCTCCCTGGTGGAGTGGGGCGAGAAGCAGAAAAAGCCTTGACTCCACGTAAGCACTGCTCAGCAACAATTAAAACATCCCTGTATTATCAACACTGTTCCCAGCACAAATCCAAACCACAGCCCCATACCAGCTGCTGCAAAGAAAATTAACTCTATCCCAGCCAAAACCAGCACAACAAGCTCACAAACTTTCCAATGCATTAGAACTACTCCCTTTTTCATGCAACGTATAGTGCAGAATAATTTTTAAAAGAGACGATATTGGCTCAGCCACAAATACACTCAAAGATTTCAGAGCCTGCTTCCAACCCTTCCCCTTCACTCATCACCACCATACGTGTAGGGAAGGAATCCTCCAGTAAGCCAGTCCAGTTGTTTCCATCCAAGCCCAGCCCAGCCCCAACAGCCTCGTCTCAGACTGCTGAAGTCATTAAGATTTTTGTGAACATCTACTAGCCAGATGAGTCCTCATTTCCACATCCTTTACCATTTTTTTCCACTACAAGAAAACTTTCCAAAAACTAAGTAATAGACCCCAAGCAGTTCTTTCACTACTAATGTGAACTGGAAACGAAAAAACTGCCCACAGGTAATTTGTACAAGTCTCTTAAATCTTGAAAATAAGGCTATTCGTTTTCTAATCGTAAATCTCTACTGCAGCTAATCTTATCTTCTTTCCACAATAAGCTCTTAATTATTACCTTTCCAGCCAGCATATATGTGATTTTGAAAGTGTTTGACAGCAGTAAAAGCAAGCACCGGATCTTAGGACTAAAAAAAGAAAATACTTAGGCTAGGGGTACAGAAGATCCTTGTTTTTTTAAGCTCTGAACAACATGATATAACGGAACAAGTTACAGTCTGGGAGCTAAGTATTCATACTAGAGAAGTAAAGGACAGTCAGAGCTCCTGCTCTGATGGCTCTGGGGAAGCTCCACCTTCTTCTCAAGGAGAACTGCACTGCCCAAATGAAAACGAAACAGGAAAAGTACTTTTTTTTTTTTCTTTCATTTTAACTTAAGACCCGGTCAAGCCCAGAATCCATTACTAAATACTAAAGGCAAATGAATAAAACATTTTTGCAAATATTTGTCTGAACTCAGAGCTTTGCACATCATTAATTACGAGTTTTATCTCTCATTTATACTGCAAGTACCTCAGGGCCAGCAACCCTGTGAGGCCCAACAGTACCAAGCACAGTGTGCATAACGGCACAGACCTTTTCCATATCACTTTCACTCCGCTGAGGCCGGGCAAACTACAGAGAGTATCAATGGAACTCATTTTTAAGCTTGAGAATATTTATATCATCCAAGGAAAAGAAAAGTCAGATAAACTGTATCCTGAAATAAAACTGAAGATCTGTATGTTGAATAGCAGCTGCTTGTCACTGCCTATTTGCAAAGAGCTACAGAAGAAGAAACATTTAGAGAAGGGATCAGAATGACACATCCATCAGAAAACCAGAAAAGTTTGCAGGAATGTATAAAAAGGAAAGGAGACCAAAACTAATCACTCCATTTTTTCTGCCATTTTACTGCACCACTTTATAATCACCTTTTAAATAGTGCGATGGATTTAAATGCACTGATTTTTAAACAGATATACTTACAAACAGGACTCAATTTCTTAAATCAGTTTTTCTCTACCAATACACGCGCTACCCTAACAGGCATTTAATAGTTGTTTGCAGAGCCTGGTGTGGCAATCACCCAATAAGAAAACAAAATAACCAGAATATCCTGTCCACTCAGAGTAAAATATGAAAATCATCAGTATCTTGGCCTCAGCTATTTGGAAGCTGCCAGATATTCCCTGCCTTTCTGGAAAGTGTGGATAGAAGTATTCCCGCATCTTTCCCTGTCTGTTTACCTATTAAGATGCAATCTAGCGCTCAAGTTTTGTCACCAAATCTATGCTGATGATAAATGAATAGAATACTCACCAAAAAAAACCCCCATCTGAGTCCATTTCTCAACGCTTTAGGTATATAAGGGCAAATCAACTTCATGAATAACAACTTCATTCTTTACAGGAAAATTACAATTCTGTTATTTCTCTATTCCTGTGAATACATTTCTTTGAGGCTAAATACATATTTTGAGTCCTCATTAAAAAGGCTTCTTTTTAAACTTAAGCGCTTTGGCAAGCAGATAATTTCTGCTTCTATTTATTTCTACAAAATTTCTTTGTCCTTCACATTTGATGGACAAAATACAGAAATGTATCTCCTCAGCCCTTCTTTGCAGCCTGCTTGCTCTCTGGAACCCTACATACCTTTCCCACATAAATCGGCATTTCATGACATTTAAATGCATTTCCTTAAGC
The DNA here is from genome assembly GCF_017976375.1 of Cuculus canorus. Lineage (NCBI taxonomy): Eukaryota > Metazoa > Chordata > Aves > Cuculiformes > Cuculidae > Cuculus > Cuculus canorus. The sequence goes on from NC_071402.1 coordinate 141,245,606, forward strand.
TTTCAACAAATTTGATACGGCTTTCCTCTCTGGGCCCTATAGCAGTCCCCAAATTCCCAGTATTATTCAATCAAGTCAAAGTCTTCCTGTTTCTCAGATAATACTAACAATTAGAGCGGAGTGTTGCTTTCATTTTTAGAGTAAGACCTGCCCACTAAGAAGCCAGTGCCTGCTTTTCTTGGTTATTGTTTCTGGTCTGCATTTTTTTTCTCATAAACACGAGTTTGTAATTTTAGCCTCTGATGGAGCTCGTTATTCGCGTTTTAGTAATTTTGCTCACTCTGCTTTTCACAAATACTGTTCTTTTGAGATTCCTTTGTGCTCCAGTTGTAAAAAATGACTAGGAAGCTGCTTGACTTCATATTGCCTTTTGATCCAAATAGTGTCAAGAAATACTACACAAACATCAGGATGTTTATGAAACAGATGCTAAATATATTTTAATGTATCAACCCACAGGGGAAAGTATGGCACTGAGAAATTAAAGCAAAAATATTCAGATACACAAAATAAAGCTGTAGCAAGGTACTGAAATAATTAGGACTTGCATATGCAGTACCTCAGCATTTCCCTGAAAAATAAGAAACTTTAATAAGAACAATACAGTTCTCAATAGGAACCTTATCCTTAGCAATTAGTATTAGAAATGCTGCCCAAATGGACATAAATCAGTGAGTGAATAAAATCAAGCAGTTCTGCCTCGCAATCCTATTCTTTAATCTTCAGACAATTCTCTCCAGCTATCCCTGAATTATTTTTATGAGGTGCTTTTGGCTTTTCTAAGTGCTTTTCTTTTCTGTTGAGCTTATCTGCAAAGGAATAGGTCCAAAGTAAGCAAACAGCAACGAGGAAATAAATAAATAAATCGTCCCAGGCAAGGAGCCTTTCTGAGCCTGTGTAGCTGAGCCACTGACTTATTGTCTCTGCTCCCACCACACCTCCCCTTTCAGACGGTTGTACATTAAAAAAAACCCAAACATTTATTTTTTAAATGTGTGGCGGCCTTACCAGCATCAACAGCCTTACAATTCAGAGTAAAAAAAAAAGGGAAAGCTGTTTTCCAGCTTTATGAAAACAAAAAGCATCTGAAATCAGCATTTTGTATTTGTTTTCACCATCAATTTGAGGGGTGAAAAAAAAGAAAAAGGAAAAGAAAAAATAAAGACAGCTGTTAATCCATTTTAGTAAAAGTGGAAAAAATCGCGGGGACTTTATAAGCCTAATTTCAGCCTAGAGTGATTTTTATGGCCAAACAATGAATCCTTAGAATAATTGGTTCATATCATGAATACACAACAAACTCTGAACCCGGGGTCTGATCCAATTTCCAGGGTAATCGGCAGGAATACGTCCTTTGACTTGGTTGACAGGAACAATGTACAGTCATTAAAAATACTCGAAAAACCCCTCTGCCGCCGTGTCCTGGATGCGCACGGACCGATTGTTTATGTTGAATGAGCCCTGAGAGTGGTCGGGGTTGGGGTGGTTTTTTTGCAGCATTACATGTGACTCGTATCGATGCAAACAAATCAATATAAACCGGGGAGGGGAAAAGCTCCATCACTTAGAGAAGCACTAAACGCCCAGAGCGCAGCGTTCAGACGATGATTATTTATCGCCATTGTAGGCAGATGAAAGGCTGGGGCGTCCCTTCAGCCCCAGCTGAGCTCTTCGCCGGGAAGGGAAGGCTACAGTAATGTTCACTGTGCCGGTTCCTTCCAACATCCATTTTGTTCCAAAGAAACACTTGCCAGAGATTAAAATATTCAAGATGGCTGTTTTTCTGCACCCTTTCTGCGAGCTCTGCAGTTTTTCACGTTTGGAAGATCGCAGCTCCCTGTCTTTATCCAGGCCAGGGATATTTAATTCCCCATTTTATCCGCCTCCCGAGTCATTAAAGCTGGGTTCAAAGGGGGTGCGCAATAACCGCGTTCTCCCGCGCGGGCACCGCGCAGCCCCCGCACCTGGAGCGCCCTGGAGCCCCCGGGGCACCCCCGGCTCCACGCACAGCCCGGCTCTGCCCCGGGCTCTTTCGCATCCCCCGCCGCGGGGATCCCGCACCCCCGGCTCCCCCCGCCCCGAGGTGCGCAGCCCGCGGCCCCATCGCCCGCGCGGTTATCGGGGTTCTCCGGGCGCAGGATCGCCAGGTTATCGCCTGCCGGTCTGGGTTCGCTCGGACATCCCGGGGGACTCGTCCCGGCGGCGTTGGAGCTGGTTGGCCGGCGGAGATCGAGATTAACGCTGGAATTCAACTCGGTGTTTGTCGAGCGGTCGCTTTGACTACGTTTTTTTCCTAAAAGCAGCAGACGATGCGGCCCCGCGTTAAACTTCCAACAGCGTTTATCCTAAACTGCGTACAGATAAATGGATTAGAGGAGGAATCGGATGGTTCATCTGGGCCATTACACAGCTGAGCGGCTTTTTCTTATGGCTGAAAACCGAAAGCTTCGCTGACCTCTAAAATTTTTTTACTTCGTCCAAGAGAACTTTATTCCCATCTTCTCCCAAAAATCACGTTTCCCGTTTTTCCACAACCTTCATTGTAATGACTTACTGAGCAGATGGGGTGAGGCACTTCGCACGCCCGAGCGTTCCACGTCTCCAAACCGCTCACCCCGCGCCGCCACCGGGAGAGGCTTCGAGGAGGCACCTGCGGAGCACCGAGGAGGCTCCCGCCCCGCGCCTATTTTAACGGGTTCGATGGTGTCCGCTTGCACACCAGCGCGCAGGAACTGGAAGCGGCGTTAACAAACCCTGTGGTCAGCGATTATCACCTCCATAAAACGCATCTGTGACTTGCTCGGGAAAGCAGGACTCGCTTCGTGGGAGCAAAACGGATTGTTCTTCCTCTGAAGTATCAGTTTGGTACATTTTAGCTCCCAGACTGTTCCTGCCTCTCCAGCCGTTCCTTCTTTACGCTGCCAGCATCAATTTGTCGTGGATTCCCCAAGCCCTGGCTGGCTGTCCGGAGCGAGGCACTCCGAGCAGGCGGCTTTTAACATTTGTGTCCCCTGCGAGGCTTTGGGGGGCTGCAGGGAAGGGCGGGCCGAGCTCCCCCCGCTGCGAACAGCGCGCAGAGGGCGAGAAGGGGCTTTCCCGCAACGGTCCTACTTAAAATAAAGTTGTGCTGAGCGGGGAGCACGCGGGTCGGAGCGGTGCGGGTGGGTCCGCGGCGAGCTGCCCCTCGCCTGACAGCTCTTCCCAATGTTTTCCCGAAATGTCAGATGCGGGCGGTAGGGAAAGAAAAAAAGCGAGCGACCTGATGCGGAGACAGCGCGTCAGTGACCGAGGGTTTGTGGCTTGCGGGCGATGCTCCGGTGTTGGCCAAGACACGCCTGTTCTCCGGCACCTCCGCTGAGTCCACGGCACCGCCCGACCCTTCGCGGTGCTCCGTCCTTTATTCCCAACAGGCGGGCGGAAAAGAAAAGACTCGTGACACACAACTTCGCCCGGAAAGACGCACGTGTCCTAGGAATTCTGTTTTCCGTGTGCCGTAGGCAGAACCCGCAGGAGTCGGTGTGGAATAAGCGGCCCCGCTCCGCGCGGACGGGGCGCTCCGTGCCAGCTGCTAATTGGCACGTTTAGGCGAAGCTCTCAGCCTAATTGCTTTTAACATGCACGTATGCAAAGCGGCTTCGCACGGGCAGGGCGAGCCCGGAGAGGCAGCGGTGCCCGCCAGCAGGAGCCTGGCCTGCAAACACCGCCGGCCCGGGGGCACCGCACTGCGCTGCCTTCGTCCGCCACGGACAGACGGATCGCCCCGTGTGCACCGGGGCTTTTAGCCCTCCGGCAGACGGCGTCCCCCGCGCGGGACTGCGCGCTGGCGGCAGCCCCGCTACCGCACACCCCTCCCCGCATCGATCCTTATGCAGCTCAGACACGGCGTTTTCCTTCGCGGGAGCGAAAAAGCTCCCGCAGTCCCTTGTATAGAGCCTCGCGACAGAGGCAGCGGCCGCCCCACTCGCAGCCTTTTCTCGCTTGCGGAGCTCGTAGCGTCCCGCATCGCTGGGCGGGAAGGGAGAGACCCACCTCCCAGAGGCGCAGGGAGCACCGGAGCCGCTCGCTCCCCGCCGGGGGCCCCCGGTGCCACCGGCCCCCATCTCACCTCCCTCCCCGGCGAACCCACACAAAACGACGGTTGGGGGCGGAGGAAGCAGGCCGGCCAAAAGGCGAACCCGTCCCTGGGTGGGCTCGAACCACCAACCTTTCGGTTAACAGCCGAACGCGCTAACCGATTGCGCCACAGAGACCGCCGCGAGAACTGCTTTCGCGGCACGGCTGATGTGTGCGGCACTGGCTCCTCGCTGCCGCCCGGCGGGACCCGGTCCTCGAGGAGCCGGCCTGGCTGAATGCTGGAAGGGGCTGAGGAAACAGGGGGCACAGCGGGATTTCTTCTTCTAACCGATATCAAAGACTAATCTCCCAAATCATTATTCACAACAGCATTCTTTTTCTGGTGAATAAATTCACAAATCGGCGTTAGAACAGCTTCCCCTTGGCCGCTGCTGATTCCTCCATTCCCTGTGGAATCCAAAATGCAATTTCCAAGCGTCATTGCAGAATTTTCATGTTAATATATTTAAAAGGTGATTTTAAGGGACTGGAAGGAGCAGTGAGACAGGCAGCATCCCTCTGCAGGTGTTCAGGTGAATGACGTTCACCTTTTAAGAGACTGAAAGCAGCAGTGGAGAAGAGCTGATGTTCCTGTTGGCGTTTTATTGAAATCTGCTTCCCACGTTTCTTTACAGTAAGTCTACACTTACAGCTCAAAGCTCTCACATCTAAACCTAAGCAAGTGTTTTCCCTCTTTCTTTCACAGGCTGGTACTGTGACTCTCTTTGAAATCTTGCAATATTGGTTTCCTCGTGTTCTCCCGATGGCTCCAAGAAGCTCTGCCTGATCGCTCTTCTGTCCACCAAAACTTTTGGAATCGAGCAGGCACGTGGCACCTGCTGCACAAGGATGTGCGTTGACTCCTTTCCAAGCAGAAGCTGGTTGTCTCCTGGTCTCTGCCCACCCAAGGCCAAGAGGTCCTGTCTCCCTCCAGAAACCAGAGAGTCTTCACCAGCAGGAGTAAAGGCAGAATCTTGTTATTGCCGCTCTCATGTTTTGTATAACACCATGCGCTTTGACACCGTGAGGCTTCATTTCTCATCCCAGTGAGTAGCTTTAGGCTGAGCATTTATTGTCCTCATCTCAGCCTTTCCAATTTTTCCAGCACTTTGAAAAGAGCTACATAAGTGTTAGCGTTATCACAGCACTGCTCAATTTTTTTATTGCACATTGTCAGTACCTTACTGATCATCAGCTTTTAAAACATGGAGGAGAAAGACAAGACGTATAAGCCCTCGGCAGTAATTAAAATAATTACTTTAAAGACTGTTTTTTGGGGCAACATGCCCACTGTGTCACGCCCTCCTGCCCAGACCTCTGCTATCTTCAGCATCAGAATAATCAGTTCACAGACTGGACCGCTTCTGTCCTCTGTGTAGGAGCATAAGCAAATAGTCCTGAGATTTTATGCACAGGCGAATGGGTATTTAGTGGAAATAGAAAGACTCCCATCGGAAGAAAGGCCTAATCCACAGACTAGTACTGGTGAACATTTGGGCGTAGATTTGGGGCGCTGAAACATTTCACTTTATATGCATGAATAGTCCTGTTCATTTTAAGAAATGTAAACTTGACTATTTTCAAAACCTGTGTCTAGAGGCCAGATCTAAAAGGAGACTTAGCTATGCAGATGCCGAACATGACCTCTAATATTGAGGTGTCTGCGAGCAGCACAGGATCTAGCACTGGACATCCGTGGCTGCCTACTGAGTGTGCAGGGACGGTGAGAGTGCTGCAGGTGAGGTTGCAGGGTCACTTGGCACCTTTCTTCTCAGCATTCTTCTTCTCTGAATTTCAGAGTCTTTAATTTAGAGTCTCACAAGGTAAAAAAAAAAAAAAAAATAAAGAGAACATATGTGACAGTAAATGTTATTGCTTCAATGTGGAACCCAGAGATCAGCAAAAGATCTGAACAAGAATGATTTTCGCTGGCTGCCGAAGCTCTAACCAGTGAGCCATCATACCAGAGAGCAACACTATCTAGCGCTACTCCAAAAATGGAAAAGGTTACATATCTACCCTTAGGAGAAGGTTTCTGGCTGTATCTTCAGTAGAAAGAAAGAGGCCAAGTGCTGTTTAAGGTGTTCAGAGAGCAGAAAGGGATGCTACTTCAGATTAATCGTCCTCATTATCAGTGTTTTGTTCTTTATTTCTGGACAGCTCTTTTCTTTGATGTGCTGTATTTTGTGGCTTGCACCTGGAGTTGCTTAATTTTTTTCTAATACCTCATGTATATAATTTAAACACTGTTCTTGAATTCAATAATTATGGATTATGTATTTTATATTTTTATAAAACCATAAGTGCATAGAATAGTGAATAGATTACATTTGAACATATGAAAACAGTATATAATATAAGAATAGTTCTGTATTTTATAGTAGTTCTATTAAAAAAACCTATATTTTTATATTTTTAATATTTTTTTTAATTATTTGGGGATCCATGAACTTGCATGTTCATTGCTATGGCATCTGTGACCTTCTGCAGACATAGCCTTTGGTTCCTGAATGTCAGAGAATACTAATACAGGACTAAGGGGGAAACTGGGGCTTTTTTATGAGTTTTATAAACGTACCCTATTCACCTTATGTTGAAATATAAGTCTACGCATTGACCCAGAACGGATTCTAAAACCAATTCAGTAGAGTATACCAGAAATAAAATAACTTTCTCATCTATGTTGCAGGATTACTCATTAACTCCTCTATTTCTACAATTTCTCACAGGAAAGGACTGTTTACAAGCACATGTGCCTACATTATTTATTATTCTATGTGTGCTTTTTCGTCAGCTGTTTTTTGGCTCTCAAGTTACAACTCAACCCAAACTACAAAAAAATCATAGTCACCAAAAATTCCAGAACAGCTACTCAATTTCTGCCCAAATACGTTTCTGATTGCTTACTCTGCAATGGTATAAGTGCAGAGTTTACAATCCAGCAATTTCTTGTAATTTCCTTTGAAATAGATGATTCTTGTCCTTACAGGAACCAGTACATTAAAACAAATGGACAACTAATATAATTCAGCATGGCTAGTAGAATTATTAAAAGCATAGAATAAGATTTCCATGACAAAAGGGTTTTCTTTTTGGAGCTGCAGGCATCAAACCACGGAGAGCAATATTCTTGAAGAAGGATTCAAAAGGTTGGAAGAAGCAGGTATAGACAGTTTTTCTTGACCAGTTGCCAGACTTCTGTTTTTCATTCTTCAAATAAAATACATTTGTAGGCTTTTTTACTCAGTTGTTCATATCCAGATTCACCCTCTTTCACATACAAAGGTTGCTTACCATATTTTTTTAAGACCTTGTTAACTAAACGCTTCTATTTTTTTGATCTGTAAGTAAAATGAGAAAAATGTTAAAACTGAAAAAACATCCCTGCACCAATGATCAACTTACCTTAGAAGCAAAGAACAAGACTGAATAGTAGTATTTTACTGACCTCTCCAGTTCACTTAGCTCTGGCTTCTCTTATGATGCAAGTCACACAAGAGGCAACTAGATGAGAAAATACAGACATCTTGGGGTATTGCTGATTGCAGACTTTTGGGTGATCCAAAAGCCAAGTGTTCTCCCAGCCTCCATAACAATGTTTGCCAAAATGAAATGGCACAGGCTGCCTGATTCTGGATAAAATCATACAGTTGCATTTCCCTCACGTTCAGGAGAGACAAAAAGTTGTTTCAATGTGGCTCGCAACAAAATTATGGAACAGCAATCACTGTTATCAGTAATTCAGAATATAGTCTGCAGCTGTGGCAAAAAAAAACCCCAAACCTACTAGTGAGCACTACATTCAGAATTGATCTTCAGATCTCACCTGCCACCCTATAAGGAGAATTTTGCACTGCAATTCCTGCAATCTACCTGTTCTGAGTGACTACTAAAAACAATACAATGATTGTGGCAGTCAGATTAATAATTTCTACTAAAAAAACCAACCCAATCTTAAGATACTGCTTCAAGAAACTGAAGAAAAAAAAGAAGTGAGCATAACACTGAGGAGAATAATAATGATGCTTCTCATATAGCACTTATTTCTCTCAAGCACTTCTTATTATCATGGTGAGAAAGGGAGAAATTTCCTGTCCTTGCAGGTTTTTGAATCGCATATACAAGGAATGCTTAAGAGTTCTTAAAATGATGGTGAATATCGTGAAAATAAGAGTGAGTCTTATGCAACTAAACTTTAATGTTGTCTCTACAGAACATGCACAAAAGCAGAGGAATTGCCAGCATGTGTTTTTAGGAGCAGCAACCTATTTTAGCATTTTCTCAAGTTGAGGATTCAGCTTTAAGTTCTAAACATAGGCCTTGGTTCAGGAAAGCAACTGCATTTATAGCAATATGAAAACATATGTTTACTTCAAGTACAATCTGATTACTAACATGTTATAAAAGTATTTTCTTAAATAGGTTAAATTTAAGAAAAAGGTTAGAGGCAAATTTTAGAGCAGACTTAAAGCCAGAATTTGTTACAAAATCAGAACATAAGCTTTGTATCCTCGCAATGCCTAGGAAAAAACATCTCCCTGAAATATTCTCTACCTCAGTTCCAAAAGTCATTTTGCAAATGATTGCTAATCAGCTTTACATCTGTCAAAGTGCTATCATTCAACCACATGAATGTTTGAGAAGAGAGAAGGAAAGGCAGCAAGAAAGGAAAACCCAGGTAAGCTTTGTGGATTCACTCCAGATATTTCCAAACAGGAATCTGACTTGTTCAGCCAGGCAGCAATCTTAGAAACCTGTGCTGACAGGTTGTATAGGCAACACTATTTCTGGAGGCCTTTTCTTAATCAGACTGCTTCAAAGATCTCAGACATCAAATTCAGGTATCAGTGCTCTTTACAAGACGCATTTACAGGCTCAAAATGTTATTGCACTGCCTTCTAGAAGAGCTCAGTATGAAAGATGACAGAGGGAGTACAAAGAACTGTGGAGAATCCATTGTATTTTAATTCCTCCAGCTACATTTATTACCAGCTATCAAAAGATTACAGAGGTTTCTAATCCTAGAACTCTATTTTCAAAATAGAGGGTGGTTGTGATATCCCACTATGAAAACAAACTTGAATTCCTATGGTTATGGTTAGCTCCAGCAGAATTCTAACTCTCTCAAGCACCTCTGGTGCAAAGAAGCTTCTTCCACCGCTGTTCCCTGTCTGCCCCTTGCAACATGAGTGGCTTCCTACAAGACGCCAGGATACCAAACATATGCAATAAAAACCCCTCTTTATTGGAATTACAATAAGAATAGTATAAAAGAAATTAATCTTGTTCCTTGTGAGGATTATGTAAGAGATATTGAGAATATTATTTGCAATACATAGCAAAGAGAAACTAAAGCATACATCTCGCACACTCTCTCAATTATAACCACTCCCTTTTTTTCATATGATCTCAAGACAGGGACAGATGCTACAGCAGTGGGGCCTAGATAAAAACCTAAAACCAAAATTAAAACTAGATCTCACTCTCCTACAACTGACAGAGAAATATTGAGGAGGTTTGTACTTGCCTTTGTTGAAATAAGGGACAATGTATTTCTACTGTTCCACTGTTCGATGAAGCTTCATGATCACTTAGCATAGACAGATTTTTTAACATAGATATAGACTTTTTTTTTTTTTTTTAATAATAAAAGGCTCTTTAGGCACCCAAATTATATATACCTATCCACAGGTCTTGAAAAGTATGAGGTAGAGAAAGGTAAGAGTAAGGAGAGTAAAGAAAAGAGAGACAGATTAGGGAGGAAAAAAAGAGAACAAAGAAGACTGGGAGGGAAACAAAAGGATAAAACCTCAGAAAAGTGACAGGAAGTCTGAATTAGCTCATTTTTTCTGACAGGCCATATTCCTGTTGCTTTCAGAGGTCTTACAGTGGAAAGGAACCAACATATTTTTGGAGTTTCTCCAGCTTGCGGTGAGACTGAAGGCAAAAGGAGAAAGCAGAGGGAACTGACCTCCCTCCAGTTGCTCCTGTCCTAATGGATGGTATAATCTCCATTCCAGCAAAGGAACAGAGAAGGTACTTAGTGAGCTACTCACAGTTCTCTGTCCCCTCCTCCTCCTCTTGGCCCCCAGCTTCTCAGATCTTTCTATTAAACTTTTAATAGTGGGGACCCCCTCACTCAGGGCAGCACTGCAGTCATTCATTAGTGTCCACCTAGGGAACAAATAACTCTTTAGCTGCACTGTAGGTGTCCAGCTTGCTTTGTGCCTGGAGGGGGATTTGTAATCGAAACAGGGAAGTGCAGGAGCAAAGAGAAAAAATGGGCAATAATAACCCATGAACTCGCCTTTCATTCAGGTAACACACAAGACACATGTTAATGATTTCAGCTTAAGTACCAGGCAGAGAACTAACTGTACGCTGACCAGGCAGAAACCACCTGCATGTGCCAATGCAGCTAAGCAAGGACTTCTTGGAGAAGGGGTGGTAAGGTGTAACTTGCTGAATTTGCAGGGTTTGCAGTTTTTGGTGTACTTTACTGCCCTTCTGCTATGTCCCATTGCAGATTTCATCCGAGTGGATCAACAAGCTAAGATTTTTCTTGGGTCTGGTATTTCAGCCTGATTGCAGAGAGTATTCCTGTAACTGGATTAGGAGAACCCATGGATATCAAAACAGAATGAGCTGGGATTTCAGCAGTTCTGTTGTCTAATGGGACTGAAATATCATCCAGCTATCTTAGGCAGGACTATTTCAGACTTCATAGTCTGGGTTGTTAAGATAATTTTAAAATACAAATTAATTAAAACATACACAAATAAGAGTGTTTGCTTTCTATAATTTCTGTCAAAATGCATGTGTGTGCAAAACTAATCAAGCAATCTTTATTTAAGCGCTTCGTTTGCCTCTTTCATGTTGTTGGTGAGCACCAGCCCCAGCAGCATGAGGCAGCTGTTTGCCCATCTCGCCAGTGCCCTCAGATGAACACGTCAGTTTGCAGCATATCACAGGTAGAAAGCAGCCAGAGAAATACAAGAGAAGAAAGATCTCTTTAACAGAGAAGAGAGGACTGCAAATACCTTCGAGGACAATGTTTCCTTTTTCATTCCTAAATATTTGCAATCAATACAGCTCCAGTATTTCGCAAACTAATCAATAATGCAGTGACAGAGAGATGTGAGGGTCTTTTAGCAGCTACAAGCTGGCAATGATGCTTTGATGGCTCCTTCTGAGGGTTTATCATTACTTGGATAATCTCTTGCAGAACACTGTGAGGCCTGAGAGTTTAATACACAATATGGCTACAGGAAGGAAACCAGACACATGACTGCACTTTATCTTAATTCCCTATAGTGTCAAGTGCCAAAGAAATCAGAGGTGAGACGAAAGCAGGATACGTGTCTAAAAGTATGACTACAGTGTACAAAGACTGTTGTTTGGACATGTAATATAGCTAAGCCGGTCCATTAAAAGTAAGACAGAGCAAAGGTGTTATGAGGAGCCACTATCCTGTTTTGCCATCAGTCCCTTGCCATGAGGGACTTCAGAGGGACTTCAGAGGGACTTTATTATTAACTATTATTATTTGACTGTACTATAAATTATTTCAGGGACACATGCAAGCTGAATCTCTCTCCCTTTCCACACTCATGCAATTCACTAACTGTGAATAAAATGAGCACACCTGGCCCCTAAATAAAGAATCATACACAGTACTTAATAAATAGGAACAGCAGAGGTCACATCTCCGAAGTTCAATACATTTTGGTCAAAATGCAGACCTTGGCCCCTGGCTCAAGGGGCCAGAATATTTACTGAGATGTGCCACCCCTGGGGGAAGGGATCTTCCATTCAGACATCTCTACTGCTATGCTCACCCACAGCATAATCTTCCCAGGAAGATGAAATACTATCTGTGCACAGCAGCATATTCTGAGAATACCAAAGTCGTCCTCCTTCTTCTTGAGGTCATGGTGTAGAGCCCTAACAGTAAGTCCAAGAGCAGGCAGATAGCATGTAAAATCTCATCATTTCACTTCCCCAGGAACCCTCAAAGCCTGAGAGGAATATAACTATTCCTTTTTCCTTCTCCTTTTTCACTTTTCTTTCAGTACATAAAAGCCGCTCTAGACTTCCTGACGTTTATGTTGTAATTATTTACTACCTCTAAATAATTATTATACAAGTATAATATTCTAATTTACAAAAAAAAAATTAATAAATACACCCTGCAACTTACCCAGACTGCTACTGAAGAAACTCGTGATCATCCTGCTTTACAATACGTTACAACCATCTATTTTTCAGAAGAACATGATCTAGCACTTTCAGTTTTTCATAGAGCCAAATGGTAACTGTGGTACCATAAGCTCTTTCAGTTCTATCACACTACATGTTAACACACTGTACATCTGCCCAATTTCCACAAGCATCTACCTAAATGTAAATAAAAAATATGAGAAATACATGACCATGTAGAGCATATTTTGAAATCTTATAGGCCTTTCTTGTCTGTCCGTTGCAACATTAATTAGCTTTTAAAATACTCTGCTAATTCTCAGAGTATTTGCACCATTTCTTTCTTTGCATACTCATGTAACTGATATTTCCAGATTACCAGAGATTTAAACTTTTTCTCCTTTGAAGTTTATTAAAATCAAACCAAACCAAACCAAGAGGTGTGCACGAGCTATGGAAGTTTTCAGTCTGTTTTAAAATGTAAGATAATCAACACAATTGTGCTGTTAAAATCAGTGAATTCTCAACTGAATTGTCAAGTACCCTTAAAATAACTCATTTTCTGAAATTCTGTCATTAGTTTTTAACTTAAGATTTTTTAAATATTGTTAAAATATTTTGCCAAAACCATCAAGCTAAAACATGTCATAATGAATGACTTTAACAACAAAGATTATATTTATGGGGTTTTTTTGCAAATCACAGCATCCAGTTCAATGATACACGTGCAGATTTACAACAAAACCAATCTCACAGGCCTACACAACCCTTTAAAAGCAGCACTTCTGCCATCTTCAATAGGCTTCATCAGCTTGGTAGGTAGAGATAATTTGTATTTCTTACAACCAATGGTCATTAAATACCCTCCCTATATTTCTCTTAAATTGCACAAATTGGAAAATTGTTCATTTCCTCTTCCTCCAGCTCTGTTTTCATCTATGATGAATTTCGGAATGTTTTGCTGAAAATGGGCAAGGGATTATGCTACATACAGATATCCCTGCTGAAAAAAATTCAATGAATTAAAAATAACTCTGGACTGCAACTGACCTTTTGCATAAACCATATATCCCTATATTTTTGATATGCCTTAATAATTATTAGAGTTTGGCTCACTGAAAGAGGCTGAAGAGCACAATATTTAGAGTTTGTTTTGCAGGTCTGAGTCTCTCATTCTCACATGAGCACAAGATCACCAGGTATAAAAACTAGGTAGATCAGCTTAGGTAGTGGATGTCTCCTTACTGGAGACAATGTGTCTACTATCTGCAGGGGGCTTATAGGCAGGTGAGCACAGCAGTGTGGAATGCAAAGTCCTGACAAGCTCCAAGAGTTTCGCAGTACTTCTGATGGAAACATATTACAATCTACTCTGCATTGCCTGTACCCATTCCTCTCCCAAGACAAAAAGTTCACCATCTGCAGCACCACCGTCTACGTAAACATTTTTCAATATTACGTTTCAAGTGTCAGTTCTAATCAAGACAAAGATTACAGCCTAGAATGTGTAAAATATTGGGATGCCTCTATGAGGAGAAGGGGTATATACAGAACATCATCTCCATCCTAAGACCAGTTTTTAATTAAAATTACCATGGAAATGTGTATTTTATTTTGTTATTAAATAGAGCCCCACAACTGTGAAAAATAATTCTATGTCTAGTGACAATTTTAATTTTGAAAACTAAGTTTTGTAAATACATATGAAGGTATTATTCACAAGAATATTAAAATAGCAAATCTTAACAACACATGGAATAACTATACATATTAAAATGCGTTAGAAATTGCAAACATTTCTAGTTCAGAACAGATGCAAATATTGTCAATGTCATCCACACTCGTACTTTTTCTTTTCAGTTCAGAGGTTTGCGTGCATGGATTTTCTCACATTTTCAGGATCCAGCCTTACAAACACTGAAGTAAATTTCTCCAGCTGTATAGTCCAACTCTGCTCCAAATCTTCTTATCCAAGTCCACCTGCTTGCACGTTTGCAGAATTAAGCCCTCAGTATAGATGCAGATACGTGTGGCTGAATGAGATTTAGCTACCAATTTCACAATGTGGCGTTCTGTATCAGACAAAGCAACAAAGGACAGGTGACTCCTTCTTCTGTGTGACAGGTAACTACCAGCCGTCACTCCACTTAATGGGTTTATTTTATTTTATTAATAGCGTATATTTAAAATCTTCAATGCAAGTTTCTTTTGAACAATGAAAGTCTGGTAAATTCTTAAAACATAATAATCAGCAGTGCAGCAGTTCTTTGATGGTCTGTAATTACCCAACCGTCCACTGTTTGAACGACAGCAGCAAACTACCACTCACTGTTAGTTTATTTTTATTTATAACTTGTACTTTAGGTAAAAATCCATTAATTACAAGCAAAGCAAATTGCTTACTCGAAACACTTCCCACGGAGACTTGTTTTTTCACATGCATTAATCTAGCTGAGATATACATGACATTTTAAATGGAGGTTAAACTGATGTAAATAAATGCAATTATTTGAAAGCAAACAGGATTCAGTCACATTTATTTTTGCATGAGATTACCGTACCTTTTCCCCAGCGTGTATTGTGAACAAACGTTGAACCACAGGAATTCCAGAAGTCTGCAGATTTTAAAACTTCCTACCAATGTGAAATTTGACGATATAGCACTGTAGTCTTTCTTTTCATTTTATATGATTTGCCTGGGGTAACATCTTGTATAATTGTTCTTAAGATAATTACCCGTAGAGCTGCTTTTGCTGGAAGGACGGCGAAAGGTTTGAATTTCACAACTTTTTTGCTCTGCTAATAAAAAGCTACAGCTGACCTGCACGCACGTCGGAGTCCTGCACGCAGGAGCACTGCCGATCCTGGCACGGTGGCAGGGACATGCCAACCTTCCCATGCAGGACTGTGCTCCAGTGGCCACCATCTCAATGGCCACCCTAATGGCAGTGCCCATTCCTGCTCTTCCCCACAGCATTGTGCAGTGCCGCCCTTCCCACCGCTGCCCTTCCCTGCCTTACACCCACCTCCTGCCTCGGGGCCAGCTGCTCTCCAGCTCTGCTGGTGGTTCTCTCCCATTTCTGTTTCCAAAGTGTCACATTCACCTGAGAACAACCACCTTGGTCTCTGTCTGGCATCTCACAGCCATCATATCTCCTGCAGTTCCTCCACCTTGAGGCCCTTCCTCACTCACCTCTTCTTCACCAGCCCTTCACGTAGAGCTGCAGCCTCTTGTGCAGCTCCATCCACCACCGCAGTCCCCAGCGGATGGTGGGTCTCAGGCCACCACGGTGGGGAAATGTTGGCTGCTGCCTGGAGACTCCAAGAGGCATGGCATGTCCTGCTGCTGCAGCCCACGCTCACTGGCTTGTGACATGAAAATCAGTATTGCGTACACTTATGGATGCGTGTATATGCACACTACATCTGTGCAACTCTGTTCCTTTGTATTTTCCTCATAAAGATTATAAATACATATGTAGGTAAAATCTGTCCATGACTGAGTAACGCAAAACAACATTACCCTGATCTAAGGCCACGGCCACTTCAAAAGCAATTATTAACCAAAAAGACACACCAAAATTAATACCTGTAATCTCACAACCTTTTATAAAGGATTTACATTTCAAAAGTGAAAGTTATTTGTAAAGCTTTTGTATGTTTCTACCATACTCTGTGCTGCTTTAGTTTTACTATTTCATAGCAGCCCCAGATGCATCTCTTTGAAATAGAAAGTGAAAAAGCACTGTATCTCAGGAGCGACACTGAGGACCCCATGAATTTCCATACTATAGGCACTGGGCAGACCAAACCTGCTTCTGCTGAAGCCAAAGAGGGGTTTGCCACTGGTGTCACTGGCAGCAAGATCAAGCTGCACATTGCAGCAAGGTTTCACAAACCAGCTAGGTGGAATGATAAAGACTTTGGGAAGCAGTGAGTGGGGAGGTTGGCATTCCAGAAGGAAGAGCTACTCTCCAGGAAGATCTGGACAGGCTGGGAGAGTGGGCTAGCAGGAACCTTATGAAGTTCAGTGGAGGTAAGTGTCAGGTTTTGCACCTGGGAATACACAATCCTTAGTATTGTGTGTGTGCAGCTTAGACTGGGTTCCACCTGGCTGAAGAGCAGCTCTGTGGAGAAGGACCTTGGGGGCCTTGGTGGACAACAGGCTCCATATGAATGAGCAATGTGCTGCAGCAGCAAAGGCAGCCAACAGGATGCTGGGGTGCATCAAGAAGGACGTAACCAGCAGAGATAAAGAAATCATCCCACTCTACTTGGTGCTTGTCAGGCCGCACCTGGAGTACTGCATCCAGTTTAGGTCCCCACTATACAAAAAAGATGCAGACAGGCTGGAGAGGGTCCAGAGATGGGCCACTAAGATGATCAGAGGACTAGGAAACATACCATATGAAGTAAGGATGAAACAACTGGGTTTGTTCAGCCTTAAGAAGATAAGACTTAGGGGAGACCTTATTACCGTGTACCAGTACATAAAGGATGTCTACTAAGAGAACGGAGACTTCCTTTTTACAAGGAGTGACATGGAAAAGACAAGGGGTAATGGGTATAAGTTGCTCCTGGGGAGATTCCATTTGGATTCCAGATGAAAATTTTGCACCATGAGAACAGTTAAACATTGGAATAATCTCCCTGGGAAGTGGTAGATTCCTCTATACTGGACACTTTTAAGGCTCAGCTTGACAGGGTTCTGGGTCATCTCGTTTAAACTACACATCACTAAAATGTTGGACCAGATGATCCCTGAGGGTCTTTCCAACCTGGCATTCTATGATTCTAACACCTTATTGAACTCAGAAAAAAAAACCCACGGCGTTTAATATATCAAATAATTTCAGTCACTATTTTTGCCTTTTGGTGCCCTACAAGTCTTCTGAAAATTATTTAAAATACATAAATATCAAATTAAAAATATCTATTTTACATCCTGACGATTTCAGCTAAAGTTTTACAAAAGGAACAAAAAAGATTATCTTAAAATCTAATCAATAATATGCAAATACACAACCAAAAAATTAACCTTCTATGCTATTAAGCCATAGCCTTGACGATAGTTGTTTCAAATAACACAAGTTAGGAGCAATTGTGAAAGGAACAATATTTCCATAATCAAACCAATTTAGGGACATCGTTAGCTTACAGCACCTTTAGGGAGGCACTGGTTGTTCTTCCCACTTTTGTATAAATGTGGAAGCACGAGCATGACTCCATCTTATTTTTGCTCTGTTGAAGATGTTACCCGGTGCTGGGCTCCCACAAGCAGTTTCCTATGAGACTGGATCCACGGACATTTGCAGCAGCGTTATGTGTAAAGGCTGGTCACAGTCACAGTCTGGCCCGTGAAACCCATTAACCCAACCAGACATCAGTTCCTAGGAGAAGTCTATCCCATTTTTTAAGAAAAACTTTGTCACCAGCATTGTAAATCTAGCAATAAACTGTTGCGAAACTCTATCCTCTCTCACATTTAAAAGAGCTTTGCAGAAAATGGTTCTTGGGGGACAGGGAGACACAGGGATATCTGTCCCCAAATATTTCAAAGAGGAGCTTTTCTACCTGGGACTAAGAACACATTTTTTTATTTTTGAATATTTATGCAACTAGTACATTTTTAGTATGCTATTTTCACCATTATTTCCATAAATCATAGCTTTGCATGGTCAGTTTCAAAAAATATGTAGGCAGGAATATCTTTGTCATAGTTACATATTATTATCAGACATACATATTTATAACTCTCCAGTTCCTTGAATGCTCCATATAAATAGATGCTCAGTGCTTGTCATGTTACATGTTTTGCAGATACTAAGAACAAAAGAAAAACAACAAAGAAACAGTATAAAAAACAGTTTTAAAAAATCTAAGCTGAAAACATAAATGTTAAAGCATTCACTGGTAACAATCACAAATTTGAAGGCAGTGAGGCTGGGCTTTCCTCATGCTTATGAATACAATATGATACATATCATGTGAATGGGGAGAAAATTATTTAAATCTAATATTATTCTTTGTGTAAGTGTATTTTATATTGACGGACTAATTAAAAAAAAAGTCACCTTTATCTTTATAATAAAGTTCCAGCATGCAGGAGCTCTAGTAAGAGACAACCCCTTATTTCTTCATTCTAGTGGTGTGAACCTGGTCAGGGTCACATACAGCCCTTGCCATATGGTACAAGGGTCAGTATCTACTAATTCCAGTGGCTACTGTTTCAATATTCAACCACCAAAAGTTTCAGATCAGAAGTTGGAAGTTTGAGACATTTATGAGTGAGAACACAGGCTCCTAATTTAAAACGTGTGTGACCTTAATATAGCATTCAGGGGTTCAGAATGTTCTTATGTACTTTGCCTAATACTGCAGTTTTACAATGCTCCCTCACTTCCAGTCGTAAAACTACAGACTGATTTACCTTATCTGTAAATTATAAAGAATAGGTCTCTGAAAAAAGCAAATTTCCATGACTGTTTGAACCAGTAGCAGGCAAAATAGTTTTCCTTAATGCAAAGGCAGAATAAAAAGAACTTGCCTCTAACCCTTAATTCCAGCTGTAAGTTAGCATTTTTCACAGATGTGTATGTTTTTCAGAAAATACTATAAATCGAATGATTCTGTGCTTGTCACTGATAACTCTGTTTATGTAAAATAATCTTATAATAGGATATCAGCATAATATATCTTAATCAAAGACAGATTTATATCCTTGCAGTCCAGTTACTCACAGACTGTACCAAGACATATGAAAACTTAGATCTGACATCGTTGTCAGCCTTGCATACACAATTGCCTTCTTAATGTGTGATATAACAAAGAAAATCTACCATCTACTCCTGCTCCGACTGAAATCAGGTACACATTCCCACTTACATCACTCACAATTGGATGAGAGATCAAAACTAGCGTCCAGCTTTTGAAAACTCCTTGAAAACGGGTATCGTATGTATTTGACTAACTATGATTGTTCCTCAACTTATTGGAAATATCACTTTTTTTCTTCGTAATTGGTCTAAGGAATTAAAAAAAAAATCAGAGTAGTATGGACATGGGCAGTACTTTCCATAATTTCAATAATTCCATCCATAAGTTTTTCCATAATTACAGCTTAGAGGCCAAGAATCCAACCCAGAAATCTGGCGCATAGAACAATTTCATCAGGAAATTACTTTAAAAATGGCAATATGAAATAGAAATAAAAGACCTCTACACTGTGAAATATTTCATTGTCTCTGATGGGAATTAGTATGTTACTGACGAGCAAGCAAGATTTGGAGCAAAACCTTTATTTAATCACGTACTCTTTCTGAAGCCAAATGCAGTGCACTTACAATAACGACAAGAACTGTATGATCAAATACAACCAAACCTTCAGCCCTTATACAGTCAAAATGTCCATTATTCACATTTTGCTTATAGGTCTTACTCATAATGTTTCAGCAGCTCTTTTGATAGAAGCGATATTAATAAATGAACTGACAATGTATTTTTAATAGTCTACAGAATTTTTACGCAGGTAAGTTGGTTACCTGGTTATGTTTTTGTATCAACATCAATAACATTTCTAAATAGTAAGGTAAAGTCAAGAGCAACTGGAATTCTTTATATGGATTCTGCTTCAGATAAAACAGTCGCGTTTTATTCAAAGAGCAGAAAACAATAATAAAGTTTTAGTGCGACAGAACAGTCCAATAACTCAAGAAAATTAATGCCATGAGCAGTTTTTCCTCTCTTTTTGACTGCAATGGTCAACAAAATAAATGAAGAACAAGGGAGAATCCATGCAAAGGCCTAGAAAGTAACTCCCATTTTTTAAACTATTAATTATGTGCTTGGTGTCAAAGGCAATGACAGTAAGTACTGAATAAATACAAAACTTCTTTGGGATTGCTGCTTTTTTCAAGATGAAAAATGCACTGACTTGGAATGTTTATTTGAACCAGCTGTATGGTATTACTGTAGAGAGTCAGGAAGTTAATATATTCTTTGGAAGTCCAGTATCATAATAAGTTATTCTAGCAGCCATAGTAAATGAACAGAGGACATGCGATGTGATTTGGCAGCCCAAGAACAGACACTGCATATGCTCCTAAATTCAAGCTACGTGGCAGCTGTAAGTTACCAGCACTGAGTCTTGTTCATAATTAGAAGAGTGGCTGATAGGAAGAGGGCAGAATCAGAATTAATATCAACATTTTCTAACACATATGATGGGGACGATCCTCTCCGAAATTAACAGAACATAATCTTCTGACTGAAATCGCTCATATGACAGGATCAGGCTCATCACGTATGACACCTTTTTTTGTTCGTTATATAATAGTATTTTATTCTCGGCATTTGTCTGCTATGATTTATGCAATCATGACCTCACTGCTGTAGTGCTGGTGATACAGCCACATATCGTGATACAAAGCACTGGAAAATCAAAGAAATCTCAATTTTGACAGAAACATCTATGGCAAGCTGATGCACACAGGTTGTAGGGAAGGATGTATATTCTGATATTGTGGTTAAGAATAATCATGAAATCTGTTTATATTCTGAATCTCTCGCATAAAACTATTAATGGTGAAATCCTTCATACCACTACAATCAATCTCTGCATAGCTATTTAATAGCTATGCTGAGGCAAATCAAATTATTCTCATAATCAGAGATGAAATACAACACATTTTGCAATCTATCAAGTAGAGATAATTTATTTGTACCACTAGTGTCTGAAGAAGAACTGCAAAGCTTCAGTAATATTAATTTCACGATATGAAGTTTAAAGCAAATTAATTAAAGATAGTGCTGAATTTCAAGGCTAAATGTATATTTTTATGGTAAGACAAGGCAGGAATGTAAATTATGACACCGCAACATCTAGGAATAATAGCGTAAGTTAAAGTTACCATAACAGATGTTTTGATTTTAAGTTTGCATTCCCTTACTTTGGCTAATGTTGTCACAATCTTCTGGTTGCCTAAATACGGATTATTGTTATCAGCCATATCCCATCATTCTTAGACAACTTTCCCAAAAATGGAAAGGGGAATTTTCTTTGAGTGACATATGCAGAATAGTGACAGATGCAGAATTCAACATTTTTCATCCTCTGTCTGCCATGTAAAATACAATGTGGAACAGTTATGGAACACCTTTTCTTTTTAGACAAGAACAAAAGCCTCTTCCAGAAAATATGACTTTTACCCAACATTTTGCCTTCACAGAGCAATATAGATGTTAAAAATAGACTGAAATCTTAGGATGTGTAAAGAACCTGTCTGAATTTATTTATGCTTAAAAATGGTCTATGCTTTAAGCTACTGTATCTTCACTTTCTTTAAATTGCATAAACAATTTATTTCCCAAAATAGGAACAGAGGCATATCACAGCTTTGTTAACTTAAGTAGTCTATCCATTAAATATAGAAAAATACAAAACAAGGTGAATCACTGGTATAATTGGCACAGCTACACAGATCCAAACAGGGCTTCCCAGGTCCTGTTAGGAAAAACTTTGGCCCACAATATTAGTCTAATACGTTGTTCTCTAAATAATAGGTTAAGTGAACTAGTACTCTGGTATGGGCTCATGCTTTAAAGCACCTATTAACTACTTGATATAACTATTTATTAAAGTTAATTCAGTATTTTACTATACTCATAGACTATTTAAAAACTATACTAGATATACACTCCTTTGGGTCCAGTACAGGATATTCTGAATTGGGCTTTTTTTTTTTTTTCAAGAGAACTGTAATGTAATGATGATATATCAACTTCAGTAATTCAATCAGATTTCTGTCATAAAATACATTCATGGCTCCATTTCTATATACAAAATCCTCATGGCATTTTTCCAGTAGGATGCCACACGGCGATCCTAGTGATGTGGGTGGATGGTGGGAAGCACAAGGCAGGACTCACCCAGCCCAATCAGCTCCATAACTGCCATGGTATGAAGAGCTTTCAGCACTGGGAAGCTGCAGTACTAGCCAAACTAAAAGGTTGCTCAACACCAGCATTATTCCTTTCTCCTCTGACTCCTGTTCTTCATAGCCACATTCAAGAAATCTTGCACTTTCTGCCCAATGACGCTCTCCAGTTTTGACCTGCGCCAAGAGATGTGAGGGAAATCAGACCACTATTAACTGGAGGTGGGGGGTTGCACTTAGAATCAGGCCAGTGGCTGGGAAATGAAGGTCACAGCGAAACAGGGCAGAGAAAAGATTTCTGACAGTTTTCCGTGACACTGGGAAAACTCTACAGATGAATGCATTCTTTTCAGTCTCATCATACAGCACAAGAGAGAAAATCCTACCATAGAACCTCCCAGGGTTTCCAGCCTCTCAGATGGGCTTTGCCTCGGAGAGGATGCCTTGACAGGAACAGATGTGATAACAAATGACCTTTAGAATTGCACCCTGAGAGCTGTTGAGCGTTTCCTGAAAGCTGTTCATCCTCCTGAGCTCCTGGCTTTAGTTTGGAAAGCTTGAGATCCTGGCATACAACTAAAAAGGGTCAATAACAAGGAAAAGGAAAATGAGCATAATGCTTAGAACCAAAAGAAAGTGCGGGCAAACCCAGAGTAGATATGTGTTTTAAGAGTCTTCCTCTGCTTCAAAAGATAAAAATCATAAATCCAAATGCAATGTCAAAACTCAATATCCTCTTCAGCCCCAAACCAGGGAAAAAAATCTGAGATGAACAAAAGTCTATCAAATGATAATGCAATAAAAATTGGGTCCAAAGCTATTTAGTTATTATTTCAATCAAAAATACAATGAATGTATGATATTACATAATGTAATATTTCTATATTCCTGTGAGCGTGCTCAGAGTTGCTGTGCAACATACAAAACCATCTTTCCCAATGACAGCTTGCAGGGTGAGTGGTCCAGAGGAGACGATGTGGATGCAGACGTGTTCACAAACATGAGAGAGGAAGATGGAAGATTATTTATTTGCTCCTCTTGGACTTCACCAACTATAGTGAAAACTTTCTCAGCGCTAACTTGTTGTAAAGCCCCTTGAAATCAAGGCTATGACCATATCTCATGACTGGCATGGAGCAAAAGTCACATTTCACCCATATGCTCACTTAGTTTTATGTTGATGACTTCAGGCTGTCTCAACTCAGTCTTCTCGGGGGAAAAAAAAAGGCTGAAAGAATAACAGCATATTCACTAGCGTTCCATTTTTAAAGCAAGTTTGGGAAAAAAAGTGGCTCTGCTCACAATAATATGCTACATCTCATTCATTGCCTGTGAGAGGCAGAGAAGAGAAAAAAGGGAGGGGGAAGCAGGAGATGGAATGAGACAGAAAGCAGAAGCTGAAACAAAGATGCAGTATCTGGAGACAAAATGAAAGGAGGGATGACATTGGGGAATGTGCAAAAGATGCCTCTTTCTACATTTGTTAAAACACACAAACTATAAAGCTGAAAAGCAAAGCACAGACAACCTTATTTGGTTTTATCTTTTCAAGCAGCGAAATTATTTTCTCTATGATTTTTCCCTGTCAATTCCTGTCCTTTCTCCTTTCTCACTTGTCTTTTCTCCTTTGTCTTTTCAATGCCATCTTGCTTTGTTCCTTTTTCTTTGCTCCTGTCTGCTTCTTTCTTCCTCTTCCTTTCTTCTCTTGCTCTCCATTGCCTTTTTTGTCTTGCTCTTGCACTGCCATGTGTTCCCTGAACACATGAAGAACACGAGCACAAATAGTGGAAAAGCATTTCCCCCCTATGCTCCTTTTCTATCCCCATGTGGTTTTGACTGCTGTAGCTCTGTTAGGTTTTAAACACACATGGGGAAGCGACTTGTACTCCCATGTGTTTTAGAACTATCAACAGTAGCACACTGCAGGAAAAACATGTGGGAAGGGAATGTGTCGGAAAAGTTGCTTGTACTCCTTCCAACACGTGGGCCACATTTAACAAGGTCAAGGGACAAGTGTGGCTCACAGGCATTAGTTTGATCAGTACTATAAAAAGGATCATGCATTCTTCTTTCTTATACCTACACACACTCCGCAGTTAATCACTCACCAGAATATAGCTTACAGAGTTTCAATTGATCTACTTTTATTTTTAGGCTAGATGATCATCATAATGTATTTTAGGAACAGATTATCATATCTTTTTTCCTGATTTAACAATTCCAAGACAATGAAGGAGAGAAATGTAATAAGAAGAAGCATTTTTTTCCCTTTGTCTCTCCTCCCACATGGGAGCATCGTGCACGCTGTGACTGAGCAGACAAGGGTACGCCTGTTAAGCTGGCTGGCTGTTCCAAAGGCAGATACTTTCTGCTGAGGGTTCCTTCTGAACTTTCCTGTTACAAGACCAAATTCACACAAAACGTCTGTGAACTGTTGGTTCATGCTATGCACATTTTGACACCTTTCAGCTGGCTTTCACAGATTATCAAAGCACCTGTTCCAATACAACCTGTCTTTTTGGCAGCAACCAGTACCAGTAAGTCCCTGATTTTTTTTTTTTCCCTCCTTCACTCAACCAATTCTAACAACATAGGCGTCAAAAAATACAGTGACGTGGAAGAGGGCAAATGCTGTCCAGGTCTCCCTGATATCGGACTGTACTTCCTGCAGAGAAAAAATTGTTCATGTTTTTATGCAGACTAAAACTAAACTGTTCTTGCTGTCACTCATTGCTTAGCGGAAAGGTCCAGCTCACTTGCAAGTGGGCTGTTTGCCATGTGAACAGATGGGCACAGGGTTCGACAGCCAAGAAATGATGGATCAAATTTTGAAATTTGTTGCTCACTCTCCACTGTACTAGTTCCTAATTGGCCTCAGTGGAACTTTGTCGCTGTAAAAATGGTATAATGGCAACAACATTTGAGTGAACAAATACACATCTCATGTAGGTGCTACAAGCAGGCTTCCTGGCTGACAAAATCAGAACGATGCCGTCAGTGAATGCCTATTGTAAGCTGACACAGCTCTCTAAGGTTAACAAGTTCCTATGTGAACATACAGTGGAGTCCAAGGGGAGTATCTAACGCTCATTTTGAATGGTTGTTTAAGATAGTGTCTTTTGTCTGAAAACATCCGGATAATAAATACAACCATTTAAACAAAGAATGAGTTCATTATGTCTTATAAAAAGTATAAGATGAGAGGAGGTAAGAGTTTTTTTCAGTGGTGGACTATTTATGATATATTGTCTAAAATTGTTATCACCTATATACTAAATGTTATTCAGAATTTAATGTAGCAAGTTTAATTAAATTGTATTTGCAAGCAAAATTAAATTGTATTTGACTGCAAATAACAGATTAAGAAAATAAAGTTTATTTTAGAAGAACATGGTTTCTCAGCTTTCTAAATGCTGCTACGTCAGCATACACTCACCTGAAATACCTACATTTTGAGTGAAAATACAGGATGTGAAAACAAGGTAGATTTATTTGCAGCACATTGATGAATTTACGTAGTGCTAGGTTTATATGAGCAGCAATTTCAATTATTACTGAAGAAAAAGAGAACACTTTAAGTGTGAAATACAGGCTTCTTACACTTATTTGGTTATACATAGCTTTGTAATTTTAACTCTGACTTTGTTATAATTTTGACTGCATCAACAACATATTAATTTCACTAATACCAGCAGTTGTACATCAGGATCTTAACATTTTGTTTGTGCTGTAATGAGAAATTCTTGCCTTATGCCTTATTCTTGTATTCATTTTGACAGGTTATTTATGCATTTGCAAAAATAGTTGAAGAGTTCTATGAGTGCACCAGTAAGAAGTGACGATCATAATTAGAGTCACCTTTAGAAATACAACATATTTTTAATAAAATTGCACATACAGTAAAAGCAGATAAAATATTTTTATAAGCATCTTCACAACACTTTTCATTAACTATCTTGTGGGAAAAAGATGTAATTTCCCAGGGTCTCTTCCAATTTTTCTCCACCACCTCCGTCCTGGTGCTATTTGGTACAGGCAGATTAGGGTAGCTGATGATTCCTATTGATTTAAATGTCGTGCTAGGAAGCCTAAATCCCCAAGAGCAATAGAATCTCCCCTATCACTATCCTACTGCTTATTGACCTAATTCACTAACCAACCATCAGGGTTTCCTCTCACAACAAATAAATCTTGCATGAAACAGACAGTACATGGACGCTCGCAGTTTTCGGTGGTGTTGCCAATGTAATAAACACAGGGTCACCAAAGCATTCCGCTTTGTTTTCTCAAACTGACCATAATGTGATATGCCATTTAAAAATGGGCAGAAACGACAACAGTATCCAATATCAAAATTATTCAATATCAAAACTATTTCTACAATCTGAAAAAAAACCTTGCTGTCGTATGAATGATGCAGACAATTCAGCATGTGTAAAATACCATGTATATCAGCACTCTGATTTTCTTCTAAGTTATTACCAGAGTGACTGCTGAACAGGTCTAATGGCTGCAGCATTATAACCGCTAATTGAGATACTACTTAGACGCAGTGTTTACAGCTCAGAATTCTGATAATTAGTAAACTTCCTCTTTTGTTAATTGAGCCAAACAAAGGAAGAATGAGACAGGGTTTGATATGTTATTCGGAGTCTCACAGGGCAGTTTTTTCAACTCAAACTTTTAACTTGAATTCTGCAGACGCCTGCATCTGAACTTCGCTCTAGGTGATTTCACTAGGTTGAATAACACGCTTGTTTGTATGTAAAAAACAGAAGTCAAAACTTAGTAGCTCTATAAAATGCGGTCATCACTAGATAGGAAATATGTTCACCAAAAGGGAACACAAAAAATATGCTGTATAAACCCCCTTCCATACTACTTTGATAGGCAGGTCTGTTTCAAAGAAGAGGCCGAATTATGCTCCCAGTAAAGTCAATTAGAGCAACAGCAAGGTCCTAAATTACTAGTGCTGTCATCAATATCAAGTTAAGCTTTTATCAATGTAATTTGAAGCAGTATTAAAAGTGATAAATGCTACTTTATAATTGTTGATATTATCAAAGCAAGATCATTTGCAACCATACGTAACTGTGCCAGATTTTTATCACATTATAAAGGTTAACATCAGTGTTACAAGAAACATCAATGAGCTACGCACACTACGTTTGCTTTTGGTTAGATAAGTATGCTTTGTAGTAGTTGATATTCCCTCTAGATAATGGATATGGGCCAGATTCTCTGCTGACACAAAGCAACACAAGTAATTTGAAGGCAGACAAAGCCGATTTGTTCTAGCTGCAGATCTAGCTTTAATATCTTTAGATGCAATAAACCATCTTAAATAAGTTCATTTCCTAACTATTAGTCAGCCATTTCTCACTATTGCCAAAAGGAAACTGTGAATGCCAAGCTAGGTCTGCAGGATTTTATTTATCAAAGCTTCTTTTAACGCATCTATCATTTTGGCATGCAAGCCTTGCTTTATGACCATAATCAAACATTTTCATGAAACAGGAATAAGTCTAGCAAAAACACCACATTCTGTAGTTCTTCCTGTAATATCTGTTCCAACTAAATTTTTTATGAAAGCTACATATTACATTAGCAGATTTAGGTACTTTTGCTGCTTGGTATTGCTGAACTGCACAAAGATAATTAAAAATGTTATACCATACATGTATTTAAATGCTGGATTACTGATAACTCATTGCTTATATTTCTGTATTTATCTACCTTGATAAGAAGCTAAGCGCGAAGCTAATAATATCACATTTCTGCTCTTTTTTAGAAATGCAAAATTATTTTACCAATTAGGTGCTTCACTAAATAACATTTTAGTGTCCTGACATTAAGCATCTGGAGACAAATAGTACCTAAAACATACAGCCTAATTTTCCTTTGAGGTTTATCTATTTTTACTTACATTTGCGGGATGTCAGCTTATAATAATTACTCCTCTATACACATCTCTAGCACTAATGTGACAGACTGTGAATGCTTCTTGACAATGGAGCATAATATCCCCATCACACGCTTCCATCAGCGAGGCTCCAATCTCACCATTGACCGTATAAACATGTAAAAAGGCTTACTTAAAACATTGATGCATTTCAAATACATTTGGGTTGCTGTTTAAAAGCACATAGGGATCAGCCGTTTCTCTATAAATCCCAAAACCAAGGATAAATGTAAAGAACTTTGGGTACCACGCGTGACGTCCGTACCCGAGCGCTGCCTGAGTAGTGTGAGCAGTGGGTACAGCTTTGAAGAATCTGAAGTGCTGTCAGGTGATTGGAAAAGCAGCAAACATTTCAATTTAAAAGCTACTACCAGGAAATATTGCTTATAAAGCGAGAATACCAATATAAGAACTAAAAAGCACTTCCTAAACTTTTTGTGTATGTGACAAACTATGTTCCTCTGTGAGACAAGACTAGACATGGAATTACAGTAGCAGCTCCACTAAAGCAGCAGGAATCTTTGTATTTCTCCATCTGACATTAAAGGCGACGTCTTTTATGTAGGCCTCATTTATAAACCCCCACGAATTTAAGCAAAGACACTGGAGTTTTATCTTGAGAAAGAGCAAACATGTTATGAACTCTCTGTGAGAGAAAGAATGAGGGAAAATTCGGTAAATAAAGGACTTTTCTTTAATTAGAATGACTTTACAGCATGTTAAAACACACAAAAGGACAAAGATGCTACCCTGGAGGAAGTGCGATCTAGTACTTCGCAGTGATGCTCACTCAAATGCCTAAATCCTTACATCCTTTTATTATTCTTTTGTGTGTGTGTGTGTTATTTTAGAAATAAACTGTATGAATTCTCCCTGTCATTTTTTCTACTTGACAAGAAATTAAAAAATATAAATGCAAACAATTTTGTTAAGAGTTTTAATCTCATATATGTTTTAGTAAAATTAGGAGAAAATCAAACTTTTAGAATATGTAAGATTTTCCCAAATTGTTAGAAAGCAGAATTTTAAACAAATGGTACTTCTCCAGTTGTCTCTGTTCCTGAGTACTTAAATATAAGACTGGAATACTAATAGCTTCAAAGTGTATAATTTAAATGTGAAAGCTTCAAGCTTTTTGGTTTTGTTTTCTGTGCAATCTAAGAATATGTGGCTCTTTTCATGTATGAGGGGAAAATCAGAAGATTTTAAGTTTTGACAAATAGAAGCTAAAACCAAGTCAGAATAAAGCTGATCAAAGTGTAAATAGACAAGTCCTTCTTCTTTTTCAATAAACGTCACTTAATACCAAAAATACTACCTAGTAGCAAAGATGCTTTTCAGGTTAAACTTAGAATAAAAAATATTAAATACTTGATCAAAAATTTATTCTGCTACTGTGGGTTTTACCGTACTGAAATAAATCCAGTGTTTTTAAATATTTAATTCAAAAGCTAATTTTCTTAACCATTTATCAGAACTATTTGTGAGCAAACAAGTAGGTTTTATTGACTAGTCCTTCTCTGTAATCAGATAATGTGTTTATTGAAATTAATATATACAAAATAATTATGGAAGTGTAAATATTTTTTAAATATGTGCCAAGTACTGCACTTTCACCAGATCTGACGACTGTCTACAGTAATTTTACCAAATAAATAATCCACATAATTCAAGGCAGTACTTTGCCTACTGTAGTGGACTTTTGTGCCTGTGACATGAGAGTTTTCCTGTGCCTTTTGGGGTATGCAGACTCCTTTTATTTGATACACGATCATGTCAGTGACTGATACATGAGTATCACATCTTTTCTTCAGATACAAATCCAGCAAGAAATTAATTTTGTAGAAAATAGCTACTTATTCTTTACTGTTTCTATATACTTCAAACATTTTATTCAGTAAAATACATTTTATAATAAAAAGACTCAATACTGACTTAAAAGAAAAGTACAAGAGGCATTCCATGACTGTGTGGATAAAACTCTTGGACGTTAGTAATAATTTTGCAGAAAATTTACACTAGAATATCATCTGAAATTAATATATTTTAACCTTTTAAGAGCAATACACAGAAAAAAAGTCTCAATCTGAGCCTTTGCAGAAATACCTATGCCAATTGTAAAATCTTGTGAATTAGTCCTCTGGACACACTCAGTGATTTCCCTTTCAATAGTTGCATTATTTTGTTTTGATTAACAAAGCACAAGCTGCAAAAAATACTAGCCTTCATGGGATGAGGTAGTTTGTTTCCCTGATTAATTAATATTCAAGTATGAATGCATTTTCTTAATTGTTTTTCAATTCCATATACAGTTTAGCTTCCTCTTGGAAATTGTAATGAATAGGGTTGTAAAATATGTGTACACTATGCACAAGTAGTAAAGGCTGGACCCATGTCCCTTTCGGAGGGAAAAGGAGAAAAAGAAAAAAAAAAATTCAAACAAAGAGTCTGGTTAGGGAAATTGAAAATATAAATTCTGTGACGAAAAATAGTTACATTTCCATGTACTTCCCTGCAATGAATCTTTAGCAGTTGATTTGCCTTTAAATCTGTATTTTAGTTTATACATTTCAATATGCTATAAATAATAAGGAGGTGTTGAAGAATAAATTTCTGTAACATGCAATCATGCCACACGCATACATATCTGACTTTTGAGGGTGACTATCCTTTTTTATAGCCTTGGTCTCTTTAATTCTGTAATTCCACAGCTCAGAGCTTTGTCCTCTCCTCCATTTCACGTTTTTTCTCTTCCTCCATTTCATGCTGTCTTTTCTTAAGTATCCTCTATATTTGACAACCATACCAGAAGAAAGAGAAAGCCTCATTTTGCCAACCCACCTGTCTGTTGCCGTGCCTTTCTTGTTTCCGGCAAAATAAAAATTACCAGGACTTCTGCCAGGGAGAGCACTCAGCTCAGAGTTCATCAATTCAGTGATATTAATTTTTATGCCAAAGTATCAGGCCCATGACATTACTTCAGATCACACACCAAAACTCTAAGCAGTCATTCTTTGTGGTATGACGAGGCCCAATATTGTACATATGAAGTGTGTTAGAATTAAGGGCCCGATCCTGTAATCAGCACACTTTTCCTTTTGACCTCAGCTTGGGCATAACCGAGACCTAGTTACACAAATGCGGGTTTTTACGACACAGTAACCAGACAACCCACGGTGCCAGGAAACTAAGAAGGCAGAATAACCCTGTCACCCGTGCTCTGCTTTTGTACTGAGGGAGAGGCACACACTGCGGATCGGGCACCTGGGTTTGCATAAAAGAGTTGTATCGATCACACAAAAAGTAAAAAAGAAAAAAAATCCAGTGATGATCTTAGATGTCATGTGATTCAAACAAACGCAAAATGTGATGTGGTAAGATATGATAAGGTTTAATCTTACCAGTCTTACTGCAACAAAACTTGACCTGGCCTCCACAGTCAGACTGAGCTGTTAAATGACCAGTTCTAACTAGTGAGAGCTACGGACTCGGATACAAAATTCCAACAACATTTTAATTAAATCAGCTACCAGTCAATTATCGTGACTAGTTCAGATGAAATAAAATGAAATGTGTTTGTTCAAAGCTATTCTCTAGTAAGAAGTCCGGCCCACTGACAGCACCGCCAACCTGCAGACGGATTGCGGCACAGGCTGGCAGGGGATCACAAGAGCAGGCTGTACTCACCCTTGGAAATTAAGTTATTCTGGAATATTAGACTTTATACGTGCTGCTACCTGACCTGCTCTTATCAGCAACACTGTTTAAGACAAGAAACATGAACAATTAAAGGGAAAATGCTCTGCTATGTTTTTCTATCATTCTACATACGTGGAAAGCAATTGCAAATTTGGTTGGTTTTGCGCTTTGTGTTGT
The DNA here is from genome assembly GCF_017976375.1 of Cuculus canorus. NCBI lineage: Eukaryota > Metazoa > Chordata > Aves > Cuculiformes > Cuculidae > Cuculus > Cuculus canorus. The sequence goes on from NC_071402.1 coordinate 141,277,691, forward strand.
CTGATATGTATCTGTAGCAAGAAAAAAAGGGCTAGCTTTTTGATATTATAGAGATGTTATTTTAAAATCATTAATCTAGCAGAGGCCTTTAGCTTTTACTCTTGACTGAGCAGCTTTCAACGTTGAATTACCATTTAAGAAATGTTCAGCAGCAACATTTATTCAATAAAGAAGGCCAGATTATGCAGTAATATTCTTGTCTATTCAGAATAGCCATACACATTTTTCTTTGCAAAGTGATACCTAGAACATATTGCATACTTCACCTCCAAAGGTTGCAGATGTCATAATTCATGTGACGTGGTAAGGCCTTTACCTATGTTTTATTAGATTAGTCCTATTTGTTCCTCAGCTGAAATATAAACACAGGCCATTTCCTTGTTTACTTCTAAAATGTTAACTTTAAGATTTTTTGAGGACTACGGCAACGTTTCAATATGTAAAAAATAAAATGGTAACTCACCAGGCTAATGCTTTATATTAGGAATTCATTAGCATTACATGGAGGTATTCAGACAGTTTTAGTCTTTACTAAATCCCCAGCAAAGGTGGTACTGTCTGCTCGTCACTATTTTATGTACGTCAACATGTGCAAAGCCATTACCAAAACGCTACAGCAGTCCTGGTTACAAATTTAGTTGGGTTCTAAGCTTGCGTTTGGGCTGGCCGCAAAATGTGGTTTGATGCACGATCTACAAGCGCAGGAAGCGGACCCTTTGGATACACTTAGCTAAGGTGGACATTCCAGGAGCAAAATAACCTGCAAGGAAAAGTATGACTCCATCCTCAGTGCTTTAATTTAGCAGGCGGCAGGTCTGCAGAATGCACAGGCTGAATTTAGGGACTTTAAAGCCTTACAGCAACAGACGCGCTTCGCTGATGCACTGAGACACAAGCACTTTTTCAATTTTCTGAGGAATAAAAGCACCGACGAGCTCCACGCGCCCCAACAAACCCTCACCCGTATCCTTCCCCCGATTCCGTCAGAAACAGCATCGCCTCCCGCTCCCAGCCCTGAGGGCAGGACGCATCCCGCGCACACCGGGGGGGCGCGGGGCGGGGGGCGCGGGGGGAGGCGGGGCGGGGGTGACAGGGGGAAGCGGTGCGGGAGGAGGGGGAGGCGGGGCGGGAGGGGCGGTGTGGGAGGGAGGGGAGGCGGGGCGGGGGGCCGGGGCGGGGGAGGGAGTCAGGGTGGCGGTGCGGGACGAGAGGGAGGCGGGGTGGGGGAGGCAGAGGGAGGCGGAGCGGGGGGGCGATGCGGAGAGTGAGAGGTGGTGCGGGGGTGGGCGATGCGTGGACGGGCGATGCGTGGACAGGCGCCGCCGCCCCCCCTCCCGCCCCGCCTCCCCCCGCCGGCCCCGCCTCGTGGCCGCGATCAGCTGCGCGCGCGTCACGTGGGCGCGTGTCGAAGGTCACGGCGCCCACAATGGAGCTGTCGGCGTACGCGCAGGGCGGGTGGCGGCTGCTGGGCGACCCCCGCCGGTTCCCCCACCGCCCTTACGTCGCTCTCCTCCGCGCCGCCTTCCGCAGCCTCCTCGACCGGCCCAGCGCCGGGCTGGGTAAGGCGCGGGGGCGCGTTCCCGCACGCAGACACGCGTGTCCGCGGGTGCCGCCGCCGCAGCCCGCGGGAGGCGGAGCGGGGGGGTCCCGGCGCGCCCCTGTCCCGGTCCCGGGGTGGGCGGAGGGGTCCCGGCCGCTCCGCTGCCGCCGCCGTGTGTTTTTTTCACGGGTGGGCGATTCCTACGGTGACCCCGGCGTGAAGGCGTGCGCCCGTGTAATTAATTGAGCGGTGTTAATGAGCTCGCCGCGGTGCCGGGCGGTGCGCGGGGGCTGCGGCTCCGCTCCCCGCCCGTGGCGACGGTGCCGCGAGAGGAAACCAAACAAACCGAGCTTTCGTCTTTTTTCTCTCTATATTTCCCTCCTTTTTTTAACGGGAAGGAGCTGCCGAGGCGGCGGTGCCCCGCCCGGTGCGGCTGCTCCGGCGGTGCTTCAGCCCCTCTCCTCCTCCTCCTCGCACCTCTCGCTCCATCCTTTCGCTCCCAACGTGTTTCATTTTGGAGGTTTTGCGCGAAAGAGAACCGTTCAAAGGGCGAGCTCGCCGTCCCGCGTGCTGGGACGCGTCAGACGGGTGCGATTCATTTATTTTAGACGATCCAGACCTGAAAGATATTGACCCCGTGGTGTTAAAACATTGCCATGCCGCGGCTGCGACCTGCATTCTGGAGGCAGGGAAGCAGAAAGCCGACGTTTCTGCTATCAGGTACCAATACTTGGAAAGTGCCCCGCTTCTCTAGCGGTTGCTGCTTTAAACTCTGCTGCGGGGTTCATGCTAACAGAAAACTAATAAATTCTTTCTCCCTTTAGCGCGTGTCTTGAGGACTGTAAACTGGACAAGGAGAGAATAGAACAGTTTTGCACTGAATATCAGGTTTTTAAACCGTTTTTAACATCTTTGTTTTCTTTCTCTTTAGGAGTTTATTGAATCTAGCAACTTTTTTTTTTTCTTTTTTTTTTTCTCTAGAAAAACAAGGATGCATTGGAAATCCTACTGGGAAGGTAGGTCTACTGGTTCTGCACAGATATATAGTTTCAATTACAGCTACTTTGAAACTGTCCTGGAAAACACCTTTGCAAACTTTAGGTGGTCACACTAAGAAATACTGTTCCATTAAAAAAAAAAATAAAGTAAAAAAATTTATGTTTGAGGAAACAGCTCTTGAAACTTGTCTTCCTTCTTTTGGAATTCTGCTCCCAAGAAACATTTTGAACTTCTGAAGAAGCATTACAAGAATCGTGAAAAAGTTTCTTATTGATGGACAGATTGAGAAACTGTTGTTTTATTTTAGGCTAGGGAACTTGTAACTGTTGTGTCTTCCAGCATAGGGAGATCTCCTCTCCATATAACAGATGTGTCTTGGCGCTTGGAATATCAGATCAAGGTAATTTTAACACATGAAGTTGTTTCTTGAGTCTGCTCCAGAACTGAGACCTGACTTTTTTCTTTGCTCTTTCTTCTTAATATAGAACAATCAGCTTCATAAAACTTACCAGCCTTCCTACTTGGTGACCTTAAATGTAGAGGTACTGTACTTCTAGCACCCTTAGAGGGGAAAAATGCAGTATCATGATATTTTTTTTTTTTAATAAAACAGGCATTGTTGGGTTTGTTTTTTTTTTTCCTTCTTCAGAACAGTGATTCAGGATCACACCCAGATGTTAGTTTTAGTTGCACGATGGAGCAATTACAGGTACTTCTTTCCTTCATCATTGTTTCTATGCTTGGCTCCAGTTGTGGATGTCAATGCTTTTAGCAACTTGCCAATCAAAATGAAATCATATGTACTGTTGGGGGGGGGGGAAGAAATCCAGGCCTGAGAGGGTAGGGAAGAATCTTCTATAAAAAAAATCTGACTGTATTTTTCTTGTCTTCTCAAATAAAGTTGGAAAGTAACTGATTTTAGTTGCTTGAGGAGCGTTTTACATACGTGTGTAAATATTTTGTCTGTTTTCATAACTGTTTCATGTATTTATGTATGGGAGGAGATACGTCATTTTTCTGAAGCTCTGATTTCCCATGCTTTAGAGAAATTATTCTCTAAAGTGGTGGTTCAATGATTCGAATGATTGAAAATCCAGAACAAACTGAAGGCTCTTCAGTGGTATTAATGATATGTAAGAAATCTACTGAAACAAACGTTGATCTTTGTTTAGCGATTTAAATGTGTAACTGAACAATAGAGGTATTGTAATGCTTGGAAGTGACCAAACTCTGGAGGACTGGGAAGAGGGGTTGGGGGGAAAAGGAAAAGCAAGATATTAGAACTTCAGCAATACACCTCTGCTGCTTAACGTGTGTCTCAAAAGTCATCCTTCCCTTAATATTGAGTGGTTTTAATTGGTTTGCTGACTTAGATGAATCTAATGAGCTTTGGCTGGAGAATGGTCCTAGTACAAAATTGCACTCAAAATATTTTAAGTATCTTTAGAAATTGTGGTACTTCAGAGCCAAGAGCAAGTGTCAGTGTCAGCCATCCTAACGATACCAACAGAAACTGCGTGTTAAGAGTAGCAATCTATTTTAGTAGGCAATGTATGTTAAAAGGTGTTTTCCTCCAGTTCCCGCTTTTCTTACTACCTCGTGAAATAGGGAGTTATTTAATTACCTGCTGGCATTGTTCATCAGTTGCAACATTGCTCTGTGGTACAAGGTGCTGATTTCCCTCGCCTCTCTGTATAAGAAACCCCCCCCACACTGTGTTCCTCTAGCTGACCTTTTAAAAAAATATATATTTATGTGTTTATTCTAAGACAATATTTCATCTCTTAGGATTTAGTTGGGAAACTAAAAGATGCTGCAAAAAGTCTAGAGAGAGCGGCTCAGATGTGACCGAAGGAAGGTGCCAGCCTGCCGAGCTGAAGCACTCTCCTTCCTACCAGTGCCTTCTCCGTGGCAAAGGTGTTTCGTGTTGTCATGCAAACTCTTTTTTTTTTTTTTTTTTAGTCATTGGATGCGAATTAAGTGAAATAACTGTTTTTTATGACTTCACTTGGTGTACCTTGCTTGTGTCGTATTTTTTTTTAATTAACTCTTGTTAAATATTTGCCTCACTGTCGTGTCTTCAGAGTATTCCTTCTACTTTATTTTATGTATTTTTTAGAATTGCCACCGATTATTTTTCTCTGGAATCCAATAAAGTTTTCGCTCCTATTCCGCAGTTTCTGTGGGTGAACGAGCTGTCGCTGTAAGCGCGTCGCGAAGCGTTCGATGGGCTCCGCGGGGCGTTATTTCCCTGCTTCCCTCGGGCCGGTCCCGCTGCGGCGAGAGCGCGGGCTGGTCCCGGGTCCCGCCGTTCCATTTCGCGGGGCTGCGGCTCGACGGCGGCTCCCGGGGCCGCCCCGCACCTGCCGGCGAGGAGACCCGCGCTCTTACCGGCCCGCTCCGGTCCCGCGGGCGGGGGGCAGTGCGGGGCGCGCTGCGGGACGGGACGGGAGCGCGCAACAAGTGCGGGGCGGGGGGGGCGGGAGGAGCCGCGGAGGAAGGCGACGCCGGGCTGTTCGCGGGCGGGGGGGGCGCGCGCGGCGGGGAAAAGGAGGCGGCGGCGGCGCGCGGGCGGGCGCGTGCAGCGCGAGGGGGGAGGGGAGGGGGGGCAGGAGGGAAGGGAGGGGGCTGCGGGCGGGGGAGGGGAGCGGGGCGGGGGGGGCGGGTTGCGGGATCGGGTCACGGGGAGGCGGCGGGGCCCCGGCGGCAGCGCCGCTAATTCCCAGGCCGCCCTTAAGGAATGAGGCGCCCCACGTGACGCTGGCGGGGCGGGCGAACTCCGAGCCATTTTGGGGACGGTGTCAGTTTCCACCGTGTGCCTTCAGCGTTGCATTCTTCCCTCCTCCGCCCTCCTCCCGCCCGCCCGCCCGCCCGCCCTCCTTCCCTCCCCGGGTCCCCGCCACCAACTACGAAATAACAACAACAATCGTACTCGTAACAACGGCAGCAATAATAAAAGCGAGGAGCGCGAGCGAGGCCGCGAGGCGGAGCGGGGGGCAGAGGGAGACAGACAATGGGCCGGTGGCGGCAGGACCCCTCCGCGGCGCGGAGCGGCGGCGCCTGAGCCCGCGCGGGGAGCGGGCGGCGAGCGGGGCCGGCGGCGCGGCCAGACCCGCGGCCCCGCCACTCGCGGGAGCGCAGCGCGGCGGCGGCGATGAGCTGATTGCGATTGACAGCGCCCGCAGTTCATTTCAAGATGGCCGCTTGGCTCACATTCATTTTCTGCTGAACGACTTTTAACTTTCATTGTCTTTTTCGGCCGCCCCGATAGTCGCCCACCGGCTCCTTGTGGCGGGTACGTATGAAGCGGGGTGTCGCCCGGCGGCGGGCGGGGGGCGGCGGGGGCTCGGCGGCGGCGCGGGGGGGGCGCGGAGGGGAGCCCGGGTGTCCCCCGAGCTCCGCGAACGGGAGCGGCGCTGACAGCGGCTCCGCCGCGCCGAGCGCCCGCCCGCCCCGCGCGGGTTTTAGTTCCTTTCTTCACCCAGACGCCCCCGAAAACCCTCCCGTGCGCACGGCCCCCGAGGAGAATATTTATACTTGCAGACCTTGCTGTCAGCCCGGCCCCGGCGCCCTTTGTTTAAAGGCAGATTTTGATTAAACGGGGGCGTTCGCGAAATCTGGAGCCGCCTGGGTCGAGCGAGCGCGGTCCTCCCCGAAAGAAACGCGTCCGGGGGAGGTTAAAATGTCAGATACCGCGCCCGTTTTATAGATACGGGGCCGGCGGGGAGTGTCGATCCCCCCGGAGGGGTTGTTAGGCGCCGGGGCACCTGGCAGAAAATGTTATTAACTTAAGTTGGACGAGTACTTGTGTGCAACTGGATGGGTCGTAAGATGGCGGTTCCCGGTTGTTTCCATCGCCTCCTCTCACATTTCTGCCCTAAATGCTAAAGTTTAGGGGGGGTCGCGCCTGCCGGGAGAGGTTGGGGGCGGCCAGCATCGAGAAAGAACTTTTTTTGGGGGGGTGAGGACGGCGGTTTAGCTGCGATCTTGGGGAGCTGGGGCGTGAGGTTTGCTGGAGCCTTCGGAGCAAAGGTGATGTGTCTGCGGGACGCGGGGGTTTATTTGAATTTCTTTTCTCTAGTTGGTGCTTTTTTCCCTTTGCTGAGCCCGGAGAGGGTAAATTTACATGAAATCCTTTGTCAGATCTTAAAGATGTCACGAGTGGGCTCCTCGTGCTGCTGGCGGGCAGCACTGGAAAGTTGCTGGTGTGCGTTTGTGTAATTGTGTGGCCTTTGCAATATAGAACACGGGATGTTTCTCTGCGATTACTTGAAATATTTGTAATTAATCAGGCAAAATAAGCAGAAAAACCGCATTTCTGCATAAGTGAGATAGTCACTTTCCAGCCTCGAGAAACTTTGATTCCCTCCTCCCATCTCTAGAAAAGTTGAGGAAAACCTGGGCGTGTGTGCCCAATTGCAAGCTTGGCATTTAAAGGGTATTTTTTTTTTGGTGGGTTTTTTTTTTTTTGGTTTTTGAGGTTTTTTTTTTTTGTGTAGTCTATAGTGTTCAAAGCAACTAATTTTATGGGACTGTCCCGAAGATCAGGGAGGCTCTGGAAATGCAGTCCAGTAGAACTACTTTGAGTGATTCTGTGCAGTGCGTCCTGAAAAACTGAGACAAACTCGTGTTGCAGTTTGCCAGGCACACCGAGGATTGTCCCGCCTGATCGCTCAGATAGGACAGAATTAACATTTTAGGGTATTTTTTGAGTAGATGGGTCGTGTCCTTCATCTCGTTCCAGGGAGGCTATTTAAGGGATTGGGGTCCTTTTGCACTCTGTTGCCAATATTCATCTCTTTACTGGCTGCGGCGAGCTGAGCAGGGATATTTGAGATCCGGGTGCCTTCTCTGAAAGGAGCATCGTCCCCTCCTTTAAAACATATGTGGCCATTCTTAACCAAAAGAGTAATAACAGGCTCGATAGTAAAAGTGGCTCTGACTGATAACGGGAGAAAATGTGGAATGATGGCTGCTTTATTCCTGATGGGAGAGTTTTCCGAGAGGAGATATGGGTACGAAGTACACAAACCTACCCGTGCGATGCTTCTAGTTTTTATGCATGTATTTTCTGTTAGAGACCTGCCGAGCAAGGTTTGATAGCCTATTGCCTTTATAGATTTTTAATAATGTGGCTGATACTTCGCTGGAGGATGCACTTCTGGTTTTCCTCATTTTGACATAACCCGTTTAAGGCCTCTAAATAATCAGTTGGCTGGCAGTGTTTACTTCTAGCGAGTATTATCTTCGTGTATTTTGCGTTCGGTTGTTCCGAGTGTCAGTGTATAGAAGTATACTGTCTTATTTGAGGGGCTGTTTGTTTCGACTGTGCGAGGTGTTGATATTCGCCGTGCCATCAGCACGAGCAGAGGAAAATCCGCAAGGATTCCCCTCGCACCAAAATATTAAGGTCGGGCTGCTGTAGTAGAACCTGCTGCGTTCGTGTTAAATACCCGCAGGCACGGACACGCGTGTGCGTGTGCTTGTGCGGGTGGCTTCTGGGGAGGAGTGAGCGCGAGGTTCAGCTAGCTGGAGAAAACCACCGGTTTCAAAGATAGCTCATAGCACGTTGGAAGTGTGCTAACTTTGGGCAATAAATAATCCGCGTTTAGGGGTTGCTTCGACAAAACAGGTTTCACGGTTGAATTTAATCCCCCTCCATTTAGGAAGGGGCTACGCCTGCGTGAAATAAACGCGTTAATGTCTTGAAAGGTTTGTCCCAGTCTGTCAGGGCTGGGAAGGAATTCTCGGTCAGCCGGCTTGCGTGACCTCGGTCACTGCTGAGTTTTTGGTTCAGATATTTATGAATTATAAAGTAGTGAGTCGAGCAAATAAAAGACAGAACCGTGAAGGCAGCCTGTCCCCGTCTGAGTACAGAAAGGGACCTCAGACTCGTCAGCTTCACGGCGCTGGACTCTCCACAGAGGAGAGCAGAAGCCTGGGGTCTGCCTTTTCTGGGAAAAGCAAACCCTCGGCATCGGTTTAAAAGCGAGAAGCAGAGAGAGGGTCAGGGACCCTGGAAGCGACATTTAAACCCCAGTACAATGCGACGGGGATCTTGCTTTCCCGCACGGGGCTAGGAACAGCTTTGGGGAGTCCTGGTCTGCCTCGGTGCTTCTCGCGCTTTGCTTTTCTGGGTGCTGGCCGGCTATGGTTTGACGCTGGGGAGTTTTATCTGCTCCTCACTCGAGGGTTCTGCAGCAGCAAGAGAGGTTTCCTGGCTAGGGTCGCTCGTTGGCGCTGTGCACACTTCTTGAGGAATATTGTACCCCTGTCCTGGGCAGTTTGGCCGAAATTCAAAGCTTTTAGAAAGCTTGGTATGTTGTCATTTTTTTTTTTTTTTTTTTTTTTTTCGCTGCATAACGTCGAAGTTTGCGAGTGGCTGGGGAGAACCAGCATCCTGAGGCTTCCCCAGCTCGCACCGTGCTGTAGAGACAGGCGGCTCGCAAGCTCTGCCTCGGGAAGAGTGGGGACCGAGGACAGGAGCCGGTGTGCTGGGAGCACTGACATGGGGAAATGAATAGCTTGCATTGGAGCGACATTGTAACATTACATTTTTCAGGATCTGGTTGACAGAAAATAATTTACACTGCTATTGACGTGGCTGACAAGGTTTTTTCCCCTGGTGTACTTTCCCCTATTCCTCTTATTCCGTCTCATTTTAAATAGTATGTGTGCATCCAGCATTGGTGCCAGTGCTTCCGACGGGGAGTTATGGGTTTCAGCCTGTGAAAATGACATTTATTTTTCACTCTCGTCGCTGCATTGTGTTGACAAGGTGTTGATTTAGCTTTGGGAAAGATCTGGTCACATGGTCCTTCGCAACTTGTCACTAATGTACCGTTTAAAGTCGGTTTGGGGGTGTCCCCCCAGCTCCCCCGGTGTGCTTTATTGGTGAAAAGGGGGGTTGTTTTAGCATCCGGAGGCTTGTTTTCTCCTGTCCGAACACCTTACCCTAGCGCTTCAAATCACTTTCCACCTCTCGCAAAACTTTGCACCGCGCTCGCCTCGTCCGCGGGAGGCTTTTCAAACGAGGCTCAAAAGAAGGGGGGGAGGAAAGAAAGAAAGCGAGAGTTGGGGCGAGAGAGAAAGGAAGGAAAGAGAGAAAGGAGGGAAGAGGAGAAGGGGGGGCGAGGGTTCGGCGAGGAGGGGGAGCCGGGGCTCGCACCCCGCCGGCGGCGCGGGGGTTCGGTCCCGGAGCGCAGCGCGGCGGAGGGAGGGAGCGGAGGGGGAGAGAAGCGATCTCAGACCAGCTCCTCGCACCGAGTCGACGTGGAGAGAGGCCCCTGAGAGGATCCGAAATGGCCGAGGCTCGGGAGGAGCCTCTGGCGCTCGCCTCCGCCGGGCTGAGACCCCGCAGTCCGGCTCAGCTCCGCGCCCGGAGCCGCCCCCGGCGCTGCAGCACCCCGACCCCCGACACCCCCCACGCCCCCCGCCTCTCTCCCGCCCTGCCCCTGCCCGCCCTCCCCCTTCCCCTCCCTCGCCACCGGGCTCCCAGACCCCCGCGGGCTCCTCCACCCCCTCGGCCGGGCCCCGCGTCCCACCCCCTGGCCCGGCTCGGCTCGGCCCGGCCCGCCCCCCCCCCCCCCCGCCGCCCCCCCGCCTGGCTCTCGTGTGTTCCCAGCGGTGGCAGGATGCCAAGTGTAAGTGTAAGTTGCTATAGCAACCCCCTCGGAGAGCGGAGCGGATCTGGATCGGCACCGAGCGGCGGCGGCGGCCGCCCGGACCCCCCCGGTGCCCGGCCCCGCGCCGAGGTGCGTGTCCCCCCCCCGTCCCTCCCCCCGCCGCCCCTCCCCGCGCTCCGGAAATGCCAGGGCAGCCGCACCGGGAGGCGCTGGTTCCCCTTTGTGCTGCTCGCCGGTGCCCGGCCGGCCCCCTCCCGCAGCTCCCCGCCGCATCGCCGCCCGCCGAGCGCCGCGGTGGGTGCGGGGCTGCGCCCGGCCCGCTGCGGGACCGGCCCCGCGGGAAGAGGACGCGCCGGAGCCCGGCACCTGGGACGCCGCCGCCGCGCTGGTCCCCGCTGATCGCTCCTCAGTGTGTGTGTGTGTCTGTGTGTGTCTTTCAGAGCCGCCCCTCGCCACGCCAAAATGCACCGAACGACCAGAATCAAAATAACCGAGCTAAACCCCCATCTCATGTGCGTGCTCTGCGGCGGGTACTTCATTGATGCAACAACCATCATAGAGTGCCTCCACTCCTGTAAGTACTGCCGGGCGCCCCGCGTTGTTCCACCGCCGATTCCCACCTTTCCCGGCATCCCGGGAACACAGCCCTCCCCCTCCCGCCGAGCCAAAACCCCCCGAGGGGCTCGGGACCGCCGCCCCTCCGCCTCCCCGACGGGCAGGGAATTGGCGGCCCGGCCGACCAGCGTTTTTTGCTGACGACGATCCTACGGTCTTTGTTAAAGTAATAATATATGTATTCTAAGAGTCTCCTTTTCATGGTAATTGCAGCTTATTTGGGTATTTGTTTAGCTTAAGCAGAGCGCTGCTAACAATGGACGATTTGCTGTAGCTTGCATAGTTTAGAAAATCGCACCTCTGTCTCTGCATATCTGAGCGTCACCTACAACCGTCACTGAAAGGCTGTCGTGTTTCACTTACAGTCTGTAAGACCTGTATCGTGCGTTACTTGGAGACCAGCAAGTATTGTCCTATATGTGATGTCCAAGTTCACAAAACTCGGCCGCTTTTGAATATAAGGTAGGAGAAAGATGCAACGCGTACCCTGCATCCCTTGTTTTACTTTCTGTGGGGAGACCAGCAACAGCCGTGTCGATGTTATCTCTTGGTCTGCGATTTAAATCTGAAAGGACTTGTCAATTTACAAGCTAACTCGTGTGTAGGCTCTCTCTTTGGAGTTTTGTCATTGATTGAAATAGAAGATTTCTCTAGATGGGGGACAAAGTTTTTGTTGGTCTTTTTTTGCATACTCCAGCCACTGATGGGATGTCTCTTCCCTCTCCCACATCTTCATGTGTACCATCCCGACACTTTTTACCTTTGCTTTCTGCGTCTCCCAGACGTGCAGCTCCTGGTAATGAAAACTCTTGCTGCAACTTTCCAAGCTAAGAAGCAAAACCCCTTAAAGCACGTTTGTCCTTGCAGTAATGTTTTTTTTTTCTTTTCAGGGTTATTCTTTGCTCTCTTTATTTTCTAGGGAGGACGTGTGATTTTTTAAGGCCTTTCTTTAGTCCAGGAGAATCATTTTTCAGTTGTGGTAGCACAGATGAGTTTTGTTTTATACCGGTATTTATAGCGGTGTTAGTTTGATTACAAGGTCCCATAAGGAAAGTTTTTATGACTAGCCTCCCACTTTGTAGAAGATGCCTCACTGTTGTAAAAGATTATAAATAAGGAGCTGCTGCATGGGTTGAAATATTGCTTCATCTGCTTAATTTTAATTTTTGGGGTTGTTCTTTTTTCAGGTCAGATAAAACTCTCCAAGATATTGTATACAAGCTAGTACCAGGCCTTTTCAAAAGTAAGTAGTTACATCGTGCTTTTTTCTGAAGAGTCGAAAAACAAAGCCAGTACTGTTATCCTATATCAATACCAGGAGTTACAGTGTATATACTAAAAGAAAATTGTATGCTCTTCCATCTAGATGAAATGAAAAGAAGAAGGGACTTTTATGCTGCTCATCCGTCAGCTGATGGTAAAAGCTTCTCGTTCACAACTTTAATAAATGTAGCACTGGCCTAGATGCTTTACTGTTTCCTTCTTAACTTACAAATTACATATTACTGTGACAGAATTTTAAGAAGTAAATTCAGCATAATAAAAGTTTATTGCTTTAACAGTTAGGTAGCTTTAATTCATAATCTTATTATGGAGGGTTGTTGGGTTTTTTTCCTTGTTACTGAGAATTGCCATTCTTCCTGATTTGAATTTCAAAATGTAAATTATTGTGGAAATTTCTGCGCAGCTGCCAATGGCTCTAATGAAGACAGGGGAGAAGTGGCCGATGAAGACAAAAGAATTATAACAGACGACGAGATAATAAGCTTATCCATTGAATTCTTTGACCAGAATAGGCAAGTTCCAGAATGGCAATATTTTATGTTTACCTGACCGATAGCAGCTATATTTATTATTTGTTGCAATTGTTTAATTTCTTCTCACAGGCTGGAACGAAAAGGAAATAAGGAGAAAGAAAAATCAAAGGAAGAGGTAAATTTTCTTTTACTCTAGAGGAAATGTAATATACTCAAACATATTTGGGGCAGGTTTGTAGCTCATAAAAACTACACAGGTATGTGTTTCTAGAACAAAAGAAGCACACCTTCCATTCTCGTGCTATGTACAGAAGAGGTCAAACTTCTTCACACAGCTGTACATGTAAACAACTTTTGAAAATAAAAAATACCTGCACTGTTGCTTTTAATATAGGATCTGATTTTTTTGAAGAAAAATAAATTTTATGCAAAAAAATTATTAATTAATTTAAAAAATCAATAAGTAATACATACATATTCTAAGAAGGTATTTACTGTGAGATAAAAATCTACGTATAAAATCAGTTGTGTTTTTGTTTATTCTGGGACTTAATTTACCACTTGTTCTTTTATAAGCAGCAGAAACTGTTATAATTATTTATTTAATAAAGTGCATTTTTTAAAAAATAGCATGAAGTGTCAGAATACAACTTTGGCGGAAGGAATTTCTTGTTCTCAGTGAACTGATTTTCTTTATGCCATCAGGTGAATGACAAAAGATACTTACGCTGCCCAGCAGCAATGACAGTGATGCATCTAAGAAAGTTCCTGCGGAGTAAAATGGATATACCTAACACTTTCCAGGTACCTACTTTTTTAGTCTTGCTATTCTAAGCCTGCTGCTGCTGGTCAGCACTCATTTTCTCATTACAGCCAGCTCGAGCTGTTAGAAATACTACCAGGTATTTTTGGCATGTACAATACACTTATAGGATTATGAACATTAAACTATTTTTCCAGAGAGTTAGGTGACTCTGTAATTTTTGAATGCTGTAAATAGGATGTATCAAGAAATTGCTCCTTAATGTATTTTAAAAAGATCTAATAGATACAAAATCTCCCCATTTCCTGCTGGCTTTTCTACAGCATTTTTTCCCCAGTTTTCTGATATATACATTAGGGGGGTTACTTTCACCTCAGAGCAAACACAGGTCTAGGAGTAAGTGCCTGGATGCTCCTTAATGTGACGATTTGTATCTTGAACAGATCGATGTCATGTATGAAGAGGAACCTCTGAAGGACTACTACACCCTAATGGATATTGCCTACATCTACACCTGGAGGCGGGTGAGTTCGGCCAGCGCGCCTCCCCCTTCAGGGTGCAGGTTGTGGCCCGGGGAGGGCGCTTACCGGAGTCTCCCTTTGCCTTGCAGAATGGGCCTCTGCCTCTGAAATACCGGGTCCGACCTACCTGCAAGAGGATGAAGATCAGTCACCAGAGGGAAGGCTTGAATAACAGCGGGGAGCTAGAAAGTGACTCTGGGAGCGACAAGGCGAGCAGTCCGGCGGGAGGCATCCCCTCCACCTCCTCCTGTTTGCCCAGCCCCAGCACGCCGGTCCAGTCTCCTCACCCTCAGTTCCCTCACATCTCCAGCACGATGAACGGCACCAGCAGCAGCCCCAGCAGTAACCACCAATCCTCCTTTACCAACAGAGCACGGAAAACGTCGATAAATGGCTCTTCTGCCACTTCATCTGGTTGACGGGCCAACCAGTCTACCGCCCCTGCCCCTCCTTTATATAGATCTCTCCATGCCATTACAGCTTTATAGATGCTAATCCATGTGACTATCGTCCAAATTGCTTTCTTTTGTAGTGACACTGAACTTGGCTATAAAAGGCGGACTAGGTGACATTCAGGATGGACGTTAAAGGAAACGCAAGATTGAAATGTAAATTGTTTTCAGAGGGAAAACTGGGAAGCAAACAAAAGTTACACCTTCATCTGTTCTGAGTGATGCGGAGTTGTTTCCGTCCCCATCATCTGGACTCGGGAGTCTCCAGAAGACGATACAAATCCCGGGAAGTAGTTTGTTAATCCAGACTAACTCCTCCATTGCGTTCTCTTCGATTGTTATTGTTCTTATGCTGTTTTGTGAACCTGTAGAAAGCAAGTGCTTTTTCATCTTGAAATCCAACAAAACAGAAAGAATATGCATAGAGTAATGCATATATGTAGCCATGTCACTGTGAATAACAATTTTTGCGTATTAGCCATTTTGATTCTTATGTTGCATCTTTTACTTCTCTGTTGCTGCGCAGAACCGATCAAAAGAAAAGTAAACTTCAGTTTTACAATCTGTATGCCTAAAAGCGGGTATTACCGTTTTATTTACTGACTTGTTTAAATGATTCGCTTTTGTAAGAATCAGATGGCATTATGCTTATTGTACAATGCCATATTGGTATATGACATAACAGGAAACAGTATTGTATGATATATTTATAAATACTATAAAGAAAATATTGTGTTTCATGCACTCATGATATGGTTGTTAAATTTCTAAACTGGTTCGACCCTTGCAGATGCCCCCATTTGAGCTTTGCTCATATTGCAAAAAAAACCACTTTGCGTGTGAGAGCGACAGTATTGGGAAAGCACATCCGAGTCTCTGTAAACCTGGAGGCAATTGGCAATCTTAAAAGGATTTTACAGGCTTTGTCTTTTTTTTTCCAAGTGATATATTTTTACTTTACAAGATGTTGAAGTGATGCAGTGAAGAAAAAAAAAGAAGTTAAAGGACATGGAAGTCTTTGACCTGTTTGATTACTTTTTTATTATTTGGTGTGGTGGGACTGTGTTTTTAAAAGCACACGGAATCATTATAGAAGCCATAATCTATTTGGTATAAATTTTAAGGAACCAGCAAGTGGCTGGATGAAGGCATTTTATCTAAATTTGTTTTAATATATATGTATATGGTACAGTACTAACTTCATTAAAATTTAACAGGTACTTTAATATTTCCAATAAATTGTGGAGAATGCCTCCTCTATAATGCCCTGCAAATAGGTGCATTTTATTAGAGGCTTCTAAGGGTATTATTTTTTTTCCATAGAAGGAACTTTTCCACCATAAAATACAAACAGCCCAGAACACTTTTCTGTTTGTGCTTTGCTTTGGTCGAACTTTGTGTGTGTTCATCACCCATCAGTTATACATTTGTGAGGGTGTTTATTCTATATGGATATTGTTTCATGTTTGTACGGGAAAATTGTAGTTAAACATTTCATTGTCTCCAGTCTGCAAAAGAAGCACAATTCTATTGCTTTGTCTTGCTTATAGTCATTAAATCATTACTTTTGCATATAAATTGCTGTTATTTGTCCTGCTTGTTTTTATAGACCAGGTGATTGCAAATCCTCCACAAGGTTATTGCTTATTGATGTATAATGTCTTGTTAAACAAGAGTTGATATTTTTTTCCTGTAGTAAACATGTACAGTTCAATTTCAACAGTAAAAACTTCAGTTTTATATACACGAATAACTTTCATTTATAGCTGATCAAAGAAATAAACAAATAAAAGGGATAATTAATTGAAAAATAGCAAGTGACCTCTGTTGATAATGTGGTGTTAAAGGACAAACTTCTTGTTCTCATTGGAACTCTTTCTGGGCTTACAAAAGATTTTAGTGGACAGAACATTATAGCGCTACAACAACAACAAGGTGCCTAAAAGTCGCCTGGATTTGTTGGGTTGCCTGCCTAGAAAACATTTGCTCTTCTTTATTTGACCTGGAATTATTCCTGAAAATAAGCAAATGGTGTATCCTCACGTCCCAGGCAACCACAGGTTTTACCTCCTATCTATTCAACCTCAGCCCCTGTTAAACTGCACTGGCTGGGAAGGGAAGAACAGGATTTTTGTGAGGGAGAGTGCCAGGTTCCGCCTGTGCTGCTCTGCATTACTTCTTAAAACCTCAGTGGAACTAAATGCGTTCTAATGTAAAGATATCTCTCCATGCGACCGAGTGTGTATCTTGGCATGATTCCCCCAGCTATACGAGTTATTCGCGCTGTACTGGTTGAATTAGTTCCCCCAAAGACTAGCACTGAACCTGCAGCAGAGGGTTGTACCTTAGCACAGTGATCAAATTGCCCTTATTTATATTTGAAGTAGCTGATAATGACAACTTCTAGCATCAAAACGGAACTACTTTCGGTCTCTATACAGTGTCTGGGAAGCATAAGGCAATGAAACAGGAGCCGGACAATTCCCTTCGAGGTTTATTAAGCTCTCACAGCACTTTCGACGTCTCCCAATTTGACATCTCCCGTCTGAAAAGGAACAAACGTTTCCAGCAGCTCTTCCCGAGCCGCGGAGCCGCCGAGGATGTTTGTGCTGCCATGTGAAACTTTTGTTTCGCTGTTGGCCCGAGGCAGATGGCACTGCCATCCCTACATATATTGCGCAGCACAATTGGGAGGACGATCAAAGATAGCGTCTCGATGTTCTACTTGAGAAGCTGCTCTGCCAACCTCCCGGGTTGCACAATATTTTTCTTCGCAGCTACACAGCGACCGGGTTTTCTTTCAAACGTACGGAAATCTTCCCTAATTGGAAAGAAATCTCAGCTCGCTATCTGCAAGAGGAGTCTTTTCATCACT
Organism: Cuculus canorus; assembly: GCF_017976375.1. Lineage (NCBI taxonomy): Eukaryota > Metazoa > Chordata > Aves > Cuculiformes > Cuculidae > Cuculus > Cuculus canorus. The sequence continues at coordinate 141,294,838 of NC_071402.1, forward strand.
CGACGTCGAGCTTATATAGGTCGAGGGATAAAGCCGAAGGCTGCTGCCATTTTCTGAGCTCATCCAACGATCCGATCAGAGGTAGAGGCAGGGGCGGGCTGCGCCTGATGGAAAATGATGTTTTCTGTCTTCGTCAGACCAAATTTTCCGCCCTGGTTCAGCTGCGGGCGGCTCCGAGAAGTGCTTTTGTGCCCGGCCAGGACGGGGGACAGGCGGTGGCTCCAGCCCCGGGGAAAGGAGGGAGCAGACAGAGCTCCGCGGGGTTCTGGAGAAGACAGGAATAAGACGGAATGCAGAAATGTGCAGAAAGGGAACGAGAAGGAGGACGAGGAGCTTGCGAAGCCGAACTGTCTGTCCCGCAGCACCGAGCGTCGCCCAGCACAACCCGCGCCGGTGCCGAAACTCCCGAACAGCGGCGGCGGCTCCCGGCGGGGCTGCGGAGAACGTGGCTCCGGGATCGCGAGTCCCGGGAACGAAGAGGGCACCGAAACTCGGCGGCGGAGGCAAAGCCGGCGGCAGGCGAACGGCCCGCCGAAGCGATGCTGCTCCGTGTCCTTCCTCCCGCCTGTCACCGCCGCCCCGAGGCTCGCTCCTCCGGCCGAAGCAGGTCCTCCCGGGGCCGGTACCGGGGCGAAGCCTCCTCCTCTTCCACTTCGGCCACCCTTGCCCCTTTTTTCTTCTTCGCGGCTCCGCGCCGCTCCCTCCGTCCCGCTGGCAGAGCGCTGAGCTCCTGCTTCCCAAACATCACTTCTGGGCTACGCGTCTCTCACCACGGCGCAGGAACTCCTGCAGTTCCGATCCTTGCCACCAAACCGGTTCACGAGGACCGGGTGATCTCGCCGTGCCCGGCCCGGGTTCCCGGCCCCGGTCCCGGTGCGGGCGGCCGCGGCCCCGGCGGCACCTTGCGCTCTCCCAGCCCTCACACGGTGAAATTCTCAGACGGTGTTTACTCAGATAAGTGTTTCCTGCTTCCGCTGTTAATTTTTAACGTTCTTGCTTCTACTCTGGGTTCTTGAAACGGATTTCCTTTATTTTACTACAAACAGTTTCTTTTTCATGTTTTCTGCCCGTCTCCCACCCGGAGGACGCCCCGAGGAGAACCTGCTCTGCCGGCCGAGGGGCTGCCGAGCTCCCACTCCCGAGTTCAAAGTAGTTGCCCCGCTCCGAGAGCTCCGAGCCACGGCCGCTTTGTGTTTATTAATTCAAGAATTCCAAGAGGATTCTGGCAGACGGGACTTTTTTCCAGCTCCGCTCCTCTATTCGCTTTCCCCACGACTTACAGAAGAGTCCTACCAGGACGACAGAAAATCTGGGGAAGCCCGGTGAGACGGGGACAACTTTCGGTCTCACCGGCTTCGGGGACGCGGTGTTTCTGTTTATTTCACAGGGATGATGTGGGATTGGGGGGAAAAAAAAAAAAAAAAGGGAAAAAAAGTAAGCAACGGGGAAAGCACGAAGGACCCGCCGTTCCCACGGCAGATGAGGGTTTCCCTGCCGGGGGCGGGCGGGCAGAGGGGTTCCCATCCCCGGTGGCCGCGGCGGAGCGGGGCAGCGCGGGGCACGTAGCGCGGCGCGGAGCCTCCGCGGGCGGGGACGCGGCTCCCAGGGACGCGTTGCTGGCCCCGCGGGTGCCCCGGGCGAGGCCCGCGGGCCGCCCCCCGCGCAGAGGCCATCTTGCGCCTGCGCAGCTCCCCGCCTCGCCCCGCGGAGCTCGCCCCGCGCCCCGCCAGATTCGAACGCGGAGCCCGCCCGCCCCGCGCCCCTCCGGAGCCGTGCGACCCCCGCCCACCCCGCGGGTGCCCCGGCGAGCATGGGGATGCGCCCACCGGGGGACCCACAGGGACGCGGCTTTCCGGCATCGCCCTGCCCTCCCCGGGGTACCGGGGTTCCCCCCGAGCGGGGAGGGGGCGCGGCGGCCATTCGGCGCCCGGTATTTCCGTCGCGCGCAGCCGAACGTCGCACCTCGTCGAGAGAGACAAAGGGCTGCGTGTTCCCCGTGGCCGGGGAGACGCAGATGCTCTCCCCGCGCCGGTGCTCGCGGCGGGGGACGCTCCCCGGTGCCGGGGAGGCTCTTTGGCGGCAGCCTTCGCGGTGTCCCCGCATCCCGCGGGAGGAGGCCGAACGCCGGGCTCCCGGGCACCGCCGGCACCTCTCGCTCCTCCCTCCGCACGTGCGGGGGATGCGCCGGGGACCCCGGCACCGGGCGACATCGTGCCGAAGACCCTGCCGATAGCAGAGGCCTCCGAAACGGTCTGATCGTTGGAAAAAAGGAAAGAAACATAAAAAGATAATATCTAAACCGCCTCAAAACGTATCTACATACAACCCTCAAAAAACTTTAAATGGGAAAAGCGGAGAAAAAAAACCCAACACAACCAAAATAAAAGAAAAACCCAAAGCACCGTGAGCGCGGTGCTGCAAGGGGAGATGTCGGCGTGGGCGAGGCGCAGCGGTGCTGCGGGTGATGCCCCTGGCTGGCAGCTGGCGCTGCGCGGAGCCGCCGCTCCGGTGCAGCCAGTCGGGACGTGTCCCATCCGAAGGGTGGGAGGTTGATTTCCAGGCTGGATGGAGGGCGAAGAGCTGGGGCGGGAGCCCTGGGATCACCGGGCCGGGCGGGGACAGCCCCGCGCCCCGGGGCGCTGGGAGCTGGGGTGACCGGCGGAGCCGAGGCAGGCGCTGGGCGCCAAGAGGGATGCCTACAAGCCACGAGCTGCCATTTTGTCTCTTTTAAGCGGGTTGCCTTTCCCCTCTCCCGGAGCGCGGCGGTGGCTGCCCTAGCCCTGCCCCTGCTCGGCCGCCCTCCTGGGAGGCAGCGGGGGCCGCACCGGGGTCCCGTCGGGAAAGCGCTCGCCAGCCCCAGCCTCCCCAGCCCTGGCGTTTTCCTTGCCACCTCCGCCCTAGGTGCTCGGGGTTTGCAGGCTGTTCAGCTGATTTGTTGCTAATAGCAACCACACGACAGCGATTTGCAGCCTTTTCTGCTGCTGGTGCCTCTCGTTACACCTTCTTCTGCAGACCGGGATGTCGTTGTCTGGCTGCGGCGCGTCCCCACCCCTCTAAGCAGGGACAACGATGGGGCAGGAGGACGGGGGAGCTGCGGGGCGAGCGGCGGGCTCCGCCGGGCATCGTGCAGGTTTGGTTCTTCCAGACCCAAAGGGAAACGCTGGCCAGCCCCGGCGGCCGCAGCCGCGCAGGCTCCGCGGATTTCGCATTGTCTGGCAGCATTGTTGTGAGCTGCCAGCGCCCGCAATCCTCCTGGCACGGGGGGGAAGCGCTGCTGAGTTTACATATGTAGATGTGGGCAGCGTTCAGCGCCAAGTCGACACACACCCTCCCCCGGAGCAACAGACACAAAGGGAGACCTCGTTCCTTTCAAGTCCCCAGAATAAATTAAGCTCCGGCTCTCGGTTTTGGAGCATCCCAAATTTTTTTTTTTTTTTTTTTTTTTTTTTTAATGGCACTGCACAAGCGCTGACGGTTCCGCAGGAAACCAGAGGTGTAACCATACGCACGTGATAAAAAGGGGTCAGCCCTACCAGCTAATATTTCCTGCTCCCATCCTGCAAGTCAACCTGCGATGTTTTTGCCCTTTCATTTATCCCTCATAATTTTTGCTGTGTCTTTGCCTCGTCCAATGGCGACGCGCCAGTCTCCACCAGCCGAATCCAGACCGTTTACATGTTTACGGATACAAGCGTCTGCTCAAATGCCAGCATCGTCCTCTTAGGTGAAGGAAAAGTCCTCTTTCCAGTCTGTTTGAAGCGCCTCGACGTTTCTGTCCTCGCCTCACAGAACTAATTTATTCTATGAGAAAGTCTGACAAATTAAACTCACTACCGAATATCCGGGGAGGGGACCCCAGAATGTCGTTAGCCCCCAGCCAAAGCTCAGGGAGAAAGAGAGGGGACTCTCCACTGCTGTGGTTCCTCTGACAGGTTTTGCTTAAATCGGGTAATGGCACAGCCCAACTTAATTTTGAAAATTAAATTATCCAAGGATTAATCTATTATATTTTGTAGAGGCTATACACGAGATAGATGTGCCTCACTCGGCACACTCTTGGAGAGAGAGCTCCAGTTCCCTACATCCCATTCACTCCCAATATCCTTTCCAGCCTACCCTCCCCTGTCTCCAAAGCCCAGCGCTCCCAACTCCGATCCGCGGCAGCGAGCGGCGGAGTTTGCGCGTTCCTCTTCCCACCAAACGCGCTCAGTCGTGCAAGCGCAGGATTAAAAATCTAATTTCTGTAACCGTGTAAATACTTGCTCCAAGCCTCGAGCAATTTGTCAGAGGTGTGTGGCAGGGGCAGGAGATCCTCCGGAGGCAGATGGGACGGTGTGGAGGGGCGCGGGGGTGCCCGGGTGGTCCCGCAGCCCCGGCGGGCGGTCCCGGGGTCCATCCCGCAGCCCGCGCCGGTAGAAGCCGCCACACCGTGACGCGTGATTGCTGATCTTTTACCTTGGGTCGCGCAGTGTCAAGCCGCGGAGGAGCAGCTACGGCTCGGCCGGCTTTGGCGTGGCGTGAGCCGTCGAGGGGCATCGAGCGTGGCCCTCGGAGCTGCCCCCCAGCCCTCCGGCCGGGGGGGACCTGCGGGGACCCGGCTGTTCCCGTGCGGGGCCGAACCACCTGTTGTCTCGCACCCGCGGGACAGGACCAAGCCCGAAAAGCCAGTGGGATCCCCCCGGCACCCCTCGCCTCCCCAAAAAAAACCCTCCAGGAGAAACTTCGCCCTTTATGGGCTTGGGGAAAATGATGCTTCCCCGCCCCGTTACGGGCGTATGGAAGAGTGAATCAAAGGCTGAGATTAAAGAACACCCACCAGAAAGCGAATGTACGTTATTAATTTGGATAATTGTCGACTGTTCCCCTGGTGTCCGGTTTATTTTTTAAGCTGACGTACGCAGTTCTAGTAACAGCACCCGCCTAAGGATACAGGTTTCTTACTGCTGAGCACCCCGGCAGCAGGCAATGAAGTCTCACAACTACGTCATTTCCATAAATGATTTCCCGTCTTCAGTACTTTTGCGAGAATGGGTGACATTTCCGTAGACCGCATTTGCATGGTGTTTATTCTTCATCATTATTATTAACCATGTGAACAGACTCTCAGTATCGAGCAACGAAATGTAATAGCAAGTTTTGGAGGTACTCAGGGTGCGTTTTTTTCTTTCACTTATCCGAACATTAGACTTAATAATACAGATAAATCAATTTATCTGTAATCGACACATCTGCTTTTTTAAAAAAAAAACCTCTGGAAGTAATTAATCACCGTTTGTTTATTTTTTTTGTTTAAGTTAAGAACAGAAATAAGTATAAAGGAATGTATTTAACAGCTGGTCCCTCCTCAAGTACACATGGTGATAATTTCCCAAAATATTTTCTGTGGCAAACGGCTTTCTCACCAATCTGATTTAATTTGTCTCATTTATTTGTGAAGAGCAGCACATTGGTTTTTTTTGTTTGTTTGCTTAAAGAGAGATTTTTTTCGCATTAAATACTCCTGGAAACACGCGGCTCATTTTAGACCACAATATTGCCTACGTGAGCCCACCTCTTTTCGGTTGAGCAAACCCGGAGATGAATGATTAAAATTGGACGTCTTTCTTCCACTTTTTCAAACTTTTACAATTCGGCTGAATTAACTTCAGCCTTTCAACTTTAAGGTATGAGACAAAACTTTATACTGCCCATCAAATAATATGTTTGAACAGCGTCAATCATCTGATTTTGCACATTTAGAACTTTGCAAAAGAGAATACCAGCCTATGAAATCCTGCAGCCAGTGTGCGTACGTGGCTACGGAAAGGGGCATTTTGTTTTTATGGAATAGCAACTCTGGTTTTCTGCTGTGGATCACAATGTCACTTGGAGCAGCCTGATCGATAGCAGAGCTAACTAGTAACTTCGTTCACAAACATCCAGCGTCTTGGGAATCGTCCTCAAAAGATCTTGGAGGGGGTGCAGCGTCTATTTCCATTCAAATCCCGACGCCCCTGAATTAATTTTGCCGCCCCACAGTTTGCATTAGTTGCTGTAAAGACTGCTAAGGTTGCGTTTACTCCTAGATGCGACCGACCATGCCTTGGCCAACCAGTTGTGAAGAGAACCATTCCTAAGTTGTCCTTGCAGCAGGAGACTCCGATAGGCGAGAAGTGGAAGGCAGCGCGGGAACGATACGCTGCCGGGAAAAAGAATATTAAACCCCACCGTTGTGGAGCACAGGGATACGCGGTACCTGCGCCTGGCAAAGCCACCGGGCGAGCACAGGACCGCCCCCCCGAGCCCGAGGAGAGGGGACGGCGCGGACAGAGAAAGAGCAGCCGGGGGGTGTCCGGAGAGAGCGGGGCTGTCCCCGCCGCCCGCAGCCCCCGGGCTCGTCCCCGGTGCGCTGCGAAACTCCCTGGGGGCGGCGGCGGGGATTCCCGGGAGGAGCCGCAGCGGCGGGGAGAGGGAGGAAAAAAAAAAGAAAGGGGGAGTTAAAACCAAAGGACTCCGCTCCCCGGAGCACAACGGCGAGGGAGCTGCCCTTATTTCTCCTTTTCCTTCCTTTTTATTTCTCTGCAGCCAGGAGCGGGAGCCGGGCAGGGGGGATCCTGCGGGCGCGGCGGGACTCTCGGGCTGCCCGTGCTCCCCGGCGCTCCCGGGCCGGCGGCTCCGCGGCAGGAGCGCGGGAGCAGCACGCGTTCCGCCGGAGCTTAGCGGCTCCCGCCGTGCCGAGGCGCGACGCCCCCATCGCGCGGGGCGAGGCTGGGGGGGGGGGAGCGCGTGGCGGGGCGGGCGCGCGCGTGGCGTCACGGGCGGCCCCGCCCCCCCCGGCGCGGCTTCCGCCCGGTTGCCGTGGCGACGCGTCCGGAGCGCGCGCGGGCGCGCAGCCGCCGCCATGAGCCAGAGGCAGGTCCTGCAAGGTAGGCGCGGGCGGCGAGGCCGGGGCGGGCGCGGGGCCATTGCTCCCCGCCGCTGACGCGGTGCCCCGGCGCTGCCGCCCGCAGTGTTCGAGCAGTACCAGCGCGCCCGGACGCAGTTCGTGCAGGCGGTGGCCGAGCTCGCCGCGCGGCCGCAGAACGTCGGCCTTCTCCAGAGCGCAGGTACCGCCCCCCGCCGCTTCTCCCCCGGGCCCGGTGCTCCGCGGCTCCCCGCGAGGGACTCCGGTAGCCGGGGCCTTGCCTGCCGGCGGCGTGTCCCGCCGTGGCTCTGCGGCAGGTTCCTCTCGCTTAGGTCTCATAACTTGTTTTTATTTTAAGGAAAACTCCCGCTTCTTCGTTTACTTCCTCGTGCTTCCGATATAGCTTTATGTAAAGTGTCCAAAACGGATTTCCCGGTGGAGCCGGCACTGGTTTGCCAAGGAAAACCTACTTTAGAAGTACCTGGTTTTATATTGGCTTTACAAGTTGTTCCTGAATTTTTCAGTGCTTTTTTGCCGGCGGATTTGCTGGGCTTAGGAGGGAATTGCCGTTATATTGCTGTCGTGGGATGTCGTGAACCAAATTGAGCAGTTTTAGAAACAGGAGCTGTGGGAGCACTTGCACCAGCTGTTGTGCTGCTGGCATCTGGCAGACCCACCGCGTTTGTCCGGAGTTCCTCTGCTTAAAAGAGGGAAAAGAAAAGCTCGGTAATTGATTACCTGAAAGCTGGGTTGAAAAAGTGCTGTGATCCGTATCTGGTTTACCATATGGTATTCATGGACCGATTATGTTTTGGATTGTCTTGATTTTGTTTTTAATACCTGTTTCCCAAATCTAGTAAAGCTGTCAGTCTTTTCTGAGATACAGTGGGAGCAAGCAAACAAAAAAGAAAACTAGTGGAGTAAATACTTTCACTTTTAAGTTGTTATATTTGCAACTGTCTGTTAAGATGGTTTTGTTGAAAACCTGTCACTTAAATTCTTGTTAAAGAAACATTTGCTTTGATTTTGGGAGTGAAACATCCATACCCGGCCTTTTGTGGTGCCTTTCTGTGCTGCTTAATTTTTGTTCTTTTTTTTCCCTTTTTGTCTTTCAGTGAATTAATGCCATTGCTGTAGTTTGTACAAATGATCTGTATTTATCAGAGGGACATCTTAACCCTAGGAATAATTTCTGTCTTATTTGTAAGAGGTCCGTCTATGTCCATTTACTGTTCTGGTCTTTAGTTGTTCACAGAGATCGCATTCGTGCAGCATTTCTATTTTAAAAAAGCAAACAAAGTGCTAAGCTAACTTTAATTGCACTGTATTTCTTGTTCTTAAAGTAATTATTTAGTGGAATCTGGTTGGTAGCTTTAGCTCAGCGCTGATTTGTTGCTTGTGCAGAAGAAATACTCAGTTGAGAGGCCTGCAGCTTTTTTCTGTGCACAGCTGGTGTTGGTCTGAAGGCTGTTGACTTTACAAGGATCATGCTCTGGGGTAGTGATGTAGAAGTATGCTTTGCTGTAGAGTATCATCCTTCTTGGCTCGTTCTGGTACCGAGCTGCTTTTCCACAGACTTTAGTTTTTCAGATACTAGAAAAGAGGCAAATGTCTGCAAATATGGTATTTCCTATTGCAGTTTATTTGAATGGCTGAGCCCCACATATATTTTACCCTCTTCCTCAGCCTGTGTCTTTCACACTAATTCACAGTTCTATAATTAAAATGATAGCTGTTAGTTTTGACCTCTTCTGAAGTGCTAGATATAGGTTTTGAAACGTTCTCCTAAACAAATGTGATTATGTGGTTTTTAAAACCTACCACCAAATAACATTGTGATTTTTGTCCTTTTTTTTTTTTAAAAAAAACCCCACTAATACACAATTCTAAGGCATAGCTGTCTGGCAGATAACTGGTGTACCTTTTATGGTCTTGATCTAGTGAGCTCTGGAGCAATGATTTGAGAAGGAAGATGTCTGTCTATGCATGTATCTGTATAAATTTGCATACAAGAGAATCAGGGTCTAGTTTCTTGGAGATCACTGTTTTAAGTAGATGTGCAAGGCCTTTGTCCTCTGTCATTCTGTATTAGCTGTAGGAGTCAGGGGCACCTTGCAGAGTTCTGTGTTTGGATCTCAAAAGCAGTCAGGATTTAGTCTTGCTGGCTGAATCAGAAGGCAAGATTACAGTAACCTGAATTGAACAAAATTGAGCACTTAAAATATACTGTAGTGCACTCTTGTATTATTTGCCTCGGTTTATATTCCTAGTGCATGCAAAACTCAGACTGACAGCAGTGAAAGTTCATTGCTCAAGGAATAAACGGTTTGGTCCCATTTTTAGAAGTCCTTTTGATAAATACTTAGTATCGTATAAGGAAAATAAATACTAGTTTGGGACCTTGTGCTTCATGGAGGTGTCTTTACACACCATGAAGGATGGAAGTGTGTTTAAAAAAATAATTCTTGACTACACTATAAGCCTTGCTTCTGTAGTATTATACCAGGTACAAGTGGCAGTGTTGTTTGAAAGTAGATGGCAGTTTCTTACACTGACTTGGCTGTTGAGAAACCTTAAGGTACCATTATTTTAGAGACTTGTGTAACCTGTAAGGAAGACTGATGAGAGCTGGCAAGCTTTAAAGAGGGTCAGAGAGGGCCAACAGGAACCCTACCTTTTCCGAGACCATCTTTCTCCTGAGGCTTCTATATCTCATCAGGCTCTGGAGCTGCCCACTCAGCAGAAATTCTGAAAGTGGTTGCAACCAGGGAACTGGAATCTGGCACTGGACTTTAACACATTTACATGGCACTGGTAATGTGGTCAGGAATGTCCTGAGGGGTTAGTACCTGGGAGCTCAGCAGCTTTCTGGTAGCAGGGAAGTGCAAGGAATGAGCAGAGAAATTCCTTTGTCAGAACTCATTCCTGTGTGTTTTCCAACTCAGTTGTTGGCTTTGATAAGGTTGTTCCTTATGATTAAATGCTAGCATGAATAATAATTGCAGGGTTTATCCTTTGAATGTTTAATTAATGGATATTTGTGGAAAAAAAATCTTCAAAACCCCTAACCTTTCTCTGTTTAGTAAATAAATACTTGGAACAATGACAGACAGTTCATTTATCAAATCTCATTTCTAGAGGGCTGCTGGCTAGTGGGAGAAACTACTTTGATAGTAGTAGGTTTAAGCATATTCTTTAAAAATAAATTAATCATTTGGCAGCTGCAGTTCGTGAAGTTTGTTACTGTACTGCATTATTGAGCCCCATACATCCCTCTTCCTTTCAAAATTAAAAATCCCAGAAATAGACTATTTTCAGTTACAATGGCAGATGAACTTGAGTTGTCTTTCTTTCCCTGGGATTTAGGCAGCTTTCTGTCTTCTAAAAAATTTAGGAGAACTGAACTGGTTGTAGCATGTTTCTAAGAGTAGTGGTGTCTTGCCTATGTGTAACTAGGGCTCCATTGCAAACCCTTGTGGCGTGGCAGATTTTCCCCTACTTCATGGTCTGTAATGGATGATGTCATGAGTGTTAGTTCTCTCCCAGAGCTATTCCACTAATCATAGAATTGCTAAGTTGGAAAAGACCTTTGAGGTAATCTAGTCCGACTGTACCTGTCCACTACTAATTCATATCCCTAAGTACTTCTTCTACCTGTCTTTTAAATACCTCCAGGGATGGTGACTCAAGCACCTCCCTGGGCAGCCTGTTCCAGTGCCAGATAACCCTTTCAGTGAAGAATTTTTTCCTAATGTTCAGTCTGAACCTCCCCTGGTGCTACTTCAGGAGTGGGAGAGAAGTATGCAAAGTGGCATGAAAGGCAAAAGGTTATCTTTGGAATTGTAGAGGGTCAAGTGAGGACAATGTCTTTCCCTGATTTTTGATGATGTGGTAGTGCCTGCTGAAGGATGAAGTAGGCTGTGTATTAAGGGAAGTACCAGAGAGATGATGGAGAAGAAAGTAAATGCAGCTGAGGCTGGAGGACTAGCTTTTTCTGTAACTCAATCAACTGAAAGCTCAACTGCTCCAGGATTCTTCCTCTTCTCAACCTCCTAGCTTGTTTGGAGAAGATTTACAAGTAAAAATTTCGAAGCCAGAATTTGTTGGGAACTTCTGTCTCATCTTAGCAAGTGGCCATTAAAAAGAAGCAGCTTCTTGTGACCACTCTGATTTTTTGTGTCTGTGAAGGACTGAGTGGTGGCCACTAACTAGCCCCATGAGGGGTGTTTCAGAAACTTAGTCCTCTTGGAACAGGATTATTTCTCCTCCATTAATGCAGAAACAGGGTCTGAAAAATGATCAGCTGGATCAGCTTTTAAGGAGGAATGTATTGCTCCTTGATCCTTCAGAAATCTGCAGCCCCTCTGTCAAACTGAATCTGCAGGATTTCTCCCACCATCTAGCAACTGCTGTATGAATTACTTGATTGCCTGGAGTCTCTGTTACCAAATGTTATTTATGTTCCTTTTGATATTTGGAGGATTGTAGTTGTGCTGTGCATGGAGCTATCCCCGTGAGGAGTCCTTTCTTGAGGTGAGTCACACTTGAGGAGTATGTACTTAAGACGTGTGTACTGTGTCATCTTTGGAAGAGGCCGTGTCAAGACAAGCGAGTATGAAAGTTCTCTCCCTCACTGTTCTTCTGGGCAATTTCTTTTAAGTCTCGTACTTCAAACTCCCTGCCATGCTGTTCCTAGGAAAGGGTAGTTGAAGGTAGGGAGATAGTTTGGGGCAGAAATAAATTTCCATTTTATTTCCTTGTTAAATCATCTGAATTTGACATCAGGAGCTCTGCAAAATCAAGGTGATATGAGTGTCTGAGTGCTAAAATAGCTTTGTGAATGTTTTCAATGTAACACGTAGCACACAAAACCTGAGAAGACAACATTATATTTGATCCACAGCATAAATTAGAAGAAAAGAATCTTCAAGACAAGAGTGTGTTCAGAGACAACAGTAGCGCACAGTGACTTTTTTCCACATTTACATTTTAAGTTGGAAATACATTTTGGTTTTGAGGAAGGAGAATAGGGTAGAGTGCTTATTTTCACATGCAGAAATGGAGAGAATTTGAAATGTAGAATGATGTTTCTCTGACTTGTGACTATTCAAGTTTGGCAAGGGTTTGATGGGCACAGGAGGAGGGTAAAGGGATTCTGCCTGACTTTCAGTTGTTTTTTGCCAATAAATCATAAAGACCAAATGAAAATTGACATTTCCAAAATAGAGACTGTTTGTTTGGCTACAGCGACTTGGAATGAAGAAACTTGGAACCTGCTGCTGTCCTGAATGTGTTTGGTTTTTTTTTTTTTTTTTCCCCCCTCCCCAGATAGGCATTAGCCAGCACTTGCTTGCTAAAAGAAAGCGCACAAGCCTTTGCAGAACAGCTCCACTTGAGAAGTGTGCGTAAGGGTGATTCAGCTTCTAAAGCGTGTCATTCTTTAAACCAAATCTGAGTGGGATAGAAAGGGGAATCATTCCTTGCCCGAGGTCAGTCAGGGTTCTGTGATGCAACAGAGAATATTTGGCAGTAATTCTTCATTACTCTGTTTCTGAGTTGCTAGTGGGAACTCTTCCAGAACAAATCTAGTCCAGTGGCCTAAATGCCTTATTTTGTAGTTTAATTTCTGTGTTGCTGCCTTTGAATTAGTGTTAATGAATTTCCTACTTCTGTCACAAAAGACTTATTTAGAAGGCCACCAAAGAGTTCTCGTAAAGTTTTCGGTAGCAAGACACTGCTACTCCCTGCTTTGCATAACCCTGTTAACTTGAGTAGATGGTAGAGGTAAAAGAAAGTTGTTGGAAGGTTCCTCCCTATTTTCCTGCTTTAAGATAACGTTAAAGAAAGCTGAATGTAATTCAAGATGCTGATAAGAACACTAGCTTGGACCTCTTTGGAAAAGAGGGGTAGACTTTGCTATAGACAGAGAAGTCAAAAGAAATGAAGAGATCATATAGAAGAGCTCACCAAATACAGTGGTCTCCAAGAGAAGGAGCTGGATTGGACGGGAAAGCTTCCTGCTGTGTCAGTTGTAGAAGGAAGGATGGGCATCTTGGTTTTCCTGTAGAAGTTTTCACACTCTCAGAATTAATTGCTTATTTTTTCGAAGTGCTGTAAAGAGAAATACACAGTTTGCTGAAGATATAAAAGTCATACCAATGGTGAAAAACTCATCAAGCAATTGGTCTTGCAAAGGAGTCAGAGATGGTGGATAGCATCTCAATACAGAGAAGGAAACTGGTTTTAAATAAGGTGGGAAGTAGAGCCAGAAGCTTTTAATTGTGTTCAGTGTGCAGGCATAATCTACGGGGCTATCCACTCCTCTCATTTAATTTGGTGTCAGTGCAAGGCCTGTACAGCAATAGGAATTGATTTTTCTTTTTCTTATTCCACCAAAGTTTTTGTCATGATAATTATTTATTAACTGTCTTTTCTCACATGCAGACCTCACTTTCAGAAAATGTATTTTCCTTGAGCACCAGCACAGTTTCTTTTATTTCTAATCCTTTTCCATGCAGTCACTGTTTTTTTCAATCCCATTTTAGCACCTTGTGTCTTTTCTTCAAACAGTAATTCTCATTTCACTGATCCTCTCTTTCCTCACCTTCAGGTTCATCAATGAAAATAATTTGTGATAGAATGTTTTGTGCTAACGTTTGTCGTCACCAACCTCTACATGGTTTATACTACAATGAAATGAAGGGTATTGGTCATGGGGAGAGATGCTGCTTGGGAGCATTTTCAGGCTCAAAGCTTTTTAGCCTATTCTAGAAGTAAAATCTGTATTAGCTAATCTTGAAAATGCAGATGATATAAATCTCATGTTTGGGGCTATTCAAAACATATGTATATAGGTAAAATTTCTTAAATGCAGTTTTACGTTTTGTGGTGCTTAGGTATATCATGCAGGCCAGAAACATGTTGCATGGTCTGGATCTAGATCATGGGTTCCTTCTGGGTAATGTTATTTCACTGGATTTTGAGACCATCACCAGCATGGAACTCTCTGCCATATCCTGCTTCAGTGTCCTACACATCAGGTTCCTGGCTTTCCTAGGGTCAAGACACTGCACACGGAGGCAGTTGTGTTCCTGCCCTTCAGTATCTTTTATACTCATAAAAATTGGTTTTTTTTTTTTAAAAAAGAAGAATTTCTTTTTTTTTTCTTGTTTTTCTTTACTAGATAATCTTCTTTTCATATTATCTCAACTTAAATGCTCACATGTAATATCTAAACACTAAATACAAGTGCACTACTTCTAACTGTTCCTGCTTTACTGAAATACCTTCAGTGTAAAGAGTCAGAAGAGTATGAGGTCCACTTATCAATTTCAGCAGCTGTTTGACCATGCAACTGATGTTAGAGCAAAGGACAAGAAAATGCTCTCATGTAGAAGGTGCTTGCTAGAAGGTAGCTTGCTCTAGGTGATGTACGGGGTTGGCACCAACTCACATGGTTTTTTATTTTTACTTCTAATTTGTCATGTAAAGTAGTTATTGTAATTTGATATGGAGCTTGCTAATGAGACTGTACCTGCTATTTGGGAGAAGGTGTCAACATGTTGGCCGCATACTGAAGTAGGGATTTCTGCAAAGTGCTAAATGAAATCACATTGATCTTACAGTACTGAAGGACCTAGTTTTTGTCTGTTGGTACACAGGAGGCCTCTTTCAGCTTCCACAGGCTTCGATAGAAGCGTGAGCAGGCCCCAGCTGTATTACAGGCCTATTTTCATAGGTTCTACATGTACATGTTCAATTAATGCATGTTACAGAGCCATTTTGGTACTTCTGAGTCCTATTTAGACATTACACTTTCCTCCTTTTACTGTGTTGCTCCCCTGAGACCTGTGTTATTTTGACTTATGAACATCCTGGAAGGTTGTATCTCTCTCATGGCAATGCAACTTCTGTCTGGAGTGTTGACCTTCCAAGAACAAATTCATTACTGGTCAGCATGGCCTCTATGATTAGTTTTACCCTCCTACCACTCTTTCAGAGTCATCTATAGATTATCAGGCTGTTTTCTTCTTGCTGGGAGCAATTTGGTTTTGGTTTAAAATAAATATTCTCTGTGAGAATTACACTGCTGCTCAACTTTTTTTCTTTTCACAGTGTCCTTCTAGACAGAAGTATGCTACTGGTGTAACTTGTTATAGCCTCCATCCCTTTGGACTATCCCTTGTTCCAAGGCCCTCGTCTTTTCTGTGTTATGGTGTGCCTGCCTGTTCATCACTTCGGTGTCATTTGCCTTTAGACGGATCCCACTGTAGTGGGACTATCGCACCAAAAGACCTTTGTTCACTACTTATAACAACAGAAGGCCTAGGGAAGGGAAATCTTGGTTTATTCCAGAGTCATCCAGCTAAATCTTTATCTTTGTTAGCAAAAAAATGCAGTGGAAAGAGACAGCTGACATGGAGATTTCCAGCTGTGGCTCTGAGTGTTTGGTGTTTTGTTGTAGCACTTCTGCATCTTCAGAAAGCATTGTTTTCTCGCTGAGGTATAAAGCTCAGAAGTGTTAATTCATGCAGCTGGCTGGGACAGGGGCAGTGCTTTTGAAGAATCTCAGTGCAAGTAATCTTCCCTTCCTAGACTTTACCAATCGTATTTTTTATTTAACCTTGTGGGTCTCATTTATATGCCTCTTGAGGAACCTTAGTTTAACTGTAGGAAGAGCTTCCAGCTACAGAGTGTTCATCATTGACCATCCCTGTTGCCTTTCGCTGCATCTTTTCCAATTCTATCCTAGAGGAGTGTATTAAATGTAGGATAGATTTATATAATAGCATAGTGATGGTCTCTGCTTTGACCTCTGTTCCTTTCCAGATAATCCTGAGCACTCTATACTTCTGTGGGTGAAGTTTCTTTTTTGCTGTTGAGCAAGGAGCTGGTATCTCCATGGAATTCTCTTATTCTAACATTGAGAGCTTTCTCCTGGGCAGAAAGGATCTGTTTGGGGTTCATCGGTGCATATGGGAGGTTGGGATTGAGTTCCCCCTGTGTTCCATTTCACTTGGCATTTTGTTACCCATTCATCCAGTCTCTAGTTTCTTACAGTTTCCCTCCTTGGTACTGCCTTGGATAACTCTGAGTCACTAACAAAGTCTCACCTTGCTGTTCATGCCCTGTTCCAGATCATAGATGAATAGGGAATGGCACATGCATGGAGGCCTGGGGAACTACACTGTGACTTCCTCTGTCTTGTTGCAAGAATGGAAAGTTTGCCCCTCCTGCTTCCTATTTTTGGCCAGATGTTTATCCATTTAAGGACTTTCTTAGGCCATAACTGCTAATGATTCGTGTAACAGCTGCTTACCTCACCTGTAATTTCAAATATAGCGAAATGATAGAAAATTATGTATATAAAGTTACATATACAAATGATCTATAAATAAATTTAGTATAAAAATATAATATAATATACATTATAAATATATATAATATATATAAATTATCTAGGTAAAGAATGGATATGTATTCTTTCATTTAAAGAGTGGACACTCGTATTCTTTCGTGTTTAACTTATACATGGTGGATTAATCAGTGAAACCCCATCATCAGCAATAACATAATAAGAAAATCTTCAGCTCGACTATTCAGAGTGTAATATATTATGGATGTTTGTCCCTAGATCAATCATTGCTTATAACAGATGGAATGTAATACGGTGTAATTTCAAGGCAGAGGTTCTGCTGGCATATGGAATGAGTGACGTGCCAATGTCAGCTCACCTGGACCTCCAGATGGAGTTTCCTGTGCACAGTTCAACAGGTGCATTTTATATGTGTTTGAATATACCTTATTTTCTCGTGTATACTTTAACACATGTATTTTATAGATATTTGAATGTGGCTTATTTCTACGTGTGACGTTTTCTTATATTTCAGAAGTGTTTTGTACCTATGAATAATGGGCCGAAACATTGCTATGTGTCAGCAGTGCTGTCCAAGTGCCGCCTCCATTTCAGTGGAACACCTGGAATTCCTACAAGTTTTTATTCCCTCGAAGAGTAATATAATGGGTTTTTATGAATAAAAGCAAATGTTTAGAAAAAAATTTGCTTACCAAATGGGCTTTTCTCTTTCTGCTGCAACTCAGGTGTAGTGTCTTTGCTGAGACCTCTTTTGCTGGATGTCGTCCCAACTGTTCAACAGTCTGCTGCTTTGGCTCTTGGGAGACTTGCTGATTGTAACAATGACCTGGCAGAGGCAGTTGTGAAGGGAGACATTCTTCCACAGCTCCTGTGTTCATTATCTGAGCAGAATGTAAGGCATCATTGTTTTCTTAAGTAATATATGTTTTTTAACTGTTGCACAAGGAAAGGGCGGTCTTTCTGTATCAGCTCTCTACTGTTATTCTAATGTAGCAATAAATGTACTGAAGTTAGAGACAGCATGTGTGTTTGAACTCCTGAGAGATAGATGCGTACTGTGTGCCTAAGTATGAGTTTAAAGAAGCTTGACTTTAGAACAGCATATTACCTTTTAGTGCACTATAAAAAAAATCTATTCATAGCAGTGCTATGTTTTTTAAATATTAAGTGATGCTTTATAAAAGGTCCCTCTTTAAAAATGAGACAATTGGAGAGCTGTGGTGATAAGTGACTGGGATTTGTCAATGATGGCAAACACTTGTTAAATATGTACAGAACTTCTGTAATGAAATGTTTACTATCTCCTTACATAGCCTTTTTGGAATCTGTATCAAGAGGAATATCAAACCATTCACAGAGGAAACTATACTGTTTTCATATTCATATTTGTCAAAAAAAACACAACAACAAAAAGTTGTCATGATTGCAGTGCGAATATATTGTGTGGTCTCTTGTTTTTCCTTATTGACATTTTTCTTCAGGTTTTGCATTTCAGCCTTGATTTTTCCAGAGATCCTAACCTAGGTTAACAGAAGAACTTTCAAATAAGGTTCCTAATAACTGGAAAAAGAAAGAGACGGCTAAGATTTAAGTGTGTTAAATGTAATTTGAAAAACTACATATTTTCATTTTCAGTCTTTGAAGAAAACGTAAATGTAAATGCTCAGTGGATATTTTTTTGTATGTATCTGGTCATTGCCTATACAATTAGTATAAAAAAAAAGGCCGAAATACCCCCCTAGATGTCAAGATACTGGTATAGTATGGAAAGAAAGTGGAGATTTTATTTAGACAAATTTATAACCATCTTGGGTATTTTGTCTCTATTTTTAAGGGAAGAAGGGGAATAAAACTCTCTATCCTCTTATTTTGAGTTGGAAGCTACTCCCTGCTGCAACTCAAAGCCCTTGCTAAATTAGCTTGAGTACCCTGATTTATCTCTTCCATGTTGCTGCCTGTGCTGTCATTACATCAAGATGGTTGTAATTCAGAATCACTTGGGGCAGCAGCAAGATTAGTGTGAGGTCATGGAAAGCTTGCTATGGCTTGGTGACTGAGGGCAAGAGAAGGAAACTCATTATCCAGTTCATGCAGAGTTTAGCAATAGATGCAGTTTGTTACTTCCCATAGGCAAAAAAAACCCAACCCAAATATGTTTCCATTCCACTTACTCTTTGTGTATCAACATCTATATATAAAGAGGAGATTCTTTGAGCACACAATAAATAAATACTGATTCTAATGATTTATGGAGAACAGTTGCAGGGTGACATTGCAGATAAATGTTTTTTGTAATTAAACTGAGCAAAATACAGTTTTACAGTGTGTTATGACTGTGCCTATGAATACGGTTTACTTGTAAATAAATGTGTTTTGAATAATAAAAACAAAGAAGGGTTCTTCTTTGCCAGGAGCATAATTACTTAACAGAAAAAACATGACCATATTTGCACAGACGTAGACTGGTGTAAACAAGAAGAACTCCTTAAAGTTCAGCAAAACTTAGAGTAAGTTGCATTATCCAGGGATTCAACCATTTGTCTGTACTATTTCCCTTAACTTCTGTTCTCCCTAAACAATGTTTGGTGTTTGCTTGTAGATTATTTTTACTGTACCTGCTTGTAGGCCTTAACTCAGAAGACTGGATTTTTGACATTCAGGAATTCTATCAGTACTGGTAAACTTAAGTAGGGTCAGGGCATGTGTTTGAGCACTCTAAGGTCACTGTGCTCTTTAATCGTTAACGTGCTCTGATGTGGTTTTATCCAATGCCAGCCATCAAACTGCTGAGCAGTGCCACACATGGTTTAGGGGGTAGCACAAAACCATGTGCTTTGAGGGAAGAGGAGTTTATGTAGATGGACATTGTACACTGTGTCACTTAGACAGCAGGGAGTGTGGAATCATTGCTGATACTCCTCTTTTGCCTTAGTGCTTTAGATGAGACTTTCAGAGGTGTTTGGGCACCTCACAGGGTGCACAAAAGCGTTCACGTCGTTCTTTGTTTCTCTGGACTTGATCCAAAAGGGATGTGGGCTCTGTATTGTTAAGGTTTTGCATACCTTGACAGTAGGAATTGAGTACTCTTACATGCCTAGGCTCCCTGTGCAGAGCAGGGGAGACTCAAGCATCTTGGAATGAGGTTAAAGTCATTGGGCACACAGACAGCCCTTTAGCTCTAGTTGGTTGGACTGGTCTGTCAACTGCCAGGCTGGAGAGCAGCCTCTGGGCACGTGGATGTAGCAATAGATTATTTGTGTCCCAATGAATCTTGTGTTCATTGCTGCATGGTGGCTTCAAGAGGGAGTTGAACTGTCTTTCACTTAACACAGTTGTCTGTGCCCAGAGTGCTTTAACTGGGCTTTGGGTTCTGAAACTCTAAGGCAAGGGAAGAAATTTAACCTTCAGCTCCCACATCCCAGTGATGGTTATGAAACTGCAGGAGAATGAAATGTGACTTTTGGGGGAGGTCTTTAACTGTGTGTTTAGAAGAAATGACAACCACCACTGTAGTTTACCTGGAACCTCATGATGTGCGCAGCATCATACATTATACATATGCTCAAAACATGTATTTGATCCAGCACTGAGGGAGACGGGTAGTACTGAGACAAGTGCTTGGATTTGGTCTGATTTGAAATCAGAGGTGTTGAGCTACTTAGTCATTTTCCAAATGAGGTGTTTCTGGGTACAAGCAGGAGTAGAATTGCAGGCTGCCTTGTCAAAACCGAGGGTCATCCAATGTCGGGTGTTTGGTGGGACAGGTTTTCAGGATCTTGGCTGTGGGCTCAGGCAGTATTTAGGCATTTCAAGATTCAAATCATAAATCGTTTTGGTGGATCTAGTTCTCTGTGCCTTGTTTCCTATTTGCAAACTATGTTTTGTCATAGAGATGTTGTGAGGGTATATACATTAGAAACTGTGAAACCTTGTAAGTGTCACAGATGGGTAGAATTATTTTAGGAGCTTGCCCTGCATAACCTGTGTAATCTGGCCAAGTATGTTAAGAGCTGTTGTTTTTGCAGCTCTGTCATTCACTACTCACTTAAACAAACAGACTTATCTAGACTATTATCTTTTCTCCATATCCTCTTAGCCTGCTCATTTTTTCTGTTTGTTTATGCACTTACTGCAAATTTTTGATCACAAGCAGTTTCAGAAAAGGACTATAAGGTTCACTGTGTGATCTTTGGTGGTCCTGATTTGGATCTGTATGAGATATTGCTGCTACTAAAAAAGTCTTACTTACACAAGTCTGCACTGTATGAAGCTTTGAACTACTTAATGTTAGTAAAAGCTGTTTTATTTTTCTTTCTGTTTTTTATAGCGTTTCTACAAGAAAGCAGCTGCATTTGTGCTAAGAGCAGTTGGTAAACATTCTCCACAGCTAGCTCAGGCAATAGTTCAGTGTGGAGCACTGGAAATGCTTGTGATTTGCTTAGAAGATTTTGACCCTGGAGTCAAAGAAGCTGCATCTTGGGCACTTACGTACATTGCCCGACACAATTCAGGTAACAGGTTTCATATGTGTTATCTTTCAGCTTAGTGTTATGTAAGAGTTTTAGCAGATTGCATTATTGTAATGTTCATAAATAGAACAAGATGCTTTTTCTTCTCTACTGTTAGAGAATTTTAAATTTGGAATAAAAACCTGCTCTAACTATACCTGTCTGAAAGTGGCATATTGGACACCAGCAATACCTGGTTAGGAGAGGTGTTATAACAGGAGATGTATTGGGCCTGTGGCCAGGAAATGACAATCTGCTTTATTCTCCTTCAGGAAGAAATTTCAGCATCTTTATGTATTGTGTGTTACCATGGAACAAAGTTTCTTTTGCTTGACATCAGTTCTTACTTTATATACGTAGTAAAATGGAGAAGCCTAGGCAGGACCAAGTTTCATTCAGCTTACAGCCTGCAGGATCAGTGTGCCAAATTCATTGCACTAGGTTACCATTAGCCAATAGACCACACTCTGAGAGTCAGGAATAGATCCTAGGAATCTGATACCAAGCAGTTCTCTGCTGTGTCACAAGCAGTTCTGTAACTCGCTGGCAGTGTCATGTTCCTATTTAAAAGCTGATCCATGTGGCTGATAATTCTTTCACCTGCTAGTTATATAGTTCAAGTAAAAGTTAAGAGCTGTGAATGAAAGAACTGAGGGAAGAAACTGCTGGCTGGAAAGGGTGGGAGAAATGGCTTGTGTTCGCATTATTTAAACTTGTTGTAGGATCGTAACATTAACTCATGCATTTATGTTTGGTTTTGACTCTAAAGTGTATGTAGACTGAATTTGGAAGTGGTTTTCTTTCTTTTTTTAATCAATACAGAGTGTTGGACTGCAGAAGGCATTGGGGATTTTCCCTTCCCACTTGGAGAGAGGGTTAGCTTGCTGGGACAAAGTTGTCAGCACCTTCCTAAGAGTCTGCTTTTTCTGGGCTCAAATTCATTCTTGGGGAACCTCTGTGTGCTAAAGTTCTTTTATCTTTTGGTCACCAGGTCTGAATCCCACCTGGGTTGGTGGAAAATAATTGTTCCTTCCAAAGATATTTGTTTAAGTGTTATTTGAAAGTGCTCCTTTGTATAAATGTGTATAGTGTAAGCGTGTGGCTTAGCATAAACATTTCTGTAGTTTTGTTATGTCAGTGAATCAATATTGACTCACTTCAGTTGCCCTTCATGCTATTCACTACATGAATGCTGGCTGATCTTTAGGGTGATCCAGTTTGCTCTGTGATGACATTCTTTGCAAAGATGGAGGTGATGTGGGGGTATCGGAAACAACAAACTTCTTGCACAATTTTTTTATTCCATGGTGTGAATTGTTTATTCATTGACAGTAAATGGGTGCATGTATAGTGTCAATTACTGCCAGCAATAAGAACAGCATTTTCAGAAATTAGGTTGAAATTGTGAGTGCTATGAAGCTGCAAAAATCAGGATGCAGACAGATTACGAGATGTAGTCAGTTTAAAAAAAAAAACCCTAAACAAAACAAATGTGAAAAAACCTGTTCTTCCTTTACCTAGCTAAGGCAAATTCAGGGGATTTACCTTCTTCTATAACACAGTCACAGGAAGTTTCTAAAATGATTACTGAAAGTAGGGGAGTTATACTGAAGAAAGATCACTGTGCATGGTATGTTTCTTACACTCCTACAAGCATGCCTTTGCAACAGGATATTGCTGGAGATGGGATGCAAAGATTAGAGGGACCTGTTTTCATCAACATCTGGTGTTTACTGTTCAAGAAACTCTGGATTAGACTCACATACTTGTGTTGACAAAATTCAACAGTTATGATTTTCTGTTATTAACTGTCTGTGGACACATATTGCAGCTTAAACTCTATTTTTAGAGTTGGGTGTGAAGTGGTTTTCCCCACCCACAAAAGGTTTTTCAGTTTCAAAAATTATTTCAATTCCAAACTGGGACAACATTAAGACAAGATTTTATTTTTCTCTTCAGAAAAGACTGGTGGGTAGGGAGGCTTAAATGCCCCAGCAAGAAAAGTTCAATAATTGGGACATATGTCTGGGATGTAGGGAGGAGACAGATTAAAGTCCTGATCTGTCTTAGGCAGGATGTGAACCTCTGTGTCTCCCTGAATGCACACAAAGGCTCCCAGCATTTGAGGATAACTGTTTTGCAATGGGAAGATCTTTCTGCTTTTAATCAGAAATTCCATCCATGACCTGGTAAAGCTGCTCTCTAGGAACTGTGGTGTCTGTTCCCATGAAAATATTTCCATTTTAAGAAATCAAGTCTTTTTTTTTTTTTTTTTTTCTGATGAGAGCATTCTCTGGTTAGCAAGTTCCTTAGTGTCTCCATACAACGATCTCTTAAAATGCGGTTCTGTTATGAACAGATGTCTCCAGAAGGCCTGTGAGATTTTAGGTCAAGACAGATGTCTCATGATATCTCAAGATACTAGAAATCTTGCCAGGTCAGATTCCAAAATTTAGGAACAGCTCTTGCAGTTCTACTCTTTCTTGAAGATCCCTTTGAGATGAATTTCAGATATTGATCTTACTCCATCGTGTGCAGATCGGTGTGCTGTAATTTTTCCCATTTGTTACTTCTACTATTGGTATTTGAAAATAAGCGTAAGTTGTTTCAAATACTATCAAAATACCATTGGGTGCATGAAAAGTGTTTTGTAAATTTTTACTTAGGCCATATTCAGTTACTTTTAAACTGCAAAGTTCTTGTGTTTTAATTATGCAAATAACTTACCTTTCCATTTACTTTGCCTGCAGAAAAAGGTGTAATTTATGAATAATCTCATACATGCTTCAGCATATTGTAAATTGGTAGGAAAGCAAAACTGAACAATACTATTTATACTCAAGCATGTTGCTGAGAGGGGAATTATGCTCATTTTCTATTATACAGTGGTACTCCTAGGATCACAGGATAGCTCCGCTTTGAAAGGACTTCAGGACATCTCTAGTCCAGCTTCTTGCTCAAAGCAGGGTCAGCTACAAGGTTAGACTAAGTTGCTTAGCTCTTAAGTGATTTGAGTCTAGCAGTAACTTTGTCATATTCCAGGATCTAAGCTTGCCCTGTAATTAATGACTTCCGTCCTTTTCCTGATGAAAAGTTTTCCCACTGGTTCCAGTGGAATCTTTACCTCAGTGGTTGTAGGAATCTGCATAAACCTGTGATTTTTGAAGTGCAGTCTTTGGACTACTTTTGAGGATCCAGTGTGGCCATGACATAGAATCATAGAATGGTTTGGGTCAGAAAGGACCTTTAAGATCATCCAGCTCCAACTCCTCTGCCATGGACGGGTACACCTTCCACTAGATAAAGTTGGTCAAAGCCTCATCCAACCTGGCCTTGAACACCTTCAGGGATGGAGCATCCACAAGTTCTCTGGGCAACATGATCACACAGTCCTCAGAAAAATACGGTATTGGTGACTGCTTGGGTCTAACTTTGTTGTTTCCTGTGGATGCACCTGCCACCACAGCAGGGTCTGTTTGAGAACTCTGGTCTGAACTGAAACTTGCATTGCTTCCAAGCAACGGTTTTGCTGCTGCTCCACCATATTGACATGGCGTTTGTTCAGAGCTGACTGTCCTTCTCTGGGGACTACCTGAACATTCACTTTTCCTCCTTAATCTTTTCTCCCTAATCTTTTTTTTTTTACCTATACTATTATTGCCAACATCATGATGTTAGTATGGATTTTTTTTTTTGGTAACACCTTAAACCAGTTTAGATGAATCCTGTAAGACTTAGTATTGATCTCAGTGGATATGTAGCCAGGGTTTTATTGATGCCTCTTTGTTTACTTTCCACTCGTTCTGATCATGTAAACTCATGGCTAGGCCTTAACTTTGAATTACTTTCTTAGTCCCAGATGAGTACTTTAGTATTGGGACAAATCAGTACAACTCTTGTACAACTTCTAGTTGAACTGGGGACAACTTAAATCTTTATCAGTCTTTCTTCTGCCTCCATGTGAGTCTGTCTTCCTGTCTGCAGTATTTGCATTGGCTAAAATCTTCCTCATGTTGTTCTGGACAAAAGCAACTAATTTGTGGTGGATTTTGAGTCTTGGTTCTCTTACCTCTGAGCACATGTAGAATTAATAGTTCCTACCTTTACTCCCACAGAGGGAAGTCCTACTTTATAATCACGTAGTTGGACAGGGTTCCTTGAGCTGTATCAAGCCTTGAAGTTCCTTGAAGTTCCAAGCCCAAGGTTTTCATAACTTTCTGTGGAATCGAGTGAGGTTAATACATTAGTTTTTCTCTGCTGCTTTTCTCCTCTTCAGCTAGTGATCTTGCCTTTTTCCTTATAATGCAGTGTAGAGAAAAGTGTTGTAATTTGTTCCACCTCTGTTAATTTCTTTGTCTGAATATTTGTTTTTAAAAATTTCTTCTTGAGAACTGTATTTTCTCCTTCTAACTCTTCCTCTACCTTCATTTTCTTTCACATGTCCCTGTGTTTTATAATTGAATAGCAAAGTTTTGTGAATCCTTTTGTGCGTAGCCTGAATTAAAGATGTTCAACCAAGTGGGAACATTAATTGAGTCTCTTTTTGAGAAAAAAAGACCTATAGTTATCATAGAATGATTAATATTTAGAATCATAGTTTTATAGCTGGTTTTGCAGGGGAATGTGATGGAAAACACTATATTTTCTTTTGTCCTTGTCTCAGCTTTCCTGTTTTTCTGGCAGTCTGTTTACCGCTTGTCTGTCTTTTGACACGTGATTGAGCCCTCTATGTATTATTAGCCAAAATCCTTATAAACACCACTGGAAGAACAACCACTTAATTAACTATGATCAACAGTAATCATCAGTATTTAAATTATATCGGACTTGTAACAGCAAGATCTGATATAAATTGAATCAGATTTAGTTTGCTCTTTTGATATAACTTTTATGGTTACTTTTTTTGTGATTTCAGCTCATAAAGCATCAAAGAAACCCATTATTCTAGCAGTATCCTGTCCCTCTTGATATGATTTTCCTGATATTAGTATCTCCTAGCAGACTGCAGGGAAGTGAGTTGGTTGCTCTGAAGTTGCTTCTGAGATGGCGGATGGATTAATCTAGGCTGTTGGTCAGCATTGGTCAATGTGCAGCATCAAAATACAATTTGAAGAAATCAAGTATGGCTTTTTCAGTGAAAAGCTGAATGTAGCTTATACCACTTATACTGATGAGGTAGTTTTCAGGTTTGTTTTCAAATACGTTTCAGGTATATTTAATTTCAGATTTTTTAAACTGAAGATATAGGATTTGGGTTTTGTTGAACTCTTATGATTTGTATGTATTTGGAGGGTATACACTCTACATTTTCAGTCAATTAATTATTTGGGAAGTGAACCTTGAAGGGTTAATTTTATATTAGTTTTAAAATCACTGCATTATTTATTATAATTTTGTGAGATAATACTTATATTTTCTTTAAAATATTATATAATAAAATAGCATACAGTAAATATTTGACTTATCACCTGTATTGGCGTGTGTGGCTATAACTCACTAATTGAAAACAAATCTGTTCAGGAACATTATTTGTATATTAACAATGTAATGATGACATGACTTACAGATTTAGAGAAAAACTGTATTAGGCTATGTATATTTAATGAAGTATGCTATATTTTTCTTAGTATGAAAATCTCTTTATGGATGGACTATAAATCAAAAGCTAAGTTATAGTCTTGAAATACAACAGCCATATGTTGCCATGGTACTGTAAGTCAAGATAAATGTTAAAGATAATAGTGGATATGCATAATAAGGTGTAGCAAAACTGTTCTAAGAACCTAATAGATTATTGAATCCCCCATGATTTTTATCACTTTTTCAACACGATTTTAAAATAGCACGGCTTGGTTATAGTATAATTTTTTCTTCTGATATCTAGTAATTCTTATTTTAGGACTGTGATGAATGCTGCATACATGGAGACAGCTAATGAATTTCTAATAGTGTAATTTTTGTCCATGTCAGCTAATCATGTGCTTAGATTTTTTTCTTTTTTTAATTTTAGGTGCAGTTAGTTAAGGATATTGTACCAATCTCAGACACACAATATCCCACTGATGATATTTCTCATTTGTGTAATTGTGTACGATAACATTTTCATGTAATTAAAGAATAAATTCTGTCTTGTCCTGTGTATTGTAGCAAAACCTAGTTTTGATCAGCAAGTTCCATTTTTCCAATCTTTTATGTAAGATAAATCTTTTTTGTATGTATTTTTGTATTTCTGTTTTTGGCATTTGATCTATGCTAATATCTGCTTATCATTTAAAGAGAGTAAAATGCTCTCTAATTAGGTGGTTGGTAAAATTTTGGTACTTTGGCTTTCTGTGTTGTTGTTAGCCATGCATAAAATGCTTTCCTATTGATCAGTGTAGAATAGCCAGGATTTAAACAGCTGACATCTGCTTACTTTAAAAAAAGAAAAGAAAACAGAATAACAAACCATTTCAGCCTAATCTACCTCAAATGTGTGCATGTAAATGGGGGTCCATCTATTGACCTGCATTCTTTTCAGTTGTGGATTGGTCCACACGGTTTATGAAACCAGGAGGGCTGATTTGAAATGCAGATGTTGAGACAGTGAACTACACCCTCCCCTTTTTCCTTTGCTGTATCTGTCAGGGTGAAAAATGGCTTGCACAAGGGTCAGTCACCCATACTCACTTAATTACTTTCCTTGGACCTACAGAACTGTCACAAGCTGTGGTGGATGCAGGAGCTGTTCCTCTTTTAGTGCTCTGTATCCAGGAGCCAGAAATTGCTTTAAAAAGGATTGCTGCTTCAACTCTCAGTGATATTTCAAAGCATTCTCCAGAGTTAGCACAGACAGTAGTGGATGCAGGAGCTATCGCTCACTTAGCTCAGATGATCCTGAACCCCGATGCTAAACTGAAGGTACATTTAAAAATTATTTTTTTTTAATCTCCATTATACCAGTCATTACTTGATATTGAATCAAAGACACTGATCTGCGTATTTGTTTAGGAAGCTCTTATTTTTGGCATTAACGAAATGTAACTACATAGTGACAAAGACTTTTGAACATATTCACAGCTACTGGATAAAATTGCTGCACTGCGAGGAACAATTAAACTAATCTTTAAAGTGAATAGTATGGGTTTTTTTCGAATTATATAGTATATGAAGAACGCAACAGATTTTTTTAATGGATAAAATCTGCACAATTCAGTTAAAAAAAGGTTGTGCATACTGAAGATTATACTATAAACTAGTTAATACTAAATGTGTTATTGTATTTTAGAATATACTATCTGATGTGAATAGCTGTTAATGAAGGTTTAATCACGAGAGTTTAAATTGACAAAAAAATTGTTTCTTAATATAATTTTTTGGTCTTACTAAGCCAACATAAAAATGCTGCTTCAAACAAATAGATAAATTTCTTTAATATCAGGTCTGACAGACTAAACTTGTGCAATTAAAGATACAGTCTCTATAATACACTCATTTTTAAAATTACAGTTTTAAATGGCGTATATATATTTCTTTTTTAAAACATAGCAAGCTTGAAAGGGATAAAACAAAGGAGAAACTTTTATTCAGGAATCAGCGAATGTTCTGTGCCATTATATTCGTGCATGAATTGACTCAGTGAATTGTAAAATAGCTGTAATTGTTTTCCCTATCCTGCTTTGTTTTCCTTGATGCAATAGATTTTTGTGTGCAGGAGGAGTGTATGTTGTGGGATGTTTGTATACTATTGATTTTATAACAATTTTTATTTACTAGCGTCAGGTGCTGTCAGCTCTAAGCCAAATAGCAAAGCATTCAGTGGATCTTGCAGAGTTGGTGGTTGAAGCAGAAATTTTCCCAGTTGTGCTCACATGCCTGAAGGACTCAGATGAATATGTCAAGAAAAATGGTGCAACTTTAATTAGAGAGATAGCAAAGCATACGCCTGAGGTAAAACCTTGAAAATGCAAATACAAGGTCATATCATTAGGTTTTACACTTTAAATAAAATACAGGATTATTCTGTCATTTGCTTTTTGAAAGAGAGGGCAAATAGCTGTTTGGCATGTTCATTGGAAAAATATGGAAATGCTTGCTGATATTATGAGATGTGTATTGAATATGAATTGAGCTAGGAAACTGGGAATCACCTAATGTATACCTAGCTACTTCATTCCGTAAGATGGAATGCAGAGAAGGAGTTTTAGGCTGACAGTATTGTCAGTCCTAGATATTCAAAATATAATGAGAAAAGCCTTACAGAAGTCATGATACCAGCTAATAAATGGCAAGATCATCCTATAACTATTAAACTGATGATAGTTTCTTTTATTAGCTTGAGTTTGTAATTTGAGTCTCAGCATTTGCAGTTGTTTTGCCAATAATTGATTCAGGAAGGTGGGGATGTTTGGCAAAGTCAATAGAAAACAAATAGGAAAACCAAATAATTATAACTATGTTATCTGTCAGACTATGGAGATAATTAAAAGGCTCTAAATATGACTCTGGAATGAAATACAAGCGATGTATTTGTGGAACATGCTAACACTGAGTGCAGCTATTTCAAAATCATGATATTAGCTTAAGAACTCAGAAGTGTTTAAATGTGAATATTGTGCTGTTTCTTTAGCATGCTAGTGATTTAAAGGTTGAAGTCTTGTCACATTTCTTGCATTCTCTCTGCACCTCTTGAGCACTTTTCTCAAAAAAGTGAAGAAATTGTCACTATCGAGGTAATATCACTGTCAAACTCACAAGACTGCAGGTAAAGTCAGAAGTGCTGCTGGCACAGGCTCCTTCTTGTAGGGGGAACTGGCCATTCCAACAGCTCTCCAAAGGAGCCATAGAAAGTATCTTGGTGATCCCAATAGGAAGTCACAATCCACATTTGACTTCAGAGTGACAGTGATCTCTGTCCATCTCTGAGGAACTCAACACAAGTTGCAGGAGAGACAGATTGGCAAGTGATATTTCTAGAGGAGCTGACTGTCTCAGTCACGTGAGTGTTGCGGCTTTTGGATCTTGGGTCTCTATCTACATATACAGTGGGGCCTGAAGGTCACAGCACCGGGGCGTGTGCTTTGTGCATCCAAGCACATGTGGCTGTGCCCAGGTGTAGGACTCGGTTGTCATTGGCTGCAGTTCACAATTGTGTGATCATTTTTTCCTAAGTAATAACTTCAAATTTATTTAACTATTTAATGAACAAAGCAATCCCGTTTTAAAGGCTCTAATACAAAGGTGGATTTCATGTTTATAGAAGTCAACTAGATTGGAAATCCACACGCCTTGTTTTTGTTAATTTAATTTTGACTTTTAAGAACGTGTTTCTTTTTTTTTTTTTTGAATATCTGGGGAAAATGGGACATAACTATCAAGACAGAAGAAAATAATCATAATATGAAATTATTTTGTCTTTGGCTTCATGTTCAGTGGGGGGATCTACAAAGGTTTTTATGCTTCAGTGGTTGTCTAGAATGTAGGCAAGCGGAGGAGTGGGCCTTTCCCTCTGTCCTTGCACAGGACATAGGATGTTGGCTTGGGAATGAGTGGGCACTAGTATGAAGGAATATCTGGCTCAATAGGTGTGCCTTCAAGGGCATTCATGTATTTAGGCTGTCATTTGCACATTTCTTTGGTGTATACTAATGGAGTTGAGAATACGACATTATATGCTACACAGCATCAGGAATTCAGAGTCCTGATCTCCTTGCAGCAAAGTCAATAAAAAACAGAGTAGCAAAACAGATTCGTTCCTGAGAACTTCAATGCTGCACTTAGTGCCCAAGAGTCTGTATGATACATCACTCTTATTCCAGATTTATTTCGTAAATCCGGAACAATACATTTAAAGTCTTGTCTAATGTAGTGCTTTATGCCTGTTGCTACTCCACAGTATCTAATCTCTTCTGTTTATCTTTTTAGCTTTCACAGCTTATAGTAAATGCAGGTGGAGTTGCCGCTGTGATTGATTGTATTGGCAGCTGCAGAGGGACTGTCAGACTGCCTGGCATCATGACACTTGGTTATGTAGCAGCTCATTCGGAGAACCTGTCAATGGCAGTGATTGTCTCCAAGGTTAGCTATCACTTTATTGTCTTCCTATAATTCTTCAGTGTTATTCTGAGAGAGATACAAATTAACACGGGCAGAGACTGTATTTTGTGACAGAATTATATACTTGCTGTTGGCAAATGCACTTTCTCCTAATATTGCTGCTTGCTGTGGCTGAAATTGTAATGTGATCAAAGTGTGTCTTTATGAAGTTGAACCTTCTATGAAATGTCCTGGATTAATTTGTGAGCATCCATTTTTATTACAGTATGCGATTTTTTCAGTGTTGCAATTGCATGGGTGCAGAAAAGAAGTCAGTGGATTTCTCTGGTCTGTTTCCGCTTAAAATGAATATTTGTGGCTACATCAAAACCGTTTTTGAAACAAGAACGTTTAATGGCTTGTTCTTCATTGCACTAGCATGACTCTGCTAGTACAACCAGAGTAGTCTTGCAGAAGAAATGTTGAGACTTGAAAAGACCTCAGTAGTAAGGCTTGATTCAGTTGTGCAAGTGACATTTCCAATGAGATAAGCTGTATGTTTTCAGTTTTAAATACATTCTGCTGGGCAGTGATACAGAAGGGAGAGAATCTGCAATTTTCAATAGGTGAGATTAGTGCTTGGTGTATTCTGATGTGAATAATTCTAACTAATGACAGGAGGAAGTAAATAATTTCACTGAGCATTGCTGGCCCATTTTCACACTATGTCAGTCAAGTAAAATATAGTGTATGTGTGAAAACAACAAAAATGGAGGAATAGAAATATCTTCTAGTAGGAATGTAAGTTAAAAAATGGAAATTGCTACAACATAGCATCAATAAGTGTGCAGGGAAGGTAGGAGTGATAAAAAATGCTCTTCTGCCTTTGAAAGCTAAAGAAATACCCACTTTTTCTTTGCCCTCTGTGGAACCTTTTCTTCTCTGGATATGTCTGTCTCTCTGCTTTCAGGAATGCCTAGAGCACATGTGCTCCTGCCATTGAGTACTTGACATTAAGTGGGATGAATACAGGATTAAGTTAGTGAGGAAGCAGCTAAGTGGTAAATTTTTGAAGAGTAGTAATTGTTGCTACAATAACTGAATGTGAATGCAGTGTAGGGATC
The DNA here is from genome assembly GCF_017976375.1 of Cuculus canorus. Lineage (NCBI taxonomy): Eukaryota > Metazoa > Chordata > Aves > Cuculiformes > Cuculidae > Cuculus > Cuculus canorus. The sequence continues at coordinate 141,326,743 of NC_071402.1, forward strand.
TATGCAAACTGTGATGGAATTAAATATTTTAATGAATGATCTACAAAAGAAATCCAAATAAACCCAAACCCCAATTTATAAATGATTTGCTTTAGGAGAAGCTAAGCATATGGGGAGTTATATCCTGTTGAGGACAGGACTTGGTAAGCAGGCACCATTTGAAAGTAATGCCCTGTGGCATAACCGCATGCAGTTACACATCTATGATGTTAAGATGTAAAGTAAAGTGATAGCTTCACTCAGCGGTACTGTATCCTGGAAAGGATGAATTCTGAAAAATTATTTTTGGGGTCATATTGGACAAGCACTTCATTGTTGTCTTCTGCTGCAGTGCAGTGGTCAAAAAAAAAAAAAAGACAGTTAAGTCCTTTGTGAAAATTTGAGAGGAAAATGAAGCATTACTGGAAAAGAGAAGTTTATCTGTAGTATTACTGCATATAGTTCTGTGTTCTGTATTTGAAAAGGATCTTGAAAAAAAACCTGAGGAGTGTGCAGCAAAGACTAAAGAATAAATCATGGGATAGAGAAAAAGGGTTTCTAGTTAGAGGTTTAGTAGAATCGCCTAACCTAAAGCAGCATGAAAGCATGAAATGGTTCCTACTGAAGTATCCTGGCATAAAATACCAGCTACTAAGTAGTTCCATAATCCATTGGAGAAAGGATAAATACTGACCATGAATGAGAAGAACTTCAATAAGAGCTGGATGTGAGCGAGGTATTCTCCATCTCTTGGTGTCTTCAGATCAAGAGCTGAAACCTTTCAGGAACTGATTGGATGAGTCAGACGTGAGCTGCTGGACTCAAGAAGAGGTTGTCAAGTTGAAATTTAGTGCTGTGGATTCAAAAAAAACTCGGTCATTGAGCCCTTCTGGTCTTCAACTTCTTTCAAAGATTCATAAACACTCAAGTTATTTTATTTTCAGTCTGATAGAAGTGAAGCCTTTACTGTTAGTACAGCCTGAATTATGTAATGTGTTCCTTTTATCCCTTAAATTTATATGTAAGCTCAAACTGCCTTCTTGACTTAGAACATTGAATTTCTCTAGTTCTTTAACTAGATTTATTAAGATTTGTTAAAAATTCTTGTTATCCATGATAATGTAAAGCTATGACACCACTAGCTCATATTCTCTTATAGCTTACTTTAGGAGAAGAGTGTAAATAGAGAAACTTTTCTAACAATCTGTATCAGTTTCAAGTTGTCATTCCCTGGTGTAGATTTGTAAAGGTTGTGCTTTTGATTACTGCTACAGGGAATACCACCACTGTGTGTCTGCCTTATAGAAGAACATGAAGATCATATTAAGGCAGCAGCTGCTTGGGCCTTGGGACTTATTGGAAGACATACTCCTGAGCATGCACATGCTGTTGCTGCAGCAAATGTGCTACCCACACTGCTTGCTATGTATCTGAATACAAACAGTTCAGAAGATCTTCAAATGAAAGCAAGTATATTTGTAGTATCTGCGGTATATTTATTGTAATCAACGTGTGTAAGTGCTTCAGAACTACTAAATGGTCTGTGCTGTTATTGATGTTCATTGAGTCACAGATTTCCTGGGTGTAGGGTATCCACAGGCTGAGTGTCTTGTTAGGACTGGCCATAGAGTTGCAGTTGGGTAAAGCGTATTTTTGAGAGACAGTAAATGAACTGAGTGAGGAGTATAATATGGCAGGACATGGTCTCCCATGTTGTACTGTGCTCATAAAGATTCTGCTGAAGTATAATGTTCCAGATCTATAAAATGAGTTTTATATAGTCATTTTCAGTGGTCACCAAAATATCCAGGCCAAATTAGCTGTACCTATAATCCTACCCAAGAAGGTTGTTACTGCTTGTAGCAGCCAACATTGAGTCTGTTTTCAGAAACTAAGCACTGAGGTACAACTGTTTCACTCTCTCTTTCCCTCCCTGCCTGGATGTTAGTGCACTTTGCTATTCCAGACCAACAGACTCTCCCAGTTAGCCGCTTCTAAAATACCATCTTTTGAAATGTGTTTTGATTTAGCTTTCTTATTATATTACTTCAGTTTACTGAAATGGTCTACTCCTGCTTCCATTGTAGTCAAAGGAAAATTGCCATTACTTTGACCGTAGATAATGTAATATGAATGTAGGTTTTGAGGTTAATATATATAAGTAGAAAATTGATTCTTCATTAAGTGACCTGATAGATATCATATTTTTTATTCAGAAAATGCTCTGAGAATTCTGATCAATTTGTTTTTTTGGTCAGACTTCAGTGATATATAACATGAGTTCTTGTTTTTGTTGATGACTTACTATAGGAATTTTATTTTGTATTTCAATAGACTAAAAAAGCCTTAAAGAATATCCTTCAGAAATGCACACATCTTCCAGCACTTGAATCGTTGCTGCATGATGCTCCTCTCAATATTATGAAATATATTGTTGGGCAGTTTAGCAAGGTAAGAAAAGGCCCTGCCTGATGAATGATATGGTAATTGTTTTTCATTTAGCAAGGAAACTATCTTTCCAAAGGTGAGTCTCTCTGAAGAAAGTCTCAGTTGTTTTCTCAGGATCCTTGAGCATCCCCTGCAGAAGCAGTTTGGACCATCCTGTTCTTTTGTCTGATAAAGCTTGATACTGTTTTATCTGCTACCTGCTATCCTAAGATTAGGAGAACATTTGCTTATAAGAAAGGTGCTTTTTAATTCCTTGCCTTGTGAGATTATTGTGGAATAAGTGGAAAATTAACTAACATGCAAGTATTTCCATTGAGCTAATGTATCACATGAATTCCTGTCTTAGATGAAGTACAAGCAGTCTGTACAGGAATGACTTAAAGTCAGGCATTTTAAGATAATCTAGAGCATAAAGGCTTCACCACTTCTTTCTTCATTAATTTTCACTCTCAACTGAGTAAGTGTAAAAATCCCAAATATTTTCTCATTACTTTTAAAATTTGAAACGATTTGTTGTTAATTACATTGTGGATTTGAGCACAGCGTGCAAAAAATGATACAATTTAATAAAAATATTTCAAATTATTTAAGTAATTGCTAGTTAATCAGGAGGTTTCCAGTGTCTGTAATGTTCACCAGCTGTTGGGAATCCTGCTTAACTATAGACTATCTTTTATGCAGTGTAATCTGTTAGCAGGAGGTACCTGGCTGTCTTGGTGAGATGTTCCTTCTGGAAATGACCAAGAAGAATATCCTTGATATTCAGTTCTGATTATCACAGATGTGGGAGCACTACTGTTGTTGTTGCAGATTCCTGATATACTGCCACATTTAGGTTTGTCCTGTCTTCTTGCTAAGTCAGTACAAAGATTAAAGATTTGCACAGAATCCAGTGCCATTTGCTTCTGTGTGCTGACTGCAGCTATTAATGAGCTGAGTGCTTAGGAGCTGGTTACCCAGTGTGTAATTTTGGATTTTGTTTGCTGTTGAAGTGGTCTTGTACCTTTCGTATCAGCTGATGTTTTCTTCTTCTCCTACTTTGTATTAAACAATCTGTATGCGTCTGACACTTCTGAAGTGCACATTTAAAATTAAGTTCTCTGCAGTAAAACAGTTTTCTCTCCTATACCCCAGGCTGAGAATTTCCCACTGTTAGAGCTGTGGTGTATTACTTCTGTGGGTTTATTTGTAGCACAGTAAGAGCCTTATTTCTGAGCTGTGCTTCAGAGTGAGGTGCTATCCGTTCTTGGTGCTGGAGTGTGTCAGATTAGCATTATCCTTTTCAGGGTCTGTACAATACTGTGCTGTCTCAGTTTGGACTCAGGGAAGGGACTATGTCTCAGAGGTGCTGTCTGTCTTTAGGGCCTCTTCCATGAGAGTTTTCTGCTGTCTTGTCCAGCGAGGGAGTCACAGTGTGGAGGAGGAAGGCAAGGAAAGGGCCATATCCTGTCCTTTTGCTAGTTCCTCCTTGGCAGTTCTTGTTGTGGGAGTTAAATGGAAAAAGCTATCTTTTCAGTTACCCTGACAAAATGGTCATGGTTGTTCTTAACATTTCTGTGAGGCATATAGTAGGGAGAAGTCTCTATGCTCCTTTATTTTTTTCTTTACTTGTCTGTTGATTTTGTACAGCTTACAGGGAGCAGAGAAATGAAGGTGATTTGCCTATATGCATACCAGAAATCTTGTCCTTATTTTCCTTCATCCTTTTAGGCAATCCCTTCCTCCTTCCAGGATCTTGTTTTACACTGAGATAACAGTCAAATTTATGGCTTGATTTGTCTGACCAAAGTGAAGGCTCACAAAATGCTTTTCCCCTTGTAGTACATAACTCGCAGAGTTGGTTTTAAAACCATCAGATGCAGCTGACGTCTTGCATTATCTTTCCTTCTTTCTCACCACCCTTTTTTTTAATATTATTGCAGCCCTGTGGGCCTATGGACTACATGCTGTCATTCTCCCTCGCCTGGCCCAGCCCCCACGTCCCTCCCTCCCATCCTCTGGACAGAGCTGCATATTGGCATCACTCAGGGAGCACAGAATGTATTGTCTGATCATTTCTGCTTCTCATCCCCTTTGGCTGCAGAAACTTCACATTTTTGCTTTGTGTGTGTGTGTGTGTGTGTGTGTTTGTAAAAGGCTTCCATGGCTACACAGTGTGTTGTAGGATTTTAATATCTAGGAATCTAATAGTAGCATGTAATGCTTCAAGGCTTCATTGTTCACTTGCCACAATTCTCAGTATTGTTTTCAAGCATGAATCTATACTAGATCATTATAATGATATAAAATTCTGCTCTACAATTAAACTGTGGGAATTGACATAAAAGACCTGAATAACTTGGCTTAAGTGGAACAGATGCTGTTGTTATTCCATGTTAGTGTTCTTTTTTATTATCTATTTGATCTCCACAATCTTATTGTCTCTGTAGGAATAATTCAAGAAATATTATTTACTTAAAGAGAAATGTTCAGTTTGCTATTTTTATATGTTATATATTAATCTACACATTAAATTATGTTATAAGTATAAAGGGCTGGTTTGTGATTTTTTTTCCCTGTACAACTCAGTGTTAAAATACAACAGTCATCATAGATGTTGTACCTCTGATGTTCCATTTTATCTGTCCTCTGAATTAAAAACAGATAAGCAATATTTGAACCTAGTAGCATGCGGATTCCTTTGAAAGAAAATATTCTTTTTTTTAATGTACTTTTCTGTGTGTAGGTGTTACCACATGACAGCAAAGCACGCCGTCTCTTTGTAACAACTGGGGGACTTAAAAAGATTCAAGAAATAAAAGCAGAACCTGGGTCACTTCTTCAGGAATATATCAACACTATTAACAGCTGCTATCCAGAGGAAGTAGTAAGGTAGGGAAAATGAAATTTAGAAAATTCAAACTTATACCTTTGTTAGGTGTTTTTCAGAGGAACAACACAAAGCAAGCATTTAAAATATTAATTTAACTTCTACATGAATTTTGTTTTTAATAAAGCAGTATAACGTTTGGTTAGCTGTCCCAGTGGTAACACAACTGCTAGACACATACTTCTGAGCACCTTCTCTTTTATGATTGTTCTTTTGAATCAAATTTCTTTGTCTGTAAACAAAGCCAAAATAATCAGGCTCTTGCAGGAAACTGTGAAGAAAAGTCAGTCCTGCACTATGCTGATAGGCAAGGCTTCAGCACAACCGCTCTTGTATTAATGAATGTCTGTGGGAAGTTTAGTTTATCTTGGTAACTTATTTACGGATTACTCAAGCTCCAAAATACAGGTATTGGTGAATCTTTGGTGACTTTGGTGACTCTTCCCTAAGAGTCTGTCTGAACCAGTGTATTCAGAGGCTCCTTTGAAACTTCCTCTGATGTACAGAGGGTGCAGAGGCTCTCCTGCACAGTTGCTCTGCCCACAGCTGCCCTTCCTCCCCCAGCCTCATCATGAGGCTTAAGTGTTATATAAAAGGACCATACACCAGCTGTCTGCCAAGTTGAACTTTGCCCTTAATGAATACAGAAACACTATTAAATAGCTTACAGTCAAAATGTCACCATCCTAAATTGTAATAATGAGAGAAATGCCCTCCTAGATTCTAGATATCCATTTACCAGTCCTTCACTCCATCAACACATCAAATGGATGTGTGCACTCCCTCTACAGGCTCTGAAAATCTGCACTATCAATTTTAATTATAGCAACAGAGTTCTTCAGCTAATAGTAGCTACAAACTAAGTCACACAAAATGAAGTCCTGCTTGTCACCACAAGGAAAAGCCAGTGGCTGTCAAATGGTTAAAAGCAAAATCACAAAGAAACTTTATTCTTCAGCTAATACTTAAGAGGGAAAGAGGGCATTTGCTTAGGCTTTTCTGGATATAATTACTTTTTCTTTGTTACAGCTATTTATTTCTTTCTGTAAATGAAACAAAGTTACTCATGTAGGCTGAGATGTAGTGATGAAAAGGGCCCCTTCGAGCATCTCCAACTTGCCTCTTTGTGCTCCTGCCTGATGTTGGGTGTGCTGCCCCAGGCACGGCTGCTATAGTACACTCCAGCTCTGGGCATGTCCTGGAGACCTGTTATTTTAGGCTGTTTACAGACTGAATATAATAATGCATTGAAAACAGCTTTACAATCAGAGAACTAGTATGAGTTTTAGAAAGAATAACATTATGCAGAAATCATCCATCAAATGAAAATCAACGAGGTAAATGGATCTTCCTTCAGTGTGAAAACATTGGTGATTTCTGCTTGAATATATTTCAGGCATATATTACATGGAAGTGTCTTCCTCTCTCTATATATATAAAGCTTCCAGGGCTTAGAGATGAAAATTTACATGCCTGCAAAACCAGAAATGTACTGAGATGTAGGTTTTTAGAATAATACAGGAATACATTTCAGATACTCTTAACCTGGAAAACAAGAACTAAATGCAGCGTTGGTGATGCTTGCATATTGGAAGCATGTAGTTGGTCCATTGTGGAAAACCAACTGAATGACAGCAGGACAATAATGGCACCATAGAGTCCTACTCTAATGAAAACCGATTGGATAATCTCCGTCCTTGAGTTGGCATTAGAGACAGAAGGTCATTGTGATAAATTTTTTTGTTCCAGAATCAATGTCTCTTGCATTGATGTAGACGTCACATTAGCTTTGGGGTGTGTGCTTGACTAACAGCAGTAGACTATTGTCGCCTGGCAGCCGATGGTTCTGTGTAAACCCATGCTTTTTTATTAAGGGCTATAATTTCAAAAGAAGTTAACATCTACATTTCTCAGTAAAGACAATGCTTATGGCTGCTGAACCTATCTAAAAACTAGCGCTTACCTACATGCCCTAAAACAAGCTAAATGTATTTTTGAAAACCTGACTTCCAAGTATAAATGATAACTTAAGTCAAAAAGCAGGCTCTTAAACAATCATAGGGGAATAACAGTAGAATTCCTTGTCCAGGGTTTAATGCTAGGATCAATAAAATATGAATAGTGTTTTACTACTTAGCACAGAACATGTCTTGTAGTCTAATGCACAAAATGTTTCTCTTTCAGGTATTATTCCCCTGGATATCCTGAGACACTTCTGGAAAGGGTGGAAAATTACCATCCAGTTTTCTGAACTTTTAAAGCCGTATTTCATGTGTGCCTTTATGATTGTAATACAAATACAGCTATTGAAATTCTTGATTCTGAGGTCTCCTTCTGCTGTTTGAACTACTGAAAGAGCTCAGCAATTCCAACAAGCTATATTTTGTTCTTTCTAACTTGTTGCTAAGCTTTTGTTTTTCTCTAACATTGCTAGCAGATATTGCTGCCTATATGGATGGAATTTCATGCAGGGGTGATGATTTATCACAGAAGCTTTTTTAGAATCAGTCATTTCCTTTTCCTTCCACAAGAAAGGTTTGTTATTATCTCATTCAAATTTTAGCCTCTCAGTACTGTAACCATTTTCCCTTTTTGCCTTTGCGTATTGTTTAGAGCTTCCCAAGCTTGATGAGGGGGAAAAAGCTGGCCCCTGTGCTTTTTCTAATTATGGAATCCATTCTGCACTGAGATATCTTCTCCTGCTACCTTTCAGAAAGTCAAGTGATGTGATTTTACACCTCCAAACATGGTAGTAGCTGCTGAATAAAGAAATAATCAGTTTTGATGATGATAGAAGGGCTGAATTCTGTGTAATATGATGTGGTGGTCCTGGCATTGCACATAATGTATCTTCTGTAAAAGTCTTCTTAATTAAGGCAGATTCACTGTGTATGGAAGGAGGAATAGACTGTTTGGTGTATGCATCGCTGTTCCTCTTGGAAAGGACAGAGTGAACTTAGAGCTTCCACAGGCACAAAGGGAGGGACACTGGGAGGTTCAGCTCTGTTTGTATCAGCAGCAAATTTGTGTGGCTCAGAAGAGAGAATTGCCTGGCTGCAGAAACACTGTTAGGAAAGTTCTGAGCACGTTCAGAGGAAACCTGAGGATACTTGAGTCCCACTGATCTGAGTGGTGGGACTAAGGCTGCTCAATACTTATTCTTTAGGAGCCGAAATTGCTGCTGAATTGAGTTGAAACACAGTTAGAACGTAGTCTTGAAGTTGCGGATCATATTGACGTGGAAGTTATTTGAGTTATGAGCTCTTGCTTGTTTGTAGAACATCCTGGAAATATTTTTGCCTTCTTATGTAGAGTGAGAAGACTTCTATGTTCTGCTTACTTTTCTGGTGTACTGTAGCAGCAGGGAGCAGCATACAACCCTTTTGTATTCCCTAATATGTAAATGTCACTTACCATTTTTTGTTCTTCTAACCATTTTTCTTTTCCTTATATGCAGCAGGGTTTTTTTTTCTTTCTTTCTTTTTTTTCCCGCCGAAGAGTAACAAACAGTGTTTCTGAAACGGGATGTTGAAATACTGGCAGCTGCAAGGAAAGACAATATTTGAAAACCCCCTCAGGAGAGAAACTTGTCTACTTTCTTAAACTTATTAACTGAATGAGTTTACAAACCAGAGATAGTCTCTTCTATTACTCATAAAACAGGAGCAAACACTTATTGCAGTTGGAAATTATTTAGAGTGGCTTTTCTCTGCCAAATTCCAAATGACTGTTTTCTTTTATTCTTGTCAGCATATTTTTCAACAGTTCACAGAAACATCGATGGGTTATCTTGTGTTAAGGTTTAATTGTACAGAGGGTTGTGCTCCTCCTGTGAGGTACTTTGTGCTCTCAGACTTCGCTCTTCAGGAGGAGCAGGGGATGCACAGTGCCTTGCTGTATGGAGCCTAACCGAGATGGAAACTGTTGGTGTTATGAATGCTGGTATAGAAACCACACCAGCTGGGTTCTTCCCTTAGCCCACATCAGAGTGAAAAGCCTTGGAACTGACTAGCTTCTACCAAATGCCTTTTTGTTTTTTATATTCTGACATTATTAATGCTAGGAGACCAGTGGGAAAAAACATTAGGTCTATTAAAAAGATTGTTGCAATACTCAGTAATTTTCTCATATGCATTATGGATCAAAAAGCAAAGCCTGTACAATCTCTAAAAGAGAATGCAATGGAAGAGCTTCCAGACAGTCTTGAAGAATCTGAAGTCTTAATTTTCCGTAACAGAACCAAAATGGTGCAGAGGGCTGAATGCGGTTTCAGTGCAGATGGGAGGCAGGGTAGGCGTGGAGTTGCATACCCATAGCTGCATCATGTGCTCAAGAGCACACCCACACCACACAATGCTAATGTATATGTTTTGTGCGGAGAGAGCAAAGAGGTTTCAGTCCCCTGACAAATGTGCTTCTGCTGTGTCGCACTGTGCTACACTGTAAGGATTCCACAGGGTTAAATTTCAATGCCTAAACAATTTGTTCGCAGTCTTTTCACAGTCTTTTTCTGATTCCTGACAAAGGAAATGATTGCACAAGGCAAACCTTCAAAGAGACCTGATTGTGCAGAGCACAGTCTAAATCAGACCTAGCATAAATACATCTTTACATCAGCTAGGCAGTTCTGTCCTAGGCCAGTGGCTGTTTGGCCTCTTGTAGCAGGACTCTCCTGGATGATGACACATCCCATTAGGCTGTGGCAGTGCAAATCCGCTCCCACATACTTTTGAGACCTCCTCAGCTCCCCTTTGCTGGCAGGCTGCTTCCCTGTATTGTATGTACAGCTTGTGGCTGGAGGCTTCCTCTGGAGGTGTGTGTCTGCACAAGGCAGATTTTGCCCTTTACTGCAGAATTATTACCAATTTGTATTTTAGGCTTACCTTACCAAGGCAAGAGTTATTTTTTTCCTGTAGTGTTTCACAAGCTGTGATGTACAGCATTTCTATTCCATCCTCTCATTTGGCTTAAGTCATCATCTAAAACTGTATTAACGTTTGTAATTCCTACTCTGTCAGGCTTCAAGTGTGTATCATTTGTCTCGATTTCATAGAATAAAATGTAGATTTGCATTTTTATTCATTGTGTAAATGCTGTTTTCATGCTAGTTTGTGACTGTGATGCTAGAGAAGATGAAGAACGGGCTCATTTTGCAACTTCAGCCTGACTCCACCTTTAGATGTTTGTCTCAGCTTGCCACTCAACAGTGCCTACTTCTGAGCTTAGGACATACAAGCATTCAAGTAAGAGTCCCTCTCACAGAGGTGGCTTGTTAAGACACACAAAGAAAATTAAGCCAGTGCTTTGGCAGAAATAAATGTAAGCAGAGACAGACCTTAAATAATTTTGCCAGTTCCTTTGACTGCAGCATTAGGACTTTTCAACCCAAGTCTTTAAAGATCTTCTCTGGGGGCCTGAGCCATGATTTTTGTCTACATTACGACAGCTATTATTACATCTACAGATGTAAACCAGGGCCTTGAAAGAACATGTGGATGTATAAAACTTTACCATATTTCATTCAGTGGATGGATTAACTGGCCTACAAAAGCTCCATTCTTTATCTGAATGACTGGAAACCAAGAGGATCTGAAAAGAGGAAATTCAAGGAGTTCAACTCTTGTGCGTATAATGTTCTGCATTTCCAGAGGGATTTACCAAGGGATTGCTTTGTCTCGTCTGAAGTGACCAATCTGCTGGAGATCTGCATCTTAAAACAAATTAAGAAAATGTTGAGGGAGCTGAATGGAACTGGTGAAGGAAGAAATGAATCTCATTTTGTTATGTAAAGCATAAAGTTACTGTAATTAGGAAGTGGATGGAGTGTGGGGAGATCCTTGGTGTTCTTGATTTGGTCTAGGGGGTTGTGAATTAGCTTGGCCAAAACAGAGTTTTAGATATGGAGGATGCCATGGGATAGCCATCAGTTTCTGGTGAAAATTGGAATCCTCTGATTTCTGAGTATGTACATGTGTGTGACTATTGCCCCTTCAGGTGACGAATCTGTGAAAGCAAGCTTGTGTCGGGATCTTCCCTATTATCTGCTTGTTGTCTAGTATCTTGTTTTTTAAGAGTTTTAGATCTCAGTAGGTGATAAGGGTAGAAAAGGAAATACAGAGTAGCAGTAGATTGTAAAGCCAGTGGTTCCACTTCTTGCATTGACATAGGATGGCTTTTATGGTCTGCATAATTATTACAAATCCCTATGTATCATCATTTTCAGCTGTTAAGTATCTGATACATTCCTTTGTTAAGTTGCAGAAATGCTGGGAAAATTGAATTCATATGAGAGGTCAGTACAGCAGAACTTAATTTCTTTATAACCAGTGCCATATTCAGAAAGCAACGTGGTTCAAGAACCTACAAAAACTTAGCTAGGAAATCTTTGAGATGCTGATTTTTAGAATGTGAGTTGAACTATAACCAGTGGATTTTGTGAGTTTTCTCATCAGACACAATTTGAACGGATCTTGGAGAAAGAGGAAATTACAATGTCTCTCCTGACTGTACTAAAACTATTGATGTCATTTTTGTATAATACTTAACTGTTAATATTGATGCTACTATGCTGTATTCTGTAGTCAGCTCTATAATTTAGCTAGTGAAAATACCAATTACATTATTACTGCTGTACTGTATTTCTAGATACTGCACAAAAGATTGAATTAGAAATTACACATAAGCAATACTAAAGCATATTCTGATGGTGAGAAAGCCTTTTAAACCAGTAAATGGTATTGTGCTGCCTTTCACAATAAGTTACTTTTACTTGGGTTAAACGCATTTGTTTGTGTTCCCTCCTACCCAGAGATCTGATCATGAAGGTCACTGAGTGCGCAGCCAATGCTGAGGACTGGGATCTACCTCCTGTCTGTAGCAGAAACAGGTTGTGTTCACTGTTATCAGCAAGTTCTGGAGAGGATCAATGCAGATGTACTAGTGTCATTATATTTTGTTATTAATAATTTATTATTAACAGATTTCCACAGGGACTTCGAAGGCTTGCGTTTTCTTCATAAAAATGTTTGTTTCTGCTAGTCTTACCTCCACATTGAGTTAAAGAATAGGTACCCAGATTAGCTATTCTGTATTTTGTTCCTTTTCTAACAAAAATTAAATTTTTGAGGGGGGGTAAATTTGAGGGGGGTAATGTCCTTCTTTAAAACAACATTCTTGATTATTTTTTGTGTCAAATTCGGCAACAAAACTCTTCATAAAATCTTGTGACAATTTTTGTGCCCTTTGCTCTCAAGGAAAGTTTTATCTTTGTTAATACAGACTAGTGGTGTGTTTTATCCCTGTTGTCTTATTTATAATTAGGTCTCGTGGCCTCTATACATGTTCACCTTTCAATATTAGGTCAGTGTTAAAGCCATTACCAACCTAAAAGGTTGGATTACTACCAAGATTCAGCCTTTGTTGCCCCACAGTGCTGTAAATTATGTTACAATCTATTGTTAAAAATTAATAATATACAACATAGAGGTCTGATGGAATGCTGTTAATGAGAATGCTGAAGCTTCATTGACTTGCAATATCATTAGAGCTCTGAGACAGGTTTATAGCCTTGTGCAAAGTGTTGGTTTAGACACAATATTTATTTGGTCACACCCAGCCAAATGTTTCCTTACTAAATTAAAATAAATGCTGGTTAGTTCAATGAGCTACAAAGATATATAGAGTAATTTCAGGTTCTCAAGTCACAGAAAATAAGCCCCAACAATAGAAATCAGTAGAGGATCAAAAATGATGGATATACTAGAGTGAATATGAACAAAGAGGGAAGGGAGTTTACTGAGTTGGGCAAAGTTAATTTTTTATGACTCAAGCAATGTATAAAATCTGGAAAGAACAGGTCCCATTTGTAGTCTGCTCTGATCTTTATGTAACTCCTCCCTGTATACACATGCATACACACTTACAAGCACAGCCAACCAAACCGTAATCATCATGATTTCTATCTTTGCTTTCACAAGACTCCCTCTGTAAAGCGTCTTTAGTGCTGCAGAAAAGCAGGTCATTGGCAGGTCCTCTGCTCACTAATGCCAGCTTTATGGTACTAATTTCCTTTAAGGTCAGCAGCACTCACCTGATTTCCATTGCAGTGAGAATCAGGCACTGGACCTCCATCACTTGTACTTCTTTGTGCTCTGAAGAGCTTCGCTTCTTGCTGGAAACAAAGCAGGAGTGATAAGATTACATTCTTTTTTCCTTCCCCAACAGTGCTGCAAATGAGGGAATGGTAGGAAAATCTTTCTAGAGCTTTTGGGGAATGGCTTATGCTCGGTGTTGGGGAGACTGAATCCCCAGTTGTGCAGGGCATGAGAGAGAAAGGGGAATTAGAAGCATCAGTAACATACTGTTGTTGCAGCTATGAGCTGCTTTGGGAAATTAATATGTAAGGAAGCTTCAAGTTTTCTGTCTCCTTTTGTGAGTAATATGGCCTTGCTGTAGCCATCTCTGAGTTTGGTCGTGGGGTCTATTGTCTCTGCCTCCTGCTTTGGGGCCAGGCGGTTGCATCAGTTGGTGACACAGTGGCAGTGCTGCTCATGCCAGCCTGGCATTGGAGCATGATTCCTACAGACATTTTTGTTTTATAGGAATGGAAAGGAGGTTAAATCCAGCAATTCTATAAGCAATATAACAATGTGAAATTTTCTTCCTTTCAGTCAGTCCAATGCAAATCCTACATGAGTTCATCTGTGAAGACTATGTGGGCTTGGAGCATACCAGAGACAGGGAAATCTGACAGTGCGAGGCTGGGCAGGGTTTAAGGAGAGCAGGCCATTTGCCTGTGCTGGTTTTATGCCATCACAACTTGAGAGATGGAGCTGAAATCAATTTGTCCTCAGTTGCATGGGTTAAGACTCCACCCTGCCCTGGAAAAAGCAGAGTACAGCCTTTGTCCATTGGGCTGAGAGGAATTACAGATTCCTTTCCCCTCCTCTGTCCTATTCCTATTTAGCAGCAGCACACCAAACCTTACCTGGCTGGTTCTGGCATAAGGAGGGCTTCCACCTTCTTAGGATAGCCCAGGGGTGTCATTCTTTAGTGGCTGGAAGTTGAAAACCGCCATGAGTGTTACCACTGTTTTCTGATGTGATCAATGTGTAGCTGACCTTACCTCATTTCGTTATGGTATTTCCCTTGGTTAAAATGGAGAAAATGAACGCTTTGATGACAGCATTTTAAGAAACTAACATTTCGGAAGTTCTCGCTGAGCCTGTGACACACGGCCCTGTCTGAGAGCAGGGGTGGAAGCTGGGCTCTCTCGCCGAGGTGTGGAGCTCCAGTTTAAACCCTCTCCCCATATATATGTATCCTTTTATGTCAGACATGACCCACTATTAACAAAATTGGTTATGGCTTTTTTGCCATTGACTTGAATTATCATGAGTTTGTGAATCATTCTTTTAGGCCTAGACCTCCAAGTGTTTTTTAAAATTCTGATTTTGTGTTTATGCTAATGTAGTTGTGCAATGGGAATGTTTGTTAAAATTGCTCTTTTAATTTACAAAGAATAATGCTTTAGCCGCTGTTTTATTGCAGTTTAACTACTCTGACCTACGTGATTTTTCTGAAGAGACTGAAAAGTAATTGAAAAGGTAAAAAAGTCCAGGACTGTCCTCTCTTTTTTTTTTTTCCTTGCATTTTGTGTGTTTCTTTTTAAAACATCCTTGAAACTGCTTTATAAACAGTTCGAGTTCCTCTGTATAATTCAGATGAGAGAGGAAATAATGACAAATTTACTGTGATTTGTTCTCTGATCACCTGAGAAAAATGAGGTTTTCAATCTCTTGAACATCATCTGGAGTTATTATAAAATGTGCTCTCAGCTGGATTCCTTCTGTGTAAAAACACCGAGCTACATCATTGCACACCTAAAGGAAGGACACAGTACTACAAAAGCAATCTCAAATCTGGATTTTTCCTGCTCCTTGGAGACCACAAGTAATTTTCTGTAATCTTAATGAAAATTACTGGAATCTTGAAGGAGGGATATATAACTCTCCTTGCCCCTCAGCCTGACTAGTCCAAAGGACCAGAGCTAGAGATTCTTTTATACACAGCTAAGTGGTCTGTCAGGATCATAGTATGAACACCCCTGGCAATAGCTATTGAAGAAACTGAAAAAAATCCACAAAACTAGAAGGTGATTTGTGAGAATTCACTAGTAAGCTAATAAAACTTCAGCTGAATGTTCATTCCAATCTGCTGCAGATGAATGAAATGTGGTGCTAGTGTGTTGGAATCCTGGGGTGACAGACACATGAAGAATACAGAAAAGATGGATGTTAGTTTGCTGGTGCTGCAGACAGGCTGTCCAGCTTGTCTGGGGAGCGGGTCCTGCAAACCCTCAGCCAGGCAAAGCTTTGGATTTGAGGGTGACTATGCGCTGAAGGAAGGTTCCCAGGCATATGGCAGTCAGATGACAGCGGCACAGCTCTCGTGATGTGCTCCGGACTGGTGGAATGGTTGGATGACAACACTGCAACTTCACACAGTGCGCTGTAATTTGAAGCCAGTCTGCAGGGGAATGGTAAGCAGCAAGTACAATTTCTAAGCCTGATATAAATTCCACCCTGTTTAACTGCCTTCAGTTCCACTGCTGCAGATTAGCAAACGGGGAAAGAAAAAGCAATGGAGGGAGCTGATCTTGCTTCATAATGCAATTGAAAAAACCCACATTAGAAGAGCATTTTCCATATCCCTAAGAGCACAGGAATGAGGTCTTTGCTGTCTTCTGTTCTGCATTTTGCTCTGAGTGGGCAGCAGGTCTGTTTGCTTCCTTCCTTTTCTCCTGCTGAACCAAATAGTGGTTCAGTCACTTTCTTCTGGTTTTCCTTCAGCTTGTTTCTCTTTTTGTTTCTGGTGTTTTGGGTTTTTTTTAGTTAATTCATTTGCTTTTACTCAAATTTTATTGATGTACATATTTCATAGATGACTTGATTTATTTGAAAAATGCAAAAATCTCAGCTTCAGTGCCTTTTCAATGCTTTTCCGGACCTCAGGT
This sequence comes from Cuculus canorus, assembly GCF_017976375.1. NCBI lineage: Eukaryota > Metazoa > Chordata > Aves > Cuculiformes > Cuculidae > Cuculus > Cuculus canorus. Next base: position 141,343,053 of record NC_071402.1, read on the forward strand.
ACTCCCTCTGTTCCTTGCTTCCCGGTTGTGGTACATTAAAATAATTTGTTGTGGTTTTGTTTATTTTATTTTCACCTCTTCTTTAGCCCATAATTACCATTCTACACATTGCTTGTCATAGTTCACACTCCTTTTCCAGCTTTTTTCCAAAGCTGGTTACTGAGTCTTGGCAGAATTGTTACAGCATCTCACAAACAGCTGGTTTTTGCTGTGACAATGGGCTGATGTATGCCTTGAAAGCAAACATGCAGGGCTCTGTATTAAAAGCTTACAGAGTCGTGACAAACACAACCAGTTGGGTGGTGGTTTGTTTTTTTTTAAAATCGTTTAAGAAAAAATTAAGGTGGGGATTAAAAATAAGATATTATTGAAAATAAATGTTCCCAGACTGAGGAGTAGGCATCCTAGAGATGAGCCAAACAGTATCAGCTGTGTGGAAAATCTCAAAGAAGACCTCATGCAGTGAGAGAGGGGAGGAAAACACCACGGGCCCCATGATGTCCTGCGCATAGGAAAAGTAGCATGTGGGTGCCTGCTGGTTTGTATCTGAGTAAAGGGATCATAGAGCAAATGCAGCTCCACTTAACCAGCAAGACAGTGTGTTCTTATTTTACAGAATTTGCTTATTGCTTCAAATAAACTGTTTTATCAGACAACATCACGATCACTCTAAGCATGTATTTTAATGATTGCTTTGCTTTAAAGGTGTGTGGAGTAAGCTACTGCCTTGTCTTTCTCTCTTCTCTATCCTCCACCTTTCCATTACTTTTCCCCATTAGCGTTCGATGCGCACTACAAGGTATGTCTGTCGCTGGATATTACTTTCACCAGCTTTTCCTTGTAGTAGTGTGTCTATAAATGGCAGACGGCATCATTCCTAATTACACGTTGCCCCCAGATGCTCCATGGGTGATGCTGATGGATTGCTGTGTGGGTGGTGTTGAAGGGGCTGGGGGAGGGGGAGTTGGGATGCAGCTCCTCTAAGTGATAGCAGAGGTCTCTCTTCAGGCTGGGCTCATCAGTCCTCCCTCAGGAACCTCCAAGATTGTGCATCTGGGCATTGGCAAAGGGGAATGTAATGCAGGAAAGGTGTCAGGATATAACCCTAAGCAGGAGGAGCTGGGAGAGACAGAGAATTTACCCCGTACCTGTCACTGCAGAAACCACACAGGCTGAAGGGCAGACAGGTTACACCAGCTGCTAAATCTCTGCTTTCTTGATTTCAATTCCCCCCCCCAGCTCTTGATTTGGTGCTGCGGGGCAGAGCCTTATCGTGCAGGCGGCGGTAGTCGGAGGGCGTCTGTCCTGCTGGCTGTGGGGGCTCAGTTTTGTTTAATTAATGGTGTTTCTGACAGTGACCTTGTGCATGGATTAAGATATCACTGTTGTGGTAGAGGGCAGACTGTGCTTTGGAGCTGAATCAGGCCATCTTTGGCTACCAAAACGTGGCTGCGGAGCTGGCAGACTGAGCCACTGACTTCTGCCAGTCGCCTGCTCCGAGGATGGGGCTGTAGAGGAGGTTGGTAGAGGAGAGGTGGGAACGAGCATCAGCAAACTGTGCCTTTAAAAGGGACAGACTTCTTTGCAGCACATGGTTGGACATGTCTGCATCAGTACACTGAAGAGAAAGAATGGAAAGCTGAGTGATACTGGCCCTTGAAATGATGCTCTCTAAACCTCCAAGAAATCCAATGAAAGGTGAGGAGGCAAAAGCAGGGATTTCCAATCAAATGTTCGTAATTTTTGCACAGACCTTTACTCCTTAAGGGCTGCTAATGGGGAAGGAGGAAGTGAGATAGTGCACGTGTGCGAAAGTGCCTCTGCAAAGTCTGTTTCCTTCTCTCTCTAGCTGTCCTGTGGTTCTTGGAGGATTTTATATTTAGCACGCCTCGCAGGTCAGCCTGCCAGCAGGCCAGCTACTAGGAAGACACAGAGGGAGGCAGGCAGTACTGGCTTTGGAGACTGAAGTAATTGGACAGCATGAGTTTTTGCATCCATGCTTAGTGCCAGCCTAGGAATTCACCACATCAGAGGGTGCATTGAAACTGCAAAGTGCCTTTAAGAATGTAAGACGTTAACTGCTGCATCAGTGGTCCATCCAATCCTGAGTGCACCTCCAACAGTGGCAGGAGGCAACACTACCTACAGAGAGCAGGTAACCCTGGTCACATCCTGTGGCCTGTCCTCTACTCCCCAGCTGCTGAATTTTGATGTCAGAGGCTCATCACTGCTTCACACTTCTAGTCTCTGCCTAGGGACCCATTGCCCACTCACTCAATTTTATGAAGTCCTTATAAAGCTACTTTCCTGAAAGACCTTACTGTTAAACACAAACTGGAAATGTTGAGTAAAGCCAGTACCACCATCAATCCCGCACAAGGAGACCTTGCTGGTGCCTGTGACTATTAAGCCTTACCTTTTTTTTCGTGTCCTGCCTCCAGTTTCTATCTGTAAGACTCCTTCCTCCCATCCTGTGGTAGTTTCTCTGATAACCTTTGGTGTGGAACCTCATCAAAAGCTTTTTCAAAATTGGATTGTACTGTGTCCACTGGTTCCACTTTCTGTCTTTACTTTGAAGACTGCAGTAGGTTGGTGAGGCAAAGTTTCTCTCTGCAGAAGCCACACTGCCTTGTTCCCAACAGACCACCTCTATCCCTGTCTACAGTGACTCTATTTTTTCAGACACTTCTGCCATTGGCAAGGATGGATGGCAAACTTCCTGGTCTGCAATTCCCAGGATCCCTTCTAAAGCCCTTTCTGTGGCTGAGAACTGCAATGGCATCTTGCCAGCCCTCTGGTGCTTGCAAGCCTGGTGCTTGCCGTGCTGGGTTACCCTCCTTTTCCTGTGCACTCCGAGGATGAGGATGAACAGTAGTCAGGGACAGAGTGGAGATTTGCTTAGGAATGGAAACCACTATCCAGAGGAATGTCAGTAGTTAATTTTTTTTTTTAAGTTCAAAACATATTTGCTGAACTTCTGAAGTGAGTACTCAGGCAACAGTTATTCTTTCCTGTCCTTTCCTCCATAGGAACAAGGCCTTTTACAGGGCTTCTCATACCATGGTCTACAAAATACAGGAAGATGTATAGGGATTAGATGAGGTGATAATAAAATTTCTGTCATAGGTCTCATACCTGCTATTGATATATAACTGGTAATTGAGGGGGGCTATTCCCTATAATGTGATGGGAATATCTGTATTGGCAGTTTATTGGAGTAAAGCAGGAGAGAGAGATTGTAAACCTACATCGAAATTGTGTAGATAATGACTTAACAGAAGAAACAAGCACAAAATTGAAGAACATAGCTAAAAACAGGCCCTTTGGGCTGGTGAAGCACCAGAATGAAAAGGTTTTGGCCCAATTATTAAACAGAGATATTTCTTACATGACATCTGATGAGGGACAAACGAGAGAGGAGACCGAGAGGATCCAGCTTGGCAAAGAGGCTGGAAGGCAGCAAAGATTTTTCTTGTGCCCAGTCACAGGCAATGCAGTTTTGCAGGTAATGCTCTTTGCTGATCATCACTAAGATGAGGAGAAAGGAAAATACAAAAGTAAAAAAAAATAGAGAACAAAAAATACAAACACAGGAGGCAGTAGTAAAATATGTCAATTTTTTGTTGGGCTTGAAGCAACTGCTGAGGAGCTTTGTTCTGGGAAGAGAAAGGACGGGAACGCTTGGCTTGGGCAGGCTGTCATATCTGTCATCATTATGAGCATGGACAGATGATGATGATCTCTCCATTCTGTTTCTGGGTTTTTTTTTTCTCAGTCTCCAGAGATGCTCATCCAGCTGTTTTCACCACAAAATTTATTCAGCTAATTTGTCCACTTTCCTTTCTCATTTCCTTACAGTTCTTCTTACCTTCACCAAACTGGTAGCATCTTTTCACTGCTACTTTCAGCCTTCCTTGTATCTGGGGGGTGTGTGGATTTTGACTGCTTTCCAGTGTTTGATGGTATATAGCTGTCTTCCTCCTGCACCGGTTTTCAGCCTGTCTTTCTCACACAATGTGGCATCCCACACCGCACGAGGTGGGAGCAAGCCAGAGGGAGAAAAGCAGGCAGTGACTGGGGGCTTTTTCAGCAGGTCATTTCTCATAGACACAGGCTTCTTCCTCTCCTCCTATGGCACCCTTTCTGCACGTATCCCTCGGATACTGACCCCACACTTACTTTCTAGCCTGCAGCAGCAGTGTATAACCAGGCAACTGATAGCACAGCTCATTCAACTACCGCTGTAATATTTTGGAGACAGGCAGGTTTCACAAGTGTGCGTCTGAAAGGAAAGAATTTCTAGAAGCTGGTTTCACTCCAGAGTTTTTGAAGTAGATATGTATGAGCATTGATGCTTTCCAGTCCTGGTTTTTGGCAAGTGGGTCGAAGAAAGGTAGTCTTTTTGTTAAATTTCCCAAATGATAACGAGGATATAAAGCAATCATATCTAGTTATGTAGCTCGCAGGTCTCCAAGCTTGTTACAGTCTGTATCTGAGAAAGACCACTCTGAATGAGATTTATGTGTGGACATTTGGTATAATGTGAAACAGACTGAAGCTTAGTGTCAGGGCATCTCATGACATGTAGAGACTTAAAATTATGACAGAAGTCATCTGGGGAGCTGCAATGACAGAGCACAACCCTTTTCGCTGGAGTTCTTCCTACCTGCTTACTGCAGCCCACAAAACAAACAGCCACCCATGCAACTGCAGTGCAAAGAACATGCTGCTGTGATGGATGATGTCCAGGTGTGACCTTTCACCTGTTATGGTAGCCAAAAAATCTTTGCAGGAAGAGTGCATGATGGAAGATTATGGGATAATAAAATAGAAAGATCAATCAGGTGAAGGATTCTGTTGTTAAGAAAGTATTAACTATTTTTTAAATACACAACCATCTGACAAGCCAGGCCACACCTAGAAGGGCTAATGATAAAGCCACAGTTGGCCGGAATGGTTCAGTCCAAAGGGCAGGCTGGTTTGTGGGTGAATGCAGAGCATACCTTCAGTAAGCTGCTACAACGGATGCAAGAAACCGAGCACACAATCTATTATCAAATGCATGCTGGAAACTTGACATTTCAGCAATGTAATATACTTGTTTTTACAGCCGCTTGAGACTAATATACTCCCTTTCTGTGCTTGATGTGGCGTCATTCACATCTGAGCAAAATAAATGGGGAAGAAGATAATTTTGCTATCTATTCTTGGCATTGCTAATTTTAGCACTGCTAAGGAGAGGGACTTTTTATTTTTAATTTTTTTTTTAAGAAAACGTAACAAAGCACATGAGTCTTAAAATAAAAATAATTGTGAAGGGCAACGTCGCTGCTGCTTCTTTGATACTGGCACTTTGATAGCTGTTGTACATTTCTTATGTTGTCTGGAACAAAAAACAGCCATCAAACTCTGACATGGTGGCATTATGAAATCTTTCCAGCTCCTCTGAACCCCTAAAGCAAACCAGGGTTTCTGTAACTGAAATAAATGTAGAAGGAAAATGAACGGCAGCTTCTCAATTCAGCACCATCAGTACAAAAGATTACTGCTATAGTTGAACTTCTCTTCCGCACGCAAGAAGTTTTGAATCCCAATTTTGGAATCAGTTGCCTGTTTTCCTTTTGCAGCACCTCCTTCTACTGTTGTGGTAGTTCGTAACATACAGATCTGTATGTCAAAGGAAAATAGTGGAGAAAGGGTTGTGCTTGTGATTTTCTTTTGCTCACAGTCCTATTTTCTCTGAAATGCACGCAGGCATATTTCTTCCCCTGTGGTACAGCTCCTATTATGTGCTTTGCACCTTTAAATGTGTGAAGCATCGAGTCTGCCTGGCAGGACCCTGAGATTCAAAATGGAAGAGAAACAGGCTTTGTTTTCTCTCTCATGGAGATTTTGCATTTGGTCTTCCTTTACTGTTACATTGGCTTGCGGAGAGGGTTAGCAAACAACCCTGAACGGTTTCCCATTTTCTTTACATTTTCAGTACACAAAAAGCAAAATGCACATTTTCCCCTGCACGGGGAAATGCTAGGAAAGGGAAATGTACAAAACACGGTGGGGAAGCAGCATCGCCTCTGCTGCAGAGCCTGCTTGCAGCAGACAGGCAGGCTGAACACTCACATTTGAAACTGCAAAACAAAGAAAATAAACTAGCAGGCACACATTCTTGAGTGCCTAAGGACTATTTTTGTTCCTCACCAGCCTGCTCACAGCCAGTACAATAACAAAGGTGCGCTGCTGCATGGAGGCCCCATACACACGCCTGCGTTTTGCAGATTAGGCATTTGCCATTGTGTTTTCAGATAATTTCATTTTTCTACCTAGTTCATCCATAATTCTTGAGTACAAGAAATTAAGCATACTATTAAGGTCATTCTTCACCTGTGGTAGGTTACTGGTTAAACTGTTTAAGCAATGATCTGATTTTGTAACTTGTTCCACATGAGCAAGCGAAGGCGCTGCAGCCAGCAGGGAGTGAGCCTTGGCTGGGTCCGATGGGGGTGGTTTTCCTGCAGGGTGAAGAGCTTGGAGCCCTGAGTTTTTCAGCCCACTCTCACGCGGGCTGCAGAAGCTGTATGGTGGCTGCTTTCTGAGAGGAGGTGAGCCTAATGCAAGCCAAAGTGAGTGAAGCCACATTAGTGTTGGGGTTTGTTTGTATGGTCAGAGGCTTACCCATGCTGTCAGCTCTGATGAGTTCATGTAGAAGTTACAGCAATTTGTGGGGAGGCCTCCAGGCTTTTGGATGAGGTGTGGACTGACTGTGGTTGAAGCTGCGTTCCTCTTTACCCCCATACAAGTGACCTCCTTGGAAAGTAAACCCCAGGAGTTATGTCAGAACAGTATTTTGCATTCATTAAACAGAGAAGCAGCTGCCCTGTGTGTAGATGTGTGTGTCCATGGAATAGCAGTGTTCGTACCAACATCCTCCCTCAAGAATCCTGTTGCAGGAGGACAGTTATAAATAACTCTTTGGCCACTATAACTATTCTGCCAGTACGAGCTGCCAGAGAAATACATTGACTCAGCACATGCCTGAACGAGATCCTTTCCCAGGCAGCACCTCCCACCATATAAATGTCCCAGCAAAGTCATGTTGGTGCCTGTGGGGCAGCGAGCCCCATCTGGCTGCTGCTGCGAGCTGGTGTAAGCCAGGGCTGAATCAAAAGTAACGTTTGTAAAATATACTGCAGATTAAAAAAGGCACTGCTTAGGCACTAGTTAATATTTTTCCAGTCTCCCCAGTTAAAATTCTAGCTATTGCTGTTAGAACTGCAAGTGCCTCTCCCTGCGGTGGTATTCGGAGTGTTTCTCGTGTAGAAATGGATGTTCTGCCACTTGCACAGAACTGCTCTGGCTTTGCTGAGCCAAGCGAGATGATCTTGTATACGTTCATTGACAACTGGAACAAAATTGTCCCCCATGCTAATGTTCTTAATGTCAGTGCTACAATGGTTTTTATGCCCCTTCTGCCTGCCACAATCTTACCAAAGAAAACTCCCTGGCCTTATACCAGGTAAGAAGCTACAGTCCAATTTTTTGCCACTGTTCGTGGAAGGACATTAATTCTTTTTGATAATTACATGGGAGATTATTTTTCTTATTTAAAAATTTACCTTAAAATAATAATTAGGAAGCTGTCATTATTCTTTTTTTCAAAGCAGATTCTACATGGAATAAAGAACCTAGAGATGTGATTTGCTTTTTATCACTTGGAGCACCAAAAATTGCTATAAATGAATTAGAATGTAATTTTCTTAAGAAAATAATTCCTCTGTTATACAAACCTTATTTGCTCTACTTCTCATGGCCTGTTTTAGCTGCACAATTGGAAATTATTCAGAAAAAAATCTGCCTTTTTTGTTTGTGCAAATCTCAGTTCTGCCTTTCTATTCTGCTAATTCTCTGTCTCTGAGACTGTTTTTTCTGCTGTTATTAACTCCTACAAGTAATTGTAAAAGACTGATATCTTCAGACCACCACTCTCTACTTTCCAAGAACCTATTTGAACATACAAAGTATGTTCCCTTAACTACATGGCTCCATTTAAACCAATACAATTGCTTGGCAGATCTGTAGATGTGCTGATGTGCTAATCTTATGTTGCTGTATCTCTTTCCTGAAACGGTGATGGCATAACATATATGAATTCATCACACCTTTATATGAGTAAAATTGCATATGCAGTAAAAGTACTACCAGTATAACAACTTTGGTAAAACAAAATTATACCTTGCCTAATCATAATGAAAGAAAACCAGGGTGTAGACCAAGAATCAGCAGTTAATTCTTTGTTACACTATGTTTCCAGCTGCAACAGAATTTAAATACCATGCTTGCCCTCGTGCGTTATTTTATTTTTTTTCCATAATGTCATGGATTTATTATTTCTAAATGCAATGACATCAGTTACAATAGGAACATTTTTATCTTTGCTCTGTGTTCCATAGAGACAAACTTCTAGAAGTCAAACAGTGTACTTTAAAAAATGAGCTTATCTCTGTGGTTAAACAAGGTGTGGCAACCTTGACAGGAGTCTCCTGCATCAAGAAAATGTCATTAGGACCACTTAACAGTGGACCTAACAGTGGTCCTAATTCTGTAATGTGAAGATAGTTTTCTACTTTTGTATTTACATATTTTTAGCCCTGTCATATACTTTGTTTTCAATGGAGATGTTATATTTAGAAGTTTCTCAAAATGTGGAGCATGTGTTAAATTTCTTCTGTGCAATCCATCAAGACTAATTTGATTTGAGATCAGTACCTTTTTTTCCCCCCATCTGTTTAGAAAAGTGCAGTTGTAAAGACATCAGTCATGTAACACTTCCTGTGAAACAGCTTTACTGACAGTTGGGAGTTGTCAGTAACCATGTGGATTTCAAGCTCTCAGTCTGGCTACAACAAGAAAACCCCTCTGACACATCATTTCCACAGAGCCACAGGATTTAAGGCCAGAAGAACCCACTGTGATCATCTAGCTGACCTCCTGACTAGCCAACCCAGGGATAAGTCATGTTTCAAGCCTAATAGCCGCAGAAAACTCCAGCTTTTTGGACAAACATACACTAATTTTAATAGCATTTTCTCGCCAGTTGCCAGTAATTTATTTCAATAGTTAATCACCATTATTTAGCTCATATATGTGTGGCTTACTGCCTGTTTCAACTGATCCAGCTTCAACTTCCAGTCTTTAGGAAAGCTTTAGGAGATGCTGAATCTGTATTTCTGGTCTAAATATGCTGAGACCAAAGCCTGTGTTGGGTGGGGGTAGAGCAGGCAGATATCCCATGCAGTAAATGGCTGGAAGAACTAAAACAGATCTGCAAGAGGGAAAATCACATCCCTGCTGCCCATGCCCACAGCCCCACTTTGAGTTTGGTCCCCTGGTGCTGGGGCACAGGCAGGAGCAGGGTCTTGAAGGGCTTGGCACGGGCTTGAAGGGCTTGGAATGGGCCTGCAGAGCTTGCTGGCTCTGCCTATGTGAGAGAAATATACCAAAGTGCCCATAAAAGCTTTTTTTTTTTTTTTTTTGTTTTCAAATAGAAAGCAGCAAAATCCAGTTTTGCCTCTGTGCCACCGAGAAATGTGGAATTACCTCTCTTGGAACCACTGCAGCTTTGCGAAGCTACATATTGAAATGTTTCAGTCCTTCGCCATAAGATGTTTTGCAGTCTCTAGGACTCTGTCCTGTTCATTTGTATTCTGCTCAGGAGGTGGCCAGCAGAGCAGCCCACGAGGGCTGATGTCAGAGGTGACGTAACCTGCTGCGTCATACTTGGTGTTTCCTTTTATACATGTTGGTGTGCACTGCTCTTTGTATATTATCTCCTTTTGTGAAAGAAATATAGTCTGCAAATTCGAATTCACTTACTGTGCTCTCCAAGTCTTTTTCTCTAACCTCTGCTGCTCAGTGTGATATCTGTTCTGCTCTAAATCTTCTATCTTTGCAGATGTCTGAGCTTGCGTTTAGCTGCACTGGAAAGCTTATGGTTTCACTGTGCCCATGCAAATGATCAAGTTGACTCCTTCGGTTACAGTCTTTCCTCCTTGTTACTTGCTGTTCCCCTGACCTTGGAGTTTTTTTAAATGTTACTCAGGAATCACTGTGTAGTTTCTTCTAGTGCAGTGCAAAAAGATAAAATAGTGGATATTCAACTACCACGTTCTTGAAATTTGGAAATTAATTCGCTTAATCTTATTTATAATCATATTCCATTGTAATTTCACGTAATTATTATTTCAATTAGTTAATTGTGGAATCAAAGGACCTCTGGAATTCATCCAGTCCAACACCCTGCTTGAAGTGGGGCTATCATCAACAGTGGATGAGGTAAGCCTCATGCCCAGAACTCAGTTTGTGGCCACCGGACCCTCTTAAAGCCTCTAGCACTTAGGAGACAAGCTTGTTTCTTGCCTGCATAACCACCCTTCAAAGAGCTGTGAGCAGCTGTTCCAGAAGCCCTTAGCCTCCTCTTGATCAGACAAAATGAGCACAGCTCCCTACGCCCCTCTCACATTCCTCCAGGCCTCTGATCATCTCAGTAACCCTCCACTGGACCCTTTCCAGTTCTGCCATAGAATCATAGAATCACTAGGTTGGAAAAAACTTCTTGGATAATCAAGTCCAACCATTCCTATCAATCACTAAACCATGTCCCTGAGCAACCCGTCTACCTGTCTTTTAAATACCTGGCATTTGGCCTCGTTAAACCTCATACCATTGGTCTCAGCCCAGTGGTCCAGCCTGTTCAGATGCCTTTGAAGAGCCTCCCTACCCTCCAGCAGACTGACACTTCCTCCCAGCTTAGTGTTGTCTGCAAACTTACTTAGGGTACATTCTATCCCCTCATCCAGGTCATTGATAAAGACATTGAACAGGACTGGACCCAGCACTGAGCCCCAGGGGACTCCAGCTGGAGTTAACTGCCATGTCCCACTTTGCACCCTAAAACTGGGTGCGAAGCTGTATAGAGGGAGATAATAACTTCCCTCAGTTTTCTGACCACTGTCCTCTCAATGTAGCCCAGGATGTGACATGCCCTATCAGATGAGAGCATGCTGGGGACTTGCGTTTGGCCTCATCCCCTCAGTAATTCCCAGCTCCTTTCTAGTGAGGTTCTTCCCAGCCTGTAATGGGTCACATTTCATTGTCAAACCCCATGAGGCGTTTGTTGGTCCATATCTCAAGTTTATAAAGGAGCTTCTGCACTGAATCTTGGCCATTTGTTGGACACTTTAAGTCATCAACAAATCTGACTGTGTCACCATCAAGGTTGCTGATGAAGATATTGAGCAATGTGGATCTCAGTACAAACCGTTTGGGTGCTCCTCTGATTGCTGGTGACCTACAGACATGACCTGTAAGTTTTCAGCCCCTCTTACAAGTGTTTTTTCTTGTCTACATCCTTTGAGCTTCCAAGCGATGAAGTCGTGTGAGGTGGTGTCAAAGCCTTTGTAATGTTAGCATAGATCACACCCAGCGCTTTCATCTTTTTCACACATTCAGTGATTTCATCTTAGAAAGCAGGTCAGTTTGCCACCAGAAAACCCATCCTAACTGTTCCCAAATACCTTCTTGTATATTATGGCCTTGGAAGTGGATCTCAAGAGGGGGACAATCTCTGGTCTACCAGTGACCAAGATGCTGCTGATCACCAGATAGTTTCCCAGGGGTTTTTCTCAGCTTTTTAAAGATAGATGAAGTGCTTGACTTTTTCCAGCCATCAGGGATTTCCCCAGGCACTGCAGTTGTCACAGACAGTAGACAGTCTCACAGAACACTGACCAGTTCTCTCAGGAAATGGGTACCATCCCTTCCACCTGTCTCTTGTATACTCCTTTTCACAAGTGATTTCATCGTTAAGATGCTCCTGTAGCCAAACAGGTCTTCTGCTGAGATTCCATCTTCTTGCACAACAAGATCATTGAGCTCTTAGTAAAATGCCTTTAAAAATCATTCAAATCTTCCGTCCAAGTTTCTGCTTTGTGGTTGCATCCCAGGGGATTTTATTTAGCAACTCTCTAAGTAAACTGAAGTTTCTTCTTCTGAAATCCAGAGTTATAATTCTGTAGTTTACCTTCCTTCTAGATCCCAAATTCAGTTATAATGATGTAAGATAAGCCCAGGCTGATACTGTAACCACATTCACCACTGGCAAGTCAACTAGAGCGTAAACCCTGGCTGGCCTCTACAGCATTCACACATTGAAATTATCACCAGTGCAGTGTAAGAAGTTCCTGGATTGCCTGCTCAGTGCTGTGTTGCCCTTCCCGCAGATGCCTGGATGGTTGAAATCCTCCATGAGGATCGCAGCTTTTAGGAAGGACACTTCTACCAGTTGTCTGTAGAAAGCCCTGTTCACAGGCTCCTCCTGGTCAGCCATGCTGTGAGAAGTTGCCTTGACTCCAGCAGGAATGTCCCCTCAACTTTTCACACAGAGGGTCCCCCAATCTCGGCTTTCCTGCTAGAGCTTGGTACAGTAAGATAGCTCCTTAACAGAGAACACAACTCATATCATTCATGTTTGATTTGCTGTGATTCACATAATCTTGATAAATTTTGAATGTCTTGATTCATATTATTCTAGTTTCCTAATCAAGGTGTCGCTGATCTCTAACCTTACAGTCAAATGCAGTTGAAGATGAGAAATCTAATTTGCCTTCTATTATCTGGGCTTGGTGTAGAACTGCAATAGTAATAATTACATGCATTTATTTACCCTCAAAGTCTTTGAACCTGACCTGCACAGAATTTGGTGTTCTCCAAGTCAAGACATTTGCACATGGTGACATCAGAAGATGAAGCTGTATTTTCTATAGAGCACTGTATTTGCACCCTAGCAAGCTGTGCCTGTGAAGGTGGAAGGTATTACAGGGGATGTGAGCACATCTTTGTGCTAATGAAAGTACCACAACATTAATATCAGGCTGAACAAGCAGATTTTTTTTTGTCTTTATTGGCTAATCCCCCAAAGCCCCAAACAATCGCGCAAAGAATAGACTCTTTTGAATGAAAGTCACACATTAACTTCATGTTTATATTTTGCTTCCACTCCAGTTGAGTGTTTTTTCCCTCCTTCTCCCACTCATTCATTTGAACAAGATTTTATATGAAAGAACTTAAGTAAATAATATTTTTTAAATTTTTTTTTTTTTTTTTAAATTTTCTTTTTTTAAAGCAGGAAGCTTGATGCAGAACTTGGGCTCTTCCTGTTGCCAGAAGGTGAAGCAGCCTGGCTGCACAGTGACTCATGGCTGTGTGCCACATCGCAAATAATGCTCTTATTAATCTCTACAGGCTTTGTTCTGGCCCCCCTCCTAGCAGTGTCTGATTTCATGGGGCGGCATAGCCAAAGGTCAGATAAACTACACGATGGCCAGAGTTGCTACTGAAGAAAGAAATCGGAAATGCCTCTCCCAGCAGTTTCAGCAATGAGAATGAAGAGAAAAATAATTTCTTTTATTATTAACATGCCTGATGCGTCATCTCGTGTTGCTGCTTCAGTAGAGGAAAGCTGTGATACAGCAGTAACCCAGCGAAGCAGTGAAGCCCAGCTCTGCAAATTCTTCTGGGTCTGCCTGGCTCAGTGAATATTTCAGAAAAAAGTGTTCTTTCTTTAGGTGTTTGTTCATTTGCAACAAATGACAGTCCCAAGCTAAAAAAGATGCTGATCTTTGTCTCTAACTGAGCTGATGTCATTAACTAATTCACTAATTATCCACTTTTCCCTAGATTTGATTCAAAATGCTGTTCAGAAATAGATAACCAGTCACAAATTAGTCAAGCTGAAGTTTGATGTGCTTGGCTACCGTGCCAATTTCTTGTTACCAGTTTCAGATGAGTGATTACGCCTCTGAAACTGGCAAGTGTTCTTGCAAGTTGTTTCTTTTCTTCCATGACTACCCAAAGTGTTTTTATTCAAATGAAATGGAGCCCATACATCCAGGGTTGGAACACTTTGCAAGCAGCTAGCATGGCCGGATCAAATACATATGCTTACTGTAAATGGTGCATGTTTTTCCTTGCTTTCCTTTGAACCAAACTGTCTTGTGGTTTCTGGTGACTGCTGCCTCTGTGCTGTAGGCTCCAAGTAATGCTGACACATATAGGACTTATCTGGAAAAAGAGAGGGTAGCAGAAGACAACATCACTTCCTTCACACACAGTCCTGTCCTTTTCTATCAAGGGTCGAGACCTCATCAAAGCTCCTTTCAGGAGAAGATCTCTGGGTCATATTTGAATAATTTCGGGGGTGAGGGAACCTGTCTTTGGCTAGAAAGATGCACAAGAGCAGTAAGTTTGTTCTTCAAAAGCTTCATAATTTCATGGACAGGCATTGCAATTCAACTTCATATTATGCCCTTAAGAATCACATTTGGGCAAGTCTGAAGCGTGCGGGGTTGTTATTCTCTGTCACGCAGAGATTTGCCTTGCTGCATAGGGACTTTCTCCCACCATCCATGTGGGCATAGGGCTGCTGTCTGCTGGATCACGTAGTGATTTGTTCCCACCTTGAGTAGACGCAAATAATTGCGCAAAGCACAGAAGAGATGAGAGACTGATAAAAGTGGTTTGTGCCAAACCTGTCCTTCGTGACAGCCAGGAGCAGGTAAAGCTTTGCAGTGATCAGACTTGGGGCTTGCCATTCTGTCAGCCACTTTGGAGAGGTACAACTTCTGGCTCACCACCAGCTTGCCAGCAGCTGCCTTGGGCTGAGGCCCTGTCGGACCCTCGCCCTGTCCTGAAGCTCACCCTGTTCCCGCATGTCAGAGCTGAGCCCTTCCAGCTCAACCACAGCACTACTGGCTGTGCAGGAGCTGGGGAGGTTGTAGCCAGGGCCAGCCCTCCTGCCTCAGCCTCTGGTGTCCCCTTTGTCACGGCCTGTCCCCAGTTGGTCTCCTATTAACCCAATGCTGGCTGGTGGCAAATTGTGCTAAAGCTCTGCCCTCTTTGGTTCACTTACCAAGGGGGGTTTACTTTGTGGAGAGTGGTTATTACTGGCGTGCTTTTGTTCTTTGTCATCAGTCCTGCCTTATTTTTATGTGGATTAACTGTTAATAATAATGTGAAGGTTAAGCTTTGGCAACCAGCTGAGATTTGCACATATCCGAGGACAACGTGGCTGCTGGTGCTGCTGCGGGTACACCGAGTGCTCGGTTCAGCAGCCGGCACGAGCGCCTGCTTTCCACTGAGGCCGGGAGGGGAGGTGGGGATGGCAGCCTAGCAAATGCCACCACAGGAGCCACCAGCCCTGGCTCCTCTTTGGCCCCAGGCTTCTCCCAGCGCAGCCGTTTGGGGCTCCTTCCCGCTCTCCCCAGCTCCTTATCATCCCTCAGGAGGGCAGCAGGAGAAGGGAGGAGCAGAGGGATGAGAGCTGGCTTTTCTCACAGATGCTGCTGTGGAGAGAGGCACCGCCACGGGAATGTAAATGGACAGGCAGAGGTGATTAATAGTGATACGTATTATTTTAATTGAGTCATGTTTGGCCTCTCGCTTTTGTCAGTGCTTGATTTTTTGCTATTGTTACGGTGTGAATTTGGAATTAATGTAAACTATAATAAGAATCCCTCAGCTGGCTAATGCAAGCAAGACTGAAAATTAAAATGCTATGTAAATCTCACAAGATTAGGGCATAAACTGCAGCAGGCGGTGGAATGGCTGAAGCTTGAAGATGCTAGGGAAGCCTCTCCCCACATTATTCCTGATAATACAAAATCAATTTACATTGAATGCGTTTTTTCCAAATAGCCATCCACCACATGCTATTTGATATCACTAATGAATGCAGCGACTGGATCTTAATACATACCAGGGAAATATTCTGCAGAGTTTTTATTAGGTCTAAAAATACTTTGAGACATCATGGTACTTTGTCATTAAAATTGCCAGGGTTTGTGATACAGATATAGTGCCATTGTAATTAAAATGCTGCGGCGCCAGTGGTGGCAGCATTTTGTTTTGAAATCCCAAGTCCTTTCCAAGGGCTTCTGAACCATCTTTTATGAGATCCGACCATCCTCCCGCCTTCACCCCCGCTGCGGTTATTAAGATGGGAGAAAGGCAGCGGGCAGCAGCCGCTGTGAGGATGGTGCAGAGGAAGGGACGAGGAGGCAGCAGTCAGA
This sequence comes from Cuculus canorus, assembly GCF_017976375.1. Taxonomy (NCBI): domain Eukaryota; kingdom Metazoa; phylum Chordata; class Aves; order Cuculiformes; family Cuculidae; genus Cuculus; species Cuculus canorus. The sequence continues at coordinate 141,359,174 of NC_071402.1, forward strand.
CCCACACACAGCACTGAACTCTTACACGCTATCCTTCCCCAGGGCTACTTCATCCTTCCTTGATGCCCCTGAAGAAAAGGCAACAACAAGCAGTTAAACAAGTTTCTCCCACTTTGGATGCAGTCAGTCCAAGGCTGCCACAGGGTTCCCACGTGGGGATGTGCCACCCACCTCATGCATGTGCCACCCATGCGTGTGCCACTCACCCACCTCGTGCATGTGCCACCCACCTGGCGCTTTGGGGCGCTGCTTCTCCCAGAAATCCCAGCCAATCCCGTTGAAACGAAGGCATCTGGCACGTGGAGGGTGAGAAACCCCGAGGGCCTGAGGAGGAGCGAAGAGCTCCAGCTCTGCAGCAGCCCTGGGACAGCCTGGATGCGTGCTGAGGTGCACACGCGGGGGCAGAGCGGCTGGATCGCACGGGAGGTGGGGAGGAAAACTCGTGGGTCCTCGGCTGAAATCTGCCTCCGGTGTGGAGGAGGTGGAGGTCCCCGCGCTTTTGACAGCTGCTTGGAGCTCCATCTGCAGCACTGTTGGGGAAAACCTCGTTCCTCCCGCCGCGGAGCCCCGAGCCGTGCGCTCCGGCTGCGGGACCGCGGCCGGCCGGGCCCAGCCTCACCTGCCCAAGGTGCTTCTTATCCCTGCGGCTCAGAGCGGGCAGGGCTTCCCTGGAAGCAGGCCTTCCCTCCCGTGACTCAGCTTCCTCGCTCCAGGAGCTGGGAGAACAGTATCTGCCCGTGGGAGCTTCGCCCCTTACAGCCAGGGGCTCAAACTGTCAAACTAAGCGAGAGAAAAGGACCACTATTGTTAGGTCTCCTATCAGGATACTGCTTTTACTACTTTGTATCAATAAAAAAACGAAGTGAACTAAAAATGAGACACCTGGAAGAGAAAGAAAAACCCCACCCGGTCTAAATAAGCCTCTATTCACGTTAAACTTCCTACTGTCTGTCACTGTTGTGTTGTGCATTCAGGCAAGCGCCCCAGCTCTGGCCCAGAGGAGGACCCCCGAAATGAAGGTTATCCGAGCAAAGTGGAGAGACGAATTACGACAGCAGCATTAATATTTTTTTCCAATCCTTTTCAGCCGTGATTACAGCTCCCATTTATCCTGCCAATGATTAATTTGATCAAACATTGTGAACAAATAATTTGTATTAAAAATCATGCAAGTTCCACCCTTCGTGTAGTTGGCTTCAGGCAGGTATTTATTGGATAACATAGTCTCAGACTAGTGAATGTTGACATTTAATTAATATGGAAGCTTAGCATTGTGAATATGAAGAATAGAAAAAGGCCCAAGAAAATCCTGTGATAATGAAATGAGATGACAACTAGGTTCTGGTAGTCAGACATTTCTGTTGACATTGAAGGGTCAAATGTAGATATCTGGTGGAGGGCTGCAAATAACACACTGCAGGTCAGGGTTTGCATGTACAAATATCTCTGTACGATGCCTCACTTATACCTACTTGAGCTGCTTGCACTTACATTGGCAGTGCTACGGTGGATATTTTTGTTGTGCCTATACTAGGAAGTTGCTACCAAAACAGGGAGAGTGGTATAATGTGAAGTGCTACGGCTGTGAATGCACACCACACAGCTATGGGATTGCTTTCCATGGACTACATTGGTAAAAAAAAAGGCAAAATTAGGCTAGTGAACTTGCATCTATATTAGGAAATTTGCCATCATGAGCCACCTACCTATGCCAGCAGAACCATATAGCAGCTTGAAAGCGCTTGTGTCCCGTCTTGTGTAGCTTGTGATGGGTAACATCCACTCCCACAAAAAAAAAAAGCAAACAAACAGCAAAGAACTTGATTGTAATAAAAGGAAAGTGTTTTATCATAGAATCTGTTCCTCTCATCATGCATAAATCAGGAGCTTGAGGTTGCCTGCGTTATCCATTCCATTAACTCTGTAGTCTTTGTGTTGAGATGAAACTAGTTTCAGAGAAAAGGGAACAGAAAGCTATTCTATACTGTGTACCAAGGATATCACAAGATGTGCTAAATTGCCCAGTCACTTTGTTGGATGCAAACCTGCCACTAACTTCTGTTCATTCTATGGTTTACCTTACAAAAGTAATTGTGTTCAGAATCTAGTTAATTGTGTGTTCAGGAAGAAGACTATTTTTTCCTTGTGTTATTGGGCTTTATAACGAAATGTCTGAACTTTCATCTACTTCATGCTGAAATCTGATAAAAAAAATAAAAAAGGTGAGAGTCTGTCTTTTTCTCTGTTTCACGTTGATATTCAACAGAGGAGCTTCTACTGAGTGGAAACAGATATTCCATTAAAAGTCCACTGCTGCTGTATAATTTAGATGCTTTTTCAACACCACAAACTACCTCAAGCCAAACAGCTGGTGTTGACCAAGAACAGTATTTCAGCCTGTTACATGCTGTGATTATTACTTCCCAAACAAGAGTTTATACTTCATTTTCAGTGAGATTAAATTAATTAGGGTGGCAATGTGATATGGGAATAAGGAGGTGAGTGGAATTAACAGATTTCACCTACTCTGAGGTTTGTTTAATTAACTATTTCCATTTATAAATGTTCTTCTGGGACTATATTTTAGCAGTTATACTTCTTTCTGAACAAATATTACACTTTGCAGGGCATGCAGAAGAACACAAGCTCATCAGAAAGAGTTACTTCCATTTTGACTACACGAGACATACTAAAGGAAAAAAGAATCACATTGAACAGAGTTACAAAGTGTATTTTTCACAGCACATATTGAAAATCAGTAGTATACTTCCAATAAGTGGGAAGACTAGTAATGTGTGAAGAAATTGTATTCTGCTCCTTTATTATATTTGAAGAAGTTCCTTCCTCATGTTGCAGGAAAATTGTCACACTAGAGAAAGCCACTACTTCCTTTTTTCTCCATTAAAATACATCGATATTATTGTAGTGCTTCTCTCTCCACAGACCAGGGATTAATCCTCCATCGTCAATTATAAAGTTTAGTGTTTAAAAGGTTAGCTCTGCAGTCATAATGCACTGTTGATATAAAAATTTTTCATGACCCTTACAGTTGTTCCAGTATTTCATAAGTCATTTAAGAAAGAAATGAAAATGAAAAACATCTGCTTTAGAGACCAACCCCTAAGAATCTGATTCTACAAAAGCCCGGGTTGCCCTCACATGCCCTTAATGACCACGTATTGGCAGTTACATAACTTAAGGTTTCAGCTGATGCTTTAGCCAGGCTTTTGACTTCACCATAGTATTTGTAAAGATTCTAATTATCATGATATAGTAGAAATTAGAAGGCAATTTGTAAATGTTTAGATCAGCATGATTGATACAGTAAAATCAGAGCAGCCTAAACGTGTATATAGCTGAGCAATCCATACTTAAAAGAGCGATCTAAAAATAATTGCAGGTTCAGGTCCTTAAGATAAAGATAAAATCACTATCAGCCTGACCAGGTTTTCATTGCCACTGAGATGTGATCTGCAGTACAACTTTTATTCCATTAATTCCGTAAGTATAATTTGTATTCCATCAATTCTATTAACAAAACTAATGTATTTTCCTATTTGGATGTTAGCTGTGAATACATATTGAGAGATCTGAATATATTTGCTATTTTAAAATATATAAGCAAGGAAATATCAGTGTTCATTTCCTGCACAAGAAGCTTCTGACAAGCATGTAGACATGTGAGGTATTTTGACTGGACCCCAAGGAATGTTTCTTTCCCTGAAACACAGCCCTGGAAACCTGAGTTTCCACCATGTGCTGCAGTAAATTCCAGATTCCCTTTCTGTGAAGATTTTTCCACTATTGCTTAAAAACAACTGTATCAGCGACTGTTCCACAAAAACTGAACAATGTTTTTTCCCTCTGAAGCACATTTGAAAACACTGGATACAAAAGGAATGCAAACGGAGTGAAAACAAAGTAATGGAAGAGCAGAAACATTTTGTAGTATCATTCTAAGGCATTCCCAGCTTTCTGCCTTAACACTTACTATTTGAAAAACAAGCAATTTAGAGGTTGTATTTGCTATTCCAAACAAGTTATAGAAGCTTTACCTGTGCATTACTCCCAGTTGTACAGTTCCTTTAAAAAAACAGTCACTTAACATTTCCTGATGATGGCATTTTTGCTGACCTGCCAAACCACGCTCTTTGCCAGCAATGAGCATTTAAACAGATTTTTTTTCACACAATTCTTTCAAAAATTAGTTTCCTTTTGTAATTTTGATACAACCTGAGGCACCTATATTTCACAGAAGCAGAGCGGACAGAAGCATTTTGTTTCTGAGCAGCACGGAGTACCTGTTTTGAGTTAGCTCTTGCTTGTCTGACTCCCCTGAATGATTCTATTGATTTCGAGGGGTCCACTTGCGTGAGAAAAGTGAGCAGCAGAGACTGGATGCTTGTTTTATTGTTTCATCCAACACAGATTCATTTTCTAGGATCAGTTATTCTGTGTGATGAATGGGAAGTGCAACTAAAAAATTGAGCCTAGAAACCTAATGTTAGCAGAGAGCGTATGAGAGTCCGATTGTGAAATATGATCCAGAACGCATTTACTAACGGACAAAACTCGAGACTCATTTCTCACACAGGCAAGACGGTTAAAGTCAGTACTACTTTGCTTTTCCATTACAGCCAACAGGATTTCTGCTGCACAAAGGCTATGTAAAGCAAAGATAGAAAGATCCGGTACTCAGAGAAGCAGTACTTCAATTTACTGAAACCTTGTGCGTGCAGAAGGTAGAATAAATTTAGTTGCAAATAAATGTAAAGAAAGAAATGAATGAAAGAGTACTAATTTTTGCCACAAATATACATTATGGGTAAGATATTCTTTTGTGTCAGTCTTCTTAAAGAGAGGGAAACAAAGGAAAATGGGTAGGGGGAAAAAGGCTGTACTGAAAGCACATACAGAAATCAAACACAGGAAAACTGTTAGGGACTTAATAGTGCTAGAGGTAAATTGGCCACTATTCTTTCTATCAGAAAGAGACCAGAGTATTTGATTAAGTTAAACAGGAGCCATTTCTTTGTTCCTGAGAATAGAGGACACGGCATTTCAACCAGACAACTGAGACAGAGAACCAGGGAAAAAAAAAAATCTATTAAAGAGATAACAAAAGAGAAAAACACTTATACTAATCGTGTCAAAACTCATAAAGCATCCCAAGAGCTTTATAAAGGTGGTATTCTTCTAAGGCACATAGAGGCTAGGCTACAGTAGAATATTCGAGGTAGGTCCAAAGAACTGGTGATTTCTCGGCATTTTTACAATTTAAAGGCCCAGTAATGCCTATGAAATAAGCTAAACAGCTAAATCTACGAGGACCAATAAAACCACACGGCTGTGTGGATTTGAAATTAAATGTTATAAAGACAAAAGCACTCAACATCTATAACACTGAAATTATTTCAAGGGGGTCTGGAGAAAGGCAGGCCAGCAGATTTGATGAAAATTTTAGCTGTTTTACAGGCAGCTAGTTCTGATGAAGGAGCTGGCACTAGTATTGTTATAAACAAGAAGGTAAAAAGCTATGATTTCTTGGAATTAGTCATGTCAAATCAGTGCCCTTTATTCTTCACAATAATTTATAATATTTACCATTCAGATTGTAAAATAAAACAACCCCTCGTCTGCACCTCTGTTCTCTTAAAACATTGTTCCCCTTCAAGCAAAAAGCAGTTCTAGCCATCTCCTGTATTTATTCTTTAGATTTTCATATGTGAAGAAATAATCGGTTATCCTTCAAAAAAAACCCCTAATTCTTGTCTTTCTGATAAATTCATCCAGAAACTATTTTAGAACTGTTTGTATACTGAGCAAATAGCTTGAACTTACTGGGACTAATTTAGGGTAGGTGCTGATTTGAGAGCAAAATATGGCCCACCAGCTTCCATATTTATGTTAATGCAAAGATTTATTAGTCCTCTAGGTAAACATTGACCTTGGCTTCACCTTGGTCAATATTTACTTCTCAGGTTAATAAATCTTTATATTAACTGTAATTGAAGTCACTCTCTGCTTAAGAGATAAAGACCAAACAGGACCTCATATGAAGACAGCATTCATCAGATAAACTCTGCAGCTTGATTTATCTTCTTGCCCACTTGTCTTAAATAAAATGGTAATCCATAAATGGGGAAAGATGTTCCTCTGTGGAGGGGAAGAGTTTTTTCATATATGTAGCTTTGTGCACTTCACTTGCATTTGAAAGTAATGGCCTAGCTTTGTGTCTCTTGCACTTAGGAATTGTGCAGAATTAGTTCCAAGGATATCCTTTAGGATGTTACATCCCTACACTGTCTACTTACCTGTGGGCAAGGCTATTTCACTCTGCAAATAGCCCTCTCGGTCACAGAGTTGGTTGCTATTTGGCTGGAACAAGGTGACAGGTCTGACTTCTTGGAATTCATAGTTATTTTGGAAAAAGCTGCTGACTAGGGCTGATGAAAATGAAACTGCAATCAAAAAACAATAATAAAGAAATGAACTAACGTGAGGATCTTGGAAAAATGGGAAACACAGAACTTATCTTAAGAGAAGAGACATCAAAGACTTGACTTAAGTCAACTACTGGGAATTGGAATCTCCATTATTGTAAAAGAAATTGTCTCAAGAAACATTTTGGTAAGTAGAGGATGAAGTTACAGTTAGAGATTTCCTTGAAATGAACAGTAACAAGGAAAACCAGACAAGAACAGGTTTACACATTTCTTTCCACAATTTCAAACCCTACTGCATTTATTAAAAAATCTCACCATGCTGTTTTCTCCATATTTAAGTCATGCTTTTAAAAAAACCATAAAACAAACAACAAATGTTGTGTCCATGGGTCTCTCTGTTTTGAGTCCAGACTAGATTGCATCATATTTCACTTTTAAGTGGATTCTGAACAATATGAAGTCTTTCTGCTTGACTGTTGTCCAAAAATTGAGGACCTGTTGAGAGAGTATTACTCAGATTACAAAGAAAAACTGAATTTTCTGAGAAACAGAATCAAAGCAGCATTAATCTTGGAAACCAAATGGGAAAGCTGTTTCATTTTTTTAAAACATATTTAAAGTTTCACTCAAACAAACATCAACCACTTCAGTCATGCAAGCATTCTCTTTGAAGTCAATGGGGTTAGCCATGGACAAAATTAATCTGAAATTCTGTGTAAAAAGACAGGTACAAAGTCACTAAATCCCACAGATCCTCAGTATTAGGCTTAAAAGCTGCAGAGGTCTCTTGTTAGTCCTTTGGACTGGAGTGTTTCATCATCTGCAGATCTGGAGGACAGGATTTGTGCTCACTAGAAGATAGTTTAAGAATCTCCACCTACGTTCCTGTCTTCCATCAAGTTGCAGTTTCAGCATCCTATTGTTTTTCTCCATGCAGCGCTGGTGAGTTTACAATGACGTGGTGACGCCTTTCTGCAGGCAGTGCAGAGAAATGTCATGCAAACTCCATTAATAAATTATCCTGTTGGCATAAACTATTTGAATGGCACAGCCAGCTCTGCTAACCAGACAATATATTTGCATGTGTGTGTGTGTACACACAAATATATATAAGTATATATACACACACATTCATGTCCCAGACCCCCCAAAACTGATCAGCACTTCTTTTTTTCCCCCCCTCCTTCGCTGAAAAGAGCAGCTTATCCAGTGAAAGACAAGGATACAAAAGGATACGAGCTGTATAAAGCCAATGGTGAATGGTATAATAAACCTCTGACTTTCATTGTAAATTATGTAACTATTTATAGCTGTACCTCTCTCTACACTTTCGTATTTCTCGTTCATGAGAATAGAACCCAGACAGTACTTCAACGTGGTTACAAAATCAGCCTGCTTTTTTTTTAAAAGAAGTTTTTAAAGGATAAACATAAATAAATGGAGACGGTTTCCTTTTATTTACTGGCACGTGAACAGAAGGTTGAGAATTTAACTGTTTGAAGGCTCTCCTGCGACGAAGTGGGAGTCCCGAGAGAGGGAAAACCAACCAAACCGTGGCTGCTGCCTCCCAATATTCTGCTGTCGCTGGCGGGCTCTTCTTGGAGGAGGCTCCAAGCGCCTTTCCCGGCGGAACGGACACCGACACACGGACACCTGGAGCATCGGCGCCCCCGCAGCGCAGGTTTGCAGCGGTGCCGGTGGGAGCGGGGCTGCTGCGGGCTCGGTTGCCATGGGAGGCTCCGGGGAGGGAGGCTTTCCCCGCCTGCTCGCGGGAAGGGAGATTTTTACCCGGGAACATTTTTAAAGCCTCTTCTCACTCCGAAACGAAGCGGCCGAACTCGCCGGAGCGACGCCCCCGCTGCGGGTCGCTTGTCTCCGTTGTGCCGAGCCGGACGCTAAAGGAATCCGTAGGAACTTGGCGTTTGAGAGACGCTGGTGGGTGATGCCCCATCCGTGCGAGCGGCGGCTGGGGGCGGCCGTCACCGTGGCGCTGGGGCGGCAGCCCCTCTCCCTCCCCACGGGATGCTGCCCGCCCAGGGAGCCGGACAGGGGGCGGTGGTAATTAATAAAGTAAATTAAAGGGTTTTAAAAATTAATTCTACTCATTTAGTCACCAATCTGTTAATGAGTCATGGAAAGCCCCCCCGGGATCGATAATCGGGAGCAAAAAACGAAGGAGGTGAAGGAGGTGCCTGGTGAATGGTAAAAGGTTTATAGAGGAAGTATCCGTATCTCGGGCGATATAAATATATATAAAAGGATATGTATAAATCCTTGCCTGCTCCGGCGGGATCTGGCTTCCATCAGTGCTGTATTTATGGAGCTCCAAACTTTTCCTTCCCCGACATCTCCGGCTCCAGCCTTGGCTCCGCCGCATCCTCCCGGCCTCTGGCTCCTACCATAAATATTAATAACCTGCGCTAGCGCGAGGCATAATTATCTCCCCTTAATTGCAAATTCAACCAAAAATCGAGCCTGCTGTCATTCAGGCACCTCTAAATTATTGTAATTAGGGCTTTCTTAATGCCAAGCGAATCCCTGGGCTGCACGTCAGCCCCCGCCCGCGGCGCTGCAGCACGGGCTGTGCCGCTCGGGGACCCCCCGCGCCGGGGAGGGCTCGGCTGCCCCCGGGACGGGCTCCAGGGGGACCCGGGCAGCGGCCAACAGCGGCCGAGGAGCCCCTCCTGTCACCGGTGCCCCGTCCCTCGCCAAAGATGGGCACCCTCTCCCGAGTGGCAAGTGATAGGACGAGAGGAAATGTCCTCAAATTGGACGTTAGATTGGATATCAGAAAAAATCTCTCCACTGAAAGAGCTGTGAAGCTTTGGAGCGGGTTGTCCGGGGAAGTGATGGAGTCTCCTTCCCTGGAGCTGTCAGCAAAGCGTGTAGACGTGGCACTTGGGGACACGGTTGTGGCACTTCGGGACACGGCTGAGCAGGCGCGGTGGTGTCGAGCTGACGGTCGCAGTGGATGGTTTCAGGGTTTTTTCCCCCAACCTCTCTGCTCCTGTGCCCCCCCCTCCCGTCCCCCCGTCCCACCGCTGGGGCAGCAGCAGGGTTTGCTGGGGACCCCCCGGTGCCAAGGAACCAGCACCCGGGCTTCAGGCTCAGGAGTTTAGCCTTGCCTGTCTCCCCAAGCTGGGGGTAGCTGGAGGCACTTACTCCTGCCGAACGACAGGCACCCGGGGTGCTGTGCAAAAAGGAATACCAGAATGACGGAGCCAGCGAGACAGCAGATCAAAAGGGAGCCCGTAGTCCGTGCTATGGACCTTCTGCCAGGATGGGAACCTGGGACTCGGTCCTGGTGGGATTTGTGCACTTCATGCAGTGATTCTCATACAAAATACATAGGCAGCCTTGATGCGGGGTGCCAGAGCGTGTCCAGGTGCAGCCTGCTGGTGCTACCGCTTGCAAAGGCTTAAATCCAGTGTGCTCTCTTCCAGGCTGGAAGGGAGAGAACTAATGTTTCGTAGAGAAACACGGCAGCAGGCTTTCAGAAAACTGCTTAAAACCACAAGTTTGTCAATTAGTTCTCAGGAGGCGATCTGCCACAGCACCTAGTCCAAGAGCAGCGTGAGCACACTGTCTCGTTAGCCAGAGAAGAGATGCTGCTGACTCTGGTTGTGCTCTCATATTTAGTGGTAAGGCTGCTAAGGAGCTCTTCCCCTCTTACCTCCAGTTCATTCATTCCTGCCGTTGTGCTGCCTGCTGTGCTGTGCTTGCAGAGCTATTTGTGTGGCCATGGATGATGCAGACCGAAGAATTGTTATGGCTATTTTTTATTCCCCATCTTCCCAAGTCTAGTAACTTTGATTTCTACTGGGAAATCGTGTACGTCCCCAAGCCACACTCCTACGCTGTATCTTCACTAACACAAGTCACACAAGACTTGTCTGCAGCTTCTCATGTCCTAAGCCAGATGATGGAGGGCAGGATAGGTAAAATTACAATAAATGAAAAGTTTATTTTTCACAATGCTCAGGGTTCTCGGTAGCGGGGTTTTCCCTGAGCAGGAAATTCACACAATTAAAATATCATCACAAGAATAAGTATGTAGAATCAAGTGCTCAGAAACTGGGAAGTGACAGGATGAAACTTTTCCCTACAAGATGATGTGGCCTTACTGGAAAGGGCTTTTGTTCCATTTTGATTTTGAGATTTTCCATCATCTTTGCTGCAAGACTTTAAGGCAGAAAATATCCCATGCCGGGCAAGTGAGTCCAGGCTCTCAGTCACAGCCCTTCCCGCGGGTGGGCTGCGGTGTTGTGTGAGCAGCAGGAGCAGGCAGCGCATGAGGAGAACCCCCACCGGCAGCAGGTCAGTGCTGCTGAGGGCATGGCTTTGCCCCTGCTGCAGCGGTATCTGTCACTTGGGCTGGTCCGTGTGACAAATTTTTTTGAGGTGGCCATTTTCTATCTTTTTTTATTTCTGGTGCTCAAAGAGCAGCTGAGACCAGAGCTGCAGAGGCTTCTGATTTGCAAAAAGATTCTATTTAAGTTGTTAAAGCTACACCATGAAGCACTACAGAACTTGAAGACTTCACAAGACTCGGCTCCAGGTTTTTCCATTTGGGACATTCAAAACTGAGGGCACTAAAGGGTCTTATCATCCCTGCCAAGCCTCACCTGGGGCCTCTGGGACCCTGCCCATGGCCAGGGAGCCCTGTTTAGTGCAGCCCTCAGCCCCTGCCCCACTGATGCTGCAGGATGCCTTAACCCTTGCCCTGCTGGCCACGAGGAAGCAGCCAGTGCTTTCTCCCTGATGAAAACTGTCTGAGACATTATAACCGTTTGAGCTTTAAATTTTGTCTTTCGAGGTCTCGTATATACAACTAAGAGAATAATGCCACCTTGCCTCACAGTGATGTAGTGCAAATAATTTAGCATTTCTAATGTAATGAGCTAGCAAGGTGGGAAGACCAGAGAAAGCCTCACAAGAGAACCTACTGGCACAGCGAGAGGCTGGAGGGCCCTGCTGGAAGATGGCAACAGTAGATCATGTCTTAAAGCAACCACATGGAAGTGAAGAAATGGATGCTTCTTGTTTTGCTGTTGTCTTGGGCAGCTAAGTTGCTTAAAAATAAAAGGGTCCTTTGAAATTCAGCAAGAACATAAGCAGTTCTGTGAAACCTAAAATACTGCTAGAGTCTAGTATTTTTCAGTGCATAGCCTGTTAGTCCCCTTCTCCCCAGATTTTACTTCCTGAAGGGGGATATGGTGACAGAAATGACCCTAGTCTGGGCCTGTTGAAGTAAATGGGAATTTTCCCCTGGCTCCATGAGAATCAGCATTTCTCACAGGGCAAAAAATGTTGCACGCTGTCCCCTTGAGCGTGCAGATACTGCCCCTGTTCTGGTCAACCAAACTATGTTTTAAATTCCAATTTCAGAAGCAAGCACAGATGTGATAATTACCAGCAGGAAATTGTGATTGTGTAAATGGGTCAACATGCTGCCTGGGCTTGAACCAGGGTAGTGTTTTATTTATCCTACAGAACCCATAGTTCATATAGAAGGGGAGTGTTAGATCAAGTTTTAGCTTTTTAGGAATAGGTAGAGTCGGTGAAGCTTGTGCTATCACCGGTTCTCAGTCATTCTGCAGAGGCATTATTTGCTGTGTATTTTATTTGCTTTGTTTGATATTTGCAATAGTGTTAATAACATTGTTTGTGATATTAATAATTTAGGATTGCTGTGAACTTGCGCTTAACTAATGGGAAAATGATTTGGGATGGTACTTATACAGCCAACAACAACCCACCTATGAAGTAGCAGCTATTGTTTATCAGCAAGTTTGGTTAGAAAGGCCTACTATGCAAATATAATTGTCCTTACCCTCAATTTTAGCTGTGACCCAGCAGCAACATCCCACTTTGATGGATGAGCAGCGCAGCAGGAAGGATGCTTGAGGAACAGTGCTCGCTCCATGGACTCTGGAGTTGATTTGACAACATGGAAATGCACACAGGTGTCTCTGGCCTGCTTGGTAGTGGAGCAAGGAGTGAGCGTGAATGCCAAGAAAAAAGAAAACACTTTCACTGGAAATAGATTTTTGCTCGGATAAAGACTTTCCACTGAATATCTTCACAGCAATGTAAAGCAGTTAATGAGATGCAGAGCTCCTCTTTGCCCAAACTCTCATATTGTGCTCCTTGCCAGAATCCAGCCCTTGCTAGCTCTGCTAGTCTCAACACAGAATTTCTTTGGGCTGAAAAAGAGCGATTTTGGTAAGCAAGCCCTGTGCCCCGCAGCTGAGAGGAGGAAGGAGAGGGACCGTATCCCGTGGAAACTGCAGGGGGCACAGTGTCATTACTAAGGGACGGGATAATTAGATGCTGTTAACTTGCCTTCCCTGATGAAAAACTAAGATGGGAGGTTGAGTGTCAGAAAATCAAGTCCTGGCTGGGATAACTTATAAAGCTGCTGTGATCTGATGCTGGTGCTTTAGCTCATCCTTAGCGAGAAGCGGTACCTGCTGGAATCACTTTTTCTTTTGCAGTGGGCTGCAGAAGGAGCTTGGTGGCCTGGCCGATCCTTTGGTCTCCTGCTGTGTGGCACAAGGTGGTACAACTGCAGGTGTGCTAGCAGCTACAGTCCCACAGTGAGCCTTGAAGCGTGGGCCAGCTGGAGCTGACAGCCAAGTCAGCACACTGCCTTCCCATCAACAGCTGAAGCTGCTGCTGAACAGAGATGCAGCTCCATGGGCACCGATGCAAAGTGACAGCGAGGCATGTCAAAAAGCCCCATGTCACATCAGGCACACAGCCCCTGTCATCCTGTAATGCAGCATTTGCTCCCGTCCCCATCAACAGGGACATGCAATGCAGGGGTATTTGCTAAACACCCAACACTGGGAATTTGAGGGAATTGGTCCGCTTCACGTCTTCAAAACATTAAAAAGTCATGAATATAAAATAATTATTGCTAATAGAATACTTTCTGCTAATACATAATACTTCGAAATACATTAGTTTGGTAGCTGACTATACTGGATGTTACTGTTGATGTATTTTTCCTACATGCAGCTGTGAGGAGCAGATCCCTCTCACCTGTTCTGGACCAGCAGGATAAGGCTTTCAATGTGTGGACATAGATATGGCCATCCAAATGGTATCTTGGGGTTTTGTTTCTCTGCAGAAATGCCTTGTACAGCTGACATCACTAATTCAGCAGTCTACAGTGCTGAATAATCATAAACATGTTTGTCCTACTTATTCCCCTGGAGGATTTTTCCACTTAAAATATTTAAAGGAATATGTACTTTCTGTAGCATAAGTCTATTTTAGAAATACTGTCAGGGTATACTAATGCTAAAGGTCATAGATTTAGCAATATTTTTCCCACAACTAAAACCCAGGAGATTTTGCTTGTAGATAAAGAACTCTTTGCCAGTTGAAAATGTTATCGCCATCTAAGTAAAACCATTTGTTTTACTTATAGGAAATCATCCTCTGATATTAAATACGTATCAGTTAAAAGATTACTTTGTGGTCTTAGAGCTGATAAATTAACTCTAGAAACATTTGTTTCTTAGGTTTGTCATCTGTGCTATGTACAGCTAGGTAAATAAGGAGTTTGATACTGCTTGATCACTTGCTTTTTCTACACACTTCTGATGGTGTTAGATTTTGTAAAACTCACCTCTAACTCATATTTGTTTGAAGGAATCAGAAGATAAAATACAGCTTTTTTTTTTTTCAAATTATGTCAATGAAAAAAACAGTTAACAAGAGATAACCACTAGAAGTTTTGAATAACAGTGTAAGAATTGCTTACCCTTGTGTAAGCTTAATGTTTATCCTTGGGAATAGAGAAGAAAAGAGAGAGTGAGTGGGGGAATGGTATTTCCAGAGTTGCTGGGAAGCACTGTTAATATTTTAATAGCATTTACTCTAGTATTTGTTAGAATTTCAACAAAAATAATAAGAAGGATTTAACTTCCTAGTTTAGTTTTTATTTGGTACCAGTGTTGTTTGCAGATTATGAGTCAAATAAAGTGTAATGATTTATTCAGATACTTTACTACAAAGCTAGTTAATTAAGGAAGTTTATGAAATATTATCAAAAAATACTGTTTGTAACAGTACAGAGAGTTGGATCATATATCCTCCTAGTCATAAAAAGAGGAGTCTTTCCATGTATATATTTTCCCTATGTATATATATACACACATATACAGTTTCGTATATATTTTACCATAGAATGTTACATTTCCTTTTTATCATTTATAGATTTCACCTATACTTAGGTGACTGCGGTTTCGGAAGTAAATGTATCCAATGGAAAAGAATCTGCAAGATACTTTTCATAAATGGAATTACTTATAATCTCTTTTTAAACTCGACAGGTTCCTGTGAGGACAGGGAGCAGGTCAGAGAAGACATGGGCTGGCGATTTCTGCAGGTGAAATGCAGCTCAGCGTATTGGGGAAGATGAACCCTCCCCAGGGCTGTACCCTCTGACCTGGCAGCAACACCTTGCCCCAACCTGGCCAGCTCTGTCCCTGCAAGTGCATGAGCAGCCACACCATGCAGAGCCCTGAGAGATGGCTTTCTTCCCTTTGGTTCTGGCCTGTCAGCACCTTTCTGCAGCGGGGGCCAAGCTTTGCTATCTCTGAAGAAAACAAAAAAAAATAATTCTGGTAATCTGCCTTCACCCCTTCCATCCTTTCTACAGATTTGGGTTTTGTGATTGATTCTGATCTCCAAGGGAAGCTTTGCTGTGAGTGGTATTCATGTGGTATCTCGTTTAGTGCCTAGTATCATGAGGGCTCATACTACCACTTTCCTTTGTGCAGGGTGCTTATCATAGAATCATAGAATGGTTTGGAAGGGACCTTAAAGATCATCTAGTTCCACCCCCTCTACCATGGGCAGAGATATCCCACTGGATCAGGCTGCCCAAGACTCCATCCAACCTGGCCTTGAAGACCTCCAGGGATGGGGCAGCCACGGCTTCCCCAGGCAACCTGTTCCAATACCTCACCACCCTCATCATGAAGAATTTCCTCCTTATATCTAATCTAAATCTTCCTCTCTCCAATTTATAGACATTTCCCCTAGTCCTATCACTACATGCCTTTATAAAAAGTCCCTTCCCAGCTTTCTTGTACGCCCTTATGAAGTCCCCCTTTTCTACTGAAATTCCAAATGTTAGGCTTCTGTTTGAAAATGTGTGGGAACTTTGTAGCTCAAAGAAATCTGTATTCTTCTTTCAAATTTGGTTAAAGCTGGCCAGAAGGTTTGGGCGATTACTGAGTCAGGCACATACAGAAACACATAGAGCCTGTGTGTCTCGGTTTCCTTAGGAAACAAAGTTAAAAATGATGTCCTTTTCTTTTCCTAAGATCAGAAGCCAACTGATTACATCTGTGTGTATGGTGAAATCCTTCCTTTGACTCTTATTCTTAGTGGCAGAAAGCTTAAATGCTTGAAAAAAGCAATAGTTGTCTTCATGGAAAGCTATGAAACTCATGGGCCTGGCCAGTGTCCATAAAACATCTGGGTTGAAAACAAGTTCCAGCGTTAGAAAGGGCAGTGGCTATCCAATCGAACCTAGCCGTGCAATTGTTCATCGGCTCACACTTTTGCAATTGCTTTCCAGATTTTCATCAGTTTTGTACAACTGCCTGTAAGGAAGATAAAAGATTTGTAGAAGTGGTCGTCAAGACTGCACATAGTAGTGGGCTCGGGACTGAATTGTGCTGTAGCAAAATCAATCCCTTTCACTCAATATTTCCATTTGCATTTTATGCCACAAGCTTCTGTTCTGGTGCTTGTTTGAACGGACTTTTTGACTTCCCTCTGAGAAGCCGATTTGCGAAGTAGTTTTCTGTCCTTCCAGCGTCACATACATTTCTGATTTCCATTCGAATTTCCTGAAATGCCCTGTAGGGTTGTGGCCATTTAGCGGTGCTCATAAGAATAACACGTTCCCTCAATTACTCTCTGCAGCCCTTGCTTTTAGTGCCATCCACAAACTCTATGACCAAGAGCTTATGACATTGTGTAGACCATTGATGAATAGATAAAAGATGGAGAAATACACCCAGGAAGTTCACCCAGGAAAGAGTCCCTTTATATATTTGCTAATTAAACTACATCTTGCATTTTGATATTCTTCAGTAAACATTTTAATCTATATATGCCTTATTAGCTTCATGTAAAGTAATTTTCACCTGTTCCTAGTCCGATGAAAGCTCAAGGTGAAAGACTGGAAGTTGACATTCATTAAGTCCTGTTCCTGCTCCATGAATCCTGCAGGGGTGGGATCTAGGGTCCCTAAATCTCACCGTACTCTTGTAATCACCAAGTAGCTGAGAAGAATTCTGGGGAATTCTGTTCCCTCCCAGTACTGGCCCATGCAGAGGTAACAACCTACTCCTTCTGTTAGTTGCTTTCTTACCTCAAATGGCAGATGTGTTTGTGGTTGCTCTAAGGACGTCAGCCCCAGTGGTGAGCCCTGTGGTTCAGCATCAGCCCGTGTGATACAATTTCTGTTTTGTTTTTTTTTTTATTCACCTTCAGTAAAATGTCTTTATTTGTCATAGAGTTGATATAACCATTGTTTAATGGTTAAGGCAGCTGAATGGTGTTCTGGAGAACTGGAGCCTATCCTTGCCGTTGCTACAGGGCTCTACATTTTCCTGGTCAGATTATCTAAGCCAAATCTTCTATAAGCAATCACTGTGATTGTGAAATAAGACCTGTGGAGATGCAAGGCACTCAAAGGTGGGGTTGTGATGGTGAGAGCCGTGCTTTGAATTTATGAAGTCCTATATAATGCCCAATGCTCTGAAAAGGCAGGCTCAAATTTCTATTGGCATCTCAAAAACCGCATGTCAAATTACTATTTAATTTTTTCCCCCAGTCTGTCTCTAGTTCAGTTCTTGGTCTGTAAAATGGGAATAATAAAGGTATCTCCCCAGGAAAATAATAAAAAATTAGTGAAGCTTTTTCATACATTGGTGGATATCCATAAGGAAATGTGTGAATCTTTTTGGATAGTAGACTTTACATAGCACGTAAAAAAAAAAAAAAAAAAAAGCCCTGGGTTATACCTTGAATAGTAGGAAGAAAAATAAATTGTTAGGCTTCTGTTTGTAAAATTAATGCTGTCTTCTCTACCTTGAATAGCATAGAGACCTTGCGCAGAACAAAGTGCGATCATGTAATCAGAGATCATATATTAAAATCTGATAAGCAGGTATGCATCTGGAGGGAAGTCAAAGTTGTGCAGCTCTTTGGTTTTGTTCTTCTCCCAGATCCACTGTCAGTAATCCACTAATGTTTTAAGTACTTTATTTCAAATAACTGCATGGAAGGTTATTTATCAGCAAAACCAATATAAAGAACATCATGAGCTATTTTGTATGTCCATCTCTCCTCCCTGCCATATACATGTTGTAAATCCTCTCCATTGTTGCTCCCTAAGGAACTGTGCAACTGGTTCATTGTTCGTATGTCAGTTTGCATATGCAAATGGCAGGATGCCATGCATTACAGCAGCAGAAAAAGCTGTTTCTATAATCAGGAAAACTAGCAATTAATGAGGTGGGAGTAAGAGCAGATATTGCTGTCGGCAAGCTTTTGTGCTGTTTCTCCATGACTTTTTGTGTGTCTGCTTGTTTCAAAACTGCTACATAGCTGAGACAGCCCCTGGTTGTTGTCTCTCTGGTTAATTCTGCCTTCTCAGGGCTCAGCACTGTGTAAACATGCAATTGAAAACTCATTGACTCCGAAAATTAATTTAAAGGTGAGGAGGCTTGATTTGAAAAAAAACTATATAACTGAATAGCAAGCTTTTCGAAATCTCGTTTCCTCAGCAGATGTGTTGCTCTCCAGGCTGCCTTACGGCTCAAGATGGGAAAAGAAGAAATGGCAACAACCGAGGTAAACTTTCACCAGAGGCAAGCATATGTAGGATCTGGGAGATGCTGCCTGGAGTGAGCGTGAACTGGAGATGATGCCTTCTGGATGTCTGCTCTGCCGTACTTTCTGTATATACTTACACATAACCACTGCATTTGTCTACTAACACTCTACCCTGGTATAAACTAACATATTTAAAAAATGCCTTTGGATTGTACCATGGTATTTAAAGGGAAACACAGATGTTAGAGAGCAATTCGGAGAGGAAATGAGAAGAGGAAGAGCATCTGGAGACTTGAGTCTGGGCTGGAGCTCTGGTTGTTGGTTGATTTAGTACCTCTGCTGGGTTTTTGCAATCAGATCTGGCCTTTCTGATTTTGAGTAGGTGCTCCAAAGTATTCCCCAGCATACCTGCCTTTGCTCTGGGCATGGAACTATGTGCTGTGTGAATTTGAGGGTTTGGAGGAAGGACAGACAGCTGAATTACTCTGACACCAACTGTGACATTCACAGCCATGAGTTTCAGATCCCTTTCAGTTCTCATCAAGCTTTCGGTAACACTGGTGTCCAAAAGCAGTTGTCCGTGTTAAGAAAAGTTTGGCAAAACACCATCACCCAAATAGAAGGGAGTCTGGGGACTCTTCTTTCCCTAAAAGTTTTGTGTTTCAGTTGCTGCTTTGAGTTCAGGTAAAGCTGTAAGAAAGCTGCTTTTACAGATTTAATAGACAGGCTTTTGAGCATCTGCACAACAAACTGTTACACCACCTGTGGCGATGATAAATATTTCATACTCTGCAGAGTTTGTGCCTTAACAAAACTCTTGGTTACAGTTATCTGCATGTTTCTGTTGTGCTTGTGTCTGTCTGTTGCGTTTGTGCAGACTGTATCTGTACAACAGGCTTGACAGAAAATTCTTGCGTTACTCAGCTTCTCTCAGGCTAAGGAATACAGAGTTCAGAAATTTTATGTTGGAAAAGTAGTAGCACAACGTTATCATAACTCTCTTGTATTTGTTGGGAGGGAATTTTCCTTAACATTCCCACAGCCCTGTACTTGCTCTCCCTCAACCTCTCTTTGTCCTCAGTGAAATGTGAGATTTAATGAATGCTAAAGCTTACATACATCGTCAGTCTTTCTTTTGAGCTACATTTTATTATTTAAATAAACACTGTTATATTTTTAGCCTTCCGTTGACTTTGTCAATGCATGGTCCTGGAAACAGTGAGTGAGTTATCTTTTACTATCAGTGATGTAGTTTCTGTCTCCCAATAAGTAATACAGGCGTTATCTATGTTTAATGTAGAAATTTCTTCCTTTCCTTGAGCTTTGGTGCTGTGTATTATACACTGTCTAGGTCCAGTCAAACTTAAAAGCAACAAAGAAGACATTTGATGGAGATCAGCCTTAAGGTCAGTTCTTTGTTGTCTTTGCAGTTTGCTGCAAATAGTTTGAAGGAGAGGGTAGAATCAATGAGAAGCAAAGGTACAGGGGTATTTTTCCTGACTTTTTTTTTAAATTTTTAGTTAAAGTGATCAAAAAGCCCTATTGATGTAAATTGTAAAGTCAGAAATCATACATATTTTTTTTTATAGTGTTTTCTTCCCTTTTTTTCCTTTCTATTAGAGGGGCATTTTATTCTGCTCTGGGGTATTGACCATTTTTAATCCCCCAAACACACTATTTAAACCTCCTGGAGGTTTCTGCCAATACAGCTAATTCAGGCTCCTTGGACTACAGTGAGAGAAAAGTGTAAGAATACATGCAACACTTGTGGAGGCCAAAGGGTTCAGGGAGGGGTAGGTCCATGGAGGGCTATTAAATGTTATGGTCCAGGTGCAACTGTGGTGTTAGTGGAGATGTGAACTCTAAATGCAAAACGTTTGGTCAGATCAGGAGAGTCTGAAGTATTATGTATGTGGGTTTGGTGATGTTTTTATTTAGTGTGTGGCTATTTTCTAGGTAACAACTTGTGTATGAATGTCGCAAATGTATAGGGGTCATTATTTCTCAAAAATAGAAAGGAAAATGTACCCTTCATGAAGCTTCCTTTAATATAACATATAGGAGAGCATAATAACTTCAGATTTAGGCAAGGTAGACAAAGCTGATTTTTCAGTGACTTGTACTGTTCTTTTTGGAAATCCAGTAGAGTTTTACCAAGATGAGTAGGATTGAGCCTTAAACACTTAAAAATTGCCAATGCTAAATATAATACATGCAATTTAGATAGCCACAAATTGCATACAGTAACAAAAGTGAAGTGAATTTCACTAGCAGAACACATAAGGAGTGTGCATATGGGTTATGGTGAGCTTCATCGTTTAGACGAAAAATGATGAAAAGAAAGAAGAAAAGCAAGCTGCTTATGGAAATAATTTTCCAGCTATCCTGGGTCATAAATAATTTGTGCCAAAACATGAAGCACTAAAAATATTTCTTCAATGCAGGCCTGACTGTTCCAGTAAGGGACCAAGCAGTTAAATAGGAACAACGGCGGTGTGCATAGGTTGCATAATTTCTAAAAAATTGTTGAGGTGTAATAGAATCCCTGTCAGCGAGGACACAGAGACAAGTTTGCAGACTTTAGCATTTTACAGAAGAAAAAAGGAAATGCAGCATACAAAAAATTTTCTCAATTTCTATACATTTTATTATTTTTTTAATAGAAAACCAAACAACACTGTTGTTGATTCCATGTGAACAAAAACAGGTGGTTTTTTTTTACCCTGCATTCATTGTCTTTTAAAGATAATGCAAGTTTTGATGGTGCCTTTACGTGCCATCGTTCTCTTCATAACATGAAAAAATGCTTTCATGTTCCTGATAGGGAAATGATAATTTGCAGTCTTGAAGAGATTGTCACATAAAGGAGATTGCATGCACTGAACTGCATATGTTGCACAGATGAGGTAACGTCTGTGGTGCACACTTGAGATTAACCTGGTTGAAGCACAGAATGCCATTTTAATGATGAATTAAAAAAAAAAAAGGAAGGGGTGTGTGTGTGTGTGTGAACATATTACTTTGGGTAAAAAGGTGAAATCCTTCTAAGAAGGTTAAATGTGAGAGAAAAATGCTATGTAGCAGAAATGAGCTGGAGAATTAATGCATTGTCAGAGGCAGTTTGGAGAAAAAGAGTATCTTTCCAAGTTGACATAAGACTTAATGAGGGGCTGAGGAAATGTAGTGGAGGTGTAGAGGGGAAACAGACAAAAATAATTCCAGTTTCTTCTTACCATCAGCCTTCCAGGTGTTACATGTTTTCTTTGTCTCTTGAGTCTAATAAAAGACTCGAGGGAGTGAATGAAAGTATTTTTGTCTCTGTATTCTATTTTTCCCCAATAGTAGAAATTTTGAGAAAAAAATGAAACACCATTTTAGTCTGAAAGACATTTCTTTAGAGGATGTAGATTGCAAATTATTTCCTGACAGGACAAGCAGTATAATCCTAGATCACTGTTCAGCTTTTAAACCAGTTTGATCTGTTTTCCCAAAACTAAGGCTTTAAGAAATGTAATTGCTGGTGGGTTTCAAAAATAATTTTGATACAATCAGTTGTACTACCTGAAATAAACTGCTTCGTATACAAAGCAGGGGAAGAGCAGATCACTGCAATGAAGCTTTAGAAATGTGGCACAGTATTGAATATCTATATAATTTTTAGTAACTGCTGAGACTTTGTAACCTAATAATTAAAAGTTTTTCATTTTCCAGATGTTAGGAATTTCAGTTTCTGTTATGCAAAGAAAATTTTGCTTTAATTCTATATATTTCTTTTAAACTGACATCATAAGGCCGTCATGATAAATGGAACAGGTTAGTGAAGCAGTTTAAGAGTTCAGAAACAGAGTTTGTGTAACTGCAGAGGTGGAAAGGAAACCTGAGAGGTTGTTTTATTAATTGAAGAAGAAAGTTAATCTTGTATAGTGAACTTCCTGTGCAGATAATCACAAATCTGAGCAAAATCTCAGTTGTCTGCTGATGTGCAATTTCCACTAGTTACAATGAAATACATTATATTAACAGGATGAAGGATTATATTAATATAAAAGTCCTTAGATAAATGTTTATAACGATAGAGTATAAATCTTGATAAGCAAGTGGAAGAAAGAGCTATAATTAAACAACTGTATATGATATCAATAGTTTTATGCCAGCCAGTGAGAATCTTTTCCACTAGGAAGGCATCTAGAAATACTGACAGAAGCACAGTTCTGGTTGGTGGACTCTAACTCAAGGACTGCTGCCTGAAGTCAAGCGGCAGCAGCCAGGGGAAAGCTATGGCACCTTCCTGTACAGCAGCTAGAGAAGTAAGTGAAGAGAGGTATTATTCCTGGGTTCATGTTGTATTACGTTTCGGAATACGGGTTAGCCACCTTGTGCCTCCCAGGCCCAACACCATCAACAATGCAGTTGCTGTGGAGAGTTTCATTTTAGCTGCCCAGTGAAGGCTCCCACACCATTTGCTGTGTGCAGGGGATTTCCCAGACAGAAATCACTATGCTTTTATGGTGTGTAAAATGTGCAATGAGCCTGAAGCTTCTGGGAAGTGTTGGATTTACTGTAAATATGCAATAAATTCAGCACTTGAGGAGTGTTTTTGGCTTACTGTGAATGTGTGAATTAGCCATGCAGTCTATTAATAGCAAATCTGAAGCTTCCAGGCAGTGTCTGACTTCCGGTGTGTGAAGGTACTGTTAGAATTATGGACTGATTTGGGTTTGAAGGGAGAGTTGAAGACCATCTCGTCCAACCCTCCCACACTGGCAGGGACACCTTCCACTAGATCAGATTGCTCAAAGCTCTGTCCAGCCTGATCTTAAACACTTCTAGGGTGGAGGACATCCACAACTTCACTGGGCAACCTCTTCCAGTGCCTCACCACCACCACAGTAAAAAATTTCTTCTTTGTATGTATTCTGAATACCCTCTTTTAGTTTAAAGCCTTTGCCCCTTGTCATAGCACAGCTGATCTGGGCACAAACTTCAGAAACACATTTCCAAATGACAAGTAGCTGAAAAAGGGGATGTGTTTGGGGAGACTTGGGCAGCTCAATGAAGATCATTACAGAGCAGGTCAGTGTTCTCTGGCAATTGGGGAAGCTTCAGGCTTTGTCTTAGTTTTGTTGTTCCTTTAAAGTGAACATTGAAGGGTACTGAACTCCTGTAGAGAGATTAGAGAGCCATGTAAGTTCAGGAAAAAAAAAAAAACTCTTTTTTTTTTCACTATGGCTTTGCCGTATCTTCCGTATCTCATCAATGAGACATTGATGGAGTGGAGAACGTGGAGCTCTCCTGGAGAGGTAGCATTTGGGGTGGACATTTATGGGCATGAGTCCAGACTGGTTCTCCTCATGAAAGAAAAGTGTGCTGCCATCTCATGGTATATGTGCTTTCCCTGTTTTAATAAATGAGCTGGAGAATGTGTTTTCTTTGTTTGTTTGTTTGTTTGTTTTTTAAAATTTCATTTGGAATAATTTCCCTGCCTAGCCTTTGAACCTGGAGGTTATTTTTAATTAGAAGAGGATTTTTCTCTTGATGAGGTGATAACCTAAAATGGCATAGGAGGAGGATCTGATGCAGTGCTCTATTTTACAGTCAAGCCTAGTGACAGAAAAAGGAAACTTGAAAAGAAGTTTTTAACTTTATAGATCTAAAGGTGTAACTTCCATCTACATTGTTAGAACTGAGGTCTATTCCCTAAACAATTTTTTTAATAAAATTCTTTTGAGTTGATTTTATGATAATTCTTTCTCAATAAAAATAAGTAGTATTGAGAAGGCTTTGAGAAAAAATGGTTTTATATTATACATTTGTGAAGGAAGCATTATTCACATGTTTTCATTTCATTAAAGCTTTTGTGCCTGGTTGTAAACCAAGCTTCTGCCATGTCTTACTCCTGATAGGTTTTGGAGTAATCCAAGCTGAAGTACATCATCTTACTACATGGCCTCAGTCAATTCAAAGTTGAAATGCTCATGCTTATGTTTTAAATTATGCAATTATGCTGTTTAATATCTTCATCAATGATATAAACAGCAAGACTGAGTGCACCCTCAGCAAGTTTGCAGATGACACACCAGAAAGACAGGATGTCATCCAGAGGGACCTGGACAAGCTGGGGAAGTGGGACTGTATGAACCTCATGAGGTTCAACATGGCCAAGTGCAAGGTCCTACTCCTGGGTTGGGGCAATTCAGCATTTCAATACAGGATGGGGAATGACGTGATTGAGAGCAGTCCTGCGGAGAAGGACTTGGGGACGGTGGTTGATGAGAAGCTCGGCATGAGCTGGCAATATGTGCTCGCGGCCCAAGCCAACAGAATCACGGGCTGCATCAAAAGGAGCATGGCCAGCAGGTCAAGGGAAGTGATTCTGCCCCTCTATTCCTCTCTTGTGAGAACTCATCTGGAGTAGTGTGTCTGGTTCTGGAATTCTTAACATAAGAAGGATCTGGAGCTATTGGAACAGGTCCAGAGGAGGGCTACAAAGATAATCGGAGGGCTGGAGCACCTCCCATACGAGGACAGGCTGAGAGAGTTGGAGTTGTTCAGCCTGGAGAAGAGAAGGCTCTGAGGAGACCTTATAGCGAACTTCCAGTACCTGAAGGGGCTACAACAAAGCTGGAGAGGGACTGTTTACAAAGGCTTGTAGTGACAGGACTAGGGGCAATGGGTATAAACTGGGGAGAGGCAGATTTAGACTAGACATAAGGAAGAATTTCTTCACCATGAGAGCAGTGAGGCACTGGCACAGGCTGCCCAGGGAAGTTGTGGCTGCCCCTTCCCTGGAGGTGTTCAAGGCCAGGTTGGATGGGGCCCTGGGCAGCCTGATCTAGTAGGATGTGTCCCTGCCCATGGCAGGGGAGTTGGAACTGGATGATCTTTAAGGTCCCTTCCAACTTAAACTGTTCTATGATTCTACGAGTCAATGATTCTATGATTGAAGCCTCTTTCTTCTGGAGTTGAGAAGAAGGTTTAACACAGACAGTATGAGCTTGCTTTACCTTCCCTTGGTTAGGATAGAGAGTTATCCTGTTCACGTAGAAGCTGTATGGTACTAATTACGCTACAGGAAAGGTAGCACATACTCTGCATGTGGTGGAGCTCCATTTGTTTTGCTCTCATCTGGTCTGTAGGAATTTATTTGACAGTTGAAGTTGAAGGGATGATTGAGCTTGCTGTTAAGTACTACGGGAGCATTAGACAAATGGGACTGAAGATGCTGTTAAGGAGAAGGCCTGTCCAAACATCTGTCTTGCTAACTAATTACACTTAATATAGTTGTACTCAGTAAATCTTTTGGTGAGAAGTTTGACTTTCCTTTTACAGCTGCAGTTATGCTGTAAAGCTTTAATACAGGTATAGTCATCCTTCTTAGCTGGTATAAAGCAAAGTGTAGTTCAATAAGCATCCTAAATAGATATTGGAATATGAGCTAAACAACATAAGTACTTTTACAATGCTGTGTCCAGATCCATGGTAAGAAAGACAGGAAATATGAGTTTATGCTGGCACTTCAAAAAGCAACACCTTTTAGTTTCACAGGGACTCATTTATGTGAGTCACTGATGACGGAGAGGTTACGCTTGAAGAACCTGGTTCAATAACTATTGTATTTAGATGAAGCATTTCCTAGGCTTTTGGATCAAATTTTAGTTTCTAACTTGATGTATTTCTAAGTTAGAAAATATTGCAAATGCCCCTGAATTTCTTTTGAAGTGTTGAATGCGTTTCAAAGTGAATAATCATTCAAAGGAATGGCTTGTGCATGACAGAGTGGACTTGAGAAACAGTACAACTTTTTACCACTGTTAATCTTTGCTGTAGGACAGTCATAGTTAAAGCCAAAGCTGATTGTGACGGTAGGGAGGGCAGTACAAACGAAGTAGGTGAGACCATTTTCTACTACAGTGATTAAAAATCAGAGTAGTGCATGCTGGGCTGTGAATTAGTTTGGAAAGGTAACATTTCAAGTTCTGGGATAAGCTAAAAGGGGCTAAAGAATTATTGTGAGCAGCCTGCTTAAATACAACATTAAACTATACGGGAGGCCTGTTTAAAATCCCTTTGTTTAGCAAAAACCCAGCAATTAGGATTAATAACAGTTTGACTGTTAACATCCAAAACTAATTTCCTGTCTGTGGCTTCATCGCAGTATCTGTATCATATGAAAGACCTAAACCCAAACATTGGTCAAAAGATCTAGAAAATATCCGTAAATATGTTTGTAAGTGAGCCCTGGCTGGTTTCTTTGAACTATCTGATTTTTTCTACCTTTCATTTTCAGGATAAGCTGTGAAATGTAGCCCTCTGGTTATGCCTGGCTGTGAAATTACATTTTCTAGGAGCTGGCAAGTTCTGTAACTGTGCAGGCTCTCTTCTTTATTTGCTGACCCATGTAATAAGTGAATCTATGTTTGGAACCATCATAACAGGTTAAGTACATTGGCTTTCCTTCCAACCACTCCTCTCTCTCAGACATCTCAGACGCTGCTTGTAGGATTTTGCTCTAGAGCAGCTTTTGTCTTATCTGGGCTGTGGCTGCCTTTCAAGAGCTACGCCTGCCCTGGTGCTCATGAGGCTCAGCGAGGGCAGTTCTCTGAGCAGGGTGTCAGCAGAGTTTCTGTTTCACTCACAGCTTGTGCAGAGTGAGCAACTCATTTACTCCCCTACTTGCGTTACTGTGATCCTATCATGTCCCAGCAGCATTCTTTACATTGGCCACCTATAAAGCATGGATTAATTTAAAATGGTAGTTTTGATTTTTTTAAGTGCTTAATAGACTAAAGCCTGACTATGTTTGAAGATCATCTTCAGCCTTCAC
The DNA here is from genome assembly GCF_017976375.1 of Cuculus canorus. Classification (NCBI taxonomy): domain Eukaryota; kingdom Metazoa; phylum Chordata; class Aves; order Cuculiformes; family Cuculidae; genus Cuculus; species Cuculus canorus. The sequence continues at coordinate 141,386,315 of NC_071402.1, forward strand.
CTTCTGGGCATCTGTGGTTGGCCACAGTTCAGTAGGTAATGTTTCCCATCCTCTTGCTCGAAACTGGGATCTATACTCACCTTTATAGGGTCCAACCTGCTTTGTTTCTCACCTTTTTGAAAACAACTTTACTTTATTTGTAGTGTGTAATGGAATTTGATTACTAATAACAGCTCTCTACCTTTGAAGCCATATTTGACAGGAAGTCAGCCAACGCTGTTTTAGTAATCTTGCTAATAAATGTACAGTTGTTCAGTGGTGATGTGATGCACTGTGCTTTTGGAGATGGTCTGGATCCAGCACAGGAATGTATGGAGCCTCCAAAGTAGTGAAACACATTTTGGGAAAGCATATTTATTTAAGGTATTTGCATTCTAATCTTCCAGAATAGCCACACATTCAATGCATGAGTCTGCAATTGCAATATACAGGGTCCAACACAAAAAACCCTGAGACTGAGCCTGTAACTCTTTTTAACAAATTAAGAGAATCAACTATGATCACCTTCAAAACTGTTCCCGTCTGAGCTGACACACAGCTGCATACGAGGCTGCCAATGTTCAAAGCAATTCCGCAGATCATTTTCTGAAAGGCTGTTGAGGATTTCCATTGTTTTTGCTTTCACATCTTCTACTGACAAAAAAAATGAGTTCCTTTGAGCTCCAACTCAAAAACACTTGCATGAGACATGTACTTTTCACTGTAAGGCACAATCAATAATTGAAAAGTTTCCATTGCACATTTCTTCAGTTTCACAAGACATTTGATGTTAACTTGCTGTTCACTCTTTCACACCAATGTTTTCTGACTGAAGGTAAGAAAATGTCCATATTTAAACACACGTCTACTCGTACTGAGCGAAGCTATAGAGCTGAGCCTTTTGTCACTGTGACAGATTAGAACATGTTCTGTAACCATCCTCTTGTCTCTCCCCTTCCACTCTTGGTTCCGGAGCTATAGGGTTAGTGTCATTTTTATTGTTGCATTTTGTATACATGTCAGACTGAGAGGCTTCTGGGACATCAGCTCTGATCTGCTTTCACTGCAGCAGTGGTTGCATCAGGTGAGACAGCTCACGCACCTCCTCCAAGAGGCCCCGCTGGAGCTCTGTTCAATAATCTAAAGGCTGGACGGATCCCTAACCTAACCCAGTGCTTGAGGAGGAAGAGGCTGCTTCACAGTGGACCTTACAAGCATTACAATCTTTTCAGATCCGTCTGCTCATCTGAAAAGCTTGGTCCTTTACGGATTAGCCCTCCCTCCCCCCTGCCCAAACGTACCTCTGAAAACATTTCTCTGTTCTAGGCCAGACAACTTAGTACCCTGAATAAAGCCAAAAAGTGTGTTTGTGGGGAGTGTGTCTGATAAATGTGGGAGATCAGCAGGCTACATAATGCATGAGGAAATGTTTCTGGCCTGTCAGAAGAAAACCCTGTCCAAACAGTGCTTCCACAGACTGGTTTGGGTCACAGAAACAGCTTGGTTTGATGACGAAAATGTTCCATGTGGCCATTCTCCCACTCAGCCTTTTCTGTATTCACATACAACCATACGAGGTGAGCCCAGCAGTTTAATTACATTTTGCAGGGGGATCTCCTTGAAGCTTTTACTGCATTGCTTTTAAAGATGTTGGGATTTTTTAAATTCTGGTCTATAGGCTTATAAGTCCTCCTCTCTGCTTTCTTCTAATCCGACTCCATAGCACCTTCAACATAATTTTGGGTGAGAAGGGGACTATTATCAAATGCTTTTATGGTGTTGTGAACATAATGTTTTATGCCTTTCCTTCTGCATCATAATCTTTATGGTCTGAGATTTTTCTCTGCTCCTTAAAAGAAATCCATATGGGACTGTCCTCCCTGACCCTGGAACAGCTGCAGTTAATGCCAAATGCAGGAACACGCAGCAGACACTCCTCGCTTAGAGAGGTGTTGTAGAACATGTTCTCTGTAGCTTCACTGGATTTTGTTTCTCATTCGCAGCTTTACTCGCCTGCTGGCCCCAGTATTGTCTCTTCCTTGCTGCTTTAGAAGTTAAATTTCTCGGTATATGCCCTTTCCTTACACTAAACTCTTGTGACTGCAACCTGTGGCATGAGATTCTTTTTCGGCCTAGAAGTAAATGAATCACTTCTCTTATCAGATTCGTCCTGCTTGCTTAAGCCCTCTACCTTGGAAGCTCAACATTGATCCTGGGAAGTTGAGTACTAGGAGCACAGGACACTGCTCAGTGGCTTATTACGTGTCTGTCAGATGCCATCATTTGTGGAGGGCTGGTGCAGACAGTAACCGTGTAGCAGTATTGGAGCTGCCTTCTGCCCGCCCCATGTTCCCGTCAGGTTCTGGGTGGAGCAGGCAGCGTCCATGTGTCCATCCCCACTCAATCATCCATTGTGTCTCTCCTCCCTTTAAAAACTGAGTCACCAGAGGAGTAAACCACATGGCTTCATCCGCATCCTGCAATTTGGTGGCAAACAAGACATGTCTATCTGTCAGTGAAGGGGGGCAGGTACAGAGAGACACAAACACAGACAATACGCCACACGTGGTTGTTCCTAACGCACGGTTGTGGGGAGCGTGTCTGATGAGGAGATGGGTGAGTGAGATCAGAAGGCTGCACAATGCACGAGGCAATGCTTAGAAAACACTTAAATAAGAGGGGGAGACTATCTATTCTCTTCCACTTGCTGATGCTCTGGGACCTGCACCTGTCAGCAGCTCCAGGAGCCTTCTCAGCCCTGTAACAGAGCAAAAACACTAAGAGAGGCAGTGGGGAGCTGTATTTCAGCTTTGTCAGGCTGGTGGCTGAGCCGAGAAGTGCAACAAGGAGCAATACAGGATTTTTTGACATTACTTAAATCGAAGATGCAATTTCAAACGCCGCAATTCCTCCAGTAACAGTAGGTTGTACAGAAGGCATGATTTTCTCCCTCCAGACTGGGGCCTCCAACAGCACCACTGTACTGCTGGGTCGTTTCAAGGTTACAAACATATACTCAGTTCTTTCGCTTTCCGACAGACCCAGTGCCATCCCATTCTCCTGCACCCTGGGGTGAAAGAACAGCCCAGTGCAGAGATGCTGCAGCTTGTGGCATGTGAAACACAACTTGGAAACTTCTGCTCTGGAGCACCTTACAATGTAATCAGATCAAACACAAGATTATTTTTCCTTCCACACAGAGCTTTGCTATGACTGAAGCAGCAGAGCAGTGTTAACTGCTCGCATGCTCATCATTGTGCTTAACTAGAAGCAGATTCTTTCCATTGTACCCTATAAAGAGAGGATCATAATTGCACAGTACAATTTGGTATTTTAACAGCCCCCCTCCCGAAATACAAAGTCTTTGATGCAGCCGATGTACAAATAAACCATCTAAGGCTGACCACTGAACTAAGTGGAAATACTTAAGAGTAAAGCCCTTCAAGGCAGAAAATATTTTGGTTTTGTTATGCAGTTACACAGTGTGAAGGAAGATAGGACCTTGACCCAGAGTGTAAAGTTCCATTTAACATTCTGCGCCTGGTTAAAGCAGGCACCAATTAATCAGACTTACTTTGGTAGAAAGAATTCTTACACATCACTCAAATTCCAGCTGCTGGGATAAGCAGGCACAGCTTGGGAGCATGGGACTTTCTCTTAACCAGTACTGAACACGAGCCTGTTGTCCTCAGGTGGTGAAAGGCCAACTAGGATTGCTCTCAGCCCAGGGACTGCAGCTCGCCCTTGGTTTGCCAGATACGCTGTAGTCAGCAGAGGGACTGAGCTATTCCTGTAATAAAATATTTTTATGCCTTCACTTAAAAATACAGAGAACAGAAAAGAAAGTAGAATGCTCTAACCTTGGGCTTCCTACACAGGACAAGGTGAAATAGCAGAAATGGAGAAACATAATGAGTTAAATCACCTTCCAGGCTTGTATGCAAGTGCCAAACCTCTTCAAAACACAAGGTTCTCACAAACTCCATTTATTCCAACAGGATACACATTGCTAAATAAAATGAGTCACTATGAATGAATCAGATGGAGTGGGAAGAAAGTAGGAAGTCTTTGCAAATTCAAAGCAATTGAGCAGTAACTAAAACGCCTGCAGAAATTCAGAGCAGTAGGTAGGAATGAATTAATGCCAGCTCGCAGAGAGGTGGATTTTGTACCTTAATACTTATGACCAAATAATTATTTTATGTCTTATCACTGACGGATATGAGACTAGAAGCTGTGAAAAGGAAATACCATTGGGAAAGCTAAGATCATGGTATTGCTTAATTTGGGAAAAGAGAAAAGCAATATTTTATTGCAGTTACAGCAACAACTACAGCTAAATAGTAGCTGCGTGCTCCTTTTGAAACTGCATTCTGCTCAAACAGCAATTATTAATTTTTTTTTTAATTAGATAGTAAATGGATGGCTAGGAAATTCTCAAAATAAGAGCTGTAAATCCATTTATAAAATGTGACTGACAATTAAGAAGCACCTTTTTAACATGATTTTTTTTAAAAAAATTGGGCAATTACATTTTAAAAATAAAAAAATAGGCAAAAAATTGGAACATGTCATTGATTATTTTGCTAAATAAGGAAAGGGAGTATTCAATTTAAGATGTGCAAAAGCTAATATTTGCATTGTTCAGTACATACAGGCAAGATCACATTAAGAGAAATTGAAAGAGGAAGAGAATAAACTGTTCTCAGGGTCCATTCCAGATAGAACAAACGCTAATGAGCTTAAATTGTAGTAATGCAGAGTCAGCAAGGTATTAGAAGAAATCTTTCTAAAGATATAGCTCGTGAGGCATGGGAATGGATAGTCCAGGGAAGTCATGGAACTACCTTCCCTGGCAAAGATTAACCCAGTTTTCACCAATGTTTATCTACAGCTGAACTGCTCTGGGACTATAACCACCTCTTCAAGTCTTTTGCATCCCTGTTTTCTAACAGATTTAATAAGGCTATTATTAGCGATTTTAATCTCACACAAATCGCCTTTGCCACTTGAGGATGCTGCTCTCAAGCTCTTCCTGAATCAATTGTTCATGCACACTCCCTTGTAGCATGAAAGCAGAAAAATCGCTGGTCCGTCTCATGCAGGAGTAAACCAGCAGCTTTGCTCTGAGCAGATTACAGAGAGCGCACTGCTCTGCCTCCGCAGCCTCCGCTCTTTGCTACCACACTGCGTTGTAAAGGATACTCTGATTTCCAGAAACAATACCTGCCACAGAGAAATCAGGACAGCAAGGAGAAGATTAAACAGATTTCTCCTGTCTGTATGTAGCCGACATAGAAAAATATTGTTTCCAAGAGTTTTTAATGTAAACATTTATTTTGCTGTAGTCCTTGCACTAACAAGGTAGCTGGATCTCCTACCTTGAATATCGTCATTGCCTTCAGGTTTTCTTCATGTGTGAGAGAGAGAGAAAGCATTTCATCAGAAAAGATACACTTTTCCTCTGCATTGTTATATACACACTTTTGCTAAAGACAAAGGTGCTTCAACTGCTTGCTGGAGTCAGCAATGCCTGTCAAACACAGTGTGCCCTGTAGCAAACTCCACAAGGAGAAAAGGCAATCACCCTTACCGATACAAAAGTGGCAGGAGGGAAACACAACCAGTTAGACAGTTTGAGATTGAGATTGGGATGAGTCGAGATTGGGAGGACCAAAGGTAGCAGCAGCATCTCGTAAAAATCAGCTATGTAGCTGTTTAAAGATGACTTGGGGTATCGCTTAGAGAATAGTGCTGGCGGGGTACTGCAGGACTATTTCCACTAAACCACAGCTTCAAAAGGCAGGGCTGGCTTTAACCTTAAATGTAATATGCTTACTGGAAAGTTAGATCTCTGCTTGTCCAAAAATCTTAGGAAATAAAGAGAGGAAAGCCTAACAAACACTTTAGCTGTTGAATAGTTCGCTGAAGTGAAGCAGGTTTTTAGATCTAGCGCATTATGCTGTTTTTTGCTATCAGAAGCACTCCTTTCATGTTGCGAGAGGTGGCACTGGGAAATAAGCTACCAACAGCCCATGTGCATCTGTATTATTAGAGCAGTGCAAGAGTTTGGCAGCCTGTTCAAAGGGCATGGTAGATGGTTCGAGTGGCAGGCACGGAGAGCCAGCCAGGGGCTTGCTGCCCACCGTGGCTGATGTGTCCCACAGAACTTGAGCAGCATCCCTTCAGCACTATGTTCAAACTAAACCCTAAGCAGCTGGAGCAGCATGAAGCGTAGGCTTCGATTAATACTGGAGACATTGCTGAGTAATTAACAAGCTGAATCTCTCCCCTCCCTATCACTTCACCTGCTTTTAGGAGGATAACTCCCCAACCATCTTCCCTGTCGGGAATGACTACATTATACCTTAATTCTGTCATGTATTTCACTGGTAAAAGTATTGCTGAAAATATTGTCTTGCTACAGAAAAGAAATGAAAAGTGACAAATGTAGTAATAGAATTAAGTTAGTCAGAAAAAAGACAAAAAGGCACTTTTCTGTCTTTTGCCCACGACGTGTGGCACAGGCTGCATCGTGCGCTGAAAGCCCTGACAATCAAAGCCTTGGAATTCTAGAACAGAAATTCCAGAAGCCCTTCCTCCTTCCCATGAATTCTTTGGGCTTATTCCTGAGCACTTTTTAAAGAAGTGGTTTAGAATAAGATCTTACACACATTAGCAAAGTTCTGCCAATCCTTCTATCAATTAACTATGGTGGACAATCTTGTTTTTATAGTAATATAAGGATTTATTCCATTGAATCATCACTTAGAAACTCCAGAATTTGCCCTCGGAGCATGGCCTAAGCCCCAAACCCCAAAGGCTAAATGCTTCAAGCCACTTTAAATAAACATGGAAGAAGCAGGGTAAAATCTAATGAAAAAGTTTAAGTTTCTTCTTATTTTTTCCTTTGTAACACAGGCTACAAGTTCATTTTAACCTCCAAAATTAAACTGTAAGCAATCAAAGCCATAGTTGAAACACAAGAACAAAGGATTTACCTAGTGAGTCATCAAAGTGCTTTATTTTATAAAGCCTTGCTCACGTTTGGAGTGTCATCTAAGCACTAACATATACAATAATGAGTCTTCCTTGCCCTGTCCAAATAAACAGTTTATCAACAAGAATGAGTGACAAAACCGCTACACAGACAAAAAAGAATGATTTACTGTAAATGTCTAAAATTGTCTAAAAATGTACACTCGATGGCCGCAATTAAATATGTCTCCAGGTATGTGTACCTCACTTTCACTCCAGGGTCTCCCTGTGGCCTCATACTTTAAGAAGCCACAGCATGCTTCAGAAAATGAAACTTGGGCGAGAATGTAGACAACTGGGGAATATAAGGAGAGCACAAAAAAAAATTATCAAGCCACAGTACCAACTTATTTAAATACATACAATACAAAAGTATACACATACAATACAGTGCTGCAGACATCACCAAGTCAAATGTAACAAAAAATCCTGTAGGAAAGGTTGGGGAAAGGAGAAAAAAAATTAGTACACAGCAACAGGGATAGTATTGCCTTTGGCTGCTGAAGAGAGTGTAATGGGTTGCTATTGTATAGGCTCCTCTGAAGCAAACCACTACGGATGTTACGCACAGTTGCAGGCTTGACAGCACTGACATTAGTTATGGAGAAGGCATGCTGGCACTCCTGATCTGAGTTAGAAACGATGATGGGGAGGGGTTGACTTCTCTTATGTTGCCTATAAAATCTGACAATTTCAATAAAGAAATTTTAAAGGCACAGCTTTAGCACAGTGTATAAGTAGATAAACTTTTAAGCATATGTAAATTTGTCTCTTTCAAGCATGGAGTCCTTCAGGGAAAAATACACGAAGAGAAGAAATACAATATTGTTGTTTAAAATTTTTAAACAAGTTAAACATGATCAGCACAGTTTTAGGCAATGTACTATACAATCAAACAGGAGGAGATAGGACAGGTCCTTTAGATGCTAAAAGATGACCTTGGGAAAAATCCCTCTGAAATATCCTTTCTCATTTTATTGTAAAAGAGTCCATTACGGAGGTGAGCGAGACATTCACTTTAGTACACTACTGCACATTACACCTTGGAAGATGACAAACTTTACTTCATTTGTACTGCAAAATAACTTTACATGTAAACTCAAAAGTCATGTATTGTACACGGCTCTGAAATTCAGAAATATCCCTGCTTTCCTAATAATGTAAACAGTAAAATTCAGGGTTCATTTTTAAAGGGATAATCTATAATAAAACACCGCTGTTTCAACAGTACAACATAAGCATTTAAACTTCAAATTCCCAGTAAATTTCTATCAGTCTGCACATCTTTCACTATAGGTGAAAAGATGGAGCTAACTATTGCCCAAAACTATGTGCCTCTTCAGATAAGCTTTTTTTTCCCACTTGTAACATTATTAGTTCCTATATTGCAATAATATAAAACAAATGAAAACTTCAGATAACAAAGTGAAATAAGCAAAGTCTTCCCTTAACGTAAGTTTACTGTAGCAAAAACGTACACGTAGCATGAATTATGTTAGTTCTTTGTAAGAGACGCCGGCTCTCACATGTCTGAGAGGCTGAACTTCCTGATGTAATGTGCTGAAAAGACGACAAAAACGGAAAAAGGAGGGAAAAGGGAGGGAAAAAACGGGAAAAAAACCCCAACTGCTAGGAACCGAATTGGAAAAGCCTCCGGCACCAAGGGCTGTTGCAGCTGCTTTATTAAGGAGTGCCAGTGTGCAGGGTGTAAGTGTAACATTCGCAGTAAGGTTTTTATTATTACTGTCATTATCATGAAGAATACTGTCATGTATCTTTTTAGTTCAAAAAATAAACTGATCCACAGTTTACAATTTGATATCAATATTGTAGATTTAACATGCATTTACTCTTCCCCACCCCCACCCCACACCTCTTTGCTCATTTATTCCATTTCAGCTGGTAGCATCAGAGTATTACTGTCACAGTGCACTCTGAGTAAGCTGTTCTATTTATTTAATTTATTTTAAGGTTTTTTTTTTGCACACACAAAAGAGTCAGAATAGCTAGAACTATGCTGGGAATATCAGGCAGCTGTTAAAGCGAGTACTCCACCCCACTTCAGTCATCTTTGCCAGCAGATGTAAACAAAGGGGTTGCTTTCTGCAAGATGAGCGCTTCTGTGAGTTCCTTTTCTTCCCTACACTTGTAGCCATTGCTGCTGTCCCCAGGTCTTGTGTCTGTCCTATGTAACATGAGAGGTTACGTCAAGATGTTGGCAATAAAGTCCAAGAAGCGCTTTGAATACTGTTCAGGATTAACAGTTGAAATTTCTGCACCAGCCTATACAGAGAATTGGGAAGGGAGAGGAAAGAAGGAAGAACGGATGTTTTATTAGATGCTTTGTACCGAGAATGTTACTTACTCAATGAATTTCATGTGCAGTCTCAGAACCAGACACTAGAAACACAAACTGTAATGGAGCAGAATCTTACTGATGCCTTTTTAAGCTTCACTGGAGTACGGTGATCCCCAGTACTCACCACCGTAGCTGTAGGACACTCATCTTCCATTCCTGAAATGTATTCTCTTCACTCTCCCTCTCTCTCTACCCTCATTGTACTGCACTCTCATCTCTAATGTCTCCTGCACACTTAACCATGCTACGCACTAATTCATCAACAGGTTCTGGTCTGTTGAGCAGCAGTGCCTTCATACAGAGAAGACTGAATTATCACACTCAGATCTGACATGTCAACACTCGTGTAATGTACGTTGCCATCTGAATGCTAAATAACCTGGCTTGGAATATAGGGTAACAATCAGTTAACATTTTTTCAACATATATGCATTTAAATGTAGACTCACTGAATAAGTTGTACAACTGCTATCTCAATGAAATCACGATTTCATTCATATTTTTATTCAGGGGTTTTAGAGCATGATACACATTTCATCTACATTTTTTCTGTTTTATGAAATGGAGAAATTGCATGCATGCATTTATTGAACAAACTTCAGTGTCAGGTGGCTCAGAATGGAGAGCAAAAAAAAAAATGGTTACATGAAATTAACTTTCTGTAGTAAGTTCTAATCACAGACAGCTTTAACAATCGTTGTTATTCACAACATATTTCTATCCCTTATTATAAGCCAGAAGTGTGAGTTTTTAAAGTCTGCTACATTCAAAGTTCACTAAAAATTGCCAGATAATGGCTGCATATGGTCTGGATCAACTTTCAGTAGCTCTGAGAGCAGAGATTAATGAGAACATTGTTTTAGAGAGACAAAAATTACCTTCTACAGGACCATGCAGGCTTACTGCTAAGCATTCCATATCACTCTCCACTGTAAACTAAAATTCCCTGAGATCTTTGCCTAAAGCCCACCCCAATGCCCTGATCCTTTAGATACTTGGACAGAAGAGGGATTTTAGGCTCATGAATGATTATGCTCTTTAAAAAGTTTATGAAATTTGAACCTTACATTGCCACCGGAATGATAATGGTAGACATTATCTTTTCTCACAGCATTCTGCTTCAGAAACTGTCAGCCTCTGGCCCGGACAGGCGCACACTCTCCTGGGTTGAAAACTGGTTGGATGGCCGGGCCCAGAGAGTGGTGGTAAATGGAGTTAACTCCAGCTGGAGGCCAGTTACAAGTGGGGTTCCTCAGGGCTCGGTACTGGGTCCAGCCCTGTTCAATGTCTTTATCGATGACCTGGATGAAGGCATTGAGTACACCCTCAGCAAGTCTGCGGATGATACTAAGCTGGGTAGAAGTGTGGATCTGCTGGAGGGTAGGGAGGCTCTGCAAAGGGATCTGAACAGGCTGGACCGCTGGGACGAGGCCAACGGCATGAGGTTCAACAAGGCCAAATGCCGGGTCCTGCACTTGGGGCACAACAACCCTATGCAGTGCTACAGACTGGGGGAAGAGTGGCTGGAAAGCTGCACGGAAGAGAAGGACCTGGGGGTGTTGGTTGACAGCTGACTGAACATGAGCCAGCAGTGTGCCCAGGTGGCCAAGAAGGCCAACGGCATTTTGGCTTGTATCACAAACGGTGTGACCAGCAGGTCCAGGGAGGTGATTCTGCCTCTGTACTCGGCACTGGTGAGACCACACCTCGAGTACTGCGTTCAGTTCTGGGCCCCTCACCACAAGAAGGATGTTGAGGCTCTGGAGCGTGTGCAGAGAAGAGCAACGAAGCTGGTGAGGGGGCTGGAGAACAAGTCTTATGAGGAGCGGCTGAGAGAGTTGGGGTTGTTTAGCCTTGAGAAGAGGAGGCTGAGGGGAGACCTTATTACTCTCTACAACTACCTGAAAGGAGGTTGTGGAGAGGAGGGAGCTGGCCTCTTCTCCCAAGTGACTGAGGACAGGATAAGGGCGAATGGACTGAAGCTCCGCCAGGGGAGGTTCAGGCTGGATATCAGAAAAAAATTCTTCACAGAAACAGTCACTGGGCACTGGAACAGACTGCCCAGGGAGGTGGTCGAGTCACCTTCCCTGGAGTTGTTTAAGGAACGGGTTGATGAAGTGCTTAGGGACATGGTTTAAGGGCGTGTTAGGAATGGTTGGACTCGATGATCCAGTGGGTCCTTTACAACCTGGTGATTCTATGATTCTATGACATAAATGGTAATTTAGGAAGACTGGGCTGCTTCACTGTGGCTTTTTGGTGTCTGCTGCTAAGTAGCATTTTCAGTCAAAATAAAGAAATTCATGGCAGTCAAACAGAAACCTTCTCTGAATGGTATCAAGAGTATTTAATATGTACATTTTATGTTTAATTTTGCAAATCATATTTCTTTAAGAAGTCTTGTAAAATTAGCCATGTTACCTGAAGAACTAACATTAAAAAAGCTGTAACAAATAATGAAATCATCACCAGGACTCTATCTGAAATAAGATTCCCAACAACTTTCTCAGGGCTGTATATTAATGCAACTGTTTGTGAAAATCTTTGTTCACAAGAATAAAGTACATCTCACAAATTCAGGAAAAAGTCCTAAAAAGGCATCTCACTAGACTTCTTTACAGGTAAGAAAGCTATGCACGCAGCTGAAAAGGGAACTCCACTCTCAGTATGTAAAGTGTAGCATTGATCTGTACTTTTGTATTACATATTAAACTAGAAAAAATTTCAAAAAAAAGTCTGAGCTGTTTCTCCTTTTCCTTGAGTTCCTGAACTTTGCTACATCAGTGCACTGAACAGCAGAAATGCAGAAGTATAAATGGAATCAGAGGAAAAACCCAACCCAGATACTTACCCCATGCTTTACTGTTTTTGCAGCATGGGCAGCTTTCTTTTTTGCATCATAATGAGTAAGAATGTCAATAATGGCCATAAAGTATATTTCCTTCCGAGGTGCGTCTGCAAATGGCAAACACATGGCAGTAAGAATGACTTTTGAGACATCCTAATCACGAGTCCTTCTTCTAACAAAAGAAACTTTATAAGGCTCAAACAGCAGCTGAGACAGGTTAATGCCAGTCAGAATCACAGACTTGCAAAGATCACAGGCTCAAGATGTCCTTAATTGATAGTTTAACTGCACCTGTATATAATGCAATCCCCTTGAAATCAGCATAAAATAACATACCAGCATATAGCAATGGAAATTACTGCTCACCTAAAGTAATGTGGAAAAACTATTAAATTTTACACAAAAGGTAATGTATCTGTGCCAACAAATAAGATCATACTTTCTTTATGAAAATACCATGTATTTATCTATGTAATTGCTTACAAAAAAAAAAAAAAGATAACATTCCTGTCTTGAACAGCCAAAGATAACTAGTTATACTTAGGTTTACACAACAACAACAACAAACCTAGTTTCAGGCTTCCTTATGATGACTTTCTCAGGTGGAATAAAGAAATTGTGTATGAGTGCACAAATTTTCCAAAAGCAACCAAAAAAATGAAATATAACTTTGAATGCTGTCTTTCTCATTCTTTCTGTTTTTAACAGTGTTATCTTACCCATCAGGAAAGAACAACTACAGATACTACATTTCCTGAAAGGGATACCACCCATCCCTGAACTGCTTTATCTGTAGAGCTAAGCTAGTATACAATTTGATTGCATAGCAGGGCAATTATTTGACTGCATTCTAATACGTCACAGTATTTAAGAAATATGTTCATAACAATGCTGAGAACTATAAGCGTCTTCTGCTTTCTGCTGTACCAAAGGACAACTTATTTTCTCTTCTGTGGAGTAAATTTATATTTTGCAGTCTCACTTTGCTGTTATACGACTGCGAAGGCTTTAGGATTCTGGTGTAAGAATCAAATCATCTTAACATAAAAATATTTATTACTGCTTACTTTCATGGGATTTTATTCCATAAACATCAATAGCTGGATCAAATTCCCCTGGAGCCAAAGGCAGTGAGCTGTTCAGAGTGTTTCCAGGACTGTCTGGAGGGGTTCCAATGGGGTGAGTTCCATCACTTTCACCTTCCTCTTCTCCATCATTCTCTTCACACTCTACTTCTTCCTGTTCAGCTCTTTCAACATCATGAATTCCAACCAGCAAGCTGTAGTCCATGAGTTTTAACTGAGCAAGGAACTAGAAAGTGATAATAAACAATTTATGAATATCACTGAAAAATGTAAGCTCCACTTACAAACAGGAGAAGTTATGCAAAGATGTCATCAGCCGAGAAAAGCAGGATTAAGTGATAAAGCTAGCAGAACTGAATTTATTAAGATGTAACAGCACACAGGTTGCTTCCAACATCTATTATAAAAAAGCTGCAGCCTACTCTCCCAAAATCGTCAGGGAAAAATAATTTTTCCTGTAGTGAAGAGTGTCTGAGCAAACTGATGACTGTCACTTCTGTGTCATGGTTCAATTTGGGCTACCCTGTCACCACTTAACACCAAGACCTGCCTTTGTGCTACCAGGCACGCGGAGTGCTATTCTCCTCCTCACTCCCTTTTAAGCCTTAAAGAATCATGAAACAGTGTTTAAATATTCTTGCAGTGGAAAGTAGTGAAGTTTCACACCATGAAGACACAAACTAACGTTATATTCTCTTCACAGTGACAGGCTCACAATTAAAATCACATAAGCCAAACATGAATGTGAATAAAAGGGTGGTTTTGAATGAAGACTGAGGATGGGGGTTTTTAGAAAATTGAAAGATTAATAAGATGAATACACTTCATGTATAGACAAAGTGCTATTTTAATTGAGGGGAACAGAATAAAGTAGAAAGCTAAGAGAGGAGGATGGAAGTAAAGAAGGTATAAAAGCAGGAAGATGGGATAAACAGTTCAGGGGGGTGAAGTGTAGCCAGGACAGAGCTGTGTTGCAGAATAAAAGCAATACTGTGATTTTGAACTTGTGGAGCCCTTGCTTATGGCATACACAGAGAAAGAGGCTGAAAATACAAATAGTTTCAATTTTTAGAAACTCTAAATGATTAGAAAAAGGAAGTCAGAGCAGACCAGAGAAGAAAGGATTTAAGCCAGACTTTGGAACAGTGACAGTGAGGACAGAGATGAGTATAAAACACTACCAAATGAAAAACTACAGTTTGTCAAGATCCTGAGTCTGAGAAAAGAGAGGAAACAGAAATAACAAAGTGATTGTACATTCAAGTTCTGGAAGAAATACTGTAAGATTGAGAAAAGGGTTTAAGAAGAAAGAAGAAATTGGTTTATAATAATTTCAATGTAATAAAGCAAAAGACTCTTCACAAGACTAGGAGACATCTAAGTTTGAAGGGATGATGTACAACGACATAGAAGAAGAAGAGATGAGATTGGCCAAAGGCAATGAAGTGGAAGGACTCCAGGCATATCATTAGGTACTTGATAAATACTGAGAGACACAAGAGAAAAATCTACCAATAACCATACAAAAAAGCACGAAAGAGAACAGGCTCTTGGGGAAAAAGAGCGAACTGCAAATTAGAAGAGAATGGCTCTTGGGGAAAAAAAGTGTGCTGTTGCTGACAGCAAAAACACTTGGTGAGATCATAACAAAGAAAAGATAATCTGATTTAAACCAGAAAAAATAATATCCTTATGTGAGTTTTCTGAGCATATTTTCAGTGGAATGAGGAACGGGAAAATATGCAAAAGGACATCAAAACAGCAGTAATAGGTATTTGTCTGTTTGAACACAAGAAGGGGACATAAGACTTGATTATGAGAGCAATATAGAAACAAAACTTACTTAATGACAAACAAGAACAGATATAAAGTCATATACTGCAGAATACTACTGCACTATAACTACAGATAGTGTGTAATAAGATAAACATATGCTAAGCGTTGTGCATTTCTTTTCATTGCAGTGAAATGTGTTTATACATTGGGTACAAAGTGTATACAATCAGCTATCTAACAACGGCAGAAGAACCAATAAAAGAAAAACAAGGTTGAAAAACAGCTTGCCATTATTAATCTCAGATACCAGATCACTTCACACTAGTGGTCTACATGGATATTTAACAATGCTCTGTATAAATTCCAAAACCATAAAAAAAGCCTCTCAAGACATGATCTGGAATCTGCCGTTATGTTCACAATTCAGTAAATGATGTAGAAGATCACATGCAATCTGCTTTCTGGGGTAATACGGTATTTTCCACATTCCTTTCACATATTTAAGATACTGTCTGCAACCTACTCATTGTAAACGCATTAGTCAGCAACAGCAGTACATGTTAAAAGAGCACAAACCTTAAACCCAAACAAACTTATCTCTCAAGTTGTGACATTGACAGTGCAGTTTTCTAGCAAAGTATTTTAAATATAAAATAATCACACATTGATATTTCACAAAATATTTACATTTTCATAATTATAGTCACCATAAATTTATCATCATTACTATGATGGGAATAGATTTCCTCAAAAGCAAGTTATTGGGTAAATAAATTCTAAAGTTACAGTATTTTGTTTTTCAGAATCTGTATCTCATTAGCTCCACAAAACTAGACAAGACAATTCTTAGAGTAATTTTGATACAAATAGCTGAAAGCCTTATTCACAGGTATTTTGCTATCATGTCTCTTCCAACAAGGAAAGCAAATTTTAGCCTTTGAGTATAAGGGCTGAATAAAGATTGTGTTAAATGATAATATTTTCAATGATGGAAACTAAAGCCAAGCTGTGTGAACTAATCAGTCCGATATTTATTTTCTTTGCTCAACTATGTAAGTTATAATAAAACATCACATTAAATTCACACATTAACACTTTCTACTTAATACTGACTATATTCAGCCAATTAAAAATTTATATGAAAGACTGCATTAAGATGATGTGTCCACCTGCTTTATACAAACTACTGAAGCACTCTGCAGTTGCAATACTAAGGATGACTTAAAACTGGATTATAAATATGAAACAAATAGAACATGCATGGCTGTGAGTAGGGATGCTGTATTCTCTGTTACGGACTACAGTCTGGTGTACCTCCACCTGTACACATAACTAACAATACTCACCTCTCTTTTGGGGGCTTTTGGAAGTACTAGGCTTGTAAAGCAGTTTAGTACTAAGTAATACCATCATTTTAACATCACAACATCAAGGCAGGGACAATGTATGGCAACCAGCTATGGCAGCAAGCCATTTATGACATCAGCAAAAGCAGTGATGAACTCCTGAAAGTTTAAATTGTGTTTTATTTAAAACAGTCTTATAAACAAGAGTCTTCATCAATAAATTACAGGTACAATTTCTTGGGCTATCTGTGATTTGCCACACATTTTAATTGTATATAACTCAATAGGCACATTCTTACCTCAACATCCTTTTTCAGTTTCTCAAGGAACATCTTTTTGTTATTCTCGTCAATATGAATCTTTTGGCCATCGTTAATAAAATCATTGTCTTTGAATGTCGGCAGCTCTTTGGCCTAGAATAAACCAAAATTCCTGTAAGAGCGGGAACACAAAGAGGAGTGCAGTGAAGCTGCTGGCCTGGTGCCTCTGGAGCTCCGCTGCGCCTGACAGGGCATTGCTGAGCTGCTGCTCCATGGGAAGCAGAGGCACCTGCATCGCATGGCAGCTCTCTGTAACTGCACCCACAGAGCCTTCGCCTTAGTTCACCCCTCCTGTAAACGGCCTAGAAGGTATACACCTACTGGTGTGCAGCAAATGTAGCTAAGACAAAATCTATCACCCAATACGTGGTTTGCATCAAACCTTGATTTGCATCGAGCTTCTTCCAAGATGTCGTTTGTCAAAGTGACTGGCAGTAAGTGAAGTCGAAACACAATCTATACCTCATAACAAACTGCTTGCATCAGATCTTATAGATGAAGTCAGATTGGATTGCATTTTACCTATCTACTGCGAGTGTTTCTAAGTGACTAACACCAAATAGTTGTTTGAAAGCATCAAGTGAACATGAATTATGAAATGCTGCTTAGAAATGGCAAATGCCAGAGAAGACCACTGCCTTTTAAATACGCAATTAAATATTGTTGATATTGGAGCATCAGTTGATTATCATCATCTTTAACTCTCCCATGAAGTGATTTACAACATTATTATGGAAAGCCAGACAGAGTAACCACTGGATTCAGTACTAAGGCACCTCAAATGGGCACTGTCTTCAAAGGGCAGTGACTGGAGGTTTACTTAAAAAAAACCAGCCAGACAACAAACAAAAGAGCAGCTTCTTCAGGATATGTGGTCAGCAAAACTAGAGGTAATAGTAGCTTCTGCAATCAGAGCCTTTAAAAATTGGCTCATTAGGAGCAATAAACAGCCTTTCTCCATGGCCCCTCCTTTAATCAATAGAAGGAAAGAGCAGGTTTTCTTTACAAAGAAAATGTTACAGAACAACTGAGGGCTGCCACCAACAATGACCATGAACTAAAGGGTACCCTGAAGTAAATAATTTCCCCTTAATCTGAAAGTCCTTTTGCTAGGAATAAAAGGCAGCTAACATCAGCCTACTGGGATGTCCTCCATAAATTCAACTAGTCAAACATTGCTTATAACCTTACTGGAGATGGTATTTTTCATAACATTTATTCTCTTCCTATACCACAGTAAGGAAAAAAATCTCAGAGGTTTTTTTCTCTGCTCCAAAATGTATATATTGGAAAATACAGCATCAAAACATGAGCATCACAGCAGACCCTAAAATGCGCTCATAGATCTTCACAATAGCCAGAAGTCCTTTATGCTGCCAGACTGTGCACAGAAATGGCTGAAATACTCAGTGCTCCAACTATCCACATTTTATTTTTGGACCTGGAATTTGCAAATTGCTAAAGATCTTGCAATGATGCTTGTGTTCAGAAAACTGACCCTTCTCTTCTAATAACTGCCCCAAACCACTGAAACAATTAATAACATTTTAATAGTTATGAATCCATTGCAACCTTACACCTATGAACTCTGGAAAAAAATAAGGTCCTTGTCTGTTTGCTCTGAATTATTACTGTGTTGCATCTAGAACATTATTGTTGGACTCCATGATCTTAAAGATCATTTCCAACCTAAACAATTCTGTGATTAAAACACCCTGACACAGACCCTCTGTTTTAATTTAAAAATAAAAGGAAAGAAACGCCACGCAGCTGAGATGAAGCTATAACAATTCATTCATCCATCCATCCCATACTCCTTCCATGGAGAAGTCATCCTGCAGTGCTTTGCTGCTTTACTTAAAGACGACATTACACACTTTTTGAAGATCACAATGAATTGTTTACTACAATAGGCAGCACAGTGTGCATCCATTTTCTTTCTGGCTTACTCAGCGAGTGGTTTAGGATGAGAATGAGTAGGGGAAACATCGGATAAGCATTTCAGACTAACAGCTGTAGAGATCATCATACACAATCGAGCAAACTGTCCCATGGAAAAGGGCTAATTCTGCAGAGGCGAGACTGCGGATCCAGAGATGTTGCCAACACCAGAGGATGGAATCCAGTGTGTGGGATGCTTAAGAATGGAGAGGAGATTTGGATGAATTAATTTAAGATGAAACAACAATGAAAAGAATGCAGGAACCCAGCCTCCCTTCATTTCTACTCAAACTTGGTACATCCAATTTATTTACTAAACTAGGCAGAGGTTGAAGTGAAACAAGCCCATTAACTCTGAAAAAACCTCTCTACTAATGCTGTCTAAAGCTGAAGTGTGGGTGAAGAGGAAGGACGTGCTTGTGGTTAAGATGCTGAGATGCAGGTTCCTCTCTAGGGTCTGCCACAGACTTCCTGCACGGCAGGGCATCAGCCAGTCAGACCCGGCAAGCAGTGGGAGGGGGAAGCACGCTTCTCCACTGAAGGCTGTCCTATCTTCAGTAAAAATAAACTTACTATACAAGCAATGTCTTTTTGGAAGATGCTAGAGCTGGTAAGCCAGTCGTGCAGGTGTCACACTCCACTTTACTCTCGTCTCTAGTAAATTTAAATGAGCTAGCAATAAAAATGAGCTAGCAAAGCTGACACAGCTGCGTTTCCAGCCTGCCATCACAAGACCCAAGGGGTACTCCCAAGGACATTCAAGGCAGTGAACCAGCTCTGCCCAAAAGCCAGACTTTGCACCGCCTCGTGTGCAGGCTCTCCCCATCCTCAATAAACCGTTTGAGGACTTTTAACTGAGGTCATTTTTCTTCACCCCAACACCTGTAGCTGTGAAGGCTTGGCAAGCAACGAACTGCATCAATTAAAAGCCAGTAGCAAAGCAGGTGAAGAAAAAGGAAGAAGAAAGAAAAGCAGTGGGTCCCATGTAAGAAACTGAAGCTAAAATGCAGTGTGCTAGTGGCTGTCCTCTCACCAAGCCTATTCTCTTCTGTCTTTCTAGGTGTTATTAGACAAAGCTTTTTTTTGGTGTGCTAAGCAATACTATTCTCCCTATTTATTTAAAGCTGAATAGGATATCCTTGCAGTCCCAAATATTACTAGTAACAGTCAGCACTAGCAATGATTCCAGCAGTACTTTAACTGAAATAAATTTCATAATATTTATTTGTGAAATTAGAAATTAAAACCTACGAAATACGTAACTAGGAGGGGCTCTCATAGTTATGTAAAATTCATAATAAAGGTGCTCATGTTGAAAAATCCTAATATGTAAATTTTCTTCTTATGCCCTGAAATAAATAAATACAAAGAAAACCACATTGTGGTACTTTAAAACAGTATCTGAATGAAAAAACTTAGACTTTGCTTTAATGAAATAATTGACACAGTTAATTTTTAATGAAGTCTCAAATATTTCCAATGAAAAAAAATCCTTGTTGGAAAAAGATTCTCCCAGAATGTAATTCATTATAATGAACATATTACTATCATTAAAGAACTAAATATTTTAAGAGCTGCACAGGAGATGAACATCTAACTACTTCCACTAAATTAATAACAGATTTTCTTTCTGAACCATCTCCATAATTTTTTAATGCCTGACTTGAAGATGCAAGAAAGACACAATAGATTTTACAAATGTGCAGCATTTATTTATTTAAAAAGCATGTTATTTTCACCTCAAAAAGCGATTTGCAGGGGAATGCTGGAATGGTTTTAGCCAGTATAACAGGAATTTTGTACGACAAAAACAATTGTGCCGGACATAGTAGATAGACCGGGAATTTGAGCATGAACCAAAATAGTAACTAGACATCTTTTCAATGCTCAGGGAAATGCATCCAGAATTATCCTTAGGGTTAATGTTTTCCTGCTGCAAAATGAACATGCAACACATGAAATCCAAAACAAAGTTCCCCTCCCTTTTCTTCTTAATTCTTTTAACATATTGTAAACAGTCTTTTAAACAAAAAAACCCCAAACAAACAAAGGCAAACCAGTGATTTGTTTCAAAAGACAATAATGGGGATGGTGTCTGTGAAGGAATCTGAACTCGGAGTGTCTATTCCTATCTTTGCGATGCATTGCAGTGTCATGTTCTGAAAGTTATAACCTCTTTATATGCAACTTTGAGATTAATTTCACAGAGAAATCTAAGACATACTTCATGTCTGTTGTGTGAGGCTGGCATATGAAGCAGACTGAAATCACTAAAATAAATAAATAAATAAAAGATGTTCTGAAACTGACAATTTTAAAATAGCAGGAAAACATAACTCAGATTTTGGGTGATCTACCTTGAATCATGTTTCACCTATTGAGATCAAAAGAAAAAATGTAATTCAAGACTGAGTAATGTTGTTGCAACACTCCTGCACTAAAATTCTTATTCCGTTAGTCATAGTTGTCCTCTCACAAATCACTTAATTATGTTGTAATATATAATGGAAAAAGTAAAGGTAAGAAATGACTTGCTACATCCAGCAGTATCTTCCAATCTAAATAGAGCTATCTATTTTGCATACAATTTAACTAAGATGTTACATAGCTGTCAACTATGGCACTTTTTTTTTTTTTTTCCAAAAAGGAATTTGAATAGAAAATTCTTTGTTCAAATGTATCTACGGTAATTTTTCTGCATTTAAACTTATTTATGATACACCACATAAGACAGAAGAGGCAGTGCAACCAGTTTTAGATTAATTAAAACCATAATAATCTATGAAATTGCTCAAGAAAGATGAAATACGGTTGGCTTCAGTTCAGTTAGGTTTTATTTTTCTTCTTCAGATTGCTTTCCGAGTTGCTCATTCACAAGCAACGTGCTTAAGTTCTTTATAACTACAAGTAGACTCAGCTGTAACTGCTAATTTGATGTTGTACTGCCAGAGTAGCGTAATTGTGAGCAGACAGACCACCAGGGGAGTTCTGCATTATCCTGGTTTCACTTAAGAGGGCAAAACTGCCCACGGAATGAATAGAAAATGACCACTATTAAAATAAAAAATTAAAGAGAACTAAAGCCTAAAAACAAATAAAGGAGCAGCTGTCAGAATTTGACAACTGTTGAAACATACAGTTCTTTTAAAATTCAAGACATCTGTAAGTGCATGTTACAATACTTGTTGCCAATAAAGTGATGCTGTTACTATTAAAAATATCACAATGCAAATGACAGGAATTGTGTGCTAAGGTGAAATTTAAGAGATTGGAGCTTGTCTCTGCAGTGACTATCACAAAATATAGAAATGACAGTTTCAGAGCTTTTCATCAATA
The DNA here is from genome assembly GCF_017976375.1 of Cuculus canorus. Taxonomy (NCBI): domain Eukaryota; kingdom Metazoa; phylum Chordata; class Aves; order Cuculiformes; family Cuculidae; genus Cuculus; species Cuculus canorus. The sequence goes on from NC_071402.1 coordinate 141,408,343, forward strand.
TGTTAGGATATTAAACAGTTGAAGACAGTCAAAAAGGAGATAAACTGAAAACACGACAGAAAAACAACACGCTCAAAGTCACACCAGCCAGCTTTTCTCCCTAAAAACTGAAAAAACTCTTTGAATAATAATTCTACAGTACAAAACACCTATTCTACAGTACAAAACTGAAGTGGAAGAATACTTTTTTTCCTGATTTCTTATTTTATAGTTCATAAAATCTTTCTGCATAATTGGCTCTTTTTTATTAAGTGAATAAATAACAAAAAAGTAGCTCAATAGAAAAAGATTCAAGAACACCACAATTTTAGCCACATTTGCCATTTCGAAGAAATTTACCTAAAATCTGAAGTCTGCATTAGGATGTGACTGAAAGACTTGCTCTGCTGTTTTGTGGCTTTTGCTGCAAAGTATTACGCTTAAGTATTATGCTTGACATTCTGAAAACCATTTGATTACTTGAATATTGGCATGAATTACTTAAAAGCCCATTTAAAAACTAAAGCGTTGCAGACACTGTAGCTGTACGTTTTATCACCAAAAACTTCCTGTCTTTTATTACTTTTCTGGTTTTCAGATTTGAATAGCAGTGGATACTTTTATAATAAGTAATTAAGTAATGCTGCTATTAATTGAAATTCTATCATTATTAATATCACCCTGAAATGACATTAATAAATTGATGATTTAACTTGCCTCTGGCTAAAAACCTGCTAATAAGTTACTCCACCAGCTAAATATTTGAGACTGCATGGTATTGTTTAATCATTCAGAGCAAATTCTTCTCACATAGGAGATATTAAAATCTCTTCAGAGCATTTGTTAAAATACATATTTTTTTTTTTCCCTTTTCAAGCTAAAATTTTCCAGGAGTTTTAACATTTTTAAGATTGGCTTGAGATTCCCATAGAAGACAACAAACAAAAAGTTTGAAATATTGACATCTATTTAAAAGAAAATGAAGAACATGCTACAGGGCTCTCACTTGCCAGTTACAAATAATGGACCATTTTTAACAGATACTTATGTCAACACAGTCCTCGAGGTCCTGAAATTAGTCCCACTAGTGCACACATCTCATGATAGCAAGTCTTTAGCACTGCTCAGAGTTTCAAAATCAAACTTTCCTTGTCTATCTGTGTAAATACACAATGGCCTCTTTACTTAAGCTTAAAAACTGTGTTAGAAACACCCGAGTAGTTTAGATGAGTAAACCACTGCGGTTCTAGTGCCTGTCACAGGAGATTGATGGCAGTGACAATGAATGTTCTGAACATCTATAATACAGATACGCAGCACTGTATTCCTCTGACCCTTTCAAAGCAAACAGCAGACTCCAACACTTAGCCAAAAAATATGTAATAAGCAGAACATTATTTTTCCCTTGCTTGAATCCTTAAAAGTCTTTCTTAAAGTGCTTGTAAAATGTTGTTCCCTCCATGAACTTAGATGTCTACCCAATTAATTCCCTTTCTCAGAAATGTTTGTTCTGACTGTTAGCTCGTGGCTTCCCTGCTGCACTGCATTGGCGTTTGAGGGGAATGATGAGTAACAGAAGGCTGTTCCAACAGCTTCAGACCATGTGCTTGCAACATCAGTAAGCTTAGTGTAGTTCTGCCTCCAAGAAATCAAATTCCTTTGAAAAGAAAACGATGTGTGAAATTTAAAATAGACGAAGAGGTATTTGGGGGACTATTTTTAATTTCTTTAATAGAGGTACGCAAAATAAAAGCAAAAGTTCTAGGTATGTTGAAGTTGATAGGAATTTTTGTTATTTGTCTTAGTGAAGTTATTATTTCACATTCAATTTAGAGAAAAACTGTGTCTACAGTTAAGCAAAACTACAAAACTTTGCAATAATCAAGGTCAATAGTAATTTTGCCATGAACTTACATAGGAAAAAAATTAAAGCACTGTTTCTTTGAGGTTCTCACTCAATGTATTGACTACAGTATGTGTGTACTACTATTAATCTAATTATTATTATGAGACATATTCCTAAAATTACTCAAAACCACTGCTCTAAGTATCTGTACAGCTGAATATACATAGTATTGTTAAATTTTACATTAATATTCCAAGCATTAATGTTGCAACTTGAAGTAGTCCCATCCAAATAATTTCCCTCGTATCTGTTTGATTACTTGAGCACTACCAGCAGAGGTTTTCACTTATGCCAGGTATCATCTGTAAGACACCGAACAGTTAATCTCTCTGCTTTAAAAACACAAGAGTTGCGCTACTAAACAAGAACAAAAACAGATCACAAGAAAAGAACACAGACCATTCAAGACGTGATCTTGACAGTCTGGTACAGCAAAAGAGAGCTAGTGCTGACCATTGTATCTGCGGATGGCATTTGGGACATGGCAGTTGCCTAATGCTGGAAGACAAATTCTAACTGTGCAGTCATACCCTAGCACAAAGCAGAAAAACTTCACACACAGTTTTTTATGAAGTGAGAACTGTAGGAGTGGCAGCTACTGCATGTCCCTTTCTCATTAGTGCAGTTGTGTGATCTGTAGAAGACTCAGAGCAGGTATGGTACAAGTAATGCTTAGGAGAAAAACAAATGATCTGAATGGAATTTCAGGACAACACAAAATGAAGTATTTTAAGTGAATTGCTGAATGATCTTATGCTATTTCAGAAGGAAATGCAATTGGAAAAATTAAGAAAACAAAGGTCATGGGTTCTTATATTTCACCCATATTTGGAAAGCTAATAAGTTTTAGATGATGGAGACTATGTTCCACCTTCAACTATCTACAGAACCTCTAGAATAAAAAATCTCCTGAAGTGCCATCGGGCTATCTCATTGAAATCTCAGAGGAATGATGATTTTGACATTACATTTTCCAAATGAACTGAAGCTGGGGATGGAGAAAAATAAAGTGATCCATTTCCTTTCAGAGCAAAGTTTCAGCCCAGAATTTGAGAGAGACTGTCTCTCTTAGATACATCTAAGACTGCCAGTTGTTTGGTTGTTTGTATTAATTTTACATACCCAAAGGTTCTTACAATTCAAGGTTTGGCTCATCTTTGCATTCACTTTAGACGTGATGCAACGTCACATCATTCCATTAACAGACATGGAGTATCCATAAATCTCAATATTAAAGAGCAAGAGAAAGAAGATGAACAAGCAGGAAAGAAGAGAAGAAAGTCTTGATGCCTTCCTACCACAGGGAAGGCCCTGAAGAAACTTAGAAGAGAAGAAAAAAAAGGAATAGGAGGAGGTAGAAGATTGGCTCACTTACCTCTGAAATCTCAACACCACTGCAAACCCATATTCAAAGGTCTGCAGAAAATAGAGGAAAGATAAAGGAGGGAGTAAGGTAGAACTCGAGAGGGGAGAATGTGGCAGAAAACAAAGAAAAGGGGCAGAACAGCGCTGGTTATGTTTGTCCTGAGACTAGCTAGGTTAGAAAACTGAAAAAGAAACAGAAATGCACCATACCTTTTCTTTGTCACTGGCTTCTCGAGCCACAGTAGAGCCCTGAAACAGAAAAAATGGATCTAAAAATATGCATATGTCAGAAACTAATTTGAAAATGTTACGATTACAGGTAAAAAAGTGGATGAACTGCATCCTTCTGAATTTGAGAGCTGTTTTAAAGAAAAGTGATACAGTAGGTAGAATGTCCAAGGCCGCTGAACTGCTGCAATCACTTGAAGATGTATCATGAGAGAAGAAAGATGGATTAAATCCTCAAATGCTCTACACCTACTGTCCTCCTGACTGCTGGAGCTTTTCTGCATGTCTCATCCTCATCTTGAGACTGTCATCCTAGAAGTTCAGTTTGCTTCTCAGACTTCTCATCTTTTAGTGCCAGTATAGCTACATGGTTATGGAATACCCTATTCTATATAACTATTTTGGACATATGTAATACACATTTGATGTCAACACAATATAAACATGTAAAAATAGTTATAAGATCACAAAGTACAAACAAGAACAAAGCACCTCACAGCAACACGAAGTCAAAAGAAGAGATGAGATCAACTGTGGATTCACAAGATTTACAGTGCTTGCCATTTTGTATATTTAATGTGGGTTTTTTAAAATTTATTTTTTAGCTTAAAACTAGTGGGCAATACGGTGCTTTCTGAATAAGCTGGAGGTGGCAAAAAAAAAAGTCTGTATAAATTTCCTTGCAAATTTCTTGGAGCAGGACCACACCTTCAAGCGCCCAGTGTTTATTTATCACATAACAGCACTGCAAGACTGTAAACATGATAATTGGACATTGAAAGATTGGTAAATTAGCTTTATCATTTGTTGGAAGGTGTGCATTGTGTAAAGAAGTGCTGGAGTGGAGTCATACTACTTTAAAGAACGTGAGGATTCCCAACCACATCTTTTCATACCATGTTTTATTCCGTCTGCAGAGAGAAACTTGGAAAGTATGGAGGGAAAAGATAAATGGGATAGAACCTCTTAGTTATTACATCTGGCCCAGCAAGCAGAGATTTAATTGCACTGTATCATTAACTGATAAACAAAGGCAAGTAGAAGTCTGATATTTGCGTTTGCTGACGATACACCTTTTATGTTGCATTCTGTGCTCCAATAGACTATCAGGCCTGAAAGGAAGATCAGCTGAAAACCAAACAGGAAGGGAAAAAGTGGATTTACAATAGTAAAAATTAGGTATATCGCTAAATTTGACGTTGAAGTCATGTTATTAAAATACCTCAGTGGCCTGGAAAATATCTTTGAAATCCTACGGTGATCTGTGGTCTCTTTTTCTGAGTATCTACATGGGTAGAGACTTGTGCTACAAGTGAGCTCCAAAAATGCTCACATAAAAAAAGGACTGAACCTACAACCACAGATGCTGTAGCAATGAAAATCAAGAAAAAGTGACTTATAATATATGCACTTATAGTCACTATAAATCTGCTTAGTGAACAAGTTTGTTTTGAAGAATAATATGATATCGATGTTAAATTTAAACTGCAAGAGAAATTTATTTTTAAAGCACTTCCATCCAGCCGGACGAATGGAATAGAGTACAGAAGCATTCACAGAGGTGCAAGTGTTGACACCAACACTAAGAATGTACTATATAACACATATGTTTCTTTCTATGGTGCTTTCAGACCCTTTTTAATGCAACTGGACATTATGATGCTCTAAAACACATACACTTCTCTCAAATTCAAAACACATCTCTCTCAGATAAGCCCTGCTGCCAATAATATTAAATACCATAAAGTAAATTGTTGACAGTGTAGAAATCAGTTGTTATAGATCACACTCAATCCAACTGCTAGGTAGATACATGACAGCAGTAAAGGATGGTGCAGTAGGTAGCATTACAATTTCCTAATACAGACTGCTAAAGAAACATCATAAAACAAGTTTGCTGATGAACTTAGTAGTTCAAAACATAGAAATTAAATGTATTAGAAAGAAGTGGATTTCTAAGTGGAGACTTTATGTAGGGAATTAAAATACAATCCGTTAGGTAGAAAGACTAAGACTATATTTTGGGCATTCTTCCTAAGAACTGTATATTAACTAATGGCAAAATTACAATGAGCAGATAAATCTTCTGAAGCAAAAGTATAACACACCATACGATAAAGGCAACAGAATTTTTGGTTTTTAGAACCTTTTCTTATTTACTTAAATTATTTTTAAAATATAGAATGAAATACAAAGCTTTTGTAGTAATGTACTTTGTAAGTAATATGTTATTGGTTTAAATGAATGGTTTAAATGAAGATGATACTTAAGTTTTCATATAAAAGCCCTCTGTAGAATCAGCTGTGGCTTTCTGTAATGTTGATAAAAATCTATAGGAAGTATAATTATTATTGTACTTGTGTGAAAGGTTTCACCGTTAACAATTAGTTTCATTTAACAAACATACCTAGTTAAGTTGCTCCATTTAAAAATGGACAACAGAAATAAATTCATACAATTTCAACAAACTCATGCTTCAACGCAGCTAAACTTAGATGCAGAACTAAATCAGTTAATGCTACGTTACATAACACAATTTTAAGTTAATTAACATTATGAGCAATATTCAAGCATCAGGATAATCTAACATTAATTCTAAATATTTACAGCTATTTTATCAGTTATTTCATCAGCAGTTATTTCTCACCTTTAGATCATATTTTCTATAAACAGATAAACGATGGCTGAACACATTCCTTGTAACAATCATATATACTTCAACTCCATCAACAGTAAGCCGGTACATGCCCAAAAACTGGGGAAGAAGTGTATTCCCATGACATTCCACAATAAACTGCAGGAGGAAAAGAAAAAACAGAAATGAGGATGGATATATATCATATAAATGTATACATTTTTAAAGAGAAAAACCCCATAAACAGGACATTTATTTGCTAAATATATATACTTGTGTGGAGACAAACCTTCGAAAAAATCATGCCAAAACAATGCTCTTCATCAGGAGGCTATCCTGCTTTTAGGCCAGTGTTTAAAAATTAAAATCCTGACCTCCTTAACTTAAAACTCTTGACTTCTGTAGATAATCTCATCTAAAAAACAGGCTCCATCTGACAGATCTTTCCATTTGTATCACCCAAAAAGCACACCTAATGCAGACAACATTGGTTCTGATGTCAAAAAAATAGAAATATTCTTTTCAACGCCACAATGCTGTTTTTGTACTCTGTTGTCACAGATTACATCTAATTTGTATGTTTCTCCATGCTCAAAATCTGTTTATTTTGACAAACATTTACAGTGCTGCCACCAGCAAAGGATATTATTAATTATCACCAACTTTCTGCAAGTTCCCACCTGATGGCTACACTTCAGGGTGAACAGAGTCGAGCAGTGAAGTGCAAGATCCCTGTACTTTTTTTTATTCACAAATCATTACATTTCCTCAGGGTTACCATAATCCATTACAAATGAGCTACTAACTTTGAAAAGTTTTGCCACCTACATTTGAAACCTGTCTGCCTTTATTTTTAATCACGTGCCTTACAACTAATAATTTGAAGTCCGATTGAAAGATTACTGGACGAAGCTGAAAAAACACAAACTGCATTGATGATGAGAAGAAATAATACTTATTCCCAGAATAAAAATGCCCATATTGTATTAATTCTAAAACCAACTCAAACACATCCACTCATATTTTGTGTAACCAAGGAATAGTCAAGGCACAATGATGCAAACCAGAAAAAGACTCCCTAGCTTTCCTCTTCATTACTAAGTCTCAAACAGAGAGAAAACTTAAAAATTCAAGTCCCAAATAGGAAACATGAAAATGAACCAACAGTCAGATTTTGAAGCAGATCAGCTTTTCAAGATTCATTAAATACTGAACCTGTTGTTTCTTTTGTGCCACAGAAACTTGGTTATTAGAAACACATTATTCTAAAATACAGGCGACTTTAGAACAAGTTAACTGAATAAACAACTTGAATTGTTTAACAAAGGTAGTTAGTATTTGGTAATGAATCATACACAAAGCTCTTGGAACCATACAGATTTGGCAATTTTGGGCTCCTCTGCTAATTTTAAGGAATTTCTCTCACTAACTTAATACTGGAATCTGCACATATCACATACAGACTTTCCTTTTTTTTAAAAAAAATAAAACCAGGAAGGTTTAAGAGTCCTGAAACAACCCTGTCCAACAACAAAGGGAATGAAAAACAAGGATGGAAATGGTTGACTGCGAACTAAACATAATTTTGACTAACAACTTTGACACACCAACTCTGTTGAATCTTGCAGGCACAGTCTGAGTTGTAACGCCCCTTTCTTCTTCCTTGTTGCTGTACAGGAGGTTACAAGCCCCGAAGCAGAGAGCACGTAGCCACGCTGCTTCACAGTGTGCTATTTCACAGTGTAGCATTTTTAAGCTCAAACTGCCTAAGAATGGGCAAAACATCTTAGCTGCTACACACGCTCAGTTAATGCAAATCAGAACCTTCAGGAAGGAAATGTGTTTGTATGCTCCAAAATACAAAGAGCTTGATGGTAAAAGCCCATAAAAGCAATGTCAGTCCTGAGCAGTGCACAAAGTGATAATTTTGCATCTGACAAGTGCTTCTGGTTTTAATAGATAGAGAAGTTCTAAGATGTAGTTTTTGAATGGAAGGATTTTCAATCAGAAGGCTGTTACCAACCTCACAAAGCAGTTCTAATGTGTTACAAGATGCATAGCTCATTATGACTATCAGTAATTTATCTCAAAGATCTGTTCATAAAGGAAAATTAGAACTAATAATGCTGGGGTTACGGAAAACTTGTTTAAAATACTAATCGCTATTACTCAAACTACACTGATTATTTATTATAAACATCAAATACTTGGCATATATCCTAAAGGTAAACTTTTCTAATACTTTAGAAGGTAGGAAGGGTTGTTCTCACAAAAACACGAGTGATTCTTTCTCTAAGTGAGATGATTACTTTCTGCAATGATGATAAAGATCAATTGAGTGTTCAAGAAGGTTTTAGTGCTGCAGGATTTCAGGCCATTCAACTGTTAAATGGATCCATCCATTCCTAATCTTATGGCTTTGAACTACAGAATTTGAACTCCTGCACAGTAAAAGAAATACTGTTATTCCAGTTTTCCATATAGGAATCTGAGATGCAGAAAGTTTATCTAAAATTATACAGAGTTTGTGCCACACGAAGGAACGGTAGCTACGTATCATGAGTACCAGACTAATACGCCCCTGGTTTTCTGCTCACCTGCTAGAACATAGTCTTGACACTTAAACTATCTCTTCAACCTTAGCTATTGCTAACTCTCCAATTTTAACCTTTCTGATCCTGAGTGTCCCCATCTGCAAAACAACGTCATTAACACATAACATGTGCAACATACTGTCAGAATAAATCCTTTAGTTAGCAGTAGAAAACCCTCTCCCAAACTTTTCTGTATTATTTAACAAGGGCAAAAGACAATTAATGGGAGTTGCTTAAGTCCTACTTGTAAGTTATGGTTAGCCACTTGTTAACGCTGTTGTTCGATTTTAATATTTTGCAACCAAGTTACCAGCATGCAACACAGGACATGAAAAGCCTTGCCAGTACTGCTCTCACTTCATAAAACAGAACCATGTTCTTGCAGACTTCTAACAGACCTTCTCAAAGCAGACCACATATCATAACAGTTGTTTCCTACTTGTTGCCAACTGTAGACACTTGTGCCATTGCAATTTAAAGAAAAGCTCCTAAAATGTGTTTTCCATGATAGTATTTATTATCCTAATGGGGAGATAAAGGAAAGAGGGAGGAATGCCACTTGCTTTCAGCATCTACAAGGTTGGTCTAGAACTTCCTACCTTTCAAACTATCAATCCCCCATATCTGCATCACAGAGGAGGCAAAATGCATCATCTGATTGGGTGGGAGCCCAGCAGGACTTGCACTGGTGACAGCAGTTGGCAGATTTTCAATTTGTCCATCTTGATATAATGAAGTAGCAATTTAGTCACCTTAAGGTGCTTTTAGGAATGATTTCCTGAAGTTTCCCCACTCACAGCTGGAATAAAAGTGAGCCTAGAAAATAAGTCGGTATATGCTTAACAGGACTGACAGATTTCAGTGAAAAAAAAGACCCTCACTCCTTTTTATTAACTCTTTCTAAAAAGAACATTAAAACAGTTCTATGAAGCAGCCTTACTAAATAATAATTAGTCCTTATATGCAGTAACAAAAATCCATCTTTTTAAAGAGTGATATGATAAACACTCATCATTTTCTGCTTATTCAGACAATTTTCATTTTTCTGAACAGCATGAGGACAATATTACTGTTAACAAAATAAAGTATCATCAGCATGCTGACACATTTTTATCAGCTGTGCAGCACGGTTATCAAACATGTAATTTTCTGAGCTCTCTTGAACCCCATGCTTGAAGCTGAACATTATTAAGAAATTCTTTATGACTCTATATTCTAATTAATTTTTTGTATAAATACAGCTTCAAGACTCCTTAATAAAAACAAAAACGCTCCTACCTCTTTTTACATGAAATAAAAATTCTTAGCTTCTTGCTCCCTCATGGCAATGCTAGTAAGATATCAGGATGACTAAAAGATAACATAGTGCATATAATTTATTGGCAAATAAGGTATGCCATTTTTGCCTCTTTTTGAAAAAACATGGGGTAGAATTCCCCTTTCTGCTATTTCTCCTTGCCTCTTTGGTGACAATCTGTGGAATGATTTGATATCAGTGAAGACTAAATCTTGAATTATATATATCTTGGTTCTATGTAAAAACTCAACATTCCTATTTCTCATAGGTAGCTCTATTTTGTAAGGATTAATTCAGAAATACAAAACATGCTCGTGCTCTGTTACCCCTTTATATATTTTTTTCCTGATTTTCTACACTGCAATTAAGGCAATTGTGCTTGAATTATCAAATGCTTATATGACAAGTTTATACATTCATTAGGATACTTTCATTAAAGAAATTGAATGGTAACTGATGTAATTATTTAAAAACATTTTGGACATTGTGAAGGTCAAGAATTTGATACTCCTTCTCCGGGCTCAACTTGCTCTTTCAGATCTTGTTGCCTCCACCAATGCATTGTGTGCATGTGCACTGACATGTGGAATCACTTCCCAAAGTAGCTGAGATGTTGTCCAGAGATATGTCATGTTTCAGAATATTCCGATTATTGTCATCTTCTCAAGCTCTAATAATTTCACAGAAAATTAACCACTGGATACTTATGTGACACTCTGAAAGGTTTAATTAGCTGAACTACAGCATACAGAAAGTTATAGATTTTAAAGGTCTATAAAGATGTTTTCTTTTAGTATGTTATGTAAGAAAGTAATTTTATTTAAGGTATTATTCAATAAATATACAGGTTTTAAGGTACAAGCCCTGTGATTCACAGAATTACATTTCACATTTTTCATACTTGGGGGCCAGTGTTTAATTTTATTTCCAAGTCCAATGCAATCTACATGTCATCACTGCATGTGATTGTCTAGGCTGCAGATCTGCTACTAGGGATGTTACACTTGGTTCTGCTACAATCAAATGAGTCATTTTGCATGCTGATGTCTTCTGAAAGCTTATATATTAAAATATAAGATATATCCAGAAAACATTTGCTGGTGAAACCCAGGCCTGAACAGAACCAATGCAGCCAAGTCCATTCTGCCATTTTGTGCAATTAGAAATTCACCTATGAAATTTCACATCTTCCAGTGAGATTTTCGTGCAGACTGAATTCCATCTAATATCCACGCTAATGAGCTCCTTGTTTTCAGGGTAACCTCTCCTATAGGAAACAGTGGGCCCACAGATGTAGGTGAAATGCAGACTGGATGCAAATATGTATATACTCATCTCTACTGTTTCTGCTTCTCTTAGTTTTTCATATCAAAACAGCTTTACAGGTCTGTTATCTTAGCAGGGCTAATGTCATAGCCATATTACCCCTGGCTAATGTGGGCCATGTTCTGTGCAGCCTCTTGATTCACATGATGAACTGGCTCAAGGGCTGTCCTCAACTGTGCTTCTCTGCAAATCTCCCACGAATCTTCACCTCTTAATACATCAGAACATACAGAGTCAGGGTCACTACTACACAGTGTGTATCCTTCTTCATGCACATACACATTCAAATAACAGTACATTATACTGCATTGCTTTGACTTTTAACCTACCCCTTCCCTTCTTTCTGTGGTATGTACTCACGAAGAAATGAGGGGCACTGTGGGGAATAAGCCACTGATAACCTGTGCAAGTAACGACATGGATAGAGGAAAACACAGACTTACATGTAGCTCTGCTTTAGCAACCTACCAGCTTCACGGCAGCCTATCTCAGTGCAAATCTTTATACATCTTACCTCCATTTTCTTTTCTAGGGTATTGCCCAGCCTGTCATCATCATTTTTGAGACAAAACTGCTTTTAGCCTGGAGTAATGTTTTCCCATCTATTTCTTATTTGAATGTTTTCTCCTACCTTCAGCGCAATAACCTTGTGCTAGTCCTTGATGCATGCACAGCCCTGACCTACACCCTTGGTGCAATTTTCCCTGGTTTTATCTTATTGTCTGTTTTTTTCCCTTTCATTTGTCTTCCTGTTTCTTCCATATTTTTTTCCTCTCCAGAAGCTAAGATCATATTTTTTTCCAGTGCTTTTGTTTTCTCCTTTATGCTGTCCTCCCCCCTTTTTAGCTCACTCCATTCTTTCCTTTCTTTCCATTCATTTCCTGGTCCCTCCACTGTTTGCTCCCTCCAGTAAACGGGCAGTCCCTCTCCTTTACCACTGTTCAGTATTTCTGATGGTTGCCAGGGAGACAAACAGGCAGTGCAATAGGTGTCAGTTCTGCATACAATTACCTGTGTAGGGAAGAGAACGTGCAGTCAACAGGGACAGCTACCTACAGAAAACCTAAAGGGTACCTACACTCATGAGTTGTTTTATATTGGAAGCCTTGTACTCTAGAAATTCCTTCTTGTTCACCTGCTTTGAGATGGCTTCTCAATCTCTATTCTTTACTGAAGTCACCTGGTTGTCAGCACTGAAGAATAATAAATCCCTTTTGAAGCCCATCTTAATGAAATAAGAAAAAAGAAAGAAGTGTGTAAAAGGTGTTTTTTCCCCAAGACACTCAAGTTGCTTTAATTTTATTTTTAAAAATTTCCATCCTGCCCATCATCTGTTCTCAAAGAGCACAGGATTCCACTTCTACATTCAGTTTAAATCAATTTAATCTCTAAAGCAAGTTTAGCTCATTAGGAAGGACAGGGTGCCTTGGTTCAGACATTTCAGAAACAAGAACATCTGCCTACAGAATTTTACTCAATTGTCACTGATTTCTGCCCTTGAAAATAATATTTGTAGTTCATAAAATATCTACGTATATACTGATACCTACATTAGTATGTTCTATATTTTATGTAAATTACTCAATAAATCTTTTGCACAGGAAAATACATCAAAAAGAACATATAAACATAGCTTGACTATATGCTGAAATGAATATTTTTTCTTTAGGAAGAAGCAGGGTATTATCTGTTCTTTAAACACGGTGAAATCCTGGCAATGCACGTATTAGAAATTGCTGAGCTGTCCTTTAACAATGCCAAGGGGAGTAGAAGATTTAACTCCACTGCTCCTGCTCTTGGTGTCAGGAGCATAGGTTTAAAACAAAACCGCGCTACATTTGGAAGTATTTCAAATGAATATTTGATTTTGTCATCAAATGCTATTTAAGTATTTAATGTGATCAAGTTAAATAAAGTTAGACAATTTTAAATGGTCAAACTATGTCTGAGAGTAGGTTAGCCCATCAGCAAAGACCTTTCTAATATTTCAAAGTCTGACCCATTTGAGCATAACAATGGTTATAGTGCATTTAACAAGTAAGTGATGTTCAGCTGAAGCAATGCCTGAAGAGTAGTAAGAAGAATTCTACTAAGTAGTAGTAATGATAACACAGGCAGCCCAAATCAATTGCAAAATAGCATTAAAATATGACTAAAAAGCAGCATTTTGCACTACGTATCAGCAAATATTACAGTAGTTAAAAACCGGTTCTCATGGAAATTCACAGCATAAGAACCTAACATGTCATATATATTTGTATTTACCATAACACTTAGAAATCTAGCTGGTCCATGCTCTAGGCCATTTTGTCTTTAAATGTAAATAGAAAGCTGGTCCATGCATGATGGGCTCTATAATCTAGCCATAAATACAAGATGTTTTGCAACTTCAAGCATGGAGAAAGAAATCATTCTACCCTATTTGCATAGAAGTAGTGGGCTTAGTGTGGTTTTTTGGTTTTTTTTTTTTTTTAAACTTTGCAAGAGAAAATGATCTCTAGTGTTTCTACTCAGTACTAAAAGCGTCAGACTCATCTGATGAGTTGACAGAAAGCGTCAATGTTTAGACTGAAGTGTTCACCATCTGTCTGAGGTTGTAGGCCTGATTGCCACTAAAAAAAAAGGCATCACATCAGACAGAGTAAACAGATGAATGTAACTCATAATTTTGGACAGCAACTATAATTTACAATTGTCAGGACTATTATTTACAATTCAACAGTTTTAATTTGGAATTGCTACATATATTTATATGCTGTTTCTATAGTAACTTCTCCTGACACTCCCTTCAAGTCCGGTTCACTTTTAGTTATTTACGCATTTCTAGTATGTAGCCTTAGGCTTGGAATGTGATGTTTTTAGTTTCACTCTTGATAATTTTTCTTTTGTTTTAAATATCAGTAATAATACTGTAAATTGGGATGCACCTAACCTGGTTACTTTTGCAAAATGCCACACAATACTGCAATAGAATTCCACTCAGGAAGGAGAAAGCTAAAAACTCAGCCAAACTAAGTTATGTTATTTTCACTTCTAAGAAGTTACTAGCCATTCTGTTTCCTGAAAATAACCTGATTTCTCTAAGGTGCACAATCATGTCCCTTACAACTTCAGTTAATCAAAAATCGGGCAATCTAGACTTGGATATTTTGACTTACAAGTGTTTACAGGCTATGCACAATTCCTGCTCCTTTTGTAAATACTGGAATATACAGACTGTGTAGCTATAACCTCTGTTCCTCACAGCTCCAAAGAACAGACCTGCTGCTGCACCTTCAGACGGAGAGAAAGGACGTAAAGAACTGGATGTGTTTGTGGAATGTACATCTCTGTGATCTCCAGTTACTGATAAAATAACTTCTACTTCTACTTTCCCATGGCAGCCTACACGTCTATTTCTAACCTTTTGGTGACTTCACAAAAAATCATTGGTCCTTTGAGGTGGATTTTGGAGGTTTTCATGGGAAAATTGCCCTGCTACATTTCTCTGCTGACCGCACTAACCCTGAGATGCCTCATTGGCAGCTGTGAAGTATGTTTACCTGGGCCTGAAATTTTCACATATGTGGCGAGTACTGCTGGAGGGCAGTGAAATGAAACTGGAGAAAAGCTAACAAGCAGACTTTTCCCTAAAAATCCTGTATTTGGTACTTTTGTATGTAATTACAATTAGCTTCTTTAACTGTAGCAACAATTACAACTATGAAAGACATTAGGGAGCAAGGTAGGTATAGTATATAAATCAGTACAGAGAACTTGGCATTTCCTCTATAGGCAGAACAGAGTATACCAAAATAAAATTGAGCTCAAGAGAACTTGCTTTATTGACAAAGATTTCCAAAAGAGTACCAGTGCAGTACCTGAAAAGTTATGCCATCCAACAGAACCATAAAGCTACATCCATACCAGTGAATTATATAGGTCTTGGACCGTCCTCTGACATCAGTTCTAGTTGTAATGGAACAACCTGCATCCAAATTATTAAGTTCTCCTCTACAACAGGGTGCTCATATTCAAAATCCTAAGCAGGAATAGTAACTGGCCTTAGTTAATCCCTTAAACTTTACACAGAATTATTTGGTAATTATTTGGTAAGCTAGCTGGCCCAAAGCAAAACTACAGTAGAGACCCAACAATGAGCTCAAGTGCCAGTGGATACTATCTGGCATTGCACTGCTTGCTGGCAGAAAGACAGTCTAAGGCCAATCTGTGTGGGATGTACTGGTCGAGGAGATTATCAAAACCATGAGGACAATGGGTTCTCTAGACTCTGTCAAGCAGGCTAAGATGAACTTCACTTGTTTGGAAAAAAGCTAGAGAAATGCTTGAACAAGCTGCTGTACCTAATGATTCCAAGCATTCAATTTCCAGCAGCAACACACAGGACACTGTATCAGCCCTCACCAGAATTGGTGGAATTTAATTTATATTTTCTTTAATTAATTCAAATGATTTTGTTCAGTACATTACCGAAGATACTGAAATTAATTTATTTCTTTAAAAAGTCCAATTATTAAACTGTCTCTGTACTCAAGTTCCTCTGCATTTACAGTGCTCTGTTAAAATGCTCTCAAGTTCTGAGACTAAACGAAATGCAAGTCGTATCTTTATGAATCTTCTGGCACCACCAATTAGAGCTTTCTTATATGGATGTTTTTCCAGTATAAAATGAAATTAGAGGCTCAGTACAGATAACTTTCAGATCATTATTCCTGGTAACCTAGCCAATTATGAACTCTTATGTTTGAAAGCATTAATGAAAAAAGATCCCCAATTATTAAGTTCATTCATGCTAGCACTGTCTTCTGACACTTCTGAAAGGAGCCAACTGCTTTGAAAAGCAATATGACTTTTCAGCTGGATTAAGTCTCAAAATGTTGATCATTGATACTAGCTTCTAATGCCAAATATGAAACAGACCGAAACTTTAATTCTGCTGGACTGCTTCACAGATCAAACCCTTCCAGACCAGAATTAAAATTGTAAGTTTGGAAACTCGAACAAAAAATAAGCCTCAAATCACAATTAAGATAATAGTTTAAAATTTCTCTTTGATAAAATGGTAATTAAAAGACGGTCTTATGAACATTTCTCATAGTGATGATATTTATCTACATTAAAACAAACACACGGTAACAACATCATATATAGCTCACTGAAGGCTTCCCAAGCTACTATAGACTTGGAGGGCATTCAGAGATCTTCCTTCAACACAGGAAGAGCAGAAAGCAAAATGGCCAAGCAGCACCACAAAGACAACTGGCAATACCTTCAGTCCCAAGCACCCCAAAAAGCATGCTTTTGCCTCCCTTTCACCTCAAAACACGGCTTTAAAACTGGTTTTACGAAAGTAACAGTTCTTAAAAAAACCTACAAACAAAACCATTGCAGGACAAAAATTAAAACACATAAGACAACAACAAAGCCTCAACCTCAACTGTCCTGAAGTCTTTACCTGAAATCCCAACCCACAGAAGTGAGCAGGAAGATGGAAAGCAGGATAAGAAACCCCTCCTATACCATGATACCTATTTGGTATCATATTTTAGATGATTTTTAGAGGCTTTTCCAATTTCTGCAGCTTTACAGCTTATTCAAACAGATCTGGGGTAAGCACTGATTTTATTAAGGCTTCTCATATGTCCGAAGTTCTGCTCCCATCCCATGCCATCCACACAAATGATACACTGGCCCAGTATGACAGCTATCAAGGCTGATGGGAGGGATCTCCACTGCTCACTTTTGACTTTACAGTTGTTTATGGAAATAATAATCTTTTTATTACCAGGATATTACATTAATTATAACAAATTTTTCATTTCTCATACAATACACCTTTGATTGTTTTAAATCTGTTGTTAGTGAAACAGAACATTCAGTCATCGGACCAGGAAGAAAGAGGTCACCTCCACAATTTACATACACATACAGAGCCGTTTCCAAGTGAGCCCAGAATAAAGTAGCTTCAAGCCTGGGAGCTCACTAGCTGAAAGAGAGAGTATATTCCTAGTAAGGCAAAGGAGCTTATAGCCTCTGAGTTAGTATCTCTGTATCACAGAGACATATCATTTTACTTAAAACTAGCTTAGATATTTAGAAAAGTGCAGCCTTGCAAACTGCAGACATAAAATAAATTGCTCATGCATAAGGGAAAAAGTCGGAAGTGACTTCTTCCATAATTGTTCATTTAAACCTTTTAACACATTGAAAAAGATTGGCATTATAATATTTAAGGAGAGATCCCACACCCTGACAATAATTAATGTATTACCTGATGGTATTTCTTCAGTATGTTGTGCATTTCTGCTACATCTTCACTTGTTATGGTTTTGATGATATATCTTTTGTCGTAAGATGTATGAAAGCGGGCACCACTGCGTGCTTGGGAATCATTGGCAAGGGGTGCACTCCTTGTCAATGAATTCTGTCAATTGATTTAAAACAAAAAAAAAAGCATCAAGTCAGACAAATAAACCATTTCCATTAATTTTTTTCAATTCATCTGCACCAAGCTGAATTCTGCAAAACATGTAATCACAGTCTGCACTACCTTGACAAATCACTTAAAAAATGTTCTGATACCAAAAGAATGTGGGAAGGTATGGCCCATCAGTGGTTCAAAAGTCATTCTGAATGCTGAATAAGGATTTATTGTGCTTTGTCAGAAATACTTTATCAGCTTTTGGGAAGAAAACATACAGTAATTAAAAATCCATAAGGAACACTGTATTACACCACAATAACCATAAACAGAGGGTTCACCCGTAGCTACAGTATCAGAATTTGCTCTTGAGTCTGTGTGATCCGGTACACAAACAAGCTAGGTTTCTGAGTTCTAGTATCAAAGTTGTTCCAATGATTTCATACCTGGTGTTAAGCAAGTCATATTATTATACAGCACCTGTTTTTGTGAAGTAGACCTACCTTCCTACACACTCAAGACAGAAAGGTTAGTTAATGGCTGTATTAGAAGGAAAACCGGTAGAGATTAGTAACCATTTTTAGACTGAAGCTTGAAACTACTTGCACTTCAACAGTATCAAAAGCAGCTTTCTGCTTTTTTTCAGAAAATAAGAAGTATTCAGATTAGGTTTCTACTTAAAACCAGTAAAAATAAATTAGACAAAGTATTACAACTTGCTTTTGGTTGGATGCATCTTTCTTTAGCAGTAAGAGTTTATGCTAATTGTTACGTGTTTGAATTAGGCCATTATTATTATTTTAAAATAAGGAGTAATAGCAGCAGCAGAGCCAAGAGAAAACATTATGATGTCCTTATGCCTCGTGTACTTCAATTCAAATGGACCATACTATAAGAAAAGCTTAAAAAAAAGTTAATTACAGACTGCTGGTACCACAAAACCCCAGCTCCTGCTACCGTTCCTCATTGTACCAGGCCGCGCAAACAGCTGTTGCTGAATTGAAATACACTTCCCCTCTTCCATACTCACACAGCGTAACGTTCTCCCTGCTAGAAGAAAAGTCATTTTTATAGAAAGGTTTAATAAAATTTTGTATATAAATGTCAACATTGCAGGTTCCTAAACAGCAGAAGTTCAGCTCCAGTAGCTACAGAATATGACACATTTGTAGAGTTTGGTAAGGCATTGCAAACTAGGTCACAAACCAGGGCTACACTGGAAGAACGATGATGCTTTCAGATGGTAATTACAAATAGGCTCAGCCTACCACAACCAGGTACCAAACCCACAAAATTTTATTTTTATAGGACCTATGTATTATTTGGAAGTTTTACCATTGATAAATCTGTTCACAAGCTCTATGCACTTCAGTAAGAGCCTGGACATGCAGATTCAATTCCAGAGACAGGTCAGGCATTAGTATAAGGTAACAACCTCAACCAAGAGACAAGGGCAACTACAGCACCAATTAAGAAGGCACTTGAACACATACAGTTATGTTTCCATATTTTGGAGATCCACTGACTTCAACACGCCTTCAGCACAGTTAAATCTTATCCCAAATGTGGAAAGCTTTCTGAAATCAGTTTAATAGGAAATAAAAACATTTTCCCACAAGGTTACTTTATTCAGTTTAAATAATCATGAGTAGCAGGAATAACAGTAAATCACGTAAAAGCGCACAGCTCCACAACGTCTTAACAGAATGAAAATCTTAATTATGACAAGTAAGAAAACTAAATATTTGTGCACTTCTCCCTGTGTATTTCTAGGCTTGTGCAATGAATTAGAATAATTACTAATGTCTATGATAAAAAGTGATGTATTTCTCTACTATCCTCTCTATTCACTGAAGAAAGTAAGGATGTGGATACTTCCCTAAGGTTTATAAATAAACAATTTTTCTAGACTAATCAGAACAGAGCTTTAGGGACAACCACGGCAGACTCAGTTCCTTCTCTGCACTGGCTTTTGGACAGTCAGACTGTCAGATGTGAACCCTGATACAACACCACTTCACATGGTATTAATGCAGTTTTCTCTATCTGCCTTCAGATGGTTCCTATTCAAACTCATTTCCCACCACTCCACCACTGAAATGTTTCTAGGTACTCATACAGTCCATTCAAGAGAACATGTGGCATAAATGGATCAATTTTTCTTAATGCTGCACTTGATATCAGTACTCTGTTAATTTCCTAAGTGAATCACAGAGTTAGTCTTAGAAACCCTCTCTGTTCTAGTGTTAGGACTTGGCTTTATTTCCAAAGCATATATTTACTTAAGACAAAGAACTGATAACAGAAGTTTTAAAAAAAAAATGTGCAAATTCAGTTACCTTCACCACAAACCAGAATATATGATGTAACATAATAATTATTCTTAATTTTGAAAAAAGCTAAAGCATGGGTAACTACTAGTGTATGTCATGAATTAAATTACTGCTAAGTTATTAGGCTGTAATTCAGTTAGCAATAATAAAAGCTACTGGGTAATTATTTGCTATTGTTCCCAGCAGAAAAAGGTGTTTTATTCTGAGGTTACGCAGTAACCACAGTTTTCTGAATGTCTTTTTCACAGAGAACCCTAGTCTTCAAACTGTAAGCCATGTATTATAAACCTTAAAAGCGATTAATGTGGGAGGGAGAGACTAAAGGTCTATAAAAAGTTGCAAAAATTGTACTTGCTAGTCTACCACTGAACCGCTGATGGAGGAGGGAAAGAGGGAAGATGAGAAGGAGGGCCTGAACTAGCATTACCCGCCAAAATTCCAAATACTCCTAAGGTATATTTTAACACTCTATACCAGAAGACCTGTCAGATTTGAGTCAAATTCAGATCTGGGAGTACTCAGCATGAATGAAGTATCTTGCTAGCAATGTCTTGACTGAGATACAACACATGGGAGATGCTGCTTCTCTGAACATCCTTGTTGCTGAAGCTCAGTTACTAATTCTGTGGCCAGAAAGGGACAAAACCAACCACTTTTGATTTCAAACCCTCTGAATGCTGTTCCCATAACTATTTGCTCTTTTAAAATCTGTATCCTTTTGCTGTTATAGGCACTGTTTACACAGAAGAGCTCTTCTAAGTGTTAGACCTTAAAATGAAATTCTTCCTGCTTTTCAGGAACAGTGTTCCTGCAAACACAACCTCCTTCCCTCTCATTGTGAAAAAGGGATATCTAGTATATAGGTATATTTATGCACCAATCCATCAAAACAAACATAAATTTATTCAGATTTTTTTTCCCCACGATGAAGTACAATATCTGATGCATTTAAAATATGGACAGCATAAGCAATAAGAAATTCTGACTTAAAAAGAAATAACAGCTGCTACACCAAGAGAATAAATCAACTAATACTCCTTTTATCATGCCTTTTCCATTACAATTCAGGCTAGACAGAATAAATATAAACTAGTCAGATTCAAATAGAAATTAATACATTTAGTCATATTTTAAATCAACTGGAGAAAACTTAATTTAAGTCACTGATTTTTTACAGATTCTTGCTTTTTTTCAGCAATAACTGTTTTTTTCTAATGGAAATGAATTCTGCCTGATTGGTAACTATAATAACAAGTTAATTTGCAAACACAACAATCGTACCCAAAATGTTGCTAACAGAAGAATATAATAAATCTGTAGACAATTATTTATCACACAATTTACTGTTTCTTAATGCTTTACTGGGTTAGAAATGGTGATGCATTTATTTTTGAGTAGACAGCTATTTTATTATTAGTTGTCTATATCAACCTTAATTAAGAATGCATACAAGCTCTTATTTTACCACACACATATTAATTTGTTAGAATAAACTAAACAACCTTGTGCTAAGCAGCACTGTGACATACATGCACAGGTAATCCAAATGCACCCTCTGTAAGACCCCTGACTCTAGTAATAAATTGGAATTTAAGATCGGGTGTTTAAACATTAAACATGTTTAAGATAAAACAACCTCTAATTAATGACACTTTATTTTTACTCTCATTACAATGCCCTGTTCAGATACAGAACGTAGTTCCTTTGAACTCTGAAAGAAGGTGGAACATGGATGATATTGTTAATATTATTGTTGGCTGTGTTTTATTTTATTACTTGCATAAGTTTAATAAATAAGTACAGTTTAAAAAGCTGAAAGAATAAATCTAATTTCATCATATTGTGCTGATTCTTAGCAACTGCACTACCACTTTCTCATGCTGATAAATGTATGGCTGAGTTTTGACTGTGGACTGTTTAATTTGTAATGATTAACTCTCAGTGCTATGAACAGAGAAATGTTCGCATTCCTTCTAAAGTAAAACTTCTAGGTATGATGCAAAGTATCTTACCTCTTAACTATAGTATTTATATTTGTTTATAGTTAGAAATCAGTCTTTAAAAAAACATACACTGTTGGCCTGCTCTTGACAACAAAGATTGTTTAAATAAGAAGATGACAATTGGTCTGCACTGGCAAGTCATCATTAGCAAGTTAACATCAAGGAACAGCTTTACGGAAAGGATCAAACTAGAAGAATTTAGGGTCTTCAAAGGAGAAACAACATGGCTATTTAAAAATATGTTAAAGACACTAAGATCCTTCTCTTTTGATATAAGTGAAGCTAACTTACCTGTTTGACCCAACACTGTTAAGTATAAATCAAAGCATTTTGTACTCCATTCAAACCTTCCAAATATTAACAAATTAACGGTACATATGTTAGAAGTGAATGGAATCCTGTAAACCTATAACTGGTAAGAAATCTCAGACAAAAATAGTAGTAACACCACGTGTGACATCCAATATGCACTTTTATGCCACAAATAGTATGGAAAGTTTGTGAGATTTTATCTTTTAATATTAAAGTATAAACATATCTAGATAAATAAAAAAGCTTAATTTGGAGTTATCTAACCTAAGTTTTTAAGTCAATTATTTAGTGCAGACAATAATAAAAAACGTAGTAGTGTTCATTAGACTAAAGACATTCATTTACTGGAATTGTACTGCTCAGTTCAGACCGCTATTGGATGCACTGTACAGACTCGTCTCTTACCATCAGACATAGTTTTGTGAGACTCTATGTGGTAACACATTCCTGTGATCCAGATGACTTTTGCCAGAACACACAGATATGTTTCAGTGATGACTGGTACAAAAAGAGAGTAAAATAAGTTTGTTCTATGGACATCTGTGCACAAATGCCTCAGAAGAAAAGCTGATTGAACCTGCCTAAAGAAAGCAGAGTAGGGCTCTTCCTCTGCTTCTTCGTTCAGCACTAAACTCAGATAAGGGAGACCCATTGCCATCCCCAGCATCACTATCTCCCTCTTAGGTGAGGCTTACGTTGAGGACTGGAAAGGAAATAAAGAATGGAACTCAAGCATCTTTTTTTTCTGTAAGGAAAATATAAGTGGGGCTGAGGGAGAGGAAGAGGAGAGACAGAGAGAGATAGATCATGGCAAATACCAGACTGATTTCCCTCTGGCTCTGCTTCTTAATTAGGGGAAGACTAAGTGGAATATGAACAGATGGGAAATAAGCCACTCCTCATTTAGCACAGATCTATGAGCCACAGAACCAGAAGAGGGATACAGACAAAAACCCACCCAACTCCTATCCTCCAAAAGATAAAGGTTTGGTGACCTAACAACCCTTATACCATCACTTACTGCTACAACACAGCACCTCCACACCTCCATATTGTGCCAGTGGAGCACATCTCCAGCTGTACAACGCTGAAGCATTAGTCATAGTAAGTTTAAAAAAATTCACTTGCTTACACTATAGTGTTAGTGAGCTCAAAACTCAAAGAAGAGGGTCACAGTGCCCTGTTCCCTTCATATTTTCCCAGCCTTCTCCAACTTCGCCACGATGTGCCTCAGTCCTCTGGCACAATTAAAACATCTGTCAGCCACACATACCCTGTTCCACTTAACAGCTTCACTTAGCAACTCACTGTAAGTCTCCTGCTCCGAGTGTGTGTGTTCTGCCAATTCCCCATTCACTTCTCATTTGTGAAGTTTTAATCTTGTGCCTGCTGGTTTTTTGGTCTCAGGAGAAAGAAAAGGTTTTGTACTTTTAAAGTGTGAATACTTTTATGAGGTCATTTAAAGACTACGCTAAATTACTTGTGTAATTACTTGTACAACTGAAGACACATTTAAAATGCCAAACTCAGAGATACCTCTACTAGATAAATTTCTCTTTCACACACCTCCCTCCCCCTCGCAAAATTTCCCTCTGAGAAATCACTGGCTCTAAGTCTCACTGTCCTTAAATAAATCAATATAAAAAATATCACCTATATTGCACTGAGTAGCAGGCAACCAGAAATACTTATCCAGTCTTCAGTGCTCATAGGCTACGAATCACAAAGAATTTGTCCTGTACCTCAGGATTAATTTCTGACAAAATAATAAAAATGAACCTTTAAATATAAATGGGTAAAAGCTACACCACTAACAAGTATTTAATTTGCCAAAGAGTTCTTGATAGAAGAAGTTAATCAGCACATCTAAATTACATGTCAAAATTTCACCCAAGAGCAGCATAATCTTCAGCAAATTCACTGAAAGGTTTAGTTTTACTATAGATCCACTCCCTCTTCCTTCAGCATCTCTTTCCCAAACTCTCAGCAATCTGCTCAGTTCCATTTCCCACAGTAAAAAGATATGAGGTAAGAAAAAGGTGCTCTTAGGACTTGATCCACAATTGTTTGTCGTTCACAGAAGCTCTTCTGGAGCCTTCGGAGTCCAACAGAACTGCTACCCATCAGAAGCTGTACCTAAACGGAGCTCCAGTCTCTGCTTCTGGTCAAAGTACAACTTCCAGAAAGGCAGTCTTGATTTTTCCAACTTCAAAAGACCAAGACTCATCACTGTAGTTTTTCTAGTTTTTAAGGCGAGTCTAATTTTGAATTATTTCCTTTTCCAGTCATTCCTATTTATTCTTTCCTGAAGTATCTAGTATTGTTTTCCTGCAATAATACTTACATACTACTTTCTTCTCAAGTCTAATTTTTGCAAGTACAGCAGGTCAAACTCTGCCACTCCTACCACAAGCCATTCTCTATGTCCTTACATTCATTTGATGCCATTTTTCTGCATTTTTTCTATATCCAACTTTTCAACATCCTTTTTTAAAGATGACTAGCACCAAAACTATATATAGTATTAGCTTCAGGTATAAAATAAATATAATAGATGTTTTTAAAAAAAGTAAGAGCTTCTTCTGGTCTTATTTTATCCCTTCCAATTTTTCCACTCAAGGGTGTAGCTACTCCTCCTAGTCAGGAGATCACACTAGTGTTAAATTTTTGTCTTCTTTAACCTTTTTCCTTCTCAGAGCTACTACCTCCCTGAGCATGGCCCCCTCTGTAATTCTGCACTGCTTTTCAGCCATACAACTGTTCATCTGACTGTATTAAAAGGCATCTCAATTGCACAGGCTCAGAATGCCAGGGAATCAAAGTGTTTTTTGTACAAAATCCTTGCCTTTATCCCACTTAGACATTTGGATGGGTTTCCCATCTTCTGCAAGTTTTCACTACGTGAAATGTCAATTGCTCATTGACAATTACATTTTGGTTGTTGTCATTTAATCATGTATTATTTCTATATTTTTTATTATAAAGTCCCATGATAACTGGCGTTTTAAAAATCAAAGTAACAAAATATCAAGCCAAATACTTTGTAAGAGGCATCCTCAAGAATCCTTAGAAGCCAGCTAAGACTCTTCCTAATGCTTTATCCTTTGGAAGACTATTATGACCTTGCACATTGGTCAACAAAAATAGCACCCTACTGTAATTAATCAACACTAATGATATTATTCACAATGCTAGTTATACCAACACCAGATATCAAAAAGAGTAAACTGATTCTGTTCCAGAGAGATTTTGGTTGTTCTAGGAGCAAAAAGTTAAGCTGTTGGGAGCTATTTTTTCTAACTGAAACCATTTTTTGCGAAAAACCACATGGAGCAGAGCCGCTAGAGTACAGGAAAAGCTTGTCCCCCTCCTTCCCTCCATAATTGCAAGCTATATTTATAACTGGCAAAGTATTGCCCTCCTCTTCAAAGACAAACTGCTGGTGAGGCTCTTCCTCCTCTGCCCACTTTGCTTAAAATGTTCACAGCACGGATATTTACTTCCACAGTGGGAGGCCAAGGATTAGCCACAGCCTCCAAGAGGGTGGAGAGAATTAAAGGTCAATTTAATTAGCTCATTCTAATCTCTTACACATCTAATGTAAATGTCATTGTTTTATAACTGCCACTTTAGCAGACAAGATTATATTTTAGAAACTTTTAACATGTGAACTATGTGTTGGATGTAATACAAATACTAATCTGAAAAGGAAGCCTAATAAAAATTGTCATTGTGTCTGAGTCTTTCATTAAAAAAAAACAGAGAAAAAGGCAATAGGAAAATTCTGGTGATAAAGAATGGAAAGCTTTAGAAGAACAGTAATCTTTCAAACTGACTGGCCTAACAGCTTCTCACTGATTTGAATCTTTCCCATTTCGCGATGTCTGGACAAAGGCAAACAATGGTTTCTGGTACTGTGATCTCATTCGAAAGTCGTGGAACGCTAAAACGAGCTTCACAAGCCCAATGTACCCTAAAGACAAGTCAGATCACATCCCAGGCTATTTAAACGTGCCCCTGGGCAAGCTTTGCATGAGTGAATAGGCAAAAACAAGTGCACAGATGATGCTCCGTGATGACTGAAATCATAGGTCAGTGGAAAAGCCTGGCAGTGGTTCATTGCTGTTAGAGAATTACATACACACGGTCTGGCTGTTTATCTGTGACAGCAGTTACAGTGGTGCCGCCTGGCCCACGCAGAGCTTCTCATGAAGACAAGCTTGCATCTTCCCCCAGACTTTTTTCTTCTTACAAGATCTCAGGAATCATGGTTTGGATATGGATGAATTAGACCTGGATTACTTATTAAGAAGCATATCAGAAAGATACAGTGTCATACTACTGGACATGGATGCTCCAAGTTTTTTTCCATCATTTGAAACAAGCAGCCCACTTCTGGGATGGTGTTCAGGACAGTGTTTTGCCAGTGATTTCTAGAGAGAAGAAAAGCAAAGTGCTAGTGTTCCAATGTAACAACAGAAGCACCAAACCTATCTATGTCTTGTTTTGTCATATGGGGGTGGGAAAGAAAGAGTCTGAGGTTTACTTCATACGCTGGCATGGTGCATTCTACCACTGCAATTGAGCAGCTTTGTGTTTGGAAACACTGATGAGGAAACATATTCAGGAAACATTCATTTTTCACACTGAAATGTATTTAAGAAGTCTGGCATGTAGCAAAGCTTACTTGATTGGCAATACACAAGCACATTCAGTGGTATGACCTCCCTTGCTTTTGGCAGCTACATGGACACTACTTCATGATGATTTCTTGTCAGCTCAAAAGCACGGCTCTCAAAAGACCTATGGTGAATGTCATGGGATCTCCAAAAGGTGAAAACAGGACACCACTGGTCCTGGGGTGCAACCACCAGAAATATCAAGTTCCTTCTATGATGTTATTAAGATGTGCTTATACACACTCTGAACACCTATGACATTTATGAGCAAAGTGTATTCAACGAGCAATTACTGTAGTTAAAAACGTGAAAAACTTTGACACAAAAAGGCAAACCACATTTTTTTTTTCTTTTTTTGCACCGAGCTATTCTTCCAGAAGAAAGGTTATGTACCTTGACTTGGTCAAATGAGAGTTTAACGAATATAACATGATGCTTTCCTACATCAAGTTATCCTATTGAGGCTGTGGGCCTGGATTTAGAGCTGTCAGCTTAAAACATGCCCTTGCTTCGACAAGAGTTAGGGCTCTCTTTCTGGGAACCTTTTCCCTTCAGTCCTGCAAAGCTTGGCTTGATGCCTCTTTCACAGTTATCTCCATAAGAGTGCAGGGAGTACCTATCAGCTCATTGTTTTGACGTTGCCAGCATGTGCTAAATGATTTTTTTTCTAGTTTGAATACCCAATTGTGAATGATACTTAGTTTAGGCTTGGAACTGCTGAAAGCAAGACAAATTAAATGTTTTCTCTAGGGAAAACTAAGAGAAACCAGAGGTTAAAATTTCTGTTGCCATACATACTAATGTTAAGTCCCAGAGTCACCAAATTCTTATTTGGGCTCACACTTAAAGCACCAAACCCTAGAACACAATATTCAGATTGCCTATTTCATTTTTTTACATGCTGGAAAGACCAAAAATGCCAAGTTTCTGTTAGTACAGCTGGTTCAACATCTTACTACCATTACTGCCTATTTCCACAACAAACAAGCAGTTCTGAACATCTTGGTGGCAATGTCCATCTGGGATCCACAAACTGTATACTCTGCTACAGCAACCTCATCTGATAGATGAGCTTGAAAACTTTTCATACACTGACAGACTTACCAGGCTAAAATGACCAGCACAGAAATTTTCTTTTCAAGGCAGCTCCTCCTTCCTGGATTTTTATGTATTTCATTAAACATGCAATGAAAAGATCATGTCTTAGGAAGAAGACTCAACTTCTAATGCAGTTGTTGCTAACACATTTATTGCTGACCTTGTTGTCTGTATTGATGCCAGAGGTGTCTCATTCCTTCCAAAACCAAGGGTCAATAAATGGAGGCATGAATTACAGTGCAAAAGCACCAGCAGAGAGCTTTGATGTCTGAAGAAACATATAATCCTACATCGCAAACTAGTTTTCAAGCTCTTTCTATGATGTCTTAGGATTGGATAAGTCACACAAAACGAGCAAAAATATTCATAGGTTGACAAGAATTTTGGTCATCTGGAGCTCAGATGCTTAAAAAAAAAAATATACTAACAGTTGACTTATTGACAATGAACCTAGAATTTGCATTATTTTCCTCATGCCATATTAGAATCTAGACTAGAAATCCTTCTGTCCAGAAAGCTACAAGAGACATCAAAACATAAGGAGACACCCATATCAGAAGTGAAAGATACTGAGTTCATAGGGTTTCTTAACAGGGAAATTTCTTAAAAGCAAGAATTCTCAATGTAGAGAATCTAATCTCAATTAGATTGCAATCTTTTATATGAAAAAATGCACATAGAGAAATAATAAGAAACTCTAAATTAAAAAGAACTTATAGACTGTCTCCTAAAAGTTCTTTATGAATTCTTTGTCCTGTACAGAGAACCTCTACAAATTGCTCCTGCAGACAGGCAAAGTCAGATCTGCGTGCGTCTATTACACTAAGTACTAAAACTTTTAAGAAAAATCAGTTGTGGTGTCTCAGATTCCCAGTAGAAGGCTGACTGGGTACACTGGGACACTGGTGCCCTCTGGTATGAGCCATTGTATTTTATTGGGCAAGAACCCAGTGTCCCTCTTTCGCCTAGCAGAATCCAGATGTAGGATTCAGCAATAATTTTAAGCAAGAACAGATGTGTTGGAGCATAGTAAAGTAAATTTCCCTTTCCAGAGCAGCAAAAGCATTTCTAACAGCAGTAGATCCTATTTTTGGAATTTGTTTGAGGGTGTTAAGTTAGCTGCTTACCTGTTAAACTCTCTTATATTTTGCAGTTTATAGAAGATAGTCCTACAACTCAACTGACAGAACTGAACACTTGGATTTTGTAAGCTAAGAAATTATGTCAACTAAGTTGAAAAGAAACTCCAAAGTTACCCGAGTTACCCCATTTATTTTGCTAAAAAAGGGGGCCTTTCTATAGAACAGACTTTGCAAAACTGATGTCTAAAGCTGAGGGGTAATGCAGAAATTAGAAATTAATTCAGGACTGTAGTGAGAGATCTACTTTACAACATCTGTTTCCTAATCCTCTTTTTCCCCTCTTTTCTGCAAGGAACAGTTAATGCTCTCAAGAATTTTCCTGTCAATATTAGGAGGATCTTAAGAGTTAAGGGTTCTCCTTCAATGAAATAAGAAGATAATAACAAAAATACAAGATCTAGAAAATTTACCCCATCAAGGCAAAATCTGTCATTAAATAATGCCGTGACTTGTGGAATTACTTTGACACTGAAAAATGAGATAATATCTCGAGTCTGAGATCCATAAGTACTTACTTGTAACATTCAACAGCACAAAACAAAATAATAATCTCTTTCCCTTTGATAATTTATAGTTTATGTAAGTGGTTAAAATGGTTGTAAAGTTTTTCCATTATTCAAACACAATTTTGATTCATACTGACTAAGCATCATTTGTGTTCAGTTTTCCAAGAAAAAACAGCCAGACTATTTTTTATTTTGATGCAATAAATATCTTAGCAATATGGAATCACCGAGAAGGAAGATCAGGGTTTAATAAAAGATTTTTTTTTGATATAACAAAGTTTCTTAACCTAGATTGAAGGCTTAATTTGTCCCAAAAAGCCTTCTATAGGCAACCTTTGAGTAAAACTCAAGGTTAACTTCATATTCTGTTTACCACATCACTGCCCATAATAAAGAATGAATCATCAAAAAAACCCATTCATTAACTGCAATGACACACATATCTCCACGAAAGGTTAATCTTACTTCAGTACTAACCAAAATGTCTCTCGGAGGCGCCCAGCTAGCTATTAGAGACATAGATGTAGGACAGCTTACCAAAGATACCTCAAAAAAAAGTAAGTGGTTTTCATCATGTGAAGGGGAGGGGGACTCCATTACAGGAAATGCAATTGCCATTACTAGAAACGGCTTCCTGTAAGGCACAAACCATACACAATTTAAGGAATTCCCCCAATCCTGAAGGCAGACTACTCGTAAGAAAATGCCCTGTACTGTATGAGACTTAAATCTCTCTTCACTGATAACTTGAGGTCTGATAAATCGAGATCTGAGATCTCTGTAAGAAAAATCCCTATATTAACCATTCCATACGTGAACTTAGCCTATGTGTTATGTGGTCCACAAAATTACCATAAAAAGTGAATGATAGGATATCAAGAATTAAC
This sequence comes from Cuculus canorus, assembly GCF_017976375.1. Taxonomy (NCBI): domain Eukaryota; kingdom Metazoa; phylum Chordata; class Aves; order Cuculiformes; family Cuculidae; genus Cuculus; species Cuculus canorus. The sequence continues at coordinate 141,439,054 of NC_071402.1, forward strand.
ATTAGTATAAGTCAGTAATTACAGTTTACATTACCAAACTATTTTCCAGAGGTAGGGTTTATTTTTAGTCTTTCCTTATGACTAAGCATTATCTGCCCTCTGGAACAACTCATGAAGGGTATCTGCAGAAGATTCTGAAAAGAAAACCATAAAATGAATGTTCTTCCTGATTTAAACTGATGCCTCTGACTAATGAACAAAGTAATTGGATTTATTTATCTAAACTGATCCCATCTTGCTCAATAATGGGAATGACATTGTTCACAATTGATTAGGACTCCACTCCCGAAAATCATTATATAAGAAAAACTATCCAGAGAAAGTTATTTGCTATCTCTTTAATAAGCTTTCGCTCAGTTCAATACTACAGAGGTGTTTTCAAATTAATGTTTGTCTCTGAGCTTAAGACAATAATTTTAACTAAAATTCATTGGAATAACTTCCTTGAAGACAAATATCATATGGAAAAAAGTATACGCAGCGAGTCTCCCTTTGTCAAATTAGTTTTCCTTTTTAAATCACAGAGAACGTAACATTAAAATGATAGCAATTTCTAATTTTAACAGGGATAATCTCTATCTTATGCACCGGGTCACTTGAATTCCCATTTATGTGTATTTCTGTAAAAACAATATGTTTTTGAAAGCGTGTTCGAAATAGATTACTACTTTGGGGAATTTTCAAAAAATATATTAAATAGTCCAGTAGAATAAGAATTCAGAACGATAAATTGCTTGAGCTGAGGAAAAAACGAACAGTGAATGCAGACATTGCGTTCCCTGGGGTCAAAATTAATATTAGATATCTTCTGTTTTTCACTAAACATACTTGAAATACTAAATAGCATTGAAGATTTTTTCTCTAACAAATACATAATTTTGTTGAATCAAAATCCAAGATATGGTTACACTTTCTTCTTTTCGATTGTTGTTTGGTTACACTGTCAAAAAAATCAAACTACATAACTACAAAAAAGTATTTTTGGTTTTAATCTGGAAATACAGACATTTTATTTAGTGACAGTCCTTTAACATTGTTTTATCATTGTTATCATTAATAAATCTACAGCAGTATAACACAGTTATCACAGGAATTTCTGCTTTAGAACAGCAGCGCAGATTAAAACATTTCACAGTGCTGTGGAATGCTGCATTTTTTTATTATACTAAGTTTGCCAGTTTTAATTAATGATGGCATCTTAAGTCTTCTAGTATATATTTACTGAAATATAACTTTGCCTAGTAAAGTCACCATCCCATTTTCTAAAAGATAGCCAGCATGAGCTGCCACCCTAATGTTAAATTCAGGTACAACCATATGTCCTTCTTGACACACTCATTCTTTTCCTTCAACAAGAAAAAGGAAATCTTCATATAAAGGGATCAAATAACTTCCAAAACAACAGGATCCTCTTTGGCTCATCAAGAAAATTGAACCAGGAATGCGATTTGATATAAGACTTATAACTGTTAGCCCGAGTCTTGGTGTATTTCCTCTTGAACAGTCCTTCAGTAAACAGCATAATGAATAATCATGCAGGAGGATCACAACAGATCTACCAAAAGAAACCAACGCAACCCTCTTCTCTGCTTACTGTCAAAATGTCTTACCAAAGGAACAGTGACTCTATACAGAGATCCATAACATAACCTCCTTCTACACCCCTGCAAGCACTTTTTAATCCATCTGTGCATTTCTAACACATTGTTTGATATTGAAAATGGGAAAACTGCTAAAGAGGACTGTTGAAGGACCTAGACTGTGGCCGCAATATTCAGTCTCCTCTGCGTAGCAAGAACAGGAGTGTTATCGTACAAACACATTTTGTACAATTTGTTTAGCTACTTAAAATTACTTATTAAATATCTTCTCTTAATACATCTTAGTGACAGGCTACAAATACAATCGCAGTCCACACCAAAATAGTTCAAAAGCACAAAAGAGCATGACAGGAAGTGGATACTGGGTTACACAGAAGTGCTCTTTAGGACAGGACCTCTTGTAGTGCAACCACAGAAGGAATTACCCCTGTGACTGAAACAGTGTGCATTAGGAACAGCTAAGGGAAAACGGAATTGTCAGTGAGTACTGGAAAATCAGACTGAAGTTCAAGAACTTTCTTCCGTGAAGACAGAAAGAAGCTTTGACTACAAGGAACAACCCTGCCAAACCTACAGCAATTTTGCTGTATCTGCTCTATGCAAGTGATTTGTTTCCAGATCCTCTTAATAACAGGAAAAGGAGACATGCTGAAGTAGTGTGAAGTTGGCAGGCCATAGGTCACTCTATCAAAAAAAAAGTGCATGAAGGGAAAAAATGAAAAGCATTGGTCATTTCAGAAACCACATCTCATACAGACACACCACCGAAGCCACTGTTATCTAAGTGACCCAGCTGAATACAGCTTCTCTTGTCACTGCTGCTCAGACATTACTTTTTCTTCCTCTTGCAAGAGGTATCACTATGCAGTTTTAGTAACATGGTTTATGACTGGGAGGTACTCTAATGGGAAACATGGAGGGCTAAAGATAGCAGAAGGGTAGGAAGCAGAAGACAGCTAGGGCAGGCAAAGAGGTAAAACAGAAATGTTCTGCGGGCAGTTAGGGAGAGGAGTAGAAAGAATGTCTTCTTTTTCTCTGTTTTCCTCCAACTTACACAAAAATAAAAGAACTTTATTTCAGCACATTGGCCAGCTTGCTCACAACTGCATCATTATTAATCTTTACAATTTGTATACATCACCACTTTAAGCACTTTGAAAGTGAACTTACCTGAAAGTCCTGGTCATCAATTCCAAACCTCTCTCTTAGATTGCGGAAAACCATTGGACAATATTCCTTAAATTTGAAATGACTTGGCATGTTTTCTCTGAAAGAATATTAAAGCAAATCAACTTCATTCACCTGCATACGCTATAAGTAATTCTAGAGCATTCTGTCTCAATTCTTTTCATAAAAGGCAGAGAATAGAGATTTACAGTCTCTCTTCTAACATTTTCCTTTTTTCCAATGAGACTAGATTTCACCATATTATTTTCTTTTTGTTTACAAAAATTAATAAATTTATACATATTTGTCTCTAACAAGCTACAACATAAGTGGATGAAATAAACACAAAGTGTATTGTGGTAACTTTGGAACCTGTACCCAAGAGCAGAAATGAATGCTTTTCCATTGCCCTAAAATGTCTGGATTACAGAATAATTATTATACCATTTGTGACTCCAGAAAGTACTGACAGTGCCAAAGTTTCATGAAAATTTGAGTCACTCAGTGCAGGGGTAATTTTAATATCCTAATGTTAATTTCAAACCTATACATGAGAAAAGTTATTTTCACCTTTGCCACAGAAAAGAAGCAGAATTCTTCCTTTTTCCAAACATGTTCTTGAATAAAATTCAGGTCATATACAAACCAGCATTAATAGTTTTGTATGTCTGTACATACTGTTCATGGAGCATTTTATTTTTAAGAGACGTAGATGGAATGGTCTCAATATTTCTGGAGCTTCTATAGGATTGGTATGTTTTTGTAATATGTATTATTTGTATTATGGATTGTAAAAAGCTGAACATTATTCAGCTTTGATATATGCCTTAAATTCTCATTCTTTTTCAAATGTTTAATTTAATATAAAGTACATGCGCATGTATTTATGTTTTTAAAAAATCCAAATAAATGCTTATATTAATCATAAAAAAATCACACCAAAAGGATCACCTTCAATATGTAAGAAACTCATAAGGCAATAATAAACCATATGGAGGTAAAATACTACCCAGCAGCCCTTGCTGTTGCTTTTCAGAACAGCACAGATGGTTATGTTTATCACAGGATTAACTTAATCATCGAAACTTCAGTCCCATGAACTGAAAAATAACAGAGTTCATAGTACTTCATAAAATATCACTGCCACTATCCACTCCTACAAAGAATTGTTACTGGTACTTACTTGTTGAAAAGGTGATTGTCCACCTTTATCTTTGAGTATGCTTTGAAATCATCTGGCATCAACATAACAGGGATTTGAACATGGCTCAGTTCATTAATCTAGAGAAAAGAGATTTAGTTGCACATATATTTAGTCTTTGCAAAGATGCTACATGTGTCTTAAATACAAAAATGTTATTCAGTCTACTGTTCTTGTGTATACGTACTAGGAGTGAATGCAAGTAAAAGAAGATGCAAACCCAGTTTTATTCTTTCCAGATCAAATGCGATCACAAGATTGACACTTCGGAAAAGAAGAAACGGCATTCCATTTTTACACTAGTTTCAGAAAACAAAGTACTTCAAAGCACACCTGGAGTGTACTTTTTACGGAAGGTCAGTGAGGATGCCAGCAAAATGGTCTTTAATCCCAACACACCGTTCTTGTTTCATCAGTTGTGCTAAACTTTCAAAAGGTAATTCAAATTCTATATTTCAAATTATTATTTACTGTTGCAGCTTAGGAATAAGTCTTACATGTCTGTGTCTTGATCTACTTATAGAAAATAAACTGAAATTTTGCTTGCATGTGAATGCACATACTTTGGGCTCGACATGCAGGGGTTTGTTCTCACACTAGTGTAGAACAGAACCCTTATCTGCAAGTCACAGTATTCAGGCATTTTTTGATCAAGTCAGACAAAATTTAAATAGCTAGATTTTTGCTTAGAAAGAGATGGAAGTTCTTAGGTTTTCCTTATTTATTATATTTATGGACAACACCTATTCTTTCCAGCTTTGAAATAAATATTGTCAGTCTTCTCAAGATTAGGATTATTCATATATATTTGAAATCCACTTCTGACCACATCTTTATGATACATGTAGACACAACCTAGTCTGTACACGTTTTTGTTATTGCATGTATTAATCTATCCTTACTTCAGTAACTTTTAACTGAAACATGATAAACTAAGACAAAATTGTTAGCTTGCAGTGCTGCTTTCAAATAACAAATGAGATACCCACTACAATAACAGTCACCAAATACCCATGACATACATTCTATCTATGTTCTTACCCTGGTCACGCATCTCAATTTACCCGGTCAAACCTTCTTACTCATGCAGAGCACATTTTGCTTCAGCAGTTTTCTACGGGACTTAGAGGGAAAACTCACTCTATATGAATACAAATGCACACTAGGGGTGGATATAGCAACACAGGGGTGCTCCTCCGCTCTTAGCATTACCTATCCAACACTGTTTTACAACTAGGAAGCTGTTAGTTGCCTGTAAATGCTATTCTGCTTAAGAGAGGCTTTTGGAGAAAACGTCACTGAAGCAGCTATGTGTTCTAAATAGTGGAGGGAAAAATGCACTCACTGCAAGTACGACCTTTTGCAGAAATGACGTTAAACAAAATAGGAGAACAGTGAGGAACCTTTTAGCTCTTAAACAAACGAAAGAAACCAAGGCACGCAGGCAGCCTCATCACTTTTCAGTACTTTAAAGTCCCAGTAATGTTCCCTGCCGTGTCTCAATTTTATTATTCAGATCCCTGCAGCCCACAGGAAAACTGATAAAAGTCTGTGGAGTTCAGTTTACAGAATGCTTCTTCAGACAGCCCTGAAAAGTTCTAGACAGAGGTATGGCAATTATATAGCAGTGGAGAAAGGAAACAGAAAGATGTTTGGGAGGGGCTAAATGTGCTCTGCTCCTCAGAGTTGTAGAACAACTTTCTTCCTTCCAAAGGGAGAGAAAGAAGAAACTCTAGTAAATTTTTGAAGGCACAGCTGCACAAACCTAATAAATCATGCTGACACCTCATTAAATATGACATAAAATAACAAAACTTTGATCAAAAAATACTATATCCAACATATATGCTCTCTACTACAGTTGATATTGCTGTACATCAATCTCATCCTGAAACCACCAGGCAGGTTCATGAGTCTGCAGAATTAGTCTAGCTGTTGTACAAATAAAACTAGGTACAAGTAGATATATTACTTGGAGATATGAAACTTCAGATTTACTTATCCAGAACTACCCACTCTTTTAGATTCCCAGACTGTACAACAAATTCCATGCTTGAAAGAGGGATAACAGACCTACATGCATGTACACTGTAGCCAAAAGTGACTCACACCTTTCATTGAGTACTGTCAATAATGCTGAATTAACAGATCTTCAATTATTTACAGTAACAGCAAGCTCATTTGCAGATTTGGATTTTAGACTACCAAAATTGCATTGATCAAATTTTCATATGCATTTGCTTTATTAATTTGTTGATGCAAAATTTTTCTGGGTACACCTACAGATTTGCTTTCATGCTGTGAATATTTAAATTTGTGCTGTAATGGCACAGTTCTAACAGTACCTGTAGGCCTTTCAAATGCCATGTACATAACAGAATAACATAGTCAAATGTGCTCACATTTGCACACTTCTATTCTCAGCAAAAATTCCAAAATCATTCTCCTAGGAAGTTCCCCACAAGATGTGAATGTACAACTCCTCCCAAAATCAGGAAGAGGGGAAAAAAAAAAAAAAAAAAAAAGCAGACTAACAGAAGGTTTGGAGTTTTTTGTTTGGTTTGGTTTGGGGTTTTTTGAGGGGTGTTGGTTTCAAGGAGGGGGGCGTGTGAGTTGTTGAGATTCATCCATCTCTGAGGTATGTAAAAGTAATTTCTCTAATATTTTAGAGAATTCCTCTCTAGTAGAAGAGGAAAACAGAAAAGCAAGTGATGAACACGCAGCAGAAATGACCTTTGGTATAGCACACCAGCTGAGTAATGGCATGTCCCAGCGGCACAGGCCATTAATTAATTGAAACCTTTCAAGTATAAGGTCTGCTTCTTTGTGCAATAGTAGTTTTTCGGATATATTTGATGAGGCCAGATTGGAAAGTGCACACAAGACAGAAAGGAATACCCGTGTCATTAGATATTGGTGGAAACTGGAACCACATTGCAGGGGAGGAGGGAGAAGAAACAATATCCAAACCTCCCCCCCAAACAGCTCTTGAAAAGCTAAAAGGGAAAGGTCAGAGGGATCAATTCTCCACTTTGCCATCACCGTGTAAAGAAACAATCACATCTAAAAGACACTAAATATAAAACACAAAGAAGACATTTTAAGCCTTACAACTCATCTCAGATGAAAATTTTGCTGCTTTTTCTGTATTTGAAAGCCAAGCATGACAGAAAATTCCAAGTAAGATCTATGTGATGCCTTTGCCAAATATTATGTGCATCTCTTCACATTGCCTGTTAACTAAGGAAGCTAACTTCCTTAACAACAGCAAATGAAATGTGACTATGAGGATGGAAGTTCAGTATTCCCAGTTACAACAGAAACTGTGTTACAATAGCTGTAATAATTACGTAAGAAATAAGAAAAAGCCTTTTTCCTCTAAGGAGTGCTTCTGAACATAACAAAATCATAACCAAGAAATAATTTCCCACAAGAGATAATCACGATGTGTAAATGAAGCAGAAAGAGCTCACTGGACAGAGGACTGACTTGTTGCTAAGGACTCAGGATCAAACAATCATTTAATTACTTCTAAGACAACCCACATTAATAGCACCTCTACAATAAATGCACGTGCATCATACTCAGAAAATTCTCAGTCCTGCAACTTATATCCTTTAACTGCCCTGATCTGTTGTTGCCAATACAACATTTTGCTGCAATTAGTCTTGGTATTTAAAAGAGACAATGCTCACTGTATCTTTGAGGAATCTAAATCCCATCTAATAGCCTCAGAGAATGGATTATTTTGGATATGAATGACTAAGATTTTAGTTGCACAGTAACAATGCATATTATGTATAAATACCTCATGTCTATTAATAACATCTGTAAACTCATGCACATAAGATATTAGTAAGTGACCCAGAAACCTTCCTTGAAGTAATACATTCCAGTATCTTCTGTGATACTGGTATAAAACTAGGCCATTAGGTGAGATGTATAAATACCCCATGACTTACAAGCTTTAAGGAAGAACAATTTAAAAAGCGTTAGACTGGCATCACCCCTTTAAACAAATGGTACAAAAAATTGTGGCTGTAGTGATCTGCTCAGAGCTGTGGCTCAGTCATGGGAGCTGGGGGGGGGGGAAGCAAAAGGAGGCTTTCAGGCAAAAAACCCGACTGATTGCAACTCATTTTGCTCCTGCAGGTTTAGGATTGAATTCACACTGTCAGGAAAACAGAGGTTGTAATTAAGCTGCAAATAAGGGACTAATAAAAGCCTACTGGACATTGAATAAATAGTAAGACTCAGCTGGTAATGATTCTGAAATTAGCACACAGAGAAGTGTTCCCATGAAGCCATCTTATATTGGTGACATTTCAAATAAGCTTCGCTAATTTATATGATTTGAAATCAAGCAATGAATATATCATAAATTGTTAGGCATTATTAATGGCCCTTATTTAATTCAGATACATTCACCCTAAACACTACATTACTAGGGCAATGCATAATTAAACATTAGTTTTCATTCTGTCAGAACATAAGCAGCAATAAACTGCTTGTATGCAAAGCAGACAACGAGATATTTAAGCAGCATATAATAAAGGCAATTTACAGCATATATTGCATGTTTAGCTAGAGAAGCCAGAACAATGATCCTGTTCTCCAGCAGATACAAGCTCATGCCCATCACTACAATGCTGCAGCAAGAAACCTGTGTAAGACATTACAGCTGATATTATTCATTTAAAAAAACCACCACCAACAAAACCCCCATACAAAAATCGAACATCAAAAATTGTACATCAATGTCCAAAATTTCATCTCAAACACATCACAAATCACATGCAGACTACTTAGCAATGCCTAGAGGTTCCTTTTTAAACTCTCTTCCTATTCAAAGCCTTCGTTCTGTACATGGTTTCTTCTATTTAATATCTCAGCTTTAATATGCAGCATAGATACTGATTCCTTTTTATTTAATGTATCAGCCAGACAGACTCCCTGGCTGAACCTTCAGAAGGATTAGATGTTTTCACACCAAACAGCTTGATAAAACACCTCAATCACTGTTAAAGCTCTTGGCTGTTTCACACACAGGAAAATCCCAGCTCCCTCTGGTGCTAGATGAGGATGAAGTTGCGGAAGAGCTACTTACTTTTCAGCTCTGTTTTATCTCCCAACTCTCTGAACCAAAACCTACTGCACAGCAGTCTGACCTGCTGAGACAAACAAGCTACACAGCTGGTTTGTTACTCTGAGAGAAAGTCAAGTGCATTTTTCACAAATTTGTGTATTTTAAAACACAGATTTTAGAAGAAGTGGGAGTGGAATAGGCTTTGGAAGAAAGAAATAATTGAGATCTAAAAATAGAATTGAACTTTTAACACCACCAGCAGTTCTGAGAATTTTATGTTCATCGTTTGCTTTCTACATCTCAGTTTCTTCTTTGGCAGGGAAACTCAGACAGAGCTCTGAAAAGAAAAATACACCAGACAGTACTTATCGTTCAGACACAGCGCCATGACTTCGACAGGGCCACAGACTTCTTCAAAGGCACAGTTAGTTCATTTACTGCCAAGTTAATGCTTACAAACACAAGCCTATTGGCTTCTAATAGATTGCTCTTAGAAAACATGGCTGAAGAATAAGAATGCAACAGAGGAAAACTGTTTCTGTCTGAAATTTCACATTTAGGAGACTACTATCCTTCATTCTTCTGGCATCTTCTTGATAACTGAAAACCCTTCAGGTCTTACCAAACAACATTTTCCTGATCATTAGAGCACAATCACATAGACGATAAAGTTTCTTAATCTTATTCACTCTATTATCTTGTAAAAAGCCATTTCAAAAGCTGCTGTAATTTTGCAAGGAGTAGGGGCTTAGGTTAAAGCACAGTGGGTCGGATGGTGACAGGCAAAGCTATAGGCAGGCGTTTACATCCCCTCTTTCCCAGATGTGGAACACACCACAGTATCACTACTGGGACAGTAAATGCCTTGTGTTGAAGTATAAACTGAAAGTGAAGTGATTATTTTACAACTCTTTGAAATCTACCTTGAAGGGTCTGAAAAGGGTGGATGAGGTCAGCAGCTAATCAATTTTGTGGAAGACATTTGCCTGTTACAGGGCAAACCCATCATTTGATAAATGTCATGTGACAGTTTAAATTACACTCCAAGCCATTCTTGCAAAAGAAATAAAAGGTTAAGCTAAGTTCTGCTGTAGAGAAATAAATCAGTTCAGCAAAGTACTCCTTAATTTGTTTTAAATGAGGTTTTCATCATTTCAGTCACACAAAAATTCATCTATTTTCCCCTAAAAACACAAGTTAAAAATTATCTATCCAGATTTTTTTTTAATTAACTACACAATGGGCTAGGAGTTTAAATTGCATAGGAGACCTCTCTTTTGTAAGTAATTTCTGGTCACCTATTCCGAAACAAGTCCTGAAATTAAAGCAATTATGTGAGTAAAAAAAACCACAGGGTGAAGTATTTAACTTTCTCTCAGTCTTTAGGATCACCTTAATTCAAGGTATAAGAGGAAAAAACCCCCAAACCAACATAAAAGCCCACCTAGCTGCCACAGTAATAGACGCTGACATTTTACGTGTCTCAAAACATCTACTAGGAATTACTAGAGCAGCCTCATGTTTTTATAGTTCAGGTGATACCCGTCATTAAATTCTTGGGTTTCAATGTAATATCATAGTCTAATGCTAGAAAAGTAGGCCCAATCAAACCAAATGTTTTTCAAATGTCCTAATGCAGAAAGACATACTTTTCCTAAAGTACTAAACACAGAATATCTTAAATACTTGCCAAAAATATTAAATGCACTTCATGGATCTAGAAATTCTGAGAAATGAGCACATCAACTACAGCTTATTTATTTTTTAATAAAAAAAGTAGCAAGACTTTTCTGAAGTCTTTGAATTAAAAGACTTCTGACTTTTCTGACTTCGAATTAAAAACAATAAAATAAAAAATTTCACAACAAACCCCAGACATTTTCATCAGACTTTATAGTTGCTTCTTTCAACAGTAGAAGGATAACTTTGGGGAGGGAAGGCCTTGTAGTACATGCATCCACATGGAAAACAGGATATTGTGACATACCCCAGAATGCTCTGAACAGGATATTGTGAAATACCAAATACAGTCACAAAACAGAGGGGGAAAACGGTTTTAAAGAGCATTTATTTATCTGTGTTTATCTTTAAATTTAGAATATCAGGGCCCCAAATCGAAATGAAGTATTTCATAGCTTGGTTATCAACTCTTGTTCAGAGAGTTTGGAGTTACAATGTTTAAGGACCCTACAACAAAAGCAACAAAATCACATTCCTTTTACAAATGTTTTGATGCAAGTTTTCAAGTCTCTTGGACATTTGCAAAGCCTAGAGAATCCAGAACAGCTGCTGTATACTGTCAGACAAGCGTAAAGCCCCATTTCTACAGATTTGGTTAAACATCCTGTGAATCTGCTTACACCTTTCAATGAGTGCAAAAATTAACACTTCATAATGTGCCAAATAATCAAAGACCGATCATAAATTAAGCGGCTCAGATATAATGCCTGTCACGATAATCCCCCATCCTCCTAAAAATCTAGGACAAATGCAATACTGTGTATAAAGATACTACATATTAACAAAATAGAAAATAGAGTAATAAAATTGTGACTTATTCATGGTGGAGATTTTTGACATGCAGAACACTTTGAGTACCAAATGGTATGCAAAAATCAAGTGCAGTCTCAGTTCAAAAGGAAACTGTAAAGCAATGAAGGTCCTTCAGATTTGGACGAACTGTGATGCACACAATACACATGAGCTCATCCTTGTTTGCTAATGGTTAAGAAGAAAACAAAACAAGGCATACAGCTCAGACAAGACAACGCAACAATTTGGAAGCTGCTAGCTAGTGGGCTTGTCACAAAACTGATAACAAAACATTTTATTTTTTGAGCAGAAATATCTCAAGTCATCTTTTTTAAACTTCAGTTTGTATGCTGGGATGTTGAGGCACTTCAGTACAATCTACCATTGCATGAGGTATCTTTGGTTATTGTTCGAAATACTGATTTAAAATACACATTTTTGTCACAAGGTCAGATAGCAATCTGGTCTATATTTTTCTAATTAAAGAACAAAATGTTCATCTGGCAACAGATAAATTTTAGTTCACTTGGCTTTGTCCTGAAAGCTTTGCAATAGAATACTTAAAATGAGGAGGATGCTAGGAGGCACCAAGCATTTATTTACGACATGAGGAAAGTTTTAACGAAAATAAGTTCAATTCTACATAGAAAGTAATACCCAACCCACAGATTAATGTTCTATTTTCTAAATTATATGTTGTGGATCCTGGAAGGAGAGTTCAGCAAGCAGAAACAAAATGAAATAAAATGACATTTATATTCCATGAATCATGTTATTCAGATTTGGAAAACAACCAAACTGACCAAGCAACCAAACAGAAAACAGACTTAAAGCAGTCTATTAAAAGACTCTTATTTCTTATAACAGTTTTTAAGATAGTACTTTCCAAGTATAACTTTTCTGAATAGGAAAAATGAGTCCATGCAGTTAAACATTAAATCCCAGTAAGCACTTGAACAAATAAAGAGATACTGTAGACTTACCTGAATGCTATAACTGTAAAATGAAATTCAATAGAAAAAATTCTCTTCAACAGAGAAAGTAAAGTATAATGAGAAAAGAAACCTAAAGGAACAATTTCACATTTAACACATGTATCTCAGCTGCTTAATAAAGATAAAGGCTTTAAGAGCATGCTGCCTAAAAGTGACAAACTGGGATGGCTGCACAGTAAATGCCATAAACCAACAATTTAAGGTATCAGACAGGCTTTATTATTGCTCAGAAGTAGTAAAAAATGCAGAAAAGCCAAATGTTTTGTTTACTTTTACACTGGCATAATAAAGGCAATATATTTATCATTATAATTGTTGTTGTTTTTATTATTACTACTAATTAAGGAGAAGGAAGACCAACTTGTGAATAGGCCTTTTCATAGTACACTTTAATGCGCTGTCACACATTCCAGCCTCACAAATATGTTATTATTGAGGTGATTCCTTCCAGCCATTTCTGACTATGGACCAGGTGAAGGCTGAAGCTGTGAGGCAAGTTTTCTGAAAACAGAAGGAACACCACTTGCATTACATAAATGTGATTTATGAAGTTAATTAACTGAACACAAGTGACACCAGAAAGCAAGTACACGAAGGTCATACTATAAGTATTTAACTGTTCTGTAAAGCGGCACAGCACCTGTTCTTGGTAGCACGGACCACACAGAGTAATCAGAGAGCACAACAGAACTTGCTGTGTCAGCTTTCATGTAAAACATTTTTTTAGCTTTCAACCTGTATCTTCCAGGAGAAGAAATAATTTTTCTGTGCAGCACCATGTGAAATATCATACTAGCAGTCCAAACGGGTCAGCATTGCATTTCCTTTCTTTAGAGAAATCCCGTCCTTATCTCCCTGATGCTTCTCGGTTGCACTGTGTTCCTCTTGCAATTACTATGTCATTTTTTCCTTCAGGGAAGGATAACACCTGAGGTCAGGCTAACCGGTCTGTATTCACCTGCGAGCGTTAGCAGTCTTCCAGATTTTATCAAGAAGCCACTCAGACATTTTTTTGCTATGTGAAGCCACTCTATGGCCTCGGTTTACAAAAACACTGTCAGAGCAAAAGCAGAAGTTGTTGCTCGCCACAACAGAGCAACAGCTCCTGGGAGGAGATTAAAAGGGCCTCAGGGCCCAAGGAAACTAGAAAGAGCCTGAGCTGGGTGGCAACCTCAGAACAGCCACTTGGGATGGTTGAAGTATTGTTACAGCACTTTCCTGTCCACCTCTTCTGTGGTCATCAAGGCAGAAATCCTTGTTCTTTCAAATACAGTTCCTAAACACGCATTACTCGCCCCTTCTGACAGATTAAAAATACTTATTTTACATATATAATAAACAAACTCTGCAACTTCTTGCTACTGATGCTGTGTGTTTATGTACCAGTTGTTTGGCATTTATGAAAGAATGCAATCCTGGAGCGTTTACAATGAGCTGGGGTTTTGCTTCTGCTCTGGATATCTTTTTTCCACAGAGGATCCAATTTATTTTGGCAGTAACGCTATATACAAAATTTCATGGATTTATTATCGTTACTTATTGGATATTAACTGCTCGCATATAACAACTGTAATGTTCATTTTGCTGCAGGCTGACTATTTAAATACTGCCTGGTATTTCATAACCCCAGAAAGAAAGCCTTCCTGTCGTAGCAGAGGGGTATGAGGGGAGGGTGCAGCAGAGCTGCCAGCGCCTCATAGACTTTCAAGTCCCATCTCTCTCCTAGTCTGATTAAATTGGAAGTTGAAATGATTAAACAACTCAAGGTAAATATCTTCTTTTATCCGTTGATGTGAAATAAAATATAATTTGTTAAAAGCAATGCAATATAATCACATGACCTTTTTCCTCAGTTTACAGGTCAGACTTTTGTTACCAGAGGATTTCACAAGCTTAGGGGGACAATAGGACACATTCAATAGGCAAGAGGACATAAATCCGCTTTCTATTTATATTTGTCATAGCCCATAAATAAAAAGCAACTCTGGTGGTTTTAGTGCCATTAATCTGAACACACAGTGGTGTCACGGGTGCCTCTGAATGGAGATCAAACAGGAATTCTGAAACTCCGTCATTCAGTAAACACGGCAAACAACAAAACATCACTTTTACTGTAACAATAAAGACTAAAACAAACTGTAAAGACAGGAAATTTTGGGTAGTAGTTTCTACTATGCTATCCATGGTAACATTGTTTCGAATCCAGTCAAGAAACATTTTCCAACGTTTATCTGGTGGTGCCAGTATTTGACCAGCTGCCACTCATTCCTTTTCCTGCACTCCAGAATTACATTTCGAGGACCCAGAGAACAGAACCAGCCCACGGAAACTCTCCCTTCATGACTGACATTTCACTCAGGTTGTGCATTGCTGATGAATAGTATGAGAAAGGAAAGCTATCTTTTTTATTATTTCCATATTTAAAAATCCAAATTAAAAACATTTAACAGATTTACTTTACCTCTTAAGCAACAATTTAATCTACAGATATAAATATTTCACACACACATATGCATATGTAAAAATGAAAAATAATTTTTAAAAGCCCAGAGCTACCAAGATGCATTTTCAACCATTAATGTTAATCTTATTACAGGAAACTCTCCAATGCAAATAAAAAAAATTAAATTGAGAGTTCTGAACAATGCATCCACAGTGAGCAAATATTGCATATTAGAAGTTCTGAAGAGACATAGTGTCAAACTGAGTAATATTTTTGGTTCCAGAGGCATGAGCAGGCTGCCTGCACAGTACAAGGGCCAGTTAACTCATCTCCCAGCTGCTTTTACATCACTGCACCAGCACAGGTGATCTGGAATGCGCACCCTTATGCTCTCCACATTCTCCCATGCACGCATACTTGTTTTTCCATTTGCAGTCTTACTAAGAAATATTTCTTTAAAAACAATGTTAAAAAAGGAAACACTATCCTTAGTTTTAGTTTGAATATAAACCTAAAGAACTGAAAAAATGGTTTTTTTCTTTTTAAAAGAGAAACTCACAATAAAAGTTATTGCCATTTTTCTCAAGGATACTGAGACCAAAAGCAGCCATACCTTGTAAAATGCATGATAAAATGAGAAACAACAGTAACCAGTACCAATGAAAGGACTTCCTGCACACAAGACAGCTATTAATTTCTACTGGTCATTTCTACAGTGGCAAAAGGGTGGAGTGGCTGGAGAGTAAGGTGATGGCCCTCCAAGCAATGAGGCTTCAGAGGCAAGCATACATACACCAAGTGAAGAAACATGCTTGTGTTTTTTCTGCCAGCAGGGAAGATACAAAACCTAGGATGGATTAAAAGTGTCTACTTCAAGCTTGTAAGCTTTTCTTGCATTTGATTTCTGCCCCAATTATTTATGAAATAATTTATGATTTTATACAAATTTTGGCTGAAAATGCACAGTTGACACTAGCATATTTTTCAGGAAACCTAGAAGAGAGACCTCTACCTAGTCACAAGAGAGGACTCAAGAGGAAAATAGGTTCAGTGAGCCATGGGTGTTTTCAAGAAAACATATAAAGGCCTGTGCTTCAAACGAGTCAGTGCTGCCAACATCATGCCCAGAAGCAGCACTTCTGGTCTCCCCTATTTTTTCCTGCTTTTGCAACATCATTTTTCCTCTGCTTACTTACATGAGTATGTGGTCAGTCACATGCTGAACCAAGCCTAAAACACAAGCCAAACCAGGATTTTTATTTATTTGTATCACTTTTGCAGATCACCCTCATTGCAGGTCACAGGACAGTGAGGGCAGTGGAGAAACTTTCTTTCTGCAATTCTTTAGTTGAAAAGCTGTTGCAGTTTGAGGTAAGTTAGAGTCAGTTTTGTGCCTCAGTTGCTGTGAAGTAACTTCATTTCTGTGAAAGCTAACTGCATGTTTTTGAGACAGTGTTCTTCACTAAAGTGATAACACAAGGCATTGGTAAGCAAGAAGGCCAATGCTTATACTCAACCAAGGCCATCTTCAAGCTGGCGGAAAAGGTATGGAAAGGGTGTTGCACCTGTGAGGAGGCGCAAATAGGGCAGGTGACCCTAAACTGACCAACAGTATTCCACCCCATATACGTCATACTTGGTATAAATTGAGAGAGCACAAGGGCTGATGTCCAGTGAGGATCCTGTCTGTCAGGTTGCTCCTGATCCTGGATCCGTCTGTTCTTGAATGCAGTTCTCGAGTCCAGCTTCCTCGAAGCTGTGGACCCATTCCCTCATGTCTGCTTTGCAGTATTTGTGCTGACGTATAGTCATTGAGGGGTGGGCTGGGGGAGCAATCTCATATATTTGTATATATTTTATTATTTTCCAATTATTCATCATTTTCCAATTATTCATCATTATCATTATCGTTTCATTATAGCTGTAGTTCTAGTTTCCAACTCCTAAGTCTTTTTTTTCCCTCTCACTTCCCTCTCCCATTTTTCCTCTGGGGTGCGGGGAGGAAGAGATTTTGGAGGCTCAACTGCACGGTTTTGGCCATGTGGGGCTAAACTGTAGCAAAAGGTTTGAACTACTATAGGCTTTTGACCTGTACCCTCTCACGTTGGAAATGCTGCCAACATTTATGTACTTAAAAAAATCAGTTTGCTGAACTGCAAAACCAGCTTTGGGTAACTAAGTTGTTTTTCAGGTGCAGGCAGAACATTTTCTTCATTTCTACTCATGCACCTAACAAAGTTGAACAGACAGGTCATTCAGAATGGAGAAACCAACTGGGAGTCAAAAGAGAAAAAAGACTTGTTTTTCTTTTCTGGTCCCCTAATTAAAAAATGTTATGGAAAATGAGATATAGTTTTAAAATCTTAAGGCATGCTCATGAATTGAACTGGTTCTAGTCTTCAGATAATACTCCCTTTGTTTTAAAAATATAATACTATGTCAATTATAAAAATTGCTTTGATTAACTTATTTTCCACTTTGTGGATCTAGGATATTTAAGGTTGCTGTTTTATTTAACTTAGGAAAAAGAATGCCAGTTTAGTGCATTGCTTTGCAATTTATCAGATGGAGCTTGACAGAAGTGATTTCAAAAGAATTCCTGTTAAAAAAAGGACTTGCCAGCCTACTGTCAAGAATATACTTAGGACAGTACTCACTTCCTTAAATATGAATGCAAAACAGAATTAAAATTAGATATATATTATCAAAAATCATTTGCTTACCAATTTAAGTTTCATTTTAATTTAAACGTTTGCTTTAAAACTCATTATAGTCTTATGCCTCAGCCCTACAGGGTCACTTAAGGAGAGCCTTGTTTGACGTGTATTTGTCTCTTGGAACCTCAGTGGATGACATTTTTCTAATTCCCAAGTAAACAGAATTTTATCTATTCACAACAAGAATACATACAACTGCTAAGAAGTACTAAAGAAAACTAAATTATCTCGCATGCCTGGCTAAGAACTGCCATGACTAAGCCTCAGCAAGACTGAAAAAGTATACATCCTTGAAAACAAAGGCAATTAGATTTCTTTTTAAGTCTTAAAATATTGTCATTCTCCAATTCAAGTCAGTATGACAAGTTTTCAATATTTACACGTTTTTCACAAGTAAATTTACTGTCTCAATATAAAAGAAAACTTAGACCAACCTTTGCATTTTTTAATCAAATGTAAACCAGAGGTATCCTACCTTGGACACCACATTAAAAACATACATTTACTCCAGGTGACTCTAAGTATAAAAAGAAGAACTTAAGGCTAGGTTTGTAGAAATTCGAAGTCTGAAGAAATTAATAAATTCTGAAGTGCGTTCTATTTCTGCCTAGGTTTATAGTTGTTATGTATGACCTTCAGATCATTTTTTCTAGGGTCACATTTCAGACAAGAAAAAAGAGAAAGAGAAAGAAAAAAGAGAAAGAAAAAAGAGAAAGAAAAAAAGAAAGAAAAAGAGAAAGAAAAAGAGAGAGAAAAAGAGAGAGAAAAAGAGAGAGAAAAAGAGAGAGAAAAAGAAAAAGAAAAAGAAAAAGAAAAAGAAAAAGAAAAAGAAAAAGAAAAAGAAAAAGAAAAAGAAAAAGAAAAAGAAAAAGAAAAAGAAAAAGAAAAAGAAAAAGAAAAAGAAAAAGAAAAAGAAAAAGAAGAAAAAGAAAAAAGAAAAAGAAAAAAGAAAAAGAAAAAGAAAAAGAAAAAGAAAAAGAAAAAGAAAAAGAAGAAAAAGAAAAAAGAAAAAGAAAAAAGAAAAAGAAAAAAAAAAAAAGAAAGGTAAAAAGAAAGGTAAAGAGAAATGTTTTAGACCACAATGTGTAAACTCAGTGGGATAACAATGACTCATACAGCCCTGTCTGATTCAAGTGACCTCAAACACTAACAGAAATACCGTCAAAGAAAATACTAAAGAAATACACGTTCTAAAATAACATACCATATATTTGCCGGTGCTAAGAAGAGTCTCCTATTAATCTCTGTATGATGGATAAACAGATGCTGTTGCACTGTGTTCCCTCTAACTGTAGCAGTGAGTATGCTTACCAGACTCAGGACTGAAAAGACTCAGAAAGCAAGAATGAGTATTTTCCTCTCAGTTTGTACGCCACCTGGGAGAGGAAAGGTCCTGCATTTCCTGCAAAGCAATGGCCCCGAGCGTCACCTGCAGTGCAAACAGACTTCTGTAGAGGGACCAATGTATAGGTATTTACAAAGAACTGAGATACCCTATCCCCCTCTGTAGAAGTTTTGTTTGTTAGTGACTCATTAATGAAATAGAATATGTCAAGGAGAACTGAATATGACTAGCTCAGATGAATGCCACAGGGAAAGTAGCTAAGTTTCCTCAACAGCAACATTAAGGACTACTACCACCCAGAAAGACATTAGAGTTACTTCTTTCAAGGTTTTAGTATACATGAGAAGTGTATACAGCATGCTATATTCTCATAATATTTCACTTTGCTTTGCCATCTGGAAATCACTGGTTTTATTCAGGTCATGATGCAGTTGGAACTAGCTCTGCACTTGAAAAGTAAACCACCATGGAGGTCTCATTTATGCCAGCAAAAAATTGCACTTTTGCCATTGTAGCTTACTTCATGAGCTGGAGACACACGTACAAGCTGTTTTGGAAGGAGTATGGCTTCACAAGCAAACACAGAGCAGCTCCTGTCTATATGCTATGCTTGTCAGAAATATGTCCTCATTAGAAGCATGGCTGGTGCACCTCTGTTTTCAGCACCCAACCTTCCACTGATTTTGGGTGCCCATATTAGAGTATTTCTGGTCTGATTCTTCAGATGTACCCAACAGAAACAGCTCCCCTTGATTTTTGTTCACTTCGGGGAAGTCTATACTCCCAAGAGCTAGCTGGACAATGTTTCTGATTGAGGTTTGACTATGAAGGCAAACCTTACCTGTGAGATTTATGTAAGTCAAAGTTTTCAAACTGACATAGTGTTAAGTACTACAGAGTCATCTTTCCTATGAAAACTGTCAGTTATAGTGAAACTAAAAATTCACAACTCATGTATCAGGCAAATACTTTTGTAAATAAGTTAGCATTAAGTGATGAATTTACTGTTGACTATTGATACCTTGCAAACCAAAAGTCTTGTTTATTACCGGTCAGAGAAATACAGCCTAAGGAAAATACTAAAAAGCCAGTAACAGAAAACAGGAACAACTTTAGAGAGTATGAATTTTGACTTTAAGAGAATCACCTGATAGAATAAATAGTGCAAAAAATGTGATAATTATATTAAAAACACTGTTGTCCAGTCTGCCTTTCAGAACCTCCAACTCACAACAGTCACCAGATGTAAGGTAGGTTTATATATTTTGTCTTTGGTTTTTTTTTTTCACCCCTGAAGAAAGGAGCAATTTGCTATAACTAACTCTCTTCCAGCTTCTGAGACCATCTCAGCAGACTATACATTTGAACTCTGATACAATGAGTAATCTGGAGGAAGTGAAAAGTCCAGACCATGAGAAGCACTTAATGCTTTATTCAGAGAGAAAGACAAAATGCTTTTGCAGTAAAAAATTACTCAAATGTGGCTCTTTAACAGCATCTATCCCATCTTTATACAACTGGTCATTTTAATTTTTTTGTAGTAGCTTCTTTGAAAAGGAAGTGCTTAAAGGAAAAACGTTTCTGAGTTCACAAATTACTGTATTTATTGTTTTATAGAAGCTAGGAAAAATTATGAGTGTAATTTATCCTCTAAAGCATCCATTTTATTGTTAATGTTTTAAAAGTATATTGAAAGCATTTGGTACAATAAAGAGGAAAATAATATCTGAAACATTAAGGGAATTGTTTCAACAAAGAAATTTATGTAACTTGCTTTTTACCTTGCTAAGAGTTACAGATTGCCTTCTTTCTTTACACTACTAATATACGTGAATAGCAGGCTGAATTTGGCAACAAAGTGCTTCTGAACCCTATGCTTAAGTACCCTTCTTGCATTAATGTCTCCTGGCAAGCAACAAAACCAAGAAAAAGTCTGGTGTTCGCTAGCTGAGATGGGGACGCTTCCAAAGCATTTTACTTAGAATCATAGAACGTCCCGAGTTAGAAGGGACTGGCAAGGATCGAGTCCAACTCCTACCCCTGCACAAGACAACTCCAACGCTCAAACCATGTGTCTGACTGCACTGTTCAAATGCTTCTTGAATATTGTCAGGCTTGATGCCATGCCTGCTCCCCTGGGGAGCCTGTTCCAGTGCTCCACCACCCTCTGAGTGAAGAACCTTTTCCTTTGCTCCCCAGTACATCTTCCTGCTATTCACTCGGGTCCTATCATTGGTCACCAGAGAGAAGAGATCAGCATCTGCTTCTCCTCCCTCCTCCCCTTGTGAGGAAACTGCAGACCATGATGACGTCTCCGCTCAGTCTCCTCTTCTCCAGGCTGAATAGACCAAGTGACTTTAGCTGCTCCTCATAAGGCTTCTCCTCTAACCCCTTCATCAACATGTGCTGAGACACGCAATAAATTCAAGTAGTTGTTTCCATCCAGCTTAAAAATGTCAACTTACATCCCTCTATTGTTTCTAAGTATCCAGATAGCGAACCATCACTGGCAGCCTGATTCACCAGACAGCTGTCTGACAAAGTGCTTTGTGACAATAAGCAACAAGACAACTCAATGGTGAATCCAAGAAAAGTCAGACTTTGCCAAATGATACAAGTGCCACAGCAGTTCCACTGGCAGAAAACCTCTTGTGCTTCAGCTGGACTTGGGAAGGGACTTCCTACAGCCTCTGTCCTTCGTGGCTGTCCTCACAGCTGGCCGTGGAGCAGCCGCTGCTTGGCTCCTCTCCTGCAGTGCTGCCAAGCAAAATAGCTGGGATGACACAAAAATCAGCCTCCATCAATGGCCCTGAGTGATCTGCACCAGAGATTCCAGAGAAGGAATAAGACAGCTACGCTACAAACAGAAACGCATCATTCCCCAAGACAGAGCAGGCAGCATGGTGTGTACTATCCTCAAGTACTCTTAAGAAGACGCAATTTCACTTCAAACAGGGCAAGTTACAAACATCCAAGGGTGCCCTCCTCATTCTTCTCAAGGGTGGCCCCCTGGGTACCCAAGCTGCTGGAACAAGGACCCTAGGTGCACAGTGTGACTGCACTGGCACCCAGCGTCTGACGAGACGCACTGCTGGAGGCACAGGGCTTATTTCCACCAGAGCAGATACCGCTTTCAACCAGCAGCACCCTGGAAATAACCTTCAGACGTGGAAGTACTGACCAAATTCAGGAACAAACCCCAAATCCAGATGCACCTCACACCTGGCAGCACTACACAAACTTGGCAGTGTGCACCTGACACAGCAGCACCCCCAAACCCACTCCCATCCCCTAACGCTGCCCCCTTAAGAAAGGAAGAGCATGATGACGGACAAATGAGTGTGGGACCGCCCAGTGCAGAGGAGATACCAACAAACTATTGTGCTGGGGACAGGGGCAAGAACCTGGGGCTGAAGCACTCATGACTGGTCAGCAGCTGCTTCCAGGTTGGCCATAAGGTTTTTGTGCTTGACGTGACTGTGACAGGTGTGGGCTCAGGACTGGCCCCGGGTGGAAGAAGCGGCTGCTGCTCTCAAGTGCCAGAGCATCACAGGATGCCAGCGTGTGTTACCAGCTCACAGCTGTACCTCGACCAAGAAGCACCTGAAGTGTTCATACTGAGTTGTCACTTGCCTCTTAACGTCCTCTCTTCTTAGCCCATTCCAACTGAAATCAGCCTTTAGTAACTCTCTATTTACAAAAAATGTGGCTGACACCTAAGTAACCTTTCACTCATTTCGCTTTACTTCCTCCATCCTTTTTCAGCAAACTTTCATCTTCTTGAGACAGAAATTACATTGATTGAGGGACTTAATTTTAGGCTGCTTTAAGGCAATCATTACAGCTGTAAATAGTTTTTGCAATTATTAATAAAGCATGAGAACAGCAATACTCACACAAAACAGAACTGAACTGACGATGGAAATATCATGAACTAAAGCACAAGACTCAGCTGCACTTAGCATGATGTTGTTCTAGTCAACAACAAACTGAGCCCAGATTGATTTTGCCATAGCCAAGGGTTTAAAACAGGCCATAAGACAATGCTCTTAAAGCACCTCTTTCTCTGCGTTAATTCCAAGTGGAGCCAAGGATGACTAATTTAGCTCTAGGCATCTGCTACTGTAGAGACAGGGTGGATTCCACTTGTCATTCTTTTGCTACTCTGCTCATCAAATATTTGTGAAGCACCTACTCACTGAGAACTACTATGTAGTATGAGCAAGTTTTGGAGACTGAGGATAAATGTTGTTTACTTTTATGCAGAATACATTCTGCCTCACAGAGAATATAAATACATATAGTCACATGAGTGAATAGCAAAGAGCACATGCAAAGGTGAAAAGCCTCAGACCATCAGTGCTGAAAAGACACAAAAAGCATAAAGTCTGTGAGCAGCTACTCTTTTTGTGAGAACTAAACCTGGGCAAGTGCTTTCAACTATGGCTTCTTACACTTAATTTGATGCATACAAGCACGAGCCTTGTCAACACACAATCAGCATGAAATATGCAGTGTTATTGAGAGACGATATTTTCCTGGCACTAAGTCTACATCTGCGTTATCAGTCATTTACACTGTTACTAGCTTGAATTTTGTTCTCTTTTTAAATCAATGTATTAAGTTTCCTAAATATTTTCCTGATGCTTTGTATTTTACAACTAGCCACAGGTTGTTATCCAGTTTTTAATAAAAGGACTGGCAGAGAAAAGAAAGAAAAAAAAAAGTCATTGGCAGAAATAATCCGAGACTGGAAAGAGCAATTAGCAAACACATTTATAGCACAAAGGTATTTATTAATTTTTAAAATCTTAACCATCTCAGAGGACTTCTACCTCAGGTGGAGTCTAACTCTTTAATTAGTATATAATTATTACTATATATATTTCATGTGAATTTTTTTATATTTCATACACTAATTCACCCCTTCTTTCACTGTAATTTTAGAAAGGCTCCAAAATACTTTAAATATAAAATCCTGGGTGCATTATTTAATCTATAATCACATCAAGTTTGATATTTTTCTGTTTATTAGTTAGGAAACCTGAGTTACCAAAAATGAACAGTGCTGTCATCCAAGGATGACATGAAAATATTTATTTGTAACAGGAGCATTACCCATGAAATAGTTAATGAACTGAAGGAGCTTAACCGTACCTTTAGGAAGGACTTGACATATCCTAAGAGCAAAGACAAAAAACCTGCTCCCACATTTGTGAGGAGCCATTTAGCAACATGGTGATGAACAGCAACCTGGAAAGCAGGCTTGTGCTAAAAATAACCACCGTTTACTTTTTCTGGAAAAATCAAAATGCACTCAGCTTCCAGAAGCAGAATCTATATTAACAGAAGCGGAGGTATGCTACAATGATAAAGCACTAAAGACAGTTTCAATGTGCAATGCAAATAATTCACTGATTACAGCCTGGATTTGCTCGTTGGGAAGACCAGAGTAACCCCAGGAGAAGGTTCCATTCACAACATGTGGTCACCCACCTCCCAGCATTACAGCTCTAGTAGATCTCTGTCTTTAGGCATCGTGGGATTTAAGTCCAAATGCCTCAATTTTCTTCCTCCACTCCCTCCCAAACTGTACTCTGCAGTGGGCCTTGGACTGGGTGTGATATATAAATACATGGTTGTGGGCATAACCAAGATGAGTGAGCAATATTATGAACGGTGTACAAAAGTCCACAGTCAGAAGAAAGATTCCTCAAAAATACTTCCTCGTATTCAAGAATGGGGACTTATCTCAACAGTGTCCTTTTTAAGTATATGTCAGGGTCTCTTCCAAAATAATCTATTGATTTTCTGCTGAACAACCAGGAATCAAGGAAAGTTGAACAGATTAAACTAGTACCACTGTAGTATTTTCATGGGTAGCCTTCCCCTCTCTCCAAAATGTCACACCAAGATATTGGATTCAAGATAAAACAAGCCAGAGCCTTTAAAGCAAACAGACAAGAACAAAATAATGGCTTTATCTAATAGGGAAAAAACGTTACTGTTTTTTTCACAATAGAATTGATGCTGATTTCAATATTCAGTTTCAAGAAAAACTAATATAGTATGAAACGTACAATGTTGGACAGGTATTTTAAAGACAAGATGTTGCAAGTAAAGGTGCCTTTGACTGGAACCTGGAGTTACATGCTTGGGCAGGCAGCAGTGATGAAGACACCCTTTAGTGTTCCTGTCTTTGAAGTAACTATACTCATGAGCATCTCAACTGAAATGCAGCAGACTCTGGTGTCTCCTGATACCAGACAAGATGCACAGTCATCATGTTATAAGCTTCTGCTGAGGTTCACAGGCTTGACTGTCCTTTCATTCCAAAAGCTGTGATCAAAACCACCTGCACTGATGTCTACTGAGTTATCTCATAAACACATTGAAAAAAAAAAAGGTGAATCAGACTCTCAAGTGTTTGTCCTCCCTATATCCAAGAGAATAAGGCCTGGGTGGCAGTATTCAAACTACAAAAACTTAATGGAAAATCCCACTGACATTGACAGGTTAACAGGAAGAAAGCCAAGAACCACAGAAAGAAACTAAATGAAGGATAGAAAAAACTCAGCAACAGGAAGGAGGAAAGCCAAAAAAACCCAGGCAAACCCCAAGATATCAGCATGACACTCAAAACATCTATTTTTGGAGTCAGAAGTTGTTCTGGGCACATCATCTGCCGAACTATCTTTGTAGTTGTGCATGATTCTAAATAAATAAACCAACAGAATGTTACCTGGCTTTTCATACACAGTGATGGAAAGGAAACAAATGGAGACTGACCAATAATTCGTGCAAAATGGCAATTCTGCATTGTAAGTAAAGCGCTGGAAGTTCAAAAGAAAAGAACATTATTCTTGTTCCAAATTTTTCTGACCCAAATCTTGTTATTGCAAGGAAGAGCTAAGTCAGGTGCTTTTGGAATTAATTTTAACTGCTTTTCTATAAGCTGAACAACAAAAATCCTAAAGCCTCATAAAGAAGAAATGACAAAGAGCCCTCAAAGCACCTTTTTTTTTTTTTCCTGAAAACCGCTTTCCATACAAGTCGTCTGTTCTATCTAACATCAAGGCAAATTTTTTGGTCTTGTGTTGACTAAGGTGAGGAGCTGCAGTCTAAGTAGGTCTGTTGCTCCCTCATCTGTGCTTCTCCCCCTCACCCACAGCAAGTCCCCACCAGGGGTTTGGCTCTTGCTGAGCCACATAAGCAACTCTTGTGGTTTTTCCCTTCTTCTTTCAGTGAATTAGCACCCTGTAATGACCCATGAACATGCCCGATCAGTACCAAAGCTGGCACAAGAAAGTGGGGTCATGGGATACATGGCATGATGGCAAGCAGTGAATTAAGCAAAATATTATACTGTTGTTCAGTATTTCATCCTGAGCGGTCCATACCATAACCACGTGGCAACTGTTCTGCCCACATCAATGCTTTTCATTCATTTATTTTTAGTGCTAAGTCATCAACTGGACCTAAATAACTAGTGTCTTGCCTCAAATTGAAGGGGACTTTATCAGGAGACCAATGAGACAGGACTGTAACAGCCTAATTTGTCAGACTAAAGTTATAAATGCGGAAGTTGCGTAGTACCACCGTAAATTTCTGAAGCTCCAGAAGCTTTCTGTGATTTACCTATAATTTTTTAAACACTTATTTCATAGAACTACTTCTTCTCATCCTATCCTGACAGTTTTAGTTGAAACAGAATGCTAGCAATAGACTCTAGTATCTGATAATTGTGTGATATCTCTGGATAGCCAGGAAATGCAGGTGTGCTTTTCCTCTACAGTAAAAAAAAAAAACAAAACACCACCCCACAACCACCCAAGCACCCCTCAAACAAAAATAAATGTTTGCACCAAATCACTATTACTTGCATGTAGTGCTCTATCTGGAGTATATTCATTTTTTTGCTTTACCTGTCTAGATAAGTTATGATTATTTGAAAAGACATAAAATAAAGATCTTTATGAACCACCACATTTACCACATTTACCGGTTGCTATTAAAGCTCTAGACTGCCTAGAGTGTAACCGTAATGTATGATTAGTACTAGGAAAACCATATTTTGTTAAGCAGTTATGTCTTGGTGCCTGATAAGAAGTTCAGTGTTTTATGGCAGCACAACACTAAATGGTACAGAACTGCAGAGCCTTGAACAGTAAGATACCCTATTTCCCTGAATGAAATCAGAGAGTCTCATGAAAAATTCTGTATTTAACACTAACACTAATTTTTCTGGAAGTTTGAAATGTAATTAAAAGCCTGCCCCCTCCCCCAAATGAAAATATAAAATGCGTTAAAAGCTTCCCAGCTGGCTCAGATCCTATAAATCAATCCAAAGCAGGTCTTCAATGAGACACAGAAACACAAGGCCAGTTTTTCAGGTTTACTCCAGCAGCACTTGGGAAGCAAGTCACAAGACTGAGAACATATATGGAAGTGATTTTCACCTTATCAGACCTGAAATTTTACCTGGGTCTAGACAGATCCAGTGGGAGCTCGTACATATTTCATCAGCCCACACATGCACCGCAGCAAAATGCTGCCCACTTACAGCCCCACCCAGGCTACAAAACCCATCCCAGCAGCTATAAAGCTTGCACTTCTACTAAGCACAGAAGCATGCATTGCCCCTGTGGTTACACCACTAACTGTGGCAACAGATTGGTCCAAGTTACTGACACAGTCACCTTGAACGCAGACACACCACTGTTCGTAACTGTATTAGAAATCCCTAAAACCAAGTCTGAGCTGGATGCTATCTTTCACTGCTAGGGTAATCGCAAAGTAAGGAGAATTAGGACAAAAATAGAGTGGTAGCATCTGCCTTCAACTACTGATACTACAGCTTTTAATATGTTCATATTTAAGCACAGTTTAGGAAACTCAAAGCAGACAATATACCAAAATATTGCAGACCTGTCTTTTGTCCTGTCTTACCAAGTACCTGTTAAATGAAATTAACATAGCTTCTGAAGCTTCGCAACACTATTTCTTTTTGATAAGGAAAACTAGGCATGTCATAGGTAAGAGGCTGACTGTTCATTACAGGAACAATTTCTTTGACATTGAGGAAATTCCTTTTCTTCCTGAAACCTCATCCCAGTTGGGTATCCCAGGCTTTTCAGAGCTCATCCCAGTCCCATTACTGTTTGGGCGAGTTACCAGCAAGCACAATACAATGCAGCAGAATTTAGCCCCCAGTCTCACCATCAGAAGAAGTTACGGGCTAGTTACAGTTTGACTTATTTTCTTTTCTTTTAGGGGAAAAAGCACCATTTTCCAGAACTTTAAGATTAATACAGATGAGACTGCTATTCCTCCTACAGCACTGATGAAGGAAGCAGCTCATGTGAGGCTGCTGGATGAGGGCAGTTTTGGGAGATTACCTCCCACACCATCGAGCACTCCGAGCTGCTGGATTTTTTTTGGAACAGTGACAACCACTGTCACTGGCCTTACCGCTCTCTTGCAGCTAGTCCTGGTACAGCAAGAAAGTGAATAATGACAAGGAAAATATTCAGAAATTACCTCAGAAAGATGCAGTGGCTTTTTTTTTTAAAGCATGGGAGATGAGTGTAGGCTAAGAGAAGTAGAATATGCTGCTCTGATCAGCTACTGCACAATAAGGCGCGATCAGTATATCAGTACGATCCTGAGCTGTAGAGATCATACAATATCACAAGAATCCCTGTTCTCTTCCATGCCAACTTAACAGCACAGTAGAAACCAAAGGATCCATTTAATTGCTAACCACTTATTGTCAGATCAGCTGTAGATGCTTCTCTGACAAGGACGCACATAATTTAAAAGAGGAGGATAACACAAAACAAATGACTCAGTATTTCTTAGGATAGTGACTGTGCTTATATAGGATTTTTTCATTGACAATACTGAATTTGCTGGTTTTGTTACATCCTTTAACCCATAAAAACAGAGGTGTATTTTGTGTCCTCTGGTACTTGACCAAACCATCACATTTTCTATAGAAAAAATGCAGAGTACTACCACTTTAAGCAGCCTTTCCTGTTTTTCTTTAAAACTCTGCAGCTCACTAGCAGCTAACAGTAGCATTCATATGCTCCAGCATTCCACCTTCTGTCCTTGGAGGCTTCTCTTATACTTTGCAACCAGATAACTAAAGAAATCTCTTTACTGGTTATTTGTATCATGTAAAGAAACTAACTTTTACAGACTGCATAGAAGAGTAGCTGTATGCAACAAGAAACCAAAAGGCTTGAAACTCCTGATGTACCTGCACTGAATTACAACTCCATGTTACCACATGGAGTACTACTACCACAACTACCACTACTGAGTGAACTCCTTCTCAGGAAAGAAAATTCACCCCTAATACATCTACTGCCAGCCATGGGAATGGTTTCCCTTTACATCAACATCCTCTTTCTCAGCGCCCATTATTTCCTGGCAGAATGTGGACTAAATGGATCTTCAGGAGGCAACAATATTCATGGTGAAGTTCTGAACTGTCTTTGCTCCTTCAACACAGTTACTGCATTGCTGATAAATTCCCATTCATTTGGCTTCACAGTACTCTAAGTTACTAAGTAATTTTTCAATATTTAAAGACAACATAAAAAACATCCATTATATACACATGTAAGAAAAACAACAAAAAAGCCCATTGTGTTAAGAAAATGAAAGGGGGGATTGAGGCCACAAAAGCGTATAAATAATACAGGGAAGGAGAAGAAGGAGGGGAAGCATGACCAATACACTTCTCTCTCCCTCACTGCGTCCCATATCTTTTTATCTAGCTGGAGACATATGATGAGTAAGGACGAAAATGAGGAATGGAAAGGTATTTACAGAAGAAATATCACTCATCAAGTTACGCTTTTTCTGGTGCAAACTATTAATATAGCAGCAAACTTCAGGCAAACAGATTACAGACTATTTTCTTTTTTCTGATTTCCCAGAAAAATTAACTTTTGAACCCTTCACTGATAAATCTTTGTAAGAAAACAGTACAGATAAAATCATTACTGTGACATATTATTTGGTTAATTTGCATTTTTAGCCCTCAAGGAAAGAGTAAAAAATGGGAATTGCATGCTGTTTCAAACACAAATATTGCTACACAGTAAGTTTTTCTCAGTTGTTCATTCCTCTGCAATCTCTACCTCTGAGATTCTTAAAAAAGGATGAGAAAACCTTAACATATACATAACTGTGAAGTAGCCACAACAAGGTATAAATCAATTATTAACATACTTTTTAAATTATAATAGATGTTTAGAAGACAGAGCATAAATTAAATCCATTACCAGTGACAGCAAGGCTACAAACTGACCTGCTCACTGGGGTATGCCCTGTGAATAAATACGTTTCGTTTCTGGGCAGCAATTTTCTCATCTGGCAACAGCACGTTCTTGTCTTCCTGAAGGTGTTTGAAGGGGCAGACTGGGAAGGGAGGAAGTGATGTGATTTGATCATCTGTTGCACAAATCTGAACTCTTCAACTGCATTCCTATGCATGCTGTCACAGCAGCATCAATTCCTGCTGCAGACTGTGCTACAGAAACAGGTTCTCTTGAAGGAAGGCATCCATTCTCTGAGTGAGCAGCAATCGATGTTCCATTTCACTTCCATGAGACTTCAAGTCTCTACAACCTGTTTAACTCTCAGTTTTATATTGCCTATGTTTTTAAGTATCCACAGAAATTCATGAACAAATCACTGTATTTTAAAAAACAATGAATTTATTGAGTAAAGGTTATGCTACAGCTGGCTCACTATTGTTTCCTCTGGAGCCTCAATATTTAGGGTTTAAAATGAGATTTCAATGGAAATTGTTGTCAGTTTGAATTCTTTCATGTAATCTTCGATTGCCTCCTTACACAAGGATGTTTTTCATTGTAGCTGGATCTGTACTAGCCATTCCTGTCTCGGGAGGAACATGGTGTCATTAGCCGTCACACACAGCGCTCTGAGGCTGTATAAACAAAGTCAGGCTTGTCTAGTTTCTGCTCTTTTTCCACCACTATAGAAGCAACTATTGGATATAGACTAATTTACGTGCTAAAATATTTACGTGCTGTTCTGTAAACTAGATTTCTTCCAATTCTCCTGCCACAGAAAGAGGTTTTTCTAAACATTCACCACTTGCAAAAACATTTAAAAACAAAGGAACAATAAAGTTACAGCTGTTATTTATGACCTGTTTAAAATCCCTGCAATATTATTTTAATCCAAAATGTTCACTGTAAGAAAAATGTGAAGATCAACTTCCTTTTAATGGCTCAAAAACATTCACTACAAACAGTCAGTAACAAAATTAAGCTAAAATGATTTAAGGACAACCATACAGAACCATAATCCTCCAGTCCAACATGGCAAATTGCAGTATAAAGTGATTATATGTCTAAACAGAATCATGGTACAGTCTGACCCTTTTCTACTTACAGGAAAAAAAAAACCACAATGCAAACTTTGAGCCAGATGCTGTCCTACTACCCTGTACGGGCAAGAATTTTGCAGTAAAACGCAGCTGAGAGAGTGAAGTAGAATATAATGCTGGCATTATGATGTAAAATTTCTGTTCAGCAATAACAGGTCAATGACCACTGCCAGAATGACTTAAACCTTCTGGTCTCTATGTTCTAATGCATGTGGATTAAAATGTACAGCTTATGGGAATTTAAGATATTAAACCCCATCACCACTAACCAATCTGCGCTAGTTCCTTCTCCGTAGATAGAGTGGCTAAACACTTTTGCAGCAGCACTGACCTTAACTGCAATGGTTAGCAGGAGTCCAGCTTCACTTATAGACCTAACATCTTTACTGAATAACCGTTGCATGAGTGTGAATTCTCGTTCAAAAGAGATACCAAGTCAGGCGCCTGCTGCAGGTAGTTTGATAAACCAGCTCTGTGGGCTTTCAGATTTGTTAATAAAAATACTTTATTAATACAAGGAAATGGGAAGTAAAACTTTTCTAGTCAACTTCCTGGTGCTGTACAGAACAGTGTCTGATGGTTTTCTTAGAGAACTTCAGAGTATTTTTTTTCTTCTTCTTTCTCAGTGATGATGACAACAAACAATTAAGAATTAGCTAGCTCATCGATACTTCCGAGTAACTGCAGGAGCTTAACACTTGAAAAGATGCAAGAGCACTCGTACACTTTGCTGCAAATTGTTCTTCCAGTTGATAAAACTGTCTTTACATTCTTATAATCCTGCTATTGCAATATGAGCATGTTTTGGTTCCAGAGAAGTATTAAATATTGCTCAGTTCTGTAGCTGATTTGACTTAAGTTCTTTGCTTTTAGCAAGAAAAAAAAAAAAAAGGTTATTTCCTAGGAAGAGAGAGCTTTCCTTTCTCCCTGTCTTCACATTTGGCAACATGGTGTCTTAGAAAAGCAAGTCTACAGTGCTTGCTCACTGGTCCATCAATAATCACCCCTCCTCTTCTCCTATGCAAATTAGAGCATACCTTTTCTTTAGAGGTTAAAAGTTTTGGATGTTCCTGTACCCACTTCAATTATTTTACAGTTTAATATGGCAGCTTCACGCACCAGTACATCTGGCATGTCTTTGATTTGCCACTTGGCATTCATCATTGCTTTTAGGAGGCTCTTGTAATGCTGCAACCACAAGGGCAGAAGTATACCCACTCAGAGGAGACGCAAGAGCCCTCAAATGCTTTACTATGAATTTTCTCCAGAGATCTTTCAGAACTAACATACTCAGGCAACAACTCAGATGCTCTTAACCTCAGTCTTATCCTCAGCTCATCATCATAAGTGCTGCTAAGACAAATTTTGAAAGTTCAACAAGATTCACCAGGAGCATTAGAACAGCCCGTCCTTAGATGAGGATGGCAGAGAAGATGCAACATGAAGGATGAGGGTCATGAATACTTAAAATGTGTTATCTTAACAAGTCCCAGAAGAAATCTCAGTCTCTCCCACAGGACACATACTTCCCTGCATTAAATGCTATCAACATGACAAGAACCCAAGACATAAGATAATTTGCTTTTTTATGCAATAAAGCTCACAGAGCTTTAGTTATCCTGCTATATACCTACACCCCTGCCTGCAGAAAGTTCAATTTTGTAAGTAAATATACTTGATCCCGTTATTCCCTTCACAAGGTTGGGTGTCTCTTAATCAGATTTTAACAAACTTGTATTTTCCTGACAACTGCAGCTGTGAAAAATGACAGAACAGAAATCGTACATTCAACATCTTCCTAAAGCTTCTATAGTGAAATTTGTACAATATAGCTCAGTACAAGTTTTTACAGGAAGGATAAGATTAAAAGAGGAAAAAAGAAAAGAGAAGTTGATTTTATGTCTTTGTATGATTTCACCTGGTCACTCCCACATAATCCCAAGTACAAAAATGTTGAGTCCACCACATGGTTGTGTCACAGATGGAAACCTGTTGGTCTCATCCTCCTGAAATTTTGGCAGTTCACAACTGGAGATAAAAACTGAATTTCAGATAGATTTTTGTGAGTCACTAATTGATACTGTGTGCCCCTTCGCCTGAAAATCACTTTAACTTCAGTTTCCCATAAGCCTTAGGTCAGGCTGCATGCCCATTATCTGGTTTTTCTCCCCAGGTAAGAGGAACAGGGAGAACACATGAAGTCTGATGCAGCTTCATTACTGTTCTCCTGGTGCTGGGATGTAGCATCCTCCGCCAGCCAGTCATCAAGTCCTTTGCTTTAGCCTTTTGGTCTAGACATAAACAATAGATTCCTCATTCTGCATCAAGAATGGTTATACAGGCTATCTTTTTATACCCTTTATTATAGAGTTTTCTATGATCCTTACCATGCACATTTCTATTCATAAAGCATTTGTATCAATCTTAATGTTTCTGTTACAAAACTCTACAATTCCACAGCTTTTTCAGATGACTACAGAGTTCATGCCTCGATGAGCTTAAAGGATCAAGTCTCTAAGATACCATCAAGCTTTTCTGTGGTCTAGCTTTGCTACAGGAAGGAGACAGAAAACACAGCACATCTTGTTTTTTCTCCTTTTGCTTTTGCATCTAAATCCCCAACAGTACTATTTCAACCTGAAAACCATATTTGGGATGTCACAAGTAACCCCATCCAAGGTTTTGAAGTTTGTTATGCAGTTACAAAACAGATCAGAGGAAGAGTCTGTTTCTGAACAGAAGACTTTTGTTGGGTAAAACAAAATTGAAAAAAAATGGACCACAGGTATAACATGAAGGGATGCATCATTTACTTCAAAAATCCCTTGATTTATATAATACATATTAATCTCAATGTTTGACGTTTAACTGTTTTATTTACCCGTGACTGAATGTGCTCTCCACTAAATTAAATATTTACTTATCACTGTAACAGGGTGCATACAGTCACACACATAATGCTGTGGAGCACAGAGAAATTAAAGAATTCCTTGGCTGTTTAGAATACTAGAAAATGATGGTTGACAATTAAAGAAAAAAGCTACTGGCAGTAACACTTTCAGCTTAAGAAAAAGACTGTGCCTATTTTGCCTATTAAGACAATCACTAAAAAAAAGCCATTTAAAAAACGTGTTTTTAACCATACCGTGTAAGTGATGACTGCTTGCTTTAGGTGATGCCTTCATTGGTATGTCCTAAAGAGGAGTCCAATTTCTCCAAAAATTATTGTTTTTAAAACTCTAGGCAAAATCTATTCTATCTATTCTTTTTTTTTTTTTTTTTTTTTTTAATTCTTCAACCATACAGTTCACTTCCAGAAGTACTAGGAGAAATCTCCATGCCTAAGGTGGGGAGATCTAATGAGCACTAGGTCTAAACACGCTGGAGAACCCACCTTCCAAAGGCAGGTGGCAGCCAAGGGGGATATGCAGCAGGGACATATGCTCACATCTCTGCTTTAAACAAGGCAAATGCAAGTCCAAATCATGCATCACTTTTGCAGTCCAGACTCTGGGTACAGACAAAGTTGTTAACTGCCCATTTGGCAGCAGAGTCTGATCTAGGATGAGAAAGTAGTGCTGGAAATCATTTTTACATTGAGATAGGAGGAAAATCAAGTCCCTTGTGTTCCCAAACCCATCAGCAAATGGGCAGTGAGAATCAAAACACTATTAGGTTCAGTTAGTCTTACTGATTTAACTGGGAACTACATAAAGCCTTACATATCTGATTCTATAACAATGCTTTCTACCATTCTTCAATCAAACCATGGCTTGTTCTATACGGAAGCTTTGGTACACTTTCTCAGAAGAATCACTATTTTGCTGTCATTTTATTTCCCACTGTATTTATTTCCAGTAACAGTGAACATGTGTCAAAAGGGAGTATAAATTCACTAGAGAAAATAAGCCATATCTGTGCTCTTACCATGCTCTTCATTCTCCGACTCCAAAATGAAGACAGGTGACCACTGCATGTTCAAGAATGTGTAATGTTAAAAGCTGGGACGGTAGTTCTATCTTTTTAAGCTTATGGCAACTGTTGCTAGAAAGACACAGGCAGCATTGGCAATGAGACCAATGCACACGTTCGGCCAAAAGAAATCCCAGGCAAATCCATAACAAACTGACAACCATTGCTTGCAGCATTTTATTTCTGTGTTGTTTTACCATGAGTACTCATCCTACCATCTGTTTTGTGCAATCATCTCCTGATAGATATCTAAAATGGTATAGTTGCAAGAAGTTAAGAGTTACTATCTTCAAAAAGCAGAAGAATGTATTTTTTTCCAAAACCCAAAATTGTTTCCACTATTACAAAGATTTAATAGCTACACGCATTACGTAAAACCATTACCTGTTCCAACAACGTATGAAAATCCGTTACCATTGAATTTTAAATTGCAGCAGCATTGATTTGAAGTTAATAACTCCTGCTAATTTATAAGAACACATTGTACAGGAAAGTTCCAGGTTCTGTGACCACTGTTGGCATCTGTTTTTACACAAGGAGAAAGCTAAAATGTCTAGCCCACATGCTTGCAGAAAGAAGCCCAAGTATACAGCTCATAGAGGCCTGAAGCTTAAAACAACTTTTGAATGAGCTGTAATTTTTTCTTCAGGTCTTATTTTCATGTACCTCGGAACTGACAGCATTGCTCTTCTTGATGCTTAGTTTTCATATTTTCCAGATGGAACTAACAAGTTGATGCTGCTTTGTAGGCAGAAGGAACCTAAAGTGAATTTAAACAGCATGAGGATTTTCTTCCAGATTTTAAAGAAGCATTTATTTAAAACTCGGTCTGTTTTATTTTTTCAAACAGTCTGTTTATCTTTTGCAACCCAGTCTCTCCACTAGGAAAAGGCCTGACCTTCTGGCCATGTTTACCATGGGCATTCAATAAGTGGCTGGATACAGCAGGATTAATTCAGATCCTCAAAAAAACCCACAAGTAGGTACTAATGCTTGCTATATTTAGTTTTAGGGAATCTGGAAGAGGAAAAACATCCAAACATCCTATCCTATCGCCCATCACACTTCATGTGAAATCACTCAGATTTCTTCAAATCATCCTTTACAAATACATGGCGGGGGAAGTTGTTTTTATATGGCAGTTGTAAGAGAGGGAAGAGGAGCAAGTGAAGGGCAGGAGAAAGAAGGCAGTGGATGGTTTGTTGCTTGTCTGTTTTTAAATTAGCAGCCAAACGGTTCTGCTGGCCAGCTGCTGGCACAAGTAGGATGGAATAGGATGGAAAACGTGAGGCCTTTTAATGTGTTAAAGCTCCCGCACTATGAATAGCACTGTTACCTAGATGTTTCATAAATATATTTCATACAACCTTTCAAAACTGGAAAAAATCACCTGAATACTTCATCCATCTGGAAAACTGGAAGAGTACATTCTACTGAGGTTGGAGGCACAAAGGACAGTGCCTGCTCTCAGAGGAGAGATTCACCTTTATATCAGCTCCTCTAGGGATGAAGGCTCATCTGGATCTTACATCTGCCTCTCAGCTTCAGAAGTAGCATTTTAGGAATTAAAGTTCCAATGCATTTCAAAGCTCTTAAATTGTATTTCTATAGGTTTTCTTGTTTGCTTTTTCCTCTAAACAAGGCATAGGTATGTTTCACTTTGGGGGCACTTACAGCTCTTACTGATGTATCCAGGCTGACAAACATTAAGGGGGAAACTCCTAAGTCACCAAAATCTCAAAGTGAAAATATTTATAGGCATAACATTGGACTTAAACCTTATAATTGCACATATTTGTACACTGGTCAAGAGGGAACAGAAGACAGTAACTTAACTTGCTTTATTATAAGGAAATTAATTCTGAAGTTTTTTCTAAATTTGTTGGCACTGTTAAATTTAGGACTAACTTGACCTTCTTCATTCACTTCAATAGATGTTCTCAACACACAACATCTTGAAACTGAGGAGTATTTCTTCACATTCCCTCCTGTCCCAGCACACAATAATCAATAACTAATATGTGATGATAGACCCTGATTTATTCTGCACAGGAAGTCCTGAAGAATGCAAGCAGAGCTTTCTCTTTCCTTAGACTCAAACACATTTATACTCCTTTTATCTTCTCAAAATGTTTCTGAAGCCCAAAAATACTCACTCCATATTGAGGTCAATTCTGCTGGGGAATCAGTTTTGCAGTATTCTCCTCCTTTGGCCCTTTAGTCACCACCCAGTGGGCATATTCTACTCAGTCCAGTACTGTTCAATGAAATTAAACTTGTGTTCCTTCTAGAGAAGCCATGAGATAGGAAATAACTTGTATGTACAATCTTTTCTCCTTTATTCATCATAATCAAGAAAATCTGCATTAGAATGCAGATTCAAATTCAAATTACCAGAATTAAGTTGAACACGGGAGTTCAACACAGAGTTTAGGGCTGACAGTTACTGAATGACTGGATCAACTTTGCCCATACATGATTCTCTAACCAGAGAAACAGAGCTGATATTCCTTCTATCATACCATGTCACAACAAGGCTTTGTTTTATTCTCCATTTGCCTTCCCCAACCTCTTCCATTTATGCATGGAAAAAGAACAAGAAAGCAGAGACTTCTTTACTTTAAAGATAGGTGTCTGCTATCAAATCTTAGCAACAGTTTAAGTTCAGAAGGTGCTAAATTCTTGAAAATCCATAAGGATTTTAAGAGTACGTCTCATTGCATTTTATGGAGCCTATGTAACAGCTCAGGCAGTGCCAAAAAGGGAAATTCCTGCTGCTTCCTCCTACCTGCTTCCAGCTACACGCTCCTGCAACCCTGCCTTCCGCCTGCTCCTCACAAGCTGCTTAAAGTTGCAAATAGGGAGGAGGAACAAGACAATTTTCTGCTACTCTGTAGCGTTAAAACAGCTTATGGGAGCCTGTCCTATTTTAAGAACAACCTGGTTGGTTAGCGATGCAGCTTGAACACCAATCGGATATTCCCATGAAGCAAACAGCATAGATGTATTCTGCCCAACTAGTTTGCAAGGTACCTCCATCAAACACATCAGATTTGAAGTAAAAAATATATTTGTCTATTTGGAAAGTTCTGATATATTTTTCTTGGCACTGTTAAAGATGGGTCTTAAGAGAAGCCAAGATAAACCCTAAGACATTTTATTAAAATCTCTTTATGTCTGGGGTATTTTACAATTTGCTAAAATTTAAGTATTACGATATAATTTTGAGTACAAAATTCAGGACAAGAAGACAAAGCTATATGCACTTACATTTATTGGGATCACTAGAGGAATGGACAAGGAATAAACAGACACAAACAGTTATAGCAAAGAAAAGGCTAAGAGGCAGTGCATACTAGGCTGAAACACTTATAAATATGGGTGGGAGGGAAGGTTGCGGTATTAAGTCTTAGCAGTTCAAGTTTCCCCTCCCACATGTGCTAGCACTTGGGGGTGAAGAAAATCTAGTTTCCTTTCCGCTACTGTACAGACACCTCCAGACAGGCATTTGTTTCACAGTGCATACTTAAAAGAAGACAAGATTAACTATTCCATCCCCTGGGAAAAATTTCCCTCCTACAAACTTAGTGATACACAGATATAGCTAATTTTTTTGATACTGACAGTTACAGTCTTAATTCAGGAATAAGCAAATTAATTTGTGCAACAAAAGCTATGAAACGGTCTCTTAAAAATGTTACAGATCTTTAACAGTCTCTTAAAATGGAACAAGGTCACTTAGCATTCATTTCCCTGATAGCATTCATTTCCCCGATTGCAAGTCAATACAGCTGTCTTCTGACCTTCTTCCAGTGATTCTGGTCAACAATATTGCTCTTATTGATTCCCCTAAAACATTTTTTTTTAAAAAAAACTTAGTATGGAAACCTCTACTTCAATGATTATAAACAATTTTCCTGGACCTAACAAGATACTTCAGCATATGAGTAAACTACAGGTGCTAGAAATGCAGCCCAGGTTCTTCTATAGGCTTTGAAGCCTTAAAGCAATTTACAACAAACAGAAGAAAGACAATCAGGATCTGACAACTTAGCACAGCGGCCCTCAGAGGAACAGGTGTTGTAGAACCATAAATTAACTGCTTTAGAGTAGGAAGTACGTATTAAGGTGCAAGAGAAAGGGATGAGCCTCTTATAATGCTAAAACACACCTTAAATATCCTCAAATAAATCTACATATTAGAAGTCTGCTAATGCAAACACTTGTTTTTTTCAGGACCGCTAAATAGAACAGTTTTTCACACATTTGAACAATGTGCTGTGACTTCACCTCATCAAGGCACAGAATCAACAATGTCCATGTTAGTGAATCCTGATGCTGAGAAGCTCACAGAAGCAACTGATGACTTTGATAGCCCTGATATGCCAGGAACAACTGCCTTATCTTTCAGTTAGTCAAGAGAGACACAAAGTGAAGTTTTCCTTTTGTACATTTAGATGATTCAAGTTGACCAAAGCAAAGCAAAAGCACCATATCTCAATTTCAGTTTGTAGACCGATCAGTACAACTTTTGACACAGAATACTCGCTCACAGAAACAGATCTCAAAAAGGAGAACTACAGAGCAAACCAAAAATGACAGAAAATAAGATTATAGTGCCTCAATATGTAGGCAACATGTTTGAATTTCAAATAAAATAATAACTAAGAAACACAGAAAAAGGGAGTTATCACACAAAGGAAAATGCAGTACATTTTCATCCTCTCTCAGATACAGCAACTAGAGCGACAGACTGCATAGAATACATGGAAGTTTATTTATACTGAGACCACATATGGTAATATCAGTGAGATTTAAGAGGTTTTACATTGAAAATATGTCTTTAACTTTCAACAATATCAATTACTAGTCTTTCATATCATCTTTTCCCATAAGCTCAACCTAACTGAGCAATTTTGATGGTAGTCTATTTAAAGAGCACATAACATTGTGCTTTATGGTATGAGGGCAACAGAATCTGATCACAAACTATCCAGGACCTTCAAGTCTACAATGAACATAATGAATGCAAGGCACATAAACGTCATGCTGTTATATAAAAACTTCTTTTTATTAAACTATTCATATAAATAATTTAAAAAACCCTCTTCCACATAAATAGCAAGTACATTGCACAGAAAGCTTTTAACTACACGTCACACACTATAGAGAAGTAGGTAAGCAATCATTGATTTCCTTTAATACTTTCACATTTATGTCATTAAAGTCAGGTTAGTAACTCTGCTCAGATTCTGTTAAGGCCTAAATAAAAGCATCAAAGCAGTTCTACTGGTTTTGTTATTTACTGTAAAGAGATTACATACTGTCTATTGTTGACCATTCACTGCAATTCCTTTATTTCACTTCAATCCTACATTTTTTTTCATTAAGACTCAAATGGAACAAGTAACAGTTTTTTTCAATAAAAGGTCACTTTCATAATTTTGTACTTTATTAATCTCCTCAGCTAAAAGCTCTGTGAAAAAACTAAAACTGCAACTCACTCTTACACATCTATTAATGCACAAAGTAAATGGCAATGATATTGTTCCATGCGAGATCAGACGTTAGTTACATTTTCAAAAATTGCAATGAGACGAAGCTAACACAGCAGCAGAAATATATACATATATATGTCCTGAAGGGAGCCACTGGTCCATGTAAGCAAGCACTGCTTCTGCTGGATGATGCAGTGCTTGGGGTAAAGGTTTGAAACTTACTGACTGTAAAATCCTATGTTTGGGAAAAAACTATTAACCCAGCTGCTGATTCCATTACCTGAATCAAGGAAACAATCTCTAATTTTAGCTCAAGTGGTGTGTCAAGGACAACAGCAAGATTTACTTCTTACAATAAACTCTTCAGCAGAGCTCTCCCTCCATCTGTTCTTTTACAAGGGAAAGTAAGGTTTTTCACTTTGACCATCTCAGTGGACAACTGAAAGCACCAAGATTAGATGGCAAAACAAAGACTAAACACAGGTCTTGATAATCAGTTGCCTCCCTCACAGTGCTGCACCTTTTGTACTGTGTCTAACAAAATTTATTCAAGTCTCACAGGTTAAACTGATGAAGGGAACATTAAGCTCTATCAGAGCAACATCCCCTGGGTAAACTCCTACAAGTAGCTACATATTGGTACTGAGCAAGAAATGTTGCCTTTTTTTTTTTTTAGACTATTTTAATCACAAATATGAAATATATGACCAAACTGCAAAGAATTAGCCAGAAAAGCCTTCCTTTAAGGCAAGGAAAAGAAAAGCATTAAGAACAATGGTAGTACTACATTTGGATTGGTTTCAAATCCACTATAACAAGATAATTAGAATTCAATTAAGTTTCTACTGTGCTGTAAGATGTTTAAGAAATAATACAGAAGACATACATAAATTTTGAAATGAAGTAGCAATAACTGTTATTGGCAAAGCAGATGTCTATCATCCTAATAGTTTAAAATTCAGTGCTCTTCTTGCAATGTAGACAGCAAGTCTATAGTCATCGTATGATTCGTGATTGAAGATTAAATAAAGATTGTTAGCTTGTATCCTCTAAAA
Organism: Cuculus canorus; assembly: GCF_017976375.1. Classification (NCBI taxonomy): domain Eukaryota; kingdom Metazoa; phylum Chordata; class Aves; order Cuculiformes; family Cuculidae; genus Cuculus; species Cuculus canorus. Next base: position 141,481,096 of record NC_071402.1, read on the forward strand.
ACTCAAATTTACTGCATGAAGTACCACTTGGTTGTTTTGAACCTGGCTTCTATATTTCACAGAAAAAGGCAAAAATCACCTCCTACTCAATCATCAGTTTAACTTCTGAGCCTTCACATCTCCTTCAGCCATCTCTTTTCCAGCCTGAGAAGTCTTGACTCTTGGTCAAGTCTTTCCATCAAAGCTCTTCTGTATCTTTGATCATCTTTGTTGCGTTCAACTGAGCTTTAAGCTCTACTATACCCTTCAGCAGAAGGAGGGGACCTCACAACACATTCAAAATGTGAATGCAAGCTGGATTTACACAGTAGCACAGTAATCTTTTCTGGTTTACTCTTTATTCTTCTACTAACTCACAACAATTGCTTGTTTGACTCCTATTGAATGCTGACATAATACTAAGACCTCACTCCTGGCTTAGCATTCATTATTTTATATGCAAAGCTGGGGCTGTCCTCTATGCATCACCTTCAGGTAGCTACCCTGGCAAGTGACAACACCGGAAATTCAGTCACCTGCATTCTTCTGTAGCTCTTTGCAGTTGTAGCTCAACCCTACTATCCCAAATAAGTTAACGTTTAGAGAAAGCTTTCTTCCCTACTGTTCACCACGACTCTTCCAGGTAGTTTAGGAAACTCCCATAGTAATTTGTCCTGCCTAGAAGTGATTTCTGTACTGATACAGCCAAGCATTTACTTCTACACTACGTTCTTTTATCTTTTCGGGAATTATTTATCCACACAAATGCTTTCTCTTTTATGCTCTGGCTAACTCGCTGCCTTTAAGTCTACTGAAGGACCCTTTTAAAATCTGCTTGGAAGTCAGACACCCTGACTACTCTTATCCACATGATTACTGACCCCCAACAGCCTCCACAAGGTTGCAAGACAGGTTTCCTTACAAAAGTCACGTTCACTTTTCCCAGACACACTACTACAAAGAAGAAAAGTGATGGATATCTGCATAAAGGGCACTACTAATTTGACTGTTTCAGACACTAGGATTACAGCTTTGCAAGTCCTACACTCTCCTACCTAAATTCTGGGATCACATCTGCCATTCTCTGTATCCCTAGTACCACGGTAGATTTCCATAAGAACTTACACATCACCATCATCAATTCTGCTATGTCACCTTTACGATTTTAGAACCAGACGAAATACCATCCTGTCCTACTATTCTGCTGCTGACCGTGCTGTCAATTACTTCCAGAAACTCTTTTCTTCTCTACTGCGTTAGATATGCCAGTTGAGGAGTCCCCTTGCAAAGAAGGGTTCAGAACCTGAAACACACAATGTAATTTCTCTGCAAAGGCTGTATCTATAATACTAAATGTGTTCTCTTCACATGCTGATCATTAGCGATTCCTACAGGCAGCCTGGAAACCTCTTGATCTGTAGGAAGCAAGCATTATTTACTCTGATGCCTTTTGTTAACCACAAATTTTTCAATGTTCCCACATTTAGACTACTAGACCCATGATTTTTGCTTAATCTATTGGAACAGTCCTTATAATTTTTTTTAACTTTTAATTTTTTTTTGTTTTGAGGGTAGTCATCTTGCTTCTGGTTGTCTTTTTCATACTACCCGGCCTTCCTCTGTCCTTTTGTAATTCTCTCGCCGTATGGCACACAGTGGTGCTCTGTTTCAGATGCAATCTCCATGCCCTGTATCTCCATCTGTCCAGAGTCTACCGTCTACAACTATCCGAAAGGAGTTTGTAGTAAGGTGGGTGTCGAATCTTTTCTCCTAACTAGTAACAGGATGAGAAGAAATGGCCTCAAGTTGCACCAGAGGAGATTCAGATTAGATATGAGGGAAAATTTCTTCACTGAAAGGGTTATCAGGCACTGGAACAGGCTGCCCAGGGAGGTGGTTGTGTGACCACCCCTGAAGGTATTTAAAAGACGGGCAGACGAAGTGCTCAAGGATATGGTTTAGAAGCAGACAGATATGGCTGGACTCTATGATCCCAAAGGTCTTTTCCAACCAAACAATTCTGACTGTATGCATCTCCCCCATTACACTCCATGTCACCTTGATAGATTTGGGTCTTAGCCCTACCTGGTTACTTTCTTTTTAAGAAGTTTTTTTGTCTTGTTTTACTTATAGCATGCTTTGAATGATAAAGACTTTTGATACATGTATTTGATGATGTGCAGAAGAATAAAGGCTTAAATCTTCCTTTAAAGAATACAAACTAGTCTACTTTCAGATACCAAGCCTCTGAGCCATGCTGTGTGATGAGAAGTGTGTAATAAACACAGCTGGTCCACACCACAGCATTTATATTACACAGACAGACACTTCCATTGACTCTTAAAATGGAGGGGGGGAACTGAAAAAAAATTTCAAAAATACAAAGAAGCATAGATTTCACAAAGTTAAATTTATGGCTCTCCTAACTCTCTGCCAGATCAATTTATTTGGGTGGTTGGGGTGTTCTGTTTATACGTTTCTTTTTTTTAAAATATATAAAGTGGTAGCTGAATTTTATTTATTCACCTACTTCTCTCACTGCAAGACATCAGCACTGGAATAAATCTAGTTTCCACATGAGTACGAATTTAATGTGAATTAAAAAAACTCAGATCACTGTCCTCCCCCCTCCCCCAACATTTCCATTCACACTGTGTAGTAGTTTGAAGAAAGTAAAATTCAAACCATTAGACATACCGTCGTAGGAAGGGTCCGTGTAGATTATTGACAAACTACACAAAACCATTCAAACAGGAACACTTTATTTTGTTTACAAACTGACTGACTATTACAGAAAACAAGTGCATGGCAATAGTTTGTTACTTATGAATGACTGAACAGCAGGACAGTGCCTTTACATTGATCATACATGGCACACATGATAAATCAAGGTTAGGTTTAAAAGGCTTCAAAAGGGTTTATGCAGAAACAAGATTGATCTGGGAAACACATTTCTTCAAGGAAGGGATGACAGGACAAACCAGTACATTTGTGCTCAAAGATATGATTAGTTAAAAGCATTACCATTATCTCAATGCTATCACATATATTTTAAGTTTTTGCAGATAGGCTAAGTACGTCTGCTTTCACATACTGATGAATTTACAGTCGTGGGATACGATACAGGAGCACTAGCATGGATTTCCATTTCAAGTATGTGATGCCTCCAAAATCTGGAGCAGGAGTTTAGGGAGGAGGGACACATGAAATCCTCTTGTAGGGGAATGAAAAGTATTACTCTGAAAGAGGATATAGGCAAGGCAGGAGTTCATAAACACACATGGCATTGCACTAACTGAAAATGAGCTGCTTCTTCTTTGAATCACATAGGTTATTCCCACGGCAAATGATCAAGCTATCTATTTTGCTCTCTGTCAAAGATGCAGCTTTGGCAGAGGCCAAAGTCCGGGTGCCCAGCAGACGAGCCTAGAGAGGGATGACGTATTGAGGAATTACTCTTGTGTAAAAAATTCATGTATGGGAGTGTGTAGGAGGGGTGGGAGGCAACTGATCTCTTGTTTTCTGCCTTGGAGAAATTCCTTCACAAACAGAAAAGCTTTAAAATACAGATTAAAGATTCTCAAGTGTACCAGCCAAAGGCAGATGAACAGAACCATTCTTTTCAACCTTCTGAAACAAAGGCAAAAATACCTCCATCATCCCAAACGAAAAACTCCTACAAATCACACATAAAAAAGCCTGTAAGGCTGCAATACAGCAGGGAGGTACCAGAGCTAGTGCTAAACTAACAGCTCGCACAGGAAGCAGCCAGTGCACAAGAACTCGAGCTGCAGTGAACTGCTTGCATTCACTATTGGCTGGTAATCCAAGTACTGCTGTCAAACCACTTGTGCCCACTGCTCCACAGCTCCTGAGACCCAGATGATCTCTCTGCCAGTACAAGAATCTACTAATATAAATATTTTCTTTCCAATACAAGTCAGCCCTCTATAATTGCATTCCTACTATTGATCAGGGTGCCACAGATCCAAGAAAGGTAGCACTGCTCCTCATTTTGCAGCCATGCATTTGTTAGCTGTGCCTCCAGCAGAGAAGACTTGGTCCCAGTATTGCACAACAGGAGACAACTACTAAAAAAAAAAAAAAAGTAAGTCGAGTAAGTCAGGTTTGGTTTAAATAGATAAAAGTCCAGGAGGGAGCAGATTTCAGATCTCTTTCAGCAGCCATTTTCCATATTTAAGTTTGCAGATCACATTTACACAGATTGTGAGCTGATGTGTTTCCTAAAGGAATAAAGGAATTAGTAACTACTTATCTTGAAGCTGACCCTTTCATATATATTCTCCCATACATACAATTTTGCAACTGAAGTCACCATGCATCTCAGGAATTTTTGCTAACACCATTTAAAACTGATTACTCTTACTGCTTAGAATTTATGTGTGGATGTATTGCATAAATTTAGGTAAACAGTATGAAGCTGGTTTATGACTAAAATTGATTATACGCAAGTTAATGGTTTGGGTGTTTTTGGTCACATACCACCTGTTGCTTGCACCCAGTTACTCAGTTCATGTACATGTCACGGATATAGGTGGTACTGCTATATCCTGGCTGGGATAACTCACACAATGCAAAAAACTTTACAGCTATAATGGGGAGAAGAATATAGCTCAATGTTTCATTTTCCAGTGTAGTCCTCGTAAAAAGCTTATTTATAAAAAGTTTTCTTTAAGATGCCTTATAAAGCAAATATTACTTTTGACCCTATGTTCCACATAACCACAAGGAGAAATGTATCTTTAGTAAGTCTTTTGGGGTTATTGTAGCTATTTCAACTCATCAAGCAGAAGTCTGAAATGCACAATGATGTTTATTTCAATGCAGCTATATACGTCAGTGTTCTCACAAGTCAAATGACTGCAAAGACCTACAGATGTCAGCACAGAGGAAATCTGGACCCTTATGGAACATTCATAAGGCCAAGAACTACTTAGTGCACAAGAAAACCAACTGCAACAGCTAAGGAAAAGTTGAAGCTTATGGCTAAAGGGTTGGCTTTTTTGTTTGCTATTTAAATGGTCTCTTCCTGTCTTCCCTCCCCCCAAAAAACAGAAGGAAGCCACATACTCCAAACTTAGTTTTTAACTAGAGTATATCAATTTTGTTAAAACGTGTCTTTTCCAATAGTTGCTAAGAGGCGGGGTGGGGGAATAGAGTGGATTTGCTGAACTTACTAAAAAAAGTCTTAAGAAATCACTTCCCGTACTTACAGAAAAGCATACATTTTTATCAGTCTTCCCTGTGTCTTACCAGTCTTCCCATGCTCAATCTCACCTGCTTTTATTTTGCATCACTAAGGAAATAGTTGCAGTATCCTTTAAAACAAATGCTCTGATCAGACAAAAGGCAACTTAAGCCTTATGAAATTATAAAACATATTATATCGAGAAAGCTTGAAATACCCACACATTAGAGGTATTTTCTCTGTCAAGCTTGCTTCCTCCAAATACCGCTGTATATTTCTCCTTCACCAGAACCTTGCCACAGTGATTTATACAGTGAGGAAAAGCAGAAGGCAGACTGGGACTTGGGTATGATGCTGTTCTTTTCAGTCTTTTTGAGAGGGGAGAGAGTGGAATCAGCCAAATCCCCTGCTTCACGCAAGCCAATGTTTTTAAAAGAAGACACTGGACTACACGCGTGTTGGAGAATATCCCTTCACATGTATTCTGAAGGCTGAATATGTAGGAATGGGAAATGCTCCACAACCCAAAGAGATTGCTGCCTTGGAGAAGCATCAAACTATTTTTTAGGTTGGTGTTCTAACAAGGGGAGGGGGAAAGACTCCCCAGGTTGTTTTCAAAACAGGAGTTAAATACAGGATTTAAAGAACAAGAAAGAATGAACATATTAAAAAATGACATTTATATTAAGAAACCATACTTAGCTAGAAAAGCACTAAATGATCTTAAATACACATTTGCTTCCTCTTCAACATGCTAGCTCAACAGAGGAGTGCTTTGAGTTACCTTCTCAGGGACATGTTAAATATATCATGACAGCATTAAAAAGGGTCAGTTCTGATTCAACAGGTAGGTGAAACTCTCCTGGAAAAAATTAATATGACTACATACAAGATCTGTTCTTCCCCCCCCCCCCCATTTCATGTGTTAGTTCATGCATATCATGCACACACATTGTAGTGACAAATAACTATCATCTTATGTATAGAAGGCCTTTACGTAAGAAACACTACAAAGTCACATTCAAATCATAATCCAAAACTTCTGCTGAACAATAACAGTTAAAAGTCTACAAGAACTAGAAAGACCTGAACTGTCATGCAGTCTTAGTTTTGTTGATTCACCCACCCACAGGCTGCAGACTATGCATCACTTCTCATACAAAGAAGACATGAAGATCTATGATTTACGACACAACATTAAATTTGCATTAGCTATAGAATAAGTTCTCGTCAATTTCTAGAGTAATGGTGCTTAGAATGAGGCTAATGCATTTCAAAACAGTTTACCCTGTCGTTCCAGCACGTGAAGGCAGGACCTTGATTTACCCGCAAGACACAATGGAAGTTCAGAAATACTAAGAATAAATTTGATTTTTTTGATTTTTGATTTCAGTCTTCCCCCAAACCCTGTGTTTTAAATTTAGTACTTGGCATACTTAACATCCAACTGACATTCACACTTGACTTCCACATACTCAATATTTCCTCAGACTATAACATTGGCTTTAAAACACACTGAAATATATTTATCCAATGCTCACCACATCACAATAACTAATAACTCATTTAACTTCAAGTTTTTTCAGCGAGGGACAGAATATTACTCCCTAGTTTTACATCCCTCGGCTTTAGTCTTAGTTTTAATTGCCTTACTCTGAAGATAATTTAACTTTTCTAGCTCCTCTGCATAATACAAAGGCCCATTTACGTCAGAGTCCAAGGTGCTGTTCTGCACACCATAGCTTCCCTTCACTGCGCAGTCTTGGTTCATCTCTTCAGCATTAAAAAAAAAGTACAGCAAAGATACAGGAGTGTTGCTTAAACTTATGTGGTAAGCATTGCTGGGGTCTCATCAGAAACACCGTAAAGTTCAGCAGGAACTTAGAAGCCTCATTATACATAAATAGACTTCTGTCAGTTAACTTGAACAATTTGGAAGTCAATTGGTGCAAGGACTGAAAGCAAGGCTTGAGACAAAAATGCAGCAATGAATCACACTTTTTTCATAAATAAGAATTCATTATTTGGAATTCAGAGATCTCTATAATAGCATAGCGCACACAATAATAACACAACCTTGTTTTTAGAGCACAGTTTCACAATACTGAAAGACAAGGCCAGTTCAAAGACACTAAAAACCTATCTATATGACACCACTGCAGTTCCACCACTGTATTGTAAAACGATATACTACTAATAGGGAACAAAAACACCTAAGCGAGAATCTAAAGAATTTCTCAACTCTTTCCAATGGCTGACTCTATATGGATACAGCCTTATTTACACCTTCTCAAAGAATTCTTCACAAGTTTACTAAGGTATAGACATTCACTTTTGTACACACTCATGCAGTTAAGGTTTTGCATCAATTGTGCAAGATGTTTTCCAGAGAAAGTACTACCTCATCCTTTATTGCTCGTGAACTCAATTAGATTGACTCTTGACCTGACAAACCCCTAATGCAAAAAAAAATAAAAATCCTAATGTGCTTCTACACTGAGAGCTGAACTAATCCAATATACAGCCACCTACTCAGTATGATCATACCAGCACTCATACAAATCCTGCAGTAATCTACTTTGCCCTTCTCCCAGACTAGTTGTATCAAAGTAAAAAGCCTTTGTAAGTATTTTTAACAGAAATCACTTGCTGAACTAAATTTGTCTTTGCCATTAACCTTGGAATTCTTATGTATTTACTCTTCCAGGTTGGAGGTTTGAGAAACTCCTCATTTCTTCCAAATTAGAAATTAAAAGAAAAAACTCATCCTACCATTTGTTTTACTATGTCCTTCCGCACACCAAAATATTTTGGAACTATGAAGGATTCCCCTGTCATTCCTTTTCTTTGCAACCATGTCAGCTGAAGCAAAATGGATGAGTGGGCAACTGATCCAGCAGCCTTGTGTCCAAGCTACAAGTCTGAAGTCTTGTCAAAGGCCCCATCCACCACAGTATATTAGATTTGATTTTTTTTTTTTATCCAGTTAATTACGCCAACAATAGAATATAGCTAATGCAGCAAGTGTTTCTTGTAAGGATTTGAGGCTGGCAGCACCAATATGTTAAAGCTTTTGCAACAGCTAGTTTTTATAGTAGAGCCCTAGAAAATGATGTAGTGAACTGCATCCTCTTGTTCACGTAAAACTGATGTTTCAACCTTTTACTGTGCTTAACATAGAGAGGAGATCTGTGTGAGGATACTGGAGAGCTGCCTCCCAGTATTGAAATATATTTTTAAATGAAATAATAGTTAGAAAAACTCATTTTAACACATTCAGAAACATGAAGACCAAGACTTAGTGGCCACAGTTAAATTTAATCAGAATCCACACTCCATTAGCAGCTGGAAGAGTTCCAGAAGCCGTCTGTGCCCTTGGCCATCTGCCAAGACCACTGATTGCATTTTAAGTCCCTTGAAATTACAAGGATGTATTTGAATATGACATTCTCCACTTTTGGTACAGTATTTACAATTTGCTCTTCTTGCACGTATAAAAAGTAGCTGTCTACTCACCACCAACACATCTGCATTTTAGACATACAGTTGGACATATTTAATGTCACCTACATTTCAAATGTTTGGCACCTTTTGCAGACATGCTACTAACCTTTGATTTCCAGCTTCTTGAACCATAGGAAAGCAAAGTACTAGTGATATCTAACACGAACAAACTATAGCTAGCATGCTAACTTGAACTCAAACATGAAATTTAACCCAAGAAGATAAAACAAAATTTCAAGCACTTAGCAGTGCTATGTACAAGTATACTAGAGTCAAGCATCAAAACTCTTGTCCAAAAGCCTCACTCAAGTCTAGTGCTCATCAGAGTCTCAACATGCATTAATACATTGTTCTTACAATAGCATTGTGCAGAAAATGCTGAAACGAGGAGGAAATATTAAAAATCAATCACAATACCTAAAAGTCTTATGCTACAACATCAAAATTAGATAAGCTAGTTTGGCCACATACAGAGAAAGCTGGGGAGTGTTACAACTCCCAGGAACATCTGTGTATATATACAGTCACAATTCTCTCTGGAGACCTTCAGATCATAGTATTTTATTGATCTAAAGTATCAGAGAACATCCAGGTTATGAAAAAAATAATCAAGGCACATAACCATGACTGAAACAACTCTTGCAGAAGCAACAGTAGAAGCAGGGAACAAAACTCAACTCCCCAAACACAACACTGGTTCAGTAGATGGGCCAGAATACTCTCAAAGTATTTGATGCACACATCCAACATGGAGTCAACTCAGCTCTGAAGAGTCTTCAGCCCACACTGAGCCCTGAATCATTAAAGAAAAGAAAGAGCTAGAATATTTGCACAAATTAGATGTATCAGAACTCATGCATAGCCTTGCATCAGGTCTTGAAAGCACATTAGCACGTAAGTATTACCAGGTGTCAGGTTTGATGTATGGAAATGTAATAGCATAAAATAGTCATTATCAGAATACCTGCTTCAAAATGAAAAGACTGCTGTACAACACAAGGCAGCACTACAGCGTTAATTTTCTCATAATCTCTGACTGTAGCTCCATGTCAGTCTAAGCCAGCTCAAGGGCAGGATCCAGCCTGTTACCCCTCTGGCACTTGACTGGCCCTTTGTTGAGCTCAGCTGGTGGAGGGCAACCCAACCAGTACTCAGCAGTTAGATCAGCTCCGGCTGTGGGTTTCCAGGCTTTTGCTTCACAGCTGAGCTGAATTACATTGTTTGCCACTTGGTGAGCAGGAACAGTCTCACCTCCTCTCCCCCTCTCTACCAACCCCTTCGATCAGAAAGCAAGTTGATTCAGCCAATGAACTCAGCAAAAATGAGAACAAGCCCAAAACACAGACTTTTTGCCAGATTAGTCACTGGTCTTTTAGCAAGCTGAATTGATTTACTGGATGATCAGACAAATACTAGAGCCAGCATAAACGAAGCAGTAGGAACTGGGCCTCCTTTTATTAAAGCTACAGACACAGTTGAGAATAGCTTGATCAGTTATTTATCCCTTTACCTTATACTACAGTGCTGCTGTATATATATACAGTAGTGCTGCTGAACTGCTGCAATTTGTACTGATGGAACAGTTTAGCAGAAAGATCACTTGAGAAAACAAGGTGAGAAACCCTTGAATTTGAGGAATGTTTTTTGATGGAGTGGCAGAGATAAGAAACTTAATATCAGTCTCTGAACAAAGACATATTAAAAGGGCGTGTTGAACCCCAGTAGATGCAGAAGAGAAGGTGTTTTTAGTAAGCTAGTTAACTACTAGATTTACTACACAAAACACAGCAGTGCACTGTAGCTGCACAGAAAAAAAAAAATGTCATTTCAAGTACAGTCCACTTACATTTTTGCCCAGGTAAGTATTATACCTGCTTGCTCAAGACAACTATAGAGTAGTACTTCTGTGAGAGTTTGCAAGCGTACCCAATATAAGTAAAGCTAAAACTGAAAAGCGTGAGGCTGAAGGGATGCAAGACACTAAACCCAACAGCTTGCTCCCATCATGAGGGGCACTGCTATTCCCTGCATCCTGCCAGGCAGTTCTGCCTGCTCTTTTTGCACTGGCTCTGGAATTTGTCAGATCCTACCAGAAACCAATTATTTAATTTCCTAAAAGTATCTCCTCCCAAGACAGATCTTTTTCCTGCTGAATTGAGAAGTTAAACAGCTTGGCCCAGGGTACAATACTGAGGACAGCGGGGAAGGAAGGAAAGAATAGGACTGAGACCAACAACTCCTGCTGCTGTGAAAGGAGGTAAAAGTGAAGTACCATGTTAAACTGAACACAAGTTTCAGTTATCCCTTCCAAGACTCCTTCTAGGACCATATAATCAGATTCCTCAAATACACGTAGATGCAAACAAGCTACTACAGCACTATCAGGCAAAATATTATTCAGATCAAGCATAAGGTGTCCCTCAGGGAAAATATTTACTAAGACACAACCCTAGGCTAGAAAGGGACACAGCCACAAAAGTGTAAGTGATACATATTCAAAAATAGAAGGGAAGAGTAAGCATGGAAAAAATGATACAACTTTTTTTCCCCAAGTTTAAGCCACCAGCCTCTGTGAAGGGAGAGAAAATAACACAGCACAGAAAAGGATCGGGTTCACAACTGGCTTACATGGATACTTAGCCCTCCTTCTGCAAGGAATCACACAGCCCAGCTCCCAATGGGCTATCTTGCCCAATAACTGCTCCTAGTAGTGCTTAAAAAGTCTATAAAGAAAAGTAATTTTGCTCATTATTTTAAAGAAGAGCAACTTGCTTCCCATCCCTGTCCTTTCCACTCCTCCCTTGCTGCCTCCAGAGAGGACTGATTTATAGCAGGAGATGCAGCTGCCCTGGCTGACCACCGAGCCACACTCACGCTGCTGGCAGAGGGGCTCTCTCAAGCCCAAGAGAAGGTGAGGTTTTAGGCAGGACCACCCCTTTGCACTACTGCTCCATCACAGCTGCCCACTCTGATGACAAAGCCATGCCTTTATTTAACAACTTGGCCAGAAATCAGAGAAACATAACTCTCTCCAAAACCACATACATAAACCCCCAAACAAAATCCCTCTCTGCACTAGAAAATACTCTTCCCCTTCCAGACAGAGAGGGAAGGTACAACACCAGCTTTAGATTTCTGGAAATCTTTGAGAGCATTGCATTACTGGCTTTGGGTTAGCTATTTCATGCTTCCTGATCTTAAGTACACCTTGGAAGGGAAGAAAAGAAAAAAAAAGGTAATAAATAGTTGAAATAGTTCATTAGTAAATCACTGTGGAAAGTTAACGAGAGTAAATGCCTTCAGTTTAATAGTGTTGGAACTAAGTGACACAGAAAATGTCACTTATGTGGAAGATGTTTATATTCACAGGAAATATTTTGAATTTCCAATAAAGCACTGCAACTGTTCTTCAGGCATAGCTTGGGTAGCTGAACATGATTAACAACACTGTGGAGAGTTTCTGTTGGCTGTTTGCTTCAAAGCTGAGTTAAGCTATCTTACACTATTTGTTTCATTCAAATTCGTGGTGGCAATTATCTTTCCAAAACTTTATAGACACTCACATAACAAACCACCTCTATGTGATCCTTGTACACTTTTAAGAGTGAATTTCACCGCCCGTAACCTGGGCCAGAATGACCAGCCCAGGACTAGTGCTCTACACTGGATTTGTTTGACTCCATTTCTACTGCTGTTTCATTTAGTACAGCTTTCCAGGGTGGGCACAAAGTTGTCTGCTCAGAGGAAGCTGTGAAACAGGTTGCTAGTGCAATAGCAAATCCCGCCAACTCCACCAGAAGCCCCAGTCAGACTCTCTAGAGCACTGTCCTCCTGGCATTACTTATGAAAATATATGCAAATACACAGGATCTCAAGGCTTTAGAACACACTTCATGAAGTGATAGGTTAATTGGGCAGGAAATCAGCTGTTCTGTCCTAGAAGATACAGTAAAATTCAGTGACACCAATCTTTTAACGAGCCTATTTCTAAAATACAAAAAGTATGAGAAAATTGCAAGCTCCCCTCAGTTATGCAGTGGTAGTGCTGTGACTCACTGCAAACTGTTTATTTTATGTTCAAGGAGTCTAAAACCTGAGTATTTTCATTCCTGGTTTGCCAGGCTTGTTGAAAAATGCTCTCTGAAGCCTTAGTTTGAAAGAGCTGTTATGGCAAAATGATCCCAAACAACATAAAAAGCAGAGGGTTGGACCAGACCCTTTTGTCCAATCTACTTCAAGCTCCACGCCATTAGATACATCTAAAAACTTGGCTAAAACTAACTGGAAGTTAGTTTTGTCAAACACGTGCATGTTTTCCGAAGAGTGATGAAGAAGTTTAGCACAAATTATAGAGAGATTGCTGTATGGCACAACTCTATCAACAACAATGCTACAACAGGGTTTAGCAATCCCAAACTAAATACATTTCAACAACGAAGAGATCTTTTTCATAAACTAAATACCTACATGGTTACTACCCACACAATTACATTTAAAGTATCTGGCATATCAAGCATACAAGGAGAGGGAAAAACATGACTACCCAGACAACTATTAGCTCATATTGCAATCTGGTATGGAAAAAATAGGGTGCATGGGAATCACATAGAAAAGCTTCAGATATAGTCTGTACTACTGGGAAACCTCCCTTAGAGTTGCATGGCAAGGGAGGTGGCACAATAACTTATAACAGGGTTCAGTTCCTTAGTCTATCAAATAAGGGGGAAATGGCATAAAACACAGCTAAGCAGGAATCTGACAAACCAATTCTGAGCTCAAATTAGTCAGCTAGGAAAGCAATAGGAAGTAGTGAAGAACACGTAGTTCACGCTTCACTACCACATCCCTCTGTTGCTTCTTTCATGTACTTGAAGACAGAACATTAAATTTCATTGTCTAAGTGATCCAAGCCAACTTGCACCACTATTTGAGTCAGTTTTCAGTAGCAGGTGAAGAAAAGCATGGAAACTTTTGCAGCCAAAATACTTGTCTAGGTAAAGAGCTATACGATTCTAGTCTTAAGAACTGTACACAACCAAATCTATGTTCCTTAAACAAACTGGGTTTATTTTTTTTAAATATGCTTGCCATGTCAGAAATGAGTCAGTCTAAGTTAACACTCTTCGAAAGCCTTTGACCAGTAAGTCCAATGTTCACAGCACATTTCAAACACACCTCCCCCTCCTGCCCGTTTTTTGAGGAAGAGGCTATATATGCGTCCATCAGCAATACACAGATGATCCAGATTCCTTCCTGTTTTGCTTATCAAGGGCAAGTACTGGTCAGAATAGAAGTTTAACTGAAGAACAAGCAAACTTAAAATATTAGTTACACACTTATATGTGACAAGTCTCCTGGATTATGTCTTCAGTTCAAAAAGGTGCCCCATGACACCACAAATAAAAGCAGGTTACCTCAGCTTCAGGTGTTATTTTCTACCAGCTGACTACAAGGATGTCTAGGAAGTAACACACATTGATTTAAATCATCACATTTTAATTCTACTTTGTAAATAAAGTAATACAGGCTCCCTTAAACTATGGATACAGTTTTAAAATTACTTTTAGCCTTGCTATAGAGATAAACATATGCACCGAGCAGCATACTTAACTGAATTACACCCTGCCAGATATACCCCATATCTCTATACGCCTCAACTCTCTCTGTTCTTAAACTTATTTTCTGAACTTTTGTTCAGCATTGCGCTGCCACAAAAATAGTATGGTATCCTATGACAAAATCAAACGAGGATTTTTTTCCTGTTCCTAATAACTCTTAAGACATTTTTAAAAGTGTTTTTACATGCCAAGTAACATAAGGATGGTTTAGCCAATTCAGAAACACAAACACACTCTCCAAACCACCCCTCATAGTATACACTTTACTGTAAAATAGTTAGAAACCTGTCTTCTCAGTAAAGAAGGATCTCTGCATTTTGAAGGGCATTTATAATAGTGTGAACAAGACCTCAGGCACATCACTCCAGATTAGCTGGCAAGAACAATCCTATTGTAAAAGTCACCACCACTCACATCCCAATGGACCTTCACCTTTCAGGCAAACAACATCACCACTACTTTTAGGCTCTTTCAGTAAATTCTTAAGTGCCCAGCCTTTAACTGAACCAAGTCACGTTCAACTAGAACATCTTAGGAAGTCATTCACAGGAAAATGAAAAAAGTTGATCATTTGAATACAAAAGCCTGGGAGATTTCCTCAACAAGATAAGAATATTAAAAAATCTTGCCAAATGACACCCTTCCAAGCAGAAACTTGTGATGTACCTTCTCTGAAAGATTCAGCAAGTACAAAAATAATATCTGAAGAGTAGTCAGCTTGAAGAGTGAAATAAAAACACTGACTACAGGTAATTGCTGTGCGGGGAAGAGGGGAGGAACCTAGAGGACAAGTGGTACAGGGAGATGTGGAAAAGGAAAAAATGCACGCCTATCCCACCATGAAAAAGGCACTAGCAAGATTCAAGATGCTCAAGATTTCCATACTGTTTTGCTTTGATGTACTGCAATAGAAGAAGCTGAGGACAGATAGACAAGGAGTTCAGGATTCTGTAAGCCCAGAGACATCTGAACCCTATTAATATCCCTGAGCCAACATAGCCCAAAGGACATTGCTCACTCAAACGAAATAACCAGCTACAACTGCCTGCAGCCATAGGAAGGAAAGAGAAAGCAGCATTGTTGCATCAGCTGAAGCCCAAAATAACAGCTGGAGAAAATGCTATATCAGGCACTCCCTGCATCCACAGAAAGGTGCAAGACGTTCTGAAAACAGTGGTAGCAGCGCTTTTTGCCAGCAACCTGGTACACGTGTTTGTCAACAAGCACTAAGACTGCTTCTGCAAATTAGTTTTACCACTCATCTTCTGTGGGGCCTGGGGAATATCCCAAGAGCTTTTCCTGTTTGCTTGGTCCTGTTCACTGTGCATGCACAGGAAAAGGCTGGTACACAGATCACACACATTGCAAACGAATCGTGAGTCATACTGAAAACATCACTAATCTGACAATTCTGCTTAAGACCTAAAAGAATAATTATACCAGAAAATTTCTCTTCAGCTCTTCCGTACTAATCTTATTATTACTGGAGGGGGGAGGGAAACGTCAAGAGCAGCAGGGAAATCCTAGTTTGCATCAGTCCCAAGCTGCTGCACCTCACTGAGCATCTGACATTGCATTTCAGTGCAAGTGAGTCAGTCCCGAGTCCTCTAACTGCAAGTTTGTGGTGACTGAGGAGGTTGGGTTTGGGCTTTCCAGTGAAGTCAGCTTGAGACTGCTGTCTTTGAGAAAGACAACCAGGGCTTTTCAAAAGCCATCTGTGACAGAATATGTTGATAAGTACTTCACCTTCAAGGCCTTACTGTAAAAATAATTATATTTCAAGAATAAGCCTTTAAATATTACTACTTGGAGCAAGCAGTCTCAGATATGTATTTTATGACTCAAAAAATTATTTGCATATCGTTTTTAAAACTGGAGTTACACATCTTTATGTAGGCTGTTTGAGTAAGCCTGGAAGATATCACACTTTTCTTTCAGGATTGGAAAAGGTACAGAAAACCCCCTAGAAACAGAATAGTACATAAGTACAAACTCCTGAGGATAGATCTGCCTAAACAGCATCTCAGAATTACACTGAAGCCAAAAGTAACCTTGTTTACCACTAGGCCTGTATTTTAAAAAAGGCAAAAAGCAGTATTAGGATCATAACTTCAAAACCTAAAAAAAAAATAAAAACAGATATCCTATTTCTCACTCAACTGCCCTCTCAATTTTTGATATTTTGCAATTTTGTCTCCCCAAACCATCTCTAGATTCAGATCAAAATACAGTCAGACCACAGCAGGAAGCTCAGAATTAGCAACCTTGCTTTTCTAAGGCTAATCTTGCAATATGTGTTCAGCTCCGGGTAACGATAACACAGATTTACACACTTTAAAGGCCCTGACAATTACATACTTAAAAGTATTTCTCTCTGAGCTCCTCTAGAAAGTTTTCTGTTAGAATCATCCAGAACCCACATCATAATGAGGGCCATGCCACACCGTAATGCCAACAGATACTCTCTAACTCCAGCGAACTTACATGGCTGAGAAAGAAAACAAGTGCACCAAACAAAAATACAACCAGCAACAGCACAACATCAGAACTAGTTATACCCTTGGTTTTAGTACCTAAGTGATTTAGCAAGGGTCTGCAAAATAGTGGGCAAGATGATCAAAGCAGAACTAAACTCCCCAAAACAGCTTTAAGTCTACTTTGCAACAGCAGATGCCACAGATGAAGGATGTTGTAACAGTCCTACTAGTTTAACAACACAATTACTGAAGCTTGGCACCACAAGCTAATCAGATATTGCTCAGTTTCAGTTCAGTATAATAAAATTGTTACTAAGGTAACAATTTG
Organism: Cuculus canorus; assembly: GCF_017976375.1. NCBI lineage: Eukaryota > Metazoa > Chordata > Aves > Cuculiformes > Cuculidae > Cuculus > Cuculus canorus. The sequence goes on from NC_071402.1 coordinate 141,498,211, forward strand.
ACTGGCCTTAAGCTAATCAAGTTGGGCATACTCCTCTCTCCCTCTTCCAAAAAACTTCCCAAAAAGCCAGTGACTGCTAGAGTCACAAGCTTGATATCCTATAACAGAGCATTTAAGATAGGATTCTCAAGAATTACTACTGTTCAGAAGGTCTTCCAAACATTGGCATTTACCTCTAAAAGATATGGAGGATATGGGCTGCTGTGGTATTAAACACTCTGCCCTATTCACTTCTACATTAGTTTTTCCTCTAGCACATCTCCCCAAATGATCTTACCACAGGAACAGATCAGTGCCAAAGAGTGGAAACAAGTCCAGCAGCCCCAGCTTTACCTGGCTTCTGTATTAGAGGCTAAGGTTCAATTGACCTTATGATGGCTTATACTGGCACTTCCTTACAAAGAAGCTATTTCGCCGCATGTTCTTTCTGCTGGCACAGCACACATTTGCATGGCTGGATGATCACCTTCGATGAACTATGGTCCATCTAAAAATTCCTCAGAATGTATTATTTTTGCTGGATTATTACTTTGGAGCTGTGTAATTACTAATAAGGAAAATAGATATGGCTGAATTTGTTAATTCAAACAATTTGTTAATTCAAACATTCGAACTGGAATGGCAGAGATTTGATTGACAAAATACAAACACAGGAACAGCAGAATTGTGAGTGACGAGACAACAGTTGACTGAGACACCAAGAGGGAGACTGGAAAAAGTGGAAGATTAAACAAGTTAGAGAACCATCCCACAGCTGCTCAAAGTCCCAGCCTCACCAAGGAGCTTTCTAACACCACCACAGAAGAGAAAGTGAATTTTTTTTAGTTTTGTCTTACAATCTAGAAGGATCATGAATATACTCACAGCTGTGTTAAGAATATTAAGGTTGCCTTGGGAACTTGCAATGCACACAGAAGAGCTGGATTAGACTAATTATCTTGCCTCAGTACACAAGGTAGTTGTTCACCAGGTCTGATGAAAATTAAGTACTCTAAAAGGTGCATGGCCATAAGTATTTCTACTGCAAAGTAGTCAACCTCCCTCTCTGAAGATAAAGCTAATGTTTTCTTTTCAGTTTGTGACATCCATCACTACAGCATTCAGCTACTTCAAACAATTTTCACAACACCCTTATTAAGCAATCTCTCAACACAAAACTAATTAACTTATTATAGAACAGCCCAGGCTCTATAGGAAGACCACGAGACAGATGTTCACATACCAAGCCACGTGCAAGAAGTTACCATCTCAACAATTCAAAGCTGACCCATTTCACCACATACCGGGATACAGACCATGAAAACAGGGTTTGTCATTACCATACCATAGCAAAGGCAGCAATTTCTTAGGCTGCTTCAGCTCTTTTGCAAACTGCAAACATGTGCTTTACCAACAGTGAAAACTATGAAGAGAAACTGTGACTTTTGTTAGGCATCTACATATGAAGCATGAAGTATAAAAGGTGAAAAAACATGCAAATAGTCCTTGGGAGTAAACATAAAATAATTATTTCATACTGGAGACCATTACTCACAACAGCATTTCAGAAGTCAGGAGAAAACGACGATGAACATGTACTTCTTTCAAGCTTTTAAAACCTCATAGTTCAAAGTTAACTAACCTTTCAAGAAGTCAAGGTATCTGTAAGCCAACTACAATTATAATTGAGAGCTTAGCTCCAGCAAGGTTACACTGAAGATCAATAAATAAAAGGTAGCTTCACTTTACAATTGTCATGAAGTTACCTAATGTACAGCTAGCCTATGGAACAACCCCACAGCACAAGACGTTTTCAAGGAAGAGCAGAAGGCAGCACAGTATAGCAGGAACCGCATAATGGGGTGAGTCAGTCATATTACACAAAGTTTGTGACCTTTAAACTACAGAAGGAACATCTACCAGTCTCTAGCCAATGGGCATAACACAAGTGTCTGCTTTAATGAGCAAGGAATTTGAAAATAACCCCCCTTCTAAAGACTCTCTCTTAAGGCATCTGGTTCAGGATACTCGAATAAGATGACTAAGTTGAGTCAGCAAAACAAATTTGTGCTGCCTGTTTGCTCTGCTGAACATCGTCCAGCCCTTCCCACTGCAGTAAATGAAATTCAGTTTCAAAAATTTATAGGCAAAAGATAAACCTAGTCTTTGCAGCACCTTATCGCGTAGAGCGGAAGAAACCACAGAAAATAGCAATGAAACTGCTGTAAGAGCTCCTTCCATAGCCCTTCCCACCTCACCCCTAACAGAAGCTATTGTGTGTGTCCCTTTCAATAGTTCAGAAGATATAAAATACCACTCCCACTCACAGCAATGTTTACTACCTTTAACTCAACCATAATAAATATTTACAATTTGTATTTTTACTAGTTCATCCTCTCAGTTGTAAAAGCAGTATCAAATTAATTTCTGCAGTACAGAGCTTGACACCCAACACCCCCCCCGCCCCCTCCCCGAGTTCTCAATAAACAGCTCTTCCTGTTCTACTTCCTTCTATATACAAACATCTGGGCCAAGTGCCCGGCCGACTTTATTTTAAAATAGTTCTAATTACTTTATTATCTGCTGTGTTGTAATAAATGCTTATTAATATGTTGTTTCTTCCTACTTCTTAGAAAGAGCCTTCTCCCATGTAGTCTACCATCACCTCCATTAAACAATGAGTGAGCTTCTTGGTTTTTCAAGCTCACTGTCACAAATCTGGAGTTAACCCTAAGATCAGTAACATTAGTTCACCTTTGTATCAGTCATCTTGAAAAGCTGCTTAGAGCACAACTGCCATAGTGACATTCTTCACCCACTACACACACCAGCAACAGAGTTGACAACGTAACTGATAAGCAGCCCTTCCTTTCTCAGTTTCCAACCAACCTGTTGTGCCAACAGCTGATGCCATGAGTCACCATTATAGCTCAATATCCTCAGGGTGTCACTAGTGTCATTGTCATTTAAGATTAAATTAAAAGTATGGGCCCAGAAGCTACCAACTCCTACAAGTTCACAAGAGATATCGCTTGCAAGGGTTTGGTTTTGTGGATTTTTCTCCACTCTTTAAAAGCAATTGACCATAAATGTAAGTCAATGGATTTTACTCCAGAGGGCATAACAGCTTTTCAATGTTTTAGGCTTCATCTTTCTAATGATCTACTCGGCAAGCTCCTTTCAGCGTCATTCTCCTAAACGTAAAATATTACAGGATGGGAAGTTCTTTGGAGAGAGCTTAGGTAAGTCAGTACCGAGGAACTCTACGCTGCAAACCAAGAGCATAAGCATTTACTTAAAAAGCTCTCCAGTATCGTGTTAAAACATAAGGACAGGCATGCGTAAATGAGCTATTTGTATACTTGTCAGGATACAAGTTTGTAACAGGAAAGACAAGTATGCTAGCTAAGAAAAAAACCAAACTGAAAATGGACAAGAACGCAGACATTTTATAGGTTTCTACAGAGATAGAGAAGCCCTTCTAGCACAATCAAATGTATCCTAGCATGTATGAGGGAGAAAAATGCATTTATTTGTCAACCTTATTATTTTTCCTCACCACTTCTAACTAGCAATGAGTGAATCCAGGAGTTACACTGGTGAACAGAGGAGTTCCACGGTTCTCACTCCTTTTATTATTCTGTCCTTGTATTGTTCCAGTTTTGTTAAAAAGATCAAGCCAGATTACTGCCGAGAGTGCAACAGTAGCATGAGGCTCACAGTGCCTCACGTGAGCAGTTGGAGAAAGTCCTGGAGTTTATTATCTGTTGAATCCTTCACCCACAAAGTACACTCTTTCTGCAATATGCTGGGGGTGAAAAAAAAAAAGTAATTTGATCCATGTATTCTTATTGTTCCGCTTGCTCATTAAGCAGCAAGCACCATTGAGAAGTCAGGCGCTGCTAAATTTTTAGATCAGCTTGTAATCATCCAAGAAACAGATGGCGATTACAGATTCCAGGGGTGGGGGGTGGTGATGTTTGGGTTTGGTTGTGGTTTTTTGGTTTGTTTTTTTTTTTTTTAACTTGCACAATATGCTCAGCAACTTCATTAGGCATTCACTCTCATCTCCTAAATATATGCTATTTAATAGTTGACACAGTAGATGAGGTCTTCAGCAGTCCATTTTTTAAAGTAATTTTGAAGTAAAGAAAACACTTTTATTAATTTTCTTCCACTTTTGTGGGTGATATGTTTTGATGGACCTAAGCCTAGTTCCCTATGAATTCCCAGCTTTCCTAACAAGCTTCTAACAGAAGCCTACAACCAACATGCTCAAGAGACAACTCACCATCATTGTGCCTGGCACGATCTTCACAGGCTGCAGGAAATCCACAATGTCTGCCTTTCATTTTTGGCACACTGAACAAGGAAGTAAGAGTTACTTCCAAAAGACTAGGCAAAAAGTTACATGCCATCTTCCTTTCTTCTCCTCCTTCCTACAGTTATTGGAAATCCACTAGCAGTGCCAATATGGAGGTAAGAACAAGGATGTTATTTACAACATCAGTTGTAAATGAAATATTACAGTTATGTTAACTAGCTAAAAATATAGCTTTAAGTCATAATAACCTCTGAGTTTAAATATTTGTTCCAGTAGCACAGCCAGGTTATCTTTGACACAGGGTAAAAGACAGAGATAAGATCAACTCTTAATGATGTAGATGCCTGCAATTTGCAAGCACTGGACAATTAGCATTCGCTGCTACAAGTCGTCAGTATTATAATCTCATCTACAAAACAGGACACAGTTGCTTTCCTGTTCACTTAGCAGAAAGTTTCTTTGAACAGCACGTACTTCAGCATACTAAGAAATGATTTCACAGCTCTCTGAATGTGAGCATGTATTTTCTTGCTTCTTATGATATTTAGGTAAAGTTTAAATGTTTTCTCCCTCACATGCCCTTCTAAGATATTTCTGAATTTGACTGCATAACCAAGAAGGATTTTGCATCAAGTACCTCCCTACTTCTACCTAAACAATAACTGAGACCACCAAAGCAACCTGCCTACAGCTTCTTGGATGAGAAGATAATTTGTAAGAACCTTGGATAATAGACACCTCCCTGAAGATTTCTCCCATTAAGAACTTGCACCTCTGCTTTAAGCCTGACTGCTTTGTGAAAAAAGTGCTCAAGATCTCCCTTTCTAGAGTCACATTTCCTCCTAGGAAAGGACAGTTAAGAGAACAGTTCATGTAACTTCTTCTTTAGATGGAGCATCTTCATACATTGCATTTAAAATCTGAAAATCCTCCAAAACTCACCTATCAAATATAGTGGTATTTTGGCCCCAAAATCAAAAAAGTTTGAAGGCCTGCAGAAGTATCTACTTTTCCCTTTATCTTCATCAAGTGCTTCCTTCCAATATATGCCACAGCCTGTCAGGAAAGCGGGAGCTGCATCTCAGCTTCACTGTTTCAATACGTACTTATCTCCCAAGATGGTAAGACTCAAACTGCTACTGTCTTGTTAATTGACATGCATCACGCTGGAAGTAGTCTTAAATATGATTTTTCAGATTACTACTCTATTCTAAGTTTATTTGATTACTATCATAATGAACTATGATCTATAATAATTTTCTAGTCTAACTTACTCTTACGGACTTCTGTGTATTTTGCCAAGAAACTTCACGCTCCTTAATTCCCATTCTTAATGAATCCACGTATGTAATTTGTATTTCTCCTGTTAGAAATTATTATTTGTAATAACAGAGTCCAACTACACTGAACACTAACTTGCATTTGCTGGACACAACCACATCAAGCGTAACAAACTGACTGGGTAAGCATCTAACAAAGGAGCTTGCAACACTTCAACACTCCTCAGTTGAGATGACACATGTTTAGATTTGGACGTAAACTTATTTTTTTTATGCTTCCTCATTCACAAGGATTTTGGTTCCATGGGGCCCAAAGCACTATTCACAATTACAGCTTGCAGTAGGTTAAATAAATGGAAGAACACTTGCAGAACACACAGTGGATACTCATGCCTACAACCAGCATATTTATACGAGCATGAAGCTGCATTTCTCCAAGCCTGGTGTATTGCAAAGCTTGCTCTTTGAGCCCCCCCCCCATCAAGAGGGTTTTAATTTACAATTATTAGTTTTATTTGCATGCGTTTCTTTACTACAGTTTCTAACAGGAACAGCTATGTACACCATAGTAGTATCTGACCGTAGGAGTCATGTACAGCATTGCATTTGCCACTTTTTACTTTGTTGTTATCTGCACAGCACCAGAGAGGTCTTTCCTCTGCAAGCAGTACTATTTCCAGTAGGAACATATGTAGCAATAAGCTGTTGCAACAGGAAGATCCGTCTTCCTCAGGGATCTTCTCCCTTGCCCTCCCCAGGGAGGCTGCCAATAGCTAGCACACTGCCATTCAGCAGAAGTCTCTCACCCTGTAATTATCAGCTTGCTTGCTTTCATTAAAGAGGCCTGTTTGGGAATTGTTTCTATTAACAATGCTAGCCACTGAAGAAGGAGGAAGAGAAACTCATGTATTTAAGCCCAATTCTGGCATATCATGCACTTCCACAATTAGAGATCTTTTTGCATTGTAGATAAATATCTGGTTTCTTATCAGTTCATGACACAGGATACCACGGCTGCCTGCTGACCTATAGAAAACGTGAACTCCTTTGTCGTGGTTTCCTACCGACTCCCAGGGCTATCTTAAGCAGACTATTTAACCTCACTAGAGCTTCTCCTCTGTCATCCACACCATACTGGTACGTGCAGTTTGAGCATTTCCCCCCAGACCATCACTCCAGGCACTGTGCTGTTAGCGCAGGTCTGACAGCGCTCAGCCTTGATGCTCAGCCTCCGGGCTTTGGGCAAGGTCTACCAAAACGTGCACGAAGAAAAAGCCCCACAGGATTTGGATGTGTAGGAAACAAAAGGAATACCGAGTCCATACTACAGCCTGCTCTGCCTGTTTAATGAAGCCGTTACAAAATTTGTAGTCTAATCTCAAATTGCACATAGACAATTATTCTCGCAAGCTCTTTAGTAGCAAAGATGTGACCTATACAAACCTAACATTTGGATGTACAGACTTTGCATCAATAAGAAATGAGAAGTTTCTGGCTTAACCGCCCCGACATCTGATTTTAGGGCATCTCTGGGCTCCACGCTTCTAACCCGCCCCGGCATCTATTGAAAGGCTGCGAGTCGAGCCCCATAACGCCCAAGCCATGTGACACATTCCCGGGGCTCCCGATTTCCCCGGTCACCGGGGCTCAGCAGCAGCCGCAGGGCGAGCCGGCACCGCGAGTGCTGCAATCCCGCCGCTTCACCGCAACGCAAACCGGCCCTCCCCCTCTCCCAGGAGACACCCGGGAACAACTCGGCCCCCGAAGCGCTGCTGCTGCCCGCACCGCACCCACGCGGGGGAGGCGGCTCCGCTGCCCGCACCGGCGCTGCGGGACACGGGGCACCGCGCAGCCCCAGGGCGGGGCGTGGAGACCTGAGGGAGCGGAGCCGCCACGCGTGGTGCCGCTCCGCATCGCCCCTAATCCCGCACTGACTCCCCCCGGCTCCGCATCGCCCCTAACCCCACACCGCCCTCCCCGCCCCGCATCGCCCCTAATCCCGCACTGACTCCCCCCGGCTCCGTATCGCCCCTAACCCCGCAGTGACTCCCCCCGCCCCGCATCGCCCGTAACCCCGCAATGACACCCCCCCCGCATCACCGCTAACCTCGCATGGCCCCTAACCCCGCACTGACCCCCCCGGCTCCAAATCGCCCCTAACCCCTTACCGACCTTCCCGGCTCCGCATCGCCCCCGGCTCCGCCCCGGCCCCCGCGGACGATGCTGGGAGGGCGCAGCGCGGCGCTTACCGAGTGGTTGACCCCCCACATGAGGACGCTGAGCAGCGGGTCGCTCGCCCGGAACAACTTCACTTTTTGCGCCACGAAGTGCTTTTTCTTGGTCTTGGTTTTACTCGCCATGACGGGCACGATGCTGCTGGGGGCCGCCATGGCGCTGCCGGTGGAGGCGGGCGGGAGGCCGGGGCGGGTCAGCGCCCCAGCGGCGCGGGCGGGCGAGGGCGGCGGGCGGCGGGCGGGCAGGCGCGGGGCTCCGCGCACATCCCGGCCTGGGCGCCGCTCGCGCGCCGCGGCCCCGCCCCCGCCGGGGGGAGCCGCCGCCCGCCACGCACCGCGCCGCCGCGCCCCGCCCACGCGGGAACGGCGGCCGCGGGGGGAGGGGACCCCGCACTCCCCAAGCAGGGGCAGAACGGGCTCCGAGCCACTGCGCGGGACGCGGTGGAGGAGACCTCTAAGATCGTCCCGTCCAGCCGACACCCGTCGCCAGCGAACCGTGTCCCCGAGGGCCACACCGACACGAGTGCTTGAACACCTCCAGGGATGGAGACTCCGCCGCTCCCCTGGGCAGCCCGTTCCAGCGCCTCACCGCGCTTTCAGTAAAGACGTTTCTCCTGATATCCAGTTTAAACCTCCCCCGTCACATCTCGAGGCCATATCCTCTCATCACTTGCCACTTAGAATCATAGAATGGTTTGGGTTGGAAGGGGCCTTAACGCCCATCTAGTTCCAACCCCCCTGCCATGGGCAGGGACACATCGCACTAGGTCAGGCTGCCCAAGGCCCCATCCAACCTGGCCTTGAACACCTCCAGGGATGGGGCAGGCACAACTTCCCTGGGCAGGCTGCGCCAGTGCCTCCCCACTCTCATGGTGAAGAAATTCTTCCTCATGCCTAGTCTAAATCTGCCCCTCTCCAGTTCATACCCATTGCCCCTAGTCCTGTCACTACATGCTTTTGTAAACAGTCCCTCCCCAGCTTTCTTGCAGGTGCCCTTCAGGTATTGAAAGGTCTCTATAAGGTCTGCTCAGAGCCTTCTCTTCTCCAGGCTGAACAACTCCAACTCTCTCAGCCTGTCCTTGTATGGGAGGTGCTCCAGTCCTCTGATCATCCTTGTAGCCCTCCTCTGGACCCATTCCAACAGCTCCATATTGTTCTTATGCTGAGGATTCCAGAACTGGACACACTACTCCAGATGAGGTCTCAAGAGAGGAATAGAGGGGCAGAAGGTTGAAGTTACCTCACTACAACCTCCTTTTAGGTAGTTGTTGAGACCAATGAGGTCAAGACGAAAACCAGAGAGAGATTGGAAATCCAGCTCGGCACCTGCCAGAGGAGGAAGGTGGTTCTCATCCCCTGCCCATTGCCCCACTTCCCACCCTCACACTCAACGCCAGGTCCTCTGGGAAACAAAACCTACCATCATCCAAGTCATTATCTAACTAATTGTACATGTCATTACTTTGGGCAGTTTTTATAATATTTACTCAAGCTTCCAGTTCCTCTCCCCGTAAAGAGACCTCCAGGAGCGAGAAGGGCTCCCTGAGGTCAGACTTGGCCAACAGCTCCTGACCTACCTCCAACCTGTGAGCAGAGCAATCTGTTTCAGCTGGCGTACAGTGCATACTGATAGCTCAGCCTCCTGCAGGAGCATGGCACCCCTATAAACTACCCTTGTCTGTTCATACCCACAGGAAAAAAAAAACATAAAATGTTTTTTCGCTGTCTCTTATTGCCACGCAGGATGTGGTCAGTCACAGAGAGCATCCTGCAAAAGCACATCTGCCCAACTCGGAAACCCTGTACACAACACATGCTTTCCTCCACTGTATAATGAGGGACCTTCAGGGTCCATATACACAGATAACAAAGCACATGCATCTTCTGTGCATTAACAGTATGTCACCCATCAGCTTCTGAATCATACAAACTGACCTGCCTGCTGTAGATCTCACTTTGTTTATTTGCTGATCATTCAGCAGGGTGACCACATCCTTATGGAGAAGCCAGAGCAGGGCTGCTCCATGAGGGTGAGCAAACCAGGACCAGAACAAACCAGGTCATCATAGTCCTGGCAGTGCCATCAGCAGTGGGGCACAGTCCCACAATGTCCACACACAGTAGGAAGAGTCAGATGCTGGCAGCAGCACACATCAGCAGTCCCAGAGAAGCTGAAATGATGAACCAGGTCCACCCAGGAAAGCACAATGTAGCCACAGTATCCATCCAGTATAGCAGTATGCTGACAGTATAGGTCCAAGGTATATCCAGAAGGCAGTGGTGGAGCCAGATATTAACTGCAACATAGCTCAGGCAAAGACCTATACTGAGCCCTTTTTGAGCTTATGGAGGTGCTGGGCAGAGGGTGCTGCCAGCTGAGGCTGCTCAGAGCTATTAAAATAGGTGCACTGAGGACCTGGCATGGGCTTACACATATGCTCATAAATTTAAAAACTTATTGCACCAAACACAATAGTTCCAGTGTCTCATCCTGTCCATTTCTCTTTTGCCCCTGCAATCTCCCTAGTAAAGTTATCTATCACGTTGGAGTCCGAACCAGTAGCGTTTAATCTCCCTCCTGCACAGAAGCAGTAACTGGGATTTATTGTGTGGTCCCTTTTCTGCATCTTATGGAGAGGAGGAGAGAATGGAGATGCTATATTTCATTTTCTGTAATATTTTTTGTAGAGCAAGGAGTTACTTGGGAGTTAGAGGCTCTAAATTGTAATTTTTGTCTTGAAAATAGATTCAACAACAACAAAATTCCCTTGTATTTCCACTGCAGTCAATGGAAGCAGTTGAATAGTCAGCACCTTTGAATAAAAGCAGGTCACTTAAATGCCTAAATATAGATCTGAAGTCAGATTTTTAGAAGAGTTCAGTACCCATTTTATTCCTTACGTTATGCTTAGAACATGACATCTGAGCACGGTACAATACTGCACACATCAACGTGACTAACATCTGTCACATATGCATCTTTCATCTTCTTTCTAGGGTAAATCCATCTAGTGAAGCATTTTGGTTTATAAATGTGTAATGAACAACATTTTGGTAGTTTATTCTAGGAAAGGCAAGTCTGATGAAGAAAGTTACTCCTTTTTTTATTTTGGGAGACTTTCTTGTTATCTTGGCCTAGATTCTAAACAGCTCTTTCCTACAAATATGAATCCTTACCGAGGAAGGTTGTTTTATCGGAGGGAAAAGAGATGTTGACCATAACCTTTACAGAAGAATTAAAATAAATCAAGGGCCTGGGCTATCTTCATGACAACATCTGGGGCAAATACGTGTCCTTTCCAATTTTAAGCACCAAGAACAGGATGGTTGCCTATACCCGTCTGCCCTGTAGTGACCATTGTGGGTACAGGTTTTCCACTAAATCTATGATGCACCTGCAGCTGGACACGGGTAGCTTGAAGAAATCCAATCCGATTACACTCACAGCCTGCATTCCTCCTTAGGAAATCTCTTTCTAATTGTGCTTCAACTAGATCTCCAGAGTCTTCCTTTCCCTTCACCATAACCCCAACTCTACCCCTTAAAATGAAACTAAACCAGAACCTGAGTCTGGGACCAGGCTGCTCAACTGGTGCCCATGTCAGGAATTTCCCTAGCCAAGTTCTCGCAGCCCGGAGTTTCCTTTCAAACCTCTTCCTAGCTCCCCTCCAGCTGGAGATCTTGCGGTTTCTTTCTCCCAGCTCTAACACTATCCTTGAGAGCAAACCTAATCTTATGCTAAGCCCCAGGCCAGGGTCCCCAGCCAGTGCCCACACCAAAGCGTTCTTATAGCCACGTTCTCCTCACATTCTGTTTTTCCTTTGGCATGTTCCCTTTTCAAGCTGTGCTCCAGCTACAGGTCTGGGCTGTCTCTGTCCAAATGCCTACACTAGGACAGATTCTTAGCTTAGCACCCCCAGACAGTGCTCTCAATAAAATATTCTCTCTGCCATGTTTTCTCTACCCCACACCCTTTCTTTTCATAGCTGCTTTCTAGCTCCACTACAGCTGCAGCTCCAGGCCCTCCTTTTCTAAAGGCCCTAAACCTTAACCCTCACACAACCATACGCTGGGCTTTGGACATGGCTCCCAGCCAGTGCCCACACCAAGAAGCACTTGCAACCAAGTTCTCCTTGCAGTTTGTTCTTCCCTGGGACAGTCACTTTCTGGCTCCAAGCCAGCTGCAGCTCTTGGCTCTTTCTGTCAACCATAACCTCAAACCTCACCCTAAACCTAACAGTTATTTTGAGCCCTAGACCGGGCCCCTCAGCCAGGGCCTCCACCTAAAAGTTTTTGTAGCCAAGTTATCTTTGTGGCCCAGCCTTTTCACCAGCAGCTGCTTTCAAGCCTCCCTCCAACTGGAGCTCTAGGAGGGAGCCCTTTATCCCTACACTAACCCTAACTCTCACACTAGCTGTATGCTGAGCCTCAAACCAAGACTGCCAAGCAGCATTCCAACAAAAAGTTTTGCAGCCAAGTTTTTCCTGCACCCCATGCTTTCTAGGCCCACACTGATTGTTCTCTCGTCAAATTTAACCCTAGCTGGAATTCCAACCCCAATGGGATGCTGAGCCTGAGACCAGGCAGGTCTGCCAAGCTCTCATTGCAGCCTAGATTTCTGTTTCAAAGGTGCTTTCTGTCTCTACTCCAGCTGGAATGCTAGGCACTCTCTTTCTCCTAGGCCTAACTCTAACCCTGGTGTAAACCTAACCATATGTTGTGATTTGTCCTAGCCCCGCCTTTTAGTGCCCACACCAAAAAAAAATTCTCCCAGCCAAGTTCTCCTTGCAGCCCAGCTCCTTTCTAACCCCACTCGCACTGCAGCTCTAGGCTTTGTCTCTCAACCTCAATCCTAATCCTGGCCATATCAATACATCCAAACAAAGGTTTAGCTTTGGACTAGAACTCACTAGGGCAAATCAAAAAGTTATAGCAACTAAATTCTTCTTGCAGACGGCATTTCCAGTTATCCATTCCTTTCCAGTCATCCATTCCTTTCCAGTCCCACTGCAGCTGGAGCACTTCGGTCTCTCTCTCAAACCTAACCCTGACTTTAAGGTCAACCAGCGGCTAAGCCCCAGACATAGGCCTCAGCCAGTGCCCACAGCAAAAAGTCCTTGAAGCCAATTTCTCTTTGCAGCCCACTCTTCACTTTGACAGCCCTCTTCTAGCCCCCTCCAACTGCAGTTCTAGCCCTTCTCAACAGTAGCCCTTACTCTAATCCTGAAAACAAACCTAGTAGAACACTGAGCCTTCTTCCACTGCCTATGCCAAAGGGAAGCCAATTTCCCCTTGCGGCTTTCACTCCTGATAAGCAGATTCTTCCCAGTGCCACTGCAGAAAGAGTACCTGCCTCTCTTTCTCTGAAACACCACAACAAAGAGTACTCTCAGGCAAGTTATCTTTTTCCCTGCAAAGCACCTTTCTAGCCCCTCTCCTATTGCAGCAGTATTCTTTCTCTCAACTCAAACCCTAACCCAAACTGGCAGCTGAGCCCTATCCCAGCCCCTTCTCAGTGCACACACTAAATTCTTACAGCCAAATTCTCCTTGCAGCCTATACTTCCACTTCAATCCCCCCTTCTAGCCCCTCTACAGCTGTATCTCTAGGATTCTTCCAACACAAACCTTAACAATAAAATTAACTGAAGGCTGAGACCTCTCAAACCCATTCCAATTGTAGCTCTAGTCTCTCTCTTAACCATATCTCTCATGTGAAACCGTATGCTGAGACCAAGCCCCCCAAGGAGTGTCCCACCAACAACTCCTCCTAGCTACGTTCTCTTTGCAACCCATCCGTCCTTTTTACAGCCTACCCCCAACTGGAGCTCTTGGCTTTCTCTTTTTCTCAGCCCTGTTACCATAGGGTGAGCCTTAGACCAGGACAAAGTATTTCCCCTTCCAAGTTCTCTCTGAAGCTCCTTTGTAATGCCATTCCAGCTGCTGCAGCAGTTTGCCTTCCCTCAACCGTAATCCTAACTGTAGCCCTAATCCTCCCCAAAGGCTGCACATTGGACAGGGGCCCCTTCCAGCCCTGACACCAAAAACTTCTCTTTGTAGCCATGTTGACTTGGCAGCCTGCCCTTTCCTTTGGTGGCCTCTTTGGAGCCCTCCCTATTCCAATGCAGACTGGTTGTGTTCAGAGAGAACTCACAGCCCAGGCATTCTCTTTGTTCCTTTATGCCTTATGGACATCTTTGTGCATGTGTGAGGGAGGTTTTATTCATACAGCCTGCCATAACATGAAGGTTATATTTCAGTCCATTAACAGTTTTTCCTAGCATTATGCTGTAAGTATGTGTTGCAGTCAGTAGTCATGGTGCATATACAGTATTGGGATGTGAAAGACCTTCTGACACAGTATTGAAAAACTCACCAAGCTAAGACCAAATCTGCTACAGTATTACTTGTAATGCCCACAGAGAGACATTTTTTGGGCAATGTATCTCCACAACTGCATTCATGCTGTATTGCAGGCAAAAGGGCTTGGTTAACTTCACAGATAACCTGTAAGGAAACTAACTTAGATGCTGCAATGATGGTCCATGCACAGGTAGGATTCTGAAGGGCCAAATTATGACAGTACAACCTCTTCTGAGGTTGCAGTGGGTACTTAGCTGGCTCTCAGAAGCCTACTCAGGAACTGTAGGTTTCAGTGGTCATGAGAACACTTATAAAAATAAAAGAGATTAATTCTCTGACTTACTGCGCATGTCAGATCCTGATTGGCACTTCCTACTCAACTTTAAAGAAATCCACCCCCCACAGATATACAAGCGTTTTGAGACTCCTTCAGTGTGTTCAGAGTTTTCTGATGACTTAATGTGAAGCTTTTGTACTCCACAGTCTCTGAATAGCAGAGCACAGTCAGAGTCAATTCATAGTGCTTGGAAACTTTATTGTATAGGTGTGATATCACCAGTGGAGTAAGCTGATTTTTTTGCAAGCACAGTGTGCTCTGACTCCAATGAAGCAGTTTACTAACCTTCATGGTACTGAGCATATTTGGAAGTGCCAGTGGAGACTGAAGATCCTCCAGGCTTGTAACAAGTTGCAAAATAGCCTTGGGGAAAACTAATTTTTTTTTTGTTTTTCCTGTCTGCTTCAGGGTTCTTTTCTGCCATTGGTACTAAAATTTCTTCATTGTCCCATTTCTGATGCAGGAGGCTCTCAGTCGGAAGCTGGTGGCTATGGGAAAGAAGAAAGCATGATCAATCAAAACTGCACTAACAAATGGCTGTCCTTGCTCAAGTCCATCAGTAGAATAATTAAAACATGGGGGGGAACTCCCTTGAATTTCCTGGGATTACCATGACCAGCAAGCTCATTTTTAAAGTGTACTTGCTCTTTTTGATGCTTGCAGCAAAGCTTTGTTTAGCTTCTTTGTTTAAGCATAACACTTTCTAATTTGTTACTTTATTCCAGTGTGTATGTGAATGACTTTGTTTCACTGTCATCAGGAGCAATTCTTCTGGTGTACTAGGGTCTCTAATTTTAAGGAAAAGGATATCACATAGTTTGTAAGTGAGGCTTTGCCTAGCTACTGGAAGGTAATATTTCCCTTTACAATTATTTTCTGCAGCTGCAAAGAACAGAAGGCCCACAGAGTTTCCCTGGGCCAACTGCCATAGAAACTAATTTCAGCTAAAGCAGACTCATAAATTGTTCCATTGCTTTATAAATTGGTCTGGGCACATGTCACTTCAAGCCAAGCTGGGTTACTTTAAATCTAGCCTGCAGTTCTAAAATACTGCCACTTTTTTGAAGAACATGTCTTAAAGACACAATGAAAATAAATAATATCTGAAGTGAGTTAATCTTCTGCAAGAGCGTGAAACCTACAAGGTCATCAAATTATTAACCATTTTATTGGAAATACATAATGACTAGACCAAATATTTGGAAGACAAAGCATTTCCTTCATTTGCAAAACAGAAGCGGAAAACCAGAAAACCAGTATCTATTAACGATTTAAAATGCAGACTCCTTAATTGCGCTGTATTCAGTAGAATAAATACAATCTGTATGTGGGAATGATTACTGGCAGAAAGCATTGCCTGCCAGTTTTCAGATGTGCCATCAAGAGCTATAGGAGCCACAGAATTTCACATTATTAGAGAAGATTCCAAACAATCTATGAAATGAATTTTAAAATACAAAATCAAATCCATTAAAATTAATTTATAGAGATACATGTAATAATTTCTTAAGCAGAAAAAGATCCTGACATTTCGTTTTAAGCACTACTAGTTACCTTCTGTTCCTCTACAGGAAGCAGAGTACAGAACCAAAGGCCTGCAAAGCAACTATCAGCCCCAGTTAGAGACCCAACACCTAGCCTAAGTGGTACTTTCTTTTTTCCTTTGCTTGTTTTTTTTAAAGGGTGAAAGACTATGCACTCCAGTCTAGGCTTGGGAAATAAGTACAGCCCAGCATAGTTTCTTTGGTCACATCCTAAAAGGAGTAGAAGCCAGGACAGCTTCTTTCACCTTGTTCAACTCCCCATAAGCAACCCACATAAAAGTCTCCCTGCTGCCAGTATCCAGCAGTAGCAGTGTCCATTTTAGTTCAAACAAAGTCAATTCTCCCCAAGCAGAGAAAGGCTAAAGCCCAACTATCCCACTCCCTCTGGGGCCCTCCACTTCCCTTTTATGACTTCCCCCACTTAGGCAGCACAGCTGTCAGTTCCACCTCCCAGCAGTTTAACAAGCCACAACTGCCAGGTTTTGCAGCTTATATGGTCTTTAAGGGCTAACCTTTTTTTTTTTCTTTCCCTTTAGTGAAGGCTTTTAACCCTTTCTAGGTTCACAGAGACTACAGCTCAAACTTCTGAGTTGTTTGTATGCAGCTTTCTAGAGCGGCTGGGATTTTCTAGTGTCTGTCTGTTGATACGAACTCCTGTTTTATCAGGTGTAGTCAGCTAGGAAATTGCAGAACTGTTCCTGTACACTCTTGCTCCAGCCGACAGGTTAGAGGACAGTATATAAAGAATGTATAATCCTTTTTCCCTCAGAAAATAGATCAAAATTAATAGATTTCACAATTAAAATTATGATACTTCATGAACAGTATCAAATACATGTAACCTTGATAAGGACGTTCTGTACATACATCTTGCTTACTCTTCAAATTGAAAGGCATTTTGCTCAACATCAGGTAATAAATGTCACTTTGAATAATCTATCAATTGCACTTGGGCCTGTCTAAAAGCTGATCTTTTTTCAAGATATGCTCTTTTTCTTATAGAAAAGAATTTAAGCTTTCCGTATTTGGTTTTAATAACCTTTAAAACATAAAAGGATGTGCATCTTAATAATAGACTGAGCAATAAAATGCAGTATTTAATTTCTTTAATTGCACATCTTTTAATAAAAAATGCTGAGCTCATTTGGTAAAAAACAGTGTAAGTCAAAAGTTCCTCTAGCTGTTATTTTTATTATTTGTAAAATTTCAGAAGGATTTTGCTTCCTGATGCAGCACTTCAGCAGCCTTTTCAGTTTGTAGCCCAGAGATATAGCTTTCTTTGTGTATGCCTTTTTAGTGTTTCTTGCTTACTGTGGTTAATCACAAAAACTACAATAGCTGAAGAACTGCTAAAGAACTACAGTCCTTCCCACATGTTCTAATTTAGACGGCTGTCACTGTTACCAAGGGTTTTGTTTTAAGAGCGGGTTATATTTGTGCACCCTTTCAATGTTTCTTGAGTACTTTCTAGCATTTTTCTTCTGGAGGCATTGAAAAGCTACACTAATGCTGATTAGGTTACCTCTGCAAAGGTCTCACGAAAGTCCTTGAAAAATAAGATACAGGGTTTTCAAAGCTCAATTTACAAAAACATCCTTTTGTTTTGGATACCTCTGTTTGGGACAGAAAACATCAGATACCCAGACCCTAAGCACTGACAACAATAACTGAATCTTGAAGTTCTAGCAACACAGTCTTTGTGAAAACCAGGTCTCACATATGCATATGTATATACATATACATATACATATACATATACATATACGTATACGTATACGTATACATATATGCATCATCCATTCCAGTTCTGAAATCTGCAAAGGAGGAAATCCTGCAACCTTCCCCTTTTGGGGTTGGGTTGTTCAGCCTGGAGAAGAGAAGGCTCTGGGGAGACCTTATTGTGACCTTTCAGTACTTAAAGGGGGCTTATAAGAAAGATGGGGACAGACTTTTTAGTAGGGCCTGTTGCAACAGGACACGGGGTGATGGTTTTAAACTAAAAGAGGGTAGATTTAGACTGGATATAAGGAAGACATTTTTTACATTGAGGGTGGTAAAACACTAGAACAGGTTGCCAAGAGAGGTGGTAGATGCCCCATTTCTGGAAACATTCAAGATCAGGTTGGATGGGGCTCGGACCAGATGTCCCTGCTCATTTCAAGAGGGTTGGACGAGATGACCTTCATGGTCCCTTCCAACCCAGAGCATTCTATGATTCCAGTATTTGACCACCTGTACAGGGGAAACATTTTTCCACATATCTAGGTAAGAATTCCCCATGTTCTGACTTATGTCTGTAGCTGCTTGTCCCATCACTGAGCACCTCTGAGAAGAACCTCGTTCTTTCTTCTATATGCTCCTCTTTCAGTAGGTACCTCCTCAGTACTTGAAGGCAGCAAGTAAGACCTTCCCTTTGCCTTCATTTCTCTGTGCTGAACAAACCCAGATCTCTCAGCCTATTCTCACATAGCATGTCTCACAACACCATAACTATCCTGGTGGCCCTCCAGTGGGCTCCCTTCAGTAAGTCAGTGGCTTTCTTATCCCTGGTACCCCCAAACCGGACACAGCACTCCAGGTACAGCCTCATAAGTCTTGAATAGAGGGGAATAAAGATTTTCCCAAACAAGGGGCTACACTTTTGCTAATATAACCCATTTATTCTGTCCCAGATACAAGATCCCATATTCCATTTGCGCCTGTTGAACTTCATGAGTTTCTGTCAGATTGTTCTGTAGTCCATCCAAATTCCTTAAACAGCAGCCCTGTCCTCCCAGCGTAACAGCTGTTCCCTCCAACATCATATTGCCCACAAACTTGCTGAGACTGCACTCCATCCCACCACCCAGGTCATGAATAAAGGTTATTAAAACAGTGTTAGTCCCACTATGAATCCTTGAGGGACACCACTTGTTCACCAGTTCTGTTTCATATTGTTGATTACATCTCTTCAAGCACAGTGGTCCAGCTGATTTTCTGCCCATGTTATCATCCACTTACTGAGTCAATACCTCACTAATTTGGCTAGAAGGAGCTAATGGGAGACCATATCAAAGGCCTTGTCTAGAATCAAAGTAAACAACATTCAGTGCTCCTCCCTTCACTGCAGAGCAAGTCATCTCATCACAGAAGGCAATCACGGTTGTTCAGACATAATTTGCCCTTGATAATTCTGTGCTGGCTGTTCCAAATCACCTTCTTATCTTTCCTGTGCTTGGAAATAGCTTGTTGGAGAATTCAGGCCATAACATTCCCAGGAAGTGCAGTTCAGCTGAGTGGCCTGTGCTTCCTCAGATTCTCCTTTGTGTCCTCCAAGATAAATGTGTGTTTGCATTCTTTCTTCTTTATGGCTTGTTTGTAATATATTACTATTTCAATCAACAAAAAAAATGACATCTAGTCCCTAATATGTTATTAGAGGGTTAGAATCTATCAGGGCTCTCCATTTACCTTAGGCAACAATCTTGTTTAAAATTCTTTTGATTTGCCTAACCAACACTTATTTTCCAAGAAATATTCTATAAGAAAATAGAAATTAGACAGTCACTTCCTTTAATGTATTTTTATTACTGGAAAAAATCTTTCCTGATGCCAATAGGCATTTAAAATATTATTTTATATAAAATAATTGTGAATAATCACAATAATCAATTGTGAATAATTGTAAATAAACACCAGCATAGGAACACAGAAAAAACCCCAAATAATACAAAGAACTCGTCCATCTTAACTGCTTTGTAATTACCACATAAAATTCAAAGGGCTTCGCAGAAAATGAAACTCATTTCTCATGAGAGCAGAAGGGAGGATGGTGTAAGAGCTGCTTAGGCACAAGGCTGAAAGAGATTCTAGTGACATCTCCAAGAAACTGCATAAAATGCTGTAGGCCTGAGCAAAGAGAAAGTTTTTTGCATGGTGATCTGTTGCAAATCTGAGATTGGACTCATCTTTGTTATGATTAAGCAGCTGCAACACAAGACCACCATTGTTTTATGTGAAGCAGTGGTAATGGTTGAGTTCAGTGCGCTAAAACTCTTGCATCCAGTAGCTGTTTGATATATATGTGTATGAGGCCGGAGCCACACAATTCTTCTTTGTTAATGTTTTGTAATTAAATGAGCAGTGTAACTTTTAATGTAAATAGTTACACAAGTGCAGAGGTGTTTGCAGCTGCTTGTACTAAATAGTTTTACTAGCAAAGATAGGTTATTTCCTGTTGTTAGGAGAAGCTGCTACACCACAAGATCTCCTTTGTACACATATGCCATCCTCTACCCTAAAAGATTGCAGTGCTTTGCCCTTTCTGATTTAAAAAAACAGATTAAACGAGTTAATTGCAGCTATTCTAGAGCTGAGAAGGTGCCTCCTTGCACAAGTTTTCTTTCTTGGAAAGCTTTAGCAGTGGAGGTGGCGCTTCCTGGCAATCACGGGGATGATAAGATACTGCTCAGTCTGCGCATGTGGCTTGGTGTCAGTAACCAAAGTCCTGGTATAAGATCAATTAGTAGAGATTATTAGTGGTGTTCAAACAGTGTTATCTGTGTGTAGATAAAGCTTTGATCATCCTATAATGTCATAGAAAACTTTGTAGCAGTCTTCAGCAGCACATCTCCCATGTTTGTTATGAGAGCTAACAGGCTTTAGGTTCTCTCAGTTTCACTAGGGAAAGATTGTAATTTCTAGGAATTCAGTTCTGGAGAAAAGCAGTGGTCCCATAGTGAAAACAGAGCCATTCTAGGCAGGAGCCCGATCAGTTTGTTTGCTCCAAATTGATTGTGTTACATCACTACCAAAAATTATTCAATATCTAGTTGAGGACTTGGGAAGGCAGGTACGGCCAGGGCTAGGGCCAGCACCGCTTACATTGCAAGTACTGTTTTGTAGTAAATGAAGGTAGACTTTCCCAGTTCTCACTGGTGATAAAAATATGGTCAAATAATATGAGCTGTGTTTTGTTTTAAATTTAGTGACAGTATATGTATATGATTTATAATAGCTTATATTTGGTTATTAGTGTATTCCACATTGGTTTTTAAATATTTTTCTTAGCTGCTTTTTTTTTTGTCAAATGTTCAAGAATCCAGTTTGTATTTATTTTGCTTGAGAGCAAAATCTAGCAGAGAGTGGATGTACAATAGACATTACACAGTGGAAGGCAGGTTATAGAATTATCCAAGCAAGTTACTATAGGCAAAACTGAATGCCTTTCCTAAGCACAGAACACATCTCAACCCCAGCTAGCTCCTTTTTCTCACATAAAAAGGCATAGTTCTTTTAAAATCAAAGAAGTTACAGTGATTAATACCAGGAGAGCATCTTGTCTGTGATAGTAGGCTTGGTGATTAATTCACTAGTCGGGGGGGGAAAGGAACTGGAATCACAGGTGAACAACTGATGTGTGACCAAAGCTCTTTCTAAAGTATATGGTTTTACATGCGCGAGGTGGCAGAAAATGGAAGCAGAAGAAGATATACCACAAACCACAGCTAATTTGGCCCTCAACTTTCTTAAGCTGTCACTGCTTCTACATTTGCAGATGAAGTTGCAGCCACATTTCCTCTGCAAGGCAGGCAGAAAGGACAGATGAGAAGGTTGCAAACTGCAGAGTAAGTGCAGCACGGCAGGAGTTTTCACGTTGATATAAATGGCAGCTCTTTGATGTTAGGTACTGCACAGTCCTGCAGAAATTGAGGCAGAGTTCCAATCCTGTGTTGAAGAACACAACAAGGTAGCCAAGAGGCTTTGTTTTGCTTTGAAGCAAGGATGAATAAAAACTATCTACAAATGAAATATTCATGTGTTCCACTGTGGGTTTTTTTTCAGTTCCTTGAACAACTATATCTTGATTTGAGCTCGAGCTCAAGCTCAAGAAAAGTCTTTCACTACTGCCCCATGGTAGGGAAGAGCTCCAAGGCCTAAAGGCTGTTCTGAATGCAAGAAGCAGAGTATTGATGATGCTGGATCAACATCACACTTACTGTTGCAGACCCTACTTCTCAGTTTACAACTAACATTTACTGAAGGAAAATTGTCAAAACAAAAATAAAATTCAGATGTACATAAATATTTGAGATGGGGAAGGAACCCATTTCCATGCTGCTCACAGTTTGCAGATCATATGGTTTCTGCTCAGATTCCTGTGGAGAAAGAGAAGGAGGAAATAAAACCTGTGGCAGATTGTGGGGTCTCTTCTATTTCCAAAGCAGAGAAAACTCCAGTAAATATAACCATGTGACCTGATATTTGTGTGATCTCTTCTCTATTACTTTAGCTGCTGAATATTTCAAAGGAGAGGTTTTAGCCCTTCTCGCACACAGCAAACAGGTCAGCTCTTTTCACCAATCGGCAGGCAGAATCCAGTTTTCAGGATCGTTATCTGACTACCAAAGAATAGTGTGAAGACACCATTAAAAAACTACAAGAAAATATTAATCCTTGTCACTTATTGCTTGCACAACTACACAGACACACATACACAAATATACCAGTCTGAAAGAAGGACTTTTGCAGGACAGAGCTGACAAAAAGGGAAATGAAGGAGAAACAGTGAATAATGAAATGAAAAGAGAAGGAGGAAGGAAGCAGTGGGTGTTTTCTTCCCTCTCCTACACACTTCTTGTGATGAGAAATTTACTTTGGAGGTTTAGGTATCAGATTAGATATTTTAAAAGGCACAGCAGAGAAAGCACGAATGAGACTGATCTCTTGAAACAAGCTTTACTTTATAAATGAAATCAAATAGCTTCTGCTGGGACAGCAAGTCTCATGAAGTATGCCATCAAAGTGACCTACTCTGTCAGATAGCAAGTCATGTTTCCCCTTTCTCTCAGAGAAAAGAAACAATTTGTATGACATATCAAGTCAGTATTCTATTAATTTGCTTTCTCATCTCTACTACTGGGATATTTTTTATTGGTTACCAGGTTCCTCGTGACTCTGTCCTTTGTCATGTTCACTGGCAGAAAGTAGCATTTGCTTGAAACAAATCTCTCAAGAGATGTATTTCTCTAGGCATTTCAATAAGTCTGAAGTATTGTTGCCTCTTAACAGTCTCTGATGAAAAGTAGGAAAAAGGCCAAGTCCGACTAACTTTTGCATGAGGAACTATTTAAAAATACATGTAATCTTTTGTACACTAACCTGGTTTCCCTGAAGAAAATATTTGTGTGTCAGAGAGCATAAGATACAGTAAAGGAATGGTCCCTGTTGTGCTTAAGCCTAACAAACTGGGCAGGGAAATGCAATCCCCTCTCTTCCCTACACAGAGCGCTACACTGGTCAGCTCTTCATTATATTTTAGGAGTATCACAGACACCATCCCCAAGTCGCCATTCCTTGACAGTGCCTAATGTCTAGCTTTAGAGCATCCCAGCTGATACACAAAGAAATGACATACTAAATTCCTAATATTCTTCCAACTACCACACCCACTAGTTAGTCAATAATAGTAGTAATACTTAAATAGCAATTATGAATATAGTAATAGTAAAAATTGAATATATAAAAAAATAATTACAAAAGTAGTTGGCAGTTTATAGCAGAAAGTGAATAATTTCCCTGTACTGAAGCCCTGAGATTATCCCCACATTTAAGTGTTTTAAGAATTATGCTTTAACAGTTGTAAGCAATAGTCTAACAAAGTGGATAGATAAATTAAATATAAGGTGAATATGGGATAGAGATGAAGATTGACAGACATTTAAATAACTTGAAAATAAGGAGGTTACAGTTGATGGCTGAATTAGTTATAACTCCAGTTTCTAAAAGCTCCACCACTGTCCTGGAGAGTTTCATAGCTGGTTTCTACAGGAGTGGAAAATTTTGGTTTTAAAATCTCATCCTGAAAATTGTCCATAAATATGGAGACTTATTTTCCAGTATTTCCAAGTCTGTCAGGTTTAAAAGTAATGATCAGCCTTAGAACTCAGCCTCCAATTTGAGGATTTATTTTCTTTTTTTTTCTCTCATCTTATTTCTGGTACTAAAACTGCAGCAGCACCAATGATACCCTCATTGCCTTCACCTGGTCAACTGACTGGGTTGGGCCTTGTAAAGAGTTTGGCCTCACGTAAAGTCCATGCCACAGTCCTTCTTCGCTGCAGGTGATAGTGAAGCACTGTAACAATATTTTAACCACTTCAATAGACAGTTATCAAACCAAATGTATGTAAAGGAGGGAGCTGAGGAGAAGTATCATTGATGATATATTTATCACCAGAGTATAAGTGCACTCGAAAAACATTTAGATAAAAAGAACTAACTGAAAAACAGCTATTCTACAGTAAAACTACTTCAAGCTGATACCTAGAGAGAAGAAAATGTGCATAATGACACCTTAGTACTGGTTCTTTTGATTTTCACTCAGGAGAAACTCTAGTTGATGAGAATTTTGACCAAAGAAGCATGAGACTGCTTGGGTGACTTGGGATCTACTTGCATTGGCACTGATAAAAACATTTTTGACTTGGAAGCGAAAATGAATGGATTGAAAGAAAGGCCATAGTCCAAAAGGAAGGGAGCACTGGAAGTGGTATGGAGTCATGTACACCTGAACCTGAGTGCACAGCAGATGACCATATCATGGAAAACTGTTGCAATGAGAAGAGGAAAAAGAGGGAGAAAGCCACAGACAGACTTAATGTCTGAAAAGAAGTGAAACCTTGCACCTCCCACTTCTAGGGCTATTTTGGTCATTCTTAGTTTCCTGATAGAAATTTCCAATATTGTGGTCCTTTTCCAAAATGGACATTTTGCCTGCTGGGCTTTGTTCTGCTAAGAGAAACCTGAAGTTTCAGCTATTGGGACACATGCATCCTTTCCTAGGCACAACCTCTTATTTTAGGAAAGGTTTTATAAAGTATCCCGAAGGAAGTTACTGGTATTATTTGACATTTATATATCATATGAACTTTTTAAAGCAGGGACCAACTGATAGCTGACTTGTTAATTAACTGATTTTCAGCAGATGGGGAAAACAGACATGGAGAGGTTAGAATAAATTGTCTGTACAAGTTAATGGGAGTCAGAAACATGAATCAGTATCTTCTGGCAAACAGGGCACAAGCCTTTGCCAACTGTGCCACAGTGACAATATGGCCTTATCTGGTATCATGTGCTCAGTTTCTCCATGTTTGCCTCCTGCCAAGAGGCACTGCTTCATGCCTGCCAGGAAGGTCCTCATCCTGGCATGTAGTACAATCTGGCCACAGTCACTGCCCTAGTCCAGCCCTCTTTACTCAGTGAAGGACCCTGTTTTTCATGTTCAGAAAAGCCTTAACTATTGCCTTTTGTGGGCTGAACTTCGAGCTTCTTTTTACACCATTGTCAAAAGCCTTGCAGACCTGATTCAAGCAATTAAGTTTACGAATGCATTTTAATCCTCAACCGTTTTAGTTGCTTTCTAAAAAGTCATCTAGTTTATGAAACAATTTGTGTGATTCAAATTACTAATTTTTTGAGATCTCTGAATTTAAGCCAATGCATTTCATGTATGATGGGTGACTGTTCAATACAACCATCTTAAACAGTGTATGACTTGGTCTGACATCACTTTGTTAAAAACTGTCAAGTCTTCCCATGTCAGGCTGGAATCAGACAATCCATCTTGCATGTCTCCCTGGATGACGCACAAACTTTAAAGCCAGTTTAAGAAAACTCTCTGATGCACTCCCCTTCTCTGTAGAGAAGGCTTGCTTCATCGACATCTGTGGATGCCCACACCAATGCTTACCCTGCATACTAAGAGGGAAGTCGTTTTGTGAGCTTGGCCTCTTGGGCTAGATTTCTGCTCAGCCAGCAGCAGAGCTAATTGTACCTCCGGCGACAACTGCTGGTTGTAGAGAAGGACTTGATTAGGATTTCTGAGCATCAATGTTTGAAATAAAATCTAGATACTTTGAAACAGTTTTCCTGAACTGAAATTGTAATACTCATTTGTCAGTACTTTTCCATGTGAGGGGAAATCCAACTTCTCTGAGTCCCAAAACTGCAATGGTTTCTCAAGTGTTCAAGCACTTCCCTTAGGACCACTTGGACCACTCATTCCTTTCAGGGAAGCAACATACCATCTATCTGTCAGCTTCACATGAGTTCACCTTATCCCTAGAAAGCTTAATATGAAAATAACTGTTTTATTCTTGACATGATTACAGAAGAAAAGCCACCTTGGAAATATTCCACGCCTTCTGAACATATTCCTGAGCAACTGGCTCGAGGTGGCCCTGCTTGAGAAGAGGGGTTGGGTAAGATGACCTCCAGAGGTCCAGCCCAACCTCAACCATTCTGTGATTCTGTAATTGCAAGTATAAAATACGTCGCTGCCAATCGTTTGTCTTAACTTTCACTTATACTGCAGTTTTATCACAATTTAGCGACTCTTCACGCTTCACCCCTACCTGCCTGTTCCCTTTTCCCTTCCTTGTGCTACCACTGGTGAGTGTCTCGGCCTGGGGTGGTCCAGTTCAATAGAACAACAATTGGTTTCTGCTTATGTGCCCAGGCTGGTATGCTGTGGATCAGATGAGCACCAACATCAGCATAAGAGAGAGAAGAGGAGGCAGGCAAGGTTAATTTACCTGAGAATCACAGCCTTAGACCTGGTCTGAGGCATCTTTCGGCCATGTTAACCAGGAATCAATTTATCAGCACTGTGCCTCTAAAACGCTGTCTTGAGGAGAAGATTCCCATTCAGTAAACCTATATCCAACTTGGAGGTTTTCTGGTTGCCACTGAGTATATAGAGAGCATCAATGAATGTTTTAAGAACCATCTGTTTCTCCAGGAACACTGTATTTCTCTGTCTCTGATTTCTCTCATTACACTATGATTAAAGGTATGGATTAATTACTCAGTATCTGTGAGAACGAAATGGAATAACCTAAAATTCACTTGAGACTGCCCTTCCTGTGAAGTGCAGAGTTCTGTTTCTTCCCTGCTCTTGTCTGAGGAACTGAAATTTAGACATATTTCACTGTAATTTCACTGATTTTGAGAAATGTGTATCATAAAAATGATCTTACTGTGGAAATTTCAGCTGCCTTTTGGGATTGCTGACATCTTACATATACTACACATGCCATGATAATAACACAGTTTTAGTTTCAGAGGCCAGTGTGTTATGCTGCCTCCGTGTCCCGTTTGTACTCTTTGAAATGCTGCCTTCTTGCACTTTCAAAGGCTTGAATGCATCCCTCCCTTGCAAAGGGCTAAACTGGGACACCTCATTCTCTAAGTATCGCTATTAAATTCAAAAAGTGTCAATGGTTAAATAAGGTACTACTCAATACTGCTAAATGAATGTGGGATATATTCTCATTCATACCTCTCACACCTACTACAGTTCTGGCTACAAAGATGTCAAAAGAAAAGATACTCCAAGAACCTGAGAACCCTACTGGTGCATAACTAATCAGAATCCCCCTTAGCCACAACAAAACAAAGTGGCTTTTTCATGTTTTATTTTAAAGAAATGGTAAAGAGAACCACAAAGGCCCCTTCCCCCATCTCACATACAGTAATATTATGCTTTATCCTTTCTGAAGGTTTCGCAGAAAAACAGAGAATGATTCAGTATTACCTGCCATACCAGCAATGTGTATATTGCTATTGAGGCGGCACCTTACGGAGCAGATATTCAGACATGCAAAAGCACTGAGGAGTTACTCATACAGTAGCTGTGTTTTTCACTTCATATCATCCTGTACACCAGTGTCGAGTACTTAAATCATACTTCAACCTTCTTCTCTGTTCAAGCCTGACCCCAGTATTTAAATGGAAAAATATTTTAAGAGAGTTATAATCATAATGCTCCCTCTGGTTCCATTAGCTTCAGAAGAATTGCGTTTCATACATTATATGTGACCAAATTAAAAGGCCCAAGTTTTTTGTGTGCAATTCCTGGCTTACAGAGGCTGGGTATAATTATTTCTTCTAGAGTATTGCATTATACTGTAATTTGCACAATGGTCCAAAAGCCTTCCAATGTGCCAGCAGAATCAAAAACTCCAGCACTTTACAGTCAAGTGCAGTGCTGCTGCTCTGCTTGTTTCTGCCTGGGTAGACAATTAGGTAATTAGGGTGGAATTAACCCCCTCATCCCCAAATTAGGGGTTGTACTAATATAAAAAAAAGAAACACTGAGTCCGGAACGTAAACATATTGATCTCATTTTATTGAAGGTCACAAACATAATATTAAGTTACATATGAAGTAATTATTTTTAAGTATGCAACTTGAAATGTTGAAGAGGTTTTACATAAGGTCTTCGCACTGAGATTCATAGAACTGCTTCCTCTGACGCCTTTGAAAGCCGAAACCATCTTTCCTGTTCTGTACATGTAGAATTAGGTCTAATTGAGTCACAGCTGTCTCAGTGGACAGAAAACATTTTTATTGTGACAAAAAGTACCCTTATATAAAGCATTTTAGTAAAGCCACCATTTCAGCTGTCAGCTGACATTCAGCTTGACATTTATAAGGTAACTTCAGTGACATTTCTGTAATTTGGCTAACTAATGAACCTGAATAATCAACTGATGGTAGCTAAGAACAAACTCAAACAACTAAAGCCCTTATATTGATGAAACAAATTGCTACAAAAGTTTGACAATTCAAAATAATTTTGTGGCCTGTTTATATCTTGGGTTGATAATTGATGTCACAAAAGCAAAGATTCATATAAAATCATTGTAGAATTTGTGCACCGGGGCTCACCATTCACTTCTTACAAAATCAAGGTATCTTGTTTTTCACACCGCAGCCATTTTTAATAGCTTATAATAAAGTCCAATGGTTTCTCTGCTGCCAGATTAAATTGTGCTTTCTTGAGATGAGAAAAATTCAGTGAATAGCCATTTTTAAGAGATTGGTTGAAATGGAAAAGATAATTATTTTGAAATGGTACCAAAGAAAAATACCAAAAAAGAAGGTTTAAGGTTTTTCTTTGAATTGTCAAACCAATTTCTTAAACTCTTATTTCATGAACTTTTGATGCAATTTTGGAATTTTCTGTTATATTCAGCAAATTATGCCAATTATTCTGCATTATTACCTTTTGTTGGATATGGAAAATAAATGATCAGGGAAGCATATCATACTTCATATTTCATATGCTGAAATGTATAATTTAAATTCTATTTTCTATTAATTTTATGAGTTCATATAGTACTTACTCTGGAAGTATCATTTTAAGGATGTCTTGATCTGCAAAATTAAAACATGTCACTGCAGTGAATTGCTGTTATTCATTCTTCCTGTTGCTATGGCCTGGCTAACATCAACATTACAAGTCATTACCTCTATGCTCTTGAATATGGTTTTTTTTCAGGTATACCTATTTTCTTTTTTCCTTTGGAAGTGTTGGCAGCTAAATATATTACTTACTATTATAATCTTCTAAAGAAATGCAGTTGCTTTTAATTATTCAAAGAAACTTGACTTCTCTTCAGCACCTGTCTCAAGCTTTTCTTCTTTCTGTTTTTCTGTCTCTCTTTCTTTTTAATTTGGGAGATTGTAATTCTCTAAAATTTTCACTTTTGTGCTTAGAAGCACATTGTTTCTCAAATCTGTAGAATAGAAAAGAACAGAGATTTTTCACCAGAGAAGAGGTTTTTTCAACTCAGAAAAGCTGTCTTCTTCTTCTGAACTAGTCATCTGGACTCCTTTCTAAGCACTGAAGGGCCAGTAATCACATCCTAGAGCAGGACAGGTGGACCATACCCTGAAAATGTCTGCTTCCTCTCAGCTGAATAATAAAGCAGGCTACGACAACTTGGTCTGACAGACCTTTTGTTGTCTCCACGCAAATTTAGGGGAGATGAAGCCTTCCCAAAGCCCATATCTATGTATAAGCTATAGTAGGACCACTGGAAACTGTCAGTTCAGGCTATGAAGATCAGCCTGCTTAAAGAAAAAGAACACATGGGGAAAGATTTGTTTCTGATGAGGCAACCTAGAAACAGTAACACTATCAGGCATCTGGCATTTGATTCCTATTACAGAGAACAGTAAGGACAGGTCAATGCTACAACCAAGAGAAATTAATTTCCTTACAGGAATTGTACTGGCTGTCTTTTTAATGACTTCTGCTTCAAATGCTTTCATTTTATGACTTTGAAAATATGTGCTTCATTTTTATACTTCAGTGAGTGATAATGTGCCTATCTAGACCGGCAACTAGAGTGTTACCTAGAGTGTTTTATTTCAAGGGCAAAAGAACCCCTGTTTGTCACAGTATTTTGGTAAACTTAAAATTTAGGTGGTATTTTGGTTCATATTGTCATTTTATAGAATAGTCTACATCAGGACAGAATTTTTTCAGGATCATCTCCAACCCAATTTGCATGATTATACTGGAATGCAGCTGCTTTTATGTAATCATCATCCTTCTTCTTGTACCTAAATTTATCCCAAAGGTGCTGTAGCTGCCACAACCCACCAGATTCACTCAGAGAGAAAAAATTGCTTGAGTGAAGGGTAGAGGCTCAGATGTCCTCATGACTTGCAATGTTGTTCATAGAGCTGAGTGGGGATTTTCTGAATATACTGTTTTGCCATGATATATTTATTAGTCAAAAAAGGTAATTTTTTTTTCACATGAATATTTGTACAACTGTGGATGAGAATGAAATGTCTGACCAAATCCACCTGGCCTTCTCCCAAGAAGACAAAAACATAATAGCCAGCTCTCTGGTGTGACATGGGAAAATAAAGCCCAAATCTGCACTTTGCCCACTGGTGACCACCACTTCTGTTGGAGTCTCACCTCCCTAGTGAGGTTGCCTTCTCATCTGGTCTAATGGCTATGGAGGAAAAGGTCTCTTGTTCTCTCCAGTTGTAGTCATTCAATTTTATTTAAATAATTAATCAGTCATTGAAACAGAGAATTAAGCTTTGACTCCCATATCTCAGGTAAACACTGTAGCAATTGGGCTAACCTATAGGTACAACACTTGTAGCACAATCTATTAGAGATATATATTCGATATCTCTATGTTCCCATGAAACTAGGTGTTTGTAATGTTGTATACCTGTTTGCTATAGACAAAACCAACATTGTAGCACTGAACAAAGAACCCAGATTACTCTCCTTCTTCCTCTTGACACAGTGTTGGATGCATGCAACAGCTTGACTTTCTCCTGTCTCCTCCTGTCATGTCCCTTCCTTCTGCTCTAGTCACACAAAGCTCAGGAACGATGCAAGTCTCTTTCACTGGGGACTTAAGGCTCTTGCATCAAGCCCCATCCTTCAGCTTGTGATGTTGGAAGCACACTCGAGCCTTAGATCTGGTCATAGTTTTGCATTCTGGCCACTTCAGTTGATGTTTCATAGATGGGAGGCTGTACCTAACTCTGTGTTCCTACAAAGCATCATCTGGACTCGGGCTAATGTGGAACCAGCTTTGAATCCAAGGGGCTTTAGCAGACCCAGCAACCCTCAGCAAGGTAACCCTGCTCTGCGTCAAGAGATATTTGATGTATTGACAGTCTAGACCTCCTAGAACACTTATGAGAAATGTACACACAGACAGAGTGAGCTCATGTTTGTGCTGGTGTCATGAGGCAGCATAATATACTCATCCTGAATAAAATATCACAGCTAATAACCGATACATTTTCAGGGGCAGGGAAAGGTTTCACTAATGGTTTCATCACAAATTTTGCAACTCTTTTCTCCCACCTTTCTGAAGACTTTTTCTAAATTGTTCTCACCCCTCACACACCTGCAATAGCCCAATTAAGCTTTCTGTAAAGCCTTATAATTTCAAGGCAAGTCTGTTTCCACAAGCATACCCTGTACTGCTGTTTATTACAAGCTGCATATCAAAGCCATGCAGCTAACAGAATACTGTACTTGCCTTTAGCCCTCCTTCCATACACACAATTGTATGTGGAGAAGGAGTAATTAAAGGATACAGTGGATTTTTGTCTACTCCTACAGAAGTCTGTACAGCTAACTAGTAAACTGAAAGCTTTAAACTCTGCATGACTTGTTTATCGCTCCGGCAGTCTTTAGGATGTATATTTATTACAATCGAAAATCAAAATCTATTAAATTACTACCAGTATGAAACCTTGTTTGCAGTCTATGGTCTGATAATATTTTGTTCGGTTAAAAAAAATAAATAAACCCATGCCAAAGAATAAGCCAAATTCACAGAATAGTTCACTGAGTCTCAACTTCAGACTTGTAATCAGTGGTGTTCTACCAAGGGAGAACATGACCCATACCTTTAATTTTGTTTGATATTAGCAGTTAGCTTAAGATTCTATCTGAATTAAGAGAAATATGTTGAGTAAAAAGAAAGAGAAATGGTGACACCCTTAAGTTAACCTAAGTGAGGAAAAAACTGAAGCAGAAGATTTGCTCTTCAGATTTGGACCGTGATGGCTTACCACACTTAGGAATAATTCCTTGCAGCTTTTTTATCACTTTCTGTCCCAGAAGCTAAATTAGTTTTACAACTATTAATTGAATTGTCTAACTTCACTACATACTGGGAGACAGAAAGGATTATTAACTCGACTTTACAGATAAGGAAACTGAGACAGGGAGAGGAAACGATTAGCTGGAGGTCATGCAGGGAATCAGAGACAGATAAATCCCAGATCTCTCCATCCAATGCATTAAGCGCACCACATTGTTCCTTCTCCACACAAACAGCCATCAGAAATGAGACACATTTCAAAGAGAAACAATTAAAGCACCATTTCATCAAAGATAAAAGCTTCTGAAATTCATCCTACGCTGGTGATCCCAAATGTTGTTCTCTTTTGTCTCTGTCACGTTGTTTTAAGTGTAGATTATCCCTCCTTCCTTGCTTCCTGCACCATTAGGCCAGCACGTGCGGCACATGCACACACATCAGTTGGTACAGGCACACAGCTCTCCTGCAAATATCTGCCCTACCAATGTATCAGTGCTTCCCTTATAATAAGGACAAAACTGATTGTTCCTTAGCACTCACGGTACATGAAACATACGTCTGTCTCTCCAAATCAAACAGTCTTTACATTATACGAACGTAGGATGTTTCTTCGTGTAAGAAGTTAACAGGCATTTTCATAAATAAATTGCCAAGGTTTAACTCTCTGAGAGAATGAGGGGGAGATTAACAATAAAGCAAATACCTCATACTTCTGAGTTTTGTTTGGCCTGACCACACTCACACACTGCGTGTCTAGGAAAGCTCTCACATACTCACATCGCACAGCACATTTACTATTTCAGCTATCACCACTTTGAGTAAGCTATATGATTAAAATAATTAAACTAGTGTTTATTAGCTGACAGCCATTACTAAGTGAGCTGATTAACAACTTGCCACAATGTATCAATCACCAGATTAGAATTTTCTTTGTTTTACTTTAAGCCTACCTTTGTTCTAATTTCCTTAATACTTGGATCTAATTCTGAATTTCTGTAAAGCAGAAAACAGACGTGTTGCCATTAATTTCTGTGGGAAAAACATAAGGATCTCTATGAAAAACATTTTATAAAGCGCTCTATGTGAGCAAATCAGGTCTCTATAAGAGCTGTGGTTTTGAAGCAACTTTAGTGTCTGGCTTAGCACTTCTCTGCTTAAATTTGTCTCCACTTAATATTTGTACACAAATCACTTGTTCCATTTCTAGCATAAGGAAAGAGATGTCATGACTTCAGTTTAATGGGACAGATCTATATTACTAAAGAAGTAAATAGAATTAATACATAGCAAATTTTAGGCCAGAAGTGCAGATCCTTATAAACCAAAACAAAAT
Organism: Cuculus canorus; assembly: GCF_017976375.1. NCBI lineage: Eukaryota > Metazoa > Chordata > Aves > Cuculiformes > Cuculidae > Cuculus > Cuculus canorus. The sequence continues at coordinate 141,532,028 of NC_071402.1, forward strand.
GCTTCAAAAAGTAGCATTAACTATTCCAGAAATCTTGTCTGAGCTACAACATTTTCACTGTTAAAAAACATCCTTAAGTTCCCTTGAGCAAGTTTGTAAAACAGTTTCTAAATAGTAGCAAGGATCAAAATCAATGTATTTTTAAAGTAGTTCTTAATGACTGCTAATTTGGTATAGAAGTATTCTTCAGAGTTTTTCCAAGTTAAATAAACAACATGTTTTTCTGGATTGGTTTCAGTGGAATCATTGGTAATATGATGTGAGAAAGGAATTTATTAGTGTTACTTGAAGCTTCAAAAACCAACCTGGAATTCAAGAAATGCTGTTAGATAAAATTAAAAAGACTTAGTAATCATTACTGACTCAACTATGGTTGTCTCTGCCCCTTACTTTCTATAATTATACATAGTTTCCTACCAGAGAGTCCTAACATCTCTTACAAGGCCTAGAACATGAATGCATTCCAATTTACCAATGGCTTTCCTTAGCTAAAAGGTACAATGCCTTAAATTTTAATATTTGGCCTAGATATAGAAAAAGTATTTATTTTGCTTGTGAGGTGAATACTTCTCTTATTTACTTATACTTGTTCTTCAAGCCACTTATATTTTGTTGGAATAAACCTATAATGTGTAAAGACTGATAGATGAATATTCAAAAAATAGCCAAATCAAGTTTTGTTTATAAAGACTTTTTAAGAGTATCTAACAAACAGAACCTATAATGAAACTCTCCTGTCTTCTCAATGACAGCTATAATAGCTTTCCTTAAACTCAAAGCCACATATTTAGACTACAGCTGTAGGTTATTAAATACCTGTGCCCTTCTCACATAAGCTGCTTTTGAAAATTACTTTCTACCTAGTGGCAACTGCGCAGTCAAAAACAACAACAATCAACCAACCAAGCAAATGAAACAACCTCAAAACTAATTCTGAAACTCTGGAATGAAGCAGTGTTCTCCTTTCAGGGGGCACTGCCCCTGATCTTCCAAGCTGAAAGGTGGAACACTGGCTCAGGAGCCCCAGGAATTGCCTCCACCAGGAGTATTCTACAGAGGGCAAATTTGCTTTGTAGATGACCTCATTACATGCCTAGGGCTGTGTAAGTGTACTGGATCGTCACATCTGCAGACAGGTAATTCTCAAACCCACCTCCAGAAGTTCTTCTAAGTCTCATCTTTGCCTCCCAAGTCCCAGTGCATAGGCTTGGTCTGCTTCAACTCCATTTTAAATGTCAAGAAGAACTTGAATGTTCTGCCACGAAGTCAAGGCTACAACTGTATCTATATTAGTGTTGTGTTTTAAGGCAATGCAAATCCCAGCAGTCCTCATTTACTGCACATTGGTGCAGTCTGCAGATCAGTATTTGCACTGACTGGGTTTCCTTTCAGAGAAATCTAACCTGATGGCTGTGCTCCATATGGCCACCAATTGCACTTCAGTCCCTAGTGGAGACACATGAACTGTAACTGTACCTGCTGCTTCAGGGTTCGTCTACATTAGTGCTAGTCAGTTCACATTGAAAATGTGCATTTGAAGCAGATCTCCTTGCTGCCCCACTTACTCTGTGATTCATACTGCAGAGGGCTCTCAGCCTAAACTGGATTCCTTCTAGTGAAACTAAACTGGAAATGTACTCTAAGAGTTTCTCCTAATGCACTGCAGCTACTAATGGACATTCGGTACATAAGATTGGACGAGATCTAATTTGAAGTAAACCCGCTGAAACACATACAACATGGTCCTCGGCACCAGCTACCTCACTCTGCAGGCCTGCTTTTCTTGCAGTACACTATTTGCTGACTTAAACATCCTCAGACAGCTTCAGACCATGTGTGATGATGACAACTGTGGTGGTTCAGGGAACCACATTAAAGCTGCTCCAAAGTAACCCCTGAACCGCACATAGTGTAGATGTACAAGCCTCAGAACCGATTACTTCATTAACTGTTCCTTTTATTGTACCATATTACTTGCTAATGTGGACATAGCAGAGTGCTCTTCACCATTAGACAGTGGCCTCTGATGCTTAGTTATGCTAACCAGAAGATGGACATTTTAGCCCTTTTAAAAAAAATACGCAGTTTCACCATATTTTTTACACCCGAACTCTTAAATTCATTTCTGTTGCTTTAACTCTATGGCATTATGGAGATGAGGCTGCAAGAAGGAAGAGGTGGGATACATGCCACCATGGAGAACCTGAAATGGGCTGAGAAGGGCAGTTTTCATAGCTCTGCTCTATGATTCTATGATTAAGACTTAAATTCCATCATGCAGCTTTTACTGATGGTTCATTTAAATCCTAAAAATGCAGTTTTATTTTATTAATGTGCTTTATATCGGATTAATTCTTTTGTATTTTTTTATCTCTGTATATCACCTAGCATTAAAAGTAGAATCGCTGGAATATAAATAAATGCATAACTGTACTAAAATCCAGCATAATTCAGCTGGTCTGATTCTGATTTCATGTTAGCATTAATCAGAACTAAAACAACAAGGGAAAATCAGAGCCATATACTTCCACAGTTCGTACTAGTGCACTTCATATATAGTATCAGTAGGTCATCCTCTAACAGCACAGCAACTTCTGCTGTTGCAGACTGTAAATACTAAAGCAAAGAGGAAATCACAATAGAGCCTAGAATTAATCTGATGCACAGCCCAAGACTTATGGGTCCTTGTCAAAAGGGGCCAGGAAAGTTTTGACCAGGGGTTATTGGTCAGAATTTAAGAAGTGGAAATTAAGGTTTACATATCTCAGGCTTCTGCCTTGTGATTTCAGTCTGCAATAAAGTTAACCTACAAAAGAAAAGAAATCGTACCAGGATTATAGACACAGATCAAGGCTGCTTTAGATTAAGTTCTCTGTACACATCATGAATCTGTACCATCTGTTTTGTATTGAAAAAGAATAATATTTTATGGCACGTTTATTACAACATATTAAGAATCTTAAGAGCTCACATACTCCTTTAAAATATATGTTGAAATTAAAGGAAAAGTCTTACAGTGGAAACTGAGGGTCCTCAGCATCTTTCAAGAGACATTCAATAATTTCATGATAGCACTGTAAATGAAAAACTAGCCTAATATACATGATCCTTGACTGCATCCTGTAAAAACATTCGTCATTACTTATACTGCACTACTCACATATTTTACATGCATAACCTGTACGATACAAAGAACAAACTCTGTTCATAATATTCACTGATAAATTTCTGTTACACAGCTAGATGGAGAACTGTATAAAACTAAAGTATTTGTTTCTTTCTAGTCATGGATGGGCCTACTGACTTCCATCTACTAAACTTCAGATCAACTGGATTTAAAATAGAATGTTTTGGATTGGACAGCTTTTTATATATATATATTCACTGTGTATGGAATTCATTTTTATTTGTGTATTTGGGATGTATAACTTCTCTCTTATTATTCAGACTTCATAACGTCTTTGCATTGCATGCCTCAGTGAATTCATTATTTTTGGGTTTTGTTAGCAAAAAGTAATTTATGAACAGCCACATATTATGAAGCACTGCAATTACACTTCCTTTTCTACAATTTAGGCTGCTCACCAATGTCTGCTTAAATGAGTTATCCAACATCATGATAGATATAAAAGGGCCCTAATGGGATATGGGATTTTTTAATGGTTCTTAGAAACTAGAGTTACAAAGACCACTTCTCTGCAGACTCCCTGTTCTCTGGCTCTGAATATCAGTGCAGCAGCAATGCTAATGCTAATGCCATACCGGGCAGCACTAGCAGCAGCTTAGCTGGCTGGCTGACAGAAGCGAATGGGCCCCTCTGACTGACATGTCCCCTCTGACTGACTCATGTCCCGTTTTGGTGACTCCAGTACAAGAAAGACATGGACATACTGGACTACGTCCTGCTGACAGTCACTGTTTAAGGGACCAGAAACATAACACACAAGGAGAAGCAGAGGTATCTGTGATATCTGGCTAGAAGGAAACCAGTTGCTGCTTTCAACTGCATAACTGGGCTTACAGAAAGGATGAAGCTGGATCATTCTCAGAACTACACAGGGAAAGGAGAAGAGACAACAGTCAGATTGCAACAAAGGAAATTCTGAGCGGACAGAGAACAAAAATCCTCTGTGAGGATACTTAAGGACAGGAACAGGTTGCCCAGAAAGTCTAGGAATCCATCCTTGACAATGCTCAGAATTCAGCTGGACTGCCCACTACAACTTGAAAGTTGGTCCAGCTTTGAGCAAGGGTCTGGACTTTATGACCTTCAGATGTCCTTTCCCACTAAATTCTAAGCCTATGTGCTCCTACCACTGTAATGCTTCTCATAGCTAGCTTTTTTGCATCTATACACTAAATCTGTCATCTAGATCCTCACAATCTTGCATCCTGATTAATTCAAAACTGCTGTTTTCAGGCCATCCGTTATACATATCCCTCTCCCCACTGGGTATATACAAAATACAGTGGCTATGATATTCCCTGACCACAATTCTGATATTACTGTCTTTTTGTGTCTCATCACAGCATTGCTTATCTTCTCCCACAGCACGGTGGATTTGTTTCCCTATTTGTCAGATTCTCCCACCAGGATCTACCTGTGCTGGCAGATCTGCATGGCAAATCATATGCTGTGACCAGTCCTTCTGAAATGGTGCTTAAACACCATCCAGCCTCCAACATTCTCCCATGTAGCGTTCAGTTTTTGTGGTTTGTTGAAGAAGCTGCCAGATGATGCATAACTAGAAGGATCATGCTGTTTGTCAGCATCTTTCTTCAAAATGATTTAATATTCTACATATTCCTCAATACTTCTGATCTGGGATGTCTTAAAAGCTCAGAAATTACTTACCTCCAATTAAGTAATTGCAGCAGTTTCTCAAAGTACCTAGGTTCCCATGATACTACAGAACATGTTTTTTTCTAAATGCCTAAGAAGTGTAAATGTCTCATTTCCAGAAATACGAGTGAGAGTTAGGTGTTCCTTCTTGCAGCACATTTATCCTATTTAGGTGTTTTCCAAAGACCCACTAGGCAGAAATCTACACATTTAGCTAAGCAAGTCTTAAAAAATTGGTTATTAACATGACATGAGAAAAACAGAAATAAAAATACTGCAAAGGATCATAATTAATCTCTAAGTTGTTTTCCAGTCCAGTGTTCTTCATGGCTTTTGATGCTTGTGTTTTTGGGAGAGGGCTGTAGGATGTTGTGCTGTATGTAGACAAATAAATCTCAAACTAAAGTCCTTTGCAAAGGTTTGATTCACGTACTTGTCTATAGGCACCTGGTGATACCATTTGAGATGCCTTAGCTTCCTGTGTACTCCATATGGCCTCTGGCTGGGCACTGTTAAAAGGGAACCAATCATACATCGCATCTGGCAGCTACCTGAGGAGGACTGAGATCCTTGAGGATGTCTGAAAAGATAGGGAGTACCTTTATGTGCAGACAATTACATAGGAGCCTCTAGTCCTTTGTTCGTACATAAGTTGTAAAATCATACAATAACAATAACAATAACAAAGGGGCAAATCCTACAAAATACACTGAAATAGTTAAAAGAAAACTGTAAAAAATCCAGCGGAAGAAAAGAGTTCCCCTCTGTCATCAAGTATTCAGTTTCAAATAGAACTACTAAATTAGCTTTATACTGGACTCTCTGCATAATGGGAAGTAAGAAGTGCTTATGGCTGGACCTCAAACTACACAGTCAACAGAACTCAAACCCACTGACTGGAACAGAGATATGGATTTGATTCTTATTTTCACAGGAAGTGGAAGCATTGCTCACTTCCTATATCTTTGGTCATTTTTACTTGAAACTCTTTGCGGGAAAGTTCAAAATAGGCTAGAGGGGAAGGAATGTGAATACCAACTCAGTGTCTGGAAAAAATTAATGTAGTGTTCATCAAAACCATAGAAAGCCGTGCTCGACGACTATGAGGTGCTAGACCATAAATAACTGTGTAACTCTGTGTGAATATAACCATTGGCAAAATCTCAACTAATACTGTTTTATATTATTCAAAACACTCGCATACTGAACTCACCAGAACACCCTCAAATCTATTCACATAACCGTTATTCAGCAGAATATATTAATTACAGATAGATCTTGACAGCTATGACCAGCTTCAAAAAAGCACTCTGACATAAAATTTTAACCAGTGATTGCACTTAAAGCAAAAGCTTTTTTCTGGGTTTAGATCACTTGTTGTACTGATCTCTATTTTATTTTTTTGTAAATATCATTACTATATTTTATCCTTCCTTATTAAGGAGTTTGGAAATATCTGATGGTGTTCAACTTTTCTTCTTGCTCAAGATCGTTTCTGGCATAGCAAGCACGACATGGTTATAGCCTTCTACCTTTCTCATCTGAAAGATGTGAGTGATTGTACAAGATGCTAGTCTGTGGCAATCACATCCACTGCATCACTGAATTTAGACTTCAGACCTGCCAATTATTTCACACTTCTTGCAGAGTTCACACAGTTGGCTTCTGCTTGGCATTCTATTGCAGCTGGGGATCAAACACACACATTTATTCAGCACTTACACAGATCCTTTGATTTGGTGAATGAGATCACAGAGCAGGAATCAAGCTGTCGCAAGTCCACGCCGTCCTAAGAAAGCCTCCTGCTCACAGAAGTCCTGCTAGGGGATATGATACAGTGTCTGGATGCATCCCAGTTGCCCAACTCTCTGTTAGCCCATCACTCAGTGCTCCCTCCATCCCCTGGCCCAGCACAGCATTCTTACAGGTACTAAAATAAATGGGACCTGAGAGCACTGATATCTGATACCATACAATGCACAGAACTTGCAGTTTATTATAAAGCAGACAGTGCTATAAATCCCTCTATATTATATTTAGTAATGGTATCATTTGTGTCATTCAGCAAAGTGATCTTGATAGTTTTGTAAAACCCCACGGCTTTGGATAAATCACTTCCATAGTGAAGTATTTGACTGATGAGACACTAACTGTCCTACAGTGAGAAAATTATTCAGGCTGGGAAGATGACAGGTTCAGAGAACGAAAAACAATAAGCCACAGAGAAGCTGGAAAGAACAGCATGTACAAAAGACCAAAGGGCAATTGTCAGAATCCCTGAGTAATGACCATAACAACAGGTGCTAAAACATACAATACAACTATATAGTACTAGCCAATTTCTAAACTGGCAGAAAGCTCAATGGCCAAGTGAAACTCTTTATAAGTAAAAGAGTCTCATTAGCACAAAGAAAGGGACAAATAAAAATGGCTAGGTTTTGTTTGCAATACCCATTACAGTCGCCTGCAATGTGAAAGAGCTCCCTGTTTTCTATTTCCATTTGATCTCCCTGTGCTATAACTAAAATAATAGCTGCCAAGTGAAAAAATAAGTAGAAACTTCAGTTAAAATTATCTGTGGCCTTGAAATTGTTATAATTTCTTACCTCTCCTTTCTTTCCAACACGATCCCTGTCTTACCAAGTTCAATATATAATTATTTTAATTTTTCCTCATAAAGATGTTTATCCTTTCTTACCTAGCCTGCCTGTCAGATCTTGTTATAATTTACAAAAATCTGAAATATGGTATTCTGATAAACCTGTCAGAATAATGACACAGAGACATATATTAATCATCATGACAGGGTGTCCATGTTATTCTGGGAAAGACAGAAAATATTATTAATAACAGTCTAAATGTAATTTATATGAATATATAAACCCTTACTGGTGGTTCCCATGTACTAATAAACTTGAAATCTTATCAGGTATTAATTGCTAATAAGCTTGATTCATTATGACTTATTCTGCACAGATTTTTTGTTCATGACAGTGAAGTAAGCAGACATCAGGATGGAGTATTCCTGAAAATGAAAAAAAAGTTTTGGTTATCTATAGGCCTGCCAAATACAAAATAACACTTATTCTAAAGAATATCAGAGTGTCTGTGTTGGTCTTCAGTACCTATGTTACTCCGAGATTTTTTTTTTTAGTATAGATTTACAAACACTTTACAGGAGAAAATAGAGAAACTATTGTACTGCTACACAGCAGAGCTGAGCTACCTAGAGATAAGAAGTGGTATCAAGCTGTCATTTGGGGAAATGTTGAACCCAGATTCTTTAGGTCCAGGCAGGGAAACCTGAAGAGAGATTTATCTTCTCCCATATAATTGCTAATGACTTCAGCGTTGAATTCAAGAGTTCTAAGAACAGAAAACATAAACCCCAGAGAATGATTTTTGTTTGAAAGGCACATTAGCTTTAATCCTAAGCATATGTCCCTGCCTCCTGCACGAATATAGGAAAATCCAACAGAATACGCAATGCCATCCTTTGATTTATTTCTCTGACTGCTCATGCTTCAGCTTTGTCATCAAGTGGTCTATTTCAGCCTCCTCTGTGCACCTCACATTGCTTCTCTTTTTGCTGTTTCTCATGGCAGCTCTTCTTGCTGCTACTGCCTCCTGAGTCACACACACAGATTTAGGCATGAACATTTAATGGCAAAGGCCTTTGAAAATTATAGAACTAATTTTTTAAAATTGTTTTTGTCTAGTTGATAGCTTGGAGCACCAAAACAAACAGAATCGTTAAATGGTTCAGTGGACCTAAGATCAAGACCTGTGAGCAAGATCCTCTATTATCCTTTCACTGTTGAAAGTAATTGTTGCTAATTGAACAAGTCTTTTTATTCCTAATATAGCTCAAGAGACTGTATCCTGAGCTGCTGGAAATAGATCTGGTTCTGCTGAAGTCAGCTCCGCTAATCTGATAGCAACTGAGGAACTGTTATAAGGAGAGAAACAGTTAACCCATTGCTTAACTGCATGTGCTGTATGATCAGCTATTGCAACCAAAATACATATCTCAAAACTTGGGCTGATCAAGAAAAACAATGACCACAGTTGTCTTTGCCTAATTTTATGTGAGAAGCTATGAAATACACACTTTGATATCAGTAGACTAAAAGACATCCAATAGAATATGACGAAGTTAAAACCTAAAATATGCTGGAAGGTCTGCAAGCAGATAGCAGCCATTGTTTTCTAAATGGTTTTAAAATCAAATTCCCCTTTGCAAGAAAGAAAGCTTCTCTCCTCCCTACCTAAGTTTAAATGCAACTGCAATCATCCAGCAAGCAACGAAACCCACAGTTATTGTGTATAAATTTAAAATGTTTAAAAAATAAATAATCAAATCCAGCACATATTCTAATCAGGCATAAAAAGAGCTCAGAATAATGCGTGGGGTCTATCTGCCACATCTTAAATCCTGGCACAGTGAATGGAAAAAACCCATCCCACCAATCACCAAAACGACTTCCCGTAAGGGCAACCTTAGATAGAGCTGTAAGATATAGATCTGTTTAAACACATCACACCAGCCTGATTATCGAAAGTAAAATTATATACAAGCAATATTTTCTGTGGCAGTAGTGAATATTAAAAATGAAAGAATGTAATTTAGGAAGAGATTAAAAAATTTGCAAATTATAAATACAGTATTATTTATTTTACAATCAGTCCTGGTTCCTTCACTCAGCTAGGTTAAGAGAGCCTATAAAATAATTCCAGTAAAAACTCCACCTCACTGTATTTCTCTGCCTGGTGCTTCACGTACTCCTGTTTTACTAGGTGTTGCAGCAGTTCACACCTGTAATGAAATGCCAGTACCACACTGAACTGCTGTGCAGTCAGGTAAATCTCAGAGTTTAAAAGACTCCATATAATCGAGTCTGATGTTGATACCCGTCTGTAGAGATAGGTGAAACAGATGTATCATGAACAGAACAGCACACTGCATCATATGGTCCTAAGCAGAGGGCCAAATTCTACTTAGCCCCCTTGCTAAATCCAATGCTATTTACTTAGAAATCTTATTTTACTATAATTATTGTTGTTTACCACTTACTTATTTTCTGCCTGTTTGCTTGAGCTATTCCAAGTGTCCAACCATTACCTTTAGTTCTTACTACCCTGCAGTTACATTGTTCAAAAAAAAATATCTATAAACCACTGAAGAAGGTGACCCATTACGAAGAGGGCTTGTTAAAGATCACTCATGTTAAGCTCATAGGCATGGCAGATATCACACGTTTACCATACATGTAAGAAGACACCAAGTCCCATTTTTTTTTTGAGTAAGAGACTTTCCAAAACTAAGAAACATCAAGAGCCATTGCCCAAAAATATAGGACACAGCTAGATCCTACCTATGACTGAGCTACATGTGTACCAGGCACTGGGACCAAGAAGGAAGTGCCAGGAATAGGGGATTATTGAATGCAGAAACAGATTGAAGATCCAAAGCAAGTACAGAAGTAGCATAAAACCCCAGCATGTAGCAAGTAGTCACGCAGCCCAGGGATGAACAGTTTCTGGGAGAGGATTGTCTAGAGAGAGGCTTGCTACTATGAACAAAGAAACTGCTGCTGCTGCTGCTGTGGAAAGAGGAACTGCCTCTAAACTCACAAGAGAATATCTTAAAAGTGTGATCTTGTTTTGTTTCCAGCATACAGAACCTTGTATTAACCAGTTACACACGTCACAGTGAAGACAATATAGAAAATTTACAAACAATACACAGACCAGCAGTATTTAAACACTGGCGAGTAATTCTGTATTGGCTGTGATAGGCTCTCCTACTTTGAGGTCACCACAATGGAAAAGGAGACAGGACCACCTGGCATAAAAACAGCTTTCAGATACAGAAGTTTTCACCTCTGGTGTCTTCCTGGATTGGTTAGCAAAGACAGGAATTGTATATTGTGGAAACAGATAAAACTGCTGCATTTATCTTTTTAGGTCACTTGCAGAAGTTTACAGGTTGAGATGCAACATTGTGAGCAGTAAAATATTTTCTGTAAAAGTTGTCTATTAAAAGTACAGGTCTCATAAAAAAAAAATTATTTTAAATGCTTACCAAAACAGAGACATGCAGTTAGTAGGTAGCTTTTCAGATCCTGGTCTACACTGCACTAAAAGAATACTGTACAACACCAGACTCCCACGAACAAAAGTCCTGGCAATCAGCATAGAACCAAACCTGCATTAGCTTAAACCAGAGGCCTAGGAGTGCTTCTGAGCTCCCTTCTTTGAGTGTGATCAGCTGCATGTGCCCCCATCAGGGCCTAAAACCTTCCCTTTCTCACCTCCTGCTTGTGGCTTCTGCACAGGATGATACCTAAATCCGAACGGTGAAAAGAACAGTATCCCCAGGTTTTGCAAAGGTAGCACCTCATCCCATGTAGGTAGGTGATTTGCTTTTCTACTAGTTTTCTACCTATTTATAAGGAGGTAATTGAACACAATTATATGGTCTGAAAGCCTTTTTCAATACCACTACCCTCTGCAATAGAAAGCATACCTTCAGGTCACAGAACTTCCAAACTGTCTGCAAAGTTTTTACTGTGTTCATATTATCCGTCAAGGAACCATGTGAAGCAACTGAACTCAAGTATTACTGCTCTGGACAATAGTTTTGCAAAACCATATAGCATTTAGCCCTATTCTGCTTAAGCTTAGCATAAGGTGCATTAGTATGTATCTGTTTCAGAAATCAGGACTAGGCAAGTACACAAAAGGAGTACTTCTAGAGTCAAACGGCATGCAAGATCCAACAACCCCTAACTGAACACAGGAAAAGCAGAAGACAAAGCAGGGCTCAGTTGCAGAATGTGTTAGTTAGCATCTTATTCAGCATCCTAAACTAAACACGCTCTGAAACAATTCTGTGCAGATGCCCTGACCAAACAGTCCTGAACGCACTCTGCCAACGACCTAAAATGACTGGGCTGATGACCAATTTCTTAATATCTTGAAATAGGTAATATTTTGGTAGCTGAAAATATGCCAAAGGGTAATTTTCAAACACAAAATAATGCTGAAACAAGAATTGGATAGTAATCAAGCTAGGAAAACGTGTGACATTAAAAATAATTTCAAGTCAAACACGAGCTGCATTCACTGCCATGATGGCAGTTTCAAGGTTATTCACCTAAAAACACAACTTGTCTTGCTTTTTGTGCTCCTCTTCCACTTTGTCTAGCTTTTTACAGCAGGAGCAAAAAATACAAGAAGAGCTTGGCTAATAAGTCTTGATCTATATCGAGACCTAATTCAAGGCTGTGATTACACTATTTCTAACAATAAGGCTTGGCACCACAAACAGGGCTTCAGAGACAGCAGTGGCTGGCATCTTTTAAAATTATCCATGGGCTCAATAAGCAGTTGGTCAGCAAGATGCTGGATTCTCATATCTGGTCTGAGTCTAGCAAAAGGACTCCAAAACAAGTGTTTTATTTTAAAATATGAGTGTGGGAGAAAATAGATGCTCTGATTTTTACCGAAAAAATTCCTGACTACGAGAGGGAAAGAAAGCAAAGAGTTTGAAGATACTTAGGTATCCCTGAGTACATGTATCTGACTTAAAAATATTTCAGGAATAACAGGCTATTTACGTACTCTCACCACTTAACACAGAAAGCACAACAGAGTGGCATCTCTGCTAAGATTAAGGAATGTCTTAAAAACAACATTTAAAATCAATATGTAGACTGATGGTTTAAATAACTTTAAAACACAATTTCTCATCTCTGAATGCATCTTCTAGACATAAAGGGCATTTTCAGTTAAAAAAAGGGTCACAGCAATAAATGAGCTTTCATCTAAACTAGTATCTTTCTCATGAAAATGTATTTGTATGACTTGTCTGCATAACTTCGAACTTAAAAGTGTTTGTTCTTTTTCTCATTTCCAGACTTTAAAAAGAGTCCCTACAGGGAGGCTTTCTCTCTAAGCTGCAGACCTGTTTTGCCTCAAGTTTTTAAGTTACGCAACAAGCAAAAGGAAAATGAAACTCTAATTCTGTACTCCGTGCTGTTTTCTGAGTTAGGAGGTAATTACAAAGTCGATTAATGAAGAGGAACTGAAGAAAAGTGAAAAAATTGCTCAATTTCCCCTCTAAACCAGAAAGAAATATAGGGAGGAAAAGGAAGCGACCAAAACCTCAAATTCTGAGAATTCTAAGTCTGTAATTAAAAGAGCAAAGACTTCAACTTAGAAAAACTCTATTTTGAATTCTAAGGTATTGAAACAATTTTAAACTGTTCATTAAACTATCTACTATATTTTGTGACTCTAGCCTTCAAATCCAAGATAAGAATAGAGTTATCATTCCTTGTTGAAACACAGCCTTTGGCAAGGCTTCAGAGCATTGCTGCTGTTATAAGAATGGAAACAAGACAGCACAATTTGTCCTGAGGACACTACAGAATGTTTCATCTTTGAAGACTGAAGCTGTAAAATGAAATTCGGGCAAGAAAAATCTCATGTTTTTTAAAAACAATCTGTGTATTTCTTCATCAGCACAAGAGATTATGACCTCTGAGAACCCCAATATCAAACTTCACACTTAACAGGATCCCAGCAAACTCATTCAGTTTAGACTTAAAAAGGATCTACATCTTAGGAAAACAAATGGTGTTTTAAAATATATTTGCTAAGAGACTGTGAAAATATTTAGGCAGAATCATCTGATCTGTGTTAGATGTAAGGTCAAAAATGTGATTTCTTCAGTTACCCTTTCCTTCGTCATTCCTTACAGTCATACCTTAACATCTCTGATAACATCTAGTTTTCAACTTCCACTTTAGATAAAAACCAGACTTGTATGTGTTCACTTATGTTAGTTGTGGTCACTCCTAACCTACTGTTTTTTAAAAGCAAAAAATGTGATAGTTACAGTGACTTCAAACACAACCTCATTTTCTTAGGATACATGTGCCCTAAGAAACAAGTATGCCAGCTATTGATCTACTAGATATCACTTAATCATGCCCTTCCTAATTTTGTCATGCCTATATGCTTCAAGAACAATATTTGAGGACCTCAATGCACTTCAGCTCAAAACACTGTGTATGACGAGGACTTCAGAAGTGTATGGTTTCATAGGTAGAAATTCAAGTACAGAAATACTAAGGTATTTAGTCATTCCAGTTAAACAACCAAATCAGTTTAATCTTGTGCAGCTTGTTCAGGATTACCCAAGAAGTTTATGGTCTCAACCCCCAGCTTAAAATACCCACTGGTGAACTACCCATCCTTATCTGAATGTCTCTGAAGATACACACTGATGTCCTATATAGCAGAGACTTAGGCTGTAGATCTAGGTACAAGCTGTGTCTGCAAGTCATCAGTTCCTAAATGACAATTCTATGCAATTTACCATTTACAGACTGTGATTAATACATTTGCTAAAAATATTCATCCATTAATTTAGTTGTAATGTCGTATAGAAGAAAAACCAACTAGAGAATACCACTACACTAGGAAGACATTCTTCAATACTCCCACACTACACACTTGGTGAAGGCAGGGTGCCTGCAAAAAATGAAGACTTACAAAGCTCACTTGCAAGCCACACGAATGAAAGGCTTGTTCTTTGTTATGATTTCCATTTATTTTCCTAGAGAAAGAAGTCCTTTTACAGGGATATTGAGTATTTTAATGCATGAAGTAATACAGCAAACTGAAATGCCAAGATGATATGTTGTAAATTCATCACTCCCTAAGCCAGCTGCTTCTTGTCAGAAAAGGAAAGTTCCTTTTAAGTGTCTTTTGAGACTGATATATTATAAAACAAGTTATATGACAAGACTCTTTGTACTGTATGTCATCAGGTATTTCTAAAAGCATAAATTATGACTAATTATTTTTTAAATGGAAAAAAGAATTATTTCAGACAAGCAATCCAGCAAACAATAATTCCAATTCTGATGTTACAGAAAATGAGAAATTATTCCCCCAGCAGTGCTTTCAGTAACACTAGAAAGATAATTTCAAACACCTCGACACACAAATTTCCAACACTTAAATTCAACAAATACTTTGATTTAGCAGTAGCTTATGCTTTTAAATCCCTTATGAAATTAAATATTTAAAATAGTTTCCACAATATTATTTCAATTTTTTTTTTTTAATCCATACTTATTTTTGCAGAAGCCTTAACTTAATCAAATTGATAGGATATTTGGCCCTGTTCCTTCACAGGAAAGCATACAAATTCTGTAGTGGCTTTTCAAAAGCTAAGTAATGAAATTTCATTCAAATATGTAGTTAATAAAGTCCTTATTCACTTTATTAGGTATTTAGTCTCTAGAAAGCTCTTTAATTTCATAACCTCCTATTTTTAATACAATTTATATTATTCTGGTTTGTGTATTTTTTGTGTCAGAATAAATGGTATTTCAATAAAATAGTTGTCATTTGTGACTATTCGTCAGAGTTGTGAATTCTCATGATATTTTGTAACTGTACTCCTCATTAGTCCTCTTCCTTTTCTTCCTTATTAGTATGTTGTCTCTTAATGACAACCTCAGAATATTTTGACAAAATTAACTTTAAAAATATATTTCTTTATATAGTTGCATGGTTGTGCCAAAACATAATAAATATACCACAATTATATGGCTGTCACACAGTACTTGATTGTCTGTACCCATGGCAAATGCAGATAAAAATAAAGACAGAAAGGATAATCTCTGCAGAATTAATTCCCACAGAATGATAATGACACTTTTATTTAGTCTATCGAGTAGGTAGGTGCCCACAACATGCTCATGGTCCTTAACTCCCAGGCACAAAACCAAATACAAAATAAATCTCTATGGACTAAGGAAGAGATAAGGGATGTGCTCAAATCTTACCTGGATTTCATGGAGTCAAAATGCCACAAAAGCACACACCTGGAGGTGCTTCTGAGTCCCAAAGATCAGATATGTGAACATGACATGAATAACAGAGCTAGGGAGGGAAAAGCAAGCTCGCCTTTATTCTGGTCACCTGCTGTTGTCCTTCTTCCTTTCTGTCTATCTGTCTGCTTTGCAATACAGATGCATACTTTACACAAAATTTGTGAGTAGGTGCTGGCTGAGTCTGAGGCTACACATTCATGGCCTACCTGCGTAACTTTAGTCTTCAAGGATAACCGAGCCCATTGTTCCAGGATTGTATTGAAACACACAGTGATCATGCACCTGATTACCATGTCTCTCTTCTTTCATATCAATTCTGCTTTTTTATATGCTTTCTGTGTAACCATACATGTGAAATAAAGAAAAAACCTAACCAACTAATAATTGACCAGAATTATGTTTGGAATAGCCATAAGAACTACTGCCACTGAAGATAAGCAAAAGAAAAGCTTTGCCAGTCCTGGAAATCATTGGGTTCATTGTGAATAGTTCCCAACCAGCAACTAAGCACCAGCCAGCCACTTGCTTGCTACCCCTCACACTCACAGCAGGATGGGGGAAAGAATTATACCAGCGAAAGTAAAAAAAAACCTCTAGTCTGTCAAGATAAATACAGCTTAATAAATGAAGAAAAGGTTGGTTTTTTTTAAATAGTGATGCAAAGGCAACCACTCGCCACCCTCACAAGCAGATCAATGCCCAGCCAGTCCCCACACAATAGCTACCTTGGGAAGATCAGCCCCCAGCTTTATTGCTGAGCCTGATGCTATATGGCATTGAATAACCCTTTGGTCAGCTGGGGCCATCTCTCCAGCTGTGTCCTCTCCCAGCCTCCTTGCAGGCAGGGCAGCGTGAGAAACAGAGAAGGCCTTGACATTGTGCAAGCACTACTCAGCAATAGCTAAAACATTGCTGTATTATCAACACTCTTTTGGTCACAGATCTACAACACAGCAACATACAAGCTGCTACAAATAACACTAACTCCATCCCAGCCAGGCCTGGCACAGAGTTCAAATCAAATCTTTGCCTTCACTATTTATACTCATCTCTTCTTGCATTTCTATCACCTACCTGTCACTGCGGTGACTGAGTCTGTTTAGAGAAATAAAAATCCACAAAGAAGGTTTCAAAGCAGATTACTTGCCTCTACCAAGCTACTGCAAAATCTTTCTGCTTCATCTCTGCCTGCGTGATCCCCTAAGCACCATCATAAGCATGAGAGGTCAGCCAGACTTCATGGAGTGTCTGTCAGTCAGAAATTGGCCTCAGATGTTCATTGTGATAGCTGAATACACATCAGTGTAAATGGTTCTTGACTTGTCTTTGCAGTTGCTTTCCAGCATGGGTGATTATAAATCTCTATAAATTTTCTGTGGGAGTGGTGATGTTAAAAGTGAAATGACACACCTTCACACATGTGCCTTGTTTGTACCTGAAAATGACCCACCAACTCTTCTGTTGTGATGGTGCACATTTACCATAAAGCCAGGACCTGTTTGTGCTGTCATCTCAACAGATGGATATAGCCTATAAAAATAGAACTAAAATTATACTTGCACTGCAACATTGTATGAAATCTGTGGAGAAAGCAATGAGATTTGTGATTAAAAGGAATCATAGGAGACAGTTGATAGCACCTGTAATTTCTTTATCTAGTATTACCTGACTTTGAGGCCCCAAAATGATTGTATTTGCCCGTTTCCTGTTAATTCTGCAGTTACTGATAGCAATTAAGCTGAATTTCAAGCTAGAAAATGTTATTTGATTTTCAGAATTTGTGTTAGTATTCCTTCCCAAATAGCCCTGGCTGGCAAAAGAGAATACCACCATGAACTGTCATTCTGAGAGTAGCCAGATTATCCATACGGCATGGCTTTCTCCAACATTGACCCAGAGCTGATGACAGAAAGGAGACAACCCTGTTGCCTCTCTCATACAGCTCAGTGCTGATGCCTTTCCAGTGAGGCCACAACAGGCGACACTCCTACCGAGGTTTGCCTGCCCCATGCTCTGTGTCGCATAACTGTTCTATCCATTCACTCCCAAGAACAAATAGCTTTTTCAGCTGCTTTTTTTTTTTTTTCCCCCTCACAGAATCACAGAATCATAGAATGGTTGGGGCTGGAAAGGACCTTAAAGATCATCCAGTTCTAAACCCCAGTCGTGGGCAAGGATGCCTTCCACTTGATCAGGTTGCTCATAGCCTCATTCAACCTGGCCTTGAACACCTCCAGAGATGAGGCATCCACAACCTCCCTGGGCAACCTGTGCGAGTGCCTCACCACTCTTACAATGCAGAATTTCTTCCTTACATCTACTCTAAATCCACCCTCTTTCAGTTTAAAGCCATTGCCTCTTGTTCTGTCAGTACAAGGCCTTGTAAAAAGTCTTTCTTGTAGCTCCCTTTACATACTGAAAGGCTGCTATAAGACATTCCTGGCGTCTTCTCTTCCCCAGGCTGAACAACTTTCATCCTGTCTTCATGGAAGTGCTCCAGCCCTCTGATCATCTTCATGGCCCTTCTCTGCACTCTCTCCAACAGGTCCGTGTCCTTACATTGGAGGTTCCAGAGCTGGATGCGGTACTCCAGGTGGGGCTGAGCAACCTGCCAATGCCTCACCACCCTCACAGTAAACAATTTCTTCCTAGTATCTAATCTAAATTATCCCTTTTTCAGCTTAAAACCATCACCCCTTGTCCTATCCCTGCACTCCCTGATAAAAAAACCTCTCCCCAGCTTTCCTGTAGGCCCCCTTAATTATTGGGATGCACATTCATGACTGCACTGAAAATAATGAAACAGGAACACGAGAAAACCCACAAAAGGCAGATGTAAACATGGTAACTTTTAATTCTTAGACAGACTGTATACATTTTTTTTCTCTTCAGATATATATACTCAGTGTGCTTTGGGTGAGAAAGTGGCTTTCTCCTTTAATTTTGGGGAATAACCGGTTTGTTTTTTCATTCCTACTGCAGCCCATCAGTATAAATGAGTTAGTGCTTCCCTCAAGGATGTGTTCCCAACACTTTGGAGTTGGGATAAATCGTGAAGAAATGGATTAACTCATGTATCACGGCGAAACCACTCTCCAACGACTGTTGGAACTATTGGAATGGGTCCAGAGGAGGGCTACAAAGATGATCGGAGGGCTGGAGCACCTCTCATACAAGAACAGGCTGGGAGAGTTGTTCAGCCTGGAGAAGGCTCTGAGGAGACCTTACACGGACCTTCCAGTACCTGAAAGGGCCTACAAGAAAGCTGGGGAGAGGGACCGTTTACAAAGGCTTGTAGTGATAGGGCAAGGGGAAACGGGTATAAACTGGAGAGGGGCAGATTTATACTAGGCATAAGGAAGAATTTCTTCACCATGAGAGTGGTGAGGCACTGGCACAGGCTGCCCAGGGAAGCTGTGGCTGCCCCATCCCTGGAGGTGTTCAAGGCCAGGTTGGATGGGCCTTGGGCAGCCTGATCGAGTTGGACATTGCTGCCCATGTCAGGGGGGTTGGAACTGGATGATCTTTAAGGTCCTTTCCAACCCAAACTGTTCTATGGTTCTACGACTCTGGAGAGCGATAGCAAGCGAACATGCCTGAAGCCGCTTCCCAGGGACAGCTGGAAGAGCGGAGGGAAGGAACGGCTCCTATTCCACCCAGATTCCAGGCGGATTCCCCCCGGATCTCTCCGCGTCCCCCGCCCGCTCCTGCCCGCAGCCGTCGCCGCGCAACCGGGAAACAACGGCGGCGCCGGGCGGGGCTCGGGCGCTACAGCGGGGCTGTTTGCGGGGAACTCGGCGGGGCCCGCTCCCAGCAGCCCTCCTGGGAATCGCAGCATCTTTCGGTTGGAAAAGACCGAGCGAGAGGCTGGAGGGGAGCCCTGCGGGACGGAGGGGGCCGGAGGGAGGCAGCAGCGCCCCCGCAGCCCAGGGGTGCCGCGTCCTGCGCAACCAGCCCCGCGCCGCCGCCAGCACCCGGTGCGGGTTTGGGCGCCGCGAAAACCATCGCGAGCTACGGGAGAGTGTCCGGAGGAGGCCACAGAGCTGGGGAAGCGTGTGGAGGAGGAGGTGTGTGAGGAGCGGCTGAAGTCACTTGGTCTGTTCAGCCTGGAGGAGACTGAGGGGGGACCATAGAGCAGTTTACTGCTTCCTCACAGGGGAAGGAGGAGGAGGAGCTGATCTCTTCTCTCTGGTGACCAGTGATAGGGGCGAGGGAATGGTAGGGTGATGTGCCAGAGGAGGTTTAGGTTGGATATAAGGAAAAGTTCTTCACTCAGAGGGTGGTGAAGCACTGGAACAGCTCCCCAGGGAAGCAGTCCTGGCGCCAAGCCTGAAAATATTCAAGAAGCATTTGGACAGTACGCTCAGACGCATGGTCTGAATGTTGAGGTTGTCTTGTACAAGGATAAGAGTCAGTCTCGATCCTCCTCGGTCCCTTCCAACACAGGTTGTTATGTGATTCTGTAATTCCAAGTGGCCAAGAAGGCGAACAGCGTCGTGGCAGATATAAGAGTTGCCAGGGAAGTGATTGTCCCCCTGTACCTGACAGTAATGAGGCTGTACCTCAAATCCTGTGTTCAGGTTTGGGCTGTTTACTCCAAGAAAGACGCTGAGGGAGTGGATTGTGTCCAGGGAAGGGCAGCAGAGCTGGTGAAAAGTCTGGAGCACAAGTCTTATGAGGAACAGCTGAGGGGACTGGGGCTGTTTAGTGTGGAGAAGAGGAGGCTGAAGGGAGACCTCATTGCTCTCTACAGCTACCTGAAAGGAGGTGGTGGTGAGGTTGATGTTGGTCTCTTCTCCCAAGGGACAAGTGATAGGACCAGAGGAAATGGCCTCAAGTTGCGACAGGGAAGGTTTAGATTGGATATTGGGAAAAATTTCATTACCAAAATGGATGTGAAGCATTGGAACAGGCTTCCCAGGGAAGTGATAGGGCTTCTATTCCTTGAGGTCTTCAAAAAGCATGTAGACATGGCACTTCAGGATATAGTTTAGGGCATGGTGGTGTTGGGCTGATAGTGGGACTTGATGATCTTGGAGGTCTTTTCCAACCTTAATGATTCAATGATACTATGATTTTTCAGCACTTCATTGATGTTCTGGGGCCCACCGGCTTTCAGAAGTCATGAGTCAAAGTTAAAAAAAATTTGCTCTTATTCATTATTATTACTATTTTTGAAGTTGTACTTTGAAGTTTCCTCCAACTACGACCAAAAAACTCTAAAAGCTTAGAGTCTGCCTGATAACGGCATCGACATCTTTAAGAAAAACAGTGACAATTGCAAGACTTATAATAAAATTGTAGGATTTGATAACAGCTGTAGTATAGCGGAATAAACATAAATAAAATTTTAAAACCAGGCAGAGCAAATCCTGCACTTCAGGGCTCCTGATGCTGTTTCCTTCTAGAAACTGGGAGCTTAGGAACTGGTGTTGGCAAAGGTAGGGAGTGACGGGGGTGGGCTAGTCCAGCACAGGATAACTGTGACTGGTATTTTCAGATGTGAACTGGGAAGCAAGAAAATACACCCGACCTGTCGTAAGGAAACTTATATGGTAGAGAAAGGAATTTTATTTAAGAATTTGTATAGGTAATATGAACACTGTGCTCCAGACAAGATATGTTATCTTCAAATATATTCTGGTTCTATATGTGTACATATATATAGCATTTAAGTAATATTCTATATAATATGTATAGAATATAGTAAAAATATGTTGTAGAGTACAAATATTTAGTATAAGTAATATATTTTGATACATCCCCTCAAAGTCATTGGCAAATCTCAAAACTTGACAGAAATACAGTAAACTGGTTGTGAATAAATGCAGACTTAAAATTAGGAAAGGTCCTTGGTGACTGAGCAAACGGCTTGTGAAACAGCCTTTTAATGAGAGAAGTGGGAACAAAATACTTAACAGTTTTTAAAGTACAGCGTAATACGTATCTGTTTAGATTAATGTGATGTGGTGGTTGTGATGGGGGCGGGGAACGAATCTGATCATCCAGAATGGCCTTTTCAGCCCAGTGTCCCTGTGAAACTGGCAGAAGGAGGCATTCCTTTTAACACATAGATTGGCGCAGCTAGCTAAAAACTGAGGAGTGTCTTTAATTTTTTACTAGTCTTTAAAATATTTTTCTTCCTACAGCAGATTATCTTTGACTTCTGTATGAAAAGTGCTCTGCTATTATTGCTCAGATAGTGCCTGTGTAACTGCTTTCTCTCATTTGTTTTATATTAAGTCAATTTTTCTTCAGTCTCTTTGTCACGGGACAAGGGATTCCACTATGCATCTCAGTGAGGCATTTATAAATCTCCTCCATTCAATTTGTCACAGCTTGGAATTTCCAAGGATAGTTCCTAGATCTGATATTGTTTAATATGTGCGTTCCAATTTGGAAATGAACGATAACAATGAGAAACCAAAATTTTCTGGTGAGGTAAAATGATTTATGTTAACACTAAAGGAGACCCCTAGAAACTTCTGAGAGTTCTGCTGCAGTTAGATGAATTGGTAACACCATGACATATAAAATTAATTGTTTATGAAAGCAATGTAGTTTGCACTGTTGGGAATATTTGGAACAATATACTCTTCAGTAGTGAATCTAAATTAATTGTGCTCAACTAGGGAAATGACCTTGTTTACCATATGTGGATAGATTAGTGAAAATCTTTACTGAAGAAATCAGGTAAAAATTAATTCCCCATAAGCTGTAATGTCACTGGAATAAATCAGTAGTGTCCTAGAATTGATTATGGTATTTCAGGTTAGGTTCATCATATCTGAGAAAGTTATAATAGTCACACAGGGACCCTGAGACAAGAAACCTGTATGACTGGAAAAGCTATATGGAAAAAATAATTAAGGCAGCTTCAAAAGGTCATAAATCAGAATGTAGAGGGAGTTATAAAACAAAGTAGAAAAGATCAAGTCAGGGCATCTTTTATCTAAAGTTGTAATACAGGAACAAGGGATGTTGTGTTGAATTCAATAACACATTTAAAGCATTTACATACTTTTTAAATCTAAGGAGTACACGGTACACTGGGCCATTGGATCTGTGGTGTAGCATGTGAGACTAAGAATGAAGAGTGAAAGGATTAAGCATTTATTTGGGCAGTAAAAATTGCTGCTATTGTTAAGAAGAACATAAAAACTTCAGGCGATCTAAACCTTTGTGCTGTAAGGAAATAAAAAAACCATAACAGATGGAGGAAATCTGACTTTTGGGATTGGTTTCATGCATCTATCAGAAGCATTTTGCTCTTAGCACTCTGGAGGCAGGATACTGATCTGCTGTGGAAGACTTTTTATTCATGGAGGGAGGTTTTGTGCTGAGGCCTCTTAGCTGTTCTGTGATTTGGGTAGAATGCAACCATGTTAATTCCCATTACTTCATTTTATTAACATTCATACACCATCTTTTACACTGTACACATTGTAAAATACATTCTGCCCTTACAGCTTAAGATCTTAGCACAATTGAAACACCTCCCACCTTAGAACACCTCTTACTATGTGTACCAAACTGTTCAGCTTCAGAAAACAGTGGAGTCCTTGGGCAGTATGAAAAAACGCACTGCTGTCAGTCAGCAGCTTTACGTGAGTCAAAATTTTATTGAAAAACCTTGCATATTTTCACAGCATCAGTAACACTGAGTTGAATGTTAATGTGGTACCAGAATGCGAATAAAAAGCATCATTGTATTTTAAATGCTCTTGAGATTTTAAATAAATAATTGTATTATTTTTTAGCTCAGCTAGAATCCCTACCTTTTCCCTCTCATAGCTATTTCCTCAACCTAGCATCTGCCTGCAAACTCATTTTGGCATTAAGGGTGTGTCTGCAGAGTACTTCACTCTGCATCACTCACTATTTTTGTTTTGGTGATTCTTTTGTTTGTGCATGCGTAATTTGTGAACACTTAGATAATTTGAAAAAAAATTATGATTTTTAATGAATTATCAGAATGATCACAATATATTTAGTCTTGTTTTTTTCCTTTCAGTGGGATAACTTTGTCCAGCCGAGTCAAAACAGAAAGTAATACCTTGTAGATAGGAAGAGATTCTAGTGAAAATTAGTTAGTTAACATCTGGTGCGTGATATCTAATCCTTTACATAGTCTTGATCTTTTTTGCCTAATATACACGTGGGCATAGGTAAAATGGTGGATGGATTCAAAGATCTTGACTTGATTGGTCTCACAGATAGCATATTATTGTTTTCTAGCATATATGTTCAAGAACTGCATATTAAATTGGATGTGGTATCTCTTTTTAACTATTTTGCTATGAAGCCAAGTTTTTTATAACGTAATACTGCTTGCACTGGCATTACAGCACTGGGGAAAGGGAGTCTATTAATCCGTATTTAAGGAGTAGGACAAAAGAAAGCCAGGTTAATTTGGGAGAGAAAAAGAAGGGAGTTTCAAGATTATTTCACGTTGTTCTCTTAATTACGACAAAACTACCGGAGAGTGATGGGGAGGCTTGCAAAAGGCATACTCATTTATGGACTCAAGAAAGGAGTGAGACATGGGACAGTTAATTTCCAAAGTGGATTATATAGTAAATAACTAGTTAGAAGCTGTTCCTAAGTGCTTCTCTTTGCACTGCTTTTCCATAGGAGTAACTACTCTCAGAAGAGACCTTTGATAAGAGGTAAGTTCCACAGCTGGCTGTGTCTTTGACTTGTTTCTGTTCTATGTCTCATATCTCACTAACATCAAGTATGTGCAGAGTCTTAGGCTGTTTTGTCCGTTATTTGAGGTTTTTGAAAACAGAAGCTGCAAATGGAACAGATAATGTTTTCTAAATGCATTGTCTGACTTAAAACCATGCAATAATATTGTCTTTAAGTATATACAATGGGTATTGATATACACTCCATATTGTAAAGGAAGTGCTCATAAGATTTCAGCATTGTGAACAGAAACAGTGTAAGCATAGTGACTAGAAATAAGTGGATATCTCAGACTTACGTTCTAAGAAACTATTCACGCTGAGCAAAGTGACTCCTAGAACAAGCCAATAGAATGAAGGAAGTACAGGGATCATCGCCATCATTATCTTACAGTCTAGTACTTGGAATCTGCTCCTCTGGACAGCCGTCTGCTACAAATCTTTAAAAACCTAAATAAATTTTGCTTGTTTTATTTGACATGACAGAGATGCCAGTTTGTGATACAGTAGCCAAGAGGTCAGAGGATCCCACCACAGAAGGTTCAGACTGGATGTCAGGAAAAAAAATTTCACCGAAAGGGTCATCGAGCACTAGAACAGGCTGCCCAGGGAGGTGGTTGAGTCACCATCCCTGGAGGGATTTAAAAGACAGGTAGACCAGGTGCACAGAGACATGATTTAGTGGCAGATAGGAATGGTCGGACTCGATGATCCAAGAGGTCTTTTCCAACCTGGTGATTCTATGAATCTATGAACTAAAAATTTGTGTCCTTCTTCAAAATAATTTTCCCCTTGTGGACAAAATGTTCCCATCACAGAGTTGTTACTAGAGATGGGACTATTCCTTCAGCCACTTTTAAAAAAAGATGAGGTGGCTGTGCTCTGTTGTATACCTACTTCTGCTAATGTTTGCTCTACTGTGATAGCATCTGCCAGACCTAGCCTGGCATGTGGCTTCCTGTGGAGAAACAGAGTAGTAAGTTTATATCACTAACTTCAGATGTCAGTGTAAATGTCAATACTTGATTTAGGAGCTGCAGACTCTGCTTTTGGTCCAAGGAAAAAATAGGTATTTTTACGGTGAAATTCAGTGTTAGATACCTACTTCAGGATCAATTTGCCTTAAGGGCTGTTGGATATGTTGGCCAAATCTTCATCAACTGTAAGAAGAATGACTAACTTGAGTACTAATGCCTAAGTTACTTTAGCGGATGCTTCTCATAGTTTCTGGATGCTGGTTTAACTTAAGATACTCACACTGGGGTAGTTCTGGTCCTATGGGACAGCTGGATGCCCAAATGAAGTTCATAGTGAAACAGTGAAGTGCATGCTGGCTGAGGCACCAAGAATAGCCAGAGTTGAGGGAAAGTGTTTGGTATTGTAGTTTTGGAGTGAGGATTTAGTTAGACATAATAACTGTCCTGCTGGCTGAGAGACAACACCTGGTTAGACTGCTGCACTGAAACTGGGTAGGAGCAAAGTGGAGCAGGCTAATTTGCCACTGAAAGCAATAAATTCCAGGTGAAGGTCAGAAATTAGCATAGAATGATGACTTCATAGACTGCTTGTCTATGCATTGGCTATGTCTATTATACCAGAGTCCTTGAGTGACTCCAGCTCTACATGATTTAAAACTATCAGTCCTCTAATATCAAAAAAGGATGAGGAAAAAGTATGCTCCTCTTATTCTAGAAACACATAGGAATGAGAATATTCTTTGTCTTTAAGATATAATTAGTTACACTTAATTACTAATGAATAGAGTTTTACTTTTTTAAAAAAAAATTTCAGGTAGCTTAAACACAGAATTTAATCACATTTAGAAATCTAAATACTGCTAAAAATTTGTTCTGAATCCTAAATGTTTAAAATAGTAAAGTGAGAAAAAAACACAACATGTAGTTATCATGGAGAGAAAGGGATTTGAATAAGAAGTCCTGTTATGGGTCAGTAGCCTTTCAATACCTGTACAAATTGATTGTCTGCAATAATTAAAATTCAATGCAGAAGACACATTTTTAATTATCAGTAAGCCAAAGAATTCCACGTGCCTCATTGCCTAACATGAGAGAATAACCACTGAATAAAGAGAGCTTTACAGGAACAAAGCTAACACAACGTTTGATGGCACAATGAGTTGAAATCCAGAATAGTAACTGCAGCAAAGAAACAGACTGAGGGGAATGATCCATAATAAAGTAATTGTCATGTTCTCTGTGCTTCTTGCTACAGATCATACTGCTTTTTTAGTATTACCAAGGAGCCAAATATTTCTGAACGTACAGAATTTATAAGTTTCTTGAAAATATTTTCAGAAGTTGGATGTTTTTGTAGTGTGAAGAGATATTTGCAATTAAAGGCTTTAGTTATTCACAGTCTTGGAATATGCATAATTATTTTAAGCTGTGAACATTAATTGTACAACATTATAAATACTTTTACATGAATTAACTTTTAAAATTGTTTAGTTTAAACCTAATTAAACTCATTCAGAATTAAAATTAGATTTTATGACTTTAGCTTAATTTATATCATAAATGAATTAAGTTGAATTGAATCATTCCAAGTAAGTGTCCATATCTCCTTAATAGGATTTAACACATTTTAAATAACACATATTTCCTGAATGTCCTTCTAAATCTGATTCTTGTATGTGTGCGTGATGCTTACTTTCTACAGGGACTGCATAAATCAGGGGGTAGTATGCTCATAATTTTTGTTGACTTTACTGTCAGTAATTGGTCGTTATGCTTTCTCTTGTATAAGTTTGCTTTGTCTCTAGCCAGAGCTGCACTTTCTGGAACAGCAAATTCTAGTGAATGTGTATGTGTTCATATGTGTGTATGTATATATGCACAAAGGTGAAGTAGATTTGAGCTAAAGAACCTTTGATTGTATGGATCTTCTTCTCAAAACTATAGTGCCTATGAAGTTTTAAATTTCAGATGCATTTTTAGGATGTGCTAATCAGCTGGTTTCACTATTGCTGTGTTAACGGTTTATTTGAGAAGCCAGTTGAGGAGAAATACCTGAAAAAAATTGAGAGAATTCAAGAAGGGCCCCAAATTTTGTTGAACACCACAAACGATAACCATAACTTCTGCGAAGAGCCAGCCTACAGCTCATATTGCACTGGAAGGTAATCTCTTATACCCCAGGGAGGCTGTTCGTACAGTCCTGGCTGAGGGTGAAGGGTGGTTTCCCTTTGAGAACTAACCAAGGAGTTCCTAAGGGCTACTAACAGTGCACATTTCACTTTTACGGTGTTAAAACAAACCTAAGTTTGGCATAACTTGGGTTATGTTCTATGCATAGCTACTGCTAGTGGATCATGTTGCTCTTTACTTTTGCCTGTAGCTTAACTGGAAGGCTCTGCTGAAATTTTGCAAGCCACATGAAATTAGATCCACATGAGATATTACATTCATATGCTTCAGAAGCTGCTATTAAATGCAGCTGAGAAGGTCTTCCTGGTTCATTTGTACATGTGCTAATATTAAAAAAAAAGCAGAAGACAGAAGCTGGACGTGGTGCAAATACATGTAACTTTTTAAATCAGTGGAATTTGTATTGTGCAAAACTGTTAATGCATGCAGACACGAGTTTTGTTCTGGGAAATATGAACAGGGAATTCAAATTGAATTTGAACCACACTTGTAAGGTGCTTATGTGTACATTCTGCAGTTATACAGAATGTTTACCAACATAGAATGTATAGACAAGCATGGGGAAATAACCTAGTGGGACCTCAAGTTCATACCTAATTTATAGATGCAGATAAAGCTAACTTACAGAAAGGCATGTCCTATGTATTTGTACCATGTTTCCACTTGAGCCTGTGGCATCTTCTGTCTTTCTTTTTAGTTATGCATTTTTGTTCACAGATGTATTTTATCAAGTGTGTTCAAGTGCTGGAAATTTTGTTTTGTTTAGAAGGGACAACTTTCTGCATAGAAATTACTGTGTTAAAGATGTCTTCAAACTGATTAGGTGGAACAAATGAATGAGAAAGTCTGTCTTACAAGCTTTCCTAAATCACTTGTAAACTGATCCCTGAAAGACAGAAGGGAGTAAGTTTGTCTGCTTTTATTTTTTGTTATTGTTTTTGTTTTTAGAATGGGTAAAAAAGTAAAGAAGGAAGTTGAGCATCCACCCAAGGATGTGGTAAGTTTATAAACTTCTATGTGCTGTAAAATAAACATTGTGCAATTATAGGCCCAGCTCTACCAGCCTTACATAGTTCCTTACTCTCCTAGCTTACCCACATGATTCTAAAAATGTATTTTAAAGATGATTCTGTTTCTGTTTTTCTTGGACAGCAGACAAACCAGAGTGACTGGGCATGTGCAGTTCTTTGTGGAGATTGTTATCTTTGGCAGGTTTTGCAAATAGTAACGTGTGAAACAATCCAGGCTTCTTTTTATTTGAAGAGAAGTATTAGTTTTCCATTGTAAAAATCAAAGGAAAAAGGAGAAGAGTGACCTGAAATCTGCCTATCTGTTCAGCTGTGGAGACGTTGACTTTCTTTAAGGATGAAAGAGTTAAGAGCCTAGATAGATCTGCAGGATTTTACAAAATTTTACAGATATTTTGTTTGACAGTACTGCGTATTCTGGATCTTTTGGAAAGACATAGAGTCTTTAGCAGCAGTTTAGGTTTTTCTGATACCATTGGAAGTGCCACAGTGAGAAGTACAAGAGCTCAAGTGAAATATGGAATAATGGTGGTAATGTGACTTTTTCAGAAGGTGGAGATTAAAGGTCTGACACCAGCACAATTTTCAAGAGTTTCTATAAATTCACCAGATACAAAGAGACCCATAAAAGATAGAGGCTCAAAATATAAGTATTTTTAAAGTTTAATTGGTTTATTCAGAAAGAAGTAGAGGAAATAAGGCAGAAACATTCAATGTTTCTGTGCCAGAAGATAACTAAGTTAATGAAAATCAAGACATCAGTGAGTCCTGCAGAGGAGCATGAAACTAAATGCAAAGTTCAGTACACTGTTTTAAAAAAACAGTGGATTTATCTGTAAAGAATGTTGGTACTGTAAGTGTTTCCTCAAAAGTCATAGAAGGGCTGATCAGCAAAAACTATATCACAGTTTCGATATTAATAAACAAATATTTTTGACTAAGGCAGTAATATCCAATAGCTATGATGTCACCAAGGCACAACAATTGATACCAGGTTTTGTCCAAATGTTCTGTGGAAAGATGAATATGAGAAATGTAAATCATAAGCTCCAATCAATAATAAATTCTTATTAATGGAGACTTGACATAAAACTTCAATGCGAGCAGATAAATTGATCTAAAGCCATTTCTGTATAGTGTAACCTAGAAAACCTGGGGATAGGACTAATTAAAGCAGTCCTAAAGAGTTAAAACTAAATATCTTTACGGTCTGAGAAGAAAAATTGAATGGCCTGGCAGTGTATTGAAACAATACAGTTGAGTTTATGGTCTCCAAAGTAATAAAAGTTGACTTTTTCAATAAGTATTTATTGAATAAGTCAGTAGAAGCAACACCAGAATTTCTGGATGTGAAAGACACTATTTGGAGTTTCTGGAGAAAAGTGTGGTACAACCTACTGACTACTACAGTAAACTGTGGATAATGTTAGTCAAGAACTGAAAAAACTTAAACTTACAGAAAAGGTCAGTAAAACTATTACAAAGGAAGGAATTGGGAAGAGAGAAGTCCACATGATATTTCCAGTTTTTGGCTTAGTTTTTTACCGTTATTTTACTTCAGGCTAGTATAGCTCTCTTAGCAGTCCTATCAAGAGGAAAAAATCTGAATGTGGCCTAGCAGAACAGTACTAAATATGAAAATATTATTGATTAGTTGTAACTATCAACCAAGAAAATCTTCTAGCTATGAAAATATTGTTAATAGTGATCATGTAAATCACATCTCAAAACTTTAAATTTCACGTGGATGTTTCAGATGGAAGGAAATGAGTTGCAGACCAATAAAAAATGTATTAGCTGTTATCATCTGATTGATAAACTGCTTATGAAAATGTCAAGTCCATGAAAAGAAGCCTTGAGATAATGTGGACAGGCTTATAAAAGAGGGCCTTTGTGCATGTAGAATGCTCTGAGAATATATGTTACTGCAGATGACCACTAATTCTCAAAGATTTCTAGGAACAGGTGGAAAACACATCTTTTTAACCTACATGCTGTTTATATGTTTCAGAAAGTATTCCTGAGGACTCTGTTTTCCCTGCTTTTCATAATTTGTCTTTTACTATCTGTTCTGAGAACTGGGTCTCTCCAAGAAAATATTGACTTTAGACTGTAATTCAGGCAGATAAAATACGCCAGCTTTGACATAGACTGATAGGAACTTTTCATATGGTATCTTCATTAAGTTTGCTCTAGATAATATTACTATTTCATCATCAGCTAAGACATAGACATTAAAAGGGAAGCCTAAGGTTACCACTAGAGAAAATACTGACACGTTATCACTGAAAGAAGGCTATAGATATCTGAGTATTTTTTAAAACGGCTTCATTCACAACATTGATGTTAAAAGGTGTAATATATGAAGTGGCACTGTCAACTGCTGAAATTCAGTCTCCACAGAAACACTTTCTTTTGGACAATTAATGCCTAAATATTGACTTAAATTTAGTAAGACTTTCAACAGTCTCTCATAACATCCTCATAGACAAACTGACAAAATACAAAGAAGATAAATAGACAGTGTAAATTAATTGAAAACTAGATAATCTGCCAGACTCAACTGTGATCAGCAGCATGGAGGTCAGGCACTAGCTTTGTGCCCCAGAGGTTGATCCTGGGTCTGATACTGTTTAATCTTTTCATTAGTGACCTGAGTGATGGGGCAGACTGCACTCTCAGCAAGTCTGCAGAAGACACGATATTGAGAGGAGTGATTGGTAGACTAAATGGTTGTGCAACCATTTGGAAAGACCTCAACAAACTAGAAAAGTGGGAAAATGGGAATTTCAGTAAGTTCAATAAAGGAAAATGCCAAATCCTGTGACTGAGGAGGAATAACCAGTACAGAATGGGTGATGACCTGCTGGAAAGCATATTTACAAGAAAGTATTCCGGTGGAAGTGCACCAGCAAAGCTTATCCTGGGGAGCATTAGGCAGAGTGTTGTCACCAACTTGAGGGAGAGGACTGTTGTCTTATACTCAGTGTTGGTGATTGAGACTGCACCTGGAGTGCCGTGTCCAGTTCTGGGTTCCCTGGTACAAGAGAGACATAGAACAAGTCTGCCAACGGCTTGGAGCATTTGTCTTATGGGGAGAGACTGAGAGTTGGGACTATTCAGTCTTGAGAGAAGGCTTGGAGGAGTCTTGTCAATGTGTATAAATAACAGATAGAGGGAGTAATGAAGTCAGACCAGGTTCATCTCAGTGGTGTCCACTGAAAGGATGAGAGGCAATGGACACAAACAGAAATTCAGGAGGTTCCATTTAAACATAAGGAAAAAAATCCTCTTTTTCTGTAAGAATGATGGAACACAGCACAGGTTGTCCAGAGAGGTAATGGAGTCTCCCTCCTTGGAAACATTGAAAATGAGACCATGCACTGGCCCTGAGCTTTAGCTGACCCTGCTCTGAACAGGGCAGTTGGAGCAGATCATCTTCAGAGGTGCCTTCTAATATCAACTGTTTGTGATTCATTGAAATATCTTTGGTTTATATTGTTAGTATAGGAGATCAAAGAATGTCAGAACAGAAACAATTAGTGTGGCTAAGGAGATATTAACTGTTTTTCCAGGAAAAGGAAAAGAGGTTTAGTTTATCAAAGGTATTGGTAATGCTTCTGAAGAGTCATAGAATCATTAAGGTTGGAAAAGACCTCTAAGATCATCCAGTCCAACTGTCAGCCCAAAACCACCATGCCTCCTAAGCCATGTCCCAAAGGGCCACATCTACACATCTTTTTAAGACCTCCAGGGAAGGAAACTCTACCACTTCCCTAGGCAGCCTGTTCCAATGTTTGACCACTCTTCTGGTAAAGAAATTTTTCCTAATATCCAATCTAAACCTCCCCTGTCACAATTTGAGGCCATTTCCCTTTGTCCTATCACTTGTTGCTTGGGAGAAGAGACCAGCACTCACCTCGCTACAACCTCCTTTAAGGTTGTTGTAGACAGCAAAGATGCGAGGATAAAGCAGTCCTATAGTCAGTTAATTCAAATTTAAAGGATTTTTGTTTAAAAAATGACAGCATGATTAAACAGTAGAATAATAGCGGATAAATGCATCCTTCAAAATGTGGGACTTGCATCTAAATGAGAAAACAAAAACCCCAACCTTGCACTCACAAATGAAACTTAAAAGCATAGTGTCACAATGCACCAGACTGTTTTTAGAGGGAACTAGCAAGGAAGGAAAAGCTAATGATAAAGCTTTTCCAAATTGACTAGATGCAAGAAGCACACTATTAGGTGTTTAAAGTCATGAAAGAGAAGCAAAATTACTTATTTTTGTGTAAGAAGAGAAAGCGTTGTACCAAATCACTAAAACAAATCTAAAGAAATTTTCCTAATATTAATAAATAGTATTTTCTCAGGTCTTGTTCTAAGTGAAAAATAACTAAAATCTGAAGTTTTGGTTGTGATACTGTTACTTACGGTGTTTACTGTGTGCCCTTTTTACCACAGGAATGGAGGATAGAAAATTTCACTTTAAAAAAGCAATACATCAGTAATTACAGGCCAGAAAGTTTGGCTTCTGTGCTGTGTTAATTGGTAGGAAAAAAAAAGAAGATACATGGAGAAATACTATAGTAAATGGAGGTGAATCAGTATTGCTTATATAGAGGAAGGTTCGATCTCTGAAATGTATATGAATTCTTCAGAGAGATCAGGGAGCAAGCAGATAATGGTGATCTGGTTGATGCAGTTATTTAGCTTTTTCAAAAAGTTGTAGACCAGGCTTTTTTCTCACATAAACATGAACAGGTAAAAAGAAAATCCTTTCCTGGCGATAATGTCTGCTTATAAAATAAAAAGAAAAGGTGAGAAAACTAGTTTCTCTTCAGGTTTCATAATGGAGAGAGGTTGCCAGAGGAGTGTCATGGGGTCTTATTGTGCAACCTGTGTCATCCAGTATATCAGAATTAATGTGGATCCTTTCACAAAAAAAGGTAGCCAGTTCCTAAGTAAGCAAAAGTGAACAAATACATTTCAAATTCCAGAAATAAAAGGCAAAACACCATGTCACTGGCAAATGTATTGTACATGAACATATTGATTGCCTTTAACAGTTCTGGTGTTTCCATCTCAAAAAAGGCACAGTTGCACTGTAGAAGGACAACAAGAACAGACAGAATGGCTTCTGTATTAGGAAAGATCAAAGAGGTTTCAGGTTTCTTCATCCCTAACAGGAAATGACCGTGAAGAGAAATATCATAGAAACTTACAAAATGATGAGTATGCAGAGAAGGCAAAGGGATGACATTTTTTTTTTGCCATTTCTTATGGTGGATGAACTGTGAAGGAAAAATACAGTTATCAGATGGTAGTTTTAAAACAAAACTCAACTATTTATATAACTATTAAACTGTGATTCTTGTGTCTCAAAATAACAGGAGTGGCTAAAATACAGGTGGCTTCAAAAATTATTTACCAAATTAACAGGTGGACAATATTTTTTTGACTTTTTGAACAAAACCACTAGCTCACCAGTTCCCTGGGTTGCAGAGTGCTGCGGTCTGGGAGAGCTTATAAGCAAAGTTTAATCATCTGCTTGCCCACACCTGTTACAGGCTTTTGTCACAGACAGGATTCTGAGCTAGATGGGTATTGGTCTGACTGGAAACATATTTTGTACTACCTTTGATTTTAACTAAGTTAAGTTGATGCAAGCCATAAAAATCCCCAAATACTTTGCATTTTCTAATGGCTTTGAAGACAAATGTACACAAAAATCATGATCAAAGACATATGGGAGTTTTTTAAGTATAGCTTCCTTTTTCATTTAACTTTTTTTTTTCTCTTAATACAAACAGAGTGTCAGAAATGTTGTTGCTTATAAACCATTTAAATTTCTGTGTTTAATTCAAGGTTAGGTATAACTTCAGGCATTTTATTATAGCATGTACTGTCTTTTGCATGCCATTAAGGGAGGAGATTTAGGAGATTTAGAAGCAAGCCTTGAACTCTAGCTGTGCTGGCATTATGATAAGCAGAAGTCACATCCAGTTCTATGATAGTTTTGACAAAAAAATCACTGACCTGCTCTGGCCTTTGACTACTTAAACATATGTTGATTTCAGTGACTCTTTTTACTGTATTTTCAGCACAAAACTACTTCCAATAGGAAAGTGCCTATTGGATATTTGAGACAGAAATAGTGAAACTCATGTCTATAGCAAGGGGCAGAGGTTAGACCGATTTCACTCTGCTCATGTTCCAACCTGTCATTAAATTCTAGAAACTGTCATTGAATTGTCGTTTTTACAATTACTTATGAACACGAGAGGCAGGAAAAATGGAACAAAATAATAGCAGCTTTGGTATTAGATCAATGTAAGTAAATAAAGAGAGATTTAAAACTCCTGTTTCATATTTCATTTGTTATTAAACTTCAACTGGGAACCATCTTTCTGTTTATTTTTCTCTGGAGGACTGACAGTCTTTACTAAAAATAACAGTTTTACCCCTTCACCAAGTATTTGGTCAGACTCAGGAGAGTCTGTCTTAAATTATAGCACTTGCCTGACAGAGGATCATGTTCTGTCCATGCAAGGACACACGTGCAGAAGCAGAGAAGTATGAAGGTGGCTAAGGAGACTTTCAGTCATCTCTAAATTCTCCCATATGCCTCTCATATGCTTAAAATAAACAAACTGTGTAAAACGGATAGAATGAATGTTGCTGTGATAAGCTGAGCTTTTTGCCTCCTCACAATCTAGAATGAAAATTCCTGAAAGGAACTCCATAACTTTAGGTCCTTCATTAAGGTGTAACTTGGACCACTGTGCCACTGTTTGGTTTAATTCTTGTTGCTGAGCTGTTATTAAGTAAAATTACTTATGATACAGTAATCTCATTATATATTCTTTAAAAAGGAGCTTTGTTCCACGACTTGTCTCATGCCTCCAGCATGTCATAGCAAGCATGAAGTTGAACAGTGCTTTCAGGTTTTCGGACCTGCTTGAAGCTGAGGAGGCCAGTTAAGCACAGCATGTTAGCCAGGCAACCTCTTAACTGAAACTTAGACCTTGATCTTGCAGACTGTTAACTTGTGTGATGTGCCTCATGGAAGATGATGAAATTACTTAGATTTAAAAACCTACCAAAAATATGAATTTGGAAATGTGGGTGCTAGCAACTTGCTTTGCCTTATTTTTAAGTCAGAAGGGGAGCCTCCTCTTCGTTCATTTTCCTTCTTGCACACTTGTAACTTTTTAAGATTTGCTCCACAAAATTTCCTTGCATGACCTGTATGTATGCCTTTGTTGTTCAGTAACAGGTGCCTCTGATGTATTATAGGGTTTTTAAATGAAGTAAAACAAATAATATACATTTTTAAATATATACAGTATAAATATACATAAATATAATATTTGAAGTTAATTTGTATTGCTGTCTTAAATTATTAATCTGCTGTATTTAAAAAATAAGTACATTGATATTGAGAGGCTGCATAGCTCCAGTATCAGTAGTTTCTGTGTATAACAGATAATATGTAGGCCTAAAGTGTGAGGGTAAAAGACATTTTTTCCATATTTAAAATTATTTAAGTCCAAGTAAGCTTAGAACTTTTTGATGGGTGGAACTTTCAGAAATTGTCAAGTCTCTTCAAAGAGCAGAAACCTTTTTTTGAAGATTCCCTTTCTCAAATGATATTAGTCCCTATCTAAGATTCTATCAAGAGGTGAAAACTGCCAGATTTGTTGGAAGATTTTACAGTATGAGAGAGGTCTGAGATGCAAATGTACATTTTGTATCATTTCTAGCTGGCTGAGCATAGATTATATCATGGAAATACTCAGCTAGATCATGGTAAACTAGTGAACTGAGTTAATGAAGGTACTGGAAGGGTCCTCTTTCTTTTTTAAAGCAACCACAAAGTGTTAACATCATGGAGTAACCAAATACTATTCTTGGTACAACACCTAAGTTCAGAAGATCTGTGCACAGCTGCTCAAAATAAACTCCTTATGTTTGGTTTTGAAGATACAGGACGATTCTACACACATAGCAGAATTATGGAGTCTGTTGCATTCAAGACTTCCTAGATGTACAGGGAAGTGTCAAAGTTTTCCCAGAAACTTCGTTTGGAATGAAATAATTATTATATTGGGAAGACAATTATTCTTTCTTGTTTTTCGACAATGTCTCAAGTATTTATTAAAAAATTAATTTCTCCAAGTAATTAGCAGTTCATGTTAAATTTTCTAACTTAATGTAGACCTTGAACTAACTTTTTTTTACTGAAATGTGGGAATCTACTGCAGCACAAAGGAAGGCTCAGTACAAATTAAACTGTTCTTTTTTCTTTTTTTTTTGTAGTTTGATCCTTTATTGATTGAAAGCAAAACAGCAGCGACAGTTGTGCTAATGCTTAATTCTCCTGAAGAGGAAATTTTGGTCAAAGCATGTGAGGCTCTCTATAAATTTGCATCAAAAGGTTAGCGGTTTTGCCATGAGCTTTGTTTGTGTTGCTTACATTATGGTAGTGGTTCACAATTCTTTGGTTTCCTAGC
Source organism: Cuculus canorus (assembly GCF_017976375.1). NCBI lineage: Eukaryota > Metazoa > Chordata > Aves > Cuculiformes > Cuculidae > Cuculus > Cuculus canorus. Next base: position 141,569,188 of record NC_071402.1, read on the forward strand.
ACTGAAATCTTCACTTCATCCTGAAGGTCTCTGTCAAGGTTTCAGGAGTTTTCTGAAACATCTGTCAAACCTGTGTTTGCAGTTATAAATTCCTGTGGTTTGTGCGAAGGAAATTTTTATCGTTCTGTTGTGGAACTTTATATTCTCTGTTTAATAGCACTTGGTTTAGATATAACCTCAATCTGTATTGTTATGAGCAACAGACCTGCGTCTGGGAAAAAATTCTCTTTTTTTATGTTACAGGTTGAAACTTCTGTGCTGCTGCAGTTATTTTAAAGTTCAGTTTTCAATGAAGATTACTTTTGGTCCTGTTTGTGTTATTTTTGCATATATCTCTTGTGTCAATCCTTCTGTGACAGATGATTTATTTGAGATTGCTCAGCCTCATTTATTGAGATTATTTCTGTATGTGTTGGGAATCTAGCAAAACTCCAAAATTCTAAATCTTCCACCTGGGAACCTGGAATATCATGCTCAACTATAGCACATAATTGCTAAATTGCCCTCTACACATTCCATGCCAGCCACTCAAATCAGTATACACTGGTAGCGGTCTTGATATATAAGTAACCTGTTTTAATATTAATTTCCATTTAATTTGTTTTCTTTAAATTTTTGGGTTTATATGCTGATTGTTGTACTGATGGCAGTCATCACTGCTGAAGCTGTGGGAGAAGAGCTGGAGGCTTTGAAGTTGGCATGGGATCTTTGGGTTCTGAAAGATGTTTTTCAGCTTAATATGGGTAGCTAGGCTGAGGGCATGCAACCAAGTTTTGAATATGTGAAGAGAGAATTTGGGCTGTTGGGAGATGGCTATGAACTGCACACTGTAAACTCTCGTTGGCTCCTTCCCTGCTGTCCACAGTAACGTATGGCACACTGCATGAGGACAGATACTTAGTTTTTAATGTGTCTACTAAAAGAATAATCCTTTAAATTGTTAATGTAGATATTCCTGCAATCTTCCAGAGACTGTAACTTTGCAGTGTGGCACAAGAGAAGGAGTTGGTTTCACTTTGCAATCAATTTATTTCTCGAACGTTGCTAGTAAATTAAGTACCGTCCCTCATAAAAATAGTTCTTGGATGTTAACTGGTTTTTGGCCTGAGAATGAGCATAGTTCTCTAGTTTCATCTCACATTGCTTACTTATAGCCAGAAAGGATAGGCATGGCTCATTAGAATATGAACTATAAAGCTGTTGTTGTAACTGAGAATAGAAGTAGGTTTTGAATTATTTTTCTTGGGTTTGGGGTTTTTTTTGAGTGAGCAGGAACAGAAGGCTGTAACCATACAAAATGCTTCTCTGCTTTGCACGCCCAGAGCCTATTCAGCTATAAAGTGCTCCATTCTCAGGTGGTAGAAATCTTAGGTGGGCCTTAATGACCCAAATCCTGGTAGCTGCTTCAGTTGAGAGATAACACAGATCCACAGAATGAATTAACTGTTATTTTGAGGAAAAAAAATGGGAGGCAAGAAAAGAGGAAAATAAAATTAGGTTCATGAATAATGGTATCATTCACCTGTACTTCGCTAAATAGAAAACTGTCCTTTGACTACCACCGCAGTCTCCAAAAAATGAGTTGGGTGTCCAATAGACAAAAGCGTCCTTTGCTTTACAGATATTAATTATTCCTAGATACTATTAATCCTTGATACTATTTGACAATTGTCTTGTCCAGGCCTTTGTTCTTTGATTCTACAGTCCAGTAAAAGATTGGTAGCTTTTTTACCTTGTTGCTTTAGAACTGTGAGCTTGTTGCATTTTTACAGAACTTTTAAACTAACTACTTTTCAGGTGATGAAAACAAGTTGACACTTCTTGATCTTGGAGCAGTGGAACATCTGTGTAAACTCATCTCACATGCAAATCCAATTGTGCGCAGAAATGCCATCATGGTATTTGGCATCATGGCTTCTAATCGTAAGAGTCTACATTTTTTAATATTTTTCAATGGTCATCAAAGCAATAGGTGGCCCATGTGTGCTTTGAGAATTAAATGATTAGGATTCCTTTTAGTTTGATAATTTTAACCTCAAGTAATCTTTAGCCATTGGGGTATGACTTCTTTGACAACTAAAACTGTGAAATATTTAATCAGAACCTGCTAGATGCACATGTTTTGAATAAAGTTTTGATGAAGTGTTGAGGAACTTTGTATATATTGAATGTCAAACAATGTTGTCTGGTACTTGAAAATCTCCTATATGTTTTCTGGGCCCGTTATGAACTTCATATTACTTCAGTTGTGTGTCATTCTCAGTCAGATCTTTTTTGTCACTCAGGAAGTAACCATAAGTACATTACCCTTCGAGCAGAATCTATTTCTTTATTCAGCCAAAACTGCCAAACAAAAAACTTCATGTTTGTTTTTATTTCATTGTAGATGATGTGAAGAAGTTACTGAGGGAACTGGATGTCACAAATTCACTCATATCACAGCTGGCGCCAGAAGGTAGCTTGCAGTATTCATTCCTTATGCAAAAGTGGAATCAGAAATAATTTATGATAGCCATTTGATCCAACAATTTAATAAAATCTTCCTTGTAAGTTACAATTTGTGATACTGTGTGTTTAAATAGGCAGTGCTTGTATAGGAGTAGCTCTGTTACTCAATGTGTAATGTTTTATGCAGTGCAGATGGAGCTATGTGTTTATGGACATGTCAGGTATGATTAACAGCTATTATTTATTGACTTCAAATAATATTTTAAACCACTGGATTAGCGAACATACACTGTGCTGAATACAACTTGATCAAAATATTTTTTCCCCCCCATAGAAGATGCAGTTATCCATGAATTTGCTACTCTGTGTCTAGCACATATGGCTGTTGAATATACTACTAAAGTACAAATATTTGAGCAAGGTGGATTAGAACCACTTATCAGACTGCTAGATAGCCCCGATCCTGATGTTAAGAAGAATTCAGTTGAATGTATCTATCTCTTGGTGCAGGTAAAGTTTCTTATTGTTGTTTTAAATTACAGAGGTAGATAAGCAGTCTCACCCCACCCCTACCATCCTCTGTGGGGTTAATAATTTTGGAATATTTTGTTCTTTACTCTCCAGAGTTCATTAATGTATTTGAGATCATTACACCCAGGTCCTTGATTGTTACGTTAGTTATGAGTGTAATTCTAACTCTAATTCTGTTGAACTAAATGCAGTTATGCATGCTGTCCAGTGATGTGAGATCAGATTCAGATTCTTTATAATTAAATATGAATATGTTTTCTTAGTCAGGAAATGTTAATCTTGGTAATGAAAATAATAGCCTGTCTATCCAAAAGATTGGAATAATCCTGTGAGTTAAAGAACCAGCAATTGCATTGTGCCTTGTTTTGGCCAGCAAGTCCATAGTCACAATTTTGAACATCTTTTTAACGATAGGTGAATGCCGTCAACAGCTACTTTCCACACTGGGAGGAACAGATTTGTTATTGGCTACTTTCACACTCAGCACTAATGTCATCCATATGCTGCTTAGCAAAAGAATGGCAGTTCTGTTCCATGGCTTAAGCGAATCAATTCAATAATGAATTCAGTTTATAACTCTATCTCTTTTGGGGCATCAGAGCATGTCTATTCAGAATCACATTTTACTCTTTCTCCTTTTTTGCTATCTCACGGTCTTTGTTGCAGGGTATATCTGGATAACTGCACCTGGTGCTTGCTTATATTGATAAGGATAATTGCATGCTGCACATGTGCAATAAGCTATTTAAAAGCAAATTGTAATTTAGTTAATTTTTCTCTTTTTTAATATAATCTCCTACTGTCTTTTTATTAAGCTGCATATACACTGTTTAAAGTTGAAATGTTAAACTGTCATTTTATAACCGCTAAAACAAAAGATATAACCAGGCAACCACAGCAGAGTGTGAAAACTATTTCCCCCTCGACTGAGCTAAATAAAAATGATTAAACTAAAATTAAAAAACTTTCTCAAAGAAGCATGTATGTTGAGACAAACACGGCAAACCCAAGAATAAATAGGCTTCCTTAAACAGGACTAGATTCTGTAGTGTATACTTCAGTTGTGAAAAAGACGGGTATTTAAGGCTGCTGAGGCTTGATTATATTCTGTCTGCTTCTTAGCTGAAAAGAAAGAAATCTTCAAAACAGGAACTTCATTGACTCGTTTTTATATGTTTGAAATCAGATTTTGGGGGTTCTTTTTAAAGTCAGGAATTGATGTAATGTTACATTCTCTATCACTAATGTTCTTTGTTGAATATTTTCCTACAGGATTTTCAAAGCCGTGCTGCAGTTCGTGCGCTGAATGTAATTCCACCCTTGCTGGAACTACTGAAATCTGAATACCCAGTTATTCAGTTGTTAGCCCTTAAAACCTTAGAAGTAATTAGCAAAGACAGAGAAACCAGGATAATACTGGGAGAAAATAAACGATTTGATTGTCTTGTGAAGATCCTGGAAACCAATGTACAGTTTACTTGCCTTAAAAGTTTTTTGTTCTTGCTGCTAATGTTTGTATGACTAATGAGAAATATTATTCGTGTTACAGAAGAGTGATAAAAGAATAAAGAACTCCTGACTTAGAGCCAACTATGACAGAAATAGAATAAGCTGGGATACCTGGCTTACTACAAAAGGGCACAAATGGATTAATCAAAATGTTTATGTTTGTTTTATTGCATTATTGCTATTAGTAATACTGTTTTGCATTTACTGTCCATTGCTCAAATTGTTGTAAATATCAGAAATATTCATTGTATGGCTTTTTATATGATGTTTTCGCCAGATTTTTTTATTATGTGTTGAACTCTGGTGCTGGTTCCTAGTTCAAACACTGATTTTTTTTCTGAATTTACTTTGATGTCAATGCCCTTAAGGAGAATTTCCTACCTTGGAAATCTTACTGTTTATGTTATTATGAGACTTATTTTAGTGGTTCTTGAGTTCAGATATCACCATGGGAAATACAATGCATGGACAAATTTGTGAAGTTTATGGAATTTGTAAGGTGACAGATCTCTTCTGAATTCTTGCCTAACCCACATTGATATAAATGAGATAATTTCAGGCGTTTTGCTGTTTTTAATAAATTGTGTTGCATCCTAAGGCACATCAAAGAAATTATACAAGAAGTACAAGTATGAAAATAATGTGCTTTGCAATATAAATAAACTGTCCAAAAGAAAACTATGACAATTTTCCTACATAGTTAAAAGCCAAAGATATTTTAAACCTGTTTTAAAGGTTATTTGTTTGGGGTTTTTTTCCTTACTAGGAATTCAGTGATCTACATGTGGAAGCTCTTGCTGTCTTGGGAAATTGTCTGGAAGACGTACATACTCTGCAACTGATTCAGCAGACAGGAGGCCTTAAAAAGCTCCTTTCATTTGTAGGAGCCTCTACTGTTCCTGATATTCAGAAGAACGCAGCAAAGGCAATTACCAAAGCAGCTTATGACTGTATGTGACTTTTTAAAAATCTGTGCAAGTGAATTTGATTATGAATTAATTTTTCATCCAGAATGAGGCTGTCTTATCTGGTTGAGGGTAGTACTTGTTCTGAAGACATTAGCAAGAATGAATTACAGTGATGAATCTTGTCAATCAGAGCAGCAATTGGATTATAGGAGATGTAGATATTTACGAAAATGTTAAAAAATTGCCAAAATTTATTTTTAAATTTAATATATTCATGCAAAATGCTGTCCTCAAAAAAGAAAACGGAGCTTTGAAAATAAGATCTTTACCTTTTGCTTAGTGATACCAGTTAACTGCCGTCTTAAGCCACCTCTGCTGGCACTATTTCTCATCGGTGTTGGTTAAAACTTAATCACAAGCTCACTTCCTTTTGCACACAACTGCTTGTCTAAATGTCAGGCAATTTCAAATACAAATTCCTTTAACAGGGACATGAAAAAAAGCTTTTCAAATGGCTTGCAGATTAATATTCCCAGAGGAGTTAAATAGTTTCATTGTAATCTTTTTATAATTATTCATCCTATAGTCCTTTTTTATATGCTTTTCTTTAATTCACCAAGGAATTCTGAATTAGGCAGAACATGCTTTTCACTTTTGCCCACAAGGATGCTCTTTAAACAAATCTACATCTGCAATTCCTTCCACTCATTGGTTTCTGAGTTGCAACGTATGTCTAGTAGTGTGATATAACAAAATGCAATGCAAGAAATAACATACCTCTGTCTATAAGAGATTTTAATACTGTCGAGGGATTTTGATGATAGTAGCTATGACAGTAGAGCTTAAATATTTCATTCATATTTCTATCATCTTGTGGTTGAATCATGTCTTTAATTCATGTGTATTTTACAAATACATTATCTAATTTAATACGTGGCTAAAATAATCTCTCCTTTCTACAGTGTTTCAGACCTCCTTTCTTCTCTCCCCATCTTATCTTTCCAATTCTTTTCTCACCTTCCTTAGTTTGACATCCTGAATATTTGTAATAATTTGGATTGCAAATTATAGATGAAAAGAGTGGTATCTACCTTTCCTAGTATTCTGTGGGTTTCTGAATGCTTTTATCATTATCTACTGGAAGCTTTGCAATTCACTGCAAATTATTTTCATTAATGTTTAGGTATCAAAGATAGGAGTGGACTTTCTTATGCCAGTATTTTCTTTGTATATTTTCCCGTATTGTTATTTTATTCTGCTATTTAGGACTGTCAATACCATCTTTATAGTCCTGTGACAGGCTTGTAAGTAATACGCTAATCAGATTTATAGTTCCTACTACTACTTTCTACTGCGTCTTACTCCTTTTTCATATTTATTTTCAAATAAGCATAGCCTTATTTTCCTCTTTCACACTCTTTTCAGGTTTTGTGGCCTCATATTTTAGAAGGTGTTAGTAGAAGCCTGTCTGAATGCAACATTTTCAAAACACGGTGGCAAAAGCTACACATAATATATTACAGCACTGCCTATGATCTTATATCATGGGATGTTACCGTCAGTGAAGATGCATCTTCTTGTCATACTTCTTTACAAATGGAGTCAATGTGATTTCATTATAAAGGTTTGCTCTCTTCTTCAGCCTGTGACAGTTGGTATGGATTCAGCAAGCTGGGAGAATAGATCAAAAGAAGATTTAAAATATTTACTTCCAAGCTGTAGAATTTTGGTGACAACCAATTAGATGAAGGGCACTATTGCACTGGGACAGTAGAAAAGGTCCAGTAAATTTAGTCCTCAACATGGCCCCCAGAAGTATTTAATTTATTTCAGATGCATAGAGCTACTGGTCTAAAGCCAGCCTTCCAGTGGAAAGAGTGACATTGGAGCCATTATAAGAAATAGTCCAAGTGCCAAAAGAAAACAGAAATTTTTTGCAGCTCTTGTTTCTTGATGCTGATTATAAATATGCTAAACGGCCTACCCAAGCCACAACACTAATTTGTACTTTACTAATACTTGCCTTGATGTAAATCATAGAATCATAGAATGATTTCAGTTGGAAGGGACCTTAGAGATCATCTAATTCCAATCCCCCTGCCATGGACAGGGACACCTCCCACTAGATCAGGCTGCCCAAGGCACCATACAACCTTGCCTTGAACACTTCCAGGGATCGGGCATCTGCAACGTTCCTGGGCAGCCTGTTCCAGTGCCTCACCACTCTCATGGTGAGGAATTTCCTCCTTATGTCTAGTCTAAATCTCCCTCTTTTCAATTTATATCCATTCCCCCTTGCCCTATCACTACAAGCCTTGGTAAAAAGTCCCTCACCAGCTTTATTGTAGGCCCTTTCAGGTACTGGAAGGTCACTATAAGGTCTCCTAGGAGCCTTCTCTTCTCCAGGCTGAAAAACCCCAGCTCTCTCGGCCTGTCCTCATATGAGAAGTGCTCCAGCCCTCTGATTGTCTTTGTAGCCCTCCTCTGGACCCATTCCAGCAGTTCCATATCCTTCTTATGTTGGGGATTCCAAAACTGGATACAATACTCCAGGTGGGGTCTCACAAGAGCAGAATACAGGGGCAGAATCATCTCCCTCGACCTGCTGGCCATGCTTCTTTTGATGGCAGCCCAGGATTCTGTTGGCTTTCTGGGCTGCAAGCATACATTGCTGGTTCATGTTCAGCTTCTCATCAATCAGCACCCCCAAGTCCTTCTCCGCAGGGCTGCTCTCAATCACATCATCCCCCATCCTGTGTTGAAACCGCAGATTGCCCCCACCCAGGTGTAGGACCTTGCACTTGGCCTTGTTGAACCTCATGAGCCTCACACTGGCCCATTTCTCCAGCTTGTCCAGGTCCCTCTGGATGACATCCTGTCCTTCCAGTATGGCAACTGCACCACTCAGCTTGGTTTCATTTGCAAACTTGCTGAAGGTGCACTCACTGTCTACGTCATTGATTGAGATATTAAACAGCACTGGTCCCAGTACAGACCCCTGAGTCTTGTCACGGATATTCATCTGGACATCAAGCCATTGACCGCTACTCTCTGAATAAGATCATCCAACCAATTCCTTATCCACCGAACAGTCCACCTATCAAACCTATACCTCTCCAATTTAGAGAGAAGGATGTTGTGGGGGACAGAGTTAAAGACTTTACAGAAGTGCGGATAGATCACATCCACTGGTTTTCCTGTGCCCACTGCTGTGGTTACCCCCTCACAGAAAGCCACCAGGTTGGTCATACAGGACTTGCCCCTGGTGAAGCCATGTTGGCTGCCACTAATCACCTCCCCATCCTCCATGTGCTTTAGCATAGCTTCTAGGAGGATCTGCTTCATGATCTCCCCAGGCACAGAGGTGAGGCTGACAGGTTGGTATTTCCCAGGGTCATCTTTTCTACCCTTTCTAAAAATGGGGACAATGTTACCCTTCTTCCACTCACCAGGGACTTTTCCTGACTGCCACGACTTTTCAAATATCATGGAGAGTGGCTTGGTGACTGCCTCAGCCAGTTCCCTCAGGACCCTGAAATTTAGGGTCCTGACTATACTCCTCGCCTGTCCCATATCCCTCAGGACGTTGAACTCCACCAATGCATGATCACTGCTACCCAGGCTGCCTCTGAGCTTGACATCACTGAAGAGCTCACTTGTATTGGTGACCATCAGGTCCAATATTGCATCCCCCCGGGCGGGATGGGGGGGGATTGCCTACAAGTCTCCTGGATTGCCTACAGCTTGCCGTGCTACTTTTCCAGCATATGTCATGATGGTTGAAGTCCCCCAATAGGATGAGAGCTTGTGAGTGTGAAGCCACCTGTAGCTGGAAGAAGAAGGCCTTATTGGTAGGCTCTGCTTGATCGAGTGGCCTGTAGTATACACCAACCACAAGGTTCCTTTTGCTGCCTCAGTCTTTTATTCTCACCCACAAGCTTTCAACCTGTTCATGGCTACTCTTAAAAGACAGCTCTTCACACTCCAGCCATTTCCTGATATGGAGGGCAATGCCTCTGCCCCTCCTTCCTGGTCTCTCCCTTCTGAAGAGCCATTGATAGCCACATTCCAGTCATAGGATTTGTCCCTCCAAGTTTCAGTGATGGCAACCAGATCACAGCTTTCTAGTAGCACAAATCGTATTAAATCCAGTATAATACAACACAGCTCTGAATTCTTTTATTACTTTTTCATTAAATTTGCAGTACATTAGCCCATGTTCTTCAGATTTGATAATCATGGTTGCATTTCACGAACATTTCCTGCATACTTGAGAAAAAAAATACTGCTTTTCATTGAAATGGAAAATTTGCTATGATAGAACCTGTATCTCTCTGGTTTTGTAGTCCTGACAGCTGAGTATAGAGCAGTGTCTCGTTTTGAAATTATTGTTGTTGACAAATGGAATTTAGTTTTGATTTTATCCTGACAAATGTGATCATAACAAACAGTTTTCGTTTATGCCCCTTTCAGTCCTTTGGAAAGGGACTCCTGTAACTTGTTGTTGTTACAAGATAGATTTATCCCTTAACAGCTATTCTCAATCACAGAATAATACATGGTACGAACACTATATAAATTTTAAATAACATCTTTATGATGATGTTCTGTTAAGTAAATAAAATTATCATATTTCTATACATAATCATTATCCTTTTGCCCCTGAAATTTGTTTTTGTTCAGTAACAGAACTTTGAATTAATATATTAATTTATCAATGGTTTTATTTTGTATGCTTAGAATTAAGTGGTGAATTTTACTGATTCCCTCCTTGCCTAGCAAATAATACAGTCATTTCAGAATGCAAAATATAATTAAATGTAATAAATAATGGAATATCTGTGAGTGGATTATCTGGACTGTTGATTAAGGGGAGCCTGACTTTCCCCTGACGATGCCAGACATGGCAGCAAGAACAAAATGCTGTGAAGCATGTACAGGGAAAGTGATGATCATGGTCATTCAAGTTTGGCCTTACTCTGCCAAACTCCTCGTCTTGAAGCTCTCCCATTCTTTACATGTATCTAAATGCAAATCTTTTTAATATAGGGAACACACTAAGCATGCTCTGTAGCGTTATAACATAACACTTTTTCATGATACAGGTTTTTATTTGTCTGGGTATCTCAACTCAGGATCGATGAAGAGGTCATGATATTACTTACCATTAACCTTTTTTTCAAATAGTTCCATAAGGTGAGCTGAATAGGTAATCAAGTAAAACTCTGGCCATGATTTTGGGGTATCTGCTGATACTTAAAATCCTCCCTGTTTTATTTGTTGTGTCTTTTGCTTTGTGATTTTAATTGTGTGTCTCTGATGATTCTGAAAATATTTAAAACTGAATTAGAGAGGAAAAGATGGCTGGCCGTCTCGTGTACATGCATTGAATATTTCTGTCGTAACTAGTTTTTTCAATCAAACTTGCTTTTCACTGGCTTTTGTGGCCTTCTGTTTATTTACTTTTATTCACTATAGATTCGGTTTTTATTTCAAAGAATAGTTCCGATATTTTTTTCTTTTTAAAATGTTTTATTCGTAAGACAACAGTCCAAATAAGGGAATGACCCCTGAAAGCACTAGTAAGCGCTAGTAACATTTCAAAATGTCGTCTGTCCTACTGACTTCTCAGTTCCTGAATTATTTGATATATTTGAAACATTTTACCTTGTAGATAGAACTGTAAGCACATAATTAATCTGCTTTAAATTATTTGTGCCATTACATGTATATTGACCCTCGTGACTGTAGGGCTTCTGTACTGTCCAATGCATTCTATTGAGAAAGTTTCACTCAGGCTCTTTCTTACACACTACATATTTATTATGTTTACTTTGGGATCTCATCCATTTTGGGATGAGTGAGTTTATTAGTAAATTGTCAGATGGCTGTACATACTTTGTAGATGCTTTGTGTTGTTACTTATGTGGGAGGAAGGGAACGTATATGTCCTTCCTTAGCTGCTACAGATTGTTGCAGTGTAGGTCAGCATTGAACCGATGTGTCATCAGGCTAAAATATTAATTGAAATTCTGTGCAGAGTGTGCACTAATGAAGAACTGCAAGCTATGTAGAATTAAAAAATTCAATTTTTACCACCTCCTGCCTCTTTTTTTTTCTATTTTATTATGTTTACTGGTACTCCACTGAGTTCAATTGTAGATTTACTAGTATGTTCTTCAATTTTATGCATTTGGACTTTGTTATCATAAACCGAAGTGAGCATGATCCTGAGTAAGTCTGATCTGTTGAACTCAAAAAGCTGTTTTCATTCAAGCTTCTCTGCATTCTGCTTTTTTTAAGTCTTACCGAGAATAAATTTTATGTTCTATTGGGTTTATATACCTTTAAAAGCTGTATTTTAATAGTCATCTTTTTGGGCTTGATTCAGACTTCATTGATGTCTAATGGGTTTTGGATCCGGTCCTTTGTGCTCATTTCTTTATTGCTGGTGCCTCTGTTAGCAAAATATTTCCATTTCCATAATATCAAAAGCAACTGTTATGTTGGAAACAACTATACAAAATCAAATTTGTGTCCTTTCACTGCATTGCAAAAATGAATGCAGATTAATGCTATTGTTCTTTTTCATTTCAAGCTGAAAACAGAAAAATCTTGCATGAGGAAGAAGTTGAGAAGTGTCTCGTAAATCTTTTGGAAATTGATAATGATGGAGTAAAAGTTGCTGCTTCCCAAGCAATTTCTGTCATGTGTGAGAATTTAGCAAGCAAACGTGCATTTGGACTCCAGGGTAAGTAAGGTAGGAAGGGATGAACTGAGAATCTGTGCTTTTCCTTTTATAAGGAACCTGTTATAATTTTTCAGATTGCAATGGTTTCTTTAAAGGTTCATGTGTACAATTATTTCTTTCAAAGGGATTCCCCAGCTAGTACATTTGCTAAGCAGTGACAATGAAGAGGTAAAAGAAGCCGCAGTGACAGCATTAGCTAATTTGACATCAGCCAGTCCTAGTAATGCAAGGTGAGTCTGCAATAATTAAATTATTAATTAAAGCACTAACCTGAACACAAGTATTAATATTTTCATTTGTAAATAATGCCTCATCTTGTCATTATCCTACAAGGCAGGTCTGTTTCAATTTGACTGTAAGGTATGTTTTGGTGCTTATGAATCATCTAGAATATATCGGTTCTCGTAAGTTTTACAAGGGTTACACTATCTTTGTTAATGTTTGCCTTATCAAGGAAAAGTATAAAGCAGGTGCAATGAAAGCAGAGATATAAATCCTGTTTTGAAGAGAACATATGAAGAAAATATGACTCGTAATCTAAGCCATTTGATGTGGGGTTTTTTTTGAAAATTCAAAATCCGTAAGGTATCCTTTAAAATCTGATGGCTCATGCAACTTTTTGGACTGATTTAAACCCAGTCTTTGAGGGTGATAGCACTCAGATGTTCTGAATATTGTCATTATCTTTATTTTTTTATTGTTTCCAAAGTAATACAGAATGCTCGCCCTGCGTTCTCTAACAGAAAAAAAGTGTAACTTCAGTATCCAAAATAACTAACCAAGCATGGTTAGCCGACTAGAAGTTCCAAAATAATTTTATCAACTAAATTCTGCCGTCAGTTGCAGAGTTCTGTTATCCCAGATCTATTAAAAGTTCTGTTCAGGGAAAAAAAACAGAACAGCCTGATGTGTATGAGCAATCACATGTAACTAACAAATGATAAAATAAAATTCCTTAGAAGTTTCCTGGAATATACTCAAGGAAGTTGCAATCAATTCACAGGCATTCTTTGAAGTGAAAAAGTAAAATTACTCACCAATAAATTATTTGTTTCAATTATTGATTCAGCTCTATAGTCACCAGTATTTGCTTACATGTAACCAGATGGAGCCATAAGTTGACACAAGAGAACAATATTCTGTTCTCAGATTCACATAATAGAATTTTTCTTTGTCTGATATCCTGCTCTCCTCACGTGCATGTCTCTTCAGTTGGTGTCAGTGGGAGTCATACACACGCAAAAAAAAGCACACCACTGGAGTCTACAGGTCAAACTTACACCTCCACTACAGCTGTGTTTTCTAGTGAAGCACTTTTAGGTTTCACGTTGTGAGAAGGGAATCTCTGGAGAGTTTTGAGTTGGTATGGCAGCTTATGCCAACTCATTCTGGGTTTTTTTGGCCAAAGAGATAGTCAGGACGTTGTTTAGCTTAACTGCTATTCAAGAGCAATTCTCTGAGAGTACAGGCAGAGAAATAGCTGTCTCTGTTCCTCTGCATTGTAATGGAGTCCGTATTTGTTTCTTGCTGGGCAGAGTCAGGAAATTGCAAAGGTGGCTTACATATACTTCTCTCTCTTTGCAATTCAGTTCAAACTACAATGTGAAAGCACCAGACAATCTAATCATAGGTCTTCTCTGAAAATCAGGAAGCAATAATTTACATGATATATGTATATTGGATGAATGCCATATGACTATATAATTACTTCAAAGCTTCATTTCTAAATCAAAACCATTAATAAGTCATTCAAGGGTCCAAGTGTGACTAGGATCTATAAATGAATATATAAAGTTGAACTCTCAGCTGATACAAATTGGTATAGTTCCAGCTCACTGACTTGAGTATCTGGCCCATATTTATTTTACATTCACACAATAGGAAAAAAAACAGTTTGCAGAAAATGCATTCCAGATTGAGTTACCATAATCATATTTTATTCTGAAATATTTTGTATGTGTATCTTGTAAACCACTGAAAATAAGAGTATATATAATGAAGATGCTGATGCACTTTTATGATGATGTGACTTTGCTGTGTGATTATGTTGATAATATTGCAGTCCTAAATGAGACTAATGAGACTAGTGCCCTTTTATTGGTTATGTATTAGATTCTTGTTATAAACTCTCCAAGAATATTAAATCATAAAGCTACTAGTAGCAGGTAGACCTGTGGCAAGAGCAAAATGACTACAGTAAAGAGGAAGATTATTAACTATAAATGTTTTCACTTTCTACCAGATAGGCAAAAATTCGATCTTATTGAACTCATATACATGTATTGTGCTGTATTTAATTTAATGAGCATTTTTCATGTACTGCATTGATTGAAGGATGTGTACCTTGCCCTTTCATTTTATACAGTATATATTGCAGAATGTAAACGGAGTACAAGACACTGGTATTTTTGCTGGAGGTTCATTGTTAGGAATATTTGGTCAAAAAATGTTGTCTACTTTTAATGGAAAAAATTACAAATTAAAACAAATTGTGTAATTAAGGTTCCCACAATAGCTAGCTTGTAAGGATGAAGTCTTCCATTGATTAATAACACAAGAACGGCATAGGCAATGGGCAGTACTACCCCCCACTAATGTATATTAACCTTGACCTTTAGGTGCTTCCCCACAGCAATGAAAGGCTCATTCTATACCCCTTTCCAATCAATCCTTTGTTTCTCAACTGAGACAGCTAATAAAGGTGTCAAATATGGTGGAGGTTTTGTAATTAGAACACCTGTTCACGATGAACGGGACAGCGACCAGCTTATCATTGCATACAAATCCCCAAGCAGCCACGATCTGGCAAAAATAAATAAATTAATTAATGACACTGGCCCCAATACTGTTTTAATCAAAGACCTAGAGCAGAAGAGAACGAGTCCCATACCAACTGTTTGAGTTTTCAGGTTTACTGGAAAAAAATGGGCTTTCAATATGATCTCTACCAGAACACATAAAAATTAATTTAAATAACTTCTACAATATTTCAGCATTTGCTGCGGAGCTGATGTTGTGTCATGCTTCAGTAGCACATGGAAAAGAGTACAGTGGTCAAATCCTCATTAGCTTACAGATTTACACCCCTAGATGATGCTTTTATCAGAATTTTTTATGAAGTAATGACAGAATTTTAATGCGGCTCTGCATTGATGATAATTTTTTTGTAAACTTGTTAGTAATTAGCCTAAATAAAAATAAAATTGCAAAGTGTGCTGCACGTTAAAAATCCCACTTTCTTCTTCTAACATATAGTAACATTAAAAAAAAAAATTTTTATATTGTAGCTCTGAGGCCATGCTTCATATCTGTGTCAGAATTGTTTCTGTGGGGCTGCTGCTGGGAGAAGAGAATTATGTTCAGCTGGCATATTTGTATCCACTTCACGTTCTTTTAATCCAGAACACTAACTTGCTTTATTGAAAAATTGTATACAGTTATTTGGACAGGGAGAATTGCCATTTTAAGAATCTGTGAAATCTGTCTGGTTTTGATGTGTCCACGCATTGGGAAATGTAGGCACAATCAATATCAATAATGTATATTATGCACAAATGGAAAAAATTACACACAAAGAAACAGCAGTGCCATCTATTGGACAGAAAAAATAAACTTATTCTATGTTATACATGTAACCACAAAATAAATGTTTTGCTTCAGTCTCTGCCTGGTTTCCCCCTTTAAAGTACAAAATATTTTCACTTTCATGTATTTAGGATATAATCTTAAATATAAATGCTTTATTAGATGGAAGTAACACATAGAAATAAGATCTCAAATGTAGCAGTTAGCCAGACATTAATTTGACCAGCTCCTTTCTTCAGTATTGTCGTAGCACAAATGCCATTTCTCATAGCTGTCTTCATAAATCTGGCAGTGTCTGAATTCTGGGCACCTAATGGAGTTACCACTAAAGAAAAACATATGCTCTGAAATTTAGAGCTTTGTACTGGACATGAAAACTAATTAACAGCCTCGATAATATTTGTCTTAAATTGTTTACTTTAAGTGCAAAATTTATAGCATTCAGTTAGAGTTTGGTCTGGGGAAGGAAAGGAAGGGATGGATTTTGTTCAGCTGTACCACGGGCTGCAGGGAATTGTGGTTCTCAGTAGACTTGTAATCTGGCAGAATATTTCTCCTGGGTTTTATAATTTAGTGTCCATGTTACATATTTTGTAAGTGTTTATAGCTAGATTGAAGACCTTTAAATGTCATCCCCAAAACTGCAACATCAGCAAGTTGGATGTTACTTAATTTCTATTTCTTGAATTCTTCACAGGCATCAGTGGACCTATTGAAATTAGCAAAAATTATGTCCACATTGGTAGTTATAGGCATTATCACAGCATCTGAATGTGCTTTCTCATTCATATGAAGATATTCAAGATTTGGAGTAAGTTAAGGATAGGAAGGCAGTTGTTGGAGCTCATTGGTCATGGGCAATGCCCAGTGAGAAGAAAGCGAGTTATTTCCTCGACTTCAGCGGGCACTGCATCTAATTCCAAACTGAAATTCATATACTGATCTAACGACCCAGAATACACCTGAGTCTATTCTATGTGGAAAATGCTCACCTGTAGTGGTTGTCTCTCATGGTCTTAAATGGAGATTTTCAGTATCCACAACAGACTTTTACTGGTTTTAAGATGACTATGGCTCTTAAGGAATGTCCAGTTTCCTAACATTTCAAATCTTGTTATTATCATTAGGAAGTAATAATTATTATCAATAGGTAGCAATATCACTTAACTAGTAATTTTCCCCATTAGAAAGTGGGGAATGTAATGATAGCTTTTCTCTTTAAAGACTATAGATGGAATCTAATTCATATAAATGGATCAACATTGAAACATCCATATTATGTAAGATAATAAATTTGCATGAATACATGTGTTAATCTATGAAGAAAAGAAACAAAAATTTCTAGTACATGAGAGCTATATTTAAAACCAGAAATGGATAAGTATCCATTGTATAGGTTTGAGGGGGTTTGTGGTTTAGTAGTTCTTTATAAATGAGTTTGTTTCTGAAGGAGGGAGTCAACAATAGAATGCCACCAGCTGTATTGTGTAAAGGTAATGTGTTTTAATACTGACCCCTAGTGACAGAATTTTAATTTCGAGCTACCGTGCTACAAGGTAAAAGAATTTTGATGTTTTTTCTGGTTTGTGTTGTTATTTTTTACATTACCCCCCTTCTGCTGAGCCCTATACAAATACGAATTGTTAACTTATGCCATGAATAGATTCCTGGTTTGATTTGCTTTTACTGTATATGCATAGCGTGAAGGGCACTGTCTAAAGAAAAAGACAACATGGTCATTACCCAACACATCACAAGCATTTTTTCTTTGGCAGAAAAGCTGAATCCAGGCCTAATTCTGGTATGTCATTCAGAAATAGACTCGCACTATGACTGTCACATGAGGTGACTGATCCGCAGCCCTTGGACAGTACCCTAAATAAGCCCTCCCTGGCAGGTGCAAAATATTTCACTCAGCCAGTCGTTGCTTTTGTCTCTTAGATTTGTGAAGATGTGCATAAGGAAAAGTCCCTCTATAGACTCAGACACTGTAACTGCATTTTGTTCCCAGTACAGCTCTTCTTTCACAAAAATATTTTGTTGTGTATTTCTCTGTTTGTTGTTTTTTTAAACTCTGTTACCTATCACAGGTTATATTGAAGACAGAGATCAATATAGAGAATTTGTCTCTAACACAAATCTCCTGTTACAGAATCCCAAAGTGCCTGAGAACCCAAGTGTATCCAAAATAGATTCAGACTGAAAATGGAAGGCTTTTAAAATGGGATAATGGTCACTATAACAGAAGTTCTACACCTATAGATATAGCAAAATCCACCTGGGTGTTTGTACTTTTTTACCTTTAAAGCCTTACTCTTCAAATCCTTGATCATCTATATGGTCAATATTTATGTTACCTGCAGAAGGCTGAAATTTAATTTGGAGCATGTGTGTTGTCACCTGTGACTTCCCAGGGTAAATTTCTGTGGGATCAGGTGTGACTTTTTTCCTCCTGGGTGGAGACTTCCAAGGCTGAGAGAGAAAACTGTGGTTTATACAGCAGCAGGAGTACACTTATTTCTCTTGAGTGTGTATCCCTGCAGTAACATTTAGGGATATGCACTGATGAATTGCACTGTTTATAAATTAAAAGTGGCGAGAGTTATATTACATTTGAGTAAATTTCAGACAGATGTATTGGTGCTTTTACATGCACATTTTCTTTGTACTGTATTTCTAAATTAAATGCAAATTATTTAAGTATATGTCTTAGCTTACTTTAGCGTAGTGTGAGGTTATTTATTTTAAGCGTATATAGGGGAATTACAGGTTTATGGCTGATGATGCAAACTTAATTCTGTCCTGCTGTGAATTTAACCTGTGCACTTAGTGTGGCATGTTGTCTAATTGGACTGTCATACACAGAAGGGGGTAAAAATAAGCTTTCACAAGTAACTTTAGACCTTTTTGACTTGCAACCTCAGTAATTTTATCTTAACGTAGTAATGTATGCATACTTTCTTGAAGGTATAATTTTAAGAGAGAAAAATAAAAGCATAAATTTATGCACTCTGAATCATCATAAGGTCTTGAACCTTTAGCAAGGCAAAACAGATTGCTGCCATTTGAGATAAGTTCACAGTTGTTCAGAAAAGACTTATCCAGAAGTGAAAGATGGGGTCAGGTTTCACAGTCTGAGTACTGTTTGTAGAGAAGCTGACCTGGCACAGTGTTTTTGTGTCTGTGCCCAAAATGAGTTGTTGTGGGGACCCTGCTTTGGCTCTTTCTTTCCTTCTCTTACATGTCCATGAAGTCTGCTCTGGCAACTCCTGAATCTTCCCCTTTATTTTGCTTTTGTAACAATGTGGATTCCAGACTCTCTGCATTTATGCTGAGTTATTGATTTTTGCATGCACTGCTTCTCGAACCAGAAAAAAAGAGAGAGGAGGGTAGTGTCTTTTCCATAAGCTTATCCTGGCTGAAGCTACGTGGGATCTTTAAGGAGCGAAAAGGATTTGTATTGCTGAATTTCAAGATTACTCCTGCTGGTGATAGTGTCAGAAATTCTTTATAAAGGTGGCAAATAATATTATAGTTAAAAGGAGCAGATATCCTGGATAGATCAGTTATTACCAATTACCAGTAATATTTCAAACTGGGTATACTACAGTTTAAGTAGTGAGAGCTTTGTAATTCTGGCAGATGAGTTCAGTGACAGACCTTAGAAGGTTTCTGTGTATTGCTGAGAGTCAGGACCTACAGTCTCTGCTAACACAGTCAATTTAAGGTTTTATTGCTTCCAAATCATGAGGCTTATTGAGTTTAGGGTTTGTTGATGTTTTAGCAAGGTTCTTGTCATTAAAGAATAGGAAGAGGGTTCAGTTCCTGAAACGAAAAAAGAAAATGGTTTGTTGATATCATCAATATTTTTATTGTAGCACAAAGCAGCTTCAAATTGTAGATCAGATTCTCTTGTGCTAGATTCCCTTGCTCAGAGTAAAAATACTGACATTAATTTCCTTTGTATAGTAAAGAAAACAGAAGTAATATTGGTCTTTAATTAGAATATGAGTGACTATACACAACAGTCAATTGCTTTCGAGAATATTAAATCACAAAGTGAAATTTTTGGTAAATGCAGAAGACATTTATTGGATGTGATTATTTTGATGGCATAACAAGGCAAATGAAGAATACTAATACATTTAAGGGATAAAAAGGAATATATTTCTTGAGGTTTTTTGAACTTCTAGCTATGATATTTTTTCTCAGTCAGAAATTATGTAATAGAACTAGGTGAGAAATGCCTTGTGTGAAAAAGAAGTCATGCGATTTAACACAGATAGAGTTGATTTTAAAAAATGTGTGTGTAATTAGATGCATAATTCTTATGCATAATTTACATGCAATTATGTATGAAAATGAGATATGCACAGGCATAAATGGCTAGCTAAGCACCTCACACACAATCACAGTAATTTTGCACAGAAATTAAACATGCAGTTGCAAATACATTTGGAAAATGAAGTCCATAAGGAGTGCAATGGCCTTTGTGAGGAGGAAAACCTGATTTTTTTTCTGAGCAGAAATTGTGTTAAATGCTCAGTAGGAAGGGCAGAAGTAAACAACATAGATGTGAATAAAAATATAATTTAATATAAACCTGTTTATTTTCAGTTGTGGTAGAAGAAGCAAAACCAAATATGCTTTACCATTTTTATGAAGCGTCAGTCTCACTGCTATAAATTAAATGCAATCCAGAGTAAAGAGTGGCATGAAGCTGCACCATTGCTCTTCCCTTCTGTCTCCCCTCTATGGGAGGTTTCTTAGCTTAGGGGTTTAGAGGCAGTCTTCGTGGTTTCTGATAGCTCTTTGGACGCTGGTAGTTGCTTTCTCCATTCTGCTGAACCTTCTCTTCAGGAGGAAAGGCTGGCTGCACCATTCCCTGTGCACTAAGGAAGTAAATAATCTGTTACCTTTCTTGCCATGGCTAGGAAGCTTGGTTGGGGACTGGAGCTACTGTGCTTGATGCGATGCCAACAAAGAGGTGGTTCTTGCCCCAGAGAGCTCACAGTCCTAAAGATAAAAGCAACCCCACAGACTTTTGGTCCAGTTTTTACTGATGATTGTTTTTGCAACACTCTGCCAATGTCTGAGCTTTCCTATTGCATCACAGGCAACTAAAGCAACTCAGTATTCAGTTTGGTGAAGTTCATGTAAATAAATGTTTATAAAAATAAATAAACATTTAGAAAAAAATTATATTGTGAAACTTTTGTTAATGCCATTATTGTCAACTTTTAATTTATTTTTGCAGTAAAAACAGTACAGAAACTTTTGGGTTTCTCAAACTCTCAGCATTTATTCTTTGAATCCTGAGTGATCTTTTAGAGAGTTTTCAAGAAATCAAGTTCTTACTTGGTATATTTAAGTTCTTACAAGGTATATTTAAAATAAATATTTATTATATGACCTTCTAATGTTTGCCTTTCCAGTGACATTTGAGAAAAATGTTTTAGCTATTTGTGAATACAGTAATTTAAATTCAATTGTAATCAGAATTTTACTGTTTGACTACAAGGCATGGTTAAGGTCATTAGGGTACCTGTACTGTGTATATCCTGGCTAAGGTAAGTGGTTAGGCACTGTAATGATCATATCTATGTGCTTATAAATCATAACATTTGAATTATTTTAACTTTAGTTTGAAAACTCTGTGTTTTCTACACCTGTCTTGTCTTTTTTACTGTTTGTTTGTGATTCAGATAGCTTCCACTTTTCAAAAACACATGGTGATACGGCAAAAGCAACACCCTATTTTTTTCGCCCTTGTCATTGTCTTCTGTCCTTTTCCTAGTATTTTCTCTCCCTGGAGGTGTTCAAGGACAGGTTGGATGGGGCTTGGAGCAGCCTGTCCCTGCCCATGGCAGGCGTGTTGGAACTGGATGATCCTCAAGGCCCCTTCCAACCCAAACCATTCCGTGATTCGGTGTATTGAGTCTCTACACATGGAGGAAAAAGAGCTGTGGATTATATGATTTACTCCTTTCCTACATGCAAAAGTGTATACTTTTTTTTCAAGAAGCCAAGGTGCTCTTATTCTTGAGGATGTAGTCCTATGGTGGGAGCAGTGATGAAGTGCACCATCCAGCAGGATGTGTGCGAAGCAGGGATAGAAGCTAGTGCTGATCTACATTAAGTAAAACTTCTTCCTCAGACTGTTGCTTTCCTTTTTAATAAAAACCTACATAGTGCATATCTCTGCTCAAAATGGAAGGGAATGAAGGCCTCGATACTTAGATCTTAATGTTGTAGTATTTCGGCACCTTGAAAACTTAAGCATATTCATTCTTTCCACTCCCTTTTGGGGTCAGGCACTGCTGTCTCTTTAGCAGCTGGGGCTCTGTGGCCCAGGGTGACAGCACTATTTCTGTGTTCTCTGGGGGGCTGTGGGTGCTGGAGTGAGTTGAACTATGAATTCCTCATTCTTCCCCTATTCCCTCATAACCTTTCCGTACATATCAGTTATTAGGATGCAGCGTTTGCCCTCAGGTGTTGTGTCCTCTTAAAATCTTATTCTCAAAGATATTGGGTTACCTTCAACTCTCATTACCTGCTGTTGTTACTTCTAACATGAATTCTTTTTCCCTGTGATCCATTGTGCTATTTGATTAAACTATACTCATGAAACTGATTCAGAATGAATCGCACAGAAGTAGAATGAAGGATTGAATAAAATATGTATAATCTTCTAAAATCAGTGGTTCTCAACCTTTTGAAGTTGAGTGGCACTTGAGAAAATTGGCAGTGCTCTGTACCTTGCTGAGGTCAGCTCTGAACACAGGAGGAGCTGTCACCTTGCTCTTTTGTTAAGTACTTGTGTACTTGCTGGATTTATGGAAATTATAGTAAATCTTCTTGTAATGTGATTGGCTGCATCATCAGTTCCATGTGTCATCAGAATCAGTCTGTCAGGGACTATATGTTTATTTAGGATTTCCTACAGGTTACTGGATGTAGTATAAGAGTAGTAAGTATACTGCAGAAGTACTGAATATACTGCACCTGTGAGATGTACTGATGCATTTCATAAGCAGTGGATCTGTCCCATAAATTCTGAAATTTCTGGATAGCCATCATATAGGAAAAACTTTGATTTCGTGGGGGGATTCCCAAAATAAGGCATGGCTGTGTGCACATATGGTGATGTCTCTCCCACACTTTGCCAGCAGGTCATGTTACTGTTATACGTACTATGAATGTGATGTTTTCCAAAATCTTGTAGTACATGTGGTGCATAGCTGATCCTTACAGTGCAATCACATGTCTGGGATTTATTCCTGTGCAGCAGCTTAGATAGAGCTACAGCCCTCCTGAAGCTGGAAATCTGGATAAAAATTTTCATAGGGAAGAAAAGGACAATATTAACCAGAGAACCTAAGAAATAAGGCAGCCTTAACCAAGTAAAAAAACAACAAACCGAAACAAAAATAACCCACCCCACCCTGTCAAAAAAAACTCAACCACCAAACCAAACATTTTCAACTCTTCTTTATCTGTTCAAAGAGGGAATGGAGGAAGGATACTCAGACACGAGGAAATCCAACTAATTGAAGACACTCTGAGGAGTACAGTGCAGGAGATCTGAAAACGTGTGGATTTGCTTCTGAACAGAGATTGAAGTGCCTGCGTTAGTTCCTGATGCTGCAGGAGGATTAATTATCCAACACCAAACTGGTCTAATACCTTTATGCTGTACCAAACCTTACTCACCTTCAGTCCTGGATTGCTGCCTTTCTGTTTTCCCAAACTGGGGGCTACTGCCTGCCTGCCAGCCTTCCTTACACTCATGTTCCAGCCCTACCTGTGACCTGCCATCACCTTAAGGGCTGAAGGCAGAAATCAGACTAACAAATCTCTTGGCCCCCGCTGATTCTTTACAGGAGTATCTGCTCAGGAGTATCCACATCCCCCTCTCTGAAAATGTGGTTGGAGATAGTTGCACTAAGATCAGTTCCAGTAGATCTACCTCATGTTGCCTGTGTAATGGGATTATATAGCACAGGTTGACATCTATTCTGCTTGTGTCTGCTTGCATGATAGTGACCATCAGCATTCCTGAGGTTTTTTGGTTTTGCCAGTGCTTTATGGTACTTGATAACATAGGTGTTTCTTATGTATGGAATATCCTAAGCTCCTCTTTATTTGTAACTATGAAAGTTATCAAAAGGGTAGTTAGATTTTTTTATAAGACTCTGTTACAGTAAAAGTAAGATTTTTTCACTGCATAGATTTTCTCCTTCCTTTTCTTAGTGATGTTGCTGAGGCTGAAGGAATTGAGCTGTTAGTAAATACATTGAATGCTCAGAGAGATGGAGCCATTGCTAATGCTGCCACACTACTAACAAATTTCAGATTTCTCTTATTAATGTATTGACAGAAATTTAGAAAACTTATGAAAACTGTACAGTCTTCTGCTTGTTGAAGTGCTAGATATGCTTGCATAGAGGTGGAAGAGTTTGTCACATTTTTGATACAGACAAAATGTACTAAAAGGGGGGTATAAAACGCAGTGCAATTGAAAATTCAAATTGCCCATCTGCCCATTTCAATTGATAACAGTATTGCCAACTTTTGTTTACAAACAGATGAGCCCAATGTAAAATTACTAGAGCAGATAGTAAAATGGGCATATGCCTCAAATCATTTGACAAATTTTATATACAAACTCAGAAGGAAGACAATTCAATTTTTGTAGTGTGATGGAAAAAAATACCACTGAAACAAATGTGAGATGATAAAAGATGATATAGACAAAAAATACATTCCTGTTTAGTAGAAAGCAAAATTTCAGCAAGAAGGTCAACAAAAATCTTCAAGTTAGGAATATCTCGTGGCATTTGAAAAATGTAAACTACATTTGTATCAGTAGTCTTTTTTGCTTATGACAAAGATACCAAAGAATACCTAATGAGGTGGTACCTCAGAAAGGTATGCTTTTTCAGATTTGTTAGAGTATAGTAGTTTCCCCTGAGCCAGGACAGATTCTCTCTTCAGGGTCTGCATCACTTGTAGTCAAGAATTTACTGTCATTATAAGCCATGTCACCAGCTGCTTTCAAATGTATCTTTATCCAGATACTAATACTAAAAGTCAACTTCATAAGTTGACATTTTTTTTTCTTTAAAAGGTACTGTCCCGGTGAGTGCCAGAAGCAGAATAGCAATGTTAAGATGAAGTGCTCATAGGCCAGTTCCTTCTGCTGTGACTAAGATGTAGACCCACGTTGCTATTAGTTTGCAGGCACATCACGTCTAAATAATTGCAAATGTGTCCTCTTAGTGGTGCAGCTACCCACACCTTCTGCTGTCTCCTGCCTGCAGTTACTATTTCCTTAGTAGTGCTGCTTCAACTGGTTTTTTTTCTTGGCTATTCTGAAAACCTAGATCTATAAATGATCCTTAAAATATCCTGACAATCTTCTCCAATTTTATTTGCACATGGGTTGTTTTGTAGGTCTGGCTTAGAGATTAGACAGACCAGCATTGGTCCCAGCCCTGCTGAGGGGCAGTTGCATGATCATCTGGGAGCAGAGGGAATATTTGAACAGGATCTGCTGCTGATAGACTAGTTAATGTGGAACCACAGTCATAGCCAGGCCTGACCTTTATGCTGATGTGTCTGTTGTACTCCTGCCGCCTCAATCAGCCTGCATAAAGCCAACTCAATAATTCTGGTATTGCTCTGAGCTGCACCATGTAAGCCTACTCCGTAAGAATGGCAAAAGGTTGCTGTACTATGTTTATGCTGCTTAAGTATTCAATCACAGCAATTTATGGAGACAGCACAAAGAACAACAATGTGATATTACACATGCTATAATCCTCATTAGAAGTAGTGCTAGAGTGAATTATGGGGAGAGGTGATAAAACTCTGCAGAGACATTTGCTTAGAACTAAAGCTTCAGAAATTCTGCATCTTTGAAATGATCGTTCATTTGTTCAAAATCAGAAAGAATCCATATTTGAATAAGTTAAGGAATCCAGAGGTTTGTAACTTGTTTTGTCTGCTTAGGTTGTACCTCTTGAGCTTCACACTGTAGCTCAAATATAGTTAAGGCACAGTAAGAGAGTCATCACAGTTCAAATTTTTAATTTAAATTTCCTACTGTAATTTAGAATATGAACGTTAGTCTTGCAATTTATTGCAGGTAAGCAATATTTTATATTCTTAGAATGTAATACTAAATTACTTGGTAAATATAATGCACTTAAAAGAAAAAATAATCATAAAATAACAAAGGTTTCTTTTTTTCTCCTTCATTTTGCTAGTGCTGTTGCTGAGGCTGAAGGAATTGAGCTGTTAGTAAATATGTTGGATGCTCAGAGAGATTGGAGCCATTGTTAATGCTGCCAAGTGCTAACAAATCTAGCCACACAAGAGCCATTCCGTGTAACTATCCAGAGCCATGGTATTATGACTGTGCTTGCAAAACCGTTGCGCTCAACCAACAGCCAAGTGCAAAGCAAAGCAGCACTTGCTGTGGCTGCATTTGGTTGTGATGCTGATGCGAGAACCAAGGTAAAACTCTTCTTCAAGGCTGTAGTTATTTGTAACATTTTATAGAGCTTGAGGTTGGCTGTATACTTACCTGGGATCTTTGTATTTTGTATGTCTGCCCTAAAAGTCACAGGATTTTCTAGATAGTAACAGATTTTCATTTTCATCATAGGCTTGTTCAGTTGAATTAGCTCTGGTTTATCTGAGGAACTTGAAAAGTGTTTTCTTTAATTTGTATTTTTACTGCTGTATTTGCTTGTACCACATTAATGTTTTACAGCTTTCCAGAGGCTTCAATGAGCTTTAACCAGGGCTATATCTTAATCTTCATGTTTATGAGCATTAAACATTACAGTTTCTTACAGCTGCGACTGTCAGCTGTATTTAGAAAATGAGAAGTTCTGTCGTCTTTACTTTCCCTCAGTGTTGTTCTGTCACCCACTTTCGAGGCCTGAACGGCAATGTCTGACCTTGATTTATAAGATACTGCATGTGCACAGAGTAAGTGTAAATCAAACAAAATTCAAATATAAATTAATCCCTTGATCAGTGGCATCCAGCAAGTTGAACTATTTGCTATTTATCAATGGTAATATTATTTTCTCTTCATAAATAAGGATAATGCTGTGTGCATTCATAGATCATAAGCCAGGGATTTCTCATGGGTCAAGGTTGTTAATTAGGACATGAATAAGGGGCGTAGATAATTAATCTACTTCTTCAGTGTCCTTAAAATGTCTTTCTCTTCAGAAATCGAAATGAGCATATTTCCTGCAGCGGGTATAGGAAAGGTACTGCAGCACACAAGAGAATTAGATGTTAATAAGATTGTCATACATACAGTACAATACAAATTCAAATATATT
The DNA here is from genome assembly GCF_017976375.1 of Cuculus canorus. Lineage (NCBI taxonomy): Eukaryota > Metazoa > Chordata > Aves > Cuculiformes > Cuculidae > Cuculus > Cuculus canorus. Next base: position 141,596,286 of record NC_071402.1, read on the forward strand.
GTGATGTAAATTAGTTGCTAGGAGGCAACAGAACACGGAAGAAGCTGTGTAACTCTGCGGCTGTCCTGGGATGCATAGGCTCTTCAGTTTCCACAACACAATCCAATAACTGCAAAGCAAGAAGGGATGTGTGCCTTCAACCACTGTGAAGCTTGCTTCAGCTCCAGCCTATGCATAGTTCACAGAAACAGAGAATCCCCATAAATGGCCGTTCTACCAGCCCAACATAGCTTGTCTACAAGGCTTGAATGTTTCACAACGTGAATTTCACACGTGGTTCTTGCTGGGACAGATGAAATATGTAAGTGGCAATGTCTTCATTTTTTTATAGCTAAGAAATGCTGGTGGACTGGGACCCCTCATTGAATTGCTACATTCTAAGAATGAAGAAGTCAGGAAAAATGCATGTTCAGCTATTATGGTCTGTGCAAGTGACGAGGAAACTGCGGTTGAATTATGCAGGCTAGGGTGAGTAGAAATAGTATCAATGGGCAGCGAGAACATTTTTATGAGAAAACCCTTATTGCTCATTTTTACATAGTTATAGCAGAATAAAAAAGTGAAACTATACATTTTGGTAAGCAGAAACTACTTTTGCACCATAGATGTTACAGATGAAATACTAATGATCTTAAGTAAAAGAAGTCATAAGAAAAAAAACGCAAATCTGAAGAGAGAACTGTCTGGAATTATAAAAACTTTTATTGTTTCTGTGACCAAATTAGGCTTTATGTTGAAGATGTGCTTATATCAGTCAAAATCAGATATCAATTATATCAGACTACAATGTTCCATACATATGAAACTGAAATTAAGATTTCAGGGTAAGTTCAGGATACAGCAAATAGTACTTAATACACTCAGACTAAATTTGGGTTTTAACTGCAAGTGCGCTGGTGCTGAAGTGTCACAGAGATTCTATTTTATTCCTTCTTAAAAACTCGAAGTTCCATATATTAATATCTGAATTACAAAAGCTGGTTTAGGTGTTAAGACTTATGACACAGGTCTCTTATGCAGGGTGACTCTTTTAGTAATCCTTAAATTAAAATATATGTAATTGCCCTGCTCCCTCTGCTGGACACTCCTCTGATTACTACACAGACACTTGCACATCTGTGAGGGGATTTTGCAGTCAGTATCTCAGAAATTTAGGTCTGGAGGGGACCTCAAATGTGATGCTATGCATCTGCCCACTGTAAAACTGAATCAGGTACACTGACATATTTTTGCTTGTTCAGTGTAAATACCAATTCTGAGAGGGTTTCATAACTTTCTGAGGTAACCTGTTCCAGTGCTGAATGGGGTTTCTGAGAACTAAATATCCCTTGAAGTAAATCAGTCCAACTACATGCTGTCCTACTTCCAGTGGGATTGAATAATCATGTTTTTATAGAAATTTAATGTTAACTTACTGAATTTTCTCATGTTCCATGTCCCTTTCTCAGTTTCCTTTTCCTGACAAAGTAAGAATGTTAATCATCTTTTTGCTTTGAAATCTTGTATAATTTTCTTACACATTTTCTCTCATTTATTTATGCAATTTTGAAGTGCCATCTCCTAGCCTGGATGAGATAACTTCAGCTGAGGTCACAGCACCATCAAATAAAGTTCAGTAATTATTTCACGTATCTTGTATATAACACTGTCCTTATTTAATCCCTTCTTTGTGACAGTATCAGAGTGGGACTCTAATTTATGTGTCCTTCCAGTCTGAACAGCATATTATTGATAATAATACCAGTCAGGCACTACTTCATATTATATATATGACCTGGTGATCACCAACGTGAGTGACCTAATCAGGGACATCAAGGACAGAGGCTGCCTGGGTGTAGCGATCACACACTGGTGGAGTTCGTGGTCCTGAGGGATATGGGTCAAGTGAAGAGTAAAGTCAGGGCCTAGAAGTTCATGAAAGCAGACTTCCAGATCTTCAAGAAGTTAGTCAATAGGACCCCCCTGGGAAACTGTCCTTAGGGACAAGGGAGCAGAGCAGAGCTGGCAGATCTTTAAGGATGCTTTCCAGAGAGTGCAAGAACCCTCCATTCCCATGTTCAAGAAGTCTGGTAAGAAAGGCAAGAGACTGGTCTGGCTGCGTCATGATCTGTGGCTCAAACTAAAGGGCAAGAAGGAGATGCACAGGCACTGGAAGCAGGGTCAGGTATCCTGGGAAGAGCATAGAGATGCTGCCTGTTTGTGTAGCGATAGGGTCAGGGAGGCTGAGGCACAACTGGAGCTGAACTTGGCAAGGGAAGCAAAGAATAACAAGAAGGGCTTCTTCAGGTACATAAATCAGAAAAGAAAGGTCAAAGAGATTGTACCTGTCCTGATGAGCAAGACTGCCAAGCTGGCAACAACAAACAATGAGAAGACTGAAGTACTTAACAAAATTTTTCCCTCAGTCTTTACTAGCAATCTCTCTTCCCACACCCCTCGAGGGGATGGACTGCAAGACATTGCCTGAGAGAGCAATCCCTCCTGCTGTAAGAGAAGATCAGGTTCATGACCACCTGAGGAACCTGTATGTACATAAGTCCATGGGATCAGATGAGATGCACCCAAGAGTCCTGAGGGAATTGGCTGATGTAGTCACCAAACCACTCTCCATGATATTTGAAAAGTCATGTCAGTCAGACAAAGTCCCTGGTGGCTGGAAGAAGGGTAATATTGCACCTATTCTTAGAAAGGAGGTCCCTGGAAACTACTAACCTGTCAGCGTCACCTCTGTGCCTGGGAAGATGATGGAACAAATCCTCCTGGAAGCACATGGAGGACAGGGAGATGATTTGAGACAGCTAGTATGGCTTCACCAAGGACAAGTTCTGTCTGACCAACCTAGTGGCCTTCTATGAGGGAGTGACTATCTCAGTGGACAAGGGAAGACCCACAGATGTCATCTATCTGGAGGTCTCTAAGGTCTTTGCCATGGTCCCCCACAACATCCTTCTCTCTAAAGCAGAGAGATATGGATTTGATAGGTTGACTATTCAGTGGATAAGAAATCGGTTGGACAGTCACACCCAGAGGGTAGTGATCAATGGCTCGATGTCCAGATGGAGATCGGTGACAAGCAGTGTCCCTCAGGGATCTGTTCTGGGACCAGTGTTGTTTACTATCTTCATCAATGACATAGATGATGGGATCTATGTCACTGAATCATAGAATCATAGAATCACTAGGTTGGAAGGGACCCACTGGGTCATCAAGTCCAACCATAATTAAGTGCACCCTCAGCAAGTTTGCAGATGACACTAAGCTGAGTGGTGAGGTTGACACCCCTGAGGAATGAAATGCCATCCAGAGAGACCTTAACAAGCTGGAGAAGTGGACTTGTGAAAACCTCATGAGGTTTAACAAGGCAAAGTGCAAGGTCATGCATCGAGGTTGGAGCAACCCTCAGTATCACTACAGGCTTGAAAATGAAGAGATGGACAGCAGCCCTGTGGAGAAGGACCTGAGAGTCCTGGTGGATGGGAAGTTGGACGTGAGCCAGCAATGTGCACTTGCAGCTCAGGAAGCCAACCACATCCTGGGCTTCATCAAAAGAAGGATTGCCAGCAAGTTGAGAGAGATAATTCTGTCCCTCTACTCTGCTCTGGTGAGAACCCACCTGGAGTACTGCATCCAGCTCTGGAGCCCTCAGCACAGGAAAGACATGGACCTGTTGGAGCGGGTCCAGAGGAGGGCCAGAAAACCTGTGAAGAGAGGCTGAGAGTGTTGGGTTTTTCAGCTTGGAGAAAACCCCAAGGAGACTTTATTGTGGCCTTTAAAGGGAGCTTATAAGAAAGATAAGGAAAAACTTTTTATCAGAGCCTGTAGCAATACAACAAGGGATTATGGATTTAAGCTAAAAGAGGAGAAGTTTACACTTGGTATTAGGAAGAAATTTTTTTTGCTGAGGGTGGTGGAAGACTGGCACAGGTTGCCCAGAGAAGTGGTAGATGCCCTGTTCCTGGAAACATTCAAGGTCAGGTTGGATGGGGCTCTGAGCAATCTAGTTGAAGATGTCCCTGCCCACTGCAGGGGTTTGGACTAGGTGACCTTCATCGTTCCTTCCAATCCAAACCATTCTATAATTCTATATTATTTTCATGTAGATCATATTTCCTTGACTTGCTCATGAGTATTCAAGTAGGAATATGTGGAAAGACTTATTAAAGTGAAAATATATATCAAAGTCAACACATATCTCACATTTACTTCTTCTGACTATCCAGTTACAGAAGGGATTGGATTGCCTTTACATGATTTATTATTGACAAATACATAATAACTATTTCTTACTATCTTATCTCTTGTTGCATGCAAACTGGTTGTTTAATAATTTGATTCTGTGTCCTTTTGACACTGAAATTTGGCTGAATGATCTCTATTTATTTCCTAGTCTTCCATTTTCAAATCTAGATACTATCTTTGCTCTTCTCCACTCTCCTGGCACCTAGCCTGTCCTCCCTGAATTTTCAAATATAAATAGTTCAGAGGTTGCTTTTGCCAATTCATAGAGTAGTATGAGGTAAGTCTTCTCAGGCACTTGTCTCCTCAAACTTACTCTAGATGTGTTAAGCCTACTGTTTCCACTTCTTTGTTAATATTACTGCCAGGCATCTGCCTGCAACCTTTTTATGAAAACTGAAGCAAAAAAAAAGGCATCAGGCACTTCAGTCTTTTCTGTGCCATCTGTTATGAGTTTTCTTCCTACACTGAGTAACAGGCGTACATTTTCCTCTCTGACTTGTGGCATGTGAAACATTTATTTTTGTTTGAGTCCTTGAATAGTCGTATCTCACTTTGCCTGTGGCTATTTTGTTTTTCTCCCGTTGGAAGTGTTTCCATTTTTGTATGAGCCTTTGTATGGCTTTTGGGTCTTCACAGAGTTTTTGGTTCAGCTGTATTAGTCCCTTTTTGGCTTGTCTTTTCTCCATATGAGGATAATACGCCATTGTGCTGGTAATGTCATCTGTCTTTGACACTGCTGTACTCATTAGGCATCCCTTACTCATTTTCTGCTTTAAAATTCTTCCCTGCATTACTTGTCAGTTAGCTGACTTGGTTGCACTATGCTGTGTGACAAATAGCCTGTACTGCTGGCCCACAGTTTTCTCCCATTGCTGTCTTTTAGAAGAGAAGGTTGTCATTTGCCTCGTCTGAAAAACTTGTTCTCTGGAATCCATCTGACGTACTTTCAGAAGTCTGCATTGTAAATGTCCGCCGCTGGGGCTCCCTGCTTAGTTCAGAGAGAGAAATGGGCAGTCTAAACATGGAGTTCATTATATATAATATAAAATTGATTCCTTAGGATGTGAAGAATGTCTGCACGTGTGTATAGACACACAGATATAAATCTAAATATGCACATACACACACACACTAATGTGTCTCACTCTTTTTTTTTCTGTTTTTTTCATTCCTAAGCAGTTGCAAAACTGCACTATCTTATGGTCTCCTGATTCAGCTTCCTTTATCTTCTTAGTGACCTTTTCCTAAGTTTCTCATGCCAGAAGTTACTGGTATGTGGGTTTCGGCACCAGAACCAGCCTAAGGAAGAATTCCTGTCCTCCCATGTCCCCATGGCCATTTGTTTCTACCTCCATCCTGCAAAAATCCTACCATCCTGGTGGTGCTGACACAACTGCTTGTGTTTACGTGCTTTTGCAAATCTCTACCAACTGTGCCTTCCCCCAAACACAGCAACAGTCCTAAACCAGAAGGATTCACACATTGCATAATGCTCAACTGGAACCTGGAAACTGCAGTACAAGTTGGGAGGAGAGAGAAAGAGAAAGGTTCCCTGAACTCTATCATGTAGTCACCTCTGAACATTAATCCTTCTGCTCTGCTTTTACATCCTACTTTTTCTCAAGTTCTCTGTGGTGTCTAACATCCTTCTGATAAAAGGTCGTGGCATCCTGTTAGCTTTTCTTTACATAAGTGTAAAACTGCCTAAAGGAATTGCTTTTGCTTTTGAGCACTGCAAGGTGTTTTCCTTCCCTAGAGAAAGAATTCTGTTCTCAAGGCAGCTATTTGCTAGCCCACAGGGCACCAGGCTAGCACTTGGAAATTAATCTGTCTTGGCTTTGACAGTGCTGAAAACTAACTCTGAACTGTATAATAACAAATATTTGGTACTTAATGATGAATTTGCCTTTATATTATGTTTAACAGTGCTTTGGATGTCCTAGAAGAAATTAATCAATCAACAAGCCGCAAAAATAAATTTAGTGAAGCTGCTGTGGAAAAGCTACTTGATAACAATCTTCCTCAAAAGTACAGCCGGATGGGATATTTATCGTCAAGTAATATCATTACTGATGGATTCTATGATTGTGGTCAGGTAAGCTACTTTAACAAAATGACTCTACTTAAAAAGTGTAAAATTTTCTTCTTGATTTAGAAAATTAAGAGCATTATAGCAAAATCCAGAATCTGGCTACATAAAATACTTCGTTTTCTTGTGCTGAAGTTTCCCAGCTTTTATATGAATTTTTTTTATTATCTTTTTTTTTAATACTGATTTATTTTATTTCTCTGCATCAAAAGAAGTGTAGCCAGGAGGTCACTTCTGGTGATTCTGCACTTCTACTCTGCTCTTGTGAGAGCTCACCTGGAATACTGCTTCCAGTTCTAGAGCCCTCAGCACAGGAAGGACATGGATCTGTTAGAGCAAGTCCAGAGGAGGACCACAAAGATGATCAGAGGACTGGAGCACTTCCCACATGAGGACAGACTGAGAGAGTTGTGGTTGTTCAGCCTCGAGAGGAGAAGGCTCCAGGGAGACTTTATAGCAGCCTTCCAGTACTTAAAGGGGGCCGGGCAGGGGCTCTTTATCAGGGAGTGTGGTGATAGGACAAGGAGTAACAGTTTTAAGTTGAAAAAAGGTACATTTAGATTAGATGTTAGGAAGACATTTTTTTCTGTGAGAGTGGTGAGGCACTGGAACAGATTGCCCAGAGGAATCATGGATGCTCCTTCCGTGAAGGTGTTCAAGACCAGGCTGGATGAGGCTTTGAGCAATCTCATCCAGTGGGAGGTCTCCCTGCCTATGGCAGGGGGGTTGGTATTGAGTAGAATTTAAGGTCCCTTCCAACCCAAATCATTCTATGATTCTGTGATTCCGTGGTCTTTCTTCATGGATGAAATCTCATCATCTTCATTCTGTCTCCTAGTTGCAATCTTCTACCCCATCCTATGTAAGCTGTGCAGCTCCTAGTTCCTTTCTGGATCCTTTCTCAGACCTTAGTTGGTCTAGTCTCTTTCCGTGCAGTATACTTCATCTAATACTGAATCACCTATGGACTTCCTTAACTTAACTTTGTTAAGTTTTACGTAAAGGAGAGAGTTTGTTTTTTCACCTTGGTCATGACCTTTTCTCTCATAAAGCACTGTTTATATACAAAGAATGACTCTATTATGTATCACTTTTTAGTGCTGTGTTCAGTTTAAATCTGAGAAGGACTTTTCAAAATGCCCAAATGAATTAGAAATACCACTCTTACTGAAAATCAGTGAAATACCTCCACCTAAAGCACTTGGTTTGCTTTTAAAAATTCTATCCTGTGTAGTAAAACCTTCAGAGACAAGAATATTTCCTTACTTTAGAACTGTTTGGAATGACATAGTAACAATAATTATAATTTAAATTATTTTTACAGAGTCTTTTTCTAAGAAAATAGCTTAAGAAAATGCAAATTAAAAAGAAACCAATTTCACATATTTTGAGTGATGAGGAATTTAAAATTACTCATTAAGTATCTTTTATATTTTTTTTCTTTTCATCTTTAACTGAACAGAACATCTTTTATTTTAATTTTCTTGTAGATAAAACATGGAGTGAAATTTTTGTCTTTGGAGGAACTAAGTATACAAGAGCTTACTGAGCGTCAGGCCATAATCTTCATTAATGCTAAACCACAAGAAGAGTGAGTCATGTTTGATCTACCAACATTTATTGCAATAGCTCATCTTTTCTGGTTTTTTCCACTGTTTCTCATACAAATTACATAGTGTGTATGTATACACACATATATAAAATAGAGAGATCTCAGCATAGTGCTTCATGTCCTAGAAGACAAGAGATTTGTATTTTATAAGATAAGGAATTCGGAAAGTAGGTTTTTTCCCTCTAGATGGAAAAGATTTATTAATTTGATTTGCTTTTTTTTTAATTTAGCCATTAAGATTCATTCATTTAACACTTTTCCTGATGGTGGGACATCCAGTGTTTTATTAGTTATAACAAAGCTTGTCATCTACCATAGTAATTATGTCATCTAATTTGAAAGTCAACATGCAACAATGAAATCTGTGATTTTATGGTCTTCTTGTACAGACAAATGCATGAAGTTTTAAGCAGAACATCCCAAGAGGCAGGACAAAGCCAAGCATTAAGTTTTCAGGCTTCATAAAGAACCTGTGTCCATTTCGTCTCTGTTTAAATTGAAGCGAGCCTAACAAATCTTCTCAGATTTGAATGCAGGAAGTTGGTATTGGGCTTGTTTAACTGGGACTCATTTCCTGTAAACAGTCTCAGAGATCAAAGAATGCTCTACCAATATTCTGCAAGTCCGAAACCTCCTTCTCTGTCAACACGACATATTCGGTTTACAGTATCATTAGTTTCCCTTTTAAGCTTGTATATGACACCTTAAAGATGTCTGAGAATATCTATAACAAACTAAACTTCCATGTTCTTTGCTGATCCCTAGAGTTGTCTTTATCTATTAGGTTTTCTTTTTTTGACTTTGATACAGCTTCTTGCCTTGGCAGCAGTCTTATCCCCAGTTACTCTTCTGTCCATTGTTTGGTATTCTGTGTTTCATTTTTGATCCCTGAACCAGTATCCAGTTTGTTAGTGGTTATGTTATTTCTTCCACTTATGTACTTCCTATGGATATATTTACTGTCCTTTAAAATCAGAACTCTGTTTTCATAGCTTAACATGTAAATACTATCTCTGCAAATAATCTGCAAGAACATCTTGTTCCATTTCAGTGTCCTTGCAGTAGAGGAAAAGGCACAAGATTCATCTTACGAACAGACTGTCTTGTCACCTTCTGTGTCAAGAAAATGTAGCAGAGAAAAAGCAAGGTGTGGTATTAAAATTTACTTCTCAATGGTCTGTTATTGCTCTCTATCATCAGATATAGAATTCTAAAAATAGTTACAGCAGGTTTCTTAGAGTACAAATGCTCAAATATAATGTGAACTATGTTTTCAGAGTCTTTCTTTCACCTCCTAATTGCAGTAATCTTCCTTTGTCTATCGTGCTTTCAACACAGGATGGGGGGTGATGTGATTGAGAGCAGCCCTGTAGAGAAGGACTTGGGGGTGCTGGTTGATGAGAAGCTCGACATGAGCTGGCAATGTGCTCTCGCAGCCCAGAAGGCAAACCGTATCCTGGGCTGCATCAAAAGAAGCGTGGCCAGCAGAACGACAGAGGTGATTCTGCCCCTCTCTTCCTCTCTTGTGAGACCTCATCTGGAGTATTGTGTCCAGTTCTGGAGTCCTCAACATAAGAAGGATATGGAGCTGTTGGAACCAATCCAGAGGAGGGCTACGAAGATGATCCGAGGGCTTGAGCACCTCCCATAGGAGGACAGGCCGAGACTCGAGGGTTGGGGTTGTTCAGCCTGGAGAAGAGAAGGCTCCAAGGGGACCTTATAGCAACCTTCCAGTACCTGAGGGGCCTACAGGAAAGCTAGGGAGTAACTTTTTGCAAAGGCTTGTAGTGATAGGACTAGGGGGAATAGCTATAAACTGAGAGGGGCAGATTTACACTAGACATAAGGAGGAATTTTTTCATTATGAGAGTGGTGAGGCACTGGACCAGGTTGCCCAGGGAAGTTGTGGATGCCCCATCCCTGGAGGTGTTCAAGCCCAGGTTGAATGGGGACGTGGGCAGCCTGATCTAGTGGAACGTGTCCGGGCCCATGGCAGGGGGGTTGGAACTAGATGACCTTTAAGGTCCCTTCCAACCCAAACTGTTCTATGATTCTATGATCTCAGTAACTATTTGTCCTCCCTCCTCATGCTGTATTTTAACATCTCCCATTTATTTGGTTGGTTTTTCCTTTCAGTATCCTTAGAAGGCAGCGAAATGCTGTTATTTTACAGCTTGACAACCAAGACAAAGGTGTTAGGGTAGAAGTCCTTTCTCAGTTTAGAACCTAGACCCACAAAAATTTCCTACACTGCCTACATGCATCCTTCTTTCTAGATTAAATTTCTTCCAGTGAAATTCCATAGGTGACTAAAAGCTGAGAAGGGTGTGCTCAGAACTGTTCCAGTTTTGACAGCAACAAACCCCAAAATGCCTTACTCTTGCAAGGCTTCCTCTGGTCCATATCATACCCTAGGCGAAGCCCTGCAGTCCTTTTTGTGGAACTGATATGATGGACATGTCTGTTCATACCAATTAGGGAAAATCTCTGACTTTCTTGTGGGAAATCAATTTCCTTCTTTTACAGATAGTGGATCTGAACCTGCCCCTCCTACCTGCAGAGAGATGGTTGCATGATATTTGGTGTTTAGCAGTCTCATTCTGGTTCATCGTAGCTGTTTGCTAACAAAGAAGCATAACAGACAGCACTTTCTACTTCAGCTGTTAGGACATGTATCTGAGAGAGTTGAAACCAAAGTTCTAGTCCCTGTCTTGATGAGTTTTAATATAAAATGTTTGACTCTTAGTTTGTTCCTGTAGAAGAAAACAGAAGCATGGTGTCTCAGCTGAACCGGTAACTCTCTGTAGAACAGCAGCACAACCACAACAGTGCCTTTCAGAGAAGACAGGTCTACATGCCTAATTCCAGGGTAACGTTAGGAATTTCAAAACCAGTCCAAATAGAGCCTCCTTCCCATCAATGGAATGGTGTCACAGCCTTCGTAGGAACATTATATAACCTAAACCTCTCCTCGGCTTCTCTGTTAGCCAACTTAGTGAGTTGACCATTTTATACTGGTTTCTGGTCCTGACTTCCTTTTTTTCCTTATTTTATGGTCAGGGTCCTTCGACATGCCTCGGGGCTCTTAATGTGAGTGGCAGGCATTACAAAATGCTAAGCATTGCAGAGTTTGAAAAAAAGGGAGAGATGGAGTCTCCGTTGTAGGAGCGTTGCATTTGAATGTCATGATCAAGTCGTATGATTTATAACCCCGTTGCCATTCATTTGGAATTCATAATTCATACATCATTGTTATTAATTTGTGAGCTATATGGGAGTTACTTGAAGGTCAGTATCTGACTCCAAGTCTGAAACACGCTTAGACATTTTCCTACATATTTTTTTCCTTTGATCATATGTTTCTGATCATCATTATTTTGCAAAGTACTACTGAACTCAGTTTAAAGCCGTTGTTTTGAAAAAGTGATACTAGTTTATATAAACTATAGTTGAAAGCTAAGAGAAAGGGCGGTTGTAATTACCTGCTCAGAGCGTCTGAATTAGATGTAGAGGAAGTACCTATGATGTATATTTGCATAGACAGATAGCAACATATTTGATCAAGCAGCTGCATACCTGATATAGTCATGGACTGGGCTGGAAGATAGTATTCAATGTAGACTGATAAATGTGCATTCATTCCATGCTATGTTCCAGTACATCATTTAAGGGAATACTCTCCAATACTCACTTACGCATTTTCTACTGACAGTCAAGGCATTAAGCTATGCAAAAAAAACCCAAAGGAAATAGGTGTCATGACTGTCTTTTGATAGCAGGATATTGTATTGGCTGCCTTCTTCCTCAGTCTTTGGTGATCCAGTGAAATTTTGTACTGAATTTGCAACAGGAATCGGAAACAGCTTGAAGACTATTAACTGCCATGAGTTCTCCTTTGCAATGTTCCTTTGCACTTGCAGGAAGTACACCTCATGAATAGTAAAACAGCTTTGGGAAAGGGGGGTGATTTTTTTCCTGATGTTATACTTCCCATCAGTAAATAAAACAGGGATAAAATAAAAGAGGATAGGGAGAAGATAGCAGAAGTTTATTGTAGTAGTTACTGATTATTTTATAGCACTGAGCTGTAAGACAGCAACTTCACAGTTCCTTATAAGACAAATACTAGATAGACATGGTGAACTGAAGAGCTGAGGATTAGAGTAGAGACAGATGGGGAACAAAACCTTATATCAACCATTCCACGAGGGAATAGAACCTAGTCATACCGCAGAGGAATATGAAGCAGAAAAAAAAAACCAGCAAACCATTGTTCAAACCCATCTTTCTCATATCTTTTGTTCCTGAAAACTGGAAAGAAGGAGAATACTTCAAGAGTCACTTGAGTAGAAAGGAAAAGGGAACAAATTCTCCTGCTATAGTGCTATCATTTAACGGTGCACTTTTCATAGGGAAAGGAAAGTACTGGGAGAAAGAAAGGAAGAGCAGGGGACAAACAGGGAGAATGTCAAGGAATAAGAATTACACTATTTTTAGAAAGTGTTGTTTTGAAAACCTGGTAAGTCAGACACCAGAGGGGTGGTAATAACTCAGAGGGGAATTAAACAGGGTATTCTCAACCATAATCATAACTACATAAATGGAGAAGTAGGTAGCTGCTTAATCTAGCATTGTAAGATCCCTGGCTATAGTTAGATAGAGTCACACTAGATAAAGAAAACTGTCTGCTTTTTTTCAAGTATAAGTGTAATTAATAATCAGAAAGGTTTATTTGAGAGGGTGGTTAATTTTCCATAATTTGAAGATTAAATCTTAATTGGTTATCCTTCTAAAATAATATGCTTTATGAAATCTATGAAAAGAGCTTTTTCTGAATATGATAAATCTCAATAGGTAAAAGAAAAATTTGCAAAGTATCCTGAAGACAAATTGCTTGAATTAGACTACTGATAATGGTATATGCTCTTCTGCTTTGTCCAGTGCCTTCCATCTTCAGAGTGCTGTTCTTTGTTAAAATGTTAAGAATCTTTTGAAAAGCATAAAATAATGATAGTGTGCCCTGGAGACATATACCCAAGTGGTACTTTATTTAGTTGGGTTTTTTCCTTACAGGAGTGCCAGAAGAATTATGGATTTAAAAAAAAATAAGTCTGAACTGCTAAACAAAGGAAAGACATTTTGTCATATTTCTAGAATTATTCAGGACCTATGCTGAAAAAAAGACATAATGCTTACAAAACACAAGTTCCATTTGTTCCCACAAATGAAAAATCCTAAGCTGTCCAATTGTATAGATCTTAACGATACCTCTGGCAAGATACAGATTTTATAACTTGTGAAATGCACAGCAGTCCAGCTAAGCAGAACAAGCATTTCACTGATACCTCTGGTAGGTGCTTGTGAAAAAACATGTTGTGGTTTGTATAATGCTTGAAGTGCATGGATTTGCAAGTACAGAGGCTATCACTTGGCATGTCCTGTCAAGATTTCAGCCTTGCTCTTGATACCATTTGTTGCTTTATTTGAAGTCCAGATTTCTTTTGAGTAAAAATACATGGGAGTTCATGATTTTTAATTCATGACCATATGCAACCAAACTATGACTGTCCAAACATGTTTTCTATATACTCTCCAAACACTCATTATGTAGCTGTATGTAGGGTGTCTTCTCCCCTAGATAATACACATATGGGGAAAGCATATCAGAGCCAGAGACAAACATAAAATGAGAATTTACAGGAATATTAATATGAAGCTAGCGTCATTTAGCTCCTAACCATCTCCTGAGGATGTGCTCCACAAATATTTTCTACAGCTTTGTAGGTTTTGAACTAGTCATTATCAAGAGAAAATATTCCCCCTACTTGTCTCCCAGAATCAGTTTGTATAAAATGTCCTGTTGAAGAACTACTGTATTAGAATTTGGACTTTAGAGGTTACACTATTCTAAATAAGTGTATTGTTTTTTATGTAAGAAAAGGGAGGGGGAAAAAAGAAGAGGAAAAAATGAAAGAAGTTCCTCAGATTAAAGTCCAGGATGAAATAAATCTAGAAGATTCACATTGGGAACCACCACCTGACTTCATTTTAATGGATTACATTAATGGTGCTTCCAAAACCATTCTACCACTACCTACTACCCGGGAACAGGTTGTGGCTCTTGCACGGTGAGTACCAAGTTGTATTTCCATAAATAGTGCAAATAGGTTGAATTATGAAATAACAGTTTTCTTATCCAAGGACTTTTCCAAATTTGATATTTTTCCCATCCTTAATGGGAATCCAAATCAGCTTCGGTCCAGAATTTAACGTAATTTTTGGTTTTAAGCTACTTCTTTCTAATTCTGTTGTAATTAGGTCACTTTTTTAAAAAAAAAATATAAATTACAACAAAAGCATACCGATTTCTCATTTTGAAAATATTCATATGGACAATTTCAGCGTTTTTTGCATTTATATAGCTGTTCTGATCCTTTCCAATGAACATATGAGCTCCAGCTAACGTCTATATCAAGGAACAAGAGAGACCTAGGTGCTGCAGAGCCTAAATGCACAGGCTAAAACCCTAACACTAAAGACTAAAACCCTTACACTAAAACCCTAAAGGCCTAACACTGAGACTGTTGTAACTTGTATGTATCTGTTCTTTCTTTTACAATCTTTCTTACCCAGTTCGTTTGGAAACCCCTTGGGACAGAAACTTTCTTGTATTTTGTTTTCCCATAGAGCCAAAAGCATGAGACATATTTCAGGTGTAGTTTTTAGGTGCTACTGTAATTAACATCCTGATGATTTAATAGTGCCAGAATATTGTGATGGTGTATGTACAGACTGTTGTTATCAATATTTGATTCATTAGTTACACTGAGTATATAGCGTGGGCACCAATCACTGTCACCTCCAAGCAGTGTGTCTGCTTTCATCTTCTCCTTAGTTTAATCTTTACTATCTTAGCAGTTTCCTGGCTGCCTCCTGGGTCTGGAGAGTGTGGCATCAGATCCCACTGAGTCTCACAAAATTTGTTTCTTCTACTAGTTCTAATTTTTAATTAAGTGGTCCAATAAGATATGAGGAATGACTTTTCTGTTGACTGCCAAATTTTACAGGACAGATATTCATCCTTAACTATCCAGCTGTGTATAAATCATGCTGCTTCCCCCAAGGTGGAATCCATAAAATGCTCTTTCAAATCTGCTCTTCAAACATACCAGTGAAATACTTGCAGACACACAACCCAGCAAAACAATCACAGGAAATTTAAGTAGAATGTTTTCTGTGGGGATTTTTATGTGTATGCTCCATTTTAAGCGGCTGCCTGAATAGCGTGTGTTGAATAGGAAGGGGAGGAGGAGGCAGCTGCAGCAGCCCTGGGCAGCCAGGCAGCTTGAGCAGAGTCCCTGCTGTGCTCTCCGGGGAGGGAGCCCGTGGTGGATGAGGGAACACGCGATTGTGCTGGCTCTCTCCTTTTAAACAGTCACAGCACATCTTTGTGCGCACGTGAGAGTGGTGTGCGTGCAGGCTTGGGGAGCTTTGCTGTCTTTACAGAAGGCTGGCAAGTGACTGCTTGGAGCCTCCCCTTCTTCAGGCTTATGCAGTAATTCCCAGCTTCAAGATACCATGAATTGCTTGCTCAGTGATAGCTCCCTGTACCCATGCTGTTGTGACCAGTACCTCGTGAGGCCCCAGGTTTCGAGAAATACAGCCTTTGAGGTTCCCTGGCACGTACTGTGAGGACAGAGACCTGTTCACAGTTACAGCAGAGGAGGTGATGCAGATTTTAGCTCCCTGTCTGAAGTGGTGGCTTGCGATTCCCATGTCAGCTCTACAACACCTACACAGGGGATGCGGAGGTTCTGCATGAGATGGTAGGAGCTTAATCCTATGAGTGCACAATCACCCCAAAGATATGCCTTTGGCAACGTTTGCACAGATTGTGAATTCTGATATCCTGTTTCTTTGAGCCATTCTTTTCAATGGATAAAGACATACTCCGCATCCCCCGAATATTGGCTTCAATGTAAGTATAAAATCATTTAGGTTGGAAAAGACCTTTGAGATCATCGCGTCTAACTGTTACTCTAACACTGAATAAGAAAGCACACATAGAAGTTGAAGTACCGGTTTTGGATATAGCTGGTTTCCTATGTTAGGATCATTACCTACAGCTTTATTTTTGTCATATATATTCTCATGCCTTTATTACTATTTGAAACAAGTGGAAAGGCTGGGGATTGTGATACATAGCTTGCTTAATCTGTGAGCTGTAAAGATGAACGCTAGCTTCTGAACTACTTCCTCAGTAATTATTACACTGTTGTAGGTGATTTTTCCTAAGGACTTTGGGTCTATACTGGGCCTCTCAAAAATCTCTGCTGACAGCTGTTGCACCATGGTTTACATATGTGACAAATGTGAATGACCTGAGTTATGGCTACCTGTATTCAACAGTGAGCATATTTAAAATACCAGTTACTAAATAGAGCAATAAAAGGAAACATAGCAAAAGTATGTCTTGTATGTCATTCACTTATTGCTTGTATACATTTCATTTCACTACATTTTTGTGTTAAATACAAAAGGAATGATAAATGTAATTGATCCCAGTATGCATTGGAACAGATTTGTTGCAGACAAGATGGGTGGCCCAATAGAAAAAGACAAACTACATGACTTCGGCTGGGAACTTCACATAAGTGAAATAGAATTTGAGCTGAAATGCAACATTGTGCCTATTGGGAAAATCAAAAAAGGAACATTCTACCACAGGGCTTTACTTTTCAAGGTACATTAATTATTGATATTATGGATATTATAAACTAAAATATATGTGTAATATAATATTTATATTAATGCAAAATCTTTTGTGTACACTTAAGTCATTTTTCACTGGCAATGTTGACTTCTCAGTGAGTTAAAGCCAGCATCGCTTCTTTCTGTAAACGTTCTTGTTGTCATTAAATTGTCTTAAGTGATATCAGCAGAATACTTGATAAATGGCAAAAAGCCAAAATATTTGATAGGGAGTCAAAACATTTTACATTTTCTGTAAACTGTAAAAATATTGAATTATGCAGCTTTCTTTTTTTTTCCAAATGTAAATTTGTTGAGACAATGTTTATTTTATATCCATCCAGTATTCTATGATAGTATATAATGGCTTTTATGTTCTAGTTTCTTAGACAGGGAAAATTAATTTTTTCTGTCTTCACATGAAGATGTACTACTGCAGCCTGCTTATCTATCCCATCCTTTTTCATTGGCTGTTGGGTAGCTGGACTTTCCTCCTTCTTGGATGGAAAGGAAAAGAGAAGCCATGGCCTAGCACATTAAGCAGGAAGCACCTAAGAAATAGTAAGCACAATCCCATAGTTATAGTATGCATAGAGAAAGAAGAAAATCCTAACATATTTTATAGAGGGCTCAGGGCATGAATTAATTATGCTAAAGCAGCACTGATGTTCAGTGCTAGATGATAAGCATCCTTCACTGTTGTAAGAAACCTTTGCAGGGATGGATCACCGCTCTTAAAGCCAAAGCAGCCTAAGCAATGAATATCCTTGCCTATTCATAACAAGTTAAGACATTTTTCAGGATTTCATTCCTTCACAGCAGATGAATTCTGAGAAAGCGGTTTTGTAGCTGGAAGCCATTACAGGTCTGTCAGCACAGCACAAAGGAGAGGCAGGTGTTTCATCTAGCAGACACTTGCCTCACATTTCATTGCTTTCCAAATTCGTGGGGCTGAAAAGTAAGGAGTGTGCTTCAGAGTGGAGCAGCAGTCCTAAACTTACACTGATGGAAATGTTAAAATTTTACACTTCATATTTCATTCTAGGTATATGTGTGCGATGTACCTACACCTCATTGCTTGTGTAGACCATTCTTCAAAATGTTATTCAGAAATAAGTCTTCCAACTAGAAAAAACATTCCTGGGTACTGTGGATGTTGCACTCCATTTAAGATCTGAAGGACTGGCTGATAAGCAAATGTATCAGTGTCTGAAAAGAGCTAAAATGAATACGTTGTGCCTAGAATATGGTAGAAATAACATTTAAAAGCCTGCACTTTCTAAGCAGAACCAACAATAAGATTTGCAGTTTGGAACACTAGAGATTTACAAGGTCTGTTTCAAGAAAGCTCTTGGCCTTTCAGATATTTTTCTTCTTAAGCATCTCTTCGCCTTGCTGTATATCACACAAGCTAAATGTATTAATTGTGATTAACTCCTTTTTCCTTCTTTTTTTAGGTGATAGCAGACAGAATTGGCATTGGCTGTAGTTTAGTTCGTGGCGGCTATAACAGAGCTTGGAATGAAGTTGAATTGGTCGATGCCCCTCCTAAAGGGATAGCTGGGCTTCTGCTTCCTCCTAAAAAGTATATTGTAGATCTAATGTTTAATCCAGGCTGTTTGATAAAACAGGGAAGTGCAGCAGCAGATCAGTACGAACATATTTAATCATCTTGACAAATTTTGCTAAAATAGCTATTTTAAAGATGCTTGCAGTGCTCATATTTATGAAACAGAAGAGGTTTCAGGTCCAGCTATTAAAAAGAAGCATATCTCGTACATTGTCCTAAACGTTTAATTAAACATATTTTAGGTATGCTTCAATGCTTAGAAATTTTGTTAATGTTTTGGTACTTTTTAAGACTAAACAGTAAAACTAGAGATTAAATTTTGGTTTAGTATTTGCTGTGTTAACACTATAATGCTTCTTAAATAGGTTTAAATTATTTCCAAAATAGAGTATATTCTTTTTTCTTATGCTCCTTTAATTGCCATGCACATTTATAGGAATTATATGTCCATGAAGCAAGAAAATAAGATACCTGGTGAAATAACAAGTCACCTAAGAACAACTGGACAATTTCTTGTGTGAAATAATCCAAGCACTGAGAGTTACAAGAACTAAGATAATAGTATATTTTCAGCTTCTGTAGAAAACATCCCATATATATTTCTTGACAGAGTTAATAATTAGGGATAATAACATGCTCTGGATGAATGTAAATACTGTTTGACCTGGCACAGAGAAGACCGATGATTGATACATTATTGCTTGCAATCTCCCTTTAAATTCTTTGCTTTTCACTAGAGGATAAAATAGACGGAGCAGGGAGCAGTTTTGGACAGGGAATTTGTATTTCTTGCAGCCTTTGGTAACATGGTGCTGCCAAAGTGCGGTGGTGCATCTAAGAGAGGTCAAACACTGGCTAGAACGCTCTCTCACTTTCATCTGAAGCTGTCAGGAATGTGTTGCAGTAGAGTAATTCCGGGAGCATTGCTATCAAGTGAGTTTACTTTATTGTAGAAAACTGAGAAAAATTCCTTTACAGAATTCAGGCCAATGCAGACAACATTGCGCAAAATTAAACTTCAGAAAACCAGAACGCCAACAAAGTATTTACTTCCTGCACACCAAAATGTGATAAAGAAATTTAGAATCTGTGTTCTCTTAGTTTTTTAGGGTTTGTATAAGCACAGTCACTTGTATTGTCTACTTTGGATGGAGGAGGTTTAAATCTTTTGCATTCATTACTGCTTTATGAACATGATCCCACCACTCACCCTGAGGTGGAGAATGATTTTCCGATAGCCCTTTGGGAACATTTTGTCTTTCTGTTGCAATTTCACTTATATGGCCTTGTGTTCAGGTTTTTTTACCTTACATTCAGCTGTACTCTAGACATCAGAATGAAAAAGAATTCTGGAAACAAAATATATACTATACTAGCAGAACGGAATGGAAGGTGAGGATGTGTTTCTCACCATTGCTATGTAGCAGGTAAGGGATGGATGAAAATTGATACGTTATCACTGACAGGAGTGACCAGATACAGAAACCTCCAACTTTGAAAGTTCAATAAAGGGAAGTAAAATAAGAATGAACGGCCTACTACTACTGTCATTTTGCATAGCTTTCCTGCATTAGCATTTCATTATTTTGTATTAGAACCATAATGTTCAAGTGTGAGTTACTCTTTTTGAGGTCTTGAAAAGCAAAGCTATTCCTGTTGTTTCTAATAAAAGTGAATATTTTTTAAAAACACAAAATATAAGTTTTTCACGATCAAAATTGGGAAACTTCTCTTCTAGACATACAAGATTACTTTACAGAAAATGATTGGCTAAACGAATTAAAAAATACTACACAGCCATGTATAATGCAGACTTCGATGATTCAAATGTGTTGCAAGGAGGTTGGTTTATGTCTGTCACAATTATTAGCTTTGTATTAGCAGAGTTCCATCACTTCAAAATTGTAATGCACTTGGTGTCAGAAATGACATCTAAATAAAATATAAACACTGAAATCCCAAATGCTTATTTTGAAAACTGCTGGTCAGTTGGCAAGTAAGTCAAGAGATGCCACACTTTTTTATTTGATACTTCCCAGGGACCTGTAGCTGTGCCATGCCCTGGTTAAGAGTTGCCTCCACTTTGACAAGAGCAGCCAAGCTCACATTCAGTCCAGATCTGAATCAGAAAACAAAGTGTTCAAAAGTTCTTCAGTGCTCAGCTGGGTAAGTATTCCCAGAACGTGTTCAGCATCAGCATCTGGCTTGGTCCATGCCTGAATGAAATGATCGCCTACCTTGTAAGGAGCAGATGGGGAAGGGCCTCATATTTCCGTTTACATAATAGTTCAGGGCAGATCAGTCACTCGGGACACAGGAGTCAGGTCTGATGCCTTCCTAAGCATGAGCAAAACAGTCTGCAGTCACCTAACTGGCAGGGTATATTCTAGGCAATAAGCACTCATCATCCCTCTTTTTGAAGCTCTGCTGTTGTGTAGAAAAGAAAGCAGGAATAATAGGCTATATAAACTTAATAGTTGAGCAACTTCTTCATCCTAATATTGGGGTAACAATTAGGTTTTTCCTTTGGGAAAGGAGAGTCTGGGTCTCCAGTGCCCACTGCCAGAGATGCTATAATGTACTGAGGGTCTTCTGTAAAATATAGAAATTGCACCCTACCTAGAACAATACCCTGGTTCGGTGCTCTCTGCAAGATGAAAGGCTCTTTTAAATAAAACCAGGAACTGAATCGAGGTCCATTCTTCAACAGCTGTAACCACGGGGCAATTACACCAAAGTAGGCATCATGGCAAGCAGCTGTGCAGAATGAAAACCAAAGGGTTTTGCTCAGCTTCTTGAAAGACAGGGTGTGTGGGCGATTATCCCAGGACAGTGACGCAGGCTGTAGATCCTGATTTGAAAGAAGCATCTCTAAGTCATCCCTACTGTGATGTCTGTGCTCCTGAGAGAAGCTAGCATGAAGACATTAGTGTTAGTTCCTCTGGTTCGCTGGAACTACTCAACTTCACGCTGACTGTGCTGAACTTGGGTAGTGCCTTGCTCAGCTTGCTGCTTACTCCAGGGCCTTATTCCAAGGCATTTGGAACTGACACACCACACATGCGCACACACACCCCCTCCCTGCCATTCATTGTCATAAAAAAGAACTTAGGTTTTGATTTGGCAGTGAAAAGTACAATGTCTAATATATAGCACATCTGCATATCAAGAAGTACAAAACTGGAGTGTGTTATTGAAAGGTCAGACGTGGTTCCTCACTTTCTACTGAACATGAACCAGCAAAGCAGCCGTCCAAACTTGGTGGCACTGTCAATGTGATTTCAAGTTGGAATACAGCTTTTGATATGAGAGAGTCTGGCGCTTTGACCTTGCACTCCTTTGCCTTTGCTTGGCCTCTGTGTGCTGGAACCATTATGGCTAAGGGGATTCTAAGTAGATGATTTCAGGTTTTGGCTGAGACTTGATTCTCAGAGGTGCTTCTGGTAAACACCTTGCTGTAGAAATGGGTTTCCCCAAGCAGATGCAGAGGCAGTATGGATTACTGGCAGCAGCCGCAGCTGCACTTCCGTGCTTCCCTCCTGTTGCCCTCGATCCCTGAGCAGCTGCAGCACTGAGGTTAACTTACACATGTTTTATCTTTATGCTAGCAGGGAAAAACTGCTGTGTAATTTATAGAATTAACACATTTCTAATAGTTTCTGATTACTCACTGCTAAACTACAGCAATGGCAGAACATCATCCCCTCAAACTGTAATCCCTTGTACAGTAGAAACTGAAATGAATTCTTCCTCCAATAAATCTCCGCTGATGATTAACTCTGGATCCTGAGAAGAATCCAAGGCTCCTAGAGCAAAACAGGTGTTTGGTTCTTTTCAGATGCAGGAGGAGCTTTCATTCTGTTATTTTTTACATCAAACTTTCCTCTAGGGAAAAACAAGCAAATACCAAAGTATTTCGTTAGTAAATATAGGTTTTGAATGGTGACAAATTCTTTTATCCATAGTTTATTTGCAGGCACCTGCACCTCTTCTACTATATGATGCATTACTTCATAAGTCCAGCTCATTATCAGCACAGAGTATCTAAATGGAGAATGTGCAGAGGCAGCAGATATTTACTAGCTGACATGCCAACTTAGTTACAACAGAAAAGTATATTAATACATTTATCATATTCATAGTTCTCTTGCTGGTTTATATAAGAATCTTCTCCTCAACGACTCATTGGCAGTACTGTTTTCCTTCAGAAGACTGAAAATAAGCAAAAAAAATCCCCATATAATTCAAAGTCCGATGACAGCATATGCCATTGCAGCAAAGTAGAAGACGAAAGCATAAGAATGGAAATTCAGGCTCAAGCAAAGCGTCTGTCTAACCAAGCAGCCCGATTCCAGCAACAGTCAATATGGAAAAGATTAAGAACAACACACAAATACAAATTTCCAGAGTACTTTGGTAGTGTTCAGCAGCTTGCAGTTCAGGGGCTTGCCATGCAAAGTCTTTAAAATAA
Organism: Cuculus canorus; assembly: GCF_017976375.1. Classification (NCBI taxonomy): domain Eukaryota; kingdom Metazoa; phylum Chordata; class Aves; order Cuculiformes; family Cuculidae; genus Cuculus; species Cuculus canorus. The sequence continues at coordinate 141,619,018 of NC_071402.1, forward strand.
GGCATCTTTAAAATTCTCTGGATAAGCTGCAGAGTGGTTACAGTAGGAAGCCTAACCTGTATTAATATCATAGGTCTCAGGATGCTCTGTATAGCTCTGTGGTCTTCCTAAACTCTAACTTGAGTCAGAGTTTCCTTATGATTCCATGGCAGATAACTCCATTGCTGTGTGAGAGGTGAACAAGCAGGAGACACCAAACTGACTCATCACCATGCAAAAATAAAAAAAAAAGCTGTCTCTGCAAATTACATGCTCAACACAACTTAGTGGTTCGGCCTCCTGGCCTTCAAAATACACAGTTTCCTTTTGCAGTAAAGTATTTGGCTATTATGCTTTTGTACCATCCCAAGTTGATAAATGCAATGGTAAATCACAGCTCTTATGCTTCACTCGGTAGCAGGTCCACATTTCCAGGAGATGCCTTTTTGACTCCATGGACTTAGCCCATTCATGTATACGGTCTGTTACTTCTGATCTTAAAAGAAAATAAAGGAAGACACACCACAAAAAGAGTCTGAAGACTAGGATGTATCCATTAAAGACAGGTCCAGAGTTCAAGACTTAGGAAATAATAATAAATATACAGATCTTACACCCCTGGTATCTTCTTTATTGACTAGAAGAATACATCCTCCAAGCTTCATTCTTTCATTCCCCTGTTTTCATGCCCATGGTGTGAACCACCTAGCCAAAATGGGAAAAAAAAGTCTTTCATTGTAATCTCGACTATTTTGGTTTATAGGGTTTCACAAACTCCTGAAGGTGTTATCCAGTTACTATTCCTTCTCTGCCCTCAGAGGCTGATTGTGAAAAGGTGATTTCTAATCCTGTGCCAGAGTTCCTGGTGCTACAGAGCTCTGAGTGGCAGAATAGAGCTTTAGTGGCAGTTCCATTTAAAACCTCAACATACACTGATGTATGAAAATAAGCAGTCAGCAGTCACGTTTATTGATTTAGTCATTCAGGTCAATTGATTTTATACTACAAAGGTTTTCATTCTTCATAAGCTTCTTTTTTTTCTATCCCCATAACAAGGTGTCACCACACAACAGCTACAGCCAGCAGGGAGGTGATGATTTGGGCGGCAATAGCAGGTTTGGGCCCTGGACTATTTAGTACCGCAGCACAAGTTAGCACCGAAAAATTCCTGTGATAAAGATAAATTGTCAGGGCTTTAAGTGAAGCAACAAGGCTTAACAGTCCTGACCCATCCTACCTGGGACCACCAGTGCCATCATCCCCGCCCAGGACCCAATTTCAGCCCAGCGCGGGGGCTGCCAGCCCTTGCCCCAGGGATGCAAGTAACAAACAAATAGCCAGCATGGCCTGGTCAGTGACGGCTGCCACAGAGGAACAACGCACAGACTGAAGCGACGGCCTCTGTGGATGGTGAAATGTGACTTGTGTCAAGCCACAGGTTAATGGGCAGAAGCATCCTCCTATCCAGCCCGTGTACCCATTAGTATTTCATTAATAATGACCCCTCATGTCATGGGGTGGGGTTTTTTTGACAATTGAGTTGAACCAGTCAAAAGATTTGGCATCCTTCTTTATTTTTAAACAAATACAAAAATATTGCTCAGCAGTAAGAGCTGGAGTGTCCCGTCCTGAAACACTGGGAAGTGCAGCCCCCCACGCAGGGTGCCCCTGTAGCCCAGCACATGTCCACCTGCTGCGGCACAGTCCAGCCACAGTGACCAGACCAGCAGGGAACCAGCAAACACTTGCTGAAAACCATCGTTCTGAGACAGTCGAGGTGTGTTCAAAAAGTTGTTAGTATTTATAGAATAAAAGCACCACCGAAGATAGCCAGTAAGCCACATGTGATACTGGCCTGTGCAATGGCGTCAACCTGTCGACCTGCTCTGTCCATCCTTTCCTTCACATTCCCTCCTTTTTGTTTTTACTCTCTTTGCATCTTCTCCTGAGGAATCTTCCACATGCAGAAGCACAAGTGTAGCAGTGCACATGATCTGGAAGACCTGCATTGGCTCTGTGTGTGTTCACCATGTGTTTCTGTGTTTGTAATCTACATGTAAAAGCATATCTGTCCGTCCAGTCAGACTGGGAGGGTGTTGTCCAGGGATGCCAGGAGCTGTTCCAGGGTCATAATGTTCAGCAGAGTTTCCACAGCTGGTCATGGGATCCTCAGGAGCTGAGGAGTGCCTGGGCAGGCAGAATTCAAGCTCACAGAGTTGTTCCAAGACCCTTGAACTCACCTGTGTGACGCTTAGTCCATTCCTTTTCGAAATGAGCGCAGGCCAGCACCCTGGCTTCTGCCCAGCAGCAGCGTGATCAGCCTGCTGATCCACCAGCAGCACTGGGACGCAGGGCATGCGGGCACTGCTCAGGGCAGCGAGGACAAGTTCAGACCCACCTCCCACTGCATGGACCCGCTGCCATGTGGGCAGGTGAGAGCCAGTGCCTGGGTTCTGGTTCTGAATGGGAAAGGCATCCGTGTTGCCACTGCTTGGATTGGGCTGCTCTGGAGTGGAATGAAGTCAGTTACAAAACCATTTCATCTTTTTTTGTCACAGAGAAGAAAACACGCTGATAAACATCAGCTTGGTTTTGGGCTAGGGTGGTTATGAACCACAGGCACCACTTTGCAGGAAAAAGTCCCTAAAACTATGGCCAACTTCTCCTCAACAAACTTTACCAACAGCGCAGCAATGGCAAAACCCTTACCACCCCTTGACAAAAGACCTCTTTTTCACCTGTGTAAACTATTTCCCTGAACTACAGAAGTTAAAAGAGACCTCTTCCAACACCATATAGTGGATCTATGTGAGGCACTGGACATTCACAGCCCTATGAGCCAGGGGATCGCCACCCAAGCGCTGAGAAGGGGGCAGGACTGGCCACTGGCAAGGGTGGGAATCGGTGGCCAGCTAAAACATGTGAACTGCTGAGTGCTGATCAACACATCCATAACACCATGAAGCACCACACAGAGATGAAAACATGTAATACAGTACAACCACACACAGATAAACACCTACTGATGCATCCAGAAAGCAAACCCTCTCCCACCATGGCTGTGCCAAGGTACCTCCTCGTCTCCCAGGCAGCTGCACCTCTCCCCAAAGAGCACAGAGGGAAACGACCAAAGGGCTCTGCTCCAGCATTTTGCCATGAGCTTTATAAAGCAGCTATGTGGATCTGGGGCATGATTTTTTCATGCTTTTTATTAGTACAGCTATTATAGCAGAACTCTGCAGATAAATTAACAGCTCTTTAGCCCTCTTAATGAGCTAATTATTTTTCTATTATACAAAAACTGGCTGACACTGAAAGATATCAGAAATATTGGATGACTTTATCTGGCCTTTTTTACCCACCCCAGCAGAATTTACATTTCAGGTATAGGTGGAGTACATGCAGAAATGACAGAAACACAGAGGGAAAGACAGATGCGCATACGTGTCTTAGACCTATAAAAATAGTATTTGTAGGACATGGAAGAAATTAGTGTATTGGAGACACAATGAGCTAGTAAAAGCTTTTCTCTCATTAAGGAGTAGGCTTATTTGCATACTAATGAACTAGCTTGTTCTTCCAGCTCATTGATGTTTCACTGACATGCTGAGATGTCATCTATGAAAACCATGTACAAGGCATAATTGAAACCAGCTCTTACCTGAGGTTGAATAAATACTGGGGGAAATATAGCAAGATGAGAAAAGCAATCATATCAAAGCAGGCAGCAGATCCTGTCGCTCAGGCAGCCCTTTGTCCAGGTTATGCCCCCCTACTTAACTGCTGTTTACAACCATCTTTCCTCATTCTAGTCCTACTTTGCAAGTGAGCGCAGCAGACAGTTTCTTTGACCCTGCCGTCCAGCAGTCCTAATGCTTGGTCTGTGCAGGATTGCCTTGACTGCGAGACAAAAAAGGCTCTTCAGTGGAAGAATCTCACAGAAAGTGCAGTGCCATTAGGTTTGTGTGGAGATCTACCTGTGAGCCAACCTTTTCCAGTCTACAGCCATCCACTGCTGTTTCTCACTCCCTCATCCATGCTGTATAAAACTGTCAAAAATAATAAGCTCCTCCACTGGACTTCACAGTGTGTAACTTCTTTCCCTTTTGCAGTGCTAGCGTTGTGCAACTTTTCTTTAAAACACAGTGCTAAACTTCTTGTGGATCACAAACTGCTCCAAAACCAGTTCACCATTCTGTTGCAAGAAAGGTTGAGCTAAGTACAGACACCTCAGCCCATGCTGGTCCCATGTCTACATTACAGCTCATAAACTCTGTGCTCCCTGTTTCATCGTTACTGCTCTCTCTTGCTGTTTGCAGATGTCCCTAGACTGTCAGTTTCTGATACTCATTTTCTGTGTTTTCTAGCCTACGACCTCCTACAGATCTGCAGTGCTTCCTAGTTACAAGAAGGATTTTGAAAAAAAAAAAAAAAAAGCCATAGCATGTTTTTAATTCCTTTTTAATACAAACTTGTCTAAACAAGCTGCTTTTAGTGACAGAGAAGAAAGAAGACTCCTTAAAGGCCAGGTGTCAGAAAGATATTCAAGAGTCAAAAGCCTTTTCAAAATGTTTATTTTTAATCGGCATTAGGAAACCATTTATGAAAGGGTGGAGGTCTGTTCAGTGTCCCGAGATGTAAGCGATTTTGGTAATGATATCTAATTGTAAGTGAGTTTAATCCTAGATCCACCTGCTATTAATAAGAGCTGCAGTAATAAAAAGAGAATTAGATTACTACAGGCTGGCATTTCAGTAATGTTTTTTTTTTAAAGTCAAGGGGCATAAGTTTAAACACTGGATGAGCTTAGAGCTATTCAGGTATTAAATTCCTCTAGAAATTCTCAATAACAAGAAAGCTAAGCATCAAAAATTAAGTGGGATTGGGGCTTCGCAGCACTGCACCGAACATTATGTTGGATGTAAGTACCTCATGACAGTTTCCACAAGCCAAGTGTTCACACAGCATGTGGCATGCCTGTAAAAAAATATGAACTAGGGAAAATCAAACATCCCTGGAGGTGCTCAGGGCCAGGCTGGATGAGGCTTTGAGCAACCGGATCTAGTGGAAAGTGTCCCTGCCAACAAGGGGGTTGGAACTGGATGATCTTTAAGATCCCTTCCAACCCAAACCATTCTATGATTCTACGAAATGCCAGGTTGAGCATGTTACGTGTGCCAAGCAGCTGCTCTGTTGGTCAAGGTGCCTTCTTCAGGGCAAAAGCTCTGATCAGAAAGCTGCAATCATTCACTGTGTGGCTTTGGTTACCAGGGGATAGAGGAGGGATAAAGAAAGGGGCCACCATCAATTTAGTCTGTTGCTTTCACTTGAGGTGTATTTGCTGACCAGAGTCCAACAGTAAACAGCAGCACAGATTCCAGTCAAGTCTGTGCTCATTTTAGGTACTGAAATGCCACTGAATATTTGGTATGCTGGGAAGGTGTCTGTCTGTGCTTGCCACTCAAAGCAATGCATGCTAACGTGCCAGCAGTACCTGAGGTACCAGGATTTCCCCCAAAAGATGAATGGCAGTATGGTGTGGAAACAAGAGATCTGTATAAAACCTAGAGCCTGCCCTGACTCTTTCTACTCTCTTACTACATAGCAAATATGGACCAAAACACTTACAGCAGCAGCACAGACTCGGTACACTCTGTCTTTTAAAAGTCTGCTAACGTAAAGTTCCTATAGGGGTAGTTGTCCCTGCAGATCTGACTGGTCCTTATATGACATGAGGCTGCAGTAGAAGTTTTGGCACAGCCCAGAGTTGCTCACATAGGCTCCCGGAAAGCAAACCTCTACTCCCATTCCTATGGGAGTGGGAAGTGCTGGGCCAGAATGCCACTCAGCACTCCATTTTCATGAAATAGAAAACCAGCTCACACCTTGCCAACAGAATGCCAGTTTTTCCAGCAGGTAACTGGTAAGCATGCTACAGACCAAGGATTATAATCTAATCTGCTAAATAATGCTAAAATAATGAGTTTAAGGCAGGCAAATTCCACTAGGCAAAGCGGACCTGCACAGCCTGCAAATCCCCAGGCAATGTTTTGAACTAGAATGATCTCTTCTCTGCTTCCACCCTACTACATGTTTCTTTTTTAAAAAAATAATATATGCATTTGAGAAAATCTCAATCTTTAAATAAATAGGGGGGAATAGAACTAAAAAGCCTCCACAACCCCAGATACCATACTGATTTTGATATATTTCCCCACCCACCCGCTATCTTTCTACTTTACCAACAGTCCTGCTCATCATCCCAGTGAAATCAAGAGATGAGAGTCCAGCCTCCCTGCCTGGCCATGAAGCAGTTATCTCTTGCAGGGAGCTGGTAGTGTGTGTTTGAGTGGCCCATCAAACCCCCCCACAGCCTTCAGGGCTGCTCAAGGCTCTGCCAACGCTGCTGTAAGCCCAGAGCACAATGCTTCACACTGCAAAGAGGTGCTGGTGTCAGGAGCCTGTACCCCACAAAAACCAGAGGACCATAGTATTATTTCTTGGCCCCTCAACTTAACTTGTTCCATTCCATTAATTTTTTTAGTATAAGATTTCCAGAGGACAGATATTGCCAGAAGTCCTTACCCACACAACGCAAGTGGATCAGAACTTGAGCTCCCAGCTAAACCATGACCACTGCAGGTGGCTCAGAGAGTGGCAGAACAAAAGGTCACACATGAGAAGCAGTGCGTGCACTCAGCCCTCCACTTTCTGCCCTTCTTCCATACCAACAGCACTGCAGTGAAGATGAACTGCCAGCACAAAATGAGTGGGTGACTCTACCAGACATGCCTTCCTCACAGCAAAGTGAGATAGAGGAAACACAGAGTTTTAGGGGGGTTTTAAAGGAGCATGAGTTTGTGCTTCCCCTGATTAGAAAATGCATGAAAAACACATCTTTGGGAGCTCCACTGAGACAGAAAGAAAGAAGGTTCATAATTGCATTTATTGAAATCCCAAATTTTAGAACACATCTAAGATGAGTGACGGGGAATAAAACCTGTTCTGGTGAGCTCTACTCCTTCCCTACTTCCTCTTACCACAGAAGTCAGTCTATAGAAGGGAGAGCAATTTATCCCAATCAGAGTGTGAAGCATGACATACCCCACTCCTAAACCACTTATATTTCATTTTTTCATGATGCAATTGTGAATTAGCTTTTTCTGCATTTCTAATTAGAGAATAGAACAGATGGCCAGGGCTTAGTTCAGGGTGATAAATCCATTAAGATAACCTACAGAAAGCTGCTGCTACAGCAGTTGCTGCCAAATAACTGTTCATTCAATGTTTTGTTCAGGCTTTGAGTGCTGGAAGGAAGAAGAACTCTCACAGTTCTTCACTGCCTTGAGGTACAAGGGATAAGAAATCACACACAAATTTGGGGAATGTATTATAACTGTCTACGTGGCTCAAGGAATTTGGATGGTATGATATAGGGAATGCATGGGGCAATCCAGGGAAACAGCCTGGAGTTGTTCCTTCCAAATAGCTGCCCATTCTATTCCATTCCATTCCATTCCATTCCATTCCATTCCATTTCCATCCTTATACTCCAGTAGAAAGCTTCTGCTTAAGCTAGTCCACAAATATGACCTATTTTTTTCTAAAAATAGAGGTCAGAAAAATTAGGTGTCCTATAGCATATGATTAGAGAAAGGATACATTAAACCATAAAGCAAATAAGGCAACATGTTGTGTGTTAATTATTACTAATAACAACTTTGACCTGAATCATGCCAGGCTACTCCATAAACAAATCTCAGTAGAATCCATGGGTAAGCTTCAGGGAGGTTCAGGTCTGTATTCAGTCTCTCTGTGCCTCTGGAAACTGGCAATACTCTTTTCCAAGATGCTTTGGCACTTACGCTACTAAAAATTTTTGCTGAAATCCCTTTCCATCCTTGGAATTCAGCACTGGAGCATCACCATATATCTTTGGATAGTATTTCTATGTGGAAATGTTTTTTCCATATACCAGGAGCTGACAGTTTCATTACATCTGACTGTGATAAACTAGCTGTGGATTTGCATCAATTCTATTAGGGGAGAGGGAAGACTCTGCTGAGGAAGGATGTGGAGCACCCATGATCATCTACAAAAGCAGTGAGGACTTCTGTAGAGAAAAGGGAGCCTGCCACAGATGCAACCTACTCACCAAAGTGCTCATGCCGGTCCCCTTTCCTTCATTCTCCAGGGACCTGGGCACACAGTACCATTACATACGACAAGTCCAAGCCAAATTCTTGTATTCTGAGCTCCCTTCAACAGGAACATCCCATAGGAGGGGACACACATTAGGAATGACGAAACGAGCAGAAGAAAAATAATTGCATACAAATGCATATAAAGTAAAAATACCACTATTTCAGCATTTTCTTCCATACGCAGTAATGTCGAGGGGCTTTATTAACAAAAGCCCCTTAAGCAGATATTTGAATTTGAGCAGGGCTTATTTAACTTCTGTACCTCACCGCTTCCTGGATGACTGCTCAGTATTTGCCAGCGTAGGCATTATACGATGCTCCACTTGTCCCCAAAGCTGTCAGTCAAGACAGAGCCTGGACTGGGAAATGGTTAGAACCCGAATAAATATTAGCAGGATTGTCTGGACCGTGACCGCCTCCCTTCTACTCTCGCCTTCAACCGCCTACACATGTGCTGCTGCTGCTGCTGCTGCTGCTGCTGCTGCCTTGGCACAAAGTAACGCTACAGGAGGAGCTGAGGAGCTTCTCCCTATCTACACACATCTAATAAGAACATTGTGCTTTTGATGAGCGACCCTTCCCTGGATGCAGCTTGTCCATATGCTGCAGTCAGGTGATATTTTTAACAACAAACCCACTGAATTACAATTCAAGGAGAAATCACTTGAAAATTTACATAATGTAGCTAGGGGAGACTTTTAACTGCTTCCCCCTGTGCATAAGGGTTCAAAAAAAAAATTAATAACAGCCTAATTGGCTTTTGTAACAGCCTATGGGGAGAAATGCAGGCCAGTTCTCTGCCTAGCTACAAAGCTTGGTATGTGCTGTAACCACGGGAGGCAATATTATGGGCATGACAGGACAATGATTTGGTTTTTCAGCACTGAAGAACTGAAAAATGAAATACCTTCAGCCAGGGGGGCTGTTTTCTGCTTGAGGAAGACCTGTCACACTGGTTCGGAGAACAGCAGGTCAGGCTTTTGTTGGAGGGAAAAACGGAGGATATGATCTGTCAGGGCACCACTTCATGTGGATCATGGGTGTTGGCATCAACGGGATCTGCCTGTTCCACCACGATGCTCATTTTAAACAAGGAAAGGCTTGCAATAAACTGGGTAACTGAGAGGATGACGAGGCTAGAGTGGACAAGCCCAATGACTTCTGCTCCCTGCGGTGCATAGCCCAGGTGCTCATCCCTTCCTTCAGAGGCCAAGGAAAATGGCACAGCAATGGATCTGCGTTGGTTCAGTTCCCACTACCTCTAAATTCCTGCATTCTGGGATAAACAGAGAGCTGCAAAGAAGATATTGATGGTTCATTTTTATTGAATTTTGTCTTTTAAAAAAGCACCAGTTAAATCAATGTCAATTACATTAAAAGACGCAAGTTTCAGGACTAATCACTTTATTTCACCTTCCTTCATTTCTCAGATACTTCAGGGAAATCTTCATTGATTACCTCCCCTCCACAGCAGCAAACATTGCCTGACACCAAGGCCAGGAATGGCAGGGAAACGCCTCTCTGTCGCAGTTGAACTGAAGACAACAGCAGTGAACCCCAGAGAGACCCCATCACCTGCCAGCACTTCCCAGTCCTAAGCCATTTGCCAGAACTGGGGCAGTATCTAATTGGGTCTCTCATCTTTCCTAACACGTTCCAGTTCCCTCCTAAACTGTGGCTAAATGACTGATATAAAACACCGTAGGGATAAGCTAGAAGGGTTTTGGAAAGATTTTTCACTGACCTTTACTTCCCAAAGTGTCTGAGCATGGAAAAATGTCCTGCCTACGGCATAGATGCTGCCCTCTGCCAGCACCAAGAGCCTCAGCGAGGCCCTCTCCTCTGTGCCCAGCAGCACTGTCCTCCCACCGTCTTGACTCATGATCCTGAGGACTTTCAGGCATCACATCTCCAGGATTTTTATCAAGGTACTCCAGCTTCACTCCACCATGTCTTATGATATATGTTGAAGTACTAATCACAGAATCACAAGGTTGGAAAGGACCCATTGGATCATCGAGTCCAACCATTCCTAGCACTCCCTAAACCATGTCCCTAAGCACTTCATCCACCCGTTCCTTAAACACCTCCAGGGAAGGCGACTCTACTACCTCCCTGGGCAGCCTGTTCCAGTACCCAATGACTCTTTCTGTGAAGAATTTTTTTCTGATATCCAACCTGAACCTCCCCTGACGGAGCTTCAGGCCATTCCCTCTTGTCCTGTCCCCTGTCACTTGGGAGAAGAGGCCAGCTCCCTCCTCTCCACAACCTCCTTTCAGGTAGTTGTAGAGAGTAATAAGGTCTCCCCTCAGCCTCCTCTTCTCAAGGCTAAACAACTCCAGCCCTCTCAGCCGCTCCTCGTAAGACTTGTTCTCCAGCCCCTTCACCAGCTTTGTTGCTCTTCTCTGGACACGCTCCAGAGCCTCAACATCCTTCTTGTGGTGAGGGGCCCAGAACTGAACACAGTATTCGAGGTGCCGTCTCACCAGTGCTGAGTACAGAGGGAGAATAACCTCCCTGGACCTGCTGGTGACCCCATTTCCGATACAAGCCAAGATGCCGTTGGCCTTCTTGGCCACCTGGGCACACTGCTGGCTCATGTTCAGTCGGCTGTCAACCAGCACCCCCAGGTCCTTCTCTTCCGTGCAGCTCTCCAGCCATTCTTCCCCCAGTCTGTAGCGCTGCATAGGGTTGTTGTGCCCCAAGTGCAGGACCCGGCATTTGGGCTTGTTAAACCTCATCCCATTGGTCTCAGCCCAGCGGTCCAGCCTGTTCAGATCCCTTTGCAGAGCCTCCCTACCCTCCAGCAGATCGACACTTCCTCCCAGCTTGGTGTCATCTGCAAACTTGCTGAGGGTGCACTCAATGCCTTCATCCAGGTCATTGATAAAGACATTGAACAGAGCTGGACCCAGCACTGAGCCCTGAGGAACTCCACTTGTGCATGGCCTCCGGCTGGAGTTAACTCCATTGACCACCACTCTCTGGGCCCGGCCATCCAACCAGTTTTCAACCCAGAAGAGTGTGCGCCTGTCCAGGCCAGAGGCTGACAGTTTCTGAAGCAGAATGCTGTGAGAAACTGTGTCAAAGGCTTTACTGAAGTCCAAGAAGACTACATCCACAGCCTTTCCCCCATCCAGTAGTCGAGTGATTTTGTCATAGAAGGTGATCAGGTTAGTTTGGCAAGATCTGCCTTTTGTAAACCGATGTTGACTGGGCCTGATCACCCGGTTCTCTTGCATGTGCTTCATGATAGCACTCAAGATCACCTGTTCCATGACTTTCCCTGACACTGAGGTCAGACTGACAGGCCTGTAGTTCCCCGGATCCTCTCTGCAACCCTTCTTGTATATGGGCACAACATCAGCCAGCCTCCACTAAACAACTGTGTGCCCCCTTTCCCCTGCTACTGCACACAGTGAACGCAAACATCTATGAGCCTTATGCTACCTGTCTTTCAGTGCACGGCTTTATGGAGCTGAGCAGATTTGCTTACAGCTATGGCACCGCTCCTCTGCTGTGTTGGATGCCCTTGGCTGCCACTGAATTCACCACCTTAAATACGTGGATAATTCAATAAAAATGGTGTGTATACACAAGACTGATCACACAACACTGGTTTTTAGCTATGATTTAAAAATTAGGCCAGCAGGCTTAGACTAAAAAGAAGGTACTTTTGTAATAAACACAATAGTTTTGTTATCTGATGCAATCAAACAGTTCTCTCCACATGGTTCAGTAATTCCAAATCAGAAATGGAGCTACTGGGGGGGGAAAAAAACAGACAATAGCATTAAGGTTTAACCTGGCAAAGCGACATGTACTCAGGGCTACCTCCCGAGAACAGGAGGCCAAACTAAAATGTGGGTCCTTTTACAGGTATATTTATAGGCCGAGTCCAAGCAGCTGCGACTGCGGATCACGCCGCAAACACACGCTGCCGCTTAGCACATCGCCTCCCCGGTTTCTTCATGAATACAATTAAGAGCAATGTCCACAATGTGCATTTAGGAGAGCAAGACCACTTTTGCATACAAATATTCGACTTCTCCTCCTTAAAAGCAACCTGTGAGGGCTGCAAGCAAACGTCTCCGCAGGATTTTGTCCTATTTACGGCTGCAGCGATCGCTCAAATTTTAAGCCGATCTCTTTGCGTCTTGGTAAGAAGTGATCGACACCTTTAACTGTAGGTGGTGCACGGGTTAACGCAGGTGCGTTACTCACAGCTGTCACATGGTGCGGTTATTGAGGTTGAACGCCCTCTCGGCTGCGGTTCCGCGGGGAGGGACCGGGAGCCCCGGGACTGCGGCTGCTCCCCCCGGGCCCGCCCCGCGCCATGGCGGCTGCGCTGCTCCGGGGGCGGCTCGGCAGTGCTCGGCTCCGGCTCCGCGCCCCGCTGCGCAGCTCCGGCAGCGCCGGCGAAGGTACCCGCGCCGTGGGGAGGGGAAAGAGCAGGATCCGCCCCCAAGGGAGAGAGCGTCCCCGTCCCCAAGGGAGACAGCGTCCCTGTCCCCAAGGGAGAGAGCATCCCCGTCCCCAAGGGAGAGAGCATCCCCGTGCCCGGTGGCCTCCAGCCGGCTGGATAGGCAGGTCACCCCGCTGTAGGTGTTTCTCTAGACTTCGCAGGCTAAACTGCAGGTTCTATAGTTAGACTGTAAGGTGCAAATTCCCTTTTTTCTCCCTCTGCATCACAAATGGTGAGTCCAGGCATTCATACGCAGGAGCTGATTTTTTTTTCCAAGGTTCTTATGCTGATGGAAGATAAGCATGGTAGTTCCCCACCTCAGACTTAGAATCATTAAGGTTGGAAAAGGCCTCCAAGATCATCAAGTTCAACACCACCGTGCCTTAAACCATGTCCTGAAGTGCCATGTCTACACGGAATTTGAACAGCTCTGCGGATGGTGGCTCCACCACTCCCCTGGGCAGCCTGTTCCAATGCCTCATGACCCTTTCAGTAAAGAATTTTTTCCTAATAACCAATCTGAACCTCCCCTGTCACAACTTGAGGCTGTTTCCTCTCATCCTATCACTTTTTACTTGGGAGAAAATACAAACACCCACCTTGCTACAACCTCCTTTCAGGTGATTGTAGAGGGCAATGAGGTCTACGCTTCAGCCTCCTCTTCTCCAGACGTTTGATTAGGGAAGTAATGGAACTATTTTACTCATTATTTTTCAGCCAATCTATTAATTCTTTCTTATCCCACACCACTATAAGTGTTCTACATAGTGTGTACAGTTTCATAGGAGGTATTGCTGGAAGCTTGCACCGTGATGGGTGACTTTTGCTCTGCTGTTGTGTGTCCATCACTTAATTATGTCCCTATTTCTCTTGGGTTGTAGGTGTTGTTTTTTTTCTGGTGGTCCTTCTTAGTACCGCTTTTCACTGAGGCCTGTGGACAGGTTGCCCAGAGAGGTGGTAGAAGCCCCATCCCTGGAAACATTCAAGGTCAGGCTGGACAGGGCTCTGATTGAGCTGAAGGTGTCCCTGCTCACTGCATCAAAGTTCGAGTAGATGTGTTCTTCAAACGTTCCTTCCAACTCAAAACATTCTATTATTCTATGGAGTTGCTAATCTTTAGTAGCCCGTAAGTGAGCATTATTTTGAGTTTCCAAGATGCAAACCATTGACCCTTTCAGTGATACCCAAGGATGAGGAAGAAGGACCAGCAGACCAGCAGTTATCCCAAGCCAAAATAGAAGGCTGTGCTGGGAGAGTGGATGGTATCTTGGGCCATAAGTGCCTGTTTTCATTTAGAGCCTTCCTAAGGGGTGTGCTGGAGCTGCTGCCCGCAGATTGGAAAGCAGATGCAAAGTCCTGCACTCACCTCTGCTTTTATGTCCCTGAACTGCCCTGCTGTGTTCTATCTGTACCCATAGAAACTGTGGGAGAGTTGAGATGATGATGGAAAGCATCAAGAGAGTCTAAGTTAAAATGATGTTAAAAATAATACAAACTATCTTTCTATATCTAATTGAAGACCCAGACTCTGTGACTAAACAAGCTGAAGCAACTGTTGCTACAGACTGGAAAAAATGCCTTACTCCAGAGCAATTCTATGTTACAAGAGAAAAAGGAACTGAACCGGTAAGCAAAAACACTGATGCTGCGCAAGGATAAGCTGGGCAGAGAAAAACCTGCTTTGGGGAGCTGTCATCATTCGGTTGCTTTGCAGGTTTTCTCCTGCCTTCCTGGGAGTGAAAATTATTCTCAGCATACTGAACTGGGTGGATTTTGTTCTGACCTGGACTAGTTTGCAGATGAAAAAACATTCTGCATTCTTTTCATATTTTGTTTTTATTTCTGGGATACTTTACTGCCAGCTCAGCCATCTGTGTGGAAGTAGTGGAGGCCTCTCCAGTGGGAGGGAGAAAAACATATTTTTGTCCTGTAGTCTCCTTTTTTTGACCGTATGTATGTTTGCCATGAAAATCTTATATGTAACACTCAATTCAGGAGCAAACTTATCCCTTGTGTGCCAGATCACCCAGCTGCCTTGTCCTCACACTTTGCTGCTATCAGTGATGGAGGCCATGTAGCATTGTGGTGTCCCTAGTCTAGAGCCAGGGCTTCTGCATGTGTGAAGCGTGTACCATAGGACTAAATCATTTGAACCATGCCCAAATCTTTGTCTGTAAAATGAGGATCCCAATTCCAGACCATGCAGGGAGGAGGAGAGTCCCTTTGTCAAGCCACTTTGAAGTTGTGGCACTCCATAACAGAGCCTTGGTCTTTGGGATCCTGCACATTTCACAAGTTCCTCGGAGGTCATGACTCTCGCCCTGCTACCTGGATGATTTATGTATCTGATTGGTCTCGAAGTTTCTGAGGGCAGGGGGTAGTCTTCACTATTAATCCAAAGGCATCCTCCCCTTCATTTCTTTAGGCTACTAATGTTTGTTCTTCAAAGCCCCCCTGTGAAGCCTTCTTTTTATGGTTTTTCTCCTGATTCCTACATGCTTGTTCCAGATGGCGAGCTTTTAAAGACCTGCATTATTAACTTCTCTTCTTTTTTTCTTCCTGTTTTAAAAGCCTTTTAGTGGGATCTATCTGAACAACATGGAATCAGGAATATACTCCTGCGTGTGCTGCAATGCCCCGCTGTTCAGGTAACATCTTTCAGATTTCACAGCATCCTTAAAATGCCATAACTGTGCAGAATGGGCAGTGTCTTTTTATGAGAGGAATGGAAAGCTTAGTTTGGTTAGAAGAACAATCGTTTGGTGCCACAGTGCTGTGTATAAGATATCTGGGATACCTGTGGTGGTACAGGTACATGGTGTGCCCTTTTTTTAAGCATATAAGCATCTCCAATGTCCAGCAGACAGTAGTTGCTACATTAGGGTCTGCCTTTTTCTCCTGCCACACACACTCTCCTTTCTGGTGGATAAAAATTATCTCTTTAAGAGGTCCCTAAGCCACAAGTTGCCACAGAACACATGTTTATGTGTCAGTATCACTCCGTGTTTCCTCTGTTCTTGTGCTCTTCCACAGTCAACTTATGTCACTCATGCTTCTGGGCAGGAGAGACCTTTGGTCTGCCTTCGCCTGGCTGCTGTTATGTTCTTACTGCTGAGTCCCTCATACTGGAGCCAAAACCTCCTTTTCACCCCACCTCCTTTTTGTTCTCTAAATTAAACTCCACTGGTTTTGCCTTTTTGGTCACATCTACTTTTTAAAACCTGGCTGTGAATGCCTGTGCTATTAACCTCTGTGCTCTTTACAATACTACCTGTTTTGCAAATTCATTAAAGCCTAAGTAAAAGGAAATAAAGTGCCTCAGAGTAGCATGTGCAGAGGGTGTTTTGTTCTCTGTAACTGAACTGGGAAGGACAATTCCTCGTATTTTTCATCTAGAAAATATTCTATAATTCTCACCTGTGAGTTCAGTGGAATACACCTGATCTGCCCATTTTTAATGAATATTTTAAAGGATGCATCATAGATCAGAGCTTCAAATGGGAAACTGAGAAACAAGAAGTCTGAGTAGTAAGAGGGGAAAAAATATGGTCGTTATATTAAAAATAAACACAAGTTAAGCAATTAAATGTAAAGTTGGGGGCTGATAATTGTGAACAGTTAGTTTTGCTTTGGCCCAGTGCAGAAAACTATTGTTCTGCAAATAAACATTTGATAAGATGTATGTTTTCTGTAAAAGTTTGCTAATAAATGCTTTAGAATGAAATTATTTCAGAAGCTAGTGCAGCATTGCATAATATTGTGAAGACAAATAAAAATACTGATAAATTAGAGAAATTTTAAATTACTAAGCTGTGGAAGAGTTCCTTCAGTTCCTTCAAATGTTCCTTCAATTTAGGCATCCTTTATGTTAGACAATAGATATTGACATGCCAACATAAGAGAGATGAGCACTGATGGGAATTGCTTCTACTGCTAAGCTAATAACAAAACAACAATATAAGCAAACAGTCTTGCTGCTTTTTGCAGTATCCAGCTCTCAGAGAATAAAGGCAATTTTGTTTAAAACATAAAATAATGTGACTGATACAGGGAAATTAAAAAAAAAAACAAACTTACAGGAAAAGCCTTTTAAGAAAATTGAAAATTATTGAATGTGCAAAATGGTCTGAAAATATTTTTTTCCATGAATGCATTATGTTGTAGAGGACACTAACCACTAACAATGGGAGGGGGGGAATGGTATTTGATAAGAGATTCATTCATCATGTTTATTCCCTAGTGTATTAAAAATGTCCTTTCTTTTTCAAATGCATTAGATCATTAGCTACAGGTAAACATGAAGTATTTCCTCCTTTTGCTCAAAGTACATGTGTGTGTATACATTTATACCAGAATTTATAACCTTCTGCTACCAAATATTCCTTTGAAAGAGTTAGAAATACATGGAACATACCTCTAACCTTTATAGATAGCAAATTGTGGTGCTTTAATGAAATCTCAAACCTTCAGCGAACCATAAACCATACAGCTGAGATTCATACAGCAAAAAGCACTTTTTAGAATTATCTGGATTCCGTCCAGGATGACTGAAATAAGGATCAAAGTAAATGACATGTGCTGGAGGAATGGTGTTTCGAAGGCTAATCTAATGCATATGTTTGGGGAAAGTCCATTTATTCGTAAATTAAGTGGTGAAATACTTCAAAGGACAAATATGATCTTGAACAGCAATATTTTTGGGTACTAAAATGTTTCTATTAGGGAATCTAAGTGATATTACTGTTAGTAAAACCACACAGAGACCATTTCTGTAGAGAGCTAGTTCAACAACTCAAAAGATTGATCCTTTGGCAGTGGAAAACATCTAAAACAAACTTAACATGTGAGCGACATGTAAGAGTTAGAGTCGGTCAGAGTCAGTTGCAAACCCTACATAGCATTGAAGACCTTCCTTAACCCCAGAGGATTTCAGAGAGGATCCCTGAATCAGGTATGAATAATAAGAAGGATCTCTGTGTCAGAAAAATTAAGAGAAATCTTTTGAAAATAAAATAAAAGAAACGGCACAGGTGTATCAGGGAAACTCAGAAGTGGTGTACGGACTCTTGTGTTGCCCCAAGTTTTCCTTTGGGAAGCTGCGGCTAGAAGACACAGTGCTTGGAGCCCTAAATACCTTCTCATGCAGATACAGAGCTATAAACCACATTTGCCTCGGTGCAACCTGCCTCTGTATTGTCTCCTATTTCTCCTTATTTTTATAGAAGGGAGGAGGTAGGAGAACATTTGTCATGTTTTCATGTGGATTGGTGTAATGGGCTAAGCAACAGTCCCCACAAAAACTAGCCTTCAGTCATTCTGTGTGCAAAACCTCTTTTATTTCCACAGTTGCATTGCTCAAGGGCAGCTTTGTGCAGTTAATTATAAAATGCATCCTAAAGAATGTGCTGTTCTTTGGCTTGGATTTTTTAAGCTTTTTGTCCCGCTTGTTTGTCTCGTCTTTCTAAAAGGCACTGCTATTAAGTTTTTCAGATTTTTATTCACATATATACATGATATGCAGTAGATATTTTGCTTTAAATTCTGTGTTGACGAATGGACTAGTCCTCTGGATCACAGAAGAGCTGCCGCTGGTGTCGGTGTCTCCATACACCACTAGGTGCCAGTAAGAGCATTGGATTTGTGAAACCGGGATCAACAGGGAAACTGGGCGAAAATGGTTGTGGCGGGTCTCCAGGACGCTTCTCCTACTGATTTGCAAGTCTGACTTAATTTCTTGCTCTAACTCACAGTAGGGCACTCCTCAGTAGAAGAAAATGCTTATTGCTGTCAAAACTTGCTTAACTTCAGATAGGAAGGATTATGTCATTTCCATACCCTCAATTCCAAAGATATTTTCTTATCATATTTCCAGTACACTCTGGGTTTTACTATGCAGCTAAATGGGGCTGATAATCCTGGATGTCAACGGGAGGCACCTATTGGCTGACAATCTGTGGGACTGTTTCTGATGGCTGCAATTATCCCTTGGGAAAAGTAGATCTTTGTGCTGTGAGGATTTGTCGTTGGTTGATTGATGGTTGGAGCAAGGCTCTGTCTGGTTTACCAAACAGTTTTGATAGCAGACTGCAAGCCAAAGCCACTATCAGATGTGAGCCTGGTCTGCTGGGCCAACTCAGCCGTTTTCCATACTCATTTTCCATACTTAATTTCCTGTTGTAAACTTTCTTGTCTGAAGTTGTGCTGTCTTGGGCCAGGCTTCAAACTAGAGCTTTGCAGGTGTAATTCAGCTAAACGCTGTGCTCGGGTGTTGGAAAAGCTCTTTTTTCAAGCTTTATAAAATGCCAAACTGTCAGTACAGTAGAAACAGTGAGGCAATTGCTCCTGTTGTGAGCTCATCAAAAATTTCCTTTAGGAAAGAGGTTCCAGCACATTTTGATGCCAGTGAGAAAACTTCTGCTGTGGCAAATATTATTAATAGTAGTACAAGATGAGACTGAGGAGAAAAGCCCGTGCTCTTATTAAAACCAGACCTTTTCATAACATCTCTGTTATTAATTAACAAGAAGATCTGGTTTCCACTGTAGCTCAGAGAAGAAGTACAATTCTGGGACTGGATGGCCATCGTTTTCTGAGGCTTATGGTACTTGTGGCAAAGATGAAAGTAACACCAATATCACGAGACGACCAGATAACATGTTGGGATCAACTAGAACCGAAGTCGTCTGCAAGCAGGTATGTTTATTTTGGAGGTGGTACCCAAAGACCCAGTTCTTAAAAAATAAAGCCAGAGGTTGCCCCCATGAGTGAATCTACTTAAATAGAGGGGTGAGAATTACGGTATCACTGGAACCATTCTGTCTCACTTTTTGGTACGAAACACATGAGTAGAGTTTGAAATATCAAATATAGGCTGTTAGTTCGGGCTGAAGAAAATTATGTGACTGGGGAGAGCAGTTATGTAAGTATAGCCAAGGGCCAGAGTTTAGACTAGAGAATCTAGGAATAGACAGAAGATCTATTCCAAGGAGCGTAGGTGAACTGCAGAGTGTGACAACAGGTGGTAGAATGGACTCTGAGATTTAGTCCATGCATTTGCCCCGTCACAGAATCAGTTCTTCCTAATTCAGTCCTGCTACTTTTTTGCTGAAGCTGTTCTGAAAATATGCAGTGACAGAGACTCCACAGCCTTGCTACCTAATGAGCTATAATTTTCATTTTTTCCTATTCCTAAACCACTAGCTTTGCTTTGCAGCAGTTGAAGCTTATTACTGTTTGCCCTGCATGGTAGCAGTGGTACCCTGCAAATTCACAGCTACCTTCTATGGGTTCTCTTATTTTTTGTGGTGAAGCTATTTCAACTCCCTCAATCATTTATTTACTAGACTAGAAGGGGCCAGTTCCTTCAACCATTTCTTTTTATGCAGAGTTTTTAGAGCGCTGATCCTCTTGTTTCTCTAGTTCACACGCCTTCCAATTGATCTTTTTCCTTCTTGAAGTACAGTGTAAAGCTGGACATAGCGCTGCAGCTAGTCCTCACCTGCGTCAGATGTCAGAGGCTGTTTAGATGCATTATAGTGTTCCGGTCCTTACACCTTTACCTTTCCCCAACCCATGACCCATACCTGTATTGGGACCTGCTGTAATACTCAAACAATTTTCTAAAGAACTGCCACCTCTAACCATTTCAATCCATGCCGTCTATTACTTTTGCTGAGATATGAGAGTATGCAATTGAGTTTAATGGATTGCATCTTGAGATTCTTTGTGTCTGTTTTTTGGAACAGTTAGGATTGCTTTATATTCTAATACTGTCCTCCAGTATGCTTGCAGCCCCCTCTAGCAGGATTAGGTATTAGCTGCAAATGTAACAAACGTTTGCTGCAGTCCATTATCATGGTAGAGTT
This sequence comes from Cuculus canorus, assembly GCF_017976375.1. Lineage (NCBI taxonomy): Eukaryota > Metazoa > Chordata > Aves > Cuculiformes > Cuculidae > Cuculus > Cuculus canorus. The sequence goes on from NC_071402.1 coordinate 141,639,531, forward strand.
AATGTTTGCAGTAGTATCCAAGAATTATCTTTGAAGAAAAACAGTTGTACACAACCTTCCAATTTGATAATGAACGATGGATAGCTATACTGAGTCTAATTTTTCCTCATCAGTAATTCCTGGGGAGAGGATGGGAGTTCTGAGTTGACCTGTAAGGACCTGCAGTGACTGTCTCCATTAACTTGAAATTTTCATTATGAATTGTGGATTTCATATTCTTCCATTTATTTCCATACTTTCTGGCATTAGTACCTTTTGAATGCCTCTTCTGGGATCTGCTTTTATGAGGGGCAGATGTTCGCCCACTGGACAGAGGTGATTACTCCAGGATGTACTTTTAGTCTCTTCCCCAGACTCCCCCACCTGCACAACTCAACAGTGAATTCATCATAGAGGTTTCTTCATTCAGGATAGCGCAGTAGGTACCAGCATCCTGTTGGTTCATACTTGTAATAATGGTACATCGTTTCTGTTGCAGTGTGATGCTCATCTAGGCCATGTGTTTGATGATGGTCCTGCACCCTCTGGGCAGAGGTTCTGTATCAACAGTGCTTCATTAACTTTCAAACCAGGCTCCAGTCAGTGAGAAGTGGATCTCTGTGGCTTACAGCCTCGCTGTTTGTACAACAGGCTTGGGAAAAACTCTCACACTTTTAATATAGAACTCAAATTTAGTACTTAAGCCACAGCAGCTTTGCTTTCCGGCTGTTATCAGTGTTGATAAAATGTGTATTTTTGTAGTAACTCTTTGGCAGTCTGCCTTTTCAAGGTTAGTGTGCTGGAAGTGTTGATCTGTTTATGTTTTTAATTTTAAAAAAAAATCTGTGCAATAGTTCACACTCGTAACTGTCAACATTAACTGTATTAAGGCTGCTGGAATGAAGTGCTCTCCTGAACCTGACTTTGCCTATGCTGAACAGCAGTTGTGGCACCCAGGAATACAGATGTACATGGCTGATCATGCCAGAGCTTTTACTTCTGTAAAATCATCATATCCTTCTAAAGAGAAGCAAAAATAAAATTAATCTCCAAATAATGTTTGAGGCGTTTTTTTTCTCCTTATGTGAGAGACCTTTAGCCAAGCCAGTTGACTTTTCCATGAACCCATAAAAGCAAAGTCCAAGAGGAGGACCTAATTAAAACTATTCCAGGCAACTGAACCAGCAGGGACACCGAGTCTTTATCCTTTTCAATCGATGGCTGATTCTGTGCCAAATAGCAGAGCTGAAGGAGGGTTTGCTCCAGGAACCTCCTTTTACAGAAATAACATCATAATAACATAATGATCTGTGTAATATTTCCAGCCTTCTGTTATGACTTGTGTATTTCAGAATCTGAAAATAGAAATTAATGTGAAGTTTACTGTATTTGGAGAAAAAAATCAGCATCAAAACCAACGTTCATTAAAGTGATGCTTTTGTTGAAAACATACTTGTCTGTTCTTCCTTGTGCAAGTCTAAATACTTCTGTATTCTTCCAAGCATTGTCACCATGGTTTGCTGTAATAGGAAAATAAATTGTATGTTTGTTAAATTGAGCTTTCCTGCTTTCAGATATTTTTTCCAAAGAAAATAATCTCTTGGTCAGAACATCAGCTTCCCTAAACTGGCTGCGTTTAAATGCTTCCCTGCTGAGAGTTACTAGGCAACATCTCATTTGGCTTTACCTGTAATAGACTGTTTCCATTCTTCCCACATTGGTTGCCTCAGTAATAAAAAGGGTGGGTTCATTTACTTAGACTAGTGTAGTCTTAAAACTGTTTAATGTCTTCAGAAATCAGCCCTCAATTTTGCTGAATTTACTTTTGCTTCTTCTGTCTTGGAGCTCTGCAGTTTTTAATTCTCCTTTACTTTCTGCAGGAGAACTCTACACTCTCATAACTCTTAAAAACATCCTCTGAAGACAGTGATCACTACAGCCAGCCTAAACTAGAATGGCACAAAGGCCACCAGAGGTGTGAAGCACCATGAGTACACACTTGCTGTTACTGGCCTTACATAGTGTAGTGGATGGTGACAGTCATGTTGTCATCAGAGGTGTCTGTTACCAGCAGCATGCAGCTTGCTGTACCTGTGCTGCGTCACGCTCTGCCATGCAGAGACGCCCTTGCATCACCTGTAGCTATTGCCTGCCCCCTCTGGGCATTTTTTAGTCAAACAGCTCCCTTCCTTCTCCTCACCTTTCACATCAGGAGAGGGTTGTCTTAGAAAAGAGTGTGAGTAGAAGGTGCCCCCAGATAGACTCCTGTGTTCAGCCAGGTGCTGGCAGAGAAACCAGCACCTGCCTGAGTACAGTAACTTTTGGCCAGGATACCAAAGCAAAATGCTTCTCATTTTTTAAATGGCAGAAAGTAGGAAGATAACTGGCAAAATGCCTGTTTTTCTCTCTTCCTGGCCCCTTCCCTGAAATTTGCATTTCTCACTATGCACATGGAGCACATGTAAGTAACTGATGTACTCCAACGGCTGGGATTACACCAGCCATAAGGATGCCACTGTTTCCTTGTGGTTCATGCATCTGCCAGGGGAATCCAAGAAATGACATTTCTCATTATATATTCATCTCCTGTGATGATATGTTTGCATGAACTAATTTGATGTCTACAAACAGACCCATTGACATTTATGGTCACATCCCCGTATGATGTAAACTACTGGACATTCAGGACCTCTGACTGTAAGCTCTTTGGGGCAGGGAACTTCATTATCTTCTGTATCTGTAGTACCAGCCACCCCAGGACAGATCCCAGCTAAGGCCCAAGATGTCATAAGATCATTACTAATAAAGAGTGATAATGATGGAAGACACTGTTAAAGAGTATCGTAGGTGACAGGAACTTCCTCATGTATCTGCACTGACTTTGCTCCACCGTAGAGAATAAAGAGCGGTTGCTTCTCTGAGCTGAACTCTGCCAGGCAACAGCAGATTTGTGTTCTATTCTTCACATCTGAGAAGTTTTTCAACATTTTATTTCATTAATTAGTTTCAATGATGACATATTTTATCCCATTGTGTTTTCAAATAACCTTTTTATAAATCCTAATTGAGATTTCTACATAATTCTTAAGAGATGTTAACATCTAAAATAAACTATTTCAAGGCTTTCTTAGTATTCACAGCATCTCTACAAGGCAAGTAATTATTCTCAATTTTACTGAGGGAAGAGCTGATAAGAAGAATTTCATTGACTTATTCTAGCAGCCAAGCCAGAATTAGTCTCTGCGTAGCTCCTGGCAGCGTCCAGATCTTCAGACCCTGCTTTTTCTAAAACTCGTTTTGGTATCTAATTGTTTGGGGGTAGGAGGTGAATTATTGAAAGAGAGGAGGTGAAATTAGCACATGTTTTTTCCATCTACGCTATTAAAACCAAAGCTAAGGCAACTAGGGCAACTTTGGCACATAAAGAGCAATACTTGACCTCTTTCTCAGAGCAAACATGGTATGGGCTTGGTTAGGAATCAGGCAGATGTATTCTCTGGCTGTGCTGCGTATTGTTACACAGTCTAAAATAAACCAATGTTCTTTGTTCCATGGCAGCTTTAGGCAGAAATGAGGCAAAGCAGCTTGCTAACAGCAGCTTCTTGGCTTGGAAGACAGCATGGATTTTTTGTGACTGCAAAAGGAAAATAGGAAAGAGGGAGCAGGATACTCACATTTAACTAGCAGCTTCACACTCCTTTCACCAGAAACTGTAATGCCCATTATTTTAGCCATGTGTCCACAGAACTGTAGTGATGTTCTTGTCTGTTGCACCATGCTGCAAATCGTTTGGATTCTCTTTTAAGCTTGTTGACCACATACTCTGACTCTGATTGGGACAAGAGAAGAAGAGAGACTTTTCCCAGAGCAAAAATAGGATTTTTCTACCTCAGAACATCTCCAGTATGAGGTGGCTTAGGAGGCAGCCTGCATGAGAAAGAACTGGAACATCTCAGTTTGAGTTTTGCTTTTTTTTTCCTGGATTTTAACAAGATGGTGAGGGCTTAACTAGTACTCACAAGTGTTTGCATTTTCCGGTCTTCAACCTTGACAATACTGTGTAGAAGAAATGAGTCCTCTCACCACACAACTGAACTGCCTCCTCTTCCATTCACTTAATGACTTTTCACCCTGGGAGTGAAGTGTTTTAAACCACACTCCTGCTCTACCCAAGTGATGAGCTGTGGTAACACCACCCTCACAGCGTGTCATGTAACGCTCAGCACCCCATCAACCTCATGGATTTCACAGCTATTTACACAGAAATGATGCCTGGCCTCAGCCCTTCGAGGTGGTGCTGAGCCACATGTCACAAAATAGGAAGCTGAGGGACAGCTGTGGGAAGTGACTCGCCCACAGTCCCCTGAGGCAGCGCAGGGGAATCTGACTGCAGAAAGGGTTCTTAAAAGCTCTCCAAGTGTGAGCTGCTGCCAAAATTCACAAAGGCAAAGTAGTTTAAAAGCAAGGCTCTTTATTGAAGAAGTGCCCAGATTTTTTCAAGACTAAAAGAATTTGTCTCAAGGCAGGTGTGTCCATGGGGACTTTTTTTAGTAGTGATGAGGAATGTGTGTGGAGAGGATTGGCACCTTGCCATGCGGCAAAAGAAAGAGAAATTCATGCCCATTATTGAGATCCCTTTTACTGTCTTCTCTTTTGTTTATTTGGGGGGGGGGGGTTTGTTTGGTTTTTTTTTCTTTTCTTCTTTGCTCTGTGGTATCCTTCCTCTTTCCTCCTCAGAAATCCCTTTGTAATATCCTCTGGGCTCTAGTTTTTTTGACTGCACTTACCTTCGCCTTGTACCTGAACCCTTCTAGTTCCATACACTGAGTCTGCTTCCCTCAGTGCCAGAGAGGTTGTGCAGTCATTCACCCACATCTGAGTCAGCAGCTATCTGCACGTGCTGAAGGTGACATGGGGATCTGCTCTGGAGGGTCTGGGGAGGCTGGCAGAGCCGGCATCAGCTGTGCTCATCCAGCGTGACAACTTTGCACATGCAGTTTGATAGCATTTACAAAGTGACTTCCAGAAAAACTTGTCAGGAACAGAGGAGCTGCCACAGAAACCAGGGGAAAGAAAATTTAAAAAGTCACCAGGGATGCTCGAGCAGCCTGCTTAGTTCTGGAAACAAAGACTGAACTGCCCTGCTGTGTTACTGATGTATGGGATGTGGCAATGTGGCCCGCAGCCAGGTCATCTTTGCTTAGGTGTCATTTTTGGAACACCAGAATATCCAGACATTTTATGATAGAAGGAAGGAACGGGAAAGGATAGCAAAGTATTTTGCAGAACTGTTAGAAAAGAGACAAATGCAACATGAAGGAAGATGCTGGAGTCAGAGAGATGACAAGAACTCACGGTTTCCTTTCCGGAAGGAGTCAGTGCTGAAGGATGAGAACACAGCTGGTGGACTGAAAGCACGTAGCGGATGGCAGCTAAAGAGCTGACAGTGAGCTTTGAGGAATGGGGGAGCTGAGATAGTCCTCCCTGTTGTGACAGTGTCGTGGGGCCTGTTCTGACAAAACCATGGGATTTTCTTGGATTACTGAAGGAGAAAGCCTTGTGAAGGGCTAGGATCTGAGCAGAGCTAAAAGCAGGTGTTCATGCTTGGGAGGTTCAGGAGATTGACCGCACTGTTAATCAGAATACCAGGTGCAAAACGAACCCTCATACATTCACTGCCCCAGGAATGACCCTATTCCCAATCCAGAAAATATTTCCTCCCTATTTCAGGCTTTACATTACCTCCTAGTCCTGGGCCTCTCCTGAATGCGCTTGGGTATTCACGCTTGGGTCCATTAAGAACAAAGGTCATTAAACCTTGTCATGTACAAAATGTCTAGCTGGAGTTTCCTTAGGCCCCCAGAGAAGGAAAAAAAGGGGCTCCATGACACTTCTCCTTGGCAATAGCCCAAATAGCCTTTGCCTCTGGGCTTGGTCTGTAAGAGGGGCATTTCCAAAACCGGATCACATGTAACTTTCTATGACCTTGTAGCCTTCGCTTTACTTTTATGAATGAATCTCTATTAAAAGCGGGGGGTAAATGTTTTTTCTTTGTCCCTCTTTCAGTTTACAAATTTGTCTTCTCCTACAGCCAGCTGTTAAAAGATTGGTTCTGCCCCTGCTTTCACCTTTCCTGTTTTATCAGCTGAGACGTCAAACTGAGGGCCTGACCACTTGGAGTTAAAGATCCATGGCTCCTTTTTGTAAGGCAGTGGCCTGGCCAACTCTAAATGCTGCCTTGTCTTACAGTTTGAGTTAGCCTCTCACACCCTAAATCGAAAGGCGTCGTTGCCTTTAGCAATGAACAGCTTCTCTGTCCTAATTCAGGGGTGACAGCAGTTAAGCAATAGGTGAAAGAAGCTGCGTATTTCTGACGTATGAGCACTGCTGAGAGGCTTAATTTTTTTAGCTCTTGCAAATTGTTTGACATCCACGGATGAAAAGGGCTGTAGAAATGCACACAACAGCTTGCTATTTTGGCCCTGTTGCTATTCTTATTTCTATTACCCCTGTGCCAATTTATCTTCTTTTCTGGAAGATTTCACCTTCTTGCTCTACACCTGCCTCAAGAATAAGCAAGAATTGCCAATGAAATCCCGTTGCCTGAAACAGAGATAGCAAATGAACTGCTCCAAAGAGACACAGTAAAACTCCTCCACTCTGCCCATGCTGTGGTATTTAAGCCCATTAAGCACCTCTCCACAGATAATCAGGAGTGTTCAGCTGTGCTTATGATGAATTCCCAGACCACAGCAAACACAGTAGTGCCTGCAGGGACATGTCTGCTATCAGAACCGTTCTTCTGGCTGGAAAAGGACTAGTGAGACTATTTGTTGGCACCATGGTGGGGGCCCAGCTTGTGGGTGCTGGGGTGATAGGATGCAGACAAGATGACGAGGCTTGGCTACTCCACAGCAGGAAGAGCTCATGTGGTGAGGTGTGATTTCGGGAGTAAATGGGGATATGAGGTGGAGGGTGTAGCATGAGGGAGGTGACATTCCATCTGAGAAAGGTAACAGGGTACACTTTAGGGATCCTGCTGTGTGCAGGTATGGCATACAGTTGGGTGGTTTTGGAGAAGGATGGACATTGACTGCTCAGAGTCACCTTGAAATACTTCTTTTTTAAAAAAAAAATCTACTTTAATATTCCAGAACATTTTGACAATTTTCCCTTGGAACACAGAGCAGCTCAAATGGCTGTTTTGCGGTGACCTAGAAGTATGTTTGCTTTCCAGCCTCCTGCAACCTTAGATCGCTTAGAAAAAACAGCTTCTCCCAAATAGATCATACAGCCCTACTTTCTCTTTTAAGACTGGCTTGTGCCATTACCAGTCTCAAAGTCCTTCTCCACTTAATGCCTTAGGGCATGTAGAGAGAAGAGAGGCCTGATCTACAGTTTGCTGGTGCATCAAAGGAAGTTGCAGATGCTCCGTGTGGATCTGATCCAATACTCTTTGAAGTCAATGAAAACCCTTGCCTTGACCTCTCATTCAGTTTCCCTCTCTCAGTAGCTCCTTATGCAAATCATAGTCCATATTATGTGTCTCTCCAACAAAATCAACATGTTCCTCCCAAGCGTATCCCTTTGTGGAACCTGATAGCAAACCTTTCAAAATTCTCAGCATTCTCTTTTTCTTATGAAGAGAGATTTGAAAGCAGATTAGAGCTATCCAAATGAGGAGAAGAAGTAAGCCCTGACCCTGCAAACCTGTGGAAGTACCAATTACTGACAGCTATTATCACTCTGACTGCAGTAGGACTGCTCACCTGGGTGAGAGCCAGGAAGAATAGGCCTCAGATAGGGACCTGCTGAAAATCAGACACGACGCAAATGAATGCTGGCCACTTGACAGCAGAAGGTTGTCAGGAAGCCAAACTGGAAAGAGCTGGCCAAGCCTAAAAAGAAATCATCATGTTTGCTAAAATAAGTAAATAAGTAAATAAATAAATCCATGGGTGGAAGTATAGAGTACGGAAGTCCTAGGAAGCTCAGGACAAAACTATTCAAAAAATGAGACCAAAAACTGAAAAATGGGGCAGGCCTACTTCTGGTGATTGGGATGCAATCCTAACGCTTTCTGCCTTTTAAGATAGTCCTTACGTATTCATGTGCCAACAGCCTCCCCCTTAACAATTAAAAATCTGGGATACGGATTAAAGCGATAGCAGGTGGCAATGTAATTGCCATCAATCTTACATCTGAACCCTTCATTTGTCATACAAGCTCAACAACAGCTGGCTCTCAACCCTGGTTATCCTCACGGCTCTAAGGACAGGTTCAAAGAAGGTATGGATGTTGTGTCATCATCTGCAATGCTGCCAATGAGCAGCAGAAAGATGAAGGGGCACCAGCTAAGCTTCCTTTTCGTTCTCTTCATGGGAATGGTCCACGGTGGGACTCAGCGTTCATTATCTGCCCAGCTTCAGCCTTCACAATGAATCAGGATGAAGGACATCCATCAGCCTTGTCCACGACCAGAAAACCCACAAGCCCCTGCGGCACCAGCATCACTGCAAATGGGGAGTGCCGTTATTAGCAAGAGTTGGCGATAAAGCAAATGTCAGCCGTTTCCGGGGCTGTTTTGGTCATATTGCAAGGTTTCAGGCACGGCAGAGCCGGGGGGTTGGGATGGTTTGGGGTGGGATGGCGCTAACCCGCCTCGGTGCGCTGTGGCAGGGCGGGGGTGGCCAGGGCAGGGGCTCCCCGAGCCGCCCCGACGCTGCCCGTTCCCGGGTGAGGGCCGGTGGCTCGGGAGCCCCGGGCAGGGCTGGTCTGGGCGCCGTTCCGCGCCACACGGTGGCGGCAGAGCCCGGAGGCAGCGCCGCTCCTCCCAGGAGGGGCACCGGCAGAGCCGGCATGGAACACAGCGGGATGAACTGCTGTGGGATGAGTCTTTGGGGATGGTTGTGTTCACGCTCACCAGAGGCTTGGTCGGGTTTGGCAGCGTAGAACACCGTGGTTTGCTTCTGAACAGGTCACGCTCCGGACCAGGAGCGCAAGGTGTAGGCACAAATTAATTTGAATTCTTGAGAGGTTTGTGTGGCGTTGACCTCTGGAGTTAAAGAGCAGAGGCCAGCCGTGCTGTTTGTGTCTCCTCTGCTGGCATTTTGGTGGGAGGCGGTGATATTTGCCTTGAAACACGGTAGGGCGAGGCTTGGGTGAGGAGGGAGGAGAAGGAGCAAAAGGAGACGGCAGCCCTGGGCACCAGGAGATTAAATGTCGAGGGCAGAGAGGAGCAGAGGGCAGGGGCGGGAGGGAATGAGGCACTCACTGAAGGCGGGCTTCATCAGGGATTAGCGTGGGGAAAAAATTGAGGTCACATCATCCGTGAGGATTCAGTTGAGTATATAACCTGGGTGTCTGTGTGGCTTAAGCTGCCATCGCTAACAAGACACATAGGATGTGGTCACCAATTTGCATTTGATAACAGGAAATAACTGTTGATGATACAGCCAAAAGTACACTTCAAAATATATTACTAACCCTCGACTGCTATTCCTAAACAATCGCAGACCCCAAGAATCCAAAATATCAGGAGGCAGCATCTCATCTCTGCCCTCTAAAGAAAGGACAATCTGGTGTGTGAAATACCGGACAGAAGCCCTGGGAATGCAGGAGCTGAGCCATGAAGACCTGCAGAGGATTTGCAATGAATGTTGGCATGGCATAAAGAGGGCACTGGATTCACACGCATTCCCCTAAGCCTTTGTGTGGCAGTGCGTAGGGCCGGCTCTCACTGCCCAGCCCCACAGCCGCAATTAAGGGATTCCCACTCCCCACGAACAGGTGCAGCCCCACCCAAACAACAAGGCCACAGACAAAAGATTACAAATAAGGGATAAATCCCTCTACTGTACATTGCAGTGGTGAGCTGGGACAGGTGGCCTAGGGTAATTCGGGATCAGTCCTCATGCTGGGGTGGGAAAAGCAGCAGCTCATTTGGATCTGAACTATTATATGATAACTCCTTGTGCGCTATGCTGATGGGAAAGCTGATGGAGGCATGGATTAAATCTAACAGCCTGTATGCTGCTGGCAGTGGAATTAATCCTACAGATTTCTGACAGCTTCAAAATAAAGACACAGACAAGAGAAATGCTGCTTTCTGCAGCTATCCCTTCCTTACCAGCACCAGTGTCATTCATTCACTTGGCTATCTATAATTGATCATAAAGATCTTGTACATCACATGAGCATGAATGTATGCATGCAGCTCAACATGTGGATTTGCAATGCTTATGTACCTTCGGGACTCACTATGTCCAGAAGAGGTCTTGAGCATTTGGTAACGAAATAGAAGCAATTGTCATCTGATATGATCTTTGATGTTTTCTTAATTTACTTCATTTGTTGTTGCATTAGAATTGGAGTCTGGTGGCTAGGGTTCAGCGGAGGAACACAAAGATGATTAGGGGATTGAAGCATCTCTCTTATGAGAAAAGATTGAGACACCTGGGTCTTTTTAGCCTGGAGAAGAGAAGATCAAAAGGGGATCTTATCAGTGCTTATAAATATCTAAGAGGCAAGTGTCAAGAGGATGGGTCCAGACCCTTTTCAGTGGTGCCCACGACAGGACAAGGGACAACAAGCACAGACTGGAACAAGGGAAGTTACACATGAACATAAGGAAAAACTTCTTTACTGTGAGAGTGAGAGAGCACTGGAACAGGCTGCCCAGGGAAGTTGTAGAGTTGCTTTCTCTGGAAATATTCAAAACCTGCCTGGATGCATTGCTGTGCAACCTGCTGTAGGTGAATCTGCTTTAGCAGAGGGGTCGGACTAGAGAGGTCTCTTCCAGTCCCAACCATTCTGTGATTCTGTATGCTGCCATCAGTGTCCTGTCTGTAGATCTGGAAGAAGGTCTTAACACAGGTCAGGGTTGTGGGCAGCTCAGGTGAATTTCCAGTGTTGCAATCTGTACCACACAGTGCATCAAAACCTTCTGCCTTGGGTGCCTGGGACTCTGTTACCACAAAAAAAAAAAAAGAGCCCCCAACAAGCTTTCATTTGGTTATCCTCACAAAGCCCTGAGAGTAAGTGGAAGGCTGTTTTCTGAACTTAATAGATATAGATATAGATATAGATATAGATATAGATATAGATATAGATATAGATATAGATATAGATATAGATATAGATAGGACTGAGTTATAAAACCCTGGATTCCTCTCAGTCAACAAATCCACCCAAGCTAAGGTTTAATCAGTGCAGATTCTCTTAGTAACTCTTAAAGAGCTATGAGTATGTAAAGAGGGCACTCCAAGTTTTGGGAGGTTTTGGAGTAATTAGCTTCCTACATTGGGTATCTTCAGTAGTGCTGAAAATCAGCCAGAGTAAGCCTGCCCCAGTCTGGGAGCGAGGCACTTAGATACTTCAAAATGCACACTGGGAATTTGGACTATTTCAGCGTCAGAATGCCTTGAAAAGCATGTAGTCCTGTAACTTGAAGTTAAATTTTTTTTGTTTCCTCCTATTTCCAGTGAAAGGGGAGTGGCATCTCTGAAGGCCAGCAGAATCCATCTTAAGAAAGTTCCTTCCTGAGGGTGGTTTGTTATACCCATCTTTTTCCCTTGAATATGAATGAACACTTTATACTTGGGGAGCAGTTACTTTAACATTGGTATAGATGCCTTATCCCATTCTAGATCCTCTCAGGTTTATCTCGCGGACAGCCTGTAGGGAAGTTCCCCATGAGCTTTCAGAAAGGTGCAGGTCTCCTGTGGGTCCCGTGTCTTATCTGTGAACCCCAGGAAATATCTTGGATACTGTGTAGTACTTTACATGATATTAGACCATGCATGTCTTACTCTTGTGTGTAAGGAATTTAATCACTCTCCTAATTAGTGTCCAGATTTTAACTGGCTGAAGTTAGAGGCAATGATGACCCCACACCCTAAGTGACTTGCTTGAGGACAGTGATGCCAGAGGCATGTGTTGGCCTCTGTGGCCAGAGGCTTGCAAGAGGCAAGCAAAGAAGAGGATCCTGGGAAGCATTAATCTATCAGCATAACCATGATAATGAGAGTCAATTATTAATCAATTTGTAAGCACAGAAGTGATAAGAAGGCAGTAGGACATATCAACATGGATTAATCAAGAACGTATCATTTCAAATTAATTCAGTGTCCTCATTTGAAGGACTAACTAGCTAAGTGTATAAAGGGACAGATGTGATATATGTCAACTTAGTGAGTGTCAAAAGCCTTCTCTTCCTATTAAAAAAAAAAAAAAGCCATGTAATGACATCTAAATGAAATGGGGATTGAAATGGGCACATAATGTTTGAATCATACCAAAGCATTCATCTGCAGTTCACTGTCAAAGCCGGGCATGCCGAGTGGGGTGCTGCAGGTGTCTGTTGTGGCCCAAATGTTTTCAACAATAAACCAGCTACTGGAAAAGAGAGTACTTTATTCAACTCCTGAGATGACTGTCTGGGAGATGTTGATTTGGAGGACAGGATCAGGACTCACATTGATCTTCACAGATTGGAGAGCTTGCCTGAAATCAATAAGCTGCACTGTAATAAAGACAAGTACAAAACGCAGTCTTGAGACAAAAGACAGATCAAATGTGCAATTTGTGGAATAAGGAATAACTAATAAGGCAGCAACAGTGCAGCAGTGGATCAACTGTCTGTTGTGAACCATGCACTAGGTAAAGCAGGATAAAACTTATGCAGGAAAACAAATGTAATTTGGGATACATTAGCAGCAGTGTTTTGGCTAAAACGCTAAGGTAATTATTCTGCTCTACTTGGCACTGTTGAGCCTTAGCCTTGGTGTAGTGTCCAGTTTGGGCACTAACTTGAAGAAAAGCTACAGGGAAATTAGTAGAGAACACCAAAAAATGTTAAGATGTTTAAAAAGTACACACAGAGAGGAAATGAATTTGCTTAGTCTTGGAAAGACATCATTAAGAGGAGACGTGAAAACAATCCTCATTACAACAAAGGCTCTCTTAGAGTGGAATAAGCAATGGTCTCCCATGCCTACTGGAAAGTGAGCATAGGAGAAGAGGTACCAGGCTAGGTAAAACAGTACTGTTCATGTGTGGACAGCTTCCAAAGAAAATGCAGCATCTCCTTGTGTAGATGTTTTACATGTCCCTGGCTTGGTTAATAATTCACCACAAAGATAAAAGCCTCAGGGCTAAATGGATGCAGAGATGTGGTTTTGCAATGCCTAAATTGTAGGTGCTGGGCACCCAGCCCCAAGGCTCCTGGTGTGGTGGGAGGCAGGTGATCAACAAAGAATGCAGGAGTGAGCCAGCGGGCTCAGCAAGGAGCCAACAAATGTAAGATGTCTAACTCTGGGCTGGAGAAAAACCTAACTGCCCTTAGAAGTGGAGATTGAGGGATCTCCACTGGAAATCCTTTCCTGGAAGTGAAGAACTGTGGCAGGTCAGTTCTTCTTAGTTAAAAATCATCAAGATAGTTTTCACATCATATTACAGCCAAGACTATCCAACAAAACACCGTATCATGTAGGATGCCTCCTCCTCGGGAGAGACACTGTGGAATTGGGTAGTAGCTGAGGAGAGATTCTTGAGGAATGTGGATTCCTAAGGTGCTTTTAAGCCTCTGGTTTTACCTGCATCTCTAAGTTATGCATGTTTTTCCAAGACAGGTATCACTCTTTTAAAACTCAGCTCTACTAAATAGTATCTCATAATTTTAGTAAAACAACTTGCTGCTTGGGTTCTAAAAGCCAATAGACAAATTGATGAAAGAGAGGTCTCAAGAGCTCTTAGATACACAGAAGCAACCTCTAGCAAAGGAAAACCCTGAGCTCCTAACACCAGCATGGGTGAAGGAACTGAATAGACCTATGCCATGACCCAGGACAGTCCCCTCTTTGCTCTTATGGACTCAATAGAAAATACATATTAACAATTTTAGAATAAAGGAAGGTCTCTGCTAACAACATCTGACAAAGTCACAAAGTGGGAAGGGCATCCCATCATAGAGAAGGCTTGAAAAATCATCAGAAGGAAGCTTAGGACTATGAGTACCAGAGTGGCAAAGAAGGAATGAAATCCAGTGTCAAAAGGTGACGCATTTGGGACATGCGGTAAGAACATGTGGTATGGCTGTGGTCTTGGTAATCCTTGCCAGAGAAGGAAAAAAAGACCTTGGGGCACCAGATAATGACAAAGTGGTAATGAGCTGCTGAAGGAACATGGCCATGAGAAGGGTAAATACAACCCCTGAAGTACAAAGGGGGGGGGGGGGGGGGGGGGGGGGGGGGGGGGGGGGGGGGGGGGGGGGCAGAAAGGCAGATGCTGACAGTATTTTCAAAGGAGCTGTGAGGACTCTCCTGAATGGCTGTGTGCAGTTATGGTTCTGGTTGTCCCAGCAAAATAACTTACACGGAGAAAGGGCAGGGAAAGGTACATTGAGTGATAAAGAAACAGGGAGTTTAATCCTGAGCTTTCTTTGCTTGCCCTGGCAAAATGAGAGCTCGGAAGGAATGTGGTGGCAGTGTATAAATGTCAGGGAAAATCCTGCGGAGATTGAGGTCTTTCATGGGAACCCACACTCACACAAGAGCAAATGGGCATAAACTAGGGAGGAAGAAACCAAGAGAGGAGGTTAGAAAACAGGAGTCTCTGACCCACAAGGAGGAGAGCTGACTGGAAAAACTTATTTTTATTTAATCTATAGCTGTATATATTTATGGTAGAGGCAGTGTAACACGGTTATTTACCAGAAGGGAAACGTGCCCTGTTATCCATCGGGACAGGGCTCTTACTCGTCAGGAGTTGTCAGGAATAAAACGATTAAAACCAGGTCGCAGCGCATCCTGCCAGCTAGTGTTAAGGAGCCTTGTTACCCTTTTTTAAAGTCTACAGAGTGCAGCCAGCGTTTTCACCGACAGCCACCCGCTTTACTTTGTTGTGCCCTAACCCTGCTGCAGGGGGGATGACAGTTACGCGTAATTTTTCAAACGAGCGATCCTCTGGATCAGAGCAGAGTGTGGTCAGGACCTGGTCTCAGGGAACAACTCCCCTCCCCATGAGTAGCTTTCTGTTGGAAAACAAGAGACTCCTTATCAAAACGTGGTTTTAGCGCACCGCTTTCCTCCGGCCGCCTTGCTCACAGCTCCCCCGGGGGAGCCACAGCCCTTCCGGAGTCCGTTCCCTGCCGGAGAGCGTTGGGTTTGTTCCCGTTTCATCCCGGCGCTGTGCCCTCCCCGTTCAGCGCCCGCCCGGCACCCTCCGCCCCGCACCGGGGCTGCCCCGGTCCCGGTCCCCGGGCTCCCCTCGGGCCCGGTGAGGCAGCCCAAGCAGGGCAGCTCCGGTTGCCCGGCAGGCAGGGCCCGGCCCGCCCCGCTCGCACCTGAACGGGTCCCGCAGGAGGAGCCGTCTCCCTGGGTTTAACCGATATTTGCTTCAAGCCCTTCTATTGTGGGGCCAATTTGGAAGCTGAAGTAAATCGTTGGTGGAAACGTAGGCAGCTTTGTGCTCTGCCAAGCAGGTGCCTGGCGGTTTTAGTCAGGGATTGGTAAATTTACAAGAGCGCAGTGGATGTGCCCTCCCCGGGCCATTGTGAAATTCAGGGGCCAACAAAGAAGAACGTGAATATTCACACAGACGCCTTTCAGCGTGTGGCATTGCTCCGCAATGGCTACAGCGCTGCGCTTTTTTTTGTTTAGGAAAAAAAAAAATTTCCACCAACAAAAAAAACCCCACCAAAATCAGAAAGTACCTGTTTGCTTTTTAAAGCACATGGAAATCACCCGTGAGCAACCATATAATTTGATTTGCTAAGCAATCTGCGAGGCGATTGCACATCATTTATAATGTTCATTGAGCATTTTGCTTAATTGTGTCTCTTTTTGTAAAGGAAGCACAGCCCCCTCCCGGCTGCGCCCGGCACAAGTGGCCAGATTCCCATGGACCCGCCGACAACCGCCGGCCTTGCGCCGCGTTTTTCCCAAGCAGAGCCGGCCCCAGACGCACGTCTGAGGGGCGAGAAAGGGGCTCAGGTACGCGCTCGCCCCCTGAGCCCCCTCTGCTCGCAGCCCGCGGCTCCGGCAGGTGCGGGAAACCCGCTCCCCTCTCGCCTGGGCGGCGCGGCGAGAGACCCGGCGCCACCCGTGCCGGGAGCGGGGCTGCTTTTGCCTTCGCCAGCCCTTTCCCGGGAGAGGAGCTCGGGGAAGAGACCTGGAAGCGGCACCAGAAGAAGGGTTGATGGAGTGCCCCCATCCCGTCCCCCTCCAGGCGCTTTGCAGTGGCTTCTCGCGGCTCTTAGCGAGCCCCTCGCAGCCAGTACGTCCCGTTCGGGCCCCTGCGCGAAGCGGGCGGCGAAGTCGGGATCCGCAGGGAAGGCAGCATCCCGCCCGCCGCTCGCCCGCACCTTTTGCCGGCCGCGGCCGCCCAGCCGCACCATATAATTTGATTTTCCCCCGTGCCCGCAGATCGATTGCAGCTCATTTGTTACATTCAGCGGCTCCTCGGGGCGGGGGAGCGGGGGAGAAGGGCGGGCCGGGGGAGCCGGCGGCACAAGTGTTGGGATTCCCATGGGCTGCGCCTGCTCTCCAGCTTGCCGCGCTGGCACCCCGGCCCGAGCGGCCGACAGAGGGGAGTTTGTACACACGGTGACCTCCGCGATCTCGGCTTGAAAGAGCCTGAAAGGAGGCTCTTTATGGTGCATTACCAGCCCAGCGCCCAGGTACCAGCTCGCAGGGGAGAGTGCGACCCGGGCTGCAGGTGCCGCCGCCTCCTCCGGGCTCGCGAGGGCCCCTCCCCGCCTTATTTATGGGCAGCGGGGAAGGGGCGGGCTCGCCGCGGCCGGCTCCGCTTCCCCCGCATCCCTCGGGCTTGTCCCGGGCACAGCGCGGGGCCGGTGAGGGCTGGTGCTGCTCTGCTGGCCCGCGGGGAGAGAAAGAGCTCCCGCAGGCGTCTCTGAGAAGCCACCCTGGTCCTCCGGCGTCAGGAGTGCGGTGGGACATCCTGGTGGCCGGGCCAGGCGTGCGGAGCCCTGCCCTCGCCTCCAGAGAAGAGGGAGCTGCACATAAATGTATTATCAGGAAACGCGCGATCCCCCAAGGCTGCACCGAGCAAAGTTTAGCTTTCAATGCTTGAAAGGACGGAGAAGATACTATCTTTTTCAGTTAAATAAAGTACCATTGGAAATCAGGAATTGCAAAAGAGTGGTTTGTCTTTCTTAAAAAAATCCTTTCGTGATAAAATATCGTTTGCATAGATGTTGGGCCAACTCAAATCCAATCTTTTAAAAGCCTTCTGCTTCCTTTGCGCATAAAAAAAAAAAAAAAAAAAAAAAAAAAAAGCGCTTCTCTAATGAGAGTCCAGCGCACCAAAGAATCCAAATGGGGGCTGGTAAGTTTTATAATCTTGAGGAAAATATGGTGGTATTGGCCCCACCATGGCTTTGCAGACCCGAAACCTCTTGCTTAACCAGACCCTGGCAGGGTGGAGATGAAGGTTTGCAGAAGAAAACTGCTCACGGGAAGGGGAAACCCGGCTCGTCTTTCCATGCCTGTGGTTTCATTGCATTGGATCAGCAATAGGAGTTAGGAAAAATATACAGGTAACGTAAGGGCTGGGTTTGGGGCTTGAATAGGAAACCCAACAGGCGTCTCTTAGGGGACTTGGAGCTTTGCTTTAGCTAACAGGTTTCATTATTCTGGAGTGTTTGGGGCCATTTCAGAAGACTGGACCGGACCGAAAGGCAGCGTGCGTGATGCCCACCTCGCCACCTCCACCTGTGGCTCCCCTCCACCTCGGCCTCATTGGTTCTCGCTTAACTCCAACTTTGGTCCATTTTTCTGTCTCCTAAATCTTCGGGGCACAACGTAGCAGAACAGAGAAGCCGGGGCACCTTCGCGTGGCGGCGCCGGAGCCAGCGGCGGGGAGCTCGGGGCTGGGGAGCCCTGGCCGCCTCTTCCCGCTGGGGGCCAGCGAGGGGCCGCGGAGAGACAGCGAGGAGGAGCGCTGCTGCTGCTCCCGACGGGGCTCACCCCCGCATCGCTCGCTTGCTCGCAGCCGGGGACCGGTTGCCTTCCGCCCTCCGCGCAGAGTGTTGCCGGGTGTCCTGATCGCTTTGCGGCTCCGCCGGGGCGGGGAATGCTCCTGCTGCCCGGCCCCGAGGGGAATCCTCTCGACGAGAAGGGATGGGCACTCTTCTTGCCCTTGTGCCGCTGTGGACTCCCAGCTGTGCTCCGAGACCCTCGCCCGCGGAGGAGGTCCTTACCGCCGTCCGAAGCCAGGGTCTAGACTCGGTGGCTCGAAGGCTCGGTGTCCTTGGCCCGGGGAGCGTACAGCGTCGAGCACCTCGGCAGAGGCAGGGCCAGAGGACCTGGCAAGCCCAGGTGCTCCGGATCCCCTCGGTGCAGGGTGTGCCCCCCCCAGCCCCCTTATTCCGTCCTGGGGGGGGGATTGCGTGAGCCCACGGAGGGTCGGCTGTGGGTGCCAGTGGGCCATACCCCGCATCCAGCCCTGGCCTGTCCCCATCTCCCACCCCACCTTTAGAGACTCCTGGTCCCCGTGAAGGTGGCTGCCAGGTAGATTTGTTGTATGGTCATTGACTCTGAAGGGAAGGCGGTGTGCCCCTCGGAGAGACACCACCACACTCCCCCCGGTTACTGCGCTCAGGAGTTGAAATACTGAAGTGTCAGGTGCTGATCATATATTTTATTTGCAGGAGAGCGGTGCCGGGAGGTGTCATCCCCGTAAGTGCACCGCTAACCCTCCCGGCGGGCAAGAGGGAGCCGGATGAGACACTGGGTAAATATTGAAAGAAGGGGTTTTGCGACACAGGCGATGCTGGCCCAGGTGCGTTGCTGTGACCCGGGCTGCGCTGGTACCAATTCCTGGTTTTCGCAAGTTTCATTTTTGTAACGTCTTAAGCAACCCGAGAGGAGCCTTCCCGCGCCTCAAGCTGTTCTTTCGGGAACCTCTGGAGAGCTGATCGCAGGCTTTCCGAAGATCTGCTAGGTTTTAAGACAGGCTCCAAGTCCCCAGCAGTCAGGAAACAGCGGGTTCCCAAACCCATGGTTGGCCGGGCGGCCGAGGGAGACCCCCTGCCCCAACGGCGCCACGAAATGCCCTTCGTTCCTGATGGATCTGCCTGGGCGGGAAGGACAGACCGCACTAATTGGCTTCGCAGACTGCCTCCCTGAATATTGTGGCTCGTCTGTGTCGTGCCACAATGTGACATTCACTGCCCAGCGCGGCAGGGCTCATCCCGGCTGTGCGATACCAACGTGCGCCCAGGGCCAAACGGGCACCGCCGGCCCTGGGGAAAGGGTCCGGGCACGGCAAAGGAGCCGGGCTCCCCTGGCCTCTCTGAGCATAAACAGTTCTTGGACCAACAGCGGAAATCCTGTTTCTTCCTCATCACCCCTAGAGCCCTCAAACTTTTCCACCGGGAAGGTGTTTCACCACCACATTAACGAGAGATGTCCTGGCGCCTGTCTCTCCCTCAGGGGCAAGAACACACCGCGGCCAAAGCGCTGCGCTGGGAGAAGGCTCGGGGCAGACGCTTTGGGGAAAAAGAACATGTTTCGGGGGGGTTGACCCCCCTCTGGATCTGGCGACGCTAGGTCTGTCTGACCTCGCTGGCAGGGGAGCCGTGGGTCAGCGTCGGGAAGTGTGTGAGTGTGTGTCTCGAGTGGATGCGGTGGTGACAGGGACCACTCGATGTGATTTGCTCATCGGCTTTGAACTCCTCGGCTCCAGCTGCAGTGTGACAGAGACAAGGAAGGACTAGCTGTCCCACGGGTGATGACACCTCGGGCATGCAGGAGAGGGAAGGGAGCCAGCTTTGTGGCCAGGAAATTCCCCTGAAATCACCTCAGGTTTAAGGAGCTGCTTTCTTCTTTTTCCAAGTGTTTCAGGGTAAGACAAACACCTATTCGAGAGCATTTCGTGTACGATACCTGCAAGATTTATCCATGTACTTCTAGACGTGATGCTTTCGCAGGCAGCATTCATTCACACGTCCACGTGTGCCCCAGCCGAGCCAACGGCACTGGGGACGAGCAGGATCTCGGGCGGAGTCCCTGTCCCCCGCGGTCTGCACGGGACTGGGGACCGGACTGCTAGGGGGTGACGCGACCGCGCCTCGGCTGCGCAGCGCGACTGTGGGACCGGCTGAGCTGGCGACTCCTGGGTCCTGGGTCCATTCTCTGGGCTGCCCACCAGCACCTCTCCAGCAGCTTCAGGGGTCAGGCGTGGCCGACCCCTGCCCTCATACCAGCGCCTCACGTTCGGCCGCTGTGGGGGTGCCGCACATCTGCATCCCCAGCGCTGGGAGCGCAAAGGGCGACGCAGGGGATGCCCGCGGTGTAAGGGGCAGTGCGGCCCCCGGGGAACCCGAGGCAGGGAACGGCGAAGCATCGCCGTGCCCGCGGGCGGTCCACAGGTGCCAAGGCTCTGTTTGCTCTCCTACGTGGATTCCTCGTCTCGGTGGGACATGGCTGGTCGGGAGGAGAGGTCCATGGGCGAACGGTGCCTCTGCCAAGCTAAGGTTTGGGGGGACCGAGGGCCCTTCTGCCCGCCGCGCTGCACGGCGCTCGGAGCGTTTCCCTCCGGCCGCAGCGGCAAGGGCTGCGAGGGGTGGTGGGCAGAGAGCTGGGCGGGAGCCAGCCGTGTGCCCTGGCCGCACGGGCTGCCAGCAGCGTCCCTGGGCTGCGTGAACACGATAGCAGTACAGCAGACCGAGGGAAGAAATCATTCCCCACACTCGGCGCTCAGGAAACCGTATCCAAGTACTGGGGCCGGCTTTGGGGACACGCGGCATAGGAAACACACCCATGACGGGCCAAGGAGCGTGGAGCAGGAGCACAGGTTGTCCTGGGAGCTTGTGCAGGCTCCATCCAGGCTCAACATAGAGGTTTTCAGGACCCGGCCTGATGAAGCCCTGAGCAGCCTGGTCCGGCCGTGAGCTGGAGGGAGCATTGGAGCCCTCCTCGTCTCCCCCACTGCCTGGGTCCCCATTCCCGCCGAGACGAGAGTGGGCAGTACAGCAGGACCCGCAGGACCCTCGGGCGGAGGGGAGCTGGAGAGGAGCCTCCCGCCAGCCCCGGGTAGCGGGGCCGGCGCCCCCCGGTGCAGCGGCCGGTACCGCGGAGTGATGCCCGCAGCAGGGACCAGCGGCTGGAGGCTCCTGCCCGTCCCGGTCTGGGAGCGCTCCCCGCAGCACTCGGCTCGACCCCTCGTCCCCTGTCCGACTCCCCGGCTCGACGTGAACGGGGAGTCGCTTTGGGGTCGCTTCGCCCCCTCCACGGGGATACTCCTTCTATTTCCTCGTCCCAGGACGGTGGCAGCGGTCTCTCTGCCACTCCTGGGCGCGTTTCTGGCTTCACGTGAAGGTTTCCTCCTTCATTTCTCGCTCTTTCGCGTGGTCCGTCTGCGGGCAGGACTTTCCAAGAAGTGGCTCTTGCAAAGCTCTTTGTTCCGTCCCATGACTCACGCCTTTCCCTGCCGTTATCACGGAGTTGTCAGCGGCTTTGAAGTCGGGTCATTTATTACTTTCCCGGAGCTGGCCCTGTCCTGCTTTGCTGATAGAGCGGGGTACGTTTCCACTCGGGGTTTGATCTCTGCCCGTGCTGGTGGCACACTGGAAAGTCACTTTCGATAAACCTCGATAGACTCTGCCGGACAAACTCTTGGAGCGCTAATGGCAGAGATAATCCTCCCCTAATCTGCCTGGTAATCCATTTCACCCCAGTGAGAATTTTGAAGGCTTTAATCAGTGAGAGTCAGTTAGGGAATTATTAACAGAGCCTCCGCCAAACGAGCTCGTCCTGACAGGGCAACGGGAGTGGGAAAAGGAGAAATGCAACAGGGCCCGATGTCGTCAAAATCGATGCACGACAGAGCTGACGTGATTTATTTTGATGTTACGATAGAATTGTCTTCATTCATTCCAAACGCCACGAGAAATCCCATCTCCGCCACCGACCCGCCTCGCGTCAATTCCGACAGCGGCTCCGGCGGGGGCTGAGGGGCCCGGGGCAGCGAGAAAGGCACTGGAGGGAAGGTGCGGAGGGTGCCCCCCGCCGCTGCCCGGTTGCTGCGTTTCGGCCGGTGGCGGGCGGGGAGCGGTGCCGGGCAGCACCGGAGCCTCTCGCCCGACGTGCGGGGAGCGCCGGCTCCGCGGGCTCCGGGCCGGTCACTGGGCGGCGGAGCCGGGAGCGGGGGCACCGGCGGGACGCTCCCACCCGGCCCCCGCCCCCCGGCAGGCAGGGGCGTAGCGGGGTCCCCCGACGGGGGGGGTCCGCCCCCCCCCCCCCGGCGCTCGCTGATTGGCTGGCGGCGGCGGCCGGCGGCACGCGCCCGGGGATGTTGTTATAAGACTCCTCGCGTGCCGGCCCAGCGCGCCAGCCGACTCCGGCCTCCTCCCCGGAGAGCGGCTGCACCGGCCCGGCCTCCCGGCCACCCGAGGGCGGGGAGGGCAGGGCAGGGGCGGGGGCCCCGCCGCCGCCGGGGGGGCTCGGCCAACGGGCCGGAGGGAGCGGCTGGAGGAGCGTCCCGGCGGGGCTACACACACCCCCCCCCCCGTCCTGTTTCGCCCCGTGCCGTCCGCGCGGAGGCTGCTCGCAGCATGGAGACGATGCTGCTGGAGCACTTCCCCGGGGGCCTGGACTCTTTCTCCTCGCCCCCATACTTCGACGAGGAGGACTTCTTCCCCGACCCGCCCTCGCGGGACGCTTTGGCCGCCGAGGGGCTGCTGGAGCCGGAGGTGGACTTCCTCAGCCGGCAGCTGCACGAGTACTACCGCGACGGCGGCGACCCCGAGGGCGGCTACTGCTGCCCGCCGCCCGCCGCCGCCTTCCCGCCGTCGCCCGCCTCGCCCGGCTTCGCCTACGAGTGCTGCGGGGCGGCGGGCGCGGCGCTGCTGTCCCCCGGGTCGCGGCTGCAGGCTCTGGGCTCGGCCAAGCGTAGGCGGCGGGTGCGCTCCGAGGCGGAGCTGCAGCAGCTCCGGCAGGCGGCCAACGTGCGGGAGCGGCGGCGGATGCAGTCCATCAACGACGCCTTCGAGGGGCTGCGCTCGCACATCCCCACCCTGCCCTACGAGAAGCGGCTCTCCAAGGTGGACACGCTGCGCCTGGCCATCGGCTACATCAACTTCCTCAGCGAGCTGGTGCAGTCCGACCTGCCGCTGCGCAGCGCCAGCAGCGAGAGCCCCAGCCAGCCCAAGAAGATCATCATCTGCCACCGCGGCACAAGTAAGTGGCGGCCCCGGCCCGGCCCGGCTCCGCGCTCCGCAGGAATGCCGGTCCCGGCGGTAACCGACCCTTTCTCCTCTCCCCCAGGATCTCCCTCCCCGAGCGACCCCGACTACGGACTCCCCCCTCTGGCCGGTCACTCCCTGTCGTGGACTGATGAAAAGCAACTCAAGGAACAAAACATCATCCGGACAGCCAAAGTGTGGACCCCCGAGGACCCACGGAAGGTGAACAACAAAGCCTCCCTCAACGACATCGAGAATGAACCCCCCTTCGACTTTGTGGCGTGAGGCGCCGTGCGGGTGGCCCCCGCCCCCGCCCCGCCCTGTACATGCTGTATGTAGAGACCTCTATTGTAAATGTAATTTAAGATTCAGACTCTAAGGGCAATCAACTTTATTTATCTATTTATTATGGTATAGCGATAATGAGGTAGAATCGTCTGTTTTGAATGTATAATTTATATAATTTATCCTGATTTTTAAAAGATATGCAATAGGTTTATTCCACCAGCACCTTTTTTTTTGGGAAAAAAAATAATAATACCGGAAGCTGTGAAAATAATTTATTGCTGCACGTGGACTCTTTCTGTGTTTGTTAATAATAAACCCGGATTGTACCTTGCGGAGCAGTGTATTTGTGGGAAGCGGCCGCCGAGAGCCCCGCCGCATCCCGCGGAAGCCTCGAGGCAAAAGCTCTGTCCCGGGCAGGCGGGATGAGCCTCGGGGCCCAGCGGAGAACGCCCCGGCAGGCTCCCTCCGCTCCAAGGCCGGCCCCACTCTGCCCCATCGCTGTCTCGGGATGCTCTTATACAGCCGGGGGAAGAGGGGACGGGACGGTAGGGGAGACACATTCCCCTTCTCTCCACCCCTTTTGACGTCCTCTCCTGAAGTGCTTCCAACTGATGTCTTTGTCTATCTCTAGGAGGTCCCCTCCTTTCAGTGCCTCTGCTCTGCCTGTGGTTTCCATCTGAAAGACCTGAGTGCCGAAACGCCAGCCTCGCGGGGGTTCCCTTCCCCGCCGCTACCCTGTACCCTTGGCCCCACCGCCACGGGGATGGGCTCGCTACCCGCAGCCAGACAAAGCTTTGCCCAAAAGGGCTAGGGAGGGAGGACCGAGCTGGGGGCGGCCGTCAGGGCTCCGGCGCGGTGCCACGACCGCGGGGGCCAAGCCTTCCCGGCGGGCAGGAGTCTTGCTCTGTACCCCTCGCCCTGGGGATGCCGCTGGGGGTGCTAATACATCGTGCAACTGGTGGCGGAGTGGCTCTGGCAGCCCCAGCTCAGCGTCCGCGGCTGCTGGGCAGAGGCGGGGAGAAGGGGGCTCGAGGGGGTTGGGCTGCACCTGCCCGGGGGCGAGGGGAGGGGGAGGCAGGGCCGGCCGAGCCGGGGGGCTGCAAGTGCTACCGGCGGGGGCTGGGCCGGGGGGCTCGGCCCGGCGCCGCAGGTGCTGATTTTCCCGTGGCACCCGCGGCTCAGCCCCGACGGCTCGGCCCCCGGGAGAGCCCCAGATGCCCTGCCGGGCCCGCGGCCGGAGCAGAACTGTTCCCGCGCTGTGCCCAAGCGGATGGGAACGGCCCGGGTGAGCCAAGGTATAATTATTACCCATCATATACTGTACATCTCTCCCTGTCACTCATTTTATTTTTTTTTTCCAAATCTGCCACAAAGTGGGAGCAATATGTTGCATGCATGCTAATTGCATTAACCTAGTTAGACACATTTAGTTCCCTAGCGCGGATGGCATGGATCTATTCCAATAGCAATTAGAGGAGCTGCTTACCCACACAAACACGCCAAGGCTGGGCTGGGGGCGGGGGTGGGGGAGTTTTGCTTATTTATTTGCTCATTTTTCGTGTGAGCCAGGGGCTGCTCGGCTGCGATCCTCACCCCGCCCGGCAGCGGGCGGGAGGCGGGCGGCACCGGTGTCATTGAACTTAAACGGGGCTCTTTGAGCGAGAAAAAGAGCCGACCTATAATTCGATCTTGTCCTGTATTAGGACCTCATTAAACACAGAAAGTCGCTTTTGCACAAATGCTTCCATCAGGCATGTAATCTCATTACACTCATTAGAAAGTCAAATGTTAGTCGGACTTCAGCTTAATTATAAGTTATGGAAGTGTTGTACCGTTTCCCTCTGTGTATAGCCCCGTCCGTCTCAATTGGCTTTGGTGATGCGGTCCCCCACAATTAAAACACTACAATCATTGTTATGTGGCACCTTTTCTTCGGCGTGCCACTTTTTTTGTGATTCAATGCTTCAACACATCCTTTAGTATGGTGCAGATGAAGCGGAAGAGCCGGCCTTCGCATGTAAAACACCAGGGTTTCTATCTTGTCACTCTCCCGTCTTGACTTGGCAAGTCCCTTTAAACGCAATCTTCAAAGAGACTGACAGCTCCTTTTGACTGACTCGTCATCCATTCACTCCAGCGCCGCGCTCCTGCGACAAAATCCCGCCGCACAAGGCAGGAGGGAAGTGCCCGTGCAGGTCCCCCGGCCCAGAGGGACCCGGCGGGACCCTGCGGCTCCCGCAAGCCCGGCTTGCAGCTTTTGCGGCAGCTTTTGGGGGGTTTTGCTGGCGGTGAACACGGTTGGGTGCGGTAGGGACAGGCGTGGGGCAGGCGCTGCAGACAGCCACGCAGCCCCCGGGCCGGGCCGCCCTCCCCCGCTCCTCCCCGCGGCCCTGAGCGGGAGCAGGGGGGCCATGCTCGCTGTCGCTGCCCCTTCCAGCGCTGCCCCCCGCGGCGCGCCCCGGGCACGGGTTCCCCGCCTCCCCCACGCCCCTGTCCCGCACCCGGAGCCTCTGCCCGCCTGAAACCCCGCACCGTGTCCTGCGGGATCCGCCCTTCCGCGGCCGCGCAGCCCCGACGGCGCCACAGCGGGACGGGGGAGGCCCTCCCGAGCACGGAATCCGGCACGTCCCACTCCCGCCCCTCATCCCCGAGGGAACTGGGGCCGCCAAGTGGGGCAAGAGTGAGCAAAAGGAGGCTAAATCCCCGGGACCGCATGGTTCGGGGAGTGCAGGGGCGGTTAGAGGCTGCTGCAGGCGGCTCGCTCCCCGCAGGTTCCCAGGAGAGAGGTGCGGGCTCTGGGTGTGCGGGCTGATGCTGCCCTCCGGGGACCAGCGTCTCTGGTGATGCTCTAGGTGAAAAGACAATTTAATTGTCTGAAACGGATAATTCCCCATTAAAAGAAAAAAAATACCACTACCCCCCCAAGCCTGAAACACCGGAGGCACAGGTCCGCTCGCCTGCGCGGGCAGCGAGGGGATGGGAAGGCGTGCGTGCCTCCCGAGCAGCGCTGTGCGCAGGCAGGGGCTGCCGCGGGCACTGTGAACCCGTCCCGCCGCGGTTCCCAGGGCCTCTCATCTGCCGGCAGTCGGGCGAGCGCCCTGCGAGGCGCGGGGCGTGAAGCCTCCCCAGCCCGGGATCTCATCCCTCTTTCATTCACGCATCTCTCGCTGGCACCGAGTACCAGCTGCGAGGTCGAACAAACACCAGTTGAGTGTCCCCTGGTAAACCTCCCGCTTTCCAAAGCATCCCGCAGCCGGTGGGAATGGTCCTAAATAACTCCACAACAAACCGCGCTGCCGGGACCTGGAAGCGTGGGCGGGAGGCGATTCCCACGACGGGGCCGGGGTCTGGCCAACAGGTGCTCGGGTTTGGCTGAGGGCGCCGGGGGAGCCCGGGGAGGCAGAGCCTCCGCTGCCAGAAAGCAGCCTGCTCCGGCGCCTCCGGCTTTACATGGCGTGGAAGCCGCAAACAATCGCAATGATATCTTT
This sequence comes from Cuculus canorus, assembly GCF_017976375.1. Taxonomy (NCBI): domain Eukaryota; kingdom Metazoa; phylum Chordata; class Aves; order Cuculiformes; family Cuculidae; genus Cuculus; species Cuculus canorus. Next base: position 141,666,492 of record NC_071402.1, read on the forward strand.
ATTGCTAGGTTCATGTCCTGGGCTATAACATATCAATCCCTGTCGTGGTTCTCTCGGATGCACCTGGTATTTCAAACTTGTTCTTTTTGTGCTTCTGGGTCCTGGACTGCAGCTGCCTAAAGCGAGCAAAGAGAGAGGCCCTTACAATGTGTCCAAGACGTGTTGGCATGGTTTGCTTGTCTTTAATGTACCATTAACTATTGTCTTTACACAATATGGGAACTGTAAAGCATGACATGTGTTATAATAAAACACATTTTCAACGATACACTTGGACTCGGCGCTGGGATGCAAGCAAACAAACAGGCCCAAATCTTGTTTTGTCTCCCTCGCTAAGCCTACTGGCAATTAAACTTAAGACCACTGCTTTCCCCTGATCAGCCAATTAAATTTTATGTCTCCTAATTTTTCACATAGAAAAAAAGTCTCCGTGCCGGCCCCTAAAGACATTGATTTTCTTGCTATCACCTGGCGCTCAGACCTTAGTTCCATTTATCAAGAAGGGAAACGTCAGGCGTTACATAAAGTGACTCTGTTACCATAAGGCTCTCACCATCCTGCCCTATTGTTTTCCCTTGTTAATAACTCATTACCAGGATTTAACAAATCAACCATTACATATGTTTTGTGTCTCCATATTTTGATCCGTACGATTAAGCAGATGTTACGATTGAAAATTGAAAAGTCCAAGGCTACTCTCGTCTGAAAGAAAGAGGGCAGCCTCAAACAACGAGCTAACAATGAGATTCAGAAGATCTTCAGAAAAACATTTACGACCAATAAACAGACTCCAACCTGCTCCATTTCAACCATTGTGCGCCTTGGGGGAATAATTAAGTTTAATAGGAAGAGGTCCGCGGGGTTTTCAATGCCAAGCCCACAGGTGCGGGGTGGCACGATGAATGATCCGCCTGATTTTTGCCAGGCTCAAGGGCCCTTCTCCTGGCCGGGCGAGCAGATACGAAATATTGTCATTTCTTTTAATTCACAGCGTTACTCTCAGGGCGAACAAAGGGGCGGGGGATGAATGGCTCCGGCTGCAGGCGAGGCGCGCTCGGCCGCCGCTGGCCTCGCCGGAGACCGCCCGGCGGGGACGAGCGCGCCGCCGTCTCCTCCGCCGTGCCCGGGGGCCGCCCCGGGGGCGCGGAGGGGCGCCCGCCCCGCGCCCCCCTTCTCCGCGCCGCGCCGCGCCCGCGCCCGCCCCGGCTCCGCGCCGCCCGCGCCGCCCCGCGCCGCCGCGCGCCCCGCCGCGGGGCCGGACCCCGCACGGGCGCGCGTGCGCCCCGCCCGTCCCCGCCGCTCCCGGCGCCGCCACCGCGGCCGGGAGGAGGCGGGAGGGGCGGCCCCGCGCCGGAGGTGGCTCCCGGCCGCGGTCCGCGCCGCGGACCCACCGCCGTCGGGGCCCCTGGGAGCAGCGGCGGGCGGCGGCGGCGGGGCTCTCCCGCCCGCGTTGCGCATGGAGGTCTCCAAGAGGGGGCCCGGCTACCGGGAGCCCCCGGGGACGACGGCGGGGCCGCCCCTGCTCGGCGACCGTGCCGGCCGCTGCCCAGGGGGGAGCCCTGCGAGGGGCCGCCGAGCCGCGCCGCCGGGCCCCGTCTGGCGGCGGCCTCGCCTAGCGGAGCGGGGCTCCCCCCGGGCGGCCCCTGGGGCGGCGGAGCAGGCTCCGGAGGCAGCGCTCGGTTCTGCGGCCGCGGGCGCAGCGCCCGGCCTGGGCGGGCAAGACCCGGCCCCCGGGGGGGCCCTGCGGGAGCGACCGCCCCCTGCTCGCCCCTGCCCCGCGCCCCCCCGGCCTCCGCCCGCCGCCCCGTCCCGCCGTAGGCCACGTTTTCCTCGTGCACCGGCTCTGCGCAACCCGCAACGCCGAGCGGCTTGGAGAGGGCAGGAACTGCCTGCTCCGCCGCGCCCGCGCTCCTCGGAGCGCCCCGCGGGGCGAGTCTCGGGGCGGAGACAGACCCCGACCGCGCTGCCCGGCCCGGTTCGGCCCGGCCTGTCCGAGTCGCAGCCGTCCCTGTCCCCCCGACCCTCGCCGCCCCTCGGTGCCCGGTTGACGCGGAGCGGCCCGAGTCCGCGGCCTCGCCAGGCGGAGGATCCCGCTCCCCGCGGGGAGGCGGCGGGAGGGGTCGAAGGGCGGGCTCATGCCGAGCCCCGACGGGGCCCCCGAGAACTCTGCGGCCGCGGGTAGCTGGGAGAGGGGCGTGCGGAGGAGCAGCCCGGGGCGGCAGAGCTCGGCGTCTGCGGGGCAGGCGGAGGAGAGTTCCCCTCTTGGGAAACGTCTCCTCCAGGCGCCCCGACTGATGCCCTGCGCCCGGAGGGCCCGGCTCGGGGTGGCCGCTCACCGCCCCAGTCACCCCCACATCAGGCCCGGGGAGAGCGATGTTCCGGGTGGAACCCACCACCCTGCCCCGGGACGGACAGGTCCTACGCGGGTAGCGGACGGGGACGCTCCCCGGGACGGGCACCCCCGACGGCGCCGGCCCCCACCCAGACCGGGCAACGGGGAGCTGCCCATCGCAGCAGAGCCGAGAAGCGGCCCGAAGAGAGATGAGTCGGGCCTGGCGCCAGTAGCCTTGGTCCGGCAGATTTTGGGGAAAAGAGGGAAAGCACAGAGCCCTCGGGACAAGTTAAAACAGAGTGTGCACCTCGGTGTGGGGTACGGCGGCGGGCGCCTCCCGACGGCGCGGTCTTAGGGGGCGGGGGGGCTGCGTGGAGTCCTGCGAACGCCCTGAGCGGAGAGCAGCCCGAGACAGTGACTCTCCCCGGGATGAGGGGAGGGGGGTGGACGACGACGGGACGGGACCGGGACGCGCCTTTCAGGGAATTAGCCGCACAGGGGTCTCGCTATGACATTTGGTCCCCGCCACCGCCCGGTGACACCGCATCCCCTCTGCCGCCAGCCCGTCCTGTCCCCTCGTCCCCGACGGCTCTCCCCGTGCCCTGCCCCGACAGTGCCGCGAAATGCATCACTGTCACCGAGCGCGGGTGACAGATGAGGCGAAGGAGCGAAGCCCACGCCAAGGTCAAGTTGAAGATGCCGGTGGCGATGTGGCCGCCGTCAGTTGACGCCGCACGAGGGGCTGCACGGAGCTCTCCGTGGATCTTTCCCCGACGTTACATGTTCCCCTTCCCCGGTTCCCCTTCTCCCCTCGGACTCTGCCAGGAGTTTCTGCGGGGCCCTGCGGAGGCTGGGAAGTGGCCCGAGGGCTGGGGTGCTGCGCGGGGTGCGCGGAGCTCCGAAGCTGCGGGGCGGGAGGCGGGACCGGGAGCTTGAAATAAACCGTGCGAAACGCACCGAGGTGGGTTTTACTCCGCGTTCAGGCAGAGTTTTCCAAGCGGATTCTGGTTAAACAAACACTTCGCCTTTCTCCCGCTCCCACTTTCCCTCTCTCTGTGATGATTGATATTTTTTATTCAGCCAACTTTTATTTACCTTGCAAAAATGTTGGGGACAAATGTGATAAATTACAGATATGCAAATTTCTTTGAATGGCGTTGTAAGTGTGTCTCGCTGGAGCTGAATAAGTCCTTGCAAGTTGGTCTGCGCGCACTCAGGACCCCAGGGAGCTGATCAAAGCACCCTTTCTCTTTCATCCCCAGTATTCTCCTCCAAACTATTTCGATACAATATGTTTCCATGATGCACTTAATGTGCTAGGGACACAGAACTCATTACAACCTAGCTAGTTCTGCCGACCCCTTTGTTCAGAGGCATAAAGTTAAAAAAAAGAGGAGGGGCGGAGGGGGGGAGCGCTGCTAGTTGCCAGCTTTCTGAAATGTTAAAGCATGCGTCATTTTTCACCAGGTCTCGTCTTGATATCCTCAAAAGACAAACTATGAAACCGGCCTCAGCCCTTTCTGGCATTAATTACGCTGCTGTCCAGCCGATCTGTTTTTCCTATTATATGCATTTCTCAGCAGGGATTTTTTTTTTTTTCCAAGACTAATGCAGCTGCAAGTCGAAGTATGAATGCGGTTTATCGGTATAGGAAAAAAAAATAAGTGGAAAGGCTGAAAAAGATGTCAAAGTCTGTGGTGATGTGTTTTGTTTTGTTTTTGTGGTGGTGTTTTTTTTTCTTGCCCCCTGTTTGAGGCAGTGACTTTGGAAAAGGGTTTTGGATTGCCCTGTTACGCTAATTGTTTTTGTCTCGAATTATCAGCTTCTTAGAAGGGAAAAAACTCAGTCGGAGACTGCTGAAAGCAGGCTACGTGTTTATTGAATACTGATGCGCCTAAAAAATCTCTTCCCCCCCACCCCAGGAATACACTTTCAAGTATTTGGGGAAATAGGTGGAAATTAGCAGCCCCGAGCCGAGAACGATGCGTTTCAAACCCACTGCAAGGTGGCTGCTGTTTGGGGAAATGACTCCAGCGGGATGACAGTAAGAAATAAACTCTATTTCAGCGGATGGCGCGTTTGTTTACGGGGTTGATTGGTTGACGGAAATGGCTGGCAGCCAGTTCTGGGAAAGATTCCAGACCTGACTCCGATTAACCCTCTCTGGTGAAACTCTGCTGGAAACCAACTCACCAGCAATTGCCATTAATCTACTTACTAATTAAGCCAATTCATTTCTAAAGGAGAAAAATTCCTTTCTTTGGCCAAACTGATGGGAGGAAATTTGAAAGAAGCGCCAAACTGTGTAACTGTAATTCAGCCAAGGACTGCTAAAACAAGGTGTTGATATATAGCTGGAGATTTAAAACAAGTTTCTAGGGCAACAATCCTTTGGAGACGGTGGTATATAGTGCATAGTAGATGAAGCTCGAATAATGGTGGACTGCAGTGTGCAATTGTACGGACATTGGTTGGAACCAGGACCGCTTTTCCCAATTAAGCCGCTCAAGTCTTTTACTCCTAGTAATTTATCTGCCCCGTTTAAATGTTTCCGCCTTCGACAGCAGCTACAAAGAGCATCTCTGACAGCACCCAATGAACACAGATGTGGAAATAGCGCCAAAATTTTACCCGGGGACACCACAACTCCTCCGGTTCCCGGGGTCCGGATCAGCCCACGCGGGGACACCGGGACACGCGCTGCTCCTGCCGCCTCCCCGTGCCCGAGGTCCCCGCGGCAGCCCCGGCGCTGCCTCTGCGGAGGCTCTCCGTGCCGCGGGGGAGGGTTTATTGAGGTTTCAGCTCTAGGTGAGCAACACCGGGCTCGTCGAGACGCGGTCTAGGCCCGGGACATGGCTCCCAGGAGGCCGAGCTGAGCTGCCCAGGAAGGCAGGGCGCTGTTTTCAAAGCAAGCCTCCAGCCTTTGCTGTGCTGGCAGGGCGGCACCTGCCAGGTGAGGGGGAGAGGGGATGTGGCGGAGTTTCGCCCTTCGTCCCGGCTCCTGAAGGAGGGGGAGCGGCCTCGACCCGCCCGCCCCATCTGCCGGCCCTGCCACCAGCATCCATGCCCGCGCCTGTCCTGTGGGCCTGTCCCGAGCCGTCCCCGGCACACCCGGGGCAACTTCACCCCCGGCTTTTGCCCCTCACAAAGCCCCCCGAGCCGTGCCTCTCCGCTCTTCCCCTCCCCAGAGCGCTTCTCCGTCCCGCACGGCGCCCACGGCAGCCCCGGGTCGGCCCTGCTGCTTCCCGCCTTGTCCCGTCGATGCCACCGGTGACCGGCAGCGCCCGCGGTCCCAAACCAGTACCGGAGGCTGCGGGGCCGGTGCCAGGCACGGCACGGGGCGGGGCCTCCCTCCTGCAACGACCGGGCTCGGCCGGCCCAGACCCCGGGGTAAATGGTGTGCGAGAGAAGACAAATTCAAGGGCGGATAGTTTAAAATCAGTGTAACCTCTCCCTTCTGTTTCTTTTTTCCCCCTTGTTTTGTTGTTGTTGTTTTGTTCTGTTGGTTTTTTATTCTTTTTTTTTTCTGTTTTTTTGTTTTGTTTTGTTTTTCTTTTTGTTTTTCTTTTAAGGTGCACGGCTATGAGGACAATTGCAAGAGTAACAAATTAAGCGTTCAGTGAATCTGTCCCGGACAAGGCGGCAGTGGTCAAAGCGCTCGGCGGGAGGCAGGAGGATGCTGAGCCCTGGACACGGACAAACCACCCTCCCAGAACGCAACAGCCTCGTGTCGTTAGTTTCACTGAAATGACAAGATCTCGTGAAATACACGATAACATCAAGTGACGACAGCGGAGCTATAAACATGTGCTGGAAAAGAATCCAGAAACATTTCCTTCCACAGCTGGCAAAGCTTAGTGCGCGGCGTTAGGTAACCCGTTATGCGTTCCTATCTCAAGGAAACACCTAACGTCTTCATTTAAGTTTCTCTCCCAGATCATAAAAAATAGGATGCGATAACCTAAAAAGACTAATGACATTTCACAGGTAATGCAATTTAGAAAGAAACACTTCCATGTTTTCTTTTCCAACAATGTGCATTTTTGTAAACTGCTATAAATTGCAATTCAAAAGCCCTGATCTCGCCATCCCCAATCATTTTTTATACTGATCAAATGAATGCAGATACTCCCATTTGGGAGGGGCGACATGACATTTCACTTGGCAGTTCTAAACAGGTCACGGACCTTTCACAGACCCTAAGGCAGTGGGAGGGAGCTCTTTACGAAACCGTGTAACCAAATCAAACCAATGGTTACCCCTTTTCAATACCATTGGAATGGTTTGCACAATGCTATTCACATAGCAGCAGAGAAACTGAAAGGATGGTCATCCAATGGAAATTTCTTTTCTTTTGTTTAAACTCGCAGAGCTTAAAAAAAAATACTAGAAAACAATAACTTTTTGTATGACAAAAAAAAGATAAACACTTCTAGGTCCAGCCGTATGCGTACAGCACGGCCCTGGGCGCGCCTAGATGTTTGTACACATACAGACACACATCTGTGTGTGGGGATGTACATTTATTGGAGATGTTGCTTTGTTTGAGACCATAGGCACAAAGACACAACATGGCTGCCCTGGAGATGACCTATTGCTTTCAAGTTGCTTGAACACATCAGAATTTCTATTGTCGAGGTTGATTAATTGAAACTGATAAGTTACCATGAATAAAGATTGTTTTTCTGTTTAATGTGGTGGGCCTGATTTGGTAAATGCTTCATTCATGTAGCCTTGCAGTGCAGCATATGGGCAGGATTCATTCAGTATCGCAAACATATACAATTTATTATGCTTGTATGGTCACAGCCAAAAGGCCTTTCTATTTTAATGACAAAGTTTGAATGAAAAATTCCATTTAAAGAGTCACTAACATTAAATGCGGGTTTGTAATTTATTCCTGCTAGCCGGCTGCCGGGGAATGGAGCGCCTTGGAAAAGCGGAGTGCCCGCGGGCCGGGGCGGCCCCACGGGAGGCGAGGATGCTCCGCTTCGCCTCTCCCTCGTGTCCCAGCCCACCGGTAACCGCGCCCCCGCCGCGCAGCTCCCGCCTCGTCTGCGCTGGACGGGGCGGCCGAGGCCGCTGCTGAACACCCGCCCCGGCCTCCCTCGCCTCCTCTCCGGATAAAACAGCCCTCGACCCCACAAATGCCTCTGCCCGAGGCACCAGAAACGGCGTGTCGTGCCCGGGGCGCCGGTGAGGAGGCACTCCGAGTGCTTCCCACGGGCTTCGTGGGCGCCGGGACGGGTGTCCTCTCCTGCCCTCGGTGCCACCACGGCGGCTGTGGCATGTAACGGGTACGGGAGGAGCGAAACGGTTCACTTTGCCCATATGGGTTCACACAGGGCTTGTGGCGATGCACAGGAGTGGCGTTAAGCACCACTGTGTCCAAGGGGATTTTTGCCTCAACGTTTTAAACCCTTCTGCCTCCCTGTCTCTGGTCCGGCAATCGCTGTTTTAAAGGACTCTCAGACTTGATCTCACTTCTACTTTAAAAGCCCATGTCATTTTTTGTACCCTCTACTCTCAAGTGAAGAAACCCAAAACAACAGAGCTCTACCCAACACAGAATAAAAATGAAACCTGAAATGAAGATGTGATGACCCGTCAGGAGCGACTGTGTGGGGCAAACCACCGCACTTCAGGCTTCGTGTAGGGGGTCCTGCGCCTTTGAGAGGATTTGTAAAACAAAATTTAACAAAAATCAGCATCTTTGATAGGAAAAGTAGAGCTTTAGAGCCATCACTAATCGGTAATTAAATATGGGGCGGAAATTTATGAAAAATCCCTTGAAAGAGCCCTTTCAAGCATTTCTTTTAATATGACCTCTTAACCTCTTCTTCCTCTATTGACAGAGTAATTTGAAACAGAAACAATGTAATCTATCAAAATAAGTTGTGTTACTTCTGTAAATCAGATATTTATGTTTGAGCTTTCTCCTACTGACAAGCTGTAAAGGCTCACTGTTATGCCGAGGTTTTATCTCTGAGATTCTTGTCTTTTCTGCTCATTAAGAGTCTGTCTACAGATTACAAAGTCAATAGATGCAAACACCGGACTGTGAGAAAACTCTCCCTGAGTACATAAAAATCAACACCGGTGGATGCTATACAAAGGAAAGCATAGATGGTTTTAGGCATTCAGTTTTATCATCTTTAAACAAGGAAGAGAGTAAATATTGTGGCAGAACTTCACCTTCCAGTGTTGCACACTTCCTTTTGTCATTCCTAAAGGTGGATCACTATGCATCATCTTTTCTGAATGGCAGATTAGAGTGAAATATAGTTTACAATTGTTCTGAGTGTTCTACCTGTAACTTTAGCACTAATTATCCATACACCTACCAGGCATTGGACCTGGACAAGATGACGTTGGAGCTACTTTTACGGATTCTCCTGTAAAGCGATGACTGAACCCAGGGGAGTTCTTCCGCTTCATTAAAAGACTCTAAGGGATCCTGCCACTGGACAGGTTCCTTCAGTTGCTGAGAGGTGCCTCTAGCTGCAGATTTTCAGTATTTCCTACCCTAATGCGTCCAAGTTATTATACACATTTTTTTAATGCTGCAATTTATACATTCTCAATATTCCTCTGTGCTTACACGTTGAAATGGGACTGAAGCTAAAACCCCAAGACTCTCAGCTTCAACCCTGCCTCGCGACAGGCCACAGCTGGAGTGCACAGCTGGGTGGATGTCGCCTAGCTTTTAAAAATCGAGTATTAATTTCAATAATAGTCTTTTAACTATCTGTAAGCAGCATTTCGGGCTATCTTTAAAAATAACGTTCCAAGCATTCCTGCGGGCTCCAGCAGATCCATGGTGGGGAACCGCTCCAGAGGAATCCGATGCCTGCGCGGGCACCGCTGCTGCTGGCGAAGCGCCCCATCGCCGGTGGCCGTGGGGACAGGGACAGCACGCTCGCCCCCACGCCTCCGAGGGTCGGGCACGGTTCAGAAGAAGCCATCAAGGTACAGGCTTGGAAAGAGCATGGAGTCGATCCCGTCACTTGCTAACAAAGCGTGCTTGGTTATCAGTTTGTTTTTAAAACGAAAAGATAGCTCAAGGCTTAGAATAAACCTCCTGCTATGGAGAGCTCGGGCGGGCTTTGCGTGACGCCCGTCTGCCCGCGGGTGGAACGACGCCGACGCCGGGCAGAGCCCTGTCCCGCACCGGTGTTCCGGATGGAGACGGCTCCTCCCGGAGCAGCTGCCGGAGGGAAAGGACCGGAATGCGTAGCCGGGGCTCCCCGGGCTGGACCGGGGCACTCGCCGAGGGCGGCGGGTCCCGTGGTGCGGGGCGCAGTGCGAGGCGGGGCGCGGTGAGGGGCGCAGGGTGGGGAGGTGCGGGACGAGGTGCAGGAAGGGGTGCGGGATGCGTTGCGTTGCAGTGCGCCGTGTGGTGCGTGGTGCAGTGCGTGCTGCGGTGCGCGGTGCAGTGCGCGGTGCAGGGAGGTGTGATGCGCGGTGCTGTGCGGTGCGCGGTGCAACGTGGGACTGTGTGGTTTGTGGTGCGCTGCGGTGGGCGGTGCGGTGCGCTGCGCAGTGGGCGGTGCGGTGCGGTGCAGTGCTGTGCGCGGTGCTGTTGGCGGTGCGGGCGCTGAGCGTGTCCGCGGTGCGGAAGGGCAGCGGCCACCGGCAGCGCCTGCGGGGGCTGGAAACGGGGCCGAACGGGGGCCGAGGGGCGCAGGTGGTTCCTTCCCCGAGGAGCCCGTGCTCGGTAACGCGTTAGGATAGACCGTTTTCAGAGAAAACCCCAGATCGCTCTAAATCGTGCGCTTAAAGACGCTCAGAGACTCGCTTTGTGTCCACACGAGCTCATCGTTTCCTCGTTGTCCAGTACGCATATTGAAAGAGCAATTCAAATATTTCAGACCTGAGCAGAATGAACATTTTCTCAGCTTTCCCCGGCAGCGGGGCAGAGCTGGCATCTTCCCCGACACGCGGGTTCTCTTTGAGAGGGGAGGGAGGAGGTAACTTTAGGGCAGTCCCTGTAACTGTCCGTGTCTGACGCTTTACAGCTGGCACCTCATTTAGTGCTCCTGCATTCTCTCTCCGTGACTACACCGTTTACCACAGTCATTCACCTTCCACTTGGGTGTACGGTGCTTTTCCTCTTCGTGCACATCACCAAACAAGGACTTTCCTGGAGCTTGAAACATCCTCCTGCTCAGCGGGGCTGTACCTGAGTACTCGTGACCGGCAAAGCGTGAGCTTAGATGTACAACTGCTTCACAAAAGTAGTGAAGAATTCGAAAAGTTCTTTTCTAAAAAAGAGAAGTATATAGACAAGGTGAGTGCAGGTGTGCGCATTGGAACCTGCCTATGATAAAGAAGATTAATATGACTCTATGAAATATTTTGATTTGCAGGATGTTAAAAAAGAATATGATTTTCTCTTTTACCTTTATACGGTTTTAGAATTTACCATCACAAATTTTAAATAATAACATCTTTGCATAGAAATAAAGAATCTATATCAGAGCAAATAAAGTGACAATTATTTTTACTATAAAAGCTATTGTACTATTAAACTTGTATATGGATGCAGACAGTTGGGGGAAGTGATGAAGCATTTGAACCCCAAATTCAGGAACTTCAGCAATAGATAAAGGATCCACTTTTCTTCCTAAACTTTACGTGATTTAGATCATCATACATTCCCAAGCCCCTGTTTTTTCATGTCTTTGCTTAAGTAATTATTTATTGCATTAAATGTCAACAAACTTATTCACAGAAACAACTATGCATTAAAGCATTGTGCGATTTTCTTTTTTTAAACAACAATTTCCCAAGCTGAAAAAGTTCCAAACAATGAACTCACCTGAGGCTGACTGCAATTAATTCTACCTCAGTACATAGAATTCATTAGATTTATGCACTGGTATGTGGATGCAACCAAGATGCAAATCTTCACAGAAGGCCCGTGGTAATATTGCAGTGAGAGAGGAAAGGTGAGGTATTTTACAAGTGTATCTTGCAATTAAAGCTAGGTAGGTCAATACTAAAAATTGACGACAGGGAGCGTAGGGGTAAAAAGAACAGAAAATCCCAGTGGGTAAAGAGACTGGTAATAATTAAATAATGCACTTTGATACAGAACGACAGGAAAGGTTAATCACTGAAGTGTATCGAACATAAAGTTTGTCGAGAAGGGACTTCACAGGGCAGAAGAGTAATCGAAAACACCAAGTATTATCTCTGAATATCCCATATCCTCTTTGAGGGGAACCTGTAGGGGCAACCTATAGCAGTATGGGTCTATAACTGGAATGACATGTATCACTGGTAATTACAGCAATTAATTCTGTATAGCATGCAGACGCTACACTTTACAATCTAATCAACTATTAATGAGGAAGATATTGAGCTCTATGCAGAAGACAAAACATCACTATGGGACAGAGAAGTCTTTTGTTGAGTCACAGTTTTCAATGTACTCCGCACAACTGACCTGAAGAATTTACCATAATAAATTTTCAATAATTTTTAAGTATAAAGGTTAGGACTGGTCTAAAGGAAATTAATCAAGAACTTAGTTTATAATCATCTTCTCTGTTTCAGGGAATGTTTTCCTTTTGGTAAAAGCTAGCAAGAATTCTTTCATGCTGAAAAGGTAGCAATTATTTATGTTTATAGGTATGAAGAATTACTTACACCAAAAACATTTAAGAATGCATACTTAGTTTTAGCCATAAGAACAGACACTGGACTAAAAGGGTGCCATCCATGTACTTGGTATTAAGGACGTTTTCCAGGAGAAGGAATCATAAGGCTTGGGCAGAGAAACTGTGACGCTGTATATGAAAACAGAAAAACTGCTAAGAGATATAGTGTTGTGCTTAATGGATATTACTCTTTTTATTTTTTATTGGCAGAGATATTGAAAAGAAGAAAGATTAGTATTACAGTTTTGATGCGTTATTGTCAAATATGGTTTTCATACCTACTTCATAACAAACAAAAGTAGGTGTTAAAATTCATAATGTTCTTCAAATACCTTTCATGGTGATATCACTGGAATTAATTATTGAAATGGAATTAAGTTAATCTGTGATTTCTCATAGAAAGAGATGACAATACATCAAACCCTCATAAAATCTTGCAAAGAAGGGAGATGTGGAGAAATATGATTATGTTCACCAAGTTATATGCTAAGTAGTTAGAAAGAAATACTTAAATTGCAGAGTAGGTTACTAGCATCACAGATTTCAGGCTCACCATCTTCAAATCATGTCCATTTTTGTTGCATTTGGGAATCTAAGAAATTAATCTTTGTCTTCTTCCTGTGCTTCTGTAGACTGCAAATATACTGGGGGATAGAGGACAAGTATTTTCTTTTCAGGGTGGATGAGAAGCTGTTGGTTGACTAACTATCAAGAAAGCTAAGTTATACTTAAGTTCATCTGAAATCCAGGAAAAAGAAATAAGTTAAAACTGCTCCTAGAACAAAAAAACACTAAAACATTATAAAATAGAGAAATGAGACTTAGGTAAAAAATTATCGTGCTTAGCTTAGTAATGAGTGCTTGAAGAACCCCCCTGAGAGATATTTCAGCCATCAGCATTTAAGCCAAATCTAATATGGCCTTAATTCTTGAGAGACTACTTTGGGGCCTGACTCAATTTTAACTAAAATAAACATAAATGCTTCTACTCAATTTTGAGAACTGAAATTGTTTCATACATGCCCCTTTTGCAGGATAGATCATGAAGAATTTAATATTTGCATACTTATTTACAGATAAATGTATTTATATATATTTATATATTTCAGACTAATATATCCAGACAAGTCTGTATTTCTGTATATATCTTTATATCTCTATGTCTATCTCTATCGATACGTATTTCTGTAAACAAATCTGTTATGACACATAAAATCTTTACGACAATTTGTTACGACACGAATAAGGTACACTTGTATCATCTTGCTTAAGAAACCAGTTTTATACAGTTCAATAATTTAAAGAAGATCATGTAACCACGGATACAGTGAATTTCACTGCTGTTAGAAACAGATATACTATGTAGATCAATAATACTCATAATTTTCAGTACTTGAGCATCTAATATTCCTTTTAAATAATTTCACCATTTATAAAGAATTGTTAAGATATTTTCATGCTCTCTTCCAAGAGAAGCATCTAGGAGTCAGTTTTGCTAGTTCCTTTGCTTTTGGAAGACACTTGTTTAGAGAGCTGAAAAGATTCTTTAGGATGCTTTTCAGTGAAAACGGTTCATTAACTTTATGTGAATTGATTGTTAAAATGGAAAGCCCATTATTTTTATAACCTTGGTATATTTTCTGTAATTACCTATTGCTACTGAAGCAATATAGTATACTTTGATAGCTTTGCTTGAATGTATTTTTTTTCCCAACTGAACAACTTCTGGTGCTATGTTGTTCCCTGTGTCCTTGTAATTTTGTGTCATAAATAATTGTATTATATAGGCCTTTATGTTCACGCAACATTAGGTACCAGAATTTCAAAAGATAATCACAGCTAAGCGACATATATTTCACTTAAAGTTTCTATCTGTACTCACAAATTGGGTGTGGAATTCTCTATCGCCTGATAATCTACTCATTAAGGTTAAGGTATTCGACTTAAAAGGTAGGAAGACAAATTAAACTCTTACCAGTTAGGTAACTGGTGGTGTTCATAACTTTAGAATCCCACTTATTTATTGTTTAAGTAATTTTTGTCTTCTCATTTATTTTAGACGTACATTTAAGTGTTAATATTTGGTGTTGCAGGTTTTTTCTGAGAAGCATCTCATCCTTAATTGTGTGCAGACTAAAAAGATTTTCACATTAAATTAACCTACATTAGCCTGTTGCCATTCTTAAGAATTATCATACATAATTAAAACCATACTGAAACTGAATTTCCAAAATATCAAAATAATTATAATGATGCAGACATTGGATTGATATTCACTTGAGAGTTATAAATATGAAAGCCACTTAAATATAGATGGAGCATATCAGTTTTAGGTAGCCATGACCTATCTCATATGACTACTAAGCAGCTGAACTCAAGTTCAGAGCACTTCCACCATCAATGGCTAATCTTAGGAGATGCTTCCATTGGAAATATTATTGAAGGCTGGTCAAAACCAGCTACCGCTGAATAAATTAATAGAATCATAGAATCGTTTGCACTGGAAAGACCTTTAATATCATGAAGTCCATCCCTTAACTTAGCACTGCCAAGTTCACTACTGAACCATGTCCCTAAGCACCATATCTACATCTCTTAAATACCTCAACCATTTCCCTGGGCAGCCTGTTCCAGTGCTTGACAACCAGAGAAGAATTTTTTTCCTTTTATCCAGTCTAAATGCCCCCTGGCACAACTTGAGGCCATTTCCTCTCCTCCTGTTGCTTGTTACTTGGGAGGAGACCAACACCCAACTTGCTACAGCTTCCTTCCAGGTAGTTGTAGAGTGTCATAAGGCCTTCACTCAGACTCCTTTTCTTCACGCTAAACAACCACAACTCCCTCAGCTGCTGAAGACTTGTGCTCCAGATCCTTCATCAGCTTTGTTGCCCGTCTCTGGCCATCCTCCAGTACCTCAATGTCACTCTTGTAGTGAGAGGCCCAAAACTGAACACAATATTTGAGGTGCAGCCTCACCAGCACTAAGTACAAGAGGACAATTGGTTCCCTACTCCCGCTGGCGACACTGTTTCTGGTGCAAGCCAGGATGCTATTGGCCTTTTTGGCCACCTGAGCATGCTGCCAGCTCATATTCAGCCGTCTGTCAACCAACAACCCAAGGTCCTTTTCCACCTGGCAGCTCTCCAGCCACTCTCCCCCAAGCCTGTGGCATTGTGTGGGGTTGCAGTGATACAAGTGCAGCACTCAACACTTGGAATCATAGAATCATAGAATAGTTTGGGTTGGAAGGGACCTTAAAGATCATCCAGTTCCAACCCCCCTGCCATGAGCAGGAATGTCCCACTAGATCAGGCTTCCCAAGGCTCCATCCAACCTGGCCTTGAACACCTCCAGGGAAGGGGCATCCACAACTTCCCTGGGCAGCCTGTGCCAGTGCCTCACCACTCTCATGGTGAAGAAATTATGCCTTATGTGTAGCCTAAATCTGTCCCTTTCCGGTTTATATTCATTGCCTTATTGAACCCCATACTGTTGGCCTCAGCCCATTGATCCAGGCTGTCTCCACCCCCCCCCAAAGCCTTCCTTCCCTCAAGCCGATCAACACTCCTGCACAACTTGGTGTTTGCAAATTTGCTGAGGGTGCACTTGATTCCCTCATCCAGGTCATGGATAAACATACAGAACAGAACTGTCCCAACACTGAGCCCTGATGAACACCACTTGTGACTGGCCACCAAGTGGATTTAAATCCACTCACCACAACTCTTTTTTACCCAGTGAAGAGTATGCCCAGCCAAGCCAAGAGCAACTGGTTATTCACTAATCTTTGACTGTTCTCTGACATATTTTCTACAAATTCCTAGGTATTTTCTGTGCATATAATTTCTATAGGCTATCGGATGCCGGAAATCTTCAATACTGTTCATTCTATAGTAACTCTTTGCAAAGAGTCCCTTGAGAGTTTATATTAAGGATGCGACGATAAAATGCATTTTAAAAATGAACACCAAGCATGTTTGCAAATATGGCATTTCTTTTTACATATGAATGTATGTCACATTTGTTAGGTAAAAAATAGATGCAGAGTAACAGAGCAAGAATTTACAAGTACACTCCGGTGTATGGAATCAGATTAATTCCATACCACTGAAAAGATTGTTTTATTTGAAATACAAATTAAAAAAACGGAAATTAAAAATAAAATATCAGATTAAATCAGAAAAATATAAAGAGATGTGTTGATAGTTTGCATTTCTTCAACATATATATAGTTGTGTTGTAAATAAATAATTTAACAGAAGTATCACAAACACCACGATACAGAAATAGGTCAAGAAATCGCAACCAATACTCTCTATCACAACTTTAAAATAATCACTTACAAAGAAATGTACTCTTCTGTATCTTTGTTAGGCCTCAGGGAAAATAATTAAGCAAACACTATATTGATCAGCAAAATTAGACCAAAAAACCAGTAAGCGTCCAGCAACCCATGGGACACGTATACAGTAAAATGCCATTTATATATTACATTAAATGTATGAGTAAAGTAACAGACCTTATGCAATGGAAAAATCTGTGAGGAGTAGAACACTCACTTTGAATTTAAAATATGGTCCTTTTCCTGTCTGTAAATTTGCTATAACTTTAACTACCGAGTGCTGATATTTTATCTAATCAATGGAAATTGCTACCTAATTTTTCAAGGTCCAGCCCATAAGGTTATTTGAACAGCTGTAATTTTGTTCCTCTTTCTTTAGGAAGAAAGGTACCACGCTACAGAAACAGACTCTATAAATGAAGGGAAGCAAAAACCTCCAAAAAAAAAATCATTGTATCAGGTGATAAGAATTTTTCTTAAATAAGAATAGGCAGTTTGGATGATTTGGATTATTTCCTCCTGAATTAATGAGGAAAGAATGATAGTTGGCGATAAAATATAGTACCCTCTGCCTCAGAATCACCACACAATTCAGCTCCAGTTCACCAATAACCTAAAGACAACTCTGGCTGATAGTTGTGTTCGGTCCTATATGACTCAATTCATTAAAATATGAATATTTTAAAGTAAAAAAGCCTGTATAATGAAGATTTTTACAAAAAGCATTTTACTTCAACGAGACCCTCTTATGGCAATTATATCAGAATGGCCAAAGTTATTAGCAATCTTGGAGTTCTGTTCCCTGCCTGTGTCTCATTAAAAAGCCAGAACTTCATGGGCATTTTAGGTACAAACAGTAAATTAAAAAAGATGCAAAGGAAAACTTAAATGGATTTAATTGTTATGAAGAATGAAAGAAGAGTAACATGAGAGGTACTAACTAAACACATTCACCTTTGATGTTGTCTAGATATTTTTCAGACACTTCATTCACCAGTTTTTGATGATTTCATAAGACATATAGAAGATATTTTGTCCACAAGAGGGCTCACATATTTTATATATACATATATTTTTAAATGAATAAAATAAATTTATAACATTCACAGGCTAAATTTGAGGCAAATACCTGCTGCCCAGATAGTCATACTCTAATGAAAATATAATTCTTGCAGTTCCTTAGCAAGGTATCAGAAAAAAATTAAGCCAAAATAAGGATGTTTCTATAGTCTATTTATATTTCATCATTAATTCACTTTTTATCAAAATTACTCTGTTCCTATGATGTTACAATGATTAGCTATGTATTAAATGTTTATTTAATCTCTTGTTTAAGCAAGTAATTTTAATGTTGTCTGTTAAAAAAAATCCTGTACCTACCTATTCAGGTGACACAGTATGTACTCATTAAAGTAGACCTAAGAATAATAGAACTTTATTTTTCTACAGAGACTTGCATTATTACTAAACCCACTGATAACACTGTCATTATATTATCAGTGTAGTGTATGTTCTCAATTTTCAGATGAGAAGGTAACTCAGGGCCTATTTCAATGAATACTGAACTTAATTAGCAACTATCTATTGACCTTAGAGATATTGTATCAAACTAAACAAGCATGAAGTAAAATACAGAGAGTTTTCTGTGCAATGGATGTACCTTCACTGCAGATCACTGTTTGTAGGATGGGAATTACAGCATTTCCATGTCTTTGACTGGTGTTGTGGAGGCAAAAAAAATACAGGAAAAGAACTGCCTGAAATATGAGGTCTGACACAACCCCGCCACCATGACTAACCCTAAATCTCAGAACTAAGAGTGGGAGGGGAGAGACAAAGAGATAGTTCTAGAACATGTTCTAACCTGTCACAGTGAAACAAAGCTCAACTCAAGTGCTTCACTCAGTACAAGTGGACGCATGTTCAAATATAGCCATTTTCTTACCCTTGGTCGGAAAATGTCAGTGTGCAAGACTGAACAGTGAGTTAACATCAAGTTTCTTGTGAAACTGAAGAAATCCATGATGGAAACTTTTCAGTTATTGACTGAGGCTTACAGTGAAGAGATCCCAAGGATCCAGCTGGTGCTGAAAGGAACCCATGTATTGTTGGTAGAAGATGTGAAAGCAAAAATGATGGAGATCCATAACAGCCTTTCAGAAAATGATCTGCAGAAGTGCTTTGAATATTGGCAGCATTGATGCAGCTGTGTGTCAACTCAGGAGGGAGATATTTTGAAGGTGATCATAATCGATTCTCTTAATTTGTAAAATAAATTGTTATAGGCACAGTCTTCTTTTTTTTTTGTTTTGGACCTTGTACATTAGAATGTGCAGCTGGTGGAAAATTTTGTTCTTCAAAATTTGGTCTCAGACGAGCTGAATTTGAAAGAAACCTGAAATTATTAAAAAACAAATCTTAGAAATAATGAAATATGATGTATATGTGATTAAATAAATTCCTTCAGGACTCCACAAATTTGAAGTTAGTCTGATTCATCCCTACAAGAGTAGCAAAGATACAACCAGGAACATATTGGGTGGGGCCTTGGGCAGCCTGATCTGGTGGGATGTGTCTCTACCCATGGCAAAGGGGTTGGAATTAGATGATCTTTAAGATCCCTTCCAACTCAAACCATTCTGTGATTCTATGATTTTATGTTAATCTGACATCTACAAGGGCTCTCCTACTCTGCCACTCCAGATCACTCTCACATGCAAACTACCTTTGGTGCTAAACCCTACAGCTTCTACATCTTGCCCCAGAGCTTTCATACTCTAGCTCCTAGGCTCATAGTAGGGAGCCTGGAAGCTCTGACAACCCTCATTAGAAGGGATGCTACTGAGGTTTTCCACCCTATTTGAGTGCGGTGGATTTTAGTTTTAGTAAATTCTTTAAGTTTCTCCAGACAATTAAGAAGATATCCTTTATTTTTTAAATATTTTCCTGCAGGGAAAACCCCATAGGACTAAGACACATCACGTGACTTGTCCACCCTGATCAGTGCTAGTGGCATCCAGAGTGGACTGGTTGCATTCATACTGGGCCAGATGGGGTCCCATTTGGCACATATGCAGATTTTAGATATTCTTAGTCTATAATTTTCCACCTAAAATAACACTGGACTATGTCATGCCTATGAGAAAAATGTTTTTCTAGTGTGGTGCCAAACACATATGTTGCATTTTCTGAGATGTGGCCTGATGTCATGTGGACATGCCGTCACATCTATGCTGCCTATAGGGAATAAACCAGCACTGGAACTGCTCTAGGGCTTTGTCTTGATGAATTGCCAAGAAAGAATGTCAATGAAGCAACAGAGACACACAGAGACTGATGGAGCTCCAAGATCCAACAAAAATGTTGTTATTTGTCAGGATAGATGTGGTCGTAGCACATCTGTCTGTCCAAGTGCTACTTGCCCAAAAAACAGCATAAGGCTTTTCCAATGGGCAAGATTTATACTAGAACCAACTTTAGACCAAGGGGCATCATAACTTTTCCAAGGTTTTCAATCTCAACCACAATTTCATGGCAAATCAGAAAGCTATGGTCCATGTAGTTGTGCTGGAGTTGTTTGACCTAAAAATGTTACAATTCTCAGCCAGTCTGTATGACTCAGAGCAGAGCTCAATGCGAGTTGTTTTGCTAGAAGCTTATTATATTTAGTGATTAGAGGGAATTTGTGGGTTTCGATGATTTTGAAAATCATTGTTTTTCAGTCAAAATGTTTCAGAATACGGAGAAGGAAGATGAAGATTCTAGAGAACACGGATAGAGTAGAGGAGAAAACTAGCTAAGGAAAAAAGTGCATAAAGAATTGTAATCACATGAAAACCAGAAGAAAGCCACGGGACTCTGGAATTGAGAAAATGTAGTAACAGAAAATGGTAAAGTATGAAATTAAGGAGGTGAAAAAGACACTGGGAAAGAGGGGCATAAGGAAAGAAGACAAAGAAATAAACAGGCTAAAAAGATTGCTATAAAAAAGACATTGAAAAATGTAGTCTAACAGCACACAAAACAAGTTTTGTTTTTAAGAACTCTGAGTTCTATTAACTCCGTTGCACAAATTACCTGCTTATCATTGTTACAAGTATGTTAGTAGCATATTATTTTGCCCATTAACATTTATTTTTAATCTATTACACCTAGCTATTACATCTTCAAAAGCTAATGACTAGGTAACACAATAATGTATATAAATACCTCAATTTTTACAAATAAAATTTGCAAAATCTGTAGGTAAATATGGTATTTTATCAATGGAATTATATATATATATAAAATATAAATATTTTATAGTATTTTATTGATAACACTAGACCTGTTCTGGAATTTCTTTTTCCATACTATATGCTCAGCTTCCTTTCTAAGACAGGGCAAAAAAAGTGTAAAGAAAAGAAGTTAAATCAACACAAAGGCTTCTTAAATGTCTTCAAAGCACATCTTAAAAATTTTGGTTACTACCTTTCTGTGGTTTGCCTTTCTTGACCTTTCTGTTTCTTCAGTTTCAGCAGTCAGCGTTCTTCCAGCACCTTGCTGCTCAGGTACTGCATCTGTTATCTGAAAGTAGGTAAAATAGTGCTTGTCCTCCTCACCAACTATGCAAAAACAAGCAGTGAGTTTTGCTCCTACACAGAGCTATTCCTGGGACAAGTTCTCCTCTTTGGGGCTGTTAGATATTTCCAGTATCCTGCTAAAAATTGAAAGGTTTTGTAACCTAGGCCAGTAGTTCAAAGCCAGCTCATTATTTTCTCTGTTTCTAAGGACTGCAATTGTTAGGTAACATTTTGGCAACTATAATGAAAACAGTGCCGTGGACCG
This sequence comes from Cuculus canorus, assembly GCF_017976375.1. NCBI lineage: Eukaryota > Metazoa > Chordata > Aves > Cuculiformes > Cuculidae > Cuculus > Cuculus canorus. The sequence continues at coordinate 141,687,658 of NC_071402.1, forward strand.
TTGAATGAATTTTGTCCTATGTATAAGTGTCTGAACCTCATCACGCTGCTATCTAAGGTGAAAGTGTTGTTGCCTTAGATGAGGACTCAATAGCAATCAATTCCCTGTGGTAAAGCTGGTAGATTGTGGAAGGTACATGGTCAAGCAACTAGAACAGAGAATTGAACTCCTGATTCAGACCTAACCAGATTTTCACAATTACGTCTATACTTGGGCTCCAGGAATGCTTCCTAATCTTTGCTTTTGTGGGGATTCCCCGACTCAAATCAGCCCCACGCAAGTGTAAGAGCTAGGAAAATCCAGGTACACAGGCAGGAAGGGAGCCGTCACACATTTCCAGTCTCGGAGATTGGGTGGAAGCACCAATGCAGGTGCCCACAGAGCCTCCATGCCCTATAACTTAGACACAGCCTGTGTGACTTTCGGTCTTCACTCTCCCCTCTGTGAAACTGTTTCCTATTTCTCTCAGAGGAATGTGATGAGAAATTCTTTAAGGTGCGGGGATAAAGCTGCTACATAAATGGCTACTTGTATCATCATATTAGGAAATAAAAGCTGAAAGACACAGTAGTCCTGGGAGATCCATGGACTTTAAAAACGTATGTATGTATAAAACATATACCTAGGCATATTAGCTTGTTTTGATTAAGAGATCACCTTGTCAGCAAGTTCTTTTTTTTTTCTATTTTGTAAGATACTTCTGTTTCATAAGACGTTCCTTTTCCAATTTTGTTTTCTCTTCAAGTGTTATCATTTCAGTTTTGCTTTGCATTGACAGAGTGGCTATTATAATTTCTTTTTCTTCTGCTTGCAGTGCTGAAAACTGAAAAATAAAATCTAAGAAGTACACAAACCTATTTTAGTTTCCTGTAATGTATTTATCACTCATGAAAAGAGAGCACCACATATGAGGCATGCCATATGAGAAATCCGAACGAAACTAAGCAACCTTAAATCTTCAATTCTCTTTCAGCAGGATGCCACATTACTTTTCCAACTGTAAATTATATTCAAAACAACACAGAGTAATTCTGAAAACCCCCCCCCCCCAAAATAAGATACTTGTTGAGCCATCTCCACAGCCATCTCCTCCTGATTCTTCAAACCTCACACGAATACATATTCCCTCCTCCAAGAGACATTTCATGCCTGTTATGCTTCCACAGGTCTCCACACAGACACAATGGACATGAACCTGGTAAATCAAATATATTACCTGCCTGTCTGTTTGAACAGAGCTTCCAAGCTCTCAGTCGTGTTTTGTATTAAACCCTAGCCCTGTCCAGATATAGTCTTCATTTTGTTTTTTCAGCTGCAGATACATTCCACTTTCTCTTACAAACACATGTTGGTAGCTATGTGGATAGTTCAGAGGTGTAAACATCAGAGTCAAAGAAGATATCGTATTGCAGATACATTATAGTGTCAGGCCTTCAAACAAAGAAAAGCAATTTTAGCTACATACTATGAAAGCTTCAAATGAATTTCAATGTAAATATAAATTGTTACTAAATGACTACAAAACCAATTGCATGATCAAACTCTCTTTCCATATATGTATTTGATATTGGTGTGACACTCTAGTTTTCAGCAGCAATATAGCTGGCTAAATGGAGAGTTTGTAAAAGCAGACTCGTGCCCATTGCATCTACACACAAAATACTATGGGATAATAGTGCAAAGCAGCTCTAAAGCCAAATGATTTGGTTCCAAGATGCTTGAAAGATAAGCATGGAAGGTTTTCTGCAGTGATTGCAGGGGCATGGCACGGTAGAAAAGACCATATCTAAGGACTTTCCACAATCTGAATATCCCTGCCTCTTGCGATGGTTCCATGAGGAAGCAGTGGACCTACTGAGCTCCAGTTCAGGATGAAAGACAAGAATAAATAGATGACAGTCTGTTTGTGCTTCCTGTGACATTTTCTGTAAAAGATGGTAAAAAAACCACACCTCAAAGCTAATATTAACAGCAGCTACTTTGTAGGTTTCACAGGTCCAATTATAAACTTCTAAATTTCTTTCATTGTATTTTTTTCCAGCTCACTCCTTTTCCACATTGTAAACCATTTCCATGTTTCTCATTAGATCACATTACTATTATCTGTGCTTTGATATTCTTTCTACTTCGTTTTTATTTACTACTCTGAAATCTCTGTCATTACGTGTATCTCTCTAAACTGTGCTCTTCCTATCTGAAAAGAAGAGCAAACCTCTTTTCAAATGCAGAAAGCAACAATAAACTGAATTAAAATTCAACTTCTGAAGAGAGACTCCTGCACCTTCCCAAGAGCATCTCCAGCTGATTGAAGAATATTCTTAACACAGAAAGAGTCTGGATCAACCTCTTGATCAGGAAAGTCCTTGCTATTTAAACTGTATTCCATATCTTTCAGCTTAAAAACTTTGGCAGGCCTTATTGAGATTTTATTCAGATTTATAAATAAAATTGTTAAGAAACACTAAACAGTAATGTTAACAACCATCAGTGCATTGTAATTTTTGCTTTTCCAAACTTGGAATGATATTGTTCTAAGTATTTATTACCGTCACTCACCCAACTCGCAGCAGAATGATGGGACTGAATTTTATACCCTCCCTAAGCTGAGTAAAACTAAGGAAATAAGTTTCTGCTACCTATTGATCTGTCAAATGAAACCCAGGTGGACGGCTAAGAAACTATTGCTTTCTTCCTTACATTCAACTTAAGTTCTCAAGTGCCTTCATCTTTTTGCATTAATGTTTTTCAGAGTAGGACACCAGGACCCTCCATAACCACAAACCTACTGAATATTCTCCACTGTGAGCTTGAGCTTTCAACAACCACCCTTGGTGCATATGCATGGTCTTTGGACTGCCTCAACACATCACCATCTGTCATGATTGCATGGTGCCTTTCCACAACTGGGTCGGATCCTTGCCTGAGGGCATTAGGTTCCAGACAATGGTGGTTTAGATGAGCAGTTTGGTTAACACTACAAGGGCCATCTGTTCTACAGGAAATCCTTTCTCTGTGTCATTAATGAAGTGTTCCCAGCACGTAACTGTTTTATCAGCTTTTCTGTAATAGGAATTATAAGGGCATGTTATTTGCAAATGAATAGTCTGCAAAAATACTAAATTTCATTACATAAGTTTGCTTGATACACCTCATAGTACTGATGAACACTAATCACATATTTGGCAGAGGAAGTAATTGCTTAGCTAATGTTACAGCATAGTTACAACACCTCAGTACCTCAGCGGTGCAAAAGAAACCTCAATCTAAACTTTGCAGATCTTGCAGTCTGTTGTTTCTGGAGATCAAAATATGAAGCTTGTTGAACGGTGTTCCAAAATTAGCTTTGTTAAGGAGGTCGAGCTCCTCTGTAGCATAAGTTAAGATGTTGCATATTAGCGTGGTCATTATAAGAATTGATATCAAGGAAGATCTTATTTCAGATATGTAATCAAATACATAATTAATTTTTAGCAAATTAAGTATAGCCAGAATCTAATAATAAAAGTTTTTAATACTCCCTAAGCTTTTCATCCACTGTTTAAACACACTTAGGTTTCAGATACTAAAACCGTAACTTACTGAGTAGGAAAGAGCATTCTGCGACTAGTATTTTGGTAATATCTCCCCTTTCTCCCAATCTCACTTTCACCTTAAAAGGTGAAAGTTTGAAATAAGACATATCCATATCCTACTTATCTCCATACAAAAGGCTACATATAGCTATGCTACTTAAAATATTACTACTGCATTTCAAAATATGATTAGATTTCACCCTTCACAAGACTCCTAATTGCCTAAAAGGTTCTAAATCTAAGCCCTGGTGGCAAAACAGACGCAAAGGCCTGGAGATGGATGAAGATACAAGGGCTCTGTAGACTTGCTTGGGGGCTTGATAGGTTTTTGCTTTATGCCTAATGTAGAAGAGTTTCATAAATATCAGACACAGTGGCCTGACTGGGAATCTTCCATTTTGGGTAATTTCAGGAACACTCTTCCCTAAGTCCTGGAATTTCAATTACTTGAGCCATTTTTAAAAAAATCAAAGAACCTTAAGACATGCCAGCCAAAGGCTACGGTCTTCTGTTTTTTTAGACATAGTTACAGTCTTCAGCACTTGGAATACAAGTGGCAACAAAATGGTTTTATAAACATCAGTTCAGATTATATAGAAAATACAATCATTTTAGTTTACTTAAATTCAGAAAGATTTGCAAACTTGAATGAGCCTCAAGAGTATTAATAGGAAAAATTTCAACCATAATAAATATTTTCTGCTGTTAATTGTAATATTATTATAAGGCTTTAGAATAACAAGGAGTAAACCTTGAAGAATATAAACACTAAGGAAGAAAAACATTCAGCATGTACTAAATATTAGGAGTTTAGGGAAGTTAGGAAACAGAATGAAACTAGGAAATTAAACTACAAATAAGAGACATGAGGTTATGAAATAGATTTCAGGGAACTATAGCAATCTTATTACCTATGACACTATTTCTGCTCTACTATTATAACTTTCCCACTGTGACATTACTTGGATATGAATTATTTGCTCTAAATGAAGAGAAGAATGAAAAACACTCAATAAGAAAAATCTTCCCGATGATGGGACTAGCTAGAATGATCTAATATACTTTTCCATCTCTAGTCTCTGTTTCTGTAATAAACACTATTTCTTATTGCATATATCTCCAGTTTCATCAACAGTGCAGTATGCAGTCGTCAGCTACCACTGAAACAGAGTATAAATAGGTATCCTACTAGTTTCAAAATCTTGATGTATAACAAAATGGATTTTCCAGTGTAAATATAATCCCTATCTAGATACATAAAAATTTCTAGAGGTGAATGCAGGTGTCCCTTACTCTATCTACAAAGCAAAATTACACAACCAAACCTGCTGCAGTACAAACACTGAGTAAAATATCAGCTAACACCGTATGTGTACTTAAGAGTAATTGAAAAGTAGTTGAACTTTATTGAATGTGCTATTGTGTGCTCCTCCAAAGCCGCACTCAAAAATTAAAAAACCCTGTACAGCAGAACCTTGCAATATCCCTCAGTGTTTTACTCATTAACCGCAGATCGTATCTTGAAAGCACTTCAGGCCATGCCAAAGTCTACACAATTGCTGAGAGGCATTGCCCTCCCACAACTGTGGAGCTATGGGCAGGATGGCAGGTTAGACCTGGAATACCCGCATTCCTGGTGTGATGGCCAGTAAGGAGTGGTGAGTTTTGGGAATTTATCCTCTTGTTTAAGAGACTGAAAAGAATAAATGTACTTTGCTCTCTTTAGAATGGTGCATGGAGGAGGCTTCATGCACTTTCTGGCAGGATCAATACAGTGTTAATCAACACCAATACAAAACCATACAGCTCTGATAAATGAATTTTTAATTCACCAGGTTAAAATCCTATTATCTTTGATGTGTCTTAGAATGGAACAGCAATTATGAAGGGTTGTAGGCTCTAGAAAGGACAGTAGTAGTACTCATACTATAACAGAATTATGGTTATTTTGGATCAGGTAGTCCTAAAAATTCAGCTAGCAGGAAAAAAAAGGTGGTGAAATACCACCAGTAAAATGGTCAAAAATAGCATATAGCCAAGGATAATGAAAGATAGAACAGGAGAATCAGGTATTGAAGGAACACATTAAAATGTAAACTGTGTTTCAAACTTCTCAAAATATTTCTAACATGAGAAGAACTAGGCCAGGTAATTTTAAAGGTGAAACTATGATCAAGGGTCCCTTCACTTCCTTGGGTATATTCAGACAGGTACAAACTTGGTCAATGGGTAGTGGATTTCTGACGTACTTATAACACACAATTCACAAAAATGCTAAAGGGAGCAAGAGAAAATAAAGCATTTGCAACCACAAAAATTAAATACGGGAAAACCAGAAATTCTTATTTCATCAAACTGTATTAGAATAAAAGAGGAGATGTCCTTAAAAGGACTGCAAAGGGCTTTGGAGGTAATGTGGAGGCTGATTTTCTGTTTGAAATTTTATGTTGTTGCTACCGAGATTTAACTCTACTGTTTAAGCATTAGGGAAAGTAGGTATCTGGATAAGTGTCAAAGCAGTATTTAAATGATAATGAATCCATCAAATACAAATATAAATGAAATAATTTTATAAAGGATATTCCTCTGTGTCTATAAATCTAAGTAAGAAAGAGGTAATTACTAACAGTATACTAATTTTTTGGGTTAACACAGTCAAATACCACTCTCAAACATCACACATATTTCAACTAACCTAGATGTGATTCAGTTCAGTTTATCTCAGCATATGGCTTGTTCTCACCACATGCCATAGATTTCCAAATCTAACTATGATTAATAGGATATGTCAAATAACTGTTGAAGGAAATCCAGCTTCAGAAAGTGAGGCTGATTAATACATTGATTTAGATATTAACTTCTAAGCATCGACTTGTTTTTTTTCTATTATTTGAAGTTTTAGGAAGCTCAGTGATATTAACAAGCCTTTACTCAAATAAAGGCATTGTGAAACTTCAAATCAATCTAAATTTAAGGATAATAAAACAATAAAAAATTCTTTGTTCTTGTAATGGTTCACTAAATCTATTCTGATATTATAAAAACATTCTGCAAAAGTTAAAGAATGTCCACAACTATAGATATACATTTTCCAGGCAATTATTTTCTAAAATGATTGAAATATAATTCATAGCAAAAGAGAAATCCAACAGTTTAACTGTCCCTATGTATTTGGTAAATTACAAGATGTAGTAGTATGTACAGATGACAAATTACATTTTTATTTAAGCATGGTCACATTCAGAAATCTCATAGTAGAATGAGTTTATAAATAGTTCAAATAACTAAGAAATATGTTATAGACTCATAAGTGCTAATCATACTTATGAAGGAAGAAAAAGCAATTTGTAAAGGAAAACCTTCAAATGTTAAAATGTTAGAAGATTTTTCTTTATTACTCGCACATGTTCTTTACTTAAAGGATTACCAAGATGGTAAATGTACAGAAGGACTTATAAGAGTCAGTCTTTGGAAAGGGAGGATGACTTATGTAAAGCAGACCACACTTTCCCTCCATAAAAGTGGTGGTTTAGATCATTTGGCATGAAAAAGAGGAAGTATAAATGTAGATTTACTCCTTAAATATAAAGAATAACATAAAGACATGTAATTTCCTTATAAAATCAGTTCAGCCACTGCCCCTGGAATCATAGAATCACAGAATAATTTGAGTTGGAAGGGACCTTAAAGATCATCTAGTTCCAATCCCCCTGGCGTGGGCAGGGACATCCCACCAGATCCGGCTGCCCAAGGCCCCATCCAACCCGGCCTTGAACACCTCCAGGGATGGGGCAGCCACAACTTCCCTGGGCAACCCGTGACGGTGTCTCACCACTCTCATCATGAAGAAATTCCTCCTTATGTCTAGTCTAAATCTGCCCCTCTCCAGTTTATAGCCATTAACCCCCTCCTATGCCATTTTTAATGAAAACATAATTTCATGAGGGACAAATGGATTCTTTGAATGAGCTGCTTTATGGACTTAATGCATCTACATGACGGTGGGCATATTTTAAAATGTTCGATGGATTACTATAGGCTCTTGAAAGTTACACTAAGCATTTAAATAATTTTAAAATTTAGTTATGCAGCTATTTATATTTTATTTGCAGACTTTTCTAGATTCCAAAACCATTTATTATTTTGCAATAATCTTTACTTTCAAAAGAATTTAATGGTTTCTCGGTATTCTGAATATTGACAGCTTCAATGCAGTAAGATAATTTAATATATAGTTACCTGTTTGTCACATTTCCTTCAGCAGTATGAATTTATAATGCACACATTATTGTTTCTTGGAGGCTGGGACAAATTAAGTGCATACCTCTGCAAGAATAAGCAACCATAACTCACACAAACATGTCGAGAAACAAGAGGATCTCCCTGACAGGTATCTCAGTCATTTCTCAAGAGTCCCCTAGCACCACTGAGGACCATCACAGGATTTTTCCTGATAGTTAGTAACTCAGATGTCTCTTTTGCCCAAATGCCCTAGCAGCATTTTAAATTCTGCTTCTATTTCCACAGTCCCTTCAGGATTACACCCTACTTAGTTGCTCTTGATGAAGGAAAGGAAGTGTTTTTCACATGTGGATAAACATAATTCTCAGTTCAAGCTTCAGAAATAAAAGTATTCAATACCTGGACTACCTTTTCGTAAAAACTTGCGGTGTGAAGACACTATCGTAGCACAGTAATTTGTTGGTCTTCCGCAACACTGTGGCATATGCTTCATGTAGAATTTGTGCTTTTTTTGATCTTGAAATATGTAGGTATTATGTCAAATAGTACACATCCTGTTTTTCTGCCTCTGTGATTCATGTAAATCGTATTTTTTTGGTAAAGCATTGCTGCCTGTGGACAAAACTAGGGTTTGGGGTCTAATGTTTAAATGCCTTTCAGTATTTTTAGCTATCTATGAGGTATAATACTAATAAAATAATTTCTTCCATCTGACTCCTACCTTGTAAGTTGAACTGATTTCAGCAGAGCAAACCCCGAGTTAGACTTACCAACTAATTACAGCTGTCAAACATCTGTGATCTGCCATGCTCATTCACTGTAGATTAAAGGGCATTGAACAGTGAGTACATGGTTTCATTTCAAAGGGGTAGTGAGTAGAAGATAAGGACCTAGTCTAGTAGTGATATTTCTTAACTCCATTTAGATTAAGTGGAAAAAAAGACTGTTTGAAAGAGTGTAGTTGTAATGAAAGTAGACTGGCACTAGTACAGTGAAAGGAAAGTATTTCATTACACAGTCAAAACAAAAATGTGGGTTTAAGAGAAAGCAGTGGAAAAAGATAAAATTTACATTTTACTTAAGAAATAAAGTTAATTCCATACTTTTTTTCTGTGCCACACCCAAGACACTTTCCACCTTTGTCTTGGCATCTTCTTTTTCTGCTGCTAAAAGGATCTACCAAGAAATATGAACAAAATTATTAGGCATAAACTTTTGGAAAAAGTCTAATATTGACTACTGTTACAGTTTATTGAGGAATTGCACTAAAATGAGAAATAAAGAAGCAATGTGTAAATTGTATATTCAAAAGGCATGCAACTTTTCGCAGATTTAAAGCTAATTGTATTAGCACTTTGATCTATGACTGTCTTGCAGTGCACCATGTGGGGACATAATAACTAGACAGTAGAATACTTAGCTTTTTTTTTTTGAAAACTCTGTTGAATATAAGCTGGGACTGTCATTCGGACTGTCAACATTCAAAAGTGACAGCAACTCTTTGGCTTGTACTGAGTTGTACCAAAGCCAGTCGTTTCTGTGGTACTGCTCAGAATTGCTCATAAATTTGTGCTACGCAAATGATGAGAAGGCAACAAGATTGTTTATAGACCATGAAATGAAACTGAATATTGATGGAATCGCTAAAGATGGCAAAAGGGAAACATTTAACCAATTGAGATTTATTCCAAGATTTTACTATTGACTTGTTTTGGAGTACTCTGCTACTGGTTCTGTTTTGTAATTGTTTATTTTCATCCAACGCTGTTACATTTTCCAGGATATGAGCCATTAGGAAACATCATTATATATTATTAACATTTTTATTTATTGTAAGAAGTTACAAATATGCAAATTGTATTACTATGGAAAATATTGTATTTCTTTAATAATCTTCATGGAATTGCTATGAAAACTTGTTAAAACTTAGAGAAGATTTTTCAGGAGCGTAAATGATTTTTTCCAATCATATGTCATAGGATTTATACTTTCAGATTCAACCTTACTTGCACGTTACTTTTTACAGTCAGTGTGTACTCTTCTTTCTCTTGAGCACTATGTACCCTGAGAGTCTATTTATTGTCCCACTTGTCCATCTCTCATTTCCACATTTGTATGCACTCAGAGTACCAACAAGAAGTCTCAATGAGCAAAGTATTTAAGTTCTCACTGAGTCTACTTCTTCCTTGCTGTTCTGCAAAGGATCAGTTTCCACTTTCAGTGTTTTTTCCCATTCACTGTGCACATCGCTGCCCTGACTTACCTGACTCAACTGCATTACTGCTGTATTTCTTCTGTGCTTAACACTGATTTGTTTATAAGTACGCAATGAAAAGATAAGGCCACAAAAAGTTGCATGCTAAAGACTACTAGATATGGCAGATTAGTCAATGTACCTTCAGCACATTTCATGGTGAATTGTGATGCATACTCTTTGTTTTTTGGGGCACTTAAAGACCTTAGAACCCACCTCATGAATGTCTTCTAGGTATTTGGCAACAGTGTGTTCAAATTTAGAATTAGGAGGAGAAGGAAGAGTGAGGCCAAATCCCACTCAACAGCCTTTGCAATGGTTGGACTTTTACGTACTCATTTGTTTTGAACTCAGACTATTACTACACATGCACAAAGGCTTGCCCAATTAATCTGAGAAGATCCCCTTACTTAAATGAAGCATTTCTAGGTAAAGATTGGAACTAACTTTGGCATAACAACAACACCAACATGTCTAATAATCAATATTTATTTTAAAAATAATTTTATTTTGACAACTTAACTTTATCCTAAATCAACAGAATCTTCCTAATATCTAGATTTTTTTAAAATACGTTAAGGATATATTAAATCTGACTACTTAATCTTTGATGTTAATTGTCCCACTGGGATTTCTAGAACTATCACAACTCAATTTGTGACTAAAAATGTGGTTTTTACATGCGTCAGCTATAACCGAGATCCATAAATCTACCTGAGGTGTTTTCATGTTACATATCAGTTCAAAACCAGACTATGAAGTCAAATCAAATCAACAGTTATATCATCTTACAACAATGCCCTCAAACACTTTTGGTAAATGTACAACTCAGACTGTATATTTAGCATTAGCTAGAATTCTCTACTGGCACATTCTCGTTCCAAAATATTTTCCTTGAAAGAGAAAAGTCTATATCCTGATGTAATGGCTTAAATTTGGACAATTAAGTTTTAAAATCACATTTTAAAATCTTTGGACAATTAATTTAAAAAATCTTTCATTTATAATACCCTAATTCCAACAGAGTCCTGCTTGCATCTTCAAGTTAAAGAATTTCTCCTAAAATGTGATAAAACTGTTTCCGTTATGAAGGTCCTTATTAAAATTTACTTAATAGGCAATTTATTTTGTAGGTTTTTATTTTTTTTACCTTCATAAATTGATTTGAAAGACCTACTCCATAACATTTTTTCTCTAATTTTAAAAAAAGCAGTCCTACAGTACTTACCCAGACTGACTGAAACTGAGTAAGTACTGCAGGATTGGCCCCCTATTAAAAAAGCCCAAGACATATGGTGCTGAGATTAACAAAACAAAGTAAAGCAGCTATGACTTGGCACAAAGTTTGACAAGCTGCAGAAAAGCAAATGTTTAAATAACTGAAGTGGTACTGATTTTCTATTCACAACCTTTTCTTTTCTAAACAGTATCATATTCTTTTCCAGCACATTTAGATTGCAAGTCAAGCTGTGTTTTATTTTTTATTATAATAAACCCAGTCAGTTTACTGTAACAAAGACATACTAGTGGTGATCAGTGTGAAAGCCAGTACGAAATCAGGCTGGGGGAAAAAAAAAAAGTCAAATGGTAAAATAAAGGACCAGCCGTCTGGAAAGTTCCTGGATCATGTAAAAGGAAAATAAAAGGCAGTGTTCTTATGAGACTAATGCAGAATACAAAAATATTTTAAGACAAAACTCTGTATCATTGCCTATGAAATTTGTAAACAGCAGCAGCAAATCCTTTCAACTAATGTTGCATTTACTAAATATTTCCCAAGTCCTCCTAAAGCAAAATAGCAGCATTTTTCCCAAAAAATATTTACAGTAGCATTGCTTACCTCTGTTACTTTCAAATTACGGTAGGATCAAAATAAAACTGTAAAGTATTTTGCTATCCTTTTTTCATATGCAAAGCAACTCTCCTATTCAAAAAATGTTTATTCAATCTACGGGATTGCATATTTTATTAGATTTGCAATACACTACGGTTTACAAAATATAAGGTATAAATAAGGTTTTTAACTAATGGTATTTCATTTTCAAGTTCTGCCTTCATTTGTTCTTGAATTTCAATCAATTAAAATAAAACCATGTGAGAATTACTGTTGGATGTCATACTACAAGCTGGCATAAACCTTTCTAAGTACAGTGTCCCTGATCTAGAGGGTACCCATAGACATGCACATATTTTTGCATTAAAACTGTTAACAGACATTTTCACTTAGATGTGTTAGATACTTTTATGTATGGTTTAGTAATGTCACAAGAGTCCAACTGATAAAGTTATCTTGACACAAGCAAAGTAGACCATGATGTCACAGGAGGCAGGAAGATGGTGAAAACATTAGAAACTGAGATTTCATTGACTTAAACTCTCAGAAAAGCGTATATCTGTGGAAACTTGTTACAGTCAAACAGCAGCGGCAGTTTGAAACTGCAGGAACAATTCCACTGTTCTCTGTAAAACTGCAGAAAGATCAGCAGATGTCTGTATCATCTGCAGCAAGTTCTAACATATCCTCCCAAAACAATGTCAGGCAAATTAGTCTCATTGAGGACAAAGGATTGTGCCGAAAGAGCGATTTAAGCAAAATCCTTCAGGAATTCTTCAGAAGTTCCAGAATCAAACTCCCTTAAACAATCCCATTGCATGGCAAAGCTTCCTTGACTCTGCTGGGTTTGAGATGTCTGGGACTTTTGTCAGAGCTACTGTCACTCAGGACTTGCAAGTTAAACATCTATATTTCTCAGTGTCACCAGGAGCACAGTTTGCTACTTACTGGATTTGCATTTTGGACATATTTAAAACCAGACAATGTTGAGTACAACAGTGACATTAATTTTCTTTCATAAATATGGAGAAATGCTCCCCTTCAGCATAATAACCTAGAAGCTAGAATGCTCAGCCACAAATCAGGGCAGCCGACAATGTATGCTGCTGGGAGTTTTATGGGGCTTGATTACAATATCCCAAGTCATGGAAAAGTAGCTTAACTACCCCTCTATGATGAGAATAAGCCACCAGTTCTGTTCAAGCTGTGCCATTGGACACAAAGAATATGAAATTCATGAGACTAGATACAGAATACTTATGCACAAGCTTGACGACATACCAAAGCTGTGACTGCATGAGAAAGGGACAACCTTGTGTTTTGACTTGCTATATCACTGATGCATTTTACATTAGACTATAAACTACAAGAAAACAATAAACAAAACCTCACCCCCACCGCCACACAAAAAGCCGAAGCAAAAATACTCAGCAAAACTCTGAAGAAAGAACAAATCTATAGAAATGTTTGATGCTGAGTATCCTAGCATGTAGCCCAGATGTTATGGCTCTTCTGTGCTTGCTTTCCCTGTGTCCAGCTTTAGAGAGAGTGTTTTTGAGCTCAACATAGTGTAAACTAGTGGTTAACTCATTGGTATATAGAGCTACAGGTTCAAAGGTCCTCAAGTTCATCAATGATCAGAACCCTGGGTAAGCATTCTAGTTCTTACGAAAATCTCAGTCCCTGCCAACTCTTACGATGCTTTGAGAGAAATTAGAGGTGCAATTGTCCAGAGCTACTGCACAGCTTGGCTGCCTGGACACAGGAGGAATCCAGGCTCCAGTCCCATCTTCAAGAAATCAATCAGTTATTTCTAATTAGTCCAGGTAGGAGACAGTGCTTCCAATGTGTTTCATCACCACTTATCACTAACTGATGTCTGCTTTGAATCCCATTTTTAAGTGTTAGCTTTTCCTTATACAGTGTATATTGGGTACCGGTGTCTATATCAACTTTGTGAACTCTGTTTCTGGAGAGAAATGTCCAACTGGTGCTATAGTAGTGTGCACCTTCATGCTCAGCTCCTCTTTTTAAAGATCAAAGCCTTTTAACCAAAGCAGAATTTATGCACTTTCTGGCTATCGAGAGGACAACTTTCAATGGGATATGCAAAGGAGGAGGGAGGGGGGGAACTCAGAATCTAAAATCAATGTAGTTAATCTTTTAAAATTGTAGTTTTTCTTTCAGGAAAGGAAATATAACTAGATTCATTATCCTAATTATAATGGGAAGAGAAGGACTGCTCCAAAGATATCTTGCAGCAGTTCAGAGTTACAATTTAGCTCACCGGACAGACACTGCAGTCACTGTGAAAGGCTACCTGTACACATAAGCTCTGCTGGAGGCAGTTGGGAGGAAATTGTGTGATCCAATTTTACATAAATGTATCACTCCCTAATCATGTGAGAGGCATACAGAAAAGAGTTGCTATGCTACTGCTCAAATCCACAGATTGAGGTCGTATCTATGGGAAGATATAGATGTGAGACAATGCCCTTAATTGTATGGAGATGAAGGGAATGGAATGAAAAGAAAATACAGGTTCAATTTCAGGAAAAATTTCCTTTGAGTGAAAGCATGAAAAAAATGTACCATTAAAAATAATTTATGGACTTTGCAACTGAACTAAGGAGAAATGTTCAGTACAGGAACCGGCCTTTTCTTTCCAGCATAACGAGACTTCAAACTTAAATGAGATTCCTGAGCACTGTCAGACCTAGAAAAAGAGAATAACTAACAGAAGAAGCATCCCTTCTTTGATAGACTAGTGCATTAGACAGAACAACTGGTGTTCCACTTCTGATTTGGATTTCATGCTCAGAATCCTAATGCAGTTACCCTTTCAATGCTTCTGTAAGGATAAGCAGGTATCATCATTTTCAGAGTGGGAAACTTGGTCACAGAAGATTCACCTAAGGTCATGGAAAAGGTGATGAAAGGGACAATTTTAGAAATCTAGTGCCTCACACCCCACAAAAATCCTTTTCTTTTTTTTAAAAAAAAAGTATTTGTGTGAGAATTTGGTAACCCTGGAATAAGCATATAGAAGTGTGACCATTGCCCTTTTATCTCTCAACAAAGAAGTGAGTTATCTACAAAACGTTTTGGAAATATTTCAGAGAAGGAATGTTTGTTATAGGAAGATGGTCTGTGTCCATTTCTTAATTGTCAGAATGAGAACTATACACTGTATAGTTTTGGAGGACTATCACAAGATAGAAGGCCCACTGGAAGATATCTAGATGTTATACCAGGAAAACATTGACAGCTGTCAATCTTTGATTGAGATCACTTATTAATTAATTAACAATGGCATTGGAAATTTTTTTAAGAAGTCGACTTTAATAACTTATTTAGCAATTGTTTTGCTCAGACAGCACATAAATAATAATTCACATGTACTAACAGTTCTGTCCAGGGATAGTGGAATATTTAAAAAAATCACAGGTTACAAAAAATAACTATTTTCTTACTTGAAGTTAGCAGCTATTTGCATATACAAATCTTTCCTCACCTGCAAAAACTTCTTGAATATATTTTTCATTTTATTAAAGTGTTCAATCATTTTACTGAGGTTTATTGAGGTTCAGAATTTTTCCTGTGTTTTAATGACATTCTGAAATACGAGAACTGATGAGAAATAAACCCCACAATATTCATTATCACTATGTAGTAAGTTATACTACCATAAACCAACATGCAACACAATTCAAGTTAAAGTCTATTTTTCTGCTTTCAAACAGTATTTGAACTATACATTGCCAACAGTCGGAGCTCATTCCTGTTCTCCCAAAAGTATCGCTCACAAATGTAAACAATAAAGTAGTTTTTGAAGAGTTTGCTCATCTGTTTCCATTTTTGATGTCTTTCTTTGCATTCGCCTACCTGAAAACAAGAGGCAAAAGAGAAAAGCCATGAAATCACATGCCTATGCCTATGTATTCAAACGTTCGCTTCAGGTCAGTCTCTAAACCCAGAGGAATGCAACAGGGACACGAGTCCTTGCAGAACTGTGACCTTCACCACTGCCCTTGACATTCACGGCCTTCTTCCTGCTGTTCAGCCGGCTGGTCAGAGAGAGATGAAGAAGTAAGTTCAAGAGCCAAGTGTGACCGAGTGCCTACAGCTTTTCATTAATACTAATTCTGAACATCCTTGCTGTTATTCACGGCCAATACAAAGTGTTTTAGCAGGTGGTTCTTTATTGCTCATACAAAACTACCAGAAAATAAGAAGCACCATTGAATCAGAAGATAAACAGAAATTGGGAATATTGTCTGTGCCAAATTAATCTTGCTGCTATTAAAGGTGATACTGGGTCTAATCTAAATGGATGAAACAAAGCTAAGCAGCCAAATTCTACTCTATTGCCATAGTTCCTAGTCCTCCATTAAATGTTTCACTCTGGTAATATATGAGAAGTAACCTGCACTTAAAGACTGTACATTGTATTATCCTTAACAGGAAAAAAGCTTCCTTTTAAGAACCTCAATAAAGCATAAGTATCAAAAGCAGTGATGCTTTATATGAGAGAAACTGATTCTGTTAGAAACTTCTACAGAAAGATAAAACTGATTCTATAAAGAAATGCACAAGTTCTAAAATTGCTCCAGACAGTACATTTTAATACAGTTCCCATAAGATAAACCAGTAGACCATCACTAAAACTATAACTATCTACAAATAACATTTTTTTTATTTCAGTAATTTTACACCATGCATCTGTCACAAAATATGAACTCTAGTCACATTGCTAGGCAATATTAGAAGTCTCAAAAACCACAGTGAACATTCCTTTGTCATAAATTAAAAATATGTAAATCTATGCATTGAAATTAGAATAAATATGTATGAATTTCTCTACAAATACATACAAAATTAGCATTCAATACCAGAAAAAAGGCAACAGTCCAGAAACAAGTTAACATCCTTCTGAAGCATGTTAACAACTAATTCCGACCTTACTAACATTTCTTACACCCTGCATTTAAATTAGCCATCTTGATCTAACACCGGTTTAAAGTTTTACCTAATAAGTATTTTTCTTTTTCAGAGTGTTTCGTACCATTTTTGAGATGAGAAATCTCATTGTGCAGTCTAAAAACTTCTTCTTTCAAATCCTCATTCTCTTTTGCAAGCATTTTTTTTTTTTCATGGTCATCAGCTTCAAAGACAACCTGAAAGATAGCAACGCCTTGAATTTATAAGTAAGGAATCAGGGATTTAAATATGCTGCACTGGTATAATATTATACAACACAGTATAATATAATTTCTGAATTCTATTACAGAGTCATAATATGAATAGAAAAAAAAGTCGAGCCTCTAAATAGGGCCCTGCTAGAAGAAAGGCTGCAGTACATTATATACAAAGACCATAACACATGGGGACATTTTATTGACAGGAATAATGCATATCATACTGTTTGTGTGCCCTCATCATTCAGGTCAATTTATTATGGAGGCTGTGTCCAGGAAGGCAGCTGGGGCCTATCCACCCACACTTCCCCCCGTGTTTCTGAAGCGCTGTCCGTAACTAGGCAGGCAGGAGAGACCGCGGACAGGCAACACCAGGGGGTTGCAAAGTGCATGGCGAAGGAGGGGGGCTTGTTGCCTTTGTGCCATTTCTCAGTGACAGTGCTGCCAGTGTCATGAGGAGCACATCACATGTCAAAGCGGTGAAGTTTTCAGGCTGGGAGCCGCATGGAGTCCATCAGGCCTCCTGATATCAACGCAGTTGGTTTTCTACTTGGTGTCGGAGCCACCCAGAGGCAATTCATATTCTGAACATTAACATGGCTTTGCATGCCTGTCACACATAGACCGTGCAGGGGTTTAATGCTATTGAAGCCTACGGTTTAAATCTCTATGCAAACAGTGATTACCTTGTAAGAAGGTTCCAGGATAACATGCAACAAAAGACTTTAAAGTTATAGTTTTAGTAAAGCAAACTCATTTACATTTTTATTATGCGTGTCCTTTGTTTAAATCTTGCCACGTCCATTATGGAAAAGACTTCTTATGCGACTGAAGCTTATTGGGACAGCTACTCTTTTTTTCTTGTTGGTTTCAAAGCTATTGAAAACATTTGAATATATTGTCTTATGGCTGTCTGGATTTTACTGCCACATATTTCTTTTAAAATTATAGAAAAGCTTTCAGAGCTGGCACAGATTTTTATAGTAATAATAGAATATTAACTAACTCTTGAAACCATTTAAAATATTAACACAAAAGAGAAGACTCAGACAGCAGTTGCTTTGCTTACTGAAGAAAATTGAGGATATTATTTGCTTCGCTTGGTATAAATATGAACTCTCTGTAAAAATTACTTCAAAAGATAATGCTAAAGGACTTGCAAAATAAAAGGCCAAGGTTTTCAAATAACATTTAAACGTAAAGTGTAATATATTTATGGGTAAAATTTAGTCCATAAATCTTGGGTTTTCCTCGGAAAAGAAATTTTTAATCTCAAATTTACCAGAACAAATTGCCAATGTATTACACGTAGTTTTGGACATAAAGTTTGCACAGATTTTATAAGAAACCATGGAAATAAAACACCAAGCACTTTGGAAAGCAATTCATATTAGTTTGTGTTTCCCTTTCCTTTACTGAAGAAATGGTAGCAGTTTACATAAAGGCTAATAACTATTAACAAACGCGTCCTTTGAATAACATATATTTTTATTAAATTCTAATTAAATACTACAACAGCACTTCATTTCAAACAGTCTTTATGCAGTAACAGATTTAAAATTAATCCTCTAAGATAATTATTAGGATGCATGCTTTTCTTGAAAGCTTTTACCAAGGAATGCCCGCAGAGGAACGCACTTCAGGGGAAACGGCAGCTAGGAAAACAGCATATTTAAGTAATTAGCTAACACTCTGTTCTGGCAGTGGTCACCTCTAAACCACTGCAAAACAAACTTCGAATTTCAAAAGACCTTTTAAGTAACAGTTTCAGCTCTTAATAGGCTTAAGTATTTGTTCCTTTCCTCTGGCTGTATTTGAGCATCAGCAGCTGATGCTCAAAGATCCTTTACATAAACAAAAAGATTTTCATTAATCCTGTGACTAAGATTTAAATGGCATCTCAAATATAAGTCTATTCACCATCTCTTCTGTTTTAAGGAAGGGCTACAAGCCCCACACAAGGGATTTTCCTCCCCAACGTGCACTTGGCACACGACTGGGATAACCTTTAGCTGTAGCGCCACCGCCTGCTGAAAGCAAGGGCTGCACCTCATTAACTATTCAGTCTCCTGCTGCAATGAGGACACTCATTAGCAAAATGAACAAAGGGACAATTTTCTGTAGCTACAGTCATCTGTTACACTTTGAGTGGCAGGTTTTGTAGCAATGTTCTCTCTACCATCTGCCCACAGCGGTAGCGTTTGGCTTGCTTAAACTAGGGAACTTTTAAGTCGGAAGAAAAAAGGGCTAGAGGTTGGAAGGCAATTATAACACGCCGCACACAGGAGGCTTTAATATTTCTCCCCTTTTCTCTTTTATGGCCTTCATTCTAACAGTTTTATTACCTTAAAAAATAAGCATATTTTAGCCTTAAAAAATTCTAATATGTATTTGCTAAGGTTATGCCTTGTGGACTCTTATAAGATTACTTTTCCAATAATACCAGGCAGATGTGCATACATAATTTTGGAATAAAACAAACTTAACCTATGGATTCAACAGCCTATACTTATATTATTCTAGCCAGTTAGCTAAAGGAAAAATAATATAGCTACTTATTTTGCAGTTGTGAAATATGCATTTCTGTTTGGTATTTCATATACACGAAAAAAAATCAATTGGCCTTTTGAAAAACAGCTATGATTTTTACACTCCTATTGCAAATATGTATGATGCAAATTATTTATGCTCTCCTACATCAGCAAAGAAGAAAGTATTTGAGCATATTCTAGTTAAAATTATAAACTGAAGTTGCTACTGTTATTGATTTATTGGAAATTTTCCTTGAAAACAAATACATTCTTGAAAATCTATTATCCAAATTATTATGTAACTTTAATTCCTAAGCTCTACTTTAGGTATTTAAAGGCCGCATTATGTGCACCAGAAGAGGGAGCAATTGTACAAGCTGTCATGAAAAACACTCACGGATATACCAGCTTTTAAGTTGTAAGCGAAATTATCATTTCAATATATATTTATATTTATTACTATTATCCATAATACGCTACTTTCCTATTTTTAAAGTTTAAATCTTTTGCAGTTTATATTTATATATTAAAAAAAAATGCAGTTTAGTTGAACATGAGAACTTCCACTATGGCCACTAGTTGAATAAATGCCTATACTTTTCAGTCAGTCACTCAGTTATTACACCTGTATCTTCAATCAGCTAATGCCTGTATTCTATAAGGGCTTCCAGTCTGGAAGATGAAGATGTCATCATCCCCTTGACAATATGCTCTCATTGGCAATCACTCTCATAGCGGCTTCATCTCATAGTCACTGTGTTGGATTTTGTCATCTACGGAGCTCTTTTAAATATACCAAAATGTAGACACCAGCCAGGAAGGGATTAATAAATTGCTACTGACCCAAATAGCTCCATTTACCTTGTCAAGGCATGTCAGAGCTGGGAAAAAAAGATTAAAGACAGCATAGCTTTGGAGGGAAGATTGTAGTTTCATTTCAAAGTCTTTGACAGAGGAAAATGGCAAATGTTTCTTGTTTTTGTTTTGTAGAAATGCAGAACTCTGGGATAAGATGCTGGTGATAACAAACTTTTGCTGTAAGGACCAGCTGAAGATTACACAGTACTGAAAAAGTCCCTGAAGTGCCGCCTAAGGATAAAGGGTTAAACAGACATTTTGACACTAATTGTTTATTCCAACCAGCCTTCTCTATTTTCCCCTTTTTTCATCCATTCACAAACATGTCTGGTACAAAGATCACTTAAAGAATTTTTGTAAACTCTTGTTGGAATACTTCTTGTCACCTGGAGAGAATCTGAAGACCATGTGTACAGCAACTCTTCAGAGAATGCTGTATAAATCCCAAACCCTAGGCAACACTCCCCAAGTCTTCTCCATAGTAAGGTACTCAGATTCTGTAATCAAGTCATCTCAAACTATTTAACAAACCGATTTAAGATGAGTTTTTAAACTGAGGGCACTTTCTCTAGCCCTTTAAAATGTTTTGACTATTTCTTGTTCACTTCCCTAACTACGCAGAGTAGGACTAGCACTGACAAGATTCCAGAGATCAAATGTTTCCTTAGGCTTATCTAATAATTGCAATATTATATCAAATCCTTTAAAAACTGTTGTAAACTATGAGTCTGTGCCTAGTTGCCAGTGTACTCCAACCTCCTCTCCCTCTTCTTTTTTGTAGGTAACGAATTCCTGAAGATAGGATATTCCCTGTTTTATAGGTAGGAGCTGTGTTCCTTGCTGTAAAGGTATGATTCATAATTTGTTTCAATGGACCCAGTTCATGGCAGTTTGCTACAACTGCCACGTGCTGTCATCACTTACTTAGCACTCTGCATTACCTGCAAGACTAATTAGCAGTCTTTTAATTTAATTCCAGGTCACCGATGAATAATGTCAAAACTTTATGATTTATCACAGAACTTTACTAAACAAACAAGAAAGACCTATACAATATTGATTACTCCTTTACAGGTATTTTTTTAAATCTTCCATTGTTGAACAAGAGCTTTGCCCAAAGAAAACATCTCTATCTCGTTCATAAATTATACAAAGTGTAGGACCCGGAGAGCATCCCATCTTATTGGAGTTAAAGGACAAATGGCAACTGTAGATGTTTACTGTACAGGCTCCACAGTCTATATAACTACTGCAACTTTGACTGAAGTTCTTGAGCTGAAGCAAAAACTTCACTGCCACACCTCTTGGTTTTGCCCTGTAGGCAAAGAGTCGCATCCATGTTTGTCTACCTCTACCTGAGGTCTGAAACAGGCTTTTAGGAGCTTTCCATCCCTTAGTGGAAATCACAAACTAAAATTGGACATCAGTAAAATCTATCCTCTTCCTTGACTATGACACTATGGCTTTTTGGTCACATAACACTTTTTTCTTAGATATTTCACCTTTTTTTTCATATAATTGTGTTCAGTTTTTAAGCCTCAGTCAGTTTCCCTCACCAATGTAAATAAAGATTTTGAAATATTGTACGTGCGCACAAACCAACTTGCACACGCAGATGTGTTCATGTACTTATGGTATAAGTTATGAACTTATCCCTCATCTCGGCTTCACCTTGAGTACTGTGTGCAGTCCTGGGCCCCACAATTTAAGAGGGATATGAAGGTCCTTGAATGTGTCCAGAGGAGGGCAACACAGCTGGTGAAGGGGTGGAAGGAATGTCCTGTGAGAAGTGGCTAAGGACTTTGGGCTTGTTTAGTCTGGACAAATAGAGGCTGAGGGGTGACCTCATTGCTCTCTACAGCTTCCTGAGGAGGGGAATTGGAAACGGAGGTTCAGGTCTCTTCACTCCAGCATCCAGCGGCAGGACACACGGGAATGGTTCAAAGCTGTGCCAGGGGAGGTTTTGATGGGACATCAGGAAACATTTCTTTACCCAAGTGCTGGTCAAACACTGGAACAGGCTTCCTAGAGAGGTGGTCAATGCCCCAAGCCTGTCAGTGTGTAAACGGCACTTGGACAATGCCCTTAATAATGTGCTTTAACTTTTGGTGACCTCTGAGGTGGTCAGACAGTTGGACTAGACGATTGTTGTAAGGTTTCGTCAACTGAAAATATTCTAGTCTATTCTAATGTAGTCTAGTAATCCAAAAGCAATGCAAGATCTTCCAAAGAAAAAGAAAACGGAGCCTGATCCTGCAATTCCCTGGTGAGAACATTGCTACTATATGCTTCATGGAATTCATATGCATTTTTTTATGATGGAATGATTATATGAGCTGGATTTGGGAAAGAGAACTTTTCACACACAAAATGAAGTTTGCATTATTCTAGATGGTCCATGCAGCAGTGACTTGACTGTGTGCAGACACTCACATTTTAGCTAGTCACACTTTGCTTGTTTAATAGTTGTGGAGACTTAGTTCAAAGTCAGAGAAGTCCAGAAGACATCACAATCTACCCTTAAGTAAGTATCTGAAACTGACCAAGTGAACTGTGTCCTAAAAACTACCTATTTCTCTGCCTTGACTATCAAGAAAGCAAGGTCAGCACAGCTGCATCACAAACATGTCTAAATTATTGATTAAGTGATAGAGACAAATGTCACTCCTAATTTTTCTCAGAAGTTACTGTTTCCCAAAAGAAGTGTTTCGCAACTGGAATTTAACAGATAACATAGTTTTTCTTCAAAGAGTCTATAGAGTTTACAGTGCTCTTTTAAACCAACCCTTCTCAAAATGTTAACATTATTGCTAGGAACATTCCACAATTCTCATTTAAAAAACTGTTTTACACTCGATTTTGGAGCAGAATTTCTTTCTTCAAGTGATGGTGCTACATATCATTACTCTGGACTGAAGAAGAACAAAAATAAAAACCTAAAATCTTTACTCTCTGTGAAGTAACAATAAATCTTGTAGTTTCTTTCTGTACAGAAACTACCCTTTCTTTCACTGCTCAAGAATAGCTTTTGCCTTTTAATCACCCACTTAAGCTATGCAACATTCTTGAAATGCATATCATCTTCTGTCACTTGCTCAGTGGTTTTAGCATTCTGACTTCCTCTCACACCTTTTTAAAATTCCTCAGTCTCAGAGTTCCCCATATCTTTTCTGTGGACTTTTGTCTTTTGCTTCACATTTGTCTGTCCTATTCTCTGAAACATCCACATGATTAATGCTGGTTTGGATTCATTCACAAGTGCACCTGTTCTCCTGCCCTTCACATGCCTAGGAGATCATTTATTCTGTTAAAACACATTCTTTTCTTCTTCCAGGATTCTTTATGATTTTCTACATACTGTATTATACAGTAGATTCTGCTAATGCACCTCTCACTATATACCTTCACCTGACTGTGCTATGTATAAACAACAGCAAAATAAATGTAACTACATATATTTACCCACTACTTTTCACAACTAACCGTGTAAGTAAAGTGCGGTGAGTGTCTGTCTTTTCTTTTTAACCCTGGATTTGCTTTGTCAAGAAATGCAAACTTGAATGCTGCATTTGAATATGGAGGAAGAAAGATAAAATTCAAGTTCCGTAATTTGTAATTTGGATTATTTTTACTGTTCCAACCACATTCCGAAATCTGTTAACAAGACAGTTTGTGGCACAGTCCCTAGAGGGCAGCAGAAAGCCACCTGGACTGCCCACTACTGGTCATCATTCTCTAGTCAGCAGCCCGAGTCTTCAATTGCCAAGTTTATCAAGCTATTTTCATTTTTTATTCAACCAAACCGCATTTTACGTGATTACTATGCTTCTGCCTTCTAGCAGACCCAGTCACAGACTGTGAATTAAAGCAAGTTCACCTTCATCTGCTGTGAATTAAAGCATGCTCACTCCTTAATTTGATATGACTACTTTTAACTATCCTCAACAACATGGAAAAGTAAGCATTGTGACTGCATATTTGGGTCTAATCCTACACTACTTGAGTATTTTTTGGCCAATTTTTTTTTTTTTACTAGTCAAGAAACTAAAAACTCCACAATTTTTGCTTTCTTCCATTGGTAACTACTAGCACATCTCATTCATGTTGTAGTAACCATACTGTAACTTACGTAAAACTCGACTTGAGTATGCCGAGTTGAAGAAGGGGGGGAAAAAATGCTTTTAAAAAAATGTATATTTCATGTTAATTCTTTTGCTTCTACTGAATATATTTTAAATGCTAAGTCTTCAACAAAAAATGCAAGTACACCCTTCTCCAGATTTTGAATACAGAGCTATTCTCTGTAGTTTATGACATTAATACTCAGACCAGCAGCCTCCTGTCACACTAATGATTAAAACCCACTTCAATATTTGCTCTGAGAACAGCCAGTGCATCACATAAGTGTTGTTGGGATCTTTGTTGAATTTGGACATCTTTCTGCAAGTCAGTTTGTAATAAATTACTAAGAACTTTGATGTACAATAGGACACAAGCAATTACAAAACCAAACCAATCTTTACCTATTTTTATTTGTAATTTAAGAAAATTAAATGCTACGCAAGCTCTTGAATTTGGAAAAAATACTAGGCTCATGTTTCTTTTCTATAACCTTTTTTTGCTTCATCGAGTCTTTAAATGTGGAACTTTTTTTTTAATGTTCATATCAGAAGCTCAAAATTGAAGCTTTAGGCATATTTCTCCCTTGTAATGAGTGCTCACTGGTTGCAACACGATTCTCTAAGAGTATTAATCCTGGCATGGACTGGGATTTACTGCCTAAAGATAACTGACTTACATATTTTCAAAGAAATACACAGGAAAAGAATTGTAAATAATCCATACACACACAAAGTGTGCTACATTTCCTGCTTATGAAAATGTCGTTACAAAGTATTGTACTATAAATAATCACAGTACAATTTCAGAAGTTTTCCTAGGTATGGTTGCTAACATGCCAAGTACAATGTAAACCATGTCCTTTTAATTGCAAGTTTGCAAGATGCTTTAGACAGTTGCTTTTAAATCTCTAGTAGCACTTTTCTTTACTTCCTTATTTTCGATAATTCTGTGGATTACTTTTCATGAAGTAAAATGTATCACTCTGCACAAAGAGGGCATTTGAATGAGAACTGGCATCTTGTGAAGATTAACATAAAAGTGAACAAGATTTCTTCTCTTTACCCACTTATGAAATAACTCCACTTCTGTCAATGTATCATTTATGTATTTACAAAGATTTGAAGCCCACTCTTCAATTTTTATTTTTTTTTTCATATTGTGCTTGACTGATGCTTTTGTAGACGAACAAATCTTGCTGGAGGGGGTGAATGAACTGAAAACCAAAATCTTAGTAATATTTATTTTTATATACGAAGTAAGCTATTCAAAAGAAAAGTACAGCTATTCCATTACTCTGTTCAAGCTGCTGCTGCTGACTAGATTAAGTGACCTAAACACAAGCATCTAAAGCATTTCCATGCCCTATGGTATCCTCTTTAGTCTACAACAGTCACTCGGGTATCATTGTCTACACCTGTCATAGCTTCACATCCATGCTTTGCACATCTTAGGCTCTCGGCAGCAGTTTCAGTCTGAAGAGTAAAACACCTAAATTTAGGTGCCTATGTAAGAACTAGGTAAGTTTCTGTTACAGGCAATGAAGTCAATGGAACTTGACTCAGTTGCTCATGTGCACATGGTCTAATGTCAGAAGAAATGAGATATGAAAAACATCTTATACAGCGCTGGCAGACAAGATAGAGAAGCTAAAGGAAACCCGTCCCTTTCTGAAAACAGAGACAGAGGTCAAGTAGTGCATATTTACACATCTCCACTGACTACAAAGACACATCCACGCTGACTACATGGGACGTTCATTTGCCCTGCTCAGGTATAGATGCTTCCATAAGACACCTGAATGCAGGTTTCTTAATCTGTGAGCTGATCCTCACACCAAATAACAAATTTGACTGTTACGGAAATTATTGGGAAGACATCTATAAAGAAAATACGAGATACTGACCATAATGTTCTCTAATGAAATAAAAAAGTAATTATATGAAGAAAACTGTAATTTCTTCAGCAGAACAAAATAAATATTATAAAAATGTGCCAAAAGGAATATATATTGCTGTGTCGGAGGTACCACTGACATCTTTGCAATGTTTGTTGTAAGCACTAGTCCAATGTACCAGTCCCTTGGATGATCAAAATCTGAAACCAACATTAAGAAAACTGTGACTCATGAAAGGGAACATCTGAATACATAATATTAAGACATATTTCAGTAGTCACAGGCAAGGAAAGCACAATGACAACACAACTTCAATATAAAGATATTTTGCATCCCGATGTCAGAACATTCTCTCAAACTAAAAACAGCGCCACTCCCCAACCTTCAGTAGTGCAGAGACAGGCAGAGAATATTTACACAGGAAAGATATGAAGCTTTCTCAAAAAATAATTATTTTAGGAACATTCAAGTATCTACCAGATGGTAGCTAGCCAGATTCTGCATAGGAGACTCTCACATATATGTCAATACAGATATCAAAAGGTAAGCCCCGAAAGTGGTCATAATTTGTTTATAAATTCAATTCAATACTCTGCAAAGTATTTTATGTTAAAAATAATAACACCATATTAATTTTAGCAAGAAGTGACAGAGGAAGTGTTCCAGGAAAAGCATTCTGCTTACCATTGGCGCATGAGCAAAATACTCTGAAGTCTTTCAGGGATATGAGATAGAATGAGATAATGTTTCTAAAAATAGTAGCAAAAGAGTTTAATTTAGTTCTTATGTATACATACAAAATCCTAAAAAGAAAAGTGAGGTTTTTTTCTAGGAAATCAATCTTTTGAAGCACATAATTATTCTATACCCTGAAGCATCTTCTTTTGTAATTTCTTACACGGTGAAGGGACAGACAGAAACACCTAATTTTGAAGGAATGGATCTCCCTCTGCAGGTCTCTAGAGGCACAGTCTTCCATCACAAACTGCTAAGGCACTTATCTTAAGGAGACTGGATTATGCCTTCTTATGGACTGCATCCTCCCTCCCAAGTATAAAGCACTAAACTTCAGCAGACAGAGTTTAAGATACACATATAATTGTGCAAGAGCAGATAATATGATCTGGATCTTCTTTCTTATTTGTTTTTGTATATGATTTGTGCAAAGCAGAAGCACTGCACTATTTTATTTAATGTCTTTAATCAGATACGTGAGGTCTCCTTAGCCATACTTGTAACAGGTATCAATGGACCTGACAGGCCCACATTTATTTCCAGACACTTAGCCATTATTAGGCAGAATTAAGCCTTCCTAACTTACACTTACATTTACCTCTTTAGTATATTAAGCAATGTTAATCTCTTCATAATTTTCTCTGATTCAGGCAGACAAGTATCCCAGTCTCTAGTGCATCTATCGTATATTATCCTATTTTGAAAACAGAAATTTACATAATTTAACTGAAATAGGCATATGAAGACAGAAGCAAAACCAGATTCATTAAGACAACACAAAACGGAGACGGTAGTCACAAAAGTACAAGTTCTATAGCATGAGGAAGACGCTGTTATGATACTTTCCTAATTTACCTTGATTAAACTTGCATAGCAATAGCTAGCTCCTTTAATTCTAGTATTCCTTTGACATCTGTAGTAGCCTGTCTTTAAGTCATCTGAAATGCAAGGCCTGCAAAGCCAGACAGGATTTAACTTATCTGACTTGTGTAGACCGGGGAATTCAAAAGAGTGTAATATACACATCAACAGTTTGTTTCTATGCTTGTTTCATGAAGATAAGTGTTTTTAATCAAATAACAAATAACAAATAACAAAATTAAACAACACCAATATTATGCCAAAGAACATAAATGAAAACACTGGAGAAGAGAATATATTTGTCAGTAAATAGATTATTTTCAGTGTTCTGTAGAGAAATAGATCAGTCCAGAAGTTCTAGACTGTAGATTACGTTAGGGGCTGGATTTTCTGCCTCAGTGATAAACTCAATTATTTTTATACTATTAACATAGTCTAAAAGAACCAAGATTATCTTTTTTTTTAATTAAAAAAGAGTATTGGATTGTTAAAAACATAAGAATTTGAAACTGTCAAACTTCTGTTAGAAATTATCCATAATGTCAAAAAATTCTTGGCCAGGACTACCTAATTTACAGTTATCACAACTGGGCAAATTGCTTTAAAATGCCAATAGCATGCAACCAGAGATGTCCTGAATATCTCTTTATTTTATGAGCACTAAGACATATTCCAAGTCCTATCAGTGTTAAGGATCACAGAGCTGTATTACCATGTCCAGACAATCCTGTGGCGCAGGAGGGCAGATGTGCAGGTTCCCTCTGGAGCAGCTGTGACCCAGCTGTGAGGTTACACTGCAGGACGCACTGCGCAGCCAAAGCCACAGTTACTGTGGGCTATGTCAACTTTCATTTAGTGCACCAATGGATTACTTTCAATGGAAAGTACAAGATTTTTCCAAACTGTAAGAGAGAAGAGTACACGACACAGCCTTATCCCCGCCAGCCCCTGGAATAGCAGCAAAACACAGGGAACGCTGTTGAACAGGTAAGACAGGTATTTAAGTGAAAGCTCTGGGTATGATTGCTCCAGGGGTATCACCAAGATCAAAATTTAATCACAGAATCATAGATTGGTTTGGGTTGGAAGGGACCTCAAAGATCACCTAGTTCCCCCCCTGCCATGGTCAGGGACATCTCCCACTAGATCAGGCTGCACAAGGCCCTGTCCAACCTGGCCTTGAACACCTCCAGGGATGGGGCATCCACAATCTCCCTGGGCAGCCTGTGCCAGTACCTCACCACCCTCATCGTGAAGAAATTCCTCCTTATGTCTAGACTAAATCTGCCCCTCTCCAGTTTATACCCATTGCCCCCAGTCCTATCACTACAAGGCTTCACAAACAGCCCCTCCCCAGCTTTCTTGTAGCCCCTTCAGGCACTGGAAGGTCGCTATAAGGTCTCCCCAGAGCCTCCTCTTCTCCAGAATGAACAACTCCAACTCTCTCAGCCTGTCTTCATAGGGCAGGTGCTCCAGCCCTCTGATCATCTTTGTAGCCTTCCTCTGGACGCATTCCAACTGAAGTCCACCAGAGAGTATAGGCTAGCTGGAAAAAAAATAAAGTTATTAATCTGTGTTTGAATATACTATTTGATCTCCTTGACATCAATAATTATTAGCATTTACACTAAAAATCACCTCATCTTTACTTGAACTCAAGTTTACCCCTAGAGAGATGGCAAACACTTAACATCAAACATTCCAGAAATACCACATAACTTATATATACCAATACAGAACCAAATGACTTAGCTAACAGAAACCATAAGGATTTTTAAAGAGGATAATTGCTTCTAATGGAGTTGAATTTTGCTAGGATTAGCACCTGTATCTATATCAACATAATACATAATTTTTATGGAAGAGAAGTGGTTTCCTTTGTCCTAAAGAATAAATCACCATTTGCAGTATTTGGTGTGATTAACATAATTTACCATTTAAACTTCTGTGAATCCACAAGGTGATACGGATTCATGCAGTTTATAGAAAAAAATAAGCCTTCATTCAAGAGTGAAATATTTTTATGAATTTCACCTTTTCTGCGGGCTCCAGGCGCTATTTCATTTTATATAGAGAGTGATACAAACTACCAAGATAAAATTAAATGCTAGATTTGTTCTCTTCCTTGAGCTCGAGCTGTAAAAGCAATGAAGCATTAATCTCTTTATATTAGTGAAATGTAAGAAATTTAAGAAATTAAATATACTGCAGGAGATGTCATCAATACATTCACAAATGTTGTTTAAATGAATATAGAAAGGCAGATTTCATTATTAAGTCACATGTGCTGAGTAATAGTTTAAACTGATCCTTGTAACTCAAGTATTCTTCTTAAACATTCTTTCAGTTTAGGAAAATGATAAGGGCAATTGTGTGAAAAGCAGAAGTTCTTGGCTTATAACTAGCATTTGTAAAACCTGTGTTACTTTTAGGTCACCTTCCAGCAATAGTAACACATAGAAAAGTGCATTTTGGTTTGGGGAAAAAAGTGTAATTCGACATTGTAAACAGAGAAAAAAAAATATTAGGATGGGCTGTAGCTTGATGTGGCAAAACCAGTCAAAAATTACATCAATATTTTTATGAATAGGAATCACATTAAGATTAGTAATTACATTAAGATTAAGGTTAAGAAAACTGGTCTTCTTGATCCCATGTATTGCTTGGATACATATCAAAGGAACAAGTTGTATCCACTAGAGGATCAAGGGCACTGACCAGGGGATTCACATTTATTTATGAACATTGAAAAACACAGAAAATTCCACTTTGCTTATGACACATTTCATCCTGTGTTGTTTGTTTTCTTATTTTTTATTACAGTCTGCTCCTATGATTCTAACTACTATCTTTATGTTAAGCAGCTCAGCGCTTCACACCCTAATTACCTACTGCAGTCATTATGACCTTGTTTATTTAGAAATGCCTTTGCTGTCTAGCCTGGGCAAGGACAGCTAATGAGTCTTTTAAGATGATAACAAAATCATATTTGTTTATAGTCTTCATTCATAAGTTTCCCTGAAATGGATTTTATAGGATTTTAACTCAGGAGCTGCTGAAAATTGATTTGGAATGGTACTGGTGCCAAATCTTAAAGAATAGTATTTATGGCATAATAAAATACTGGTTTGGAAAATAAGTTAGTTGTAATCTTTGAAAACTAGGTCCTATTTGCCTCTCATTTGTGTCCCACTTCTCTAGGAGAGTTGCTGTTTCACTTGCCAGGGCTTCTCCTTTCTGTTCAGGGAACACTGTGGCGCCACAAGTGAGAGGGTGGGCTTCTGCATCAGTACTGCTCCATCTCACCACGGCTGCTCACTCAGTTTAGATGAACCTGACTTCTAAGGAAATGCTGTTAACAGCTGCACATAACTTCTTTTTAAAATAACATCATAGAATCATTAAGGTTGGAAAAGACCTCTAAGATCATCCAGTCCAAATGTCAGATACCCCTTATTGCTTAAATAAACCACAGTACTTTTGGTCCATTATGTTAGAAAAGAACAAAAAAGCTTCTATGGCTGTTCCTGATGCGTCTCATCTACTGGTTACTGAGGTAAAGGACAATACAAAAATATTTCTATAAATATATCAACAGCAAAAGGAGGGCTAAGGAGAATCTCCATCCTTTAGTGGATGTTGGGAGGAAGTGTAGTGACAAAGGACGAGGAAAAGACTGAGGTACTTAATGCCTTCTTCACCTCAGTCTTTAATAGTAAGATCAGTTGTCCTCTGGGTACTCAGCTTCTGAGCTGGAAGACAAGGATGGGGAGCAAAATGGAGCCCCCATAATCCAGGAGGAAATGGATAGTGACATGTTACTTCA
Source organism: Cuculus canorus (assembly GCF_017976375.1). Classification (NCBI taxonomy): domain Eukaryota; kingdom Metazoa; phylum Chordata; class Aves; order Cuculiformes; family Cuculidae; genus Cuculus; species Cuculus canorus. Next base: position 141,719,585 of record NC_071402.1, read on the forward strand.
CCTAGACGTAGACAACTCTATGAGTCCAAATGGGATACACCTGAAAGTACTGAAGAAACTTGTGCAAGTGCTCATCAAGTCACTTCCCATCATTCATCAGCACTCCTGGCTAACTGGGGCTTTTCACTTGACCGGAGATTAGCAAATGTGATGACCATCTACAAGAAAGGCCGGAAGGAGGATCTGGAGAACCACAGGCCTGTCAACCTGACCTCGGTGCCAGGGAAGCTTAGGGAGCAGATCATCTTGAGTGCCATCACACCGCACATACAGGATAATCAGATGATCAGGTCCAGTCACTATGGGTTTAGGAAAGGCAGGTCCTGCTTTACTAACCTGATCTCCTTCTATGACAAGGTGACCTGCTTAGTGAGTGACGGAAAACCCATGGATGCTGTTTACCTGGACTTTAATAAAGCCTTTGACACCATTTCTCATAGCATTCTCCTAGAAAAAATGGCTGCTTATGGCTTGGACAGGCACACTCTTTGCTGGATGAAAAACTGGCTTGATAGCCAGGCCAGTTGTGGTGAATGGAGTTAAATCCAGTTGGCATCCAGTCACAAGTGGTATTCGCCAGGGCTGTGTTGGGGGCCAGTCGTGTTTAATACTTTTATCAATGATCGAGTGCTCCCTAAGTAAGTTTGCAGATGACACCAAATTGTGAGGAAGTGTTGATCTGCTTGAGGGTAGAAAGGCTTTACAGAGGGATCTGGAAAGGCTGGATTGATGGGTTGAGGCCAACAGTGTGGGGTTCAACAGGGCTACGTGTCGGGTGCTGCAACAATCCCATGCAATGCTACAGGCTTGGGGACAAATGGCTGGAAAGCTGCCTGGCAGAAAAGGGCCTGAGTGTATTGATTGACAGCCAGCTGAATAGGAGCCGGCAGTGTGCACATGTGGCCAAGAAGGCCAATAGGAATTCTGGCTTGTATCAGAAATAGCGTGGCCAGCAGGACCCAGGAAGTGATAGTCCCTTTCTACTGAGCACTGGTGAGGCTGCACCTCAAATCCTATGTTCAGTTTTGACCCCCTTGCTACAAGAAAGACATTGAGGTGCTGGAGAATGTCCAGAGAAAGGTAATAAAGCTGGTGAAGGGTCTGGAGAACAAATGTTATAAGGAGCCACTGAGGGACCTGGGGTTGTTTAGTGTGGGGAAAAGGAGGCTGAGGGGAGACCTTATTGCTTCCTGAAGCTACCTAAAAGAAGGTTGTAGTGAGGTGGATGTTGGCCTCTTCACTCAAGTAACAAGCAACAGGAAGAGAGGAAATGGCTGCAAGTTGTATCAGGGGAGATTTAGACTGGATATTAGGATATATTACTTCACCAAAAGAGTTGTCAAGCACTGTAACAGACTGCCCAGGAAAGTCGTTGGAGGTATTTAAAAGAGGTGCAGATGTGGTGCTTAGGGACATGGTTTAGTGGTGGACTTGGCAATGTTAGGTTTACAGTTGGACTTAATGATCGTAAAGGTCTTTTCCAACCTAAACAATTCCATGATTATGTCTCTTTGGCCTGGAAACATTCAGTTTCAGTGACAGGATGGAAATGGCAAAGCCCAATAAAGCTCCTCTCCCCTTCTAGCTACCTCAGGGTTTTGCTTCAGAGTCTAATTGTGATCATTTTAAACATTCAGTCTCCTTTTATTGAAGTCACCAAGAGTTAATGTTGGCTCATTAATTTCTGAATGAGTCTCCAAGGTAACCAGGTTCATGTGCTAACAGTTCTTGATATTTTTTCTTCAAATTCCTGTATTAAAGAGAAACAAATAACTTTCAAAGCTAGAACGGGTCACAATACAAATATGACAATTAAAACCATATGCATTTCCTATTTTTACTCATTATCTGAGGCATGCTTGTTGACCTAAGAGAAATACAATAAGTATTTTATTCTCACTGGCTTTGTTGGAAAAAAGTGAACAGATCTTCAGGCACATAGATCCTTCTGAAAGTCTAATAAAGCAGCAGCAAGCTTCATAAGAGAAAGAGTTGCTCTTTGTTTAAACTATTTACACTAATTCCTTGGGCAATCTAGAAGAAAAAGCAAAGCAGCGTTTTTTAGAAGAAAGCTATATTTGCAGGGGAAGAGAATGACTGATCGTAAACCCCCAGCAAACAGAGATAAATGGAAGAAAGAAGTGGGACAAGATTTGACTGGACATTAAGATTAAAGAGTTTACCATTAAACCATAATGGTCCTCACACTATCAGGCCATCCTGATTTCACCATGCTGCTGCTAGTATTTTTATTACCAGCATACTTTCATAAAATGATTTGCTATTATGTCATATCTGAAAGCCAATGCTGTGAGTCAGGACTAAATTTATGTATTGCTGGTTTGTATCCATTTCTTTTTGGCCAACACCATCCTTAAGCTTAACAAGCTCTTCTTACTCTCTAGTATTTAATCTGTAATGTATTTATAGAGATCCCTTCTCAACCTTTGTTAGATAAAGCAAGCCAAGAACGGTAGGCTCCTCTTCTTAGACAGTTACTAGTGCCCTGATCATTTTAATTCCCCTTTGTAGAAAATTCAACATCCTTAGCCAATGTTCACCAGAAATGCATGCACTATTCCAGATGAAGTGTCACAAGCCTTTTCTACAAGAAACACTTATTTATTTTGGATCTGTTCTCACCTGCTGTGTTCTAGGATCCTGTTTATCTTTTTGAAAACTACATCACATCAGAAGCTGCAGTGAATCTGCAGCTGGATAGCATGTATGGGTGTTTCTTCTCTCCTGATGGTTTCCCACATATGAGATTCTGCTAACAGCCAAAATACTGACTAGGCGGATAGTCTTTCTGTTAGATTTCATCAAGTTACAGACACAATTCCATCTCCAAGTCCTCAAAAGTTTCCCATATGATGCTTCAAAAATCTTTATTGTAAAAATGCTGCTGAGCTCTGAGTCATTAGTGAAAATCAGGAGCACACTAAGTGCCAGGGTAATTAATGAAAATATTAAAGTCAGTCCCAAGTTGAATCTTCGAAGAATTCCACTGGGAAGTTTCTTTCAGGGTAACAACTGCTTTAACTGATGTTTGGTTGTCTCTAGCCTAGCTAGGGCCATCGTCATCTTTTATTTCTTGTTCTAATCCCTACCTTCATTGTCCCAATTTTGACTGTGATAGAATTAATTGTGTTAGTAGCTGGTATAGTGCTATGTTTTGGATTTAGTATGAGAATAATGTTGATAACACACTGATGTTTTTAGATGTTGCTAAGTAGTGCTTATACCAAGTCAAGTGCCTTTTGGCTTCCCATGCTCTGCTAGTGAGCAGGTGCACAAGAAGCTGGGAGGGAGCAGCTCCAGGACAGCTGAACCAAACTGGTCAAAGGGATATTCCATACCATATGATGTCATGTTCAGTCTAGAAACTCAGAAAGCTGTCTGGGCAATTGCAATTGCTGCTCAGGGATTGGTTGGTGAGAAATTGTGCATCACATGTTTTGTATATTATTTTATTGTCATTATTATCATTCTGTCTTCCTTTGCTGTCCTATTAAATTGTCTTTATCTCTACCCATGAGTTTTACTTTTTCCCTACTATCCATCCCACCCCACTGCGGGGCTGCGCATGTGAGTTAGTGGCTGCATGGTGCTTAGTTGCCAGCTGGGGTTAAACCACGACAGATGGACATGCACAAAAATCCCCGTTCAGTTGAAAGGCCCAGGTCTGATACAGTAAGCTGATTATATTTGGGATTCTTGCTAATTGATTAATGCTTAATTTTCATAAGATTGTCCTTGCATACAAATCATAATTTGAAGAACACTTACATTTTTGTGTATGGCTAATGTAGCTTATATTTTAAATACGCTGAAATAACTACAGAAACTCTTAAATTATAACTCTGAAAATGCCAAACCAGGAGAATTATTCCATACTGAACGTTTACGTATGGAAAAGCTAAGTTAGGAAAGGTTTAATTAGTTACACATATGCATAGGACATCAGTCAGGAAGAACTGATGTCATCCCTTCTCTCTAATGGCTCTACCTGCATTATTTTTTCTCATTAGACAGTGGAGTTAAATACCTGTGTTCTGATCTTGCCATAACAGTTAGCTCTGCAGAACGCAGATGGAAACAAAGCAGGTTTTAAATTGTGATGAGGTAAGTTCTCTTCTCTGCGTTTCATCAAGGCTAGGACACGACTTGCTGAGCTGGTTATGTAGCACATAACCACAGCCCTTTCCCACAGGAAGGACTCAGCAGTGGAATAACAAAGCTGGTTAATGTAATTATGTGCTATTCTGTGACTTCCAAAACACAAACGATGAAATGTGGTTTTCTGCTACACTCACCTTTCTGTGTGAAGGAATGATTTCCCCCTTTGCTGCTTACTGATGGGAGAATGGTGAGGAAAGATATGTGTTGCAAGGTTGTGGAAGGTTAAGGGGATGACTCCTCCCATTGAACCAGTCTCACTGTCCAAAGCCTTTCCGTTACAAGGTCACACATGGAAGTGCTGGCTACTTACTGCCTCACCAGAGTATTTTTTTACTTCAAGAATAGGCAGTATCACACCGACTTTTCTACCATAGTTCTTACAGGTTTTGTCAAGATTAATCTACTAAATATTTCCTGTAATTGTGAGTGGCAATTTCCCGCTTCTGGTATTCCTGTATTGCCCATTTCCCCTATCTCCTTCCCAGTCTATTCTCATCAGAACTCTATCCTGCTCCTGGTATGAGCTAAAATAACTACTTCCCTCAACTTAAATTAGTTATTAAGCAACATGAAAGGGAGGGAAGGCGATCATTTCATTTCCTATAACTGTTAATAAAGTATAGACATTACAATCACTTTTATGTCTTGTAACATTTATTAAACTAGAGAAAACAACCATTTCTAAACGCCATACATGTTATAAAGCTTGTTTACATCACATTATTACCACTAATATTTTTTCAGAAGAAACAGCATTGTAGATTCCTTTTTTTGCTGCTAGCATCTTAAGGCTCTATGCACAATGACCACCACAAATGCTGTCTACTCTTTTGAGTAGAAATAAGACACTTGACCTGCGTCATCGTTCACATTTAGAAGCTCACTTATCAAGCGAGATACCACCCGAGACCTTCAGATACTAGCAAAACTCTATATTTATCACTAACAGCCCTTTTTCCAGGAACTCTTGCCACATGACATCATAGTATAGGTTACATCTCTAAAGACTAGTGCACCCATACAGTGAATAAGATTTTAACATGACAGTATAGCAGAAGCTGAGCAAGAAATAGTGAAGCAAAGCTCTCTGAGACACATCCCCTGTTTTATGGAGTGTATTTGCACCCTAGAAGTAAGTGTGGATACACTTTCTCTCCTTTTTATGTTAGTGAAACATTTAGGATTAAACAAAGCAGGTAGTATAGTTAATACCAATACCAATACCAATACCTAAGCCATCACTTCAAGCAGCATCAGTAGAAGAAAATACAAACTGGGAGTGGGAAAGAGTAGAATGGGCTCAGGACATCTGTGCAGGTTCATTAACTATACCCTGAATAAGTTACCTGTAACCTGGCAAGGTTTATGAAAGGAATGATACGATATGATATGATATGATATGATATGATATGATATGATCACCTGCAGCCAATGGAGGATAAAACAAATCATTCAGGAAGCTCCTTCTAGTTCCAGCTTATATGTATTTCCTCTCTGTACTGGAAGATCCTTTATATATATTTCTGTTTTCTGTTAATTTTTACATTTTGTTGCTGATATACTACTTCAAGTTATTAATAAAACTTAAACATTTCACTTTCCAATTACGTACAAAGATCTATTATTTAATTAAATAATTCAGACAGAAATATCTTTGGCTGAAGGGCTGTTATGCTAGCATAAAAAAAAGCAGCGGAAATGCTTGCTCAGTGTCATTCAATACATCATCTATGCTAACTTTTCCCTTTTTTACAAACAAATGTTCCTGGTGATGTAATTAATTTGTTCATTCCATGTCAATCATGTATCTACTACACATTAAAGTTAAAAGTGGTTCCACTCTCAGGCATCTACTTTTACGTCAGTGAATACCACTGTTGCTCCACAGCTGTTTTGTGATCATGGTTTGCCCTCTAAATGATCCAAACAATTCCTGGAATGTGCACCGTAACCAGTGATAACAGTCATGTCAGAAGAAACTTTAACTACAGGAGATGCTTGTGTTTTACTACTACAGAGATGGTTTTGAGATCTATTCCATACTAGCAAAGGACTGTACTTTCCCTTATAATTAGCGAATCGGAAGCCCAGGATCATTAATCTATGGAGGGCGGTGGAAGGCAATCTCTATACTGTGTTCTCGTTGCTTTCCAAGCCCCTCTAGTGCCTATGAGGCCACGACATGCAGACAAAAGTGCCAGAAGTGGCAAATGCAAGAATATTCTGGGGGCAAACAATTCACGTGTCTTGTTTTATCCAGGCACACTAAAGCAAAGTGCAGTTTTGCCCCTGGAATCATCATCAGTTCTATATGGAGCTCAGAAAAACGGCGAATAACCCATCTTCTGGCAGCAAAAGGAAGTAAAGTAAAGGCACAACTGTGGCTCTGACTTTTACAGATACTCTTGCACTGAAGACATTCAATTTCTTCCTTGAGATTTCTTTTTCATAAGAACTGTATTCATAGCATTTGAACACTCCTCTCTGGAGCAAACCATGGCTTAGAATGTTATGTTAAAACCAGACGTTAGACATCTAAGAAATGACCTTTTAGGTAAGCGCTTATTTCTGGTAACTGCTAGTATGAAAGCTGGTAACTAGCCATGAAATGCTTGTGCTGCAGCGGTTCACTGGGATATTTGCCACTGATCATCCAGAGAGACTGGATTCCACCCAGGCCAACTACGTGTGACTAACTGGGTGCTCAGTTAAGGAAAATGATGGTTACATTACATCATCAGTATTTAATAACACAGGTAAAACATACCAAGGTGAGCTTCTCTTTCCATTTACTTCATATGGGCGGTAATAAATATGTTAAAAGTAGTACATCATTAACACTAAGACAGCTGTATAAATATTTGTTGCATCTCTCAGTTACCTAGCAACAAATTTTGATTGTATTTTAAACTTATTAGCAAGCTTACAGTGTGCATTTTACCTGAAAATACAGGAAAGACATTATATTTATTTGTAAATGAAAAGCAAATAGAAGAACATTCTATCTACTACCATTACCAAAAACTGCTTGCATATTTAGCAAGTATTTCAGGATACTCCTTGGATTTTTGCTCAGAGATAAACAATTTTTTTGTCCGGAATATGTTATAGCAAAGCATCAGAATACTAACACAATGGTAACTTGGGCATACATAATAAATTTGCTTCCTTCCTCAAACGAAGCACTGCAAGTGCTGTCCCTCATTGTAACTAACAATCAGAATTAAACAGCTGCCCATCTGTTAATATACCACTGTTTCAGATAAGCCATGATTTTGGAGAGGCAGAACAGTCGTTAGCCAGAGTTTCTCTAATATTGCAGAAGAAATAAAATTCAGTACTGAGTATTCAAACTGCAGCAGTCACTTATGACAGAAGTGCTCTTGTTCTGCTGAAAGCATTAACTATTTTCCAACAGAAAGATGTCTCTCTCTCTTTACCAGACTAAGACTTTCAACCCACCATACTGTATCCTGCTTTGGCATTTACTGGCAGACAGAGCAATTCACTAAGCAAAACCACACAGATACCTTTTTAAACTAAAGTAGGCAGAAGGGCTAGTGAGCACGAAATAATGTACATCCTTATTGTAATAACAATAAATGAATCCACAGTGAAGCTACCTGCACATTTACAACACCCCTAGGAGGGGACAAGAGGTAGTGACTTTACATTGAATCACCTGTGAACATACTAGAACACATTTTTAAGAAGAAATGCACCTTGTCAAGTTCTGACCAAGAAGTGAAACCAACCAGGACTTTTTCCTTTTCTCCAAGCCTTCATTTCAGGAGGGAAGATTTCAGTTTCATAGAATCACAGAATAGTTTGTCATCTAGTCCAACCCCACTGCAGTGAACAGGGACATCTCCCACTAGATTACAGGTTGCTCAGAGCCACATCCAACCTGACCTTGAATGTTTCCAGGAATGGGCCATCTACCACCTCTCTGGGCAACCCGTGCCAGTGTTTCAACACCCTCAGCGAAAAATAATTCTTCCTAATATCTAGTCTAAACTTCTCTTTTAGTTTAAAACTATTACCCCATGTCCTATTGCTACAGGCCCTGCTAGCTAAAAAGTTTTTCCCCATCTTTCTTATAAGCTCCCTTTGAGTATTGAAAGGCCGCAGTAAGGTCTCCTTGGAGTCTTCTCCAAGCTGAACAACCCCAACTCTTTCGGCCTCTCTTCACATGGAAGGTGTTCCAGCCCTTTGATAATTTTGGTGGCCCTCCTATGGACCTGCTCCAACAGGTACATATCTTTCCTGTGTTGAGGGCTCCAGAACTGGACACAGTACTCCAGGTGGGGTCTCATCAAAGCAGAGATGAAGGGCAGAATCACCTCCCTCGACCTGCTGGCCACGCTTCTTTTGATGAAGTCCAGGATATGGTTGGCCTTCCGGGCTGCAAGCTCACATTGCTGGCTCATGTCCAGCTTCTCATCCACCAGGACCACCAAGTCCTTCTCCACAGGGCTGCTGTCAATCTCTTCATCTCCTAGCCTGTATCGATACAGAGGATTGCCCTGACCAAGGTGCAGGACCTTGTACCCTGTCTTATTGAACCTCATCAAGTTTTCACAAGCCCATTTCTCCAGCTTGTCAAAGTTTCTCTAATTTACCAATACTTAATCAATATATATATATATTCCTCTCTAAGCAATGATTAGTCCTGGAATAAAGACTCACTGACTGATCTCACAAGCTATATTTAAAACAGAGTTCTGAACATTCTGAAATATAAGAGTCAGTCTGTAATTTCAGAGCAGTTGTACTATCTTATCACCCTATAACAGGCTGCCAGAAATGCTTCTGGCTAATGCCCATCACCATTTGTTCTAAAGAGATCAACTTTCTGGCTGTAGCAGGTAAGTCAGGACATTTGGGCTTTGATTCACATCTGATACACGTCTTACATTTCAACTTTGAGGCAATAATTTTGGATATATATTGACTCTGTAGATATTTGTTAAGAGGTTTATTAGCAGGTTCCTAATAACACATGGAATTAGCTGCTGTATTTCGTCCAGAATAAAAATGCAAGGTGGATGTGAAAACCATTCCCATAAATACCCAGTTCTTAGCATGAAGGATTTCAGCATTTTTCCTTCAACATGCAAGTTAGCCAAGGGGATCAGAACATGTTTTCTGTGTAAAGAGAATGAAATTCTGTATTGTGTTGCTTGTAGCCCTGGAATCGGCTGCAGGTATTGAAGATAAGAAACAGATTCCTGGAAATAGATCCAAAAAGATGATCCAGGCAGTATTTCGCAAGTGATCCTCTTAGTTAAATCTTTTCAATAAGCATGAATGGAATGAGGAAAGGAAATCTTTCAGAATATCCAAACAGGGTTGGTTTGTTTGTTTGTTTTTTTTCCCAAGTTCTGCAATCTGCTTGGATTACTGAGGCGTTTCTGAAAATATTTGAGACTGTGGGATCCAATTCAGAGAACATTTCAAACATCACCTTGAAATGACATGGATCAATTCTTTTTTTTTTTGTTAGGAATAAATGTCCACGTTAACATTTGATCATAGTGTAAACTGGTGTTTCTTGGGTCAGCACACCTGTCAGAATGTAATCAAATCCAGAGAGTATGACCACCATTCAAAAAGAAAGGATATGGCTTTATTTATATTACAGCAATGGATAAATGTCACGGCCTAATTTTAAGACACTGTAGGCATTAATAAAGCAATCAGTGACGATCTCAGACCTGTGGTTTAAACTCGGCCTCTCCTACTATTCGGTGATGATTTGTATCCTACTTGTTATGTAGGCACACACTACTCTTTCCAAAGCAGGATCCCAGGGGCAGAAAACCTGCTGCCGCCAGTGACTGAGTGGAAACTGATGCACGAGTGTTCTCCCAATCCAGGCCCAAACCCACCGCCCCGCAGCGGATCACGGGGTACCCGCCTCGGGAAACAAGGCCCGGACGGCCCCGGCCCCGCCCCCGCCACGGCCCCGCCCCGCGCCCCGTCTCCTTCCGCCGGTGGGCGGCGCGGCGCCCTGGGACACCTCCCGCAGCTTCCAGAAGAGCCGGGGCGTCGCGGGAGGGGCGGGGCCGCCGCGGGTGGCGCAGCGGGAATTGCGGCCGCCGCGGGGCCCGGCCGGGGCGGGGCGGGCCGGGCCGTGATGCCCTTGTTTATTTTTACCCGGGCGGCTCATCCTCTCCGGCAGCCCCGGCGCGGCCCCCGCCGCCGCTCCCCGCCCCGGCGCCACCGCCTATAAAGCGCCGCCCGCGGGGAGCCGAGGATGCAGCTCTACAGCTCCGTGATCACGCACTACCCGGCGGGTGCGACGGCGGCCGCCGCGGCCTCGCCGAGCGCTGCCGGCGTCTTCAAGGTCTCCCTGCCGCCGGGCCCCGCTGAAGCACCGACTGCCGCCGCGGGCCCGAGCCCGAGCCCGGCCGCAGAGGGCCCCGCCGAGGACAGCTTCGCCGCCGCCGCCATGCCCGCGTTCTCGTCCTGCCTGGAGGTGGTGCCGAGCGGCGCGCGCCTCGGGGCCCGCGCGCAGGGGGTCGCGGGCCGCCGTCCCGCCGAGCGCGTGGTGCCCGTGCGCGTGGTGCCGCGCGCGCGGCCCTGGCTGGCCGAGCCGCCCCCGGAGCCCAGCAACCGCAGCCTCCGCCTCGGCGAGCACTGCCGCGCGCTGCGGGCCGCGGCCGCCCAGCACGGGGCGCGCCCCGCCGACGGCCGCGGCGAGGAGGAGGAGGAGGAGGGAGCGGGTCCCGAGGCGCGCGGCAGCGCCGGCGGCAGGGCGGAGCGCAGCGAGAAGCTGGCGCTGTACCTGGCCGAGGTGGAGAAGCAGGACAAGTACCTGCGGCAGAAGGGCCGGTTCCGCTTCCACATCATCCCCGACGGGAACTGCCTTTATCGCGCCGTCTGCAAAGCGGTGTACGGGGACCAGCGGCTGCACGGCGAGCTCCGCGAGCAGACCGTGCACTACATCGCTGATCACCTGGACCACTTCAACCCCATCATCGAGGGCGACGTGGGAGAGTTCCTCATCGGCGCCGCCCAGGACGGGGCCTGGGCCGGGTACCCGGAGCTGCTGGCCATGGGGCAGATGCTGAACGTGAACATCCACCTCACCACGGGCGGCCGGCCCGAGAGCCCCACGGTTTCCACCATGGTTCACTACCTGGGGCCCGAGGACCCGACGCGGCCCAGTATCTGGCTGAGCTGGCTTAGCAACGGGCACTACGACGCCGTGCTGGACCGCGTGTGCCCCAACCCAGAGTACGAGGCGTGGTGCAGGCAGACTCAGGTACAGCGCAGGCGGGACGAGGAGCTGGCCAAGTCCATGGCGGTGTCCTTGTCCAAGATGTACATTGAGCAGAACGCCTGCTCTTGAGGCCGCCCGGGCCGCAGGCTGGGAGGTTCGCTGCAGGGACAGAGACGGAGTGTGTGCTGGCTGTGATGGTGATGCCTTAATCCTTAATGAAGCAGCAGCACCCCGGGTTGATGAGGACTGTAGATTATGGGGGATAAATACAAGCGTGTCTGATATTCTGTTGTAAAAAACCCAACAACTTAGCCTGGGAATATTTGCAGGCAGATTCTCTCTGTATGTTTGTGTCTCCCCTCCCCACTATTTTCTATGAGAATGTATTTTTTGCACAATACTCTTGAACTGTTACCTCCATCTTCTACATCTTACATTAGTATCTGGCTTTCAGCTGTACGGCCAAAAACGTTTGTAAATGGATTTTGTAAATAAGGCTTATGATGTAACAGCTATTTTTTGCTGTGTTTTTTACCCATAAACCTTATATTTTTACCAAATGAAGTTGATGTCAAACTAACGCTCCCTAACTAATGAAAGTATCCTGAGTATTTTCTTGCGAAACTAAAACAATGGTTTTTGTGAAAGTGCAGCAAAGTATGAACAGACTGGTTTTCGGAACAGTTGGTTTCTCTGCCTGGAGCACAGAACAGGTCCTTTGAGCCAGTTGGAATGCAGCTACACATGAACAGCACAAGGAGCAATTGACTCTTCTGTATTTAATTACTGTTTTGAGTAAACTGTTCTCTTGTTGCCTGGTTGTTGGCTCACCCTCTGCTCCATCTATATTATTTATCTGTAATAACAGAACATTAACTTGCAATAGAATGTTGTGACTAGATAATAGTCTCCCGCTTTGGCAATAATTGCCTTGGCTGCACTTTGGTGTTTGTGTTCTTGTTTCTGGGGTTATGGTGTCTTTTGTATAAGCCCTGCTTCTTTTTGGCATTGGTGTTGCACCAACAAATCATTATTTGATCACAACGTTTTATTCACTTGACATTATTTTCTAACCAAGAAATCAGGAGTGGTATTCTACACTATGGTTTAAAAGAAAAAAGTATTTAAATTGAAGTTTGTATGGTTTGCTGGGTCAAACATTTAAGTGTTTCCAATCTGAATTCTGTCTCTTCTACTTTCTGATTAACTTGTTAGGTATATTTATTAAGTAATGCAGTTTGTACTTTTTTATTTTGTAATATATTGTGATTTTGGAATTTTTACTGTATTTGTATAATAGGAGTATTCACAGCTAAAATGGAATGAATAAAGAATATAATTTTACTTGTGCTCTTTTTTTCCACCCTTTGCGTTTCTGGGGTGGTGAAGAACTGCATGTGAGTTCTCAAGACCCTTCATTTAGCTTCTCTGCCTTAGTTTCACCAGTTAAGAGGCGGGAAGAAGGGACATGGTACTCTGCAAAAGTAAACCGCTAATTCTGGTGCCTGTGGATATATAGAAAGCATTTGAAGACAATTGAACATCTGTAATTCTTTTGTAGCTGTAGAAGACCTTTGTCTATTTCTGTTAATGAAAAAGTTTTTGTATATTTATATGCCTTAGAGGGGTTCTCAAACATGGTAGCTGGGCTGGTGGTATCAGTAGTTGTGATGAACCATTTCTCTGCTGGGCTGTGTACACGCTTAGGCTCAGTAACTGAAAATTTCTATTCTGCAGTCAGTGCTAAAACTGATTTAGATTTGTCCTATCGCTAGTGATACCTTTGCAACCTTTTTACTTGAATAGAGAGATAACGTTGTAAGGTAATACATTTTTCCTCCCTTTACAAGATAGAAATGCCTTGCAAGTTGTTCAACAGTACTCTGTGCATGTGCTTGTATGCATTTACAAATCTACCCTGTCTCCAAAATTGCTAGAAGGCCATCCTCAAATGACAGAAGGGCAGTGGGTTAAAATTAGGATTAAAAATGAGCTCAATAGCTGAAATGCAGCAGTCTTAGTTGAGCACACTCACAAGCTGCAGGACTGATTCTGTGTATCTTTGGTAGTTTCATGTGATGCAAAGAGTAGATTTAAAATGCTTTGTTATGTAATTTGCAAAATAGTGGTAAATGCGGACTGTGCTTCCCCTGTCATCTTCACACACAATCGTGCTTTTTCTTCAAAGGTCGAAAAGGTGAAAAGAAGAAAAAAAAAAAAAGTCTTGCTAGTCCACTATCCACTTTGCTGAAGTTCTGGAAAACTGAGTTCTGAGGTAAGAGCAAGGCAAAGATTCAGATATGGATGTGTTGGTGAGGAAGAGAGATGGTTGATGAGGAGAACAGCTACCCAGGTGGCTGTAAGCACAAAAATATTAATGACAGTATGACTAAATGTCAGTGATGTGCTTGAATGACTAAAAACTTTGTATCTGAACTGCTTAGGTTTTGGGTTGGATATGACAAATTCGTTCGAAGTTGTCAATATCCAAAAATTTTTAAAAGCATTTCTTTGTGATCTTTTAAAATTACCATTTTCCACTATGTAATGAATCATGATTACAAATTTTATTTGTGTTCTGTGGCACAAACCTTAGAAATACTCAGAGTAAGCTAAGCAAAGGATTGATGCTGCATAGTGTTCACTCTATTAAAATAGCGACAAAAAAAAGTGTTAAAAATCAACAGCTCAGAACCCCACTGAGTTCCTTTAGCAATTAGATGCTACTGCATGAGTCACTGGGGCATGGAGAAAACTAAGGAATTTGAAAAAAATAGGTTGCTTGTTGAAGTAGTTTGCAAAGACATTGAGGATGTGTCGCTGAAGCAGGTAACGAGGCAGCTTGTATTACATACTGTGTCTATTCCAAAAGGAAATGACATAACCGGCATGTCAGATGTTTCAGGCACGTGGGAAGTGAAAACAACTTTTTTTATAGCTCTGGTGTTTAATGTTCAGCTGAGACTGTTTAGATGCAAGCTAGTGGTGTCTTGCCTGAGTAGTGAGTAGAGGCAGTTTTATGGAGAAGATTTATAGAGTCAGTTATCCTAATACAAACAAAGCTGTACAAAACTGCTTGTAACATTGTAGCTTGTCCCCAGCAAAGCCACAAGTAGGTGCAATTTTTATCTTATTGTCCCGTTCAACAGTTCCAGTGATGAGGGAAGAACAGATGTTGTCCTTGCTCATAGTTTCAGTACCTGATTATTTTAATGTTGGCTGATCACTTGCATAACCCTGCTAATCCTTAGGCCTGTCTGGAGACATTGGTCAACAGACTATTTTATTTGCAATAATGAGAAGGACAGTTTCATTTTTAATATTTGGTGACGTGGCCCAGGGAGAAACATTCAGGGAGAAAACATTTTAATTCTAAACTTAGAAAATGTGAACTGGGGTCTGTGAGAGCATAAACTTTGTGATGGCGTCTTTGCTTGTACTTTATAATGGAATTGTGAATCGGTTGACATGTTGGATGCTTCATTTTGGGAGTTTCTTAGGTTGCCAAGGCTATGGCATTCTGTCTCTAAAGGTGCGATGGATATGTTAGAATTTTCACGTGTATTCAATAGACACTGTTACACACAGCAAGGTTTGCAAGAACTGAATTAGTTTGCATGTACAATGAATGCATGCCAAAATAAGGGCAGTGGGCGGGTGGGAAGGAAAAGACTTGTGTGTTGTTCTTCATCTCAGTCAGTGATTTTCTTTTGGAAAATTCAGTGGATGACTCTGTGCTTAGTAACTTACTTAGGGTGCATAGAAGTTACCTAGTGCCAGCTACTGCGTTTATCTGTACTGTTGTACTTGTTTGGTACATTACATGGCTACAAAAGAAATATGTTGCACTAATGTCACTTGTAAATAAAAGTGTATTTCAGTACTCAGACATGTACAAAACCACATGCATCCAAATATTTCTTCTGTCTGCTTTTGCTTTTATTATGTTAGAATTAGTTGTTAGGATTTTTGAGGCTAAAATTCTAGTTTTGGTTTAGTGGTTTGTCCGTGTGTACGTGGCTCCTGAATCTAAGGAGAAAATGACAACAGATATCTCACAACAGGGACAAGTACCCGGCATTAACAGTTTTTTGGTTATACGCTTTCATGCGTATTTAATAGTTTGTTTATATGCATCGATAAGTGTTCCTAGGATGTTGGTGCAAAACCCTCAGCTTTGGTGTTAAAAAAATTGTCCTATTTCTGAATGGTATGGTTACATGAAAGTATGCAGCATGTGGAAAGGTTGTGAGTGACCATTTGAAAGGACATCAGCTCTGCCAAATGCAGCTCTATAGTCATTAGGACTTTTTAAAAGAAGCAGTAAAATCTAACTTTTTAGTGTTATACTGGCTGATTTATAATGCATGCATTTTAGTTGCAAAAAGTGGCTTTCATATTTCCCGTTCCATTTTAATTTGTAATTTGTCTTTTTTAGAAACAAGTTAATAGCATTAATGGGTAGAAAGCCATAAAAATGCAGCAATATGTTGTCTTTCAGTCCTTTGTTTCCAGAGATAGTATTTAAAATGTTTTTTATATGAGGAAACCCATTCAGGTTATTCAGACTGCAAATTCATAGAATTAAAACACTAGCAAGTTCCAAGTTTGTGTTGCATGAGTGGTTATTATTCTGTCTCTTCGTACATTTTTCTTAGTTACTGAATAAGATCAGGCTTGTCTGGAGAAAAACTCAGTGTGCAATTGTAGTAACATGAGGCATGTACACACATAGAACTAATCTTTCCGACATGATCTTAAATTTGGCATTTCCTGCATTTTCAGTGTGTATTTTTACACCATCATGCCTTTAGTGCATATTTTATTTCCTACAGTTTTTAGTGGAAGTTGTAGAAAATAAACTGTTGTGCCATTCTTATGAGGCGTGGTTAGCGGTGTTTGAACCTTCAGCAGTGTAGCACAGTTAAGCTGTGTCAAGGGTGGCATCTGCAGAAGAAGACTATAGAAGGAGGGGAGGGTAGCTGAGAGAAAGGCTGGGGGTGAGAAGTTGGTTTTGAAGGAGCCCAGGGCATCTTCTGTCCTTTTGTCTCCTGTGTTCAACCACATTCCAAGCATGAGGAGATCTTAATTTGTTGTGGTGGGTGGTGGGCCTGCTCTGCTGCTCTGGTGACAGTGTACATCAGGCTTGCTGTTGTTGGTCACTGGTATTTAGCTACAAAGTTCTTACGCTGACAAGGTTTTGAGGGGCTGCAAAAGAAAGAAATGATGCAACACTATCTCAGAAAAAAACTTTATAGAATTTCACAGAAAAAGATGTGGTATCTTTATTCCTGTGAACTAAGTATCTAAGTTGCTAGTATCAATGAGTTAAGGTGTGGTTGAATATCAAAATGGTTTGCAAGTACCAACAAAATTTTGAAAATCACATAAGCATGTTAGCAGCTTTTTGAGAATGAAATACTGCTTGAAATAAGGGGTTTTTTTTGAAAAAAAAAAAAAAAATTCATTATCCAGACCATATTATTTTCACAGGTACAAGGATCCAGCATTTTTCTGGCACATAACTATTTTTTGCTGAGTGTGAAACTTCATTTTTCAGCTGTTCAACTAACCCAACATTTCTAGGCAGGAAAACACATGGTTTCATATCTCTTGGTGGTCGGATTTGGAACATAGTAAATTCTGTCAATTTAACCTAATATGGCTAAGAGCAATACTTCTTCCCATTGCTGATGCTGTACTCGAGTTTAGATGGCTGCTTTTAAAAATAACATGATCTTTGGAACTCCAGCTGAGCTTCTTTTGATAGTTTTTTTTTAGAGAGATGCTGTGGTCAAAATGTCTTCCTTTTGTAAATATAGAACACAGTACCATTTAGATCTGAATTGACTGTCTTCCATATGACTTAAAGACTGAGCTTTGACTAAGCCATTAGGCAATTAATTAATGTGTTTATATGACTTGTTTGCTTTCCTACCAAACTTCCGTTCCTCTAGGTTAGGTTACTCCCAGGGGCTGACCTTGCCTTTTGTGGCTTAAGGTACTAGTGATGATAAAATTATTGTCTTGTTAATTACTGGCACAATTCCTATTACTCCTACAAACCCTACCTGCAATCTTATAATTTCTTTTTGCTTTGATTTTTATTGCTTGTTAATTATTTGCCCATTGGAAATTAGTTATGCTGTAAACCAAAACCTACTTAAAGAAGACATCTGAATGAGTTTAGAAGTTGACATCTGTTTTGCCACTTATGTAATTGGAGGGAAAGGTGGTGCCCAAAATGGAGCACCTGTGAAAGGACTTGAGGGATGGTTATGTCAGCTTTAATGCCCTTTTGTTTATTGTTTCTTAATAATAAGGATATAAAGTTGCCTCACAACATGTTATATTTTTACTAAACTGAGAATGGAGACAAAAGAAACTAATACCGGTAGATTAAGAAAGAAAGCAATCTTCTGCTATTAGGAGCCAGGAAGTAATTGGTATTTTCATTTATTTCCCACCATGTCTAGTATACAGTGAAATAAAAGCCTTTAGCTTTAGATAAGGAATGTTTGTGCACGTAATCTGCATCCTTCTTGAACTGGTATGTTGAATATATGTAGAATAAGATCTTTTACTTCAGATTTATACCTACAAAAGTGGTGAATAAGAAGTTTCTTTGCCTAAATGTCTTATCTTTTATGCTGTAGAGCATTTAGCACAACAAAGCTACAATCACACTGGGACTTCTATGAGAAGCAGTGTTACTAACAGCACACACATTGCAGATATCTGAAAACTTCATCTGTCTTTTTTTTTTTCTTTGACAAGCAGCTTATCTGACTTATCAGGAAGTAAATATTTATGGATGTTTTCTCGGTTAGGTGTCTGTCTTTTTGTATATACTCACAACAATTCCTGTAAAACTTTTGTGTGAATGTGATTCCTAGTAGTTTTAAAAATTTCACCTAGTATTTTGCAGCAGTTTCCCTGAAGAGGCCCTGCAACATCTGAATTTGTTAGAAATTATAGCTAACAGTAAAACTTTCAGTATTTGATTATATATTTGATAGCATTTGCTTAGTCAGTTTCCTTTTCTTGTACAAGAGTATTATATAGCTCTGGCCAGTGACAAACATGTTGCAAAATGGCCAAACAGGACAAATCTGGGCTCTGGTAGGTAAATTAAAAAATCTTTCAATGAGCAACAGTTCTTGTGGAAAGCTTCACCAAACGTGTTATTGTAAAGGCGACTATTAAGATACTCCAGTACATATGTTCTTCAAAACACTTTATTGTCACTCTGAAATTGTTTCAACAAAAAAACCCAGAAGAACATGATAGGTTACAACAAAATGTTGCCTAAAATTACCGAACAGGGTTCCAGTAGTTCTCGAACTGTTCTGTTCTGTACGACACTGTCAAAGCAAATTTCCTGCTATGTTTGCTTGTAGGAATTCCTTTAGAATTCCTTCAAATTATGATTTAAGTGATAATTAACACATGGGATAACATTTCTCTTTAACCTTGCAGGCCTGATGTGCGGAACTGAAGGGGCAATAAGATTCCTGAACTGAGCAGCGCTCGGTTGCCCATACATTAGTTTTCTCTGGCTAGCAACACTAACACTTTCTGCATTAGCCAACGTCCAAAAGCTCAGTGGCACTTAGGTTTATGTACCTATCACAAAAGCCTCTGTAATTTCAGTTGAAAAATGTGGCAGAGATTCATGACTAGACTAGAATTACCCCCTAACTGATGCAGATTATCTATCAAATGGAGTGTTATTTGTATGCTCATGCCTGAAGTTGCAATATGTACTCGAAATGCACTTTGATTGAATGTAAGAATCACCAGGCGATTACAGAATTTATCTGTAAATAAATTCACCAGCAGTGGTGAATCCTGGGTGACTTCAGATTTCCTCAGGCTGGTTTGACCCACGTTCTCTTGGGCCCATTATCCATCCCTGGGAGCGGTCCGTCAAGAGCCTGCAAGAGCCATCATCCCAGCCCAGCATCTGCTGGTTCAGTGGGAGGGATGAGACAGCTTGGAGAAGGAGCGGGGTCAGTGAGCCCTGAGCTTGGTGTGTCAATACCACTCTTTGAATTCCACTTTGAAACTGTAATTTCAATTATTTGGTGAGTAAATAGTGATAGAATAAATACCAAAGAAAATCTCAGTTTTTTGGTTATTATATTGAAGCACGCATGTTGTATTGTACCAGCCTCATCCTCAGGTTACAAAAGATGTAAACTGCTCCAGGTGAGCCATATTTGAAAGGTACCATGGCATCCATCATTCCAGAGGCAGATTATACAACACCTTGGCAATGGCCTCAGCCTTAACATCTACAGGAAATCACTCTGCCAACTAGGCTTCTAGCCTTTGAGACCAAGTAGGTAATAGTAGATGCTCTACTTCAGTCAAGGGATTGAGAGTTAATCTCCGTTAAGACATTTGGTGCTTCCTCAAGCCTTTGAGCTTTATCTCAGTGCTCTCTGGATTGAGCTCTGGCCAGCCAGTAGCTATATCAAATCTCTTTCAGTTACTTGATACTGATGGAGGAGGTAGACAAGAAGCAGGTGCTGTCGCTGTGTAGGGAAACTTGTGCTCCAGCATATCTCGTTGATTCTCTTAACAGTGTCCTGTATCACTCCTGTCTAGTCTGAAGTGTGAGGGTAAAGAAATGATACACCATTGCAACGTGGAATCGGCTCTCTTTCACTACTCCCTTGAAATCTCTCAGACAAAAATCTTCAAATCTGTGCCAAGCCAGTTATGCTTATTTGTTTTTCTACAGACTATAAATATATCGCTAGGATTTTATAGCTAGCCATGGAGCATTTTACAGCTCTGGAAATGCTACAGACTTTGATCGCATGGAGATCTCTAGTGGAATGCAGTCAGGTTTTCTACCCAATTTAGCTCTGGATCCAGATTTATCTGGTGCTCAAATATGTGTTTCAGTCTATTTGCTACCACCATTATGTATTTAATGCCCCGTAAACTTGAAGTGTTTACTCCCGTAGCGTAGGGAAGAAATGTTGGGTATTGTTTCCAGTGAGAGTGAATACAATCAAAACCTGAACAGAGAGGAGAGTAGCACCTTATGATGCCAAAACTTGTTCTTGACATGGACATTTTACCTTCCAGTCTTTTTTTTTTTTTTTTTTTCTTTTTAGATTAAGCTGTGCTATGAAGCCAGATCTTATGTATGGATCAGTTTTCCTTGCAGATACTGGTAGGTACTGTGAATGAGGAAGGAAAAATGCAATAAAATGAATAGACAAAAGTGTGTGTATGCACACCGAAAAGATTAGAAATGGATTTCTGTTCTTTCACTACTAAAAAGACTAATACTTTGAAAGAATAACTTCAGATTGAAACCCTTCTTTAGAGAGCCTTATTCTTGCTAAATATTCTTTACGTTGACTATGTGCTTATACATTTGCTAAATACTCTGAAGAGAGGATCAGGGTTGTACCAACAAAAATGAAAGTAACGCATCTGTCCCTGAGATTGAAGTGTAGCATGCAAGGAAGCCTTGTCTTTCAGTGACCTGACCTGTGGGCTTTGCATCTCACTTATAACTTTGCCATCATTTCCTTGGCATAAAAGTGCTTTTCACATCTTTTTGCAAACCATTACCTTTTCCCACCCATAGATTAAATATTAATAGAGATCTTGGCACTTGGGAATAATGTCCAAAACAGATTTCAGAAATTTTACATCTGATAAGATTTATCTGTCATTTTCAATTTCACAGACTTCATGGTGTAATTCAAGCAGACATCTGTGAAAAGTAAGTTTGTAAAGGAAGTATTAAATCCACCTCTGTAGCCTTTTGAAGTGCATGTGTACAACTGTGGTGTTTGTTAAATAGTCAGGGAATTCTGAACACGGGATATTACATGAATAGGATGCTGTAAAAATCCGACATTTCTTGTTCTACGGTACTTAATTGTAAATTTCCAGATTTATTTTTTTTTTGGGGGGGGAGAAGTCTTGAGAATGGAGCTTATTTGGGCTCTTTGCTGCTGTCCTGATGGGCCTGCTCATCCCAGCAGAGCCCTGAACTTTTTCAGCTTCCTGAAAGAACAGCCTTTGCCTCTGGTTATTGCAGAAGGGGGATGAAATGCAGACTCTGTTTACACAGATTCCTGAAAGAAAGTGTTTGAAGGGGAGAATGCAATACACATGGCTATATGGCTCAGTATCATCATCTGTACAGTATTTGAAATGCCTTTTCATGACTTTTCTTCCTTCTGTGCTGTGCATTGAGATGAAGAAAGACAATCACTCTGCTAGTCTTTTGGGATGTGTCTGTGGTACAAAGCACAGTGCTGCGCAGAGACAGCTTGCTGGGCTCAGCAGGGGCTGCAGCATCCCAATAGCAGCGTGGTCCTTGCTAGGTAGAAGGTAAAACCAGATCTCTGAAAAAGGTTAGTAGGACCCTGAGCCACAAGATTGTTTTACTCTTTCTCGCAGTACACATGCAGGATCCTGGGCACTCTGGTGAAGTTCAATATCAACACCCAGGAGTGCAGGTGAACCTTTGGGGATTTGATTCTATGGACTAGATTTAAAGGTATCCTATTTTGTGCAGAGCTGCCATGCAACAGTCTTACATTACCAAGTTGCAACCATTGAGTGAGGAGTATGTAGACCCAGGAAAGAGTTGAAGATACTGTATTAGATGTATACAATTTCCATACGTAACCAAATTGCCATTTATTAGGAAGCCGTCATGACTGAAGCAAGAAAACAGTATAGCAGTTATAGAAGAATAAAGGAAACCACTTTTCAGCAATGCTTGTGGAGAAGAGAATTATATAACAATAGCTATTTCCAACCCCTAACAATTAAGACTTAGCTGCTTTGCCAGTCCTTGGGGTTCAGAGGCCTGAATTGTCACCTCCTAGCCCTCCTTAGACTCCACTTACAAAATTCTGTCCTTGTACTGCAGAGCTCAAAATGTTGGCGTAGAATAATGAGATGTTCTACAGTCATATTTCTGTGAAACATTTTAGTGGGTTTTTTTTTTTTCTGAATAATTAGGAGGCATTCACCTGTTTCTAAGTTGTGGAATTTTTAAAAGGGAAAACACAGCCCCTGATACGCATGCAAAAAATTGTTTCTTTGCTCTGGCTGCTTGAAAATATGGCTTTCACCCTCTGTCATCCCAGGCAGGGCCAGCAGCTTGTATTCCCATCACTGTCTCCTGCATTACCTTCACTTTTACTCTTACCCTTCTCTCACACCCTGCTCCCTACCCTTATGCTGACCTGTTGCTGTGATCCCAGTGCCTCCTCCCTTGCAGCCTGCGTCACTCACAGTGGTCATGACCACATTTCACAGCATCTGTTCTAGTAATGCTGATCTAACCTCCATGACCCACAACAAAGTGGCAGCTGTTTTTCAAGAGGGCAAGCTTTGTTTTTACTGGTGGTACCCTAGAAGCAACTAGATACCTTTTAATGATGGGATTGAGTTACCGTTTGGAGCAAGGCAAATTCAACAAATTGCAAGTTTAAATGCAACCACAATCCTACACAGCACTGCAAATCCTGGAGCTGTTAGCAGGAACACTGTTGTGGATGGCAGGGAGCGGGGCAGAGTGGAGTCACTGCTGGGGCCAGGGCCATTTCTGCCCAGGAACTGGCAAAGTTCAGCCCTCTCCTGCTCCAGGGATGAAGTCACTTAGGCGGCAATAGGAAGGTCTGAAGACTGCATTTTTAAGACTAGCTTTTTCTAAAATGCTTCAGTTCTAAATAACTTCAGTTCATTGCATTGTCACTGGTAACTGCCAAGAGCTGTAACAAAGGCCCTTTTACCATGGCACTCTGCTTCGCTTGCATTGACGGAGAGATCAGAGCTGCAGACACTGCAGACAAATCAGCCCACCAAGAGGGCCACTAGCTATCCTGATGGACCAGAGCCCACAGCCTGGTCTGAAAGCAGGCAAGTGGGGCACCGGAGTAAGCAGAGCAGTTGATTAGCCTGCTAGTATCTTAGCTATGGCTCCCTGCAAGCATGAAGGTCTGATAGCTTACAATACCTGCTACCTCTCCACCCTTTGAAAATGTAGTGTTTGTTGAGATCCATATTATTTCATGTTTTTTAAAAGCTATGCTAGACTGCACATTCTTCTGTGTTTGGGTCATCTTGTGTTCTACATGGCACCCTATAAAACTGTCACCCCACCTGGGAATTTTAAGTTGAAATCCTTGCAATAGCACAGCTTTTCCAACATCTTCATTGGTAGCCCATGGCTGTGAAAATCTCTGCAACTCTCTTGCTCAGTTTCTGCTTATCAGAGATGCAAGGAGCAACTTTCTTACAGCGTTAGTATGCCATGACCTACAACTAACAGGCTTATAAACAGCACGAAGTACAATAGAGCTGCTATGAGTCATGGTAGATTTGATACACGCACTTTATTTTTCCTTATTTTTCTGTGCTTGTAAATTGCTAATTCATGATAGATGCAAGTGAAACATTTGACACTTCTAGTTTTCCATTCTGTTAGGCTCCTTCTGCTGTTTTCCTTTAGGCTGTAACCCTTTTCTGCCAAACTTGCTTTGCATTTGTTTTTGAGTAAGTACATGCACATATGTCTCTGTGTATGAAAATACAACATTTATTCTCTGCATATTAGTAGGAGAGATATAGCCTTAACTCATGCATCTGTAAGTAGTTGCAGATAAATAGAAAACTCATGCAATAGATCCAGTGATTAACTGTTCTGTTAAAACAGTTATTATAAAAGCCAAAAGAAGTATTTAATGTTCAAATATATAACAATTAAAATCCCTTAATGAGCATAACATCGTAGTGCTAGTCTTTAATTTGAACAGAATGATCTCTGACACAATTCCATCAAAAAAAAAAAAACCTTGCATTTCATATAGTTATCATTAAAACCACATTTGTTTCGGTGAAATTCACAACTTTCAGAAAGACAGAGACTCGCCATCGATTTCTTTGCATGTACAGCCCTGGGAGGGTCACTTATGCTGTTTGTACAATACTTTGACCAAGGCAGAACACTGTGCCAGCTATTGAATTAATAATAATCTGCAAAATAAGTTCCCTGCTCTCAGGCGGTTTCATATCACTAATTTGTTTTAATTTGCTGCATGAAGGATTTTATCTCTATCTGAAACGTTATTAGGGATAGAAACATGTTTACAAAAGCTTTTTGTAACTAAATTTAAGTGTTGTTTATTGTAGCATCTCTTCAATGCCTTTAAAAACATAAGGAGATTAAAAACCTCAGGAAGTTATATTCCACTGACAGATGAGAGTAGACCTTTTCTGTTTTACATAACTGGATAAACAATTTTGTAGGAAAATAGCTTTACCATCATATGTTCTTCTCTCAAGCAGTAGGTGTATAAATAATCTTCAACAGAAATGCCTTTAAAAATAGAAAGAGAAAAGTAAGTTGTGTTATGTACCTTTGGCTTTCAGTTCTGCCAGTACAGATACATAGTCAAATACTGTGATGTTTCAACCCTGCAGAAAGAAAGATTCTTTTAAATAAGTGTCACGCGTCTGGCTGTGTATCATTGTAATAATAATTCATGCTTACTTCTCCAGTGTTCAGAACTCTTGTTCCTTACAGTGCTGAACCTGTAAATAAATGAATCAGACACCTAAATAGTGGGAACAAGATTGATAGTTACGTTGTTTGTGATGTTTTGTGTTTCATTACTTTTTGCAGTTCCTCACAGGTTTTAGTCAAGCAGAATTCTAGATCAATTTTGAAAGCCAGTGTGAGCTAAGTGTGCTTTTGGCTGAACTTCATTACCTTCCTTTTTGAAACTTTCACTTAGTGTGCCAGAAAAGTTCACCAGTCTTGGAAAGAGGCACCATCTTTATTTATTACATATGTCACTACAAACAGCTGCTTATGATGGAGGAATTCAGTAGGTTCTTAAAGAGATTAACAGATTACATTACGGTTTGATGGGAGCATTATTAGAGGATTAGAAACCTCTCTTAACGACTGAGATTAAAAGCATCATCAATCTAAGGTGTTACATTGCTTGATTTGCAAAGATATAGGTATAAAGGCCTGCACTTTCTAGCCTTACGAGCGGATGTGTTTTTGGCTGTTGTAGAAAGCATTGTTGGTACCAGAATTCCTAGATATACCCAGAACACCTATTATAAACACACTGAGAGCCCCTACTGTTGTTGCTAGAGAGGGAGAGAATAAAAGTTTAGCTTTACAACACACTGAAAACCCCCCACAGATGTTGTCTGGTTTTATGTACAAAGTTTATTTAAATAAAAATGGAAATCTATGTGGAAAGCATTTTTTAAGTTATTTTCAATTGTATGTTAATTAAAGAATGCAATAGTCTTTTTCTGAACAGTGTGCTTATGTATGGTGTGTTCTTAAAGGTTATGAATTTGTTAAAAGCCTTATGAAAGTGTGCTTCTTGTAATGTTCACAATGTGAAAATTATATTGTAACATCAAACTTGTAATGTTTTTGAACTTCTCAGTTATATAATTTAGACCAAGCAACTTCATTCCTCTTGTGATGGATAAATGAGTATGGATAATAGCAGTCATTGTGGCAGTGCATACAAAATAGTTATTACAGCAGCAATCTCTTTGAAAGAATGTAACTGGTTTTCAATGTACGTCTGGGCCATTGGATCCAAGTGACTGGTATCTGAGCTCAACATTTTCAATATTCAGTTCTGCAGTGTGAAAACGTTTTTACTCCATAACAATGCTCCTCTGAAATGATTGCATTTTTGGAGGTATGATTTCAATACAAAACTATATCCCTAACAACTTTACAGTCTTGGTAGCTTGGAACCTGTTCAGAAACTAATTTAAGGTTTACAACCTGTATCAGAAGAAAATCCTTTCCATTCATTTTTCCTGTCTTTCCAAGAACTGCCTCTTCAGCTTCAAACACCCCTATGTCACTTACGTTGCCATTAGGAAAAAAGAAATATCTGTAGCAATTAAATCCAGACTGTGCCTCAGCAAAAAAATAAGTAGCATGCTACCATGTCTGTGACATTCTAGATCCTATGGCTGCATTTTCCAGAATAAGGGGCAGCTGTATTGATTCAGAGTGAGCAGTCGCTTGGAGGGAAGACTAAGAACAGGCTCAGCATACGTGATATTTCCCCCTAGAATTTTGCCCACACCTGACTTTTCTCAGCTACAGGGAATTATCTGTTTGGTTGATCTATTTGGTAACCCCTTCTCTTGCAAACACTAAGTAGCTGGTGGTCCCCTTTGATTTTCCTTGCACCTACAGCTTCCTTTAGCCACACATGGCACTCCTCAAATGTCTTGTATCACACACCACATGTTCTTGAGAGGAAGCTGAACAACTCCCACCCTCAGAATGGGAAGTGCTGGCAGGGGCAGGAACTCCCAGCTGCCTGCTACTAGCATTTCACACCATCAGCCACTGCTTTCTCGGACCTCTTAAGAAAGAACACTATTAAAAAGGTGAAGCTGAACCTCCAGAAGATGAACTACAACTGTCAATGTAAATAGAGAAAAAGGCTTTTCTTCAAGTTCCACAGGCAATAAATGACCAGTCACTCCTATTTCCCTGTAGGAGATAAAAGTCTCACCACCTGGCCTTGCTAACACTCTGTCAGACTCCAGTTACTTTTTCTCTCAGATGGCTACTTTTAACTATCACTGCCCTATTTGAAGAAAGGCTCACACACCTGCAAGCTTTTGTTTCCCCTCTGTATCTGTTGGTCTATGGAAGATTTTCTGCTTCCCACTAACTCTCCCTTTCTCAAGCCCTTGAACATTCAGGGTGGTAACAAATACCACCAAGGAACTGCCTATCAAAAGGATAGCGTTGTCTTAATTACTGCTTGTTCTTTGCTTCATTTTTAGGTTGTATTTAGTGTCAGTAACACAGACTTAAGCTTTATTAGCACTGAATCCTGAGCATAGCGGAAGTCAAAGCTATGAGGTTAGGATAACTGGGTAAGTAGGCCAATAAGTAATTATGATAAGAAGTTTAGGATAATTAGTAGCAGCAATAAATGGCCAAAGTTATCCTGCTTGAGTTCTCTGTTCTATATCTTGTCAGTGATCATTTTCTTAGGACTAGTTAAGAGAAGAAGCAATAACTTGTTAAACACAATTGCAGTCATAGAAGTTAAAATTAAATGACAGTGATGGGGAGGAATAACTGTGTAATTTGATGCAAAAAGGATAATATAACTGATGTTAGTAAAGTTGAATATTTTACATTGAGTGATGCAGTAGATGGACATTAATGAGAACTGAAAGTCCAAATGTGAAGTTAATCATAGAATCATAGGATAGTTTGGGTTGGAAGAGACATTTAAAGCTCATCTAGTCCAATCTCCTTGCGGTGATCAGGGATATCTTCAACTAGATCAGGTTTCTCAAAGCCCCATCCAACCTGATCTTGAATGTTTCCAGGACAGGACATCTACAGCTTCTCTGGGCAACACGTGCCAGTGTTTCACCGCTCTCAGCAAAAAAGGGTTTTTCCTTATATCTCATCTGAATCGACCCTCATTTAGTTTAAAACCATTATACCTTTCCCTATTGCAACAGGGCCAGCTAAGAAGTCTGTACCCATCTTTCTTACGAACTGTCTTTTAGTACTGAAAGGGCACAATAAGGCCTTTCTGGAGCCTTCTCATCTTCAGGCAGAACAATTCCAACTCTTTCAGGGTTTCCTTATAGGAGAGGTGCTTCATCCCTCTAATCATTTTTGCGTCCCTCCTCTAGAACTGCTCCAACAGATCCATGTCTTTCCTGTAGTGAGAACTCCAGAGCTAGATGCAGTATTCCAGGCAGGGTCAGGATATGGTTTACTTTCTCAGCTATAAGCACACATTGTTGGCTCATGTCCATCTTTTCAGCCACCAGTACCCCCAAGTCTGTCTCTGTAGGTCTTACCTCTCTTTATCCTCTAGCCTGTATTTATACTGGTTGTTGCCCCAAACCAGCTGAAGGACCTTGCATGTGTCCTTGGTGAACCTCATTAAGTTCATGTGGACCCATTTCTTTAGCTTGTCCAGGTCCTCTAAGTGCCATCCTGTCCCTCAGCTGTGTCAATTGCACCACTCAGCTTGATATCATCTGCTAATTTGCACAGAGTGCATTCAATCCCACTGTTTGATGATGATGATGATGATGTTAAACAGTAGTGGTTCCATATGAATGTTCTTCCGTAAGTGTTGTTGTTGCCTAGTGGAGCACGTAAGTGCGAAGAACCACAGACACATGTGGGTTGAAAGAGAAGTGACAACTACAAAAAGAAGGATGCAGCTTGGCCATGAATTTGCCCAGTTGAAATGCCAATGGAAAACTTCACAGAACACATCACAGCTGCATATTCTGCTTTCTTGGTATTGCTGATGTTTTGTTTTTCTGTCCACATTATATTAGAAATTAAAGTCAGAAATAAAGGCTATAACATTAGCCCAGATCTTCCTGTCTGAAGAACTTACAGCTTGAATAATAGTCTTGTAGCCTGGCAAATGCATGCCAACTCATTTCCATCTATGTTAGTAGAAGCCGTTAGGCAAGGATTATACTGTAACATTTTCTTAAAAGATAAGGAAGACAGTGATCATTGAGTCTGTTACTGCATACATGTCTTTCTGAATACGCTCTAACACTTGCAGCAGAGAGGAGAGATCCAGAGGAGAGAATATTACTGTAACACAGCCCTTAGCATCTCCTGTGTTTGCAGAATTGCACAATTTTTTTTCTAGAACAAACCAATCAACTTTAGAGAGACGTCTAAATTTAAAATTTCCAGTTTGCCTGCAGCCTGGAGAAGGAACTGAGGATTTCCCCTTGCTGAAAGGGAATGCATTGGTGACAAAATGGTGACAAAATGGTGACATGGTGCTTGAATTCCTTATGCTTCAGTCTCTGGTGCTGTGTGGTGGAGTCATAGTAAAGGCTTGGCAAAGTCCACTTTATTCCCAGCATATTCTTAATCCTGTTGGTTCAGAAGACTTCCTTCTTTCTATTCCTTATTGCATAAGAATATATCACCTTATAGATGCTCAAGGCGTGTCAAAGCTTTCAGAAGCCTGACAGTGCAGTTTCTGCATTTCTTTGTGGACCCTCTGGTACGGCAAGATAACCCCGAGCTCTCCCTGCTGCAGTACTTGTATTGGTGGGAGCATTTCTGATTTTGAACTTCTCTCCAAAACTAATTGGGGAAGACTGCATTTCTACCTCTGATCGTGCTAACATCCACTGGAATTTCCATGAACCATAAAGGTTAAGATCACAGAATTAGTTAGGTTGAAAAAGACCTCTAGGATCATCAAGTCCAACCGTAAACTTAACACTGCCAAATTCACCACTAAACCATGTCTCTAAGCACCACGGCTGCTTATCCTCCAGAGATGGTTGTTTGGCTTCAGCCTCAAAGCCAAACATTCATATGCTTGTTTGATCTCAGTGAAAGCTTTTTTTCCTTTTCATAAAACAGAGACTGAAGCAGCCACTCAATTCTCAGAGAAATAATATTTCCAAGAAAAGTAATTACTCAAACCATTGCTCTTTCTGAATACCTTTTATTTTGCAAGTGTATCTTTCTCTTTGAGAAGACAAATACAAACTTCATGAGGATATTAGACCTTCCAAAGTAGGCGTAGGCCGAATCTGAGTGTTGGGTATTTACATGGGAACAATTTTCCATAATTTCAGTTCAACCATGGTGAGGGTTCATCAAGACACACAGGGAAGTGTAGATGTACCTAAACGTGACCTCAAATAAATAAGTTGCTTACATGCCTATACATACTGTGTCTTACAGTAATGTATGGGATCTTCTGACAAAGATTGTGTCAAGCACTGTTTAAACAGGTAACAAAGTCTGCCTGTGCTTCAGACTGCTTGAACAAATACAAAACAAATTGTTGCGTATGAATAAAATAAGCTAGGTGATTTTGCTGTCTTCTGAGAAGGTCAGAATAATGAAATGAATAGCTCAGTCAATGTACCAGCTTGCTGCTTGGGGATACGCTTTACAGTTGATGTTGTTGCATCCACCCTTTTGAAAACAAAGCCTGTGAGTAATAAGTATCATAAGACATTTATCCAAGCTAGCAATACAAATGCGTCCATGTGCACAAACACTCAGGTGCTTATAGTAGGCCAAAATACATTGCTGACAGTAATTACAGGTTCAGAAACGACATTACATTTCTTTAACTTCATAGAGCCATAAAGAAAATCAAGTAACAAACTTGATATGATCTTCCTTTTACCAGATCCGACATTTTTCTAAAGTTTCATCTTAAAAAATCTTCATGTCTGCTGCTTTGTCAAGAATCAAAATGTATCCTGTATGACTAGTAAGGAGTGATTCACGTGAATTTTTCATACCTTATGGAGTACAAAAGATTCAGCAGTGAAATGTATTCTATTGAGCTAAACATTGCCTCTGAGGTTCTGCAAGAGGGCAGCAGGTTTCCAGTGTGGCATATAACTTTGCAACATAATCTTGAATTGTGCATCCACATGGTGTCTTGGGGCTTCGGTATCCTCTGTGCTGTCCTTATGTCAAAGGTTGGGATTGGGGCCCTTGGCTTCCCTGCTGAAATATTCCCTTGTGCTTCCATGTAGAAAATCCAAGTATTCAGGATGGGAAAAAGACAGCTGGCAGCTGTAACTCTTTTTTAATTACTTGATGGATAGTTATTAGAAAAATAAATAGCAGGAAGCAGTGAAAATAAAAATTTCTCAAGGAAAGAAATCAACACGGCTGTTATATAAAGCAGGAAACCATTTGTCACTTAGAGAAATCCTAAGCAAGTGACTGAGCAGAGGCAGTTAAAGGGTAGGTAGGAAGCGAAGTGTGTATGCATCTGTAGGAGAAGGAGCTGGCTCCAGCTGCATGCAGATTGCCAGTGTACGGTTGGACCATTTGTTGAACAGAAGCGAAACTCTGGCATCAAGTATATGTGAGAATCCATGCGGATTATAAATGTCACTCTAGGTTTGGGGTTTTGTTTGTTTGGTTTTGTTGTTTTTTTTTTTCTTGTTTGGACCTTTGAGATCTTCTCTAAATCAAAGATCATGGCATTTTGCATTCAGCAGAAATGAACTGGTGCAGCAAGGCCATGACTATCGTCTGCTAACCTAGCCTAACAGCAGAGCAGGACGGTCATCTAACTGCCTGATTTTCTGTCCATCTATTTATTACTTCTAGACAGCAGCCTGCTGTTGTGCCTGTACAACCTATTTAACTACTCTGCTTTTCTCACAGGTTCCTTTCAGCCCTGTGCGCACTGCTCCATGCACTCTTGCTGCTGCTCCATTTTTACCTTTCTTGCCTTCTCCATCCCTTTTGAGCAAGCCTGAGATGTTGCCCACATGGCTTCATCTGGAAAGCACTGGTACATGGTTGGTTGTTTTCAGTGGCTGAGAATTCACAAACGTATATGGTTGTGTTCAGTAAAATGCAAAAATGGCTGAAAGAGAATGATTTTTAAACTTTTGGGCAAGATAATGATTTACAAAATAGCTACAAAAACGTAGCTGCCCCTTCTGCATTGGCTAAATTCTGTAGGTCTTTAAGGCTACAGCTACTCTAGTAATCTAATTAATGCCAGGATCTAAGCCCAGGCTAATAACTGGATTGTTAGTTGAGTTCCTGGCAAGTTTTGACCTGTACCCACCAGCACTTTTCCCAAAAAAATCTCAGATCAAGTCCAGAGCTCACATTCTGCTGGGGATTGCTCCCCAAAGGCAGGAACACTTGCCTTTCCTGGAAGTGTAAGGAAGTTTACCTGCAGATATGCAAGCCACCCGTTGGTCTCAAGGCAAAAGGATGAGCCTTGTCCTCTTTTATTTACTAGTGAAGTAGTGACCTAACAGTCTTAACGTGGTTTCCAATGGAAAAATCAGTCTCCCTGTCAAAACAGAATAGCAAAGGATTGCCAGCATAGACTACAGCCATGGGATGAGATCCAGCTTTGTGAGGATCATACTGGGCATGCTTTCTATGTTGTTATACAAAATAACCTGTATGAAGGTCTCTGTCCCATGCATTCAAAGCTTAATGTGGAATTATGTGAGGAACTAATGATGGAGAAAATGTTTGGTGTTAAGGAAGCCTTTTACAAGTGTTGGCAGAGAAGAGAGAGAAGGGAGAGAAATATTCCTGAAAGCAAACTGGACCTGCAGCGGCAGCAGTACCGCAGTGGCAGTGGTACAACAGATTGAGCAGAAGGGGAAGGTCAGGTGAAACCCAAACAGTAGGAAAAGGTGTAGACAAACCTGTGTACAGGCAAATCTTCTGTGTTCAGTTCTCTTCAGTTACAAGCAGTGCTCATTTCTTTGAAGGATTTTTCTCCTCTTCTTTGTTATTTTCTTTTCTGTGCTCAAGCTTGCCTTTTCTGCTGCATCTCAGCCCAGCATGGGCCATCATGTTGCTGCCCAGAGTCCACGTGCCCCTGGTGAGCAACTCAGAGAGCAGCTTTGCCTGCTGTGCTGCACGTGGTCCTTGCTGTATTGCAGCTCCTGGCTGTACTGTAGCTGCTGGCTGCTCAAGGTGGTGGGGATCCCAAGCTCCCAAGGCAAACAGTGACCTAGAAACAAATGCTGGGGGTGGACAAACTGTCAGAGCCCTGTGTGACCTGTCCTGTGACCACACAGATGCCCAGCTCTGGGGAAGGGGCTTGTACTGGGGCTGACAAAAAGGGGAGGCTGCAAGCTCTGCAAGCGTGATGCCTGGCACACCTGCAGAATCACAACTGCAGTTGGTCCAGGCAAGGCCTGGAAAGAGAAATAGAATTCTCTAGGTCCAGTGTATTCAACCAAATCCTATTGTACATTAGCCTGGGTGACTCTGGACAGTGCAGAGGAGTTGGGAGGATTAACTGGAGATGGTATTTCCCTCCCTGGCTTCCCCTTGTCACAGCAGGTGGACAATTGGTCAAGCACTATAGCTGAGGTGGGCAAGAAGAAAGAAGAGTATCAGCAAACCCAGGAGAAATGATGCAGTGTTCTCTCTCCTTTTGCTGCTGTCTTCTGACTTTTTGATTGATGTCACCTCTGAGAAACCTGTGACTGACTGAAGCCATGTGTTGGACTGAGCAGATCAGCCACATTCAGTACCTGGACACCATGTAATGAAAGTGTAATAGTGACTGCTTTGTGAATTAAACTTGCTTCCTAGCAAGTTTTTTTCTTAAAGTCAACAGAATTGATCTAACAAAAAAAAAAGTTGGACCTACACTAACCATAAAATAATAATAATTTATTTGTTTTCTTTATTGTGCTCACATATTATGGGGGGTAATGCTGATAGGAAAAGCAAGTTTTTGGCACGTCTGTTCCATTTAGAGGACTCTGACTTGAAGCCTGTGCATATTTGCAGATTGAAGGAGGATGAAGTACTAATCTGGTAATAAAGCCTCTTATACTAGTGTTTACACAGGACTCATAATAAAGGTCTGATTACAGAAGGTAAAAGAGTTAAGGTAACATTTAAAATTTAAAATAAAGAAAAGTCATTGTATTTACTTAATCTTGAACAGGAAACGGAAAATACACAAAGCATATTTTGTATGAATCTTAATTTGTCAGAGAATGCTTTGAGGCTGTTCTCTTCAACGTGGCTAAGAGTATTTCAGTATTGTGGCATTGCTAACTACCACGTTATGATTTGGACTTTAAAGTTGATGATTATATGAGGGAACTGAAAAAGTGCATCGTAAAGGATCACATCCATGGAAAATGTTTTAATAATCAGCAATATTGTGAGAGGAAAATAATGTATTTTACAACTTAATGTGATTTTTGGTAACCCAATTACATTTTCTAAGTTTACATAATGCAGTGCGAGATCTGCAATCTGCCCCTGCTCAAAAGGTTGCTCAACTCATTATCATCACAATTTTTTGAGTAATAACAATAAAGCATTTGTCTTCTATGTACAAAGTGCTGAAGAAAATTGTTGTTGCTACCAAGTGTATATGGAAATGGGATTAATTTTTTTTTTTTATGTGGTTATGGGCCAATACAAAAAAAAATTTTGAACCATAAATGTCGGCATTAACCTTTAGCTTGAAGGTCTCTCTCAGCCTGGAGGGAATGTTGGATAAAAGAGAAATAAAATTGAAATAGCATAGAAATTCTTCATAAAATGTCATTTTGAATGTAATAGTATTATAATTTAAGACACTACCAAAACCATACAAATAAATTTATATTAACGTTAAAGGTCTCTCTAACTAAGCTGTTGCAACAAAAGGCCACCACAGGCACAAACATGCTGCATAATGAATTACTGTTAGTAAAACTAAGGCGAATCTTCCACATTCAGCCAGCCACTTCCTCCTTAAAAAAAAAACATGCAACAAGAACGGCAAGAATCAAAATAAATTAGTAAATAGAGAACTCTGCTTTAGGAAGATATAAACTTTCCCCCCTCCACTGCAAGAATTTAATTTGCAAAAGAAGGAAAATTGTTACATTGCCAGCCTTAACTGTTTATCATTGTGTTATCATCATGCTTAAGTATCCTGTCCCTAGAATCATTCAGATACCATAGAAACGTTATTTCTGGGCATTCTTAAGCTGAATAAATCATTAAGCATTATATATAAAAAACACAGAATAAAAAAATATACTGTTTGGGTTAATTTTTTAATGGAACAACTCAAAAGTTAGGGTAATGTAAAATGCTCATTAATAGGCTGCAGCCCATTGTGACTCCCTGTTATATCTGTATTACTTAGTGGTCTTAGGTCTTGCCACCATTAGGCTAAATTGAACTAATGATTGGAAACTTTATTAATTGGGAGGAAAGGGGGAAATGACAGTCACGAGTCATTAATAATTTTACTTTTCATATCTGTATTTACAAAGCACCAGGAGGACATGATAGACTAAGTATGTTTTAATTAGAGCAGAGAGGTAAAGCCATGGCATCACGTTGAAAGAGAGGCACTTTACTTGGACTTCTGTGAATTTAAGAGCAACAGTGCATTAAGACAATTTGTGTTAGGTGGACCATTCTAAAGCTAATATTCTTAAGGCTTTCAGCTGCTCAGCAGTTGTCATTTATGAACTACTTGCACCACACAGAAAGCCAGCTTGCTTGAAACAAAGAAGTTAGCATTAAAAGCGAAAATACTACACTGTCTATCAAACTTAAACAGTTACCCTCCTTCCGAAAAAATGGAGCTTCACTGTGGTTCCTCCACTACTGAAATACCTGAGGCTTCCCAGGCTCCTGTAGTGGCTGTAGCTAATTGTAGATGGTGTTAAGAATGGAGGTTGTAACACAGGCAAGTGCAGCAAGGTGAGATTTTTGCAGCATAACTCCTGTTACTGCAAGCATTGCTGTGTGTAGTGCTGTGTGCACACCAAGGTATTATCAGTGTCTGCTTACAGTGAGGAAAACCCAGGCCCCAGTCAATGTCCGGTGTTTTATTGTGTTTCCTAGCAGTGGAGCTGTGCTCTGCCAACCTATGTGCAGAGAATGGCTGGTGTAGAAAGTAGAACAAAGTGTTCTGTAAGAAATGAATGAGGGAAAATGAATATCTTCTTGTTCTTAATGATTGTTTGTTCTTTAGAGTGCCTTGATTTGGCAGCCTGCATACTCATTGGTGTTCCCTGAGAATGCTGTGTACTCTACACTGTGGGGTGGGATAGGGTGGGATGGGATGGGGTGGGAAGGGATACGATGGGGTGAGTGTTGGAGTGGACTTCCTCATCCAGACGTAGTGGGTGCTGTTTGTCCTGCTCCCTGTGATGGTAGCTGTCTTCTGCTGCCTCTCGTTTGTGATGTCCAGCTAGATGTCCTGTGGCTTTCACATTACTTGTTAGAATGGTCATTTATTTTGGCTTGTTTAATATTTCAGTAATGAAACAATACTAGAAAACTTGTACAATAATCACTGCCTGATTATTTAGGCATCGAGACTGTGGTTTGAACACCTTACTGCTCCGGGAGATGGATACTCAAATGAAAAATATTAAAACACATGTTTTTATTTATGGCCACCTCCCTGAGAAATGTACAGTTTGCATTTCTTTCTCAAGGAGTCCTGAGCCTGAGAATCAAGTTTAATGTTGTTTTTAATAGAAAGGTCGGTGATAGCTGGCTGTATTTCAGAAATTCCTGTGTGAAAGGACTTGGCTTGACTCTCAATGGAGCTGCAAATGAGCAGTGATCCAAGCAAAAGCGAGGTCAGTTCTGCTGCCCAGGGGATCAAGATGGCTCAGATTGTAACAAGGATTTCTGAAAAAATAGCTTTCTACATATCAGTCAGCCAGGCCTGTGGAGAAAAAAGAGCATTATTCAGAGCCTGAGATTTGGCACTGAATTTTCTCTAATTCTCACTATTCTTCAGCTACTCTTGAGTACCAGCCACTGCACTGGTGCTTCATCCACACCTCTGTCTTGGTGCAAGCCCTGCTTCAGTCCAGGTCTACTTCACCCATTGGCCACCAGCAAACTGAGTGCCCTCAGCTTTGACTTTGTTGCAATTCATTTTGAATTTGCTGTGGTGCTATTATAACTTTTCTCTTCCAAATGAACACCCTCAGCTCAGTCCATCTTTCAGCTTTTGGGGACTTCCTTTCATTGGAATCTGGAAATCTCTGTGCAGTCATCTTTGACACTGAATCTTGTCATACCAGTTATAAAGACTCCTACAGCTCTTTGCGGCGATCCTTGCTGACACTGACCTTTTTTGACCAACTGAAATCAGAATCTCACTTAAGAGATGTCTCCTGTTGAAGGGTATTTTTGTTCCACTTTTTGACTGCCTCCACTTAATAGAGGTCTTTTCCCAGCATTCACTAGTTTTTCATCTGGAGAACAGGCATCATGTTGCCTCACCCCAGAGGCATCAAATAGGTATCAAATAGGCAGGAATCTCTTCCCAGGAGAAGTTTTTTTGATATATTCTGTTCACATTAATCCTGCCAACCTCCCACCTTCCCTGCTGTTGCAATATCCTGTTTTGGATTCTAGGCAATAAAGGAACAACGTTAGTTTCAAATATTTTATTCCCAGAAAGGTTTAGATGACCACAAGGGCACGCAAGGCTGTGACTCCTTTATGTGGTCCTGACTGAAACTGCTAGTTAAAGATGCCAGGCTTGCACGGGGAGAGCAGAAACTCAGTGAGTCTTTAGAGAAAAATCTGTTCAGGGGAAACCTTATTCTTGGAGACTAAGCAAGTGTTAATAGAGTCATCTTTTTGTGGATTATTTTCTTTTCTCCCTCCTCAGTTCCTCACTTCTAAAGAGATTTTCTTTCTCTGATTCAGTGGTCATGGAATGGTGTAAGGCAGGTAAGAGAAATGTATTGTGCATTGAAAAGTAGCTAATATTGTATGCCAGCCAGGGTGATGTGCTGTAGCATCGGTTTTTACTATTTGATTTGACCCAGGGACACTTCAGTCAATCAAGCAGTGCATTATCATTTCAAGCACAGGGAGAGAGACACTATTAGTCTAAGTGAGCTGCAGTCAGACTTGACAGGCAGGGGACAAATCCCTAATCAATCTTTTAATCACCCACCTGGGGTGATTTGAATGAAGTCAATTAAAGGATCTTTCATCAGCAGAAAAAGCTGTATTCAGCTGGTTGAGGAAACATATGCAAGATCTCCTTTATGAAAATGTCTTTAGGATAAAACTCTGTGGGTATTTTTCTCTTTTCTCATTCATTTAGTTTTGAGTAAGCTGGATGAAAAAGGAAAGATGTGCAGGATAGCACTTCAGTTTTGTGATAGTGAGTTATTTTCTTCCTCAATAGAGTAGTTTTAGCACTGCATTACGGACAAAGTGGTAAAAGGTTGAGTGGACACGTAAATCATAAACTTTTATTTTCCACTCTACTTAAATCTTAAACTGAACAAAATCACCAGCTCCTGGTAATTTTGTGTCCCATTCATATCTCTGCAGAAGTCTGAGATAAATTTCAAAAGAAATAAACAAAACCTGCTTGAGAGGGGCCTGAGGGAGGCGCACGATCACAGTGACATTTTCTGTAGTCTGTTTTGCATACTTTTGGTACTGTCTTCTGTGAGCAGCTAAACCTACTTCCTTTCTGAATTGCAGATGTCATTGTAAACTGAAGCCTAGAATCATGGGGATGCTTGGAAACCTGACCTGGGCACCTGAAAATCAGTCACATTGCATCTAATGGGAATCACACACCTGGTTAATGTGAGCCACCTTTGCACATCTGGGAAAAAAAGAAACAGACCTCTTCTATATATGGATCTACAGACCTGCTTTCATGGTGCTTGCTCAAGTTTGGATATGTTGATTTTGAAATGAGAGTTGGAATTTGCTGGTTGCTGCACACGGGCAGTAGGGCGTTAGCTGCTATTTCAGATTGTGTTTTCCAAAGGAAGGCAGGAGTCAGCATACAGGATTTGACTCTGCTTCTGTTGAAACCATAGAAGAGAGTGGAGACTACCATGAAGGACAGTTCACAAAACCCCCATAATCAACAACACACCACGAAGCCTATGGAAGCCATGAGCTACATGGAGGAAAGGTTAATTAAGGCTTAGAAAGGCAAAGTCACTTTTCAGTTCTTCTGGCTTATCTGTTTCTGCTTTCACTGATTTCAGACAAATTACTTCACAGTTAAAACAAAGTAAGAAGAAACCCAGGAATTTGTATGGGCGTTCACTTAAGCAGATTTTATTGACCTGGAGCAGCCACACAAAGCCAGTTTGTCTCCCCTCTTAGGATGACTTTCAACACAAAGCCTCCCTGGGTGTCCTCAAACTGCTGGTGTGACCTTTGCTGCCCCTGCAGGCACATGCTTGGAGGCAGGATGGTGGATCAGCGAGTTGGTCTCCTTTTGCTCTGAGCTGAGCGGGTGATGTTCCTGGGCTGCCCTATAGCAGCATGACATAAAGTAGAACAGCCCCAACCTACCTTTGATCCTGGGCTCAAGTTGAGTCAAATACACGGTATCTGAGAGTGTTTTGCAGCACCTGGGACTACCTCTTTGCCGCAGCATATCCCAGCATCTCACTGAATGGAGATCAAAGTGTGCACTGTCCCACTACAAGATCTGAATTTCCACAGGAAGGCGATGGAGCCCATGGGCCAAAAGGGACCTGAGCTACACATCACCCCCTTCCCACTACAGTCACCTGGGACATCAGGGCATGGGATTTCAGATATAGCCTCAGTCTGTCACTTTCTCAAAACTCCGGAGATAAAAATTGTATTTTACCTTTCACAGGCATGGTTCTTACAGTCAGAACCCCAACAGGCAAAACTGAACACCTCTATGATTCATATTCTTCTGTAGGATGTTGCGACCCTCTACTTGTACAACAGCTCAGACGGCAGCTGCCTTCATGTAGGTTAGGAAAAGAGTTATGGGAGTGAAAGAAAGAGTGGCCTGATCAAACCTTTCTTCTCTTCTAGTCCACAGCGAGTTTTTGAATCTTGAGGAGATGATAATTAATGCAGATCTTTAAACAGCCATTTAAGAGAAGCAATTCAGGTTGCACATAGTAGACACAACTTTCATTAGTATGTGGAAAATAGATTTACTCTTTAGAAGGAGATTAAATTTCATTTTTAATTACAAATGTCTTTCTTTTATATAACAATTTTTAAATTACAATTCCTCAAAGAATGAATATTCCATAAGGTTGGGTAACAAGGCTATGCCTAATTTATGCCATTCAGATGCAAATGATTATTCTGGTGTGTAAATACCCAAAATCAAGCAGAAAGTGGGCCAACAATGAGAGCACGAAAGAGCAATATGAAAAAAAATCTTGGTTTTAGATTAGGGTAAAAGTTTACAGGGTTCTACTTCTCAAAGCCCTTTCTCTTGCCAGTACATTGACTTCACCAGGATCCTTTCATAAGAGCCTCTGTCACTGGGATCATTCCCATGAGAAGATGGTGTTTCAAATCAATGTACCTTTTCTTTTCTTAAACAACAACAAAAAAATCTGTGATGATATGTGCAGCTGACAGGATTTTTGGAAAGCAGAACTGCAATAAATCAGTGAGATGATAGTACATAGGAAATCAGAAGGTAAACTAAACCAGGAAAATATATGTTGGCAGTGTGGAGATTGCTTCAGAACACATATTTTAGAAGCATAGAGTAAAGGTATACCACCTACCACAGAAGATTTTTTAAAGGACTGGAAGGAAAAAAAATATTGGCATGGTCAAACATCAAGGCAGTGGAAACTGCTGTAACCATCAAAGACAACTTTTAAAAAGTGGAAGTTTTATCTGAACAAGGAAAATAAGAAAGATCATAAACTGCAGCAAGCTGAGCGTCACACTGCAATGAAGTAGGCCACTGAGGATTTAGAGAGGCAACTTAGCAAAGGTGTTAAAGGTGCTATAAAGCCTTTTTCAGAAATATCAAAGGAGGAAGCTAACCAGAAAGTCAACCAGGCCAGTGCGTGATGAACGTGTAGAAAAGGCACTCTGTGAAGACAGAATTTTGTAGCAGAGCTAGATGATGTGTTTCCATTAGCGCTCATTGCAGGTGAGGTCAGTGAGGCTCCCACTGGAGTAATTCTTTGCAGGAGATGAGCATGAGAAACTCTGATTGGAATAAACCAGGAAACTGAACCTAACCAGTTCCTAGGACCAGAACAAATTCATGCAGGAGCTTCAGGTGTATTCTGGTGTGAAAGTACTGACCCGCAACTGTTCTGTTTGAGTTACTGCTTAAAGCACCCAATGACAAAAAAGATGAAGGCTGCAAATGGGACACCAGTCTTTAAAAAAGGGATTGAGGAATAATCTGAAAAACTATGGACTAAGAAGTCTGGCGTCCTATTGAGGGCTTCAGTAGAAGCTGTTGAAAAGATAGTGGGAGGCTGAAGGAGTAACTTTCCCACTCATAAGGAGCATGTAGAGTATAAGGCTTTTAGAGGAAGGCTCTGACAGAAGCTGCTTCGTGACTTTACGTTGGAGGAAAAATAAGAGGTTATTTGTGAGTTATCAACTGGGTTTGGGCTTATGACTACATAATTTAAGACATAAAGGATATAGTAAGAAGAGGTGAATAATGAAATAAATGACAGAAGTGCAGATGATAAACCAGAATATTTTCTCAGAATAGTCTGATCTTAAGTTAGCTGAGCAAATTTACAGAGCTGACTGATGAATAAAATGGCACATGAAGTTTAATGTCAATAATTACAAGGTAATGTGTACAAGAAAAAAACCCATACCTCTAAGTATAAACATAGTCAGTGAGGCATTTTAATCACTAGTATAACTCAGAAAAGAGGCATAAGGGTTAATGTGGATAGTTTCTGAAAGGATCAGTTCAATGGCAGTTGGGAATCAAAGGCAGATTGAATTAGACAAAATTTTGGGAAAGGAACTCACAACAAACTAGAGCATATTATTATGCTTCAGTGCAGAACTGTGATGTATCTGCACTTAAGTGCTGTGGACGTGGCCCCAGGACTGGGATCCCTGGTCTGCAAAACCTGAGACGGGATAATGGTGATCCAGGAGGAGGGTGCGTGGCTGACTGCAGGGAGCAACTTGCAGATTTGGTTTTACATTTGTGTCTTTGGGCTTTTGTATAAAATACTGCATATGTGGCTGATTTCTAACATGGTTAAAATTTGTGGAGCTGGTATGTCTGAGGCTCTGTCCCTGCAGAAATACTGTATGCAGAGTCCTGTGGCCAGTTTAATTGTGGGTGCTGTTATAGGAGGGAATGCAGAGATAGTCACCCCTCTAAACTGACAGCTCAGTTATGCACTCAAACCATGGTCAAGCCTTTTAAGGCAATTGCTGCTGAGACCTGAGAAAGTGTTTTTTTTGGGAAATCTCTCCTCAGCATGTGGTTTTCTGATCTCATCATGGGATGAGACTTTTTTGATGTTTCTCTTGCCTTGAGGAGGGAGAGAGGGAGGACAAAGCAATCTGTCCAGCCTGTATTTATTTCCTCCTCCCATCAGAACTACAGTCCTGAACCGTTTGACCTCTGCCAAGAAGGATGAGCTGGGCTACCAAATCCAAGTTAGCTACAACATTCAAACTTTTCTCTCACAGACTTCCCTTCAGGAAAAATACACGTTCATTTTATTCTGCTGGTCAGTGCATATATCTTTCTACATACTCTTTCTTTATATAAATATAATGGGCTTTGCAGGGAACATTTCTCTGGTTGCTACTGCAGAGAATACAGACAAATTACAGTAAGTCCATGCTGTCTGCCTAATATAATGCCACAGTTGTTTTTATTTTGACTAGATTATTTTCCTTAATCTAGATAGTTGAGTGAGTGTGCTTAATCTTTGTATTAATATAGGTAGTAACCTCTTGCAAAGGAATGATAAATAGGGAAATATTAGCGTGCTAATAGTCCAAATGGTTTAGCTAGGTGAATGTAGTGTACAGTTGCTGCACTAAGGTAAATCTGTGTGCTGTCTTACACTATGTTGCTTTACCATTAGTGATTGCTTGTCTGATGCTGTGATTTGTATAGAAACAAAATGCTAAGCTATGTTCTGCAGGACAAAAATGTACATTTTAAAAACGACAGCCAAAAACTCTATTGCAAATAAAGATATGGCCTACTTTTGCTACCAATAATGAAACAGGCAATTTAATAATTTAGTTTGTCCTTTATCAGTACTTTAAAATTGTTGCTCATATTATGTTGCAGCAGGTTTGAATTTTGCAAGCCAGGTACTATTGTTGAGCCCTTCATCTTCAAAAAGTGCCCTTGAGCTGAGCTTTCAGCTAATCTCTGTTGAAACGCAGCTTCGATTACATTTTGGGAGATTAGGATTTGTTTGTGATGCCTTTGGGAATGACACCACCAGGACGTAGCAAGGATGTAAGT
Organism: Cuculus canorus; assembly: GCF_017976375.1. Taxonomy (NCBI): domain Eukaryota; kingdom Metazoa; phylum Chordata; class Aves; order Cuculiformes; family Cuculidae; genus Cuculus; species Cuculus canorus. Next base: position 141,762,791 of record NC_071402.1, read on the forward strand.
GCACTATTCTTGAGTTTGCTGCTGTCTTTCCTTACTGATGTAGCTGTGCTTTGTGGGATTTGGATTTGTATTAGAGCTGAAGGTATGCAGACTTTGCTGTTCCACCTAAAGTAGCAGACCTGCTCACAGGAGTAAGGACTGCATATCCTGAATTAGCAGCCTCTAGATTCAGCTATGAGACACTTCCATTAAGTCTTTGTTTATCAATATCACCTTGCTACTAAATTGTAAGCAAGAACATATTTATTTGTTCTCCATAAAATGCCAACGAATTCCTCCTGCATTCGTTCAAGCACCAGCCAGATAGCTTTATGTTGCGCAGTGGCACTTAACATACTAAGGCAATTGTTTTGCCTCAGTGTTCTCTACACTCTGAGCGATCAGAGTGTACTTGTCACTTGCTCAGCATTTTGCTACACTGAAGAAAGAGGATGTCACTGAGAAACCTGAAAACCTTTAGAGTGTTTTAAAAGACTTTAGGTGGAGGAGCTTAGACTCACCGTTGTACGTTCTATCATCTGCTTGTTTTTTGCCCTGGAGCACGAACATTCATACTTTATTTACAGATCTCAGCAGGCCTTGCCTTGTCAAATATTTTGAATTCCGTAATGAGGTGTGTAATGTCTCTTACATAAACTCTGGCTCTTGCTCTCCGAGGATGCCTTGCTATTTTGTGCTTAAATGGATTTGCTTGTTGTTCACTTTACTCATTTTTCTTTCTACCGAGGAATTAAAAAAACATTTGGCTTCTCGCACCATGTTCTAACTCTCCCCCTGTCCCCCCAAAAGATTCCAAGCAATCACCATGCTTCAGATCATTGGCTTAGTTGTTTGGAACTAACATCAGAGATATCTTTTTGATAGCAAATATTCTAATAGGGTCTGAAACTGTACACCTGAAAATAAACTGTGAGCATTTAAGTTGTCAGTTGGGCAGTGTATAATAACGACTCTCTCAATTACTCTGTTGAGAAGAGTTTGAGGTCCGAATGGACCTTTTCAAAGAAGGAGTCTGAACTGCTGTAGGGATGTGCCAGAGGACGCAGAACTTCACCTGACAGCAGCAAGCTCATAACTCCTCACTGACAGAGCCTGTCTCAAATTCTTCCCCAAAATCTTCCAACATTAATGTAAAGGCTTTGAGTGGTGGAGAATCCCCTCGCAGGCAGCTGGCAGATCTACGATGCGATAGCCCTCGCTGTATCTCCACCTGCATGAGCACAGGCTACCAGTAGTGTGTGTGTGGACTAGGGGACTGGGCACACGCGGGGTTCTCACCTCATGTTTAGGTCTGTGGGGTCAGTGTGTGCTGCAGCCAGCAGGTCAGATCCACTGCATATGCCTGATGTTTCTCCACTCACAAATACGGCATTTCTAGCTTTTCCAAGTTAGTTTAGATAGATTTTCCCTTCTAGCTTTGTCAATATGAGATGGTATTGAAATATATAATCTCAGAATAAGTTAAAACAACAGAAAATGTGCAAACCTATAAGGTGTTACTAAGAGAAAGAGTCACAGTTCCAAAATGCAAGAGAGCCAAGTTGAAGGTGGATGGATGTCTCCAGCAGGAAATGAATGCACTCATTCATCCTGCACGAAATCTTCATTAATACTGTAATTGACTAGATATACAATCTGAGCAACTTCTATTTATGGACTGGCTCTCCAATTCATATTTTATGAGTTTCCTCCCAGGCAAAGCTTCTCTGGTTGGTTCATTAGCGTCTTGTCAGAAAAACAATGGAGAGAATATTAATCTGAAGCTCAAATACCATGTCAGTTAGCAGGCAGGCATTTTGTACTGCAGAATGTACTTGGCAGAAGAAATGCAAAGAAACCTTTTATCAATGCAAGAGCCTTAAAGGAGTAGATACAGACACTTCCACCATTTTTTTAAATACAGTCTTAAAATAGTTTGCACTAGATGCCATCCTTGAATGACACTGTTTATCTCATGTTTTAGATAAAAATATTAGAATGAAACTTCACTTTCATAGCAAATATGTGGATACGTTGCTGACATAGTTTGGAGAAAGAAATAAATGAAAAATACTCTCTACTTATGATAAACAGAGACAAACAGAGAGAGAAGTCACTCCTCTGGAAGCTGATGCACTCTTCAGAAGCCCCACCCTGAATGTGGCACATGTTGGTAACAATACACTGTGGAAGAGTCATGTTTTACTGACAAAAAATCATAACCTTGGCATGCAATCATCAGTAGAATCCATGTGAAGTAATTTCCTTTCAGTGCAATGGGACAAAATAGTGCACCTGGGAAACTGTGATTGGGATTTAAATCCAGGGATTATGGACGTGCACTTTGAGCCGTCTCATTTGGTGCCTTGTCCTCTCACTGCTAGAGGGAAATGACTGAGTTTCAGCAGCTCTTCTGGCAGTACGTGCTGCATTTAGGGGAAGTGCTTCCATTTCTAGGTTCAGTTTCTAAATGTTTTAAATGAACATAAATACTTCAGTGTTTCAGTCCATTAGAAGAAGTTGGCTTTCATGCAGCTGTAGTAAGCTCTGAACTAACTAATAGTTCCAGAAACCTTTTTTTACCACTTAAACTGGGTAGTGTAGGCATAAAATGCAAGTGAATAGAAATTGCAGTGTGCCACATTAATTTTGTACATGCACATAGCTACACTAGCTTCAAGGCAGCAGACAATTAAGACATGAATTTGTTAACTACTGGCTGTATGTGTTCTGCTTTGTCAGATTGCTCCTGGGGACTGACCTACGAAAGCATCCCAAGCCGGAGTTCACAGGCACATTTTAGGCCCTCTCCATACTTCCTAAATGCCCTAAATTTGTCCAAATAAAGTAGCATTGAGTGTCTGAGCTCTCCTATGCTACAGTGCTTTCAGCACTATCAGCAAGGTCCTTGGGGGTAGAAATTCTTTCTGTGTGACATACAATGTAGCTCTGTCCAAGTGGCCCTGCTTGCCTCTCTTCATGATTGCCAGTAGCAAAAGCAAGGAAAGAGGCTTTCTTTCACTTGCCTGGACTTCTGTAGTCCCAGCTGATCCCACTGCTTCCCCAGAGGTTGCTTGAATTTGAAGCTGCTGCAGGCAAAGCCCCAGTGGTTGAATCCCCACTGGAATCACTGGGGCCAGGGCATGTAGCCACCTGTGCCTTCCCTCTTGCTCTTCTTGTCTCAGGCTCAGTTTCTCCCTGTACGTTGGTCACAGTAGAAGTCACTAGCACCCACACCTGGCAGCATAGGCCTCCGGGGAGACAGGGAACGTGAGACCCTTCCCATGTGTGTGCCGCAACTGGATTTTTACAGCTTCCTCATGGAACTGAGCCATAAGAGAGAATGTGCATTTTCAAGTGACAAACACTTTGGGCAGGACTCGGCCTGGGACACTGAAATTAGTCATCCAATATAGGTGTAGATGAGATTTCTAAGCTCCCATTACAGATGGTTAAGATCCAGTCTACAACTCTCCGGGGAGGTGTATTCAGCAGAGACAGTGGGGTCTGGAGACTGAGTCTATCCAAGGTGAGAAAGACAGGCTCCCTTCAGTTGCCCACTTAGTACTGAGATCTGGTACCTTTGAGATGCTCAGGGCTACCTTACACATCCATATGGGGCTTGCAAGTGTGACATGGGACCTACAGGACACCTTAACTCTTCTAGTGTAGCAGCTGGAGGGCAGCCAGAAAAATCCAGGGCATCTTAATGGCACTAGACATCAATGGTTTGGCAGTTGAATCAAGCCTTGGATCTCTACTGACTGCAATAGGAACTGAGACGCCCAACTCAAAAATACAGTTTTGCAATTAGGTGAATCCCACCTTTGTTTCTGGAAAGAGTCAAAAGCTATTTTTGCAGTCTGAGTAAATTTACATCTATAACACACAGAACATAGACCAAAGACAGTTCCCCGCAGCCCACAAACAAACCGGCAGCCCCATGGCCTCTCCTCCTGTGGCTCTAGGACTACGTAAAGCATAGGAATATGACCCCTCTTTCTTCCCAGTCTCCGTGGAAGCCTCTGCAACCCTAGCCTGAAAGAAAGACTATACGAAAGACAGGCAGCCTAAAGAGAAATCTCGCTAGGTGTGGTCCTTCACAAAGTTTTTGGAATTAGCTGTGTCCCCACAGAGAAGCATTTCAGCCTGAACAGCATCAAATCATCCAAAAAGGGCACCCCACACTGTTCCTCTTTTGAACAGGTGAGAACATGTTCAAGAGCAATGCTTGCGCAGTTAACTCATATGGAGCAAGTAAACACTACTACCTTATTTCCCCACAGGTGGGTCAGCAATGGGTCCTTTCCACCTTCACTCTGGCATATCACAGCCCTGGCCTCAGTCCCCCTTGTCAGCACAGGGCTGTGAGAGGACTTTTGCGATGTCTCTGAGAGCTCACAGTGTTGATGAGGCAGCTCCTCTCATCACTCTGGGGGTGACACAGGCTCTGGCAATGATCAGCACTAGGCAGAAAACTTCCCAGTGAGGATCTGCCATGAGGTTTGCCTACAAAGCAAGATCTTCCACTCCCATTGTGCTGTGGCCTTTTGAAGGCCACATGGTCACTGCCAACCATGGCCCTTGATGTGATTGATCGTGATAGTAGTGACCATGCATCATCATCTTCAATGCCTGAGGACAAGACCCTGTAAAGTCAGTACAAGCACTGATATAAATGCGCTTGCAATACTTAATGAACTTAAAAAAATTCTGTCATCTGAAGAGTTACTGCAGATACTCTTGCAGCATGTGATGCAGAGAAGAGTGCGATGCCAGAGTTTTAGCCTGGAAAGGTTATATGGTATTTCTTTGACTTCAAAATAGCTATTGGTTAGATATTCCCATATAAAACAGCTCAGAAATGAACAATAATGTATCTCACATTCCTTGTAGATTATATTCATGCATTTGTTAACAAAACATTTACTATAGTTGCACTGAATTATCTGTGTTTAAGACTTATTAGTACAAAAGATAAGCTCAGTGAACTGTCAAGCTGTGCATAATATTGCCCCTGTAACCAATGTAATTTTATATTTCTGTCATAATAGCCTGATGGCTCCATTATTTAACCCTCTGACAGAAGAATCTGCATATATAAAATATGTTGTTGTATATATTCATTCTTATATCACAATAGCCATTTAGATACATATCTGATATGTAACATATGCTGACATCTACCAGATTTGTTTGGGAAAGCCCCAGCCTTCTTAGCAATACAGCAGCTTGATGTGCTACTCCCTACCCTCACTTACCCATTAAATAATCAAACAACTGATAGCCTCACCAGTCCAGAATGTGCTCAAGTGCAGCAGAGACAATTAACTCAGTTGAGAAATGTTCAAGTATTACCTTGTGGATATGAATAGTCTTGTGTTTTAGAGATGCAAGCTACTATCAAAGAGAAATACTCAGGAATGCTTTTGTTTGGGCCTTCACTAACAGAGTAAAAGTTGTTCAGAAAATGAAACAGATTGGGTAAAATTGAGGCTATAAACAAGAAAGAACTGAAGGTGGCACTGTAGGAATGGACATTTCTCTTTTCAGAAAATACACATGGTAAATGCCTGTTCTTTCTCTTTGAAATGAGAAAGGAAAAGGTTGTCAAACATGAACCATATTTTCCTATAGCTTTTTCTTGCTTTTTGCTAGTGAATGTGTATTCACCCCTCAGAGCAGAGGGGCTTTAAGAAGACCATTAGGGCACTCAGTGTCCTTTCATGCAAAATAGATGTGCGTCTGTACACCCTGTTGCATGCAGGCTGCCAGCACTACAGGCAGGGCGGTCAGCTGAATGTGGGAAACTGCAGTTTGGTGCCAGGCTGAGGAGCTATCAACTACAGCACTTTGCTTTCCCAAATGAGTCAGAATTTTCACTTTCCACAGATCTACCCCTAATGCTCACTAGAAGGGCACAAAGAGAGGCTTACCAGAAGCACATCTAAAACAACCAGGCTTTATACAAATGCTGAGGGTTATGACTCACCCCTGAAACTCTTAATTCTAGCCAAGTCGTCAGACTATCTTTGCCTAAATCCTCCATCCTTTTCTTTGCCCCTTTGTTCTCACTCTGCTGTAGGTGGTGCCCTTGCTGGGTTGCAGGCAGGGGGGCTTTCCAAGAGCAACACCTTCCCCCTGCAAGAAATGACTGTGTTGCAGAGACGTTTATGGTTTCAGAAGCTATAGGCTAGAGCTCCAGAAGTGTCCAGCACCCACTCTGGGGAAACATGGCAAAGGCAAAATCCTGAGTGGCTGCAGAGTTTGACCCCAGAGTAAATGCCCAGTTTTGGAAATATTACAGGCCAGATGCACACATCTCAGAGGAAAACTTGTAGGTTACAGGTAGTGTCTACATCTATCATAGTGCTGTTTCATAGTACTAGAAAGTACTTTTCAAAACAGACATCTGCCTTCCTGCTAAGCCACAAGAACCAGACTTGTGTGTTAGAAAGCAGCAGTGTGACCTAGCCCAGGAATCAGTTCCAGCAGTGAGAGTACAGAGGTGGGTTTTAAATTTCATTTAGATTTGGTGCAGTTAGTGGTTATTTTTAGTTTGTTTTGGAATTAATTTGACTTCAACAATATAATGTATAGGTTTGTTTTGGTTTTTTTTTTTTTTTTCCCCACAAGAAGGACAAATAATTTGTCACTGTAGGCAGAAGCAGACATAGAGGGCTTTGAACATAAGGAAGGGGACCTTGAAGTGGACATTGGACCAGAAGCAGGGTGCAGCGCAGTGTACCCGTGCACAGTGTGTCAAAACGAGACAGGCTAACACTGCCCGGTTGGTGGGCCACAAAAAAGTGTAGCAAACCTCTGTGTGCACACATGTGTATAACACAATGGAAGTTCAAGACAACAATGTCATACAAAACAAAAACAGCACACATTATTCATTACCAAGATACTATTGAAGATATGAGCCTTCTTATATATATATATACTAGAAACAAAAAAATATAGTCAGTGTGTGAAGGACGTGTGATTCTCCTACATGCCCCTCAGCCCTGGATGCCTGTGCGTGTCCCTGTGGATCTGGGGACAGCCAGTGACATCCCACGAAGGACTGTTGCAAAGGTTTCACAAATGCATGAGAGCAGTGAAGGGCATTTAAACACTGGTAAAAGCAAATATCTAGGGAAAGTCGTGACTTGCAGCAAGTTGCTCCATCTTGTAGCCTATTACCTGTTATAATAGGTTTGCACAAGGTCTTCACTTTCTTGGAGGTTGCTGCAAAGTTTGTACCATGGAGCTCTGCTACATCTAAACCAGTGCTAAATTTCATTTTTAAGGCAAAATGTCAAGGGAAGATTTTGGTGGGGTTAATAAAGTTGTGGGGATAGCCCAGTGCTTCCAAAGTAAGAGCCATTCCTACTTTCTTGCTTGTAAACCTTCTTGATTGTCATATTCAGAGTCATCCAGGGTATCTTTGGGCAGAATCTTTGTTCCAGGGCCCAGAGGCTGTGAATGTGCCCAGCCTCTGAGACTGCAGGGTGAAGCTGATGTGTATCATGAAGACAACTCCAGTAGAAAGAGTGGAGTGTTGTCTCCAGAAGGTAACTCGCAAGGCACTTGTGAAGATTTTGAAGGTGGAACTGATTTAATAGACCGATGACTCCAAACTGAGGGGTCTGTTGTGAGGGAGGGGTGTTCTGGGTGTTTCCTTCATGTTGGCATCACTGCTCTCTGAATGCCTTTCTCTGCAGAAGGGAGAGGTGTCACACCCCAAGGGAGACAGAGTAGGACCCAGAACAGTATTTAAACATTTAGTTTATTACCTATAATGTTACAATTCTAAGTCAAGAATATTAAGCTTAAGTCCAACCAATATAAGCATCCTGTAAGGATTTGTGAGGGACTATATGACCTGTACGGAGTTCGGTGATAAAGTCTTTAGATGTTCCCCTGAAGAAGTTGCTGTGAGTGAAGTTTCTGCAAATGCTCCGGTGTTCATAGATTGTTGATGTTGGTGGGGATCTCAGACTAGCTGAGAGGGAGCTCCGATTAAGGCTTGCTCCTCTCATTCTCTTATAGTCCATTCTGAAGTAATAACATCCAGGGTACCAGTCGGCTCATGTCCTTTACTTTTGTCAGTGGTGCCCCATGGTGAGGGACACAGTAGATTGCTTCCTGTCAGTGCAATCCCCACTAACGTGTAGGTGTAGGAATCCAGAAAATCCAGGGTCGTAGATCAGGATGTTTCCATCACAAAAACTCATAGTCTAAACCATGCAAGTGCAACATATGTAGATTTCGATTCACAAATCTTATTAATACTTTTGTTTTGAGGATCACCTCTGAGTCTTTGTTCTGAAATCTATGATAAGGGAGGGGATGAACCAGTGCCAGTTTAGTCATCCTGATAGGCAAACGAGGGGCAGAGACATAATGGCTCATTCTCCCCTATTCATCCTTGCTGCACAGGTGGGCTTTGATATGGACGCTGATGTGGAGTGGCCACCAGACCTCTGTCTGGCCCCTCTCCACCCCGTGACTCAAAAAGACAGCAGCCCTCTTCAGCAGCTTCAGGAGGGGGAGGGATATGTCTGAAGGCAAGCTCTTTCCATCACTTTGGTAGGAGAAACAGGAGCTTTCTCCTTCCAAGGTCCAAGGAGCTCCCCTCATCCAAGGAAACATCCAGCTAAGGTCCTGCAGCCTGACACAGATTTTAGGGCCTTCAGCTTCATCTCTGCTTTTGACATCACAGTTCCCTAGGTCTGAGTATGCTTTGTCATACAGGATAGACAAACAAAATAAGCACATGCTGTATTTTTCTAGAGACATCAAGGAAGACTGTGTAGGTGTCAATCTGGTATAAGCCTGGATATTGGCCGCCGGGAGGCTTCTCTCTATCAATAATTCTCAGTTATGTCTGTGATAAGCACATGTTGATACCAAAATTTTCATCAGTGAGCCACCTTATGAAAACATGTTTGCTGTCCAGGTGTATTTTAACTGCCCAGATTATAGCTCCTGTGAAAGTGTTTTATTTGCATGAGAAATACAAGGACCACTGGGAGATTTGCAGACAACACTTACAGCATTTGAATTATGAGAAAATAGAAGTTTTTTCTATATCCCTCTCTGACACCCTCCTGTTTAACAAGTCCCATCATCCTCATTAGGAGGCAATTCATATGTCAGCGGTAGGATAACGGCTGGCTGTAAAGTAGCAGATAACATAATCTGTGCTTGAAGTTGTACAGAAACTATCCTTTCTATTTATTTTACTTGACCTGGAAAGACCAAAGTACTGTTAAGCCAGCAGGTTTGATTGATTGCAGATATATATCTATATCCAAGAGTCTCGCCTACCAGTAAGTTACTTTCAAGTAAGGATGGGTTTGATTTGCAAGCTTTGTCCTTAATCTAAGGCAATGTGTAATAGAAAGTTAGACCTCAAGTCATAAGCTGCTAACAGTTGTAAACAAAGGTAATCACTACGAAACAAAACAAGTTACTTGTTCAGAGGATTTATTAAAATAAATTAAAATGCAGCATGCTAAGGCTGCTCTTTAGATGCTTTTGAACATCCTCCATTGGTCTCTGTCAGCTGGTGACTTCGCTCTGGAGCAACAGATTTTAAGAAGAAGAAAAATACAAATTATTCATTTGGATGTTCCTCTCCCACACATTCACAAGCAATGCCTACATCTAAATATTAAAATGTATGTGAGGCTATGACAGCTCTGCTCTCTCCAGAGAGTATTTACCACTAACCTGGGAAGCTTGAATATTTATAGAAAATTTTGAAGTATGGAGATTATGAGACAGCATGTGATAGTCTCTAAAGCCTGTGTGTTTATTCTGATCATAGATTAAGCAGTTGTGTATTTTTCTCTTTGATTTTAAGCCACCTAGTGGTAATATAAATGAGATAAGATTTCTATGATGAAGAGAGGTGAACCTTTCTTAGCAACTATGTATGGTTTAAGGTGACTAAGCTCAGGAAAGTAAATAAAATCCCTGCATTGTATAAGGATCCTATGCCAAGATTTAACTTTTTGTGGTGAAGATTTATTATTTGTGTATGTAAAATTATTGACTGCAATGTTTTGTCTCTTTTGCTAAAGAACTGGCTCTTTCTTTAGAAATACAGTAAAAATATCACTATTACCAAGTAACAAGGATTTAAATCATCCTTTCAGATCGATCCTGTTAATGGGCTGCTTCAAGTCTCTGCTGAGGCTGTTTCAAGCCACTTTTCCCTCTGGGAGCCTCTCTGGGGACTGTTTCACTTACCAGGTGTTTGAAGGGTGCTTGGCAGATGTGGCAGCAGGGTGCACCTGATACCTCCCTCCCCTCAGCCCACTGCTCCTTTTCCACAGGATACATAAGCCTGTGCAGAAAGTCAAGCAGCCTTGGGCCATATCTGTCTGTGGCCCTTAGGCAGAGATGGTTTGAGAAGATTCACCAAAATATCCTTGTGTGGGGTCAGGAGGGAGCTAGTGTAAATGGAATCCCCTGGTTCCGATCCTGGGCTTTGCCATGCGTGTCCTCAGCGCTTGCTGCTAGCTTTCATTCCCCATAGCACTTTTAATTCAAAGTATTCTTATATCAAAATCTGATCTTAAAAATAGTATTTTCCCAAATTGAGCAATTTATCCAAATACTATACCCTATAACTGAGCTAGAATTAGCAGGGAGTATTATATACCCATATAACCATGACAGAGCTGCATTGTCCAGGCCTGTTGTCTGGATGATAATCAATCACATGTCCTTTTGCACTCAAAGAACCAAAGTTAATTACAGATCTGCTCAGTGGTCTGTGAGATACACTCAGCACCTCAGATATACTGGAGCTAATTTTAGGGTTTTCTAAATGGGAACTGTAGATCAAAATATCTTTCATTTTGTCCGTGTTCTCATATAATGGTCTCAAGAACATCCAGATCACTAAATCCTTATTGCTAATCTTACAGGTTAGAAACCACAGTCGCCTTTCTTTTCTATGCTGAATTCTTGAAGTTTGTCTAGTCATTGGCCATTCCCAAATACCATGTTGCGTACATTTTCTTTTGTGTTCATATATCTCTCAGTTCCCAAAATATAACTTCCAAATGCTAAGACAATGTGATATTCAAAAAAAAACCCCTCTAAATATTAAATCCTATGTTCTCAGCTGGATTACCAAAATATGCTTTCAGAGCAATCTTAAAAATTAAACAAAATAATTCATCCTCTGCTTTTAACATATAATCTAGAAAAGCAGGGCTCTTCTTTGGAGAGAAGAAACAACATGAATATTATGTCTGTAGTGCTTCCTGAGGGTTAAGATGTTCAAATAGTGCCCAGAGTGTTAGAAAAAAGAATATGTCTTGCCTTCAGTTACAGAGTTCCCTACCCATTTAACATTTGTAATTTCTGTGTGATACCTCAAGCTTTTGGTATGTCATGTTTCTGTTTCATTTTCTCCTTTATATGGCATGGAAAGCACCAGGCCTTTTGAGCTGACAGATAGTCACAGGCAGAGTGCAGAGACAGGTGCTCGTTAATTCTCGTTAATTCTGAAAAATGTGTAGAAAGGATTATACTAATTCCCTGTAAAATAGGAGAGGAAGGAAATGTCATCTGGGACAGGGAAACCACAGGAATGGCCCAGATGGGATGAGAAATTCAACCAGATGTTTGTTATCATGTTGAGTGCAATGAAGCCAAACACCAGGTTGGGGATGAGCCTGGCCAAGGAGATGGATTTTCTCACTTCTGCTGAAGGGCTGGATCCAGAAAAAGATGCATCATTTCCAGATTGCTGCCTGTGTGGTCTGAAATGAAGTTTGTCGCTTGCTGTGCTGCCTATTTTCAAGGTCAGAGCAGGACAGATGGACTCCAGCAGCCCGCACAGCCAGCACAGAATGATGGAGGGAGTGATGGAGACCACTGTCAGGATTGGTGCTGGTGGTGCCAGCCACTCCAGCATGATGTGCCCTCCTAGGACACTGCTCTGAAACCTGAAGGGGAGAACATCGACAGTCACTGTGGCCACAAGCTGAGCAGTCCTGTGCGTGGGGCCTGCAGGTCTGCAGTGGGCTCCTCTGTCTGGGAGCGTTTCTCCTAACCTCAGCTACTTCTGTAGCTTTCTTGATTAGCAGGGAGGATGAGGGAGAGCGGGAGAGGTGGATGTGGGAATCAAGACCCTGGCTGCTCCCCTGAAGGGGTGGTAGAGACCAGCCTCTCTTTCAGCCCATATGGAAGCACCGAGTGTGAAATAGCAAACCTCAAATCACTGGCAGTTAGATCCAGAGAGGGATTTAGGCATGTCGTTCAGAGAGAAAAGTCCCAAGAATAAGCAGGCTAAGTGACTGAGGAGGACAAGCTCCATTGATTTTCTGTGCTTGTAAGACAAGGTGGCAGTTCTTTAAAACCTGACTTTATCTCTTGCCAAGATTTGTTTGCTCAGAGGAGATGGGAAATTTCTCAGCACACCCCAGCGGCAGTCAGTGGGGACGGAGGCGCCGCTGCCTTCATGGAAGGCAGTTTTTGGAGTTGTAGCAATCCAAGCACTTGTGGCAGAGCAATAGCAGTGGTGGGTTCACCTGGCACAACTCTGGGGTCAATTCTTCTTTTTTCTGACTAGAGAACATAGTAGCGCCTGTGTAGAGATCCATTCAGTGAACTTAACAGGCAGTTATCGATGCAGAGGGGTAGACAGATTTAGGAGTTTAGTCCCTGACTCCTTTACACACCAGGGAGGTACATAGATGAGACCCTGAGTGAAGACATTTGCTAGGTGTCTCTTAATTTTTTTCAGGGCATTTCGACAAAGAAGGATTTGCAGTAGTTTTAGGCAAGCTAATGGACGTGTACTGAAAACTGGGGCTTGACACCCCTCCTCCAGCCACCACCTCCCTGGTGTCCAGGTGTTCCCTGCTGCTCTGCACTGCAGGGAGCAGCCTGGGCTGGTGTACAGACTGGCACAGGTGGTGTGTGAGCCCTGAGGGATTAGTGGGACAAGGAAATCCATGTGGGACCCACGCTGCTACTGGCAGCAGCTTCTGAGAAAACTACCCAGGCTGCTTCCCTTGCCTCTCCACGGCCACAGGAAGAACCATATCCACAGTTCTGCATGGCAGCTCACTGCAGGGCATGTCTTTGGCTCACATTAGGCAGCTGACTGGCTCCAAAATTAACAGGCAAAGCTAAAAAGGAGCAATGGGTGGAAAATCAGAGTAGAAAGTGCCAGACTGAGTCTATCTGCTCAAGAAAACAGTGAGCTGCTAGAAATAGTGTATTAAGGAATGGACTGTTTGAGACAAAGGTATTGAATTGCCGTATCCACCTGTCCACACAGATCTGGATGAGATTTAGCTGTTACTCTGCAATCAAGCCTGACTTGTGGCAGAGTAGTTATTGTTGTGCTGGCCTGGTGCAGGTGAACAGTTGCTGGACCCATGCTGGCAGCAGTGTAGGGCACCAACCCCAGCTTTGTCAGGTTTGCCATTTCATGTGTCCTTCAGCCCCATACATATTTGCAGGGCACAGAAAGGTCATTTCCACCTTTAGGGCTCATGGAATTTGTCATTCAAGACATATGCTCCAACCTTTTAGATGCAGCACAACTGCTGGACTGTAGCCGCAAAGTAGCTTCTACTTGGTCATAGAGACAGTGGTCACAGAGCCTTCAAATGTCTCTAGAAAAGGAATGAAGTTTATATTCCCACCAAAGACTTACACAGACTCATAGGTAGGAATGCATGTATGTATTAGTCCAGAAATCATAGTGATACTTCAGTTGACAGAATATCTCTGTGAGCTCCTGTCCAAGCAGCAATACACAATGTCCCCTTCAGGGCAATTATTTTTGAGAGTATATTAGTAGGGAATACAAGCACCTTTATTATTTCCAAATGCATAATTTTGCTTTGGTCATATTCAGAATGTATGTTGCCTGACTCCACCTGCTTTATAAATTGATCCACCTTGCTCACTCTGCATTGCTGACCTGTAGCTGTTCTTTACTGTTCACCGATTCTCTTGGCTGCAGGATAAACTTTACATTTTCTTCCCAGCCACGTCACCAGAGTGAAGGAGCAGTTGTACCAGCCTGTCAGATCCCCATTTATTAACTGCAGCAGCAAAAATCCTGTGTAGCTGTAGAGAGGCTGTCTAGCCTTACCAGCACTGTTTCAGCAGCAACAGTCACTGTAACCCTTTTCTTCTCACATGCTTTACTTCCCTTGCAAAACATTGATAATAATGCTTCAATTCACAATCGTATTCCTAGCAAAGTGACTAAGCTTAAAAAGAAAAAAAAAAAGGAAGGAATTGTTTAAAAAGGGATTGATTTCATAAAGGGAATTCACACTTTTCTGAGCTGCATCTGAAGAACAAAGAGAAAGAAACAAAATAATATGCAGCTACTTAGGAAATAGTTTTCAGGCTTTATTCGGTTGGGAAATGTTTTAATGTTGCTAGTCATGGTTAGACAATAGGGGCATGACCTGAACATCCTAAGAAAATACCAGCTGCTCTGAAAGAAAAAAAAATTACAAACATATTGTGAAACCAGTAACACCGAGGCCATTAACTGTACAAATTTCATTTAAGTTAATTCCAATGGTAATGCAGTTTCTTCCTGTAACATTTATTTATTCGCATGCTATTTTCCTAAGTTAGTTACATCCATGCTTTTTAACTGATGTTCACTGTCTCTGGGGGATGTAATTGAAAGTTAATGTTGCTCAGTGTGGTCTCCAAATGTACTGCTCCAACTGCGTCTTGCACAGCACACTTGTGTCTCTCTTCAACGAAGTTCTCCCTTCACTCTTCCCTGCCTCACATTCCAGCCTACACCAAAGCCTTACTAACTGTCTTCCTCCTACTTTAAGCATTTTTTTTCCTGTTTCCTTCTCAATGATGTGTAACTTCCCTTAAATCTGTCTTCTGCTTCATTCTCCAGGCAGATTTCTTGAGTCAGCTTTGGCACTGCCTGCCTTTCTCCCAGCTCTGTCTGATGGGCTGCCAGTTGTTCATTCGAGATGGGCACCAGCTGCTCCTCTGTTGCAATTTTCATTTATGGTTCTCCTGAATCTTTGGTGTCTAAGCTCTGAGGTCTGGAATGCTGCAGGCAAGCTCCTTTTGGTCCTTGAATCATGCTACTTCCAGCATTGTAAGTGGCCATCAATGCACTGTTTTGCTTAATACATAATACTAGGTAATTTTGCGCAGCCTTCATATTTTCAACTGTATAATAGTGGCTATGCTTGCTGTCATAGAGAGGCTCTGCTCACGGCATTGTGGCACGGCCTGTGCAACATTAGCCACCAAATGTTTATTGTGTGGGGACATAAAAGCTGGATTTATTCTCACTGTTAGAGGTGATACTTTTCCTTCCTGGTTTGGAGGACTTTATATTGCTCAATTTCTTGTCATATGTCCTAGCTGAAGTCGCTCTTACCCAAGCTGCTCCATCAGCACAGGCAATTCTTTTCTTCTGGTAACAAAACCTGCATTGCAAACCTCCTTTCTACTGTTCTTGTTTATAAATTGCATGTGGTCACCTCCATAAGAAATTGCGTAGCTTTAGAAGTTTGATACACTGTTCTTCACACATCCGCCCAGCATAGGAATTCATTTTTCCTCCTCTGTGTACAGAGATATTGACTGTCTTTTGATTTTCTGTCAATCACTGAGAGACTGAGTACATCTATAACTACAATTTTGTCTGTCTGGTTTCTCTCCTTTCAAAATTTCACAGATAATATTTATATTCCTGTTTGGCTAAGCATATTATTAAGAAAAACGAGACAGAAATTGATGGTCTATGTGTAAGAAAGATGGCATAGATCTATATTTGTGATGAATCTATAAAAAAGATGCCAGTATAACAGAAAGAGCAGAAGTATTAGAATAGAAGTTTCCCCACTGCAGGTTTTTTTTTTTTCATATTAAATAGCCCAATTCTGTGGACAGGGATGAAAATAACATGAAAAGAAACATATCAGATGGTGGGAAAGGAGACGGGAGAGGCAAAGACATGAAAAACTCTGTCTCAGACAAGGCTGGACGGTGACTCTTTGTCCCTTTTGGCCTGCACAGCTTCTGAGATCTGCAGGTGATGGAGAAGAGAGGTGTCAGCCAGCCCCAGAAGCTGGGGTGTGACTCTAACACTGGGCTGTTATGGGCTGCTGGGGTTTCCAAATGAAAACCAGAAGTTTAGCAAGCGTCTACCATAAACCTCCCTTAATCTCAAACTATTTCTTTCAGCATATGGAGTGCATTAAAAGAGTATAAAACCATTCTCAACGGAGGTTTACTGTGTATTATACAAAAATTGAGTTGTTGTAATAGCAACTGCAGCTGACTACCACCTTAAAGTTGCAGCATAAATCTGAGTTTTAGTGCCCCATATAGTAAACACTTAGGAGTAACGTTGCACTGTATGCACAGACAAAGATACGGAACAAAAGCTCTGTGATAAAACAAGCACATTGCCACTGATCTACATTAGAAAATAAGAAGGTATTACAAAATCGCTGAAGATATTTATTAAATTAATGAAACCATTATTAGACACATAAATCTACTTTGTTTTGAGATGTTTCTCAGCTACAGCGGCATCGTAAAATAATCTGCCTATACAGCCACTTGGCTTGATATAAAAATACACATTCTGTTGACATTCGTAGGAGTAGTGGACTGTTACAGTAATTACCTTTATCTGGCAATTGCCATAAATAATTCTCCTTTTCAAGTATTTGAAGATACTCTGAGTAGCTACTCTACTTTGTTCTTATTGTAGTATTTTTCTAGTTGTACAATGCAATTATTTAGAATTTAAATGTGCCTAATTAATAAACTATATAAATGTATTTAATTGCATATAACTAATTAACTGTGGCTAGAAAGAAGAGAAATAGAAAATTAAGGACTGAACTTACAGTTATGGCTATGCCTTATGTAATATCTAAGCATGTATTTTTCTCATTTTCCAAATCTTACATCATTTTCCCACAACGAGACAAGCACAAGATATCCTGATTCCTCTTCTGTTTGGAAATATGTTTTAAATTTCTGTGAGAAATATACATAAAATCAAAAGTTCGGACTTCTTTAAATTGACAAGTAAAGATAAATAGCAAAAAAGCAGTTTTCCTTAGAAGTCTGGTAAATGAAAAGAGAAAATATCAGTGAATGGTAAAAAGAAATGTTGACATGCACAATCAGTCTTTAATCCAGCCCCTTCCTTAATAGAATAATGAGGTAAAATAAATAAAAAATTTCACAGGAAGAAAATGCTTTAATATCAGGAATAATGTTGCTGTACCGTATCTGTAATACTAGATATGCTCTGCTGTGTACATATGTGGTGATTCTGCAGACTATGAAAACAGTGACTCTGTCACTTATAATCCATAAACTGTAAAATGAAGTCCTGCTCATTTCCCAGGTAAGAAGTAATATCCAGTATTTCAATATTTTAATACTGTGTGACCCATTGAAATAGAGTGGAGGAATATCATGAGGGCTGAGCTCACAAGGAAGTGCTCAAATGAATGAACAGATTCAGAGTTCTCACAGATGAATGAATGAGGATCTTCTTGAGTGTGGACCCAAGTCATGGGTAGGAGGTCCAACCTACAAAGATAAAAGTGAACACCAAAATTATTTACAATTGTTACAATAGTTTGAGCCAATATTAGAAATAATAGAATACTGTAACAAATAATCCATTTACTGCTCTGAGGATGACACCATCCTGGAACTGTACCATGCACCACTAACAGAATATGGTCTTGCTTGCTAATTCCTGTGAGAACTTTTCTGAGGATGCTTAATCTGAACTAACTTCTAGCATCTCAAGTAGAGCTGAGCATATCTGAAAAAAATTAACCAGTGGAATTGTTTATCTTCTAAAATTTACCGTGCATTAAAAATAAACCATAATAATAAAATTTTCACTAAGCATAAGAAATTGGGAATAGGAAATTAGGTGCAGTGTCATATAAAAGCTATATCTGAACTGATCAATCAAACGTGTCCAGGACAGTTCGTGGGCACAGAGGGCAGCTGCCGTGAAATACCCCATGTCTCTCCTAAATTTCCCCAGGCCTTGGGGTAAGGTGTCACATCTAACTTGTCTATTGGGAAGGAGCTCAAGCAGTGATAACTCCCAAAACGTGTCTAGGGGTAGTTTGAGAGAGCAGGAGCTGGCACAGGCCAGCCTTGAGCTGGAGGCAACACTGACACCTTCAGTGCCTGCCCAGGAATGATCTCTTGAACTGTTTAGGTCACTATCATTGACACAACAAGAGAGACAGTCCTAAAATAAAAGCTCAGTATGGGTGTGTATAAAAATCGTAATGAAGCCTTGAAGCTGAATGTTTCCATCATCTTTCTAAATACGTAAGCTTAAATGCATACATATTGAAACACAGCCACCAAGAACCTGGTCCTACAGATGGGGAGAGAATCTCTCAAGAGCAATTAAGTAAGCAGGTGTTTAAGGTGAGGAAATAAGCAAGTGTCATCGGAATCATATCCAGGCACTGCTGCTAACCATGCCAGCACACTGGCAGTGATTAAAGTCCACTCTTAATCATACTAATACCTATTGTGCCCAGAGACAATACTCTAATAGCAAACCAGTAAAAACCAGACAGATCAGAGCTGCCGCCTGTCCCTCCTTCAGAAGCTGAGGGGTCTGCAGCCTGACTGTTCAGCCCTGCTCCCTCCTGCCTGCCCTTGGCTTACTCCTCTGCTGCCATCTGCCCTGAGCTTCCAGGGCCTCTCCGAGCTGCAAACTGCATCTCACATCACCCAGCCTTTGCTTCTCCAGCAGGCTCCTGCTCCCCTGAACTCCCAGTTACCCCCTCCCTCCCTAATTAGCCACATCCTCCTTCCATGGTGCTTTTCGTTTTCTACAGACCCAGGCTCTGTTTTCCCTCTGGCTGAACTCCAGTCCATTTGGGCAGCTGATATCCTTTTCTCTTCTAGTGGTGAGTCTCAGCCTTCCCAGGATCCTTGTTCATCTCTTTCCCCTTCCTCTGGCCTTTGAGTCATCTCTGCTCCAGCACCAAGAAGCAGCCAAGAGCTTCATCTACAAAAGACAAATCTGCTTTGGCTGGGTGTCCCAGAGGTTGAATCATGCAGAGGAGACAATGCCCTCCCAGTCACTGGGGCAGCTTGAGTAAGACCAGAGAAAAGGAAATTCCCAGAAACTTCACCAAGAAAATGGAAGTTGTTACCCAACAAGAATAAAATGCATTTTTTTTTTTCCCTAGAGGTTTTAAAATTGGCAAAAGCTAGGCAGATTTATCACAGAGCAGAAAGAGTACAACTCAGAAGTAACAATCAGTTGTGTCAGAACACGGTAGTGCCAGATTTGGCTCTTCAGCCGTGAGAATGTCTAACACTGGTAAAAAACAAATTTCTCCAAGTCTTGCTCCCTGGAATGGCAAAGACATTTGGGCAGCAACACTCACAACAGAGCCCCAGCAACAAGTACAGCCTGAAGGAAAAACTCAGCACAGAAATATTTTTTAACTGTATAGGTACACTTCTAGCAGAAACTGAAAAAATAGGATATATTAGACTGCCAACCCCACCTTTCATATAAAAATATTCCCTTAAAGTTGGTAATATGGATTATTGTAGACACTACAGTTTGATATCAAGTGGGTTAGCTGGTTCAATACCATACTTCAAATGTTTATACAAATGCTGGATACTAACATTAATAAATTTTTGTTGTTTTTTTTCAGCTGATTCTGCCATACTAATGCTATAACATAGCCTAAAGCAATTGAAATGATTGACTAGCAAAATGTGCTAATAACTTTGATTAGCTTCATTTATTTGCATATAATTATTTGCTAATTTCTCTGCAATAATTAGGACTGTAGCACATTGCTGACATGACTTTTTTAAACAAGAATGCTTTTAGTAATATTCAAACCTGCTTTGTGATTTCCAGCTGATGTTTTTCATAAAGACAAATCAGCTTCACGGAAGACATTTCTGAAATAAAGATGTAGTTCTAGATTTTAAGCAATCATTACAGAGAGGTTTTCCTATGAATGTAGATGTTCAAAATCTGGAAGACGTTTCTCTTGAGGCTACAGCTCAGTCAAGATAGATCACTGCTGCTGGTCAGGTAAGAGTTGTTGCCCAGGAAATATGGAAATGACTCAAAGTTCTGCATGCACAGCTCCAAATAGTTTGGAAGAAAATAATGGTAGAAAGTAACACACTCCTGTAATACCCTGATAAATGTATTTCAATCTGTCACTCCACCTGTGATGTTTAAGTAAATTTACTGAAGTTAGCAAATTGCATAATAACTATGCATACTGCACTTTGGTCAACAATTTTCCCCAAGAAATCTCTGGGCTTTTTTAGGGGCTGCTTATGATCATCCTATTCTTTTTAAAGTATTTAAGTGTTTTTTTTGTTTTTTTGGTTTTTTTTTTACTATTTTAATCTTTTCTTATCTCTCATTAACATCAGCTTAGTGTACAATTCAGGACCTGGTTTTGTATGCATGTCCCTGCAACGCAGAAGAATAAAAGTCAAGGGCAAAAAAACTGTATTCTGAAAATCATGACTGGACAAACATAAACTTTCCTGAGTGCTTTGCCAGCCACCTGACAATTTTAAATAGAAGACAATGAACAGGTGAAGAAAGCAATCAAAGTCAGCATTAATGCTGCTGCCTAAACAGTTTAGCTTTCTTTGCTCCATTTCTTCCACAGCTATTGCTGACTGTGACTGCAGATAAGTTGAACAAGGATGGAGGTCATCAAAACAAGAAATGTCTTAATAATTAAGAGCTCAATATTTTTCACAAATGCACCTTCTTCTCTGCCTGCTACCAAACAGCTGTGCATGTGTGATATCTTGTAAAAATAAATTAAGAAACCTGAAAGCTTCTGCTTGTAATCTAAATGTGAAACTGAAGATGCAGAACGAGGATGAAACTACTAATTACTCTCCCCAAGCTCATACTTGCAGCATAATCAAATCTGTCTACTGGGGCGATCTGCACTTAATCAATTGAAGTGTGATATAACCTTGCACTTCATGATAATGTGAAGCCAGAACTAAAAAAAGCCCTGTCATTGTTATGAGCATATTTTCAAGGCACAGAATTAGCAGGCTTCGCTCTTGAAAATGAGCCCTTCAACATTTAATTAACTATAGTATGCTGCAAACATTTTTTAAGGTCTGTACATAGCTAACAGCTGAGTCTGCCACCATCAGCCAGTCTTTCCTCTGCTGTCCTCAGAATGGTTTGCTATTGGGATACCTCATTCCAGCGCACTTCTCTGTTGGTAAAATTCTAGTACTTAGCTTGTTTTATTGTAAATGATGACTTGTTAAATAAGGGAGCAAAGCATTTTACATTTTTCACATTGCCGTATCTCAAAGCCTGAATAAAAGGTTAATCCTCGAAAAGAAAATCTCGTTTCCTTTCATAACTGACACTATTTTGATAGCTGAAAACCTATATATAATATCAGCAGCTACTTAAGTGCTGTGTTAGGACAGATAGCAAATTTTTGTTGGTTATACATTTAAATCTCAGGGGAGATTCTCTGCCTGTCACATCAGTAGCTCACAGTTTGAGAGGCAGGTTTTTCCTCAACAATTCACTTGTCCTTTAATTGTAGGAAAGTAAAATAGCATCTGTCTGGGGATTTTTATGACTTCTGCTTCCAGATGAAACAGGGACATACAAGGACATGAAAAAGAGAGAAAGATCTCAGCTTTCTGAATCTGTAACACTTTGGTTAGAAAATTGTGTGAAGATTCTGTGTCAGCGCTTGTTTATTCAGATGTGCTTACACTGCTGTCACAACTGGTTTTCCTACTCTATGTCCATTTGCATGTTCATTTCCAATCAGTATATGAAATAGTAAAAATATTGGCAGAAAACACTTAGCTTTTTTTTTTTTCCATTTCATTTTAAAAACTGTTCATCTCCCAAACTTTGATTTGGAAATGCTAAACCAAAGAAAAATATTTTTCATAACATTGCTCTATTTTGAATTTTCCAAAACAGAGTTTAAGGACCACTGTCTCCCTAAAGAGGCTGATAATGTGGCTGTCTATTTTGCTCAAAGACTGAAAGAAAGGTGTAGGACACTGCCTGTGTGTGGAAGGTCTCCTATCGTGACGCTTGCACCTGCCTCCACTAAACACGGCTGTGGTGTCACCAAGTTGCTTCCCTCTGCTGGGTGCCTGACTTTTCTCCACTTTGGCTCTGCAAGCCATCCACTGTGGATGTGGCTGTTGCCTTAAGAACTACAGAGAATAACTTATTGACATGTTATGTGCACTGCATCACTCTTAGGGATTTTCTTAATACATGTTTGTGTTGATTCATAATATTGCAAGGTTATACACATTGGATTCTGGAGGGAAGAAAGAGGAGTAAATCTGGCAGTTTCGCAGCAGAGAAATGAGGGCTCTGGCAGGAGAAGTAGCTCAAATTGAATTGGCTGCACCACGTGGAAAGCAAGGCACATTGGATGAGTTCTCATCCACTGTTCAGGGCTGGCAATTCCTTGCACCTGGGCAAAGCAGGGGCACAAGCCCCTGTTCTCCTGCTGTACTCTGTCCTGCTCTGTGCGATTGTATGTTACTGCATAAAATACAAGAGGGAGCATTTGGCCTAAGGACTGCGTTTCTGCTGAAAATGAAATCTGTTAAGTAGTAAAGACAAAATGCTGAACTGAAAAACTTTCACATTTTCTGCATCTGTTTATTGTGAAATCTGTCTCATAAAGAAAGGAAGGCCAGCTTTATGCCACTATAGAAATAAGCAAACTACATTTCTGCTGTATAAGTCCAATGCAGCTTGTGCTCTCAGAAGAATATTTTACCAGTAAGAAAAATGTGAACACAAAGCCGTGAAAACTTTTCTCTCTTCTGCTTTGTTCTATCACCTCAATATCCAGACAAGTGAAACAATATTTGTAATTTGAAAAAAAACCCAAAAAACCAGTTCCTTGTGTGATTCCTTCTGTTGAACAGGATGATATTAGAGGTCATCTGTCCGCTTGACTATTTGTCACCAAAATAAGAACATCAGAATTATGAAAATGTCCAAACTCAATCAAGTGTTCATTAGCATTCTGGGAAGTCACTTCATTTAAGGAAAAGTCTTGTTTTTTCTGCCTGACTAGAGAAGTGCAGACTAAAGCTGGAATGTAAATGTGGCTATATTTTATAAAGATTAAATGTGACAATCTTCCTATCTGCAAATGACCCAGCAAAGTGTCACAGTTTAAAATCAATTCATAGAGTAAAATGCAAGTTCAAAATCATGTCAGAAGAATTTGCAGGATGTTTTTCAATTATCTGGCAAATGACACATGGAAATTCCTTACATTATTTCATTTTTTCTTTTTCTGAGAGACTGTATGTCATGCAAATTTTGAACTACTAGCTGTCTGAATTCTTAAATTCCTGCTTGGGAATTCCTGCTAAAATGCTAGCAAGAAGCTTCAGTAAAGTTTCCCTTTGTTTCCAAATTATTCCACGTGGGCTCTCTTTTCCCATTGATGGAATAAGTAGGCTGAGTGATTTCAGCTGTGTCTCAGATAAACCAATCCCAAAATCAAGCCCTTAAGGCTCTGACTTTTGGTATGCTTAACTGGTAACTGTAGTTGAAGGCAATTGAAGCTGCTGGAGCACTGTATCCCTGAAAATGTGAAGCAACACTGTGGTTTTGGTGAGGATGACACTCGGATTATCTCCTGTCTGAAGAAGTGAGGTAGGATGATTTTGCACAGACTGCTGAGAGTAATTTATGCTGTCTAGAATCTGGCTGATCACCATTTAATGTGCTGTGCACCTCTCTTATACAGTTAAGCCTGAGAACGTACTTGGTATCCAGTAAATAGATACAGAGGTTCAGCGCACCCTGAGGAATTTCCTGGAGGGGAGGTGCCCACTGCCCCTGTAGGAACAGGCTGGGTAACAGCCTGGTCACTGGCCCACTCTTTGCATGGGGATGGGTGGGTGTGTCAGGCTCCTGTGTGTGCAGGGATCCTGATCTTGTGACACTGAACACCTCCCTGTCAGTCCCTGCTTTCCCACTTGTATGGTGAGCAGTGCGTGTTCCATCACACGCCATGCAGGAAGCAAAAAGAAGCAAAGCCAAGACAGGGATGATTTTGCAACTCTTAATTTCATTCTGCGGGAAGGCATTGGAAACTCAGTGGTAATGGTACTCCTGAGGTCTCTTAGATTTTGTTTTTAATGCTCTTCTAGAGTATGGTCTCTATCAACACCAAGGACAACAAGTATTGAGGTTTTTTTTGCCAAGTTTCAGTGTAGTTTTGTCTATTTAACAGTAAGATCTTGAAATTCTATTTCTCAAACAGCTGAGAATTCTTTTCTGCAGCTGCACATGAAAGATACCAGTGGCCAAGCGTGTCTCCATCAAGCCTGTTATCATGAGATCACTCCAAAATCTCAAGCTTTTCCTCAGTTTCACTGTACCTCTGCCATCGATATGTTCATTCACAAACACCTTGATCATTTTTCCCAGATGGGGCTCCAGAAAAGGACCAGGACTCACTGGCATCAATGCCACCAAATAGTACTACTGATCATAACCAATTTCAGCAGAAGCAAAGCAAGGTTCAGACTCTCACCTCTATAACTGACAGCCTATGGTTACTGCAAAATGACAAACCAAGACTTAAACTACCATCTTAGTATTTGTTTTAGTTAAAACTGAGGGGTGTTGTGACTGAGGTGCACTTTATTTGCACTTAAATTGGTATGCTGGGGTCAAAACAACTGGGCATCTTCAGTTGGCATAAAAACTTGAAGACACGCTATGCTTAGACCTCCTGTTGAAGCACCGCTTCTGTGTCAATTTGTTGGCAACTTCCAATCCTCTATTTTCTTCACAGTTGATCTTGCAACTTTCAAGCGTGAAACAAAGTGCCATTGAAAAAGTATCTTTTTCAGAGTCTGATGGGGCTCCATTCTCATTGCCAATGAGTCCCATACCAAATAAGTTTACTTTACTTTGAGTACTTTAATTTTAGAATCTGGAGCTCATTAAGTGCATGAGGAAGTCTAACCTTGTGCAGCCAACATATTCATTTAATACATTATCTTCTCTCTGATACCAACAAACTGTGGACGCACTGGAATAAGTACAAGGCCACAGAAGCCATAAAACCCTTGACCCAGCATAATGTCTCAGCTTCTGAGGACCTATGTTTCTTTGGCTACACATTTTGTCCTCATATTTAATAGAGCTAGATGGATTATTTTTTTCCTTAACCTAATTTAACTAATTACTTTTTGAAGCCAGGAAAACTCTGGTGAAAGCCTATGAAAAAACATTTCACAGCTAACTCTGCTTTATTTCTTCTGTTTGTTTTGAATTTGCCATCTTTCAGCTTCCTTTGATATTTCTTGGTTCTTGTCTTAGGAAACACAAAGGCCTTAGTTGTGTTCTCTATACATTTGTGTTTTTATAGACCTTTCTTATAGCTTCATTTAATCATCTATTTTCAGACTGAAAAAGCCTAATCTGTCACTTCTGATACAGAATCTATTTGATACCATTGTTGTCCTGAACTCCACCTCTGAAACCTTTTTCAGACCTGCTATACACTTTAGAGCTGGGTGGAGCAGAGCCTACAATATTCAAGGTATTGGTGCTCCGCATCTGTGCAGTATGGGATGGTGTTCTCTCCCTTCTCTATTCTTTTTATAATAACTCTTAATATTCAATTTGGGTTTTTTATTACTCCTGAGCATTGAGCTGACACTTCTATTGTATGTCCAAGATCTTATTCCTGAATGATAATGCTAATTCAAAAACTGTCACTGTGTGTGTGAAGGTAGGATTGCTTTTCTCATGCATACTACTTTACATTTATCTACTTTGAATTTCATCTGCCACTTAATCATTCAGTCAGTCAACATCCTGCGGGGTTTTTTTTCAGTTGTTCTTTTTTTCCTGTTTTTAATGATTACACTGAATAAATTCTTATCAACAGAAAACATTACCATGTTACTATTCACCTCCTTTTCCAGTTAACTTAGAAATGTGTTGAATGGGGCAGACCTGTCACACACCCCAAAAAGACTCTACTGGTGCCTTCCCTGCACTGAGAAAATCGATTGTTTATTCCTACCCCTCATTTCTTAAACCTTAACTCTTTATTTACCTCTGCAAGGAGTTCCGTTCCTTATCCTGTGGCAGCATGTGGCAGCTTTTGGTGAAGGATATTGTCAAATACCTTTCAGGGATCCCAGGAATTAAATCCCCATTAGTATGTGCTGGAGGGAGTGGGAATTGCTTGTTCACCGTCCCTTGTATATGAACTAAGAGACAGTGAAGGATATTAGAAGGCATAGTTAGGATATAAAAAGCAAGGTGATTCTTCCTGAAATGTGTAGTTAAGTTTCAAAATTCATTGCCACACATAATGTGGATAGTGTAAATTTTTGAAGATTCAATGGACAGACTGGGTTAGCTCACAGATGACAAATCCACTGAGAGTTACTAAATGCATAGAAGTAAAGGCTGCCTAAGGAGTTCCTAAAAGTCAAAATGATTGGAAGTGCTAAGGTATTGGGAGCATCATGTACATCTGTCCTGGTCATCTCTTTTCCAGGCATTTTCTTTTGAAGAGGGAACATTAGGCTCTTAGCAAACCCAGCACAGCCGTTCTTTTGCTTTTTTTTGTGCCCATCTTCTTAACTGGGTCTTTTTCTGTATGCCTTTAAGGAAATCCTGCCTGGTTTGCAAGGCATGACTTCCCTTCTTGAAAGCCTCTTCTCCAGGCTACTACACTTTCCCAGTATCTGCTGATTTAGTTCCTACCAATTATCCCAATACAGCTGTCAAACTAATAGGTGTTACAGCTCCTAGACTGTAGCTCTCCAGACACACCTTGCAATTGCTAAAAATTTGTCATCACATTTGCCATCCTCAGTTCCTGCAGTGCCATGGCAGCTCTAAATGCCTTGCAGCTTCCTTTAGTAGGTCAGCTTTTAAATCATCTGGGCCTGACTATTTGTTACCTTAATTCTGACAATTTCTTCTACAGATTCTTCTAATGAACTCACTCTGAGATAGTTCCTCTGACATATCCTGTCTGATGTGTGAAGAAGAGTTCCAGGCCAGAAATTTCCCTAAACTCCTTCAAGGCTGCAAAAAAGAATTTCATTTTCCTGCTCTGCTTTATCTTCTCTGAGACCTGCTTTTGTACTTTGATCAATTAATGGACCTACAAACTCTATAGTTTCCTGCTCCTGATGTGTTTGAAGAAATGATTAATTATGAGGCTTTTATGCCATGTGAAAACTTGTTCTTCAAACTCTTCCTTACTGGCCTGAAACCAGGAACAAGGGAACTCTGCTGAAGGCGTTAATTTTGATCTTTTTTTTGCATTTATATTTCAGTAAAGAAAGGAAAATTCTTATTGATTTTCATAATTATGAACATATAGGATTTGCAACTGAATATACTTTTACACCAGATTTGTTACTCTTTTGGCCCTATGTACATCTGAATTACAGCAGTTACCTACCATAACCTGCTTTTTCTGTAACAACATTTACATTTTCTTTGGCTTTGGACGTTTTTCTGTATGTGCAAAGAAACTGGGAAGAGGTTTAATTCAGTAGCAAAGTACAGATCTTCCCATTTCAGTGAAGGAAGTTCACATTTCAGTCCCAAGGATGTGAAGACGATCAGAAGGCTGGAGCACCTCCCCTATGAGGACAGGTTGAAGCAGTTGGGCTGTTTAGCCTAGAGAAGAGAAGGCTCCAACGAGACCTTACAGCAGCCTTCCAGTACTTAAAGGAGGCCCACAGCAAAGCTTGGGAGGGGGTCTTTATCAGGGAGTGCAGGGATAGAGCAAGGGGTCCTGGTTTTTAGCTGAAAGAAAAGGAGATTTACATCAGATATTAGGAAGAAATTTTTCTACGGTGAGGGTGATGAGGCACTGGAACAGTAGAGAAACTGCCTAGAGAAACTGCCTAGACAAACTGCCAATATCCCATCCCTGGAGGTGTGTAAGGCCAGGCTGGATGAGGCTTTGAGCAATCTGATGTGTTTCTGCTCATGGCAGAGGGGTTGGAACTAGCTGACCTTCCAGATTTCTTCCAAGCCAAACCATTCTATGATTCTAAGAACTTCACACTGTCCTTTGCCCAGGGCTGTCTCACAGTCCTGTCCATGGCCAGCATAAAGGGCTGTGGCAATAACACACAGACCTGTTACTTTTCACTGCTGTTACACTCCTTTTTTACTGCTCATTTTTTTTTCCTGTCTGACATCATTTGCCTTCTTGTTAGGGGATTACTCTTCCTGTGTAATTCTAACTATCTTTGGAGGTCACTCTATTCCATGAAGTGTCTCTTGAATGACTATTATTAGAGATATTGTTCAATTCTAGGATTCTTAATGACAAAAATTTCTGTTCAATATATGATTTTCCTTCTCTGATGCCTGCTTCTTGTTAGCTACTCACCTGTGTCTGACTCTATTCACCATAATATCACTTCCATTAACATTTTCTGGTGCTGACAGTAATAATGCTTTATTCCTTATCTTTGGCAGTAAAACTGTGTTGGACGTTAGCAGAAGTAAGGTATCTAGCCTGTTGGGTACTTCTAAAAAGTTCACTATAGTTCTTTAAAGTTGCCGAAATATAGCTAAGATTTTGGTTCCTGCATTATTAGAATTAGTAAATCCCATCTCCTCCCATGTGGTTTTATTTACTTCATTAGAAGGAGCAGATAACAAACCATGTTCAAAAAAACCAAAACGCATCTAATGTAAGCACTGAAGTACAATTTAAATACTTAGCCACGTTGGCAAGTAATCAATTGTGAATTTGCAATTAAAAGACCCAAACCAACTGTTCTGGAAACTAAGCATGGATCTAAGGGTCAGAATGAGATTTCCAGTTTTTTTCACAGCCACTGGCCATTGGGACTGTATTAACTTCAAGGTTCTTGAGTCAAGATATTTCTAAGAATAAATTTGGAGAAGTTGAGGTGTGCTTTGAAATGTCTGACAAAAGAATGTGCTGAGGAAGGATTAAATATGCTACCTTTACTTTTTCCCTTCTGCTGCCTCTGCCTCTCTATGATATTTGGGAAATCATGACAGTCAGAAAAAGTTCCTGGTGACTGGAACAAAGGCAATGTTGTGCCCGTTTTTAAAAACAGTACAAAAGATGACCCTAGGACCTACCGACCTGTCAGCCTCACATCTGTGCCTGGGAAGATCATGGAACGGATCCTCCTAGAAGCTATGCTAAAGCACATGGAGTACAGTGAGGTGATTAAAGACTGCCAGCATGGCTTCACCAGGGGCAAGTCCTGCCTGACCAGCCTAGTGGCTTTCTATGATGGGGTAAGCACAGCAGTGGACACGGGTAAACCAATGGATGTGATCTATCTGGACTTCTGTAAAGCCTTTGACACGGTCCCCCACAACATCCTTCTCTCTAAATTGGAGAGAGACGGATTTCATGGGTGGACTGTTCAGTGGATAAGGAATTGGTTGTATAGTAGTAGTAAGGAATTGGTTGTATAGAATAGCGGTCAACGGCTCAATGTCCAGATGGAGATCAGCAACAAGTGTCCCTCAGGTGTCTGTACTGGGACCAGGGCTGTTTAGTATTTTCATCAGTGATATAGACAGCAAAATCAAGTGCACATTTGGCAAGTTTGCAGATGAGACCAAACTGAGTGGTGCAGTTGTCACAGTGGAAGGACAGGATGTTATCCAGAGGGGCCTGGACAAGCTGGAGAAGTGGGCCCGTGTGAACCTCATAAGGTTCAACAAGGCCAAGTGCAAGGTCCTACACCTGGGTCAGGGCAATTTGCGGTTTCAATACAGGATAGGGGATGATGTGATTAAGAGCAGCCCTGCAGAGAAGGACTTGGGGGTGCTGGTTGATGAGACGCTCAACATGAGCTGGCAATGTGCACTCTCAGCTCAGAAGGCCAACTGTATCCTGGGCTGCATCAAAGGAAGCGTGGCCAGCAAGGCAAAGGAGGTGATTCTGCCCCTCTACTCTGCTCTTGTGAGACCCCACCTGGAGTATTCTGTTCAGTTCTGGAATCTCCAAAATAAGAAGGATATGGAGCTGTTGGAAGGAGGGCCATGAAGATGATCAGAGGGCTGGAGCATCTCTGCTACGAGGACAGCCTGAGAGAGCTCGGCTTGTTCAGCCTGGAGAAGAGAAGGCTCTGGGGAGATCTTATAGTGACCTTCCAGTACCTGAAGGGAGCCTACAAGAAAGCTGGAGTGGGACTGTTTACAAAGTCTTGTAGTGACACAGCAAGGGGGAATGGCTTTAAATTGGGAGGAGGAACATTTGGATTAGACATTAGGAAGAATTTCTTCACAGTGAGGATGATGAGGCACTGGCACAGGTTGCCTAGGGTAGTTGTGGCTGCCCCATCCCTGGAAGTGTTCAAGGCCAGGTTGGATGGGGCCTTGAGCAGCCCGGTCTTGTGGGAGGTGTCCCTGCCCATGGCGGGGGGTTGGAACTGTGTGATCTTATGGTCCCTTCCAACCTGAACTATTCTACCATTCTACGATTCTATACTGCCCTTAGATGTGCTAAGCAGAGCTCAGAGGAGACCTGTGCTTCTATGAAATAATGGGAGGAGATACTGTCTATATAATATTTCAAACATTGTTCTGAGAATCTCTCCCATTTGCCTCTTAGGGGTGAGCGTATTTGCTTCTTTGCCTTTGTAACTCCAGCTATGGAGGAGTATTTTTGCTTTCCTCAATTGGTAAACCTAGCAATGCCTATGCCTAGCAGTAAAAAAAGACCAGTGCAACAAACCTGTTTGAAGGAACAAGCTTTAGTGCTTATTTACTGAGTGTTGATTCAAAAGCAAACCAAAAGAGTAAAAAACCACCAATCACTACCTCTGCGAGGCACAGAGATTTTTCAAGGTCATCTGTTTATCTGAAGTATGAGACACACCACTGACTTCTGTCTCTCAAAGAGATTCAGCCTACTTTCATCCTGGCTTGTTGTCCAGACCCTCTCCTAGCGCTCCTTTCCCCTTTGGAAATCTTTGGCCAGCTCCCGGAGTTCCAACTGTCAGAGCGGCTTGGTCACAGCTGAGAGACATCTCCTCCTGCTGAGGCCCAGCTTACCATGATGTTTTCTGACAGGGGGAAGCTGGTTGTAGCTCCCTAGAGACTTACCCTTGCAGCTCTACTCATCTGCATAGAGCATCCCATGCAGTCATTTTCAGATGATTAAAGTTAGCAAACTCTTACAGCATGATCATTCTTGCACTGCAGATGAGCTTTCTTCTGTTGCTTTGTTCTTCAACGTGTGAAGTGCCAGGTGACCCTGGCAGGACCTATTAACCTGGGATCTGTTCAAATCTTTACTGAGAAGCGGTTACCTGCTACACAGTTTACAATCTACAAATGTCTTATGACATACAATGAAAAGCAAGCTACAAAATATAAGCAAAGGGATTTAATTGAATATCATATATGCAAAAGCCAAAGAGCAAAACTGTGGCCTCACAGATTGTATTGTCCAAGTTTCTGTTGGCTTTAGCAGTGCCAAGCTTTCACCAAGAGTCTTTGCGGTGTAAGCATTTGTATTCTGCTCATGTTGACCTATTTCAGCTTGAAATTCCCTTTAGTAGTGCTCACTAAGCCATAGGGCTTGCTGGTAAACCTTAACATGTTTAGCCAATGCAAACTGACAAGGGCATGACATCATTAGCCAAGTTTCACATCTTGCTGACCTTGCCATCATGACTTAATCTGCCTGGGTTTGTCA
Source organism: Cuculus canorus (assembly GCF_017976375.1). Classification (NCBI taxonomy): domain Eukaryota; kingdom Metazoa; phylum Chordata; class Aves; order Cuculiformes; family Cuculidae; genus Cuculus; species Cuculus canorus. The sequence continues at coordinate 141,794,542 of NC_071402.1, forward strand.
TCCCTTATGGTTTGGTTTGACAGTGCTTTACTACAATTGCTGTGTATTCACCTAGTATAGTCTATTGAGGAAACACGCATATGCAGAATGTCTTAATGTCTGAATTATCACAAAGTTTAAAGATACTTTAGGCAGTTTGTTGGACTAGCATATCAGCAGCTCTGCTTTGTTGAATTTTCTAATATCTGAGTTACAGATTTTATGTGAATTTGGCACACTGAAATTACCAGGCTTTGAGAAAACTTGGTATTTCTACTGAGAGGGTTATTTATTATATTTTCACATCTATCATGTTTGTCTTTCAACATTTCACTCATCGTTATCTTGATGTTTAATTTAGAGAGAGAGAAATGATATTTCACTCTGATACGTCTGGCCAGAAATCACCATCTTCATTGATTCGGCCTCTCTGTGTCAGAAGGAACACCAAGAGTCATACCTACAGTAGAAAGCTGAACTATTGCAGGGCTGTTCTGCACCTAAACCAGCTTATTTTCCACTAGGAAACACAGGAGCAAATATTGTGATTTCCAGAGCATCACATGTACTCTTCTTTACACCCCATAAAAAAATAAAAAAAAAAAAACCCAACCCAACCAACCAAACCTACAAAATAGAAGGACCAATACCACTCAAGCTAAATGACTTGGGCAGCTGGAGGAAAAGAAGCAGCATATGGACATGTACTTCAGGTATTGCTGTTTGAAACATCTCTCCATGTCCCCACAATATCTCCTCCAGTTCTACCCAACAAGCTGCATCATGGGAAGGAGAGTGAGAATTTTACTGCATAAAGGAAGAGCTAAGCTTTACAGCTATTTTGTCCAACTCCTTAAGCTGCTTTTATTAAGAATTTGTCTATGTGGGGAGGGTTGCTACAGAATAAATTTAGAGAGTGAATTTAAAGTGCAACATCCAGTCTGTACTCATTCCCAGTGTGGATTAAACTAAACACACAGAGATATTTTCACTATGGATTAAGAATGTCCACCTGAAGAGTTAGTATGCAATTACTATTCCAGGCTATTTCCCCAGGTAGACAAGCCTAAACACCTGATAAATAGGCCTATTACTTTTTCTCTTAGCCAATTAAGTACTCATTTTAGAAGGATAAAATGAATTATCACGTAACTATTTCACCACACTGTGTCTTACTTAATACATTAATGTCAGAAAAGGCAAGTTATTGTCCACAATTTGGAAAGAAAGGTATTAGTGTTTTGCATGTATAAGCTTAGAGATGTCTCTTGACCTTATATTTTGGATGAAGATTATGATGTATTGTTGATTTTGCAACACTTCACATTTATTTCACAGAATAAATCACATAATGGTCTGTCATAATAGCCCAAGCAGCATGACAGGAAGAAAGAATTGGTAGAGCTACACTTCAGTGCACAGTGAAATAACTAACAATTTGTTAAATATCCCATGAGTGGATTAAATAGGCATATGATCAGTTATGTGGCTGCCAAACCACAGCAGGAACCAATTAGAATTCACCAAAAATAATTTAGATGAAAACTGATGAATCTATCAAAACCTAATTAAATTTAAGGAAAAAAGCAAACATCTCATTGACACAGTATATAACCAACAAGTTTCTTTGTAAACAGTCTGCAAAGGATGGCCACTGTGTTATTTGATCTCGTCTAGAGAAGGCTGGGTTTTTTTTTTTTAGCATTTAATATTCTTCCTGTATCAATTTCAGGTAAATCACTCCCATTGAAGGGAGTTAACCAGTTTAACTTGATGTAACACAGAGTCATCCAGCAAATTGTAGCTATTGTTAATTATTTCATAGCCAGTCTTACATGAAGCACCTAAGTGTCTGAGGAAAGAGTATTTGAACGGAGGAGAAAGATGCTGTAGACAGGGAGCTCTTTTACAGATCTGATTTTGTATCATACACTAGAAAAGCTAAGAAAAAAATTGTTAGAGCTTGAGTTCTTCAATCTTGAGACATATTCCATGGTATAATTTTGGGGCAAGGGACTGTTTTTAGTGAAATGCTGGGTATTAAGCCAGCAAGTGGTGAAGTAAGCTTATGCAAGAATGAGCACTGAGATACCAGTAACAAAAGCCACAAGGTGGAAAGGCAAGATACCTCTAAGTCAGAGATTTCATCTGTAGTAAATAGATACGCTGCCTTCAGAACAAAAAGATTTGGGCTTGTATGGTTATTCTCACTGAAACTGTGCAAAGAATTTGCAAGGAAACAGGGCTGCTGCTCTTCCTACTCTAGCAATGTCAGGATAGATATTTCTAAATTATACCTTACACTCCAGTTGTTTCACAGGTGCCTGGACTGTTCATTCTCCCATGAAACTGTTGCACATCATGAACTAGAACCTGAGCTTTCTTCTAACAGAAATTCAGTTTTCCCAGTAGACCAATGCTTTTGTGCCATATATGTTTTGTATGCCTAATCAATACAACAAAGATACAGCTGAATATTACATAAGAAATGGATTTCCATCCCCTACCCCTCTATGCTATTGAGAAATGAAATTTTCAGCTGCCGACAGAAGGAAGGTGATGTGTCCTTCTCCTCTATGCCTGTGCTTCTTCCCCAGCTGGGAATGTGCTAGAGCAATATCTGATTAATCTTTCTTGAATCTGGGAAGTTAGCAACGACTTTCCTCATCCCTCTTCCCCCAAAATGAACACAAGTGAAAGATCAAATCCTAAAATTCTTCCAGACAGAAGAGTCTGAATATTTACAGACTAGGTATCTAAAAAAATCAAAATACAGAACAGCATATGTTCTGTCATCTCTGCATGACTGTTAACATTAGACAGATTCTTGTATTACATAAAGATATGTCTGAATTACTTTGTATAAAATATTCTTACAGTCTAAGGAGACATTTTAAAATGAGCCTATCTTAATGCATGGATCCATAACAAGACGTGTTTACTTTTTCTGTGAAAAGGAGCAGTCACACATACCTAATTTTCTGGGTTTTTTGTCTCTCCTAAAATTAAAGTAGTTCTTTGAAATGAGGCAAAAATAGGATTGGACTGAAGTAATTGGACTGAGATCTGAAGTAATTTAGGTTCTCAAATTAACTTTAATCAAGATAAAGATAACCTAAAAGAGTTAAAAAAAAAAAAAAAAGGTGAATGGAGAGGAAAAAAAAAGAAAACTGCAAACAAGAATGAGGATGGCTTATTCAATCAACTGTTCTATTTCCTCTAAGTCAGACATACCTCTCTGATAAGAGCACTGGGATATACGATGAGGTCCCAGCACTAACCAGAGGAGTTACCCTGAGGCCAATGCTGTGGGTGAGGGTCAGAGGATGCATTTGCTGCTGCCACATATATCTGTTTGAGGTTTTTTTAGGAGGATGGGAGGAGGAAAAAGCAGGAGAAGCAGCTCAAAGGGCTGAGAAGGAACCAAAAGAGACGTTGTGACATTGGGCACAGAACTTGCTGTTGGCAGTTTCTGTGGTGCGCTGGGGGGGAGAAGGAAACTTTAGGCATGCCTACCTGGCACAGTATGGCATATATTAGTGCGGTGGGCTGCAAACACGATGTACTGGGTCGTACAAATAGAAGATATGCTATGTCACTTCTCCCCATTCCTGAATAGCTGTTTGTGAGCTTCCTGTGGAAACTACCCAGCCAACAAGCTGTGAACCCGTAACTATTTCTCAGCACTAACAACAAATCATCTCAGAGTTAATACCACAAAGGAGGACTGCTACTGCTTTTCTCCTTGTTCAGACCAGTCCCAAGCCATAAATAAGCACCTTATACTGCTGCAATAAGCACTTCAGGGACCAGGACAAATCAGCTTTTGCTCAGGACAGGACAAAATGCAGGAGCATGTTCCTTTACTAGTAGCTTCCCCCTACTCATATTTTTAAGAAGGGCTGTGTAACCAAGTCTAACAGGACCTTCAGAGATCCTCTGAAAATGAGGCTGTTGGCTACTTCACCTGAGTCCCCAAGTTCCTCTTGAACAATCATACTGTCTGTCCAATTCTGTCCAGACATAAAGGACAGCCTACTTCACTGTAAAATGGAATTACATAAAGATTTGATGTGATTATTTTAGAGCCCAAAACTAACTCCTAAAAGTTTGTATTCCTTGCTGTATTTTGAATTCCTGAATATATGAAACAGAAATTTCAGACGCTTTTCATTATCACAACTCAACTGGATCTTGGTCATTTTTTTTACATAAATGTAAAATATTAGGACACTACTAGAAATACGTCCTTTCCAAATCCAAGAGTTAAATTCCATGCTTTGCTCCTAAAGAGTGTGGCTTAGAGGTAAGAAAACCCCTTTGAAACACATATTATCTTCTCTTACCAGGACTAGTGCAGGGAGGTGAATAAAGGCCAAACCAGCAACTAAAACATCCTCATGCCTTGCACTAGGTTTCATATAAGATGCTGACAATGTGCCTTACAGTTATCTCTGGCCAAATTTTTTGACAGTTCTTGAAGACTTTGCAGTTTACTTTTTGAACATAACCTTGCTATTTTTTAGTGTAAGCAGAACAGATCTCAAAGCAAGCACACTGCATGCTAATAATATTCAGCGGTTGCCTATTAAAAACCATTTGCAAAAGTAAGAAGGAATAGCTTGGTATGCAGAAATCTTAATGCAGAAAATATCAAAGTCTCCTTAAAGAGGTGCAACATGGTACAGTATAAGAGCGGGTTACAAGGCATCTTTACATGAGATTCAGAATCTTGTGGAAACTGTTAATTTTAAAAAAATTTTTGGATATGTACCTGATAGGATCAATTCATACCCAATAATACTAGAAAAACTATAGTAGTTTGCTTCATTGGAAACACTCTCAAACTAATTATTTGCCGCTGATTTTACGTCTGCAATTAATTTTGAACTTAATCTTCAGAGGTACCAAGCACATACCCATAATCCATTGATTCCAAATAAAGCTTTGGGTGCCTGGCAGTTCAAAAAAATGAAGCTTCCTTGTCTACAAATTCAGTCAAACTGGTAATCCACACTGGAAATAATGGACTAAGCTTACAGAATCTGCAAATAAATTGGGAAAACTGAACTAGTGTGTCTCCTGACAGTCGTGGAGAGGTGCCTTATCTAACCATCCCAGCCTATTTCTTCGCCTTCTCTGATGACAGGCTGCCATGCGTAGGCTGCTCAGCACAGCAGCAGCCTTCTGCTTAGGCACTTTGTCACCCAGAAATATATTCAGTGCTTGAAAATAGCCTATTATTGATGAACACTGGCACATCTCAGGGGTGGTAATCATAGTAGCACTGTCCTCGTGTAAATCTTTTTACTGTTTCTATGATGCGTTCTCAAGACATTAGAATTTTCATATGTCTAGAAAGAGAAGAAAGTCCCTGAATTTCGCCCCATGAACTCAAATCCAAAAATGGCCAGTGCAGAAGCTGTAAGAAATTTGATAATCTGATTACAGAAAGAGCTGGATGGGTAACAGTGTTGGCAAAAACATTCAACTTTTACATAATTAGCTCAAATACCTTCCAAATCAGTAGGGTCAGCGAGGCTTTACTGCCTGAAAGTTGCTTTGCAAAACCTGTGAAATAAACTACTCATCTGTCATGTTAGGGATGTCACTCACCAAATAAAAAAATACCAACGTGCATAATGTTGGCTGGTATCATGGAAAAACAGCCAGGATTTCAAACAGAAAGCAGTCAAATACCAAACTGGATTTCAGGTACTTACAGGAGGCTCGAAGATCTGTTTTCAAATTATGATTGACCTCACTACCCTAACTGAACAACCAACATTTACACACCTCTATAGACAGCAATAAATACATGTTTTGTTGATTTATACCAAAAATAAAAGTATCTTTCAGCAAAAAACTTGTGCAGCTTTAATGAACTCTGGGTTGGAATAAATATTCCTTGTTTTTAAAGTCATAGACTGAAGTTCGGTTTCTAACATCTCCAAATATTGCTGAATGTTCTCCTAAACCAAACTTTAGCGAAACCATTTCTCTAAAAATTTAAATTCTGTATTTTAAAATAGGTATTAATCTATTGGTATACCAAAAGGGATAAACTAGATGGAGACTTAACAAGGAAAGCTGAAAAGATGTGAAGTTTATAGTAAAGCCATACTTATTTTTCCTAGTTATCCTGGTATATTAAGCCACAGATCAGAAAAATTCCCCATGCTGCATTAACAGAAGTTAAACAGAAGCAAGTTACCAAGTAAGAGCAGTGAGTAAGTCAGTAAAAGAGACAGAAATCTGCGAAATATAACAACCTGTGTCTTCAGGTTAAAATGAAAGCAGAGCTTTCACATATGTATAATTTCTTAAAATATTCTACAGGTGTAAAGAATTTGTCATTTTCTGCGCTTAATGTTGTGACAAAAGCGACTTAAAATGGGTTTTGATTTTCAGAGGTAAATGCAGTAAAAATGTACAACTTCTTGATTTATGGTTGCTGTTTTGCTCCTATTGTACAGAGAAAACAAGCAAAATCTTTTAAAGAAGCGAAATCATTTGGCATTCTTGCAGTTCTGATGTGATCGCCTGCCAGAAGCAGGTAAGCCTGGCTGAAACAGACTGCTCAGCAGGTGAGGCTCAAATGTTCAGACTTCTCTCCATTTAAGCACTTGTAAGATACAGGTTCATTTTTCCTCTTCCTTGTGCTACTCCTCTCCCATACACAGGGATGGAGAAAGTTCAGGCTGGATTCTACTTTGCCGTGTGTCCCATGGAGTAAAAAATTATTCCTGGACGCACTGCTCCTAAATGACACAAAGGTGAATCGGGGCTTTAGTTTCCACTAAATCTATGATAATGGTAACAAAAACCTGAAGTTATTCTATTGCCAGCAGTTACAGCTTTGATATTGAAGATTTTACATCAGTGATATCTATTAGGCACAGATAAATTTAATAGCACTTGTCACTTGGACATAGCCATTGCTTTTCTGTTTCTTACCTGACCCATACTTTTAACAAAAGTTGTCTGTATTTACGAAAGTTCTTGCTGAGAAAGTCCTGCTTAGCCATGACATGAGTAATGACCTATGGACCTGAATCTGGAGGGACTCTCTGCTTGGAATAAAAGTTTGCCATACTGACAGTTCTCCTCAAAGGAAGTAGCAGATAAGTAATGGGATTTGGATAGATTGTGGTTTTTTTTTTTTTTCTGTAAGAACACCACCTCCTGCTTGTGTTCCATGTTTTCTTCTTTTCAATAGCAAAATAAATATTTTTAAGGCAAAAGTCACTGTGATAGCATCCAAGTAATTTAGCAGGTTCCAAAACTCTGAAGAAATACAATATTTGCACAATTTTAGTACTCCCATAAAAATGTTTGACTGAATTTGCAATGCACGGTATAACAATGTATATCAGTTCGTGTCTGGAGAGGGTTTTAAATAGCAGTGTTCTACCATAGACAACAGGAAGGTGAATTTACAATCAAAACTGTGAGACCGCACAGTGAATTCTACCCTTTGCAAGACACTCTATAAGCGAACAGAACATAAACAAATAGACAAATCGTTATGTCTCTCTCCTTTGTATTAAGCTATGTAGTACCCCTCAGAAGGCCCTGCAGGAAAGCATGATTGATGCATGTAACAGTGAATTTCATCCTGCACCCGGAGGACACAAGCAATTGCCGAGCCTTTGCTCTTCATCTTATGCAGTACACCATACTCTGCTTCATGCTTTTCAAGTCCTTGAGCATAATCAAAATAGTGCAGGCCATCTGTAATCTTGAAGTAAAGAAGACAGTTTAGAAAACATTTTCATGTATCCTTTTCCTCCTGTTTTTTTTATTTGGCCTCAGATTAGTTTGTTTTTCTTCTTTAGGCAGCCAACATGTTGGCATCTAAACCCAAAGATTATACCACTAAGGTCAGCCCCTGCAATATGTCTACGAAAGGCAGCCCCACACACTCAGACTCATAAGGGTGCTTGACTAGATGGCACCATTTGAAAAAATAAAGTCTCATATGCCTGCAATAAAATATTAATTCAAAATTTTGCATTAGCTGTTCTTATTTCCTTGTGTGCAGCATACTTTCATACAATTCTGGTATGTTTGAATAACTCTACAGACCTAAGAGGGAAAACATGCTTCTAAAAACTTCTTGCTAATGGGATATTGAACTTACAAGTCGGTCATCTTAAAACCACTGAGTTACAGCAATTTCCTGTTTACTAAAAACACTGTTTACTTTTTTTCCAAATGTCTTTATCTTCCTCTTAGATTTTCCATCTTAGCCTGTTCACCTGCAAAAATAAATAAATAAATACAATTATCTGTTGTGGCCAAAACCTGGGTCTGCAACAGCTGTCTCTGGGAAGCCTGTAGAACATTTCTGTGGTACCAGCACTCAGGTACATCATCACTATTTAATTTAGGAGCTTTCAACGTTCCACCAAAAAAATTTGAGTGTTCAACATATTCCTCTTTTACTCTTTTCCTCTCAGTTAATTTTATGAACTTCCACTGAAGCCAGCAGCAGAATGGCTCACTTAGCTGGGAAGAGAATTGAGAGTATTTGGGTTGCCTTCCCATTAATGCTGTTGTGTCACTGTTAATTTCTATTGTATTGAAATGGTTATGATTTTTGGTATTTTAATGTAATTTCAGTGGACACAGTCCAGTACAGAGTTCAAACCTCTTTTTTTATGTGAGCTTTTATTTTCTAGTGTGTTCTTCACTACATTTTATTCAAAGCTAGATGAGTTCAAGGTCATTGTGTTCTTGTAGCACCAGAAACAGAGCCTTCTTCAGCAATGCGTAGAAAAGACACAAGTAAATTAAACTGTAAAGTAAGTGAAACTGAATTGCTAGGAAGGGTAGAAAAATGTCCTTTCCCCACTTCAGTGCCAAAATGGGCAGAGGAGTCAATTGATTCTCTATAATGTCTTAAACAAACCCAAGTGTAATGCTTGGGGTAGGGAGAAGGCAAAAGGAAGCTTTCAGCTATTTGAGGGATCCAAAACTTCCAATTAGTGTTGAAAGAAAAAAATTAATTAGGGGATTTTTCCAGCAGAAGCAGAGAAAAATGCACACACCCACATCGGAGATGATGACTGGCACTAGAGTTGGAGGTTGTCCCCTGACCTTCCAGCCTGGATTCCACCAGTGTCTGCTCAGCTGATATGTAACACTCCTCATTTACAAACCCAGATCTGGGCATTCACAATAGGCCTGACTTTGTGTTTTCCAGCATTTCACAGAGCTGCCCTGGAAAGTGTTGGTGCTCCAGAGAAAACGGTAGCTCAGGGAATCGTAATCCTAGGAAATGCTGCTGCACTGGAGATGACTTAGCTGAATTCTACCTGTCTTTTTCTGGATATGAACTCTCAAGCAGTCGATTTTCATAGGAATTCAATTATTTTTGAGACCTCTCTCTTGCTTTAAAACACTGTTGAAATGTACAGGGTGCTCTGCCACATCTATTACAAAACCCTGTGATAGTCTATGATAAACATAAATGTTTTATGTGTATTTTCTTAATTTCTCTAAAAAACTCTCTTTCCTCTGCTGCTTGGTGTTTCAAGGAGGATTATGTGCTCCAAGACAAGGGCAAATGTTGCCAGAATGAGACCATGTCTTGCAGTATTTCTTTCTTTTTAAATGCAGAAAGTTCTGAAGGACAGTTTTTCTGCAGAGTTCCCTGCTTGCAGATTCAGGAAAACAGATAATAAAGTCCAAAGATCATTCCACAAAAAAAAAAAAAAAAAAAAAACCCCAAAAAAGAAAACAAATTAAGAAAAAGAAAAAAATTAATACTATAGCCACAGAAAATGTAAAAGTCTAAATGAATTCCTCATTGACGTGGATGCCAGTTTGTGCTGCAAAGGGGATGAATTTGGCTCAGAAGCTGAACTGCAAGTTTGCAGCTTCCCCAGGGGTTTGGTTCTGTTGCAGTGACTCTGTGCTGCTGCAAACAGCGCTTTCCGGGAGCTGCATCTTCCCTAAGTAATTCTGCAGCAGTGCAATCCTATATTTAATCAATTCAGGTACGTTGAAATACTTCATTGCCCAGCATGAACGTCACTGCACAGACACTGGGATCAAGTGAATGCGTATTTGGTCCTTGTTCATAAAAGTTATATATTCCTTTGTAGAGGAACAGAGGGTAGGGAGCAGATGAAAGAAAGAATGAAAATACTGTATTAGAATTTTCCTCCCTTTTGTAAGGGGATAAAACTTTGGGGAAGTTTAAACATAAGAATAACTTAAAGCAACCTCATGTTTTTCTCAGAAAGACAACAGAGCAATAAAATCAATGAATGCAGAAGTTTTATGGATATCACACCTACAAAAATGTCCTTCTTTTCTCACTGTGTGATTGGGAATGAGAACTTTCTCATAAATGGGATGCTTAGTGAAGCACAACACATCCTCACAAGAACCCTGTCACAATACCAAATATTTTTAGGAAAGTAAATTATCATCTTAGGATGCAATATCTCCAGCTTACTCAATATTTTGCTTACTGCTTTCCACTTGTGAATATCTGCATATCAGTACCTGCTGTTTCTGACCGTCACAGAAGCTATAACAGCCAGCAGATATCAGATAATTAAATTTACATGCAGAAAATGTTGAAAAGGGATTCCTTTTGCAAAATCCCACTGAATGAAGAAGTTGGTACTTTTAGCATCTCTATGACCCTTGTTCCGCCTGAAGGAAAAATTATTGTTTAGTTCAGTGGGAGTATATGAAATATTAGTACTTGTCTGCAGATAGAAATGCAGTATTTTAATGTAAAGTTGTGTGAACAGTGGGCATGTACTTTCTAAGGTCATGTTACATTGATTAAAAATGGGTTTGGATTAATCCCAGACAAGAATTTCTTCAGTGCAGTTTCCATTGGCGAAAATAAGTTGTTGCAAGTTCATGTTTACAAGGCTTTGGGCTGTAAACTGCTTGTTAGGCCAGGAGTGGGTCTTGGTCCTCTACCACACCTGATGGATATCACCGGGATTTTCCTATAAGATGAAGTAATTTTCCGTGTACAGATCACTGTGTAGGACTGGGACATTCAGTACCCCCATCAAGCAGGGCTCGGGGAACATCCTGTGAGACGGCAGGAGACCTTGACTCTGCCACTGTCGGTAAAAGCAGAAATCACTCAGGACCTCAGTGGGTGCTGTGAAGCAGCATCTCCACAACAGGACCACTTCATGCAGAACACGGCAGTGTACAGATGAGCACTTGCAGGGTAGAATCTTCCTTTCAGACCCTCACAGCTTCCTTTTTTGTTTTTCTTTCTGGAGAGAAATTATACAGATTTGGTCTCAGCTGGACTGAATAGCTCCCTTTGAAAATGCTGAGGTGGATAATTTCAGCTGGTTTTCAAAGAAACCATCTGAAACATTGCTAAATGCAAAGGCATTTTTTTTTCAGTTTATTATAATGATATTGTTAATATTATGAGTGCATCCATTACAAAAGTTTCCTTTAAGGTTACCCCAGTTCAGAGTAATCATCATCCTGTTAGCTATATAAAAGCACAATCTGCTGCAGGAACTTATGGACCAAGAGGAATTACAAGTGATGACAGTAAACAAGTCCTTAGGATTACTTGAAGTGAAAAATTCAAAACTGGAAAAATGTAGCTAGCATTATTGTAGGTATAATATTTTACATAAAGGCATATAGGGCATAGATGTTCTTATTTTATTTCTGGTGTGTAGAGTCAAATGTCATTCAAAAAATATTCCTTTCACAAGTATCTTCAGTGGAGGGGCAATAATTTGTAGTAACGCTTGGGAAACCCAATCTGAATTAATTAATTTTGCAATTTGGTAATAAATGGGCAGATTTAGGAAGAAAGAGCAAAACTCTACTGAAATTGCCTGGCTTCACGACAGCAGCATGAAACTGCATTGAGCATCTTTTGCTGCTAGTGCTTAGCGCAGTTGAGAAGAACAACCAAACCTCAATAAATGAATGCACCATAACAACAAACACTTTTACAAAAAACACTGTTTTACCTTTCACCTCTCCATGCCTTTTTTTTTCTCCTGCCATCTCTTGCCTGTCTTATCTGCTTTGTCTGGAGTGCAAACCTTCAAGATGGGCAGTTTCTCTCTGTATGGTCAGTTGAAAGCCCAGCCAAAATGCAGCTGAGCTGCACGCCTGTGCATTGCTATAACAAATATACAAGTTCTATCTCTTAACACAGGTGTAAGTGCAGTGTACCCTACTTAGCAAAACCAATGTTCCAGTAACAAGGTCTCCCTCTAAAGAATCTGTTCTAATATCTCAGAGAGATGGGCAAACTGCCAATTAATTATTTACTTATATTGGCAAGCATTAAGTTTGGAAGAATATGCATAAATGATGTTTTGATGCAGCTCTAACTCATGTTTAAGTGGTATTACTCAACTTCATGGCTGCTGGGTTTTCCCCCAGCACTTCATGCAGACAAAGCTGTATCCTTCATGACAGAAAGGTCAAGCTCAAACTGTCCAGTTTCCAGACAGAAGTGTCAGCTGGTTGGGAACAGGAGGTGCAGAAAAGCAGAAACCAAAATGGTGTTACTAGCTAATTCCATTTTAGAGATCACCTGCGAAATAAAACCAGCACTCTGTCAAATTAAGCCAAGGCAAGCTTATGCCTTTGTGATCAGGGTTTTTCATTGCTTTCTGTCTTGATCTTTCTCACTCTGATAAGCAAGATTTACATAGATGCCAACAGTTGCAGGATGTATTGCAAGCTTGGGGAGCCTCTCGGTGTTGTAAGCCATTTGGCATCAAGAATCATTTTTGTAAGGAAGAAAAACAAAAACAAAAAAAGAGATTAATCTTGTACATTTCATTCCTAACCATTTTTCCTGTCTTGAGAGACACCCATTCCCCTTTTCCTCACACATAAACAATTGCAGAAAGTTCCTACAATTTCTTATCTTTTAGAGGGATTTGACAGTTGACCGCATCCTAGATTTGCTTCTTATTTCAGGGCTTCCTGTGCATTTATGTTCTCGCTTAAGATATTTTTCACAGCTCTATTAGAGCATGAAGGCCCAGTTTGGCCAAACGGAGCTGATAATGTGATGCTCCTTCAGAAGAAGATGGTCCTCTCCTTGCAGATGGATATGTTCTTATGGAAACCACCCAAAACAGCAAGCATTTGGCTGCCCTCAAAAAGGAAGGAGGAGGGTTTCAGGTGTTGGGGCACCCGCTGATGCTCTGATGGTGAATCTCTCCACCTGAGCAGGGCGGGAGACCCCTTCCTCGGCACAGAGCCAGCCGGGGCAGTACAGGAGCAAGTTAAAATAATGCAGGTGTAGGGCTGGTTTTGGAGTCAGAGGAGCAACACGAATAGAAGTGCCCTGCTCAGCTCGATGCAGCTATTAGGATGCATAATAAATATTTATAGCCCCTCACCGGGGAGGTGATTGACAGCACGGGGCAAATCCCTCCCCAGCAACCGCAGGAAGGCTCCCGCGGGGCAGGCGAGCGCGCAGCTGCCTCCGCACCCGCGAAAGGACTTGAGACGGTCCCCGGCACCCCGGAGGTCCTTTCTCGCTCCGCAGGGCCTGCGGACACCCCCGGGGCAGGGCTCACCTCGTCCCCCGGCGGGACGAGGGGCTGCGCGGGGAGCGCAGGGCGCTGCCGCAGTGACTGCGGTCCCGCGGAGAGCTGCGGAGCAGCCCGCCCCGCCGCAGCCGGGCCGCCTGCAGGTGAACTGAAAGTCGTCGGAGAGAGGGAGGAGGAGGAGGAGGAGAAGGAGGAGGAGGAGGAGGCGCGCAGCCCGCCCTGCGCGCTGCAGCCGGCGGAGCCTCCGCGCCGCCCCCGGCTCTCCGCGGCCGCTGCCGGCGCTCTGCTCCACCCGAGTGAGTGGTACCCAAAGTTTGCTTTTCCCGGGGAGGGGGTGACCTTGGGGTGGGGCTGAGCGGGGCGGGGGTCGGTGGGGCTGCGACACCCTCAATTTCCCCTGAGGCTGCCTTTGCCGCCCGGGACCCTCCGAACTTGGGGAGGCGAAGGGCAGCGCGGGAGGAGGCGCGCGGGGGTGCGGAGGCGCCGGCAGCCCCGGGACAGCGAGCAGGGCGCGCCGGGGGGGGCTGGGGCTGCTGCCCCGCTGCATCCTCGGGCTGTCCCCGAGCCTGCCGCTGCCTCCGGCTGGAGAGTAAACTTATAAATATGTCAAACTTACGAGTTACTTATTGGTAAGCGTGGAGTACCGCAAAAATGGCTTTACCCTCAAAGAAAAATACGAAGAGAGGGGTGTATGTTGCGTGTGCTGACTGTAGTCAGACTCTATCCACAACAGAGTTACCGTGCTTTTTGGAGGAGAAAAAAAAAATCCATTAAAGCTTTGCAATTTGAGTCAGAAGCTTTTCCTTTGATGAAAGCACGGCTCTCCAGACATCTCAAGTGCAGGGTCCTTCGGCCTCCACTCGCTGTCCGGCTTGCAGGAACTGCGTGAGAGTGAAAGATGCTCAGGGGGGTGCTTTTGTGTGTGTCTTTGCCCATGTGTTTGCCCTGAGGTATGATCTGCTGTCAGCCAACTTTTTCTGCTGCTTCTGGAGTTAATGCAGCAGTGTTGTTAACTTCAAGAACAGCAAAATTTGGCTTGTCCCTGTTCGGCAAAGTTCAGCCCCTGCGTGCGGTGTTGGTGGGCATGGTGGTACAAGCTTCTCGGAATAGTTAAATGTAATGTTTAGTGCTTTATTTTTGTGCTGCTTTTAAAAATCAGTCGTTGTTAATTCACTTTAATTTTTTTTTCTTTCTCTGTCCTGACACCTTCAAAATACATGTTTGGAGCTCTGCAGATGAGCATTGTGTACTACTGGAGAAATCGCCAGCTGATCATTTGCGTGTTTTTGGTTACTCAGAAAGGCTACATGGACAGTAGCTTCTTTTTTTTTTTCTATTGTGAAAGCACAGTTAGACTATTAGAGAAAGTATTGCATAATATCAAAGATTAAGATGTAAACTTTAACATGCTTTCTGCAAGGTAGAGATGAAAATCAAAGCCACGTTTATTTATTTATTTATTCTGACCTTGTGAACTGTGCAAAGCAAAGTGCAGTGAGTATGCAGTGTGTAGAAGTCTGTACCATCTAGCTCTCTAAGAATGACGTCTTTATACAGAGACAAGCTAGAAGACATCTGACTAGATGTAATGGCTTTTTTTTTTCTTTCGTAACTGTATGTTTACCAAGAAATATAACCTAATCTCAAATTCCTTTGATAACACCCAAGCTAATTGCATATTATGTTCTATGTGCACGGCTTGTCGTCTTGTATGTACAGTGAATGTGCCATCTGCAGTGTTAATAGTGCACAACTCTTTCTGCAGCCAGAAACTAGCTCTTACTTTGTACTGTGTGTACCAGGAGCTCTGATTGATGTGCAAAGGCTCAAAGATTTTATATGATGTCATAGTTCAGGCTTGTGGTTTTTAGAGAACCTTTATTCACAGATCACTGCAAAATTAGAGGAAGAGATTTAGTACTAAGTATTTTCAGTGCTTCTGTGCTGGGATCTACATACTGTTTTTTCCTATACAACAAATGAATTATACTAAAACTGTTTTAACAATTTGCTACAGTTTAGACTTCCTATGTTTTCTAAAGCTTTCAGTGTACAACAATAAAACTGCCATTGGAGAAAACTACTGCATTTAGAGACTTTTTTTTTTTTTTTCTGGAATATGCTTCCTCTCCCTCCATAAAAGCATTGCCTTTGTATTCCTATTCATCATGAGGTTTGTGGGGTGGGTTGTTTTTTTTTTTTTGTTTGCTTGGTTGTTTTTTTTTTTTTAAAAAAAAAGATAGATGTTCTGAATAGCTAACTTGCTGTCTACCTACTTTCACTATCTGAAATAGCAATCTCCTATTTATTGCTTTGTGATAAATTACTGTGCTGTTACTCCATGTGCGTAGCTTTTGGTTTAGGCAATAGGAAGAGGTAGGAGAAGATAGCTTGCCTTTTTTTTTCCCCTGACACATTCCTAAGGAAACCAGTATTCTGATATGGCAGAATTGTGTCTTGAGAGAATAAATTGATTTCCTTTCATTGAAGGTTAAAGCTTGGCAGCTCTCTAATGTGGAGTCTTGTGTAACAGCTGCTGTCCGGACAGTGGTTTTGCTGGGGCGAAGATGATGTCTAAGCTGCTGTTGGTAATAGTTTGGATTTTGTAAGGCTGCTCTTAGTTGAACAGCTCTGTTATGTTTGACATTTTTGCTGTGACCTCTTGCTGTAAGCAAAAGGAGAGACAGTTAATGATTTTGATGCTTGTCTTTCACTCGGAGTTGAAAATGAAGATGTTTAGTTCTAGTTCCCCTTCTAATTCTCAGCAATGGCTGAATTTTTTCTTTTTTGATATTTTGTTTCATCTCTGTGACAACTGGGATTTTTACATACACATAGAAAATTTATCCATGTACTGAGAACTGAAGCTCTTAGAAGTTCTTTTGTAGATACTTGAGTCTTAAATACAAGACTTACTTAATTTTATAATCGTTATCTTGATTAATCAGTTAGTGTATACGGAGGACTATTAGAAGTTAGCTTACAAGTGGTGAAGAAAGTAATGAGGAAGAAGTAGACGATGGGTGGCAAATATGGGACTAAGTAAAAGGACAATGTAATGAAGCAAGGGACGTAAAGCAAGCTGAGAGGGAGGGAACTGGAGGATAACTGGGAAAATGGGGTGGAACTAATGTTAACTGGCAGGGAAAGAGGGAAAATGTGGACTTTCTTTTTCTTTTTAACCCATCACTTATATTGAATTGTAATGAGTTGACAATCGGATGGAGGATGAAAGGTTATTTTTACTTACCATTCCTTATGCTGATCCTGCATTTGGCACTTGTGGTGGGCAGCAGCTCAAGCCTGGAGAGAGGACTTGTACTGCAGACCAATCTTAGTTATCTTAGTCCAGTTCTGGTAACTGATTAATTAATTTTGTGCACTGCCTTGGTCCTGGGGGTCTTCTGCTGAAGCAGAGCACGTGACTGGTATAGAATTGTAGAATGGTTTGGGTTGGAAGGGACCCTAAAGATCACCTAGTTCCAACCCCCCTGCCATGGGCAGGGACGCGTCCTACTAGATCAGGCTGGATGTATGGTATCTGTACCTGTTTGTGCCCTGATAATGGTACTGAAACGGGCAACTTGAGCATTCAAGTGTTGATTGCTGGTAACTGCTTTCCCTCATAAATAGCCTGGCTGGCATGTAAATTGCTGACCTGGGGTGAAGGCCTTTCCAGTCCATTGCAATTATTTGGGCCTTTGGGGCTCTTCCAGAACAGTGCTTTCCAGCCAGCCAGGCCTCACTGATTCTTTAATTCTGAAAAAAAATAAGTTGCTTTTCCTCGAATGTGTTGCGCTGTGGTGCAAAGGGATATTCTTCTGTTGTACCAGACATCTAAATCCATCCGACTGAAAATGGTGAGGTCATTGGTCTTGATCCAGTGAAGTCTCGCACATAATGCTTGACATTAAGTTTTTCTATAAGTCTCTCTAGGTTTGTATTCGTAGACTTGGATCCGCTGAGAACTTGTAGCTTATAGCCACCTTTTTTTTTTTTTTTTCTATAAACACAGTTGAATAAGTAGTGTTTCTTCCATTTTCCATTTAATATAAGCTGGAATTGGCTATATTCTTGAATGCCTCAGAATTCATTAAATAATGGAACAGTAGTTTTCCAAGCCACCATGAAATGAAGTAACTCCAAACATGCATACAAAAATCAAGGAAAACGCTGAAATGTTTGCTGCCAGATCTCGGAGTAATAATGTTAGTTGTGCCAGTGCGGTGGGTTATGCTGGGACAAAAACTAGGATTTGTGGCGGGAACAGAATGCATTGGGACAGTGCAGTGGTCCCTCCAGAAATAAACCTTGATGGTAAAGGTTTTCCTTTTTTGATTAAGGGGACATTAAAAAGACCAGTCATTATCCCTTTTGCTCCAGTTCCCTTGATTGGAGGAAGGGGAACAAAACATCCTTTAGCTCCCTGTTGCAGATTTCTTAGGGAAACCCTTCACTGAGTCACTGGAGTGTCTCCAAATCTCTGGAGTTTGAGTATTTGCAATTTAATGGTAAGTCTGTAAAATCTTGCAAGCCATGGATGTCTTGTTTGGTTTTTTTTATACAGTGTGTTTCTTACCATATAGTGTGGTGGTGGGTTCCCTGCCCTTGCATCTCTTTTCTAGTATTCTGCATTTTTACTGTAGGCTCTGAACTGACCCAGCTGATGCTGGTGTGTGCTCTCTCTCTCTGTTCCTGTGTCTGGATATACAGTTCAAACTGACCTCTCCCTAGCTGGATTCCCAAGTGTCAGAGGAGATTTTCTGGGAAACAAAAAATGATGTATTATTTACTAATTTGGACTACGTGATGTGTTCATAGTATTTCAAAAACGTTACATACTGCGAAATGCATTGGTGAATGACTAATGTTGCTACCTAATGCTGTAGTTTCCTTAGAATTCATTGAAATTATATTGAGTAAATCCAGTTTTATTGCATAAATCCATTCTTGCAGCATAACTTGCGTATAATGTACAGCATAATATGCAAGACTACTTATAATTAGGCATTTACTAATTGTTTTAGAAACTAATTGTGTATAGCTTTTCAAGCTAGGAAAGTTATTAGATGTGAAATGTAGCAGTATTAAGTTTTTCTCATAATTGGCATGCTATTTCCTGTTTAAATCAACTTTTTTTGCAGTATTGTGTAAAACAGAATAATATAAGACCCCCTACAAGCATGTCAGAATTCAGCATTGCGATGCTGTTGGATATTGGGGTGCCAGTTGGGAAAAGCTCCAGGATTCTCCTGGGGTCACACAGAACGTGGACTCTCAAGACTGTTAAGACTAAGTATCAATTTACTAAAGATAAGTCCTACCTTGGAAACTGCATCTGTCTGGCATAAGTCTAAATTCTGCAATTGGGAAATATTTTCTATCCTTTATGGCTATGATTTTGTATGGAGGCTACTTGGAAATTTTTGCTGGAAAAAAATTTGTAGAATTATTTGTCTTCATTTTGAAATCCATAAGGATGGATTATACATAGTTGTTACTTAGTCGTAGAGTATGCAGTTAATACTTTGGCTGAACATGTATTATGCATTTAGTGAGGAAATGCTTTCTATTGTAACATTTAGTCCAATAAAGCGTATTTTAGTATAGATACCCTCTTTTAACATAATTGAAACGTGGTGCTAGTACTTACACATCTTTAGTTTAAAGACTGATGGAATAGTTGTAGTATGATACTGATTATCAGCAAAGCAAAATTAAAGAGAAGCACAAAGTAGTCATGTATTATTTTTTTTACCTCATCCAGTCTCATTTCTAGCAGTCTCGTATGTGGTGGTATAGTCATTATAAAGACTTTAATTGGCTAAGAGCTTGCCAGCTTGCATTTGCCAACTATGCTGAAATCCTGGCCAAACTTTTCAAGAGCATGTAGTTATCTGCAGTTGGCTGAGAACAGTGGATATAAATAGATGATATGGTGCTGAATTACAATTGATTATTGAAATTCAGCTAGTATGTCACAGATAGCCTTAAAAAGGCAACATCGTTTCCCTAATATGGGGCTTTAAATGAATGCAGTCTCTTTTTTTATTTGGCAAATTTAATGTTTATCACAAAATCATAGAATCTAGCTCATAGTTTCATGACTCTCTGCAAACAAAAATCTTTCTCAGCTTTTGAAGAAAAGAGTTGTGGTCTACAGTCTGGTTGGTTTCCAGTAGGAACAGTTCATTATTTTTATTAGAGACAAAAGTTGGATGAAAACAATGTATTTAATACATAAATTGCTTTTCAAATATCTTGCTCCAGAAATCATATTGGAGAACAGTGGTATCTTGCTGACATGCTTGTCAAAATTATTTGCATTATGTCCTCTTAATAACAAAGAATGTTTTTGGCCAGTTGGAACTTTAAAAATGATAAAATATAAAGTCTTATTCATGGAATCAATTTTTACTAATCTGTGTTTAATTTCATAATGGTAGCTTCCAGAGGCTAGAATAGCATCAAGGTCCAGTTGCGTGACACGCTGTGGCATGTATCTTAAGAACTTATGGGATAAATCAGGCTGAAAGGAACCTCAGAGGAACTCTAGATCACAGCAGCTGTGCTATCAGACCAAGTTGCGCAGGGCTTGATTCAGTCATGTCTTGAAAAACTCAAAGGACAGAGCCTGCGCAACCTCTCAGGGCAACCTGTGCTGCTGTTTGACTCTCCTCACAGTGAAAATAGCTTTATGGGTTATGATTTTCTCTAACCTGTATGTTTGATGTGTGCTTCTGTGTTATATCTTGCCTTAATTGTTTATGTTGCCTAAGGGGAGGTTTTGCAGTTTGATTTTAGAAAAGGGTCAGTTTCCTGACTTAGGTGTTTCACCTATGTGCTTTGGCAGTTTCTTTTGCATGCAGAGAAGTTGGGTGTCTCAGAACCCAAGCTAAAACCGACTTCCTGGGCAGGAGGTGTGAAGAGTGAGAGTGTGGATCATGTTTGATATCCTGTCCTCATGGAGTTTAGGTACCTGAGACAATGCCAAGTATTGGGTGTTCTTGAAGCTTCATAACTTTGTGATGTGCAGCTAGAAAACCCAACATTTAGTTTTTTGCTTACCTCTGCTCCTTTGAAGCTTGACACCTCGTTCTGAATAGTTCAGGTCATTGTAGGTCAAACACAGGCCAGGTTAGTTGGAAGCTCTTTCAGTAATATTGCAAGTTAGCTTGTATGCTGCTGCCATCAAACTAGCAGTTCTTCTGTAGTAGGTGTCACTTAAGTGCCAATTTAAGGAATTACTACTCTTCAGCCCCTAGTGAGCACTTACAGCATCACTTGGCATGAAAGTGGAAAGACATTTGGCAATTCCTCTGCCTAGGTAGGTTTAACCTTGCATACCCTGTTCCTACTACCTTAAGTTGCTGAGGGCTTTTTATGTGTCTTCTGTTGAAACTTTGCAGCTGAATGAACAAACCTCAACATTCATAAGGACAGGAAAGCATAAAGCTGTTTGCTTTATTTTAGTGTGGTGGCAATGATGAGAAAACGGACCAATGAGTGCTAAAGCCACTGAGCCAGAGGTCACTGTCTGCAGATGCAGTCTCTTGGGCTTTATCCCTGTTACTGTGAAGTTTCTAGCTGTTGCTGTGTTCACTAACGGTATTAAGGATGGATACATCAGCTGTCAGTATGCTAATAAGCATCATTAATGATACTCAAAGCAGGTAAATGACACAGCTGTTGAAAAGGCAGGGGTTGCATGCAGCCTGAAGTCTGAGCTCCTCTTTAAGCTCTAGTGAATGGAGCTCGGTGAGGGAAAACTTGAGGGCTAAAACTTGGAGGCAGATGAGTCTAAGTGTGAGAGATTGTTCCTTTTTGATGTTTCCTATAATGTTAACAGAGGACTAGAGTACACTGCAATTGTTTAACTGCAGTGGTATTGTTTGGTCTCCAACAACCTATGACTGTTTATTTCTGATGTTATTACTGAAGTTGCAATGTGTCACCTAAAAGTTACTAAATGATGCAGTGAGCACATTAAATCTATTTTAACTTTGGTTTAACTTTAAAAGTGTATCCCTAACGTATGAGAAATGTTTTTTTCTGTGTCTACCTGTCAAAGGTCGCTTGGTTACTCATAGGTGCGGATTTACTGACAGGTCAATTTTAATTTTTTTTAAACTAGTTTCAAGGTGCTGTCTCACTTATACTAAATGTCGAAAATTTTCTGTTTAAACCGAATGTCTCCATGGGTAGCTATTAAGATCCTATTAGTGTATTTTTCTGATTTCATAATGCAAGTCTTGTAACCAATTCTTTTATGGGTTTTGCTTTATGGTCTCTGGCACAGAGCTTGGTCTCTGGATTGCTCAATAAAGACCAGACCTCTGAACGCTTTATATCATTCACAATAAATTAGATCATTCACTAGCATCCAGCACAGCAATTCAGTGTTTTAAATTTCTTTACCTATGAAGGAACAAATCTTACTGGTGTTTGTGGGAGGACTGGGAAGAGAACCGGCACGCATCTGGGAGGGCGAGGTTAAATGGAAGTAGAGGCATGAGATCCGCGGCACAGGGAGGAGTTCAGCACCCGCTGTCCCTCCTTGAACTCGGGATTCGTGTGCTTAAGGCAAAGGAGGGGAGGAGCCGGCTGGGCTGCCGCTGGAGCGAGTCCTCCTCGGCCCCGGGAGGGAGCGCAGCGGCTCCGCGCCGGGGATGCTCTGCCCTGGGCTGGGCGGACAAGGCGGGGTTTGTGCTTGACGGTGGCTTAGCTCTCTTATTTGCGAGGCCTTGTTTCTCAAGGCTCTGGGATCAATGCTACTTTATGTATCCAACAGCGTTGTAAAGGTTATGAAGGGCGTTGTGAGCGGGGCAAGAACAAGAGCCTCTTTCTCAGGCAGGCTGCCGGCGTGCAGTGCCTTCTGGAGTTGCTGGCAGCTTTTGACCAATGATAAAGTTTTACTTTTCCTCACTAGCTTTATTTTTATGGCTGGCATTTTAAAAATTCAGAACAAATAACTGTAAAGGGCACCAAGTAAGCTGAAAATTATTGAGACACAAAGATGTGAAGTACAGCGATGTAAATACTTATAACACAAATCTCGTTTGTCCTTTCCCTTCCTCGGTGAATTATGCTAGTCGGAGACAATCCTGAATGGCGTTCTGTTGCCAACTCCCCCAAAGGGAACCCCCGTTTTTGCACATTTAACTTGTCTTGCTCTGTTATGCAAGAGGAATTCAGTGAAGGTATTCTTTATCCCAAAGAATTTTGAAGAATAGCAGAGACCTAAATTATATGAATTTATAATAGCTTTATAGCTTACCTGGTTGACAATACCAGTTCTTTTCTTGACTAGATTTCTGATTTCAAGGCACCATGGCTAAAGGCAGATGTTATCCTGCACAGTTGCTAGGGGTGTTGGGCCCCTTGGCTTACACCTGAAATGATGTCGATGATGCAGAGCTGCGTAAGGAACATTTGGATGCTTTTATGTATCCAAAATGGAAGCTCTTGTGTTTTACAGGAGCATTCCATTCATTTCAAGCCAAAAGTATGTTAAGAGCTACTTTTGTTTACAAAAGCACACATCATTGCTGAAGAGACTTGGAAGGATTTCAGATCTGCTTGTACTCTTGCATTAGGTTGGTGGTTTCTGGTATTTCTGTTTCTCTGCCTTCTATCCATTGCTGTTTTTGTTTCTGCATTTCCCCATCATGTTGCCCCTCGTTGTCCCAGGAAAAGTCCTTAAGCCTTCCCACATAGGTACTCTGTATTTTGCTCTGTAGATGCAGGCATCGTCTCTGCTTTGGCCCGTGGATAGGAGGGGAAATGTACTGTTCTTCCCAGGTTACCCTGTGTTATACAGTTCAATGAGTTACACTCTATATAGTTTATTGTGGCATAACTGCCTCCCCAGCAGAATTTCTTTCTCTTGGGGCAGCTGTCGGACCTTGCCCCTTGTGTGAATTCTCATGTGTCAGGAAAGGGAAAGCCAAAAGGGGAAAACACTTTTTTTCACACAGGCACTTGCCTCCCCAACATGTGGTGGTGGTGGTGAGAGGTCTTCTCTGAGTCCCAAATGTTAAAACAAAAGTCTGCAGCCCACCCAGACCAAAGCCCTGTTCCAGTGCTGGGGAAGAGCAGCGTGGGAGGCGATGTCTGGGATGCACAGGGGGTTTGGTTAGTAACCCAGCTCTACTAGCTGCTACTTCCATGCCTGGCTGCCATGGTGAAACCCTTGCCTCTTTCAGAGCTTTGTATGGAAGTTGGTGGTGTTCCCTTCTGGGAGCCTTAATCTGAGTTTTAAAAAAAGGTGTGGGCTAAGGGGGCAAGAGTGAAAAGCAAAATGTGTGAGAGCATCGCTGTAAGAGAATAGGGCAACTCATGTTTTCTGAGGTGCACAAGGAAGCTTAAACATTTAGAATTTAACTTCATTTGATTATTTCTTTATTTACCATTAAATTAGTTTTCAGTTATTCTTGTTGTTAATCTCCCATCTTTACTTTCTACACCATTTAGGAACACATATTGTGCTGCCTGGTCACAGGGAAGGGAGCATCAAGAGAAGGAGCTGGCTCCTCCCTCTTCTTAAAAACAAAATTCTGAAATATGCTAATGTTATTAGTAGCTTGCAAAATTCTTAATTTTTAAATAGCTGGATTTCTATTTCTTTTGCTTTTTCTGGATATACTGAAGTCCCAAAGTCTTTAGAACATGTTAGTATCCAAATTCTCTCATTTTAAATGAATTTTCTGTTTCCTATCCATCTGCTTGTTGGCTGTATCAGGAAGTTCTATTATCTAAGCACCTATGAAGTTATTAGGAACTCTGCCTTCTATCAAAAGACTGGTGTATCACGTAGGAGAAACGTGTTAAAAAAAACCCCGAAATAAAACCCAAATAAACAAAAAACAAGCTCTCAATAAAAGTGAAATCCAGTTGATAAATATTTGAAAGAGAAAAAATGCTTCGAGACGTCAAATAAGTTTGGAGCTGAGTGTCTTAAAGGGCAGTTAGACACACAAGGTAATATCACAAGATAATAGAAGCATATTTTATAAATTGAATTATGTAGCTATTTTTTTTTTCCAAATAAGTAGTTTAATTTCAAAAATTATAGTGGTGATTCAGAATTTAGCTAAATTTCATTGTGAAGTTTATAATTTGTAGTCTTGAAGCTGCAGCACAAAGAGCCAGGTCATGTGAGAATTTGAATTGTTTTTTAAGAAATAATAATAATAATAAATTAAAAATGTAATAAAATTAAAAAAAATGATGATAATAATAATTAAAAAAATCCAGTGGAGAAATCATGTATTCAGTGAATGTTCCAAAGCATTAGAACATGAAAAGGATTTAAGGTAATATTTTAAGAAACAATAGTCTTCCAGATCAAACTCCCTCTTCAGTAGATAAAGAGATAACTTATGACTTTTCAATACTTGGGGTTTGTGATAATTGCTGTTCTTCACGTAAGATGACTGAGCAACATCAACTAATAATGCAGGTCTTTGATTGTCACCTGTAGTTTTATTTTAAAAGTTATAAGAGTTGTCATTTAGTCAGTCTGGGATTACATTAAATCTACAAACTAATATTAAAATAAATGAATAAAAAATCCTAGAAGAACTGTACACTGAAGTTAAGTTTGGGAGTGCAGTATTTTCTTGTCATATGGTATTTGGGAAAGTTGAACTTTACTGAAGTTGAATCTTTACATGGTATTGTTTCCTCTGAAAATTTATTAGGGATGTATATAATGTATGTTGTTCAGAATTTTGCTTGAGGGTTCACCAGAAGAGTAATTTTCAAGTCTTGAAGAGTTAGTCTGAACTACTGGGGAGAGTGGTAGTGGTGAGCATGTGGACGGTTTGATTTTGTGTTGGGGTTTTTTTTTTTTTTATTTTGTTATTTGGGACCTCTTATTTAGAATGGCATTTTGTAATAAAGTCCCCATATCAGGCCAATAAGTGTTGGTGGCTGAGTTTGTAGTACTTTACTCCAATATTTCAATTCTATTTGATTCTGAAATTAAAGGAAAAAAGAGATCTCTGAAAAGACAGGAGTCCATGATAGTTTATAAGCAGAATATCTGTTTGTAAATGTGCGTGTGTGTGTGTATATATATAAAAAAAATTGAGCTATGTGGGTACATAAGTCATTTTGTATTGTAATACAAATATATTGACAAACTACAAATTTCTTTTGGATTAACATTATTATTCATTCAAAGAGTCTCACTATGAAAAATAATGAACAAATATTTTAAAGGTGTAGAAACTTTTGTTTTTCAATTTTTAGGATCTAGCTTGAGCATAGTGAGGCTCTAAGAAAGAATTAAAGCGACCGCTCCCACCTTGGTTCCGTCTACATTAATTCCCTCATAGAACTTCCCTAGAGAGCCAGGTGCCCGCAGCACTTACCCAGCCCAAAGTGAACCATTTCTTCTTTGTTGTGGGCAGTGAAGGATCTTGCTGAGGTCATTTGGGGAGCAGGTCAAGATCCCTAAACTTGGTGTTGAAGGCTGCTTGAGCTCCTGCCACTGAAGATGGAAGGGTAGCATGTCAATTCCACTGTCTGAGAGTAAACAGGCAGTAAATAGTTCAGTTCATGTAATGTATACCATCCCTGCTTTAAAGTTGAAACTGAGTTCATGTTTATTCCTTTGAATGTTTCATATTTAAAAATGTAGAGTAATTATCTGTAGCGGCACACTAAATAAACTGCTGCTTTTTCCCCTCTTCAGAAACACTTTTCCCCTGGAGTATTCGGCAGCAGAAGCAGTACAAGGCAGTTGCTGTGTTCAGAGAATATGATTTCTTTCCTGGCCCTGATGTTTCATTGAACTTTTATCTTGCTAAAACGAATATTTTACCATTAAGAACACTTGGTCACATCTGGTACTTCTCGAAAATGGTTGCTTTTCCAAGAATAGCATGCAAACATGAAATCAGAATTGCAAGCAGATGTTTGCTAATGTGGCCATAGATAACCTTTTGGCTTCATGCTTAATTTTCATAAGTAACCATCTGTAAAGAATGCAAATTAATAGAGAACAGAGATAATCTCTGTCAGTGTTAATATGTTAACTTCACTGTGTTGCGGATGTTATACTTTTTACTATAAAAATCATGTTATTTATTGTATAAAATTGTCAGCAGTGGTTTTCAGAAAAGTGACATTTTGTCATTGCTTTTTTTACAACCTGAAAATGCTTTTTAAAGAACACAAGATGACTACCTGGGTCAAAAAGATTGCTAATTATGGCTTAATTCCTCCACCCATCTATATATTATTTGTCAGAGTGCTGCAGATTGGAGGGTATTTGTGGCTCTTTCTCCGTGTTTGCCTTTGCATTTTTCCGTGAGCTTGGTGTGGCTCTTGCATTGGGGCTGGTAAAAGTGGGATATTGGCTTTCTTGACTGCTGGCCTTGATGAAAAACAATTAAGCTTATTTAAAAAAAAAAAAAAATCTGTTCATAAGGCAGACCAGTATCCTTTGGTTCTTTTCTCGTAATATTAATCTAATAAATAATATTTAGTTGTGGATAGTTCAGTTTAGAGATGCAGCTCACAGTAGTTCTTTTTCACTGAAAGACCCGTCTGTCACTGCTAGAGTGGGAGACAAAGGCAGATGCTGTGCTGCGCACTGCCTGTGCCCTTCAGGAGGGGTTCCGGTCACTGTGGAGCCTTAATTGGTGGCAAAACGTAGTCAGATACCGTCATAGGGAGAGCATGATGTGGGACGATGTTAGAAGTGTCCCCTAAGCAGTAAGAACCGTGGCCTAAGCAGTAAGAGCTGTGGTGTCTGGGCTATCTAAGCATGAGGTGACTGCCTTCTGCTTTCTGCTGAGGTATCCAGTGTGTCCAGTCTCAATGCAACTATCAGTGGTGGTTTGGGAGTTCAGGATGGAGTGACTACTTGTGAATCTGAAAATGGCATATTGGCAGAGGCAAGTTTGGAGAGGGATGTGAATTACCAAATCTGCTTGCCCAAGGGAGGAATCTACAAAAGGACAAGTGTGGAGGACATTGGTGTGCTCCAGAGATCTGTGCTTCCTGGTGAAGCTGTGTGGTTTAGCAGAACTGGTCAGGAACAGGGCAGGTGTTCCTGATGGATTAAGCGCTGTAACAGGTTCATGTGAGAAAATAACAAACCCATAGAAGGGATTTTTTTAAAGTTCAGAAGCGTGTTCCTTGATGAGAATATTGACATTCTTCATAGAGACTCACATAAGCATAGGAACCACATCTTGGCATCCAGAGTTGTAGATGATGTAAAATAACTATTTGGAAAAATAGCACAGTGCTGAGAATTCATTAGAGCATTGCTCGCATTAAAATACCTTCAAAGAGAAGCTAACAATTAAAATAAGCTCAGAAGCAGAAGAGCCTTGCAGGCATTAGGGATGGGGTGGGTAGAGGCTTAAGTGTTAACAAAATATCCTTAGCTAGAATATTATTTTACATCCCATGTTCTCTAGTTAGCTCCCTTGGTAATTTACAAATGGAAAATAAAATTTACAATTATAGCTGATTAGATATTATGAGCTCTCAACAAAGCATGTTTGTGTTCTGTATGCAATTATTACAAAGTTGCTGGGCACAACTTGATTGTTAAATTTGAGTTATATTTTGTGTTCAAGCAATTTAGCCTCTTCTGTTTCATAAGAAGAATGAACTGTGTTCTCTTCAAAGTACAGCAGTCTTTGGATAAAGGATATTTTATGTAATTTCTTAACCAGTAAATATCTTCAAACTTCTTAGTGAGAATTAACCCAATTTCATCAAGTATTGCCTGCACAAAAGATTTTGATTAAGCCAGTTGTGATTGTGTAGACTGCGTTCAGGTTTTGAAAAGTCATGTTGCCATCCTCGATTTGGAAGACATAGACCCAGCAACCCTCTCTGGCTTCTGTCCTCCTCCTGGCTCATTTGCCTCTATATATTCAAATACGTCAGCTCTTTTAATCCTAGATGTGAATCTGTGGTTCTTATTTATGGATTGTCTGGGCTTGTTCTGAAAAATGTCACTTGTGCATCTTGACATGGATGTTGGAGACAATACCAAAGCATCTTTCTAGTGCCACGCTCTTTTTCTGGGAAACTGCAGCAAGGAGATGCAGAGGCTCTGGGATTCTGCCTTTTGCTTTCTCCTAGGTGATTTGAGTCTCACTTCCCCGCTGTTGAGCGTTCTTCTTAAAAATATTTTTGTTTTACAGTTTTGAGAAAGCATAGACTTTGTGACTATGGACTGTTGACCTTCAGTTTGTGAAATGTCACTTAAAACCATTGTCAAATGCAAGTTAAAGGGAAAATTGCATAATTGTATCTCAGCTTTCCAGTTGATTTAATGTAATTGTTTGGTGTACTTTTGATAAGGCTGATTGTTTCAAGGTATCATCATTTTGAACCTAAATTGCATTAATTGCATAGTTAATCTTTAAACTCATACTGCTACTCCTGATTGATTGGAAATCTTGTTGCTTCTAGATTGTTTTACTTGAAGTGGCTAAAAGTAACTTACAAATGGGTGAAGCCTGGAAGTTGGTATTGGTGAAATAAAGCTGCAAGACAGCATTACAGTGCTTAGAACTCATAATTTCTTCAGGCGTGTGTCACCTCTGCCTTGTGACACACTAAAGGGCAGCTGATACTTTAAAAGTCTGATCACCTGTTTGATAACAACTGCTTTATGGTGTTGCTGCTGGGTAAAAAATGTTTGGATTTGAGATCATTGCAATATTTTCTGGTGTGTATAGCCGGTAAATTGCTCGTAGTTTCAACTTTAATTGCGTTTTAACACACAATATTTTGGTTAGTCAACCTTAATGATGTGTTGTTTGTAGGGATTTAAGCTGTGGCAGTGCTGCAGCTGCCTGTGGGAGGCTGTCAGTGCTGCTTTCAAAAGGGGCTTCAGCACATTCATTCCCTCTTGACTCACTTTTTTCCTGTTTTAGGTTTCCTGAAGTTGCAGCTTTCCAGCAGCTGCCGTGCTGCGATGTCCCGGAATGCCTCATGGCAGAGGTACCAGGCCGCCCCGCTGGAGCGTGGCGCTCCCCTGTAAGGAGCTTGGTAAGTGTGAAACCTTGTACCTGGAGTGGAAAACACTGCCTGCTTGCATCTCTCCTGTGTCCAGACACAGTGGTAGCTGTCACAAATCTGGTGACGCGGGCTGCTTTCATCAGCCCCTTCTTAAGTGTCATCTTGTTCTTTCCTGGCTTTGTGTACATGGGAAGAAGCTCTGCTCCGTAGTGATGGTTGCATGCACATTTTCTTTAATTTTTGAAGTGCTAAGAAGACACTCCTCTGAAGAGCTGGTTATGCATTGGATGGATAGGGAGGATACGGAAACAGAGTTAACAGAAGTTGGAGATATTCACTAAGATGGGGAGTTGTCCATTATCTGTTTTGTTATACAAAAGATAAGCATTGGGATGAGAAACTGTAATTTAGAGGACATGTGTCTGTGACATCCTCTTGCTCCCCTCTTTTAAAAGTAAAAGGTTTTGGGAAAATCATTGTCTTTTCTGCCATGAGCATGTTGATTTCCTTCACATGCCATGAATCCATCATATCTTCCATGTACTGCTAGAATTTGTTAGGTGATGCTACCTATTTTTGAATAATTAGTCTCTATGCAATACTCCTGTTAAATTACTTCCCTCTTGCAAAACTAAGGTGTGGTGGGTAGCTGGGATCTCCTGTTTGACTCTTTAAGAAAGGCATTTGGTTGTTTTCAGTGCCTGAATTAGAATTGGGCCATTCTTTATGGCTTTATCAGTGTATAGATCAGTATGTCTGCTAGGGAGTCTTGCTGAGCCACAGCAAACACTGCTGATGATTCTTGTCTTTGGGAATAAATCTAAATATTTATGTCAGTGGTTGTGGGTTTATGGATGGTTATCAGCTGTTAGACAGAACTGTGGGCTTCTGGACATGAGTCCTTGTCCTGATAGCCCTGTCAAGGAGTCCCTTGGGTCTAAGGGTAATCTCTAGGAATTAATCCAGCTGCACAGTATGTCCAAGGGGGAAAACACAATTAGAGAGCTGATTAGCATCTGATAGGTTTCTTTAACTCTGTGCATATATGGGCAGGATGGAGGCATGTATTTGAAATGAAGAAATATTGTCTCTTGGTTTTGTACAACAAAGAACAGTTCAGCTGAATCTTGTTAGACAGCATGGACCCTGAATACACCAGGTAGAGCTGAGAAGAAATTATTCCATTTTATGTAGCTAATGCAGGATGATGCTGGGGACACTTCCTCAGACCTTTGGTTTAGAAAACTTGTAGGTTACTGATGTACTGTTACACTTTGAGTTTAATTTAGGCTCTCTAACAAGAATGCATTTTGATTCTTTGAATTCCCTGAGGCCAAATACTTGGATTTTTTGTCTATTACTGTAGTTGCTTTAGCAAGTACCAGCTCATTTATGCGGTGATTGACATCCATTGTCAGTGTCTGAATTAATGGGGGAAGATTTTGAAAAATAGTCTGCTTCTCAGGAAATGATCTTTCAAAGTAATGTGGTTAACCAGTTATTTCCCACCTTGTCCCATCATCTTGTTTGGGAGAAGATGTTTGAGAGGGAGAGGATTTTCTGTCTGGAGGCCTGTGAATTCAGAGGACAGTCTGACACTGTTTTCCTGCCTACCTCTGGAATGGAGACTGCATGGACCAAGGGTCTGTCTGTACGATCAGGGCTAATTTATTTTGTTAAACTGGGTTATTTTGGCTCTTGAGGGCACTGATTGTGGTCTTCCCTGAGGGGTGGTGCATTGGGGCAGCTCCTTTGCAAATACTTGCAGCACAGGCAGGTGATTGCTGTGGCTGTGAAACAATGTCAATTGTTGTCACTCCTATGTTGATATGAAGCTGCTTGTGAAATTGTTATCAGCATAGCACCACGAAGCTTCTGATCATGTTCTGTTCCAGGAATAATATGTTGAAGACCATGATTGCTTTCTGTGTCCCCGGAAGGATTGCACCCCTGCTTGCCTTTTGGGTAGGTGGTGGTAGCAACTCTTGTTCCTTTTGCCTTCGAGATTTCATTAGTGCAGTTACAGTCTCACCAGGTTTCATGAGACTGAGCCACCAATGTCAACTCAAATGTTTGAAGTTGCTTCTGTTCATCATGCTTTGCATTTATTACCGGCTGGCTATAAATATATTGAGTTTAAATTCGTCTTTCTGCTACACTTGTGGTTCTGAAGGCCAGGCTCTGAATCTGTGCAAGAGACCTTCTTTGAATCTGAGGCTCTACATTTTCCTTTAAAAGTAGATTTAATACTTGCAAGTGACCTCCCATTTGGGGTTTTGCAGTCAACTGAAGCTGAGAGGCAGCAAAGCTTTGGAGTGGGGTCCCGGAAGGTGATATCTCAGTCTTTCCCTGTAAATCTGGTTAGTGCTACTCCAACTTTAGTATCTGCTTTAAGCCTATCTATTTAAGAGATTTTTTTAAAAAACTCTTTCCACATTCATTCATTTATTTAGAACAGAGTGGTTTTAGTTTGGTAGAAATTTGCCTTGTTAATGGTGCTTTTATGTGTGAGTGCTTTCCAACAGAAGATTTTTTTTTTTTTATCAGTTGATTCACATCCAGCCATGACTGCCATTCACTACAGATTGATTATTGTTTATGCCAGTAGCTCTTTTTAGCCAGTTTGATAGTATCAAAAGAAAATGTTCCATTTTGGGCAGCCTGATGTCAGAATGGAAAGAGTTGTGTGGTAGGTTGGAGCTGCAGGACACGACTGTTCCCTAGCCTTGACCAAACCTGCCTGGGTTCCTGATGCGAAGCTGAAGTTCTCCTCCAGATCCAACCCAGTAAGGTGTTGTTTAGGAGTTGAAAAGAAGCCACTGCAGTAGCTGGGTAGCTGAGGGTGAGGGCTGTTGAGTAGCTCAAGCTTCATGAAATTGTCTCTACTATACCTCTCCGTCCACTTGCTCCTAGACTTTTACTTAGAAAATCCTGTAAAAATAAGGAGGTTAAAGGGAATCTTGTGATAGTTTATTGCTATTTATTGCCATTACCCTCACTGCTATGAATATGCACTACATGGCTAGTTGCATTAAATGTACATCAGGACTGTTTTCTCTCCTTGTTCTTTTAGATGTATGGTTTCTACATTTCTACTTCTGCCTTGCTTTGCATGTTGATCAAGAGGGAATATCCTAGTTGTATGGCACTTCTCTACCTCCCCTTTCTTCCTTTTTATTAATTTCCTTCCTCCCCTTCTGGGATGACTGTAAACTTTGCTCATCCTGTGATGGAGTACTTGTAACGCAGATGTTCACATGAGGTGATCATATCATATGGGAGGAAACTACATCCTGAGTAAAGCTCAACTGGCTGATCTTCTAAGCGCTACTCTGTTTTTTTAAAAAAAATATGTATGTGTGTGTGACCATATTTATTTGGTCAGGCTGGATTCAGTCTCAAACCTGGCAGCACATCCCTATCTCTGCAGCCACTTAGATACATGCTTTTTTAAAAAAATAAAGTATGCAAAATTATTCTTTTGAATACTGCAAGATCCTGACAGAGGCAGATGGTCTGCAAGAACGAGTAGCACAAGATGCTTTTTATCTTCTTCTGTTCTTATTATGAACTCCAAGATGTAGCTCTTGGATGCTGCTGGACTCTAACATGATGGACACAGCTGGAAAGGGGCCTTGCGTTCATTCTTATCTCTTCTGTGCTGGAGCAGATTTGTTTACCACTTGCTGTAGCCTCAGTTCTGTAGCTTCAGCGCTGTCCTACTACTGTTGGTGAGATAATAAAGATGTCTGTTTTGACTGGAGACTTAAATTTAGCTGCTTTAGATGGTATTTCCACTCCCTCCTCCTCAAGCTGTGGAAATGCTGTGTCTTCCACAGAAATTCCAGAAAAGAGGCCATCTACTATCACGTTGTCTAGAAAGTCTGGGCTCAACATTTACCATAGGCATGACCTGGGCAACATTAACACAGTAAACGTGATTCCTTGTGGTGACCCCAGTGCATCATGTTCCTCCTTTTGCAATTCTCAAGGCATCTACGACTTAAGATTAAAAACCGCCCACAGAATGTAGCCAGAGAAGCAGGGATCTCACCCGTCTGGATGTTGATGTCTGCCACCTTGCCAAGAGCTGCAGAGCTTTTACCACCTTTTTTTTTTCTCGTTTTATTCAGGAGAACTTACAGGACTTATGTAGAAGAGAGGAACGTTTTCTTTTAACACTGCCAGTCCTTCAATGGCGTAGTATCTTGAGGAACTGCTCCATTTCTTCATCTTTGTTCCTCATTAGCTGTAAGGCTATCTTGCGCTCTGACTACCCAATTGCTCCTTTCAAGAAGGATCGTTCCTTTCCTCTGAAATGGGAGAGGGTGAATTTTGATCCCTCAGTAACTTGAGGAGGATGGGTAATTCTTCCAGTGAGAACTGTAGAAGAACTTGTATTTTTGGCAGTGGGTAGCACGACTAAGGAAGCGTATTGGAATTTTCCATTATCTGAAGTTTAAGTCCATACCATTAATGTAGCGATGTGGGGACTGAACCTTGTGTCAGGATAGGGAGATATCTCTTTGCTTCTGTGCAGAAGTTTTATTTGTTCAACATCCACCAGTGATGATCAGTTGGTGTTTGCTGTTCTCTGCAGGGTTAAAATTTGTCAGTCCGTTGTCACTTATGGGGCCCTCTGCCCGAATCAAACTCAGGTCTGATAGTCGGTAATGTCATGTGTCAGTTGCTTGAACCTGGGACCAATTCCTCACTTCTGTCTTTCTCTGCTGAGGTGTTTTGTTCCCCTCTCTTCTACCACCATTTTTAGGGGGGTAGGAAACGCTGCATGGCTAACCTCCACTGCAGAATTTTATTCCTATCAGACTTTTTGTTGTCCCTCAAAGCTCCCTCCCAGTTTTGTGTCAGCACACCAGTTTCTCCCTAGCTTTTTTATTTGCTTGTTTTTTAACTCCTACTGCCTATCTCTGCTGATTAAATATTCCTACAGTTTTTTGGTTGCCAGGAGGGCTGCAGGTACCTGCTGTGCAGCTGCTGATGGGCTTTCAATTGCTGGCCACAGCTAGTGAGAGATCAGTAGCATCACTTAACCTCTGCTGATCTCTGGGAGCCTTAGCTGAAGCTCCCTTACAGTTTCTGCCGTGGGCTGTTGCTGAGATATGTAGAGATTATTTGACCTTTAAGTAATACAGGGGAGCAATTATTTATCAACTTTTTTCTTTAAAATGTTTGAAGTGCAAGGACTGTTGTGCAGCCCTGTTGGTGCCATTCAGGTACAGAAGAGCATGTGCTGGAACACAGTGATGCATAGGCAGAAAATGCATTGTCAAATACAGCATGTATCAGCCAATAACCTCTGTAGGTGTTTTCTGTTAAAATTAACCTTTGGCATATCTCAGCATTCAAAAAAAAAAAATCAGTGGTGGAATTTTGATGGTAGGACTTATAATATGGGGAAAATGTTACAGCAGTGAAGTTTGTCAGTGCTGTTCAAATACTTTTCCTTGTACCACTTCTGTTGCTGTCTTGCTTGCACAGCTTAGGTCGCCTGTTGTAGTGGAGTAGCCTATGCGTGGCTCTTCACCTGCCTGAAGCTTTGCTAATACAAGTGTACATTCTGTGTTGGGGCTACATGCATGACTGGCAGGGGAGCTGTGATGGGGCAGGGGCTGGTGGTTAATTCTGGTTCCTGACCATGGGGCAATAAATAAAGTAGTGCCAAGGCAAAGTAGTGATGCTGGCTTGGAGCTAGGGTACAATCCTGATACAACTGTGGTCAGTAAAGGGGCCCCCAAATCCCCCTATCCTCAGTGATGTGCTTCCTGATGCCTCCTGAGGTATTGTAGCAGGGCAATCATGGCTAGTGGACACATAATTTATGGCTTGTGGATTGAGGCTTGGCAGGGTGGTATTAGTGGGGACTCTTTTGCTAGATATTAGTGGTATCATGGAGGTTTATTTGCTATTCCAAGCTTGTCACTCTAAGAAGTGTATTAAATATGAAATGAAAATGGAGAGATTTTTAAAATAGGAAAGAATTTAAGCAAAACCAAAAATCTGTCTACCAACTCTTAAAGTTTTTATTCCTTAAATATTAAAGGCTAGAAGTCTATTGTTTTTTTTTGGTGAGCTTTTTAAAAGTAAGTGTGGCTCTTCCACAAACACCTGACTTCAAGAACTAAGACTTTGAAAGAGCCAGACAATATCATGAGACTCTGAGGGGAGAAATATGACGTTTATAACACTATAGATAGCCTATTAAAGTACTCCCTCTTCTTTCCACATCCTTTTATTCTGGGACATGAAAGAAAAACTTGAGCCTATACAGGATTACAGAACTAGGTTACAAACCTGGAGCTAGGCTATTTGTAGTTAAAGCGTCGGAAATTTATTTTATATGCTTACTTTAGTTTAAAAATTTTATGCAGTTAGGAAACTCCTTCTCCCCTTGTGAGAATTCTTCTTTTCAAGTAATTAAACCAAGACAGTAAGCAGCAGAGACAATGAATTGTAAAAATTCATTGCTAGTTATAACAAGAATTTGAACCTCATCCGTCATCAGGGGAAAAAAAAAAAAAGCCTGTATAAAGCAGATGGTCTTGTAACTAAGACAAGTCTGGATTCTAGCAGACAGGGTGAGAAATGAACATTATGAGAACCAGGGAAACACTGCCCTGGGAACTGTTCATCTTAGTGGAGTGCTCTAGCTGTGAATACCTCTGCTAATGTTATCGCACATGGTAGGAATAATCAGAGGTTAAAATCAGTAACTTCAATTCTATCTGCAGGCTCACAAGAAATTAGTGTTGTTTCTGGAGCACAGCTTTTATGTGCTGTATCTGAAAGGTGCTGTCTCCTGATAGGTATTTCAGAGCGTGCTAGGCACAGTTTAAGTGTTCCCAACAAAGAATGCCATGTAGGAGGATTTAGTCCTCATGGATGAAATTGTGGACTAGCATTGCAAGAACTTCATTCAAAATAAAACTCTGTTTACAGTGCTATGTTTATACGCAAGTGTTTGATCTTATGAGTACAGTCTAGCAAGATTGTTAAATTATCAAAATAATTAATAAGTAATGCCAGTTCTCTATCGTTTAATGGTACTTTAGATGACAGGAGAAAAAAACCCTAACTTGCTAGAAGCTCATTTCTGCCTATTACTCTTCTGTTGGTTTTACCTAGCTGAATGCAGCTGTATGACTTTTTTGGGGACTTATTCTCTCTAGGAATTCCTGAGTCTTCATCAGATTCATTGGCTACAATAGATAACTGAAATTTTAGCATTGCTCTTATACTTGCCACATATACTATCATCTATGGCTGATAATTGAAATACTTATGGGCTGTGCATACTGCTTGCATGTGGCTTGGACACAAGTAGCCTAGCAAG
Source organism: Cuculus canorus (assembly GCF_017976375.1). NCBI lineage: Eukaryota > Metazoa > Chordata > Aves > Cuculiformes > Cuculidae > Cuculus > Cuculus canorus. Next base: position 141,831,406 of record NC_071402.1, read on the forward strand.
TAGCCTATTAAAAACACTTTTATAAGTGATTGACTTTACTCAAAATCATATTGAACCTTCTCTCTGACAGAAGAAATGCTCTCTGGAGTTACTCTAATGTCCTCATCTAGAGCTAGTGGCCTTTTCAGTAGTAAATATTGAGAAACACTCGAATACTGTTAAAAAATACAGTAGCTCAAACACAATCCTCGTTTGTAGTAGGAAAATCATTAATTAGTTTTAGGGCCATCCTATGTTTAAAAACAGATTAGAAATCTGAAGACAAGTATTTTGATAACAACAAAATTGCTACCTATTTATGTCCCCCAAGGCAGGAAAACGATCATGAACAAGAAAGTCATTAGCATCACATGGAGTCTCCCTGGTGGGAGCATCCTTTCTGTTGTGCAGCATTGGTTTGTGCCTGCTGACTGAAGCAGAAAACAAGGATATGCTATGGGTGGTCCCTCAGAACGATTTTTTTTTTTTCTCCCTAAAGAGACAACGTTTGCTGTGCGAATATAAAAAAAAAAGCCAAACTAAAGTCTTTTGCATGATTAGTGAATATGTAGTGGCTCCTGCATGGATTCAACATGAATTAAAAAAATGCAAACACCTTGACAGTCATGGCAACCAGCTTTAAAACTGCCCACAAGAAAAGGAATATAGTTGTCAAACATGCTAACTCTCTCTTCTGTCTCTTTAGCCAAACTATGTTGACCAGAAGATGTGAACATCAACCCCCTGCCCCGGCACCCAAAATACAGTGCTATGTGCATTGGGAGGCTTCTTCCAGAGCTCGTAAATCTTTTTTGTTGTATCCAGGAACCTGAGAACAGTAAGGACTCTTCCAGTCTTCATCTTCATGCATATCCAATATTATATCTTAGATGAATCCTCAGCTATGTGATCTTTTAGTCTCACTAAAATACATGAATAAAAGATGTGAATATCGGTGTGGGTTTTTCTTCTGAAGCACTGGTGATGCTGTTTCACAGCTTCTGTATTGATGTGCTTTAAAAATAATTTCTTTTAATGCATGTCATTACATTTCACTGACCCGCACAATGAAAGTCAGGGAATGTCCTTAGCTTGATAAGTAAAATATTAGAGGGAAGAGATCCAATTTCGAATCCGTTCTCTGCCCTGCTCACAGCAGAATCTGAGCTGTAGTTTCTTGCCTCAGTATTTTGTGTTGAGCTGGGCTAGAGGGTCTGCCTTGATGCTGTACTGAAGGTGCATCCTTTGGCCTCAGTAACTTCTCTGTTTCAGGAGCTGGGTTGTGACTACTGGGGCATGGTCTGGAACAAGAGACGTCCCTGTCCCATCCCTTGTCCTTGTGGGGTATGAACTTGCTAAGGCAGAGCCCCAAAGGTAAGGGAGAAGGGGATTCCTTGTCTCAGAGCACTCTCTCATGCTCCATGAGGACAGATAAGTGCTCAGGATCCTCTAATGATGGGAAGGAATTAGATGTATGCAAATCCTTCATGCTCTGCACAGCCTTTACATTTGGCTGCTAAAAGAACAAGTCGATGCCTTCTTTTCCTCCTTTTGCTCCCGTCAGCTATGAGCTTGCACATGAGTGAAATGTTGCAGCATGTGAGGCAATCAGAGCTGAGCTTCCTACGCTGCCTGGAGCAGTGCCTGGCTCAGCTGCTTGCTACCCTCCACACATGTTGGGACCTGGATGCACAGACCTGGATTTCAGTGCCTTCATCTTCCCGCTGAACCCCATGCCAATTCCTGCTGTGGCCTGTCCCAGAGTGATGTGCCTCATTTTGTATCAAAGGGAACTCTTTATGCTTTGGTTAAACTGAATGTTTTCATTTATTTTGGTGAAATGTAATTTTGGAGGGCTTCTGAGTTTGTGTGTGTTTGTCACATAGCTACCAAATAAAATCAGAAGATTGAATAGCTCTGGGTGTAGTGTTGAGGCACTATGGCATGAGTTTGTACAGGTATATGCTAACATATATTCAGTTTTGCTTGCGGTCTGTTTTATTGTTGCAGTGTTCCATTTATTTAAATATTTAGTTTTATTTAAAATCATTCTTGTTCCTCTCTGGGATGCTTTTACCTGTCAAGCTGCTGTGCTGCGCTGTTTCTCATATTAATTCTTTGGTCCTTTGTAGGAGGCAGGAGAGTTACAGCTGTTCAGGTTAATCATCACTGCTGCAGTGCTATCCTTGCTCTTTTGTGTGACAAATGCATGTTGGGTTTTGTTGAGGATGAGATGGTCAGTAAAGCTTGGCTTCTGCCAGGGTGGAACAGCTTTCTGTTTCTTTGACTTCACAGCTAACAAAACAAAGTGAATCGCTGCTGGCTGTGGGAGGACGGTGTGGTATAAGGGCAGCTAAGCCCCATAACGCTGCTGCGGGATGCAGAGAAAAACCCCAGACAGGAGGTGTAATGTTGGCATGACCTCACTTCCCAGGCATGGACCCTCATCCTTTAGTCACGTCCTTGGCACGTTGTGACAGTGTGCTTATGCTGAGCAGTGAAACTACTGAATTCAGAGCATGTGCGTGCTGTGATTTGAAAATTTATCTCTAGTTTTCTGTCAATCCAGTGTGCTGTTGTAAATATTACTGTAAGAAGCTATTATTTAGTTCTCAGAGTACCTTTAGATCACATTTCAAGTTGTATTTTTTTTTTTTTGTGGTCAGTGACAATGTGCTGTGTTTGTCAATACTAATTTATTCAGATCTGCTAATGGATTGAAAAAGAAAATGAATTTTGCAATTCTGTGCATCTCCCAGTCGTCTTGCTCAGACTGATTTTTATCAAAGAGCTCCCTGTCTGTAGTTGTTCACACCTTTTAAGGTTGCCTTTGCTAGGCTGTTGGTACAGTAATTTCTTGAAAATATTAGTGGAAAAATGGGATTTGAAGGGAAGGTCAGACTTATGGTCTTGAGATAGGAGTAGCAAAGGAATGGAAAAAAGTAGAAATTCACAGACATTCTTGCTATTGTAACTTTCTGTGAAGTTCTTGGAGGAAAATGAATTCTGGGTCATGTTTAGAGATTCTCCTCCTCACCCCCCACTCCCCCTTTTTAAAAGGAGCAAATTGAAACCTTTTGAAAATCTGCAAAAAGGCATTAGTAAAGCAGTAAATCTGAGGACCGCAGCCCCTGCAGGACTTAATCTCTTATTATAATTTCTCCATAATGCACGTTATATTTAAGATCTTTCTGTGTTATCTTTGATGCATCCAAGAGCAATTATTATCTGCTAAGTAGATAATACGGTGAATATTTCTTGGAATGTGGTACTTCTTAGAACATATTAGAGATGTAAAATTTCTATGAGGATACCCTTGTAGTAAGTATTCAGTGTAAGTTTAATTATGGATTGGGAAATCGGATACTGCATTAGTAAGCCAACATTCTGCAAACTAATTTTTGGCTAAGACACAGCCTTTCATGCAAAAGGCAGTTGAAATGGGAGAAAACAAAAACAGTTGTTGTCTTACAGCAAAGGATTAAAATTATCCCACACTAGTCTGGGGAACAGTGTAGCCAGGATGGAAAGAGTGATATCTTCAGCTGACTTTAATATGCCAGAAATCATCCTGCCTGCTCTTTTAATATTAGCTGTTGGAGAGCTGTGATTAAGTGTTTTCCCTGTTGATAACAGCTCACTGAGAAGTGGCTGACAGGTAGAAACAGCAGCCAAACTGCTGCATGTTTTAGAAGGTGTTTGCTCATGCACCAGCATCCCTTGTCAGCACTGCTGATAAGCTCTAAGGCAAACTGCCACCCAGAATTTCTTTGGCAGCCCAGTGTATGGCCAGATGAATTGTGCTAGGGACAATGTGCTAATTGCCACAAATTGACTACATTTGGTTGGGAATGACAGGGTGACTGTGTATGGTAGGGTTTTTTATAATCTAGTTCTTACATACTTTGTTTGTACCAATTTTATTCTGAGAACAGGCATTGAGACTTTTTTGTACATTGGCAGCAAAAAGAATTTTTGTTAACCTCAGAAATACTGTTGATTAACCACAATGCAAAATTCAAAGCAGTTTTGTTTAAAACTAATTGAAAAGTGCGAGAAAAAGTTCTGGATTACAATGTGAAGACCACTTATATAGTTGAAGTGTTTTAAAAATACTGTAGCAAATATTTAATTTTTCTTTCAAAGACTTTCTGAAGTCAGAAGTACCTTCTAGCCAAAAAGGAGTTGGCCTCCAACAGCTCACAACTGAGTGTCCCTTTGCATCCCCTCAGAGATGGATAGGATGAACCTGCGCCTTCTTCTCGACGGGCATTGCGTATTGGTTTATCATTTTCTACCTTCTGCCATCTACATTAAAATATTTCTTTAACTGTGAGAGCAGTTCAAGTCCACAAGATGGGGGTTTACAGAAATGTGGAGGAGCGTTGGTGTTTCTGTCTCCTGTGTGAAGGAGTTTAGGAGGATTTAGTCCCTTTGTTTAAGGTGGGAGCTGGAGCACTGTTGAGCCATCTTCTGTAGTGGATGGAGATGTTGGGGGATCCCTGATGTGGAGGTTAACCCTGTTGCACCTTTGTTGCTCCCTGTCATGTGGCGGTGGCATTGGCATGGTACCACCCAGCTACTGCTATCAGGAATGATGATAGTGACCCATTGGACTTTGACAACACTCAGCTTTAGACTGCAGGGCAGACATGGCCGGTGTTTCTGAACATCTCATCTTTTCATGGTCAGGAGACACAACTTGTAGCACTGTCCAGAGAGGCACAAAGCAGGCAGTTTTTGCTTGCCCAAAACTAAAGACACATAGCAAATACAGATTAAAGGTAGTATCTGCCTTTCCTTTCCCAGCCAATTTATGATGTTGATCCTAGGACCATGGTGGATATGCTTATTTCTCTTTGAAATACAAAGCTGTTGCCTTTCTGCCTTCCTCTAGCTGCAATTCAAAAAGAACAATGGAGGTACGCAGGGACAGGAGTTGTGAATATGGATGTGATGGCAAGAATATTTCATGTTATTGTTCTTTGCTATGATACAGCAAATAATAAAGTGCTTTGTAGTCATAATACCACATGTTCACTGTGCTAAGGGAATTGGCAAAGGCTGAGAGACAGAACAGTATTAAGAGAAAACAGTACGTTGGCATGTTTGATTTCTGTCCAAGAGCCTAGTAAATGAGGAGAGTGAATAAATAGTGGAAGAAGATCCTGTACAGATTGTTAGTCAAGTTGGGCAAATAGTCTTGTCAATTGAAAGAAAGCAAATGGTGAGAGTAGGACTTTCAGAGGGCTTTGAACAGCACCCAAGGCAGGAAACAAAGAATGATGTTTAGAGACTGAAAAGTGTCTTGTGTGGGTTTGTTTGTTTTTTTTAAAAATTTTTAATCTTTTGTACTCCCAGTGGTAATATATGTAGTTCTTTCATCCAGCAGAAATGATGTATGTCACTGTAATACTGTGTGAAGCATGAGATAAATGAGAGAACATTCTGAAGGAAAGAACATGTTTATTCTGATTAAGAAAGGCAGTGGACTGACTTCCATTTAGCTTTCTGAAGTAGAGCTGCATTCACTGCGCATTTACTTTGTCTTCTTTTTTTAAACCCCCTTTTTAAAGAAGTATATTTAATGTCAGGAAATAATTGTTATATAGTCCTTGAATAATCATGCCTTTTAGTTTAGAGTTGTTTAACTTTTTAGATTTCATCTATAATCATAATAAATCCACAATAAGTTTTTTGAAGATATTCCCAATTTTGTTATATATTTAGTTATTTTTTTTTTCTAATTACAGACTTTGTCTTGTGGTTTTCCATTGGAGTTCAACATACATGACAAATATCAGGGATGCACTCTCTTAAAATTAACCTGTTTATCAGCGTTCTTGGCTGCTTAATTCTGAATTAACAATCTATGGCCTTTTCTCGAAAGCACTACTAAGGAGAGCTCTGCAATCTCCGTAGCCATGACACTTCTTTCATGAGCAATGAGTTGCTCTGTGGGCTGCGATCTGAGCCTAGGCACCCTCCTGTCCCCTGAGGTGCCAGGGAGAAAACAGAGCAGCTTAACCCACAAACCTGCTTACATCCCCCTTTGACTCTACCATCACTGTCTTTGAGTGGATCTTACACATGTGGATTCAGTTACCCAAGTCAGGATTTAATGCACCCGAGATGCTGTTGGCCAAATATATTTGTGTTGGGTTTCTATCTATGCTTTTTTGCCCTTCTCAGAAAAGACTTTCTTGCCCAGACTTTCTTGAAAGCAGAGGAGGTGTTATGTGGGGTGCAGAAAGCTTGGAGGTTGTATAGAGTCTGGTTTGTTTGGGAAGATGTGGCATTTCTTACTCATGTGGTCATAAACTTTGGACTTCAGGGGCAATTTGCTTCTCTCCTTCAAATTAGGTGTGCTGATATTTCAGCCCTGTGATGGGACTCTGATCATAGCGTGTCAGTTCTCCATGAAGTTACAGCATCAGTTGCTGTCTTTAATACTGTATTTTACTTGTAGGACAAACATTTTCTGATGTGTCCTAAAGAGTCTTTGGGCTTGAAGTGGGGTTGAGGGAGAAATGTGATGTTTCATGAATGCAGGTGATGGGACTAGATGATTGAATAGTCCCTTCTGGCCTTAACATCTATGAAAAAGTAGAGCTGTTTTGCTGGGGCTTGACTTCGAGGACTGATTTAGCATTGTGTCCTGCAGATGGATATGGCATGCTTTGAAGGCATTTTCCAGGCTATCCAGTAAGATGGAATAATTACCAATTGCACAAATCATTAGAGGCCTTTTGTGGTATTCAGAGAATGCTAAAATAGATGGAATAAAATAAGCCTTGTCCTTTTGTAGCTATTGAAAGATTGCCAGAAGGCTTCCTGAACTGAAGTGTAACGCACAACCTCACCCCACCCTCAGTTTGCCTCTTCTGGAGCTTTAAGTTGTAGATTTATGTTGTCAGAGCTGTTCACTGCTTTTTGTTTTTGAAGAGATTATTTGCTGCTGTTACAGTACATTTATATATTTCAAAGATTTTAGAGGGTTCCAAATTGTTGTACTTTAATCAGATGCCAGAAGTTATTAACAATAACTTGCTGCTTTTACTGTAAAATTAACAAATGCAGGAAGTAATAAATTTTATGTCTGAAATTTCACATTAACTTGCTAAACTTCTCATTAGCCATGAAGTGCACATTCATTGCAATGTTTGTCAAAGTGCAGTACAGAGTAACTTGCTTCAAAGCAAAACCAGTATGAAATGAGACTGAAGGTAGGGGGGACCATTCTGCCCTCCCTCTAATGTAGTGGGTGATGTATTCTGTCCTGGGTGCCTGGTGAGAGCTCCAGACTTCTGTCCTAATAGTTCACACATGAAGTGCTGGTACAAAATTTCAAGGTTACGTTGCCTACTGTCATACGGTACTTAGGTTTGGAAATTAACTATGGCTTAAACCACTTTTTCATAGTGGTGCTTTGGACAGACACACTTTTGCAAAGCCATTTCCAATTTTTGCTAGTTTTCTTTCAAAAGTTTATATTCATGTTTCGTTAAAATTCTTGTGAATGGACCCTTCTGTGCAATAAAAGTTACATCTCAAACTATGCAAAAATTCCTACTTCCACATATATATAAAAAAAAAGAGTAAAGTGCAGATCACTAGAGAGAAACACTGAATTTTCTAGGCTTACTTTATCCTGACATAAGCCTGCTGAAATTGAATAGCTGTGTCAGCCAAAACCAGTTTTTAGCGGAATTGAAGACTCTGACTCAGTCTGCAGGAGCTTCTGGGGTTTTTTTGACCTCCCAGTGTTCTGCATCTTGCATTGTTTGAATGATGTCACAGCAAATTTTACAGGCCTTCAGTTTTCCTGGCTTTGTTCTTTTTTTCTTCTCTCTCCTCCCCCCCGCCTCCCTTCTTATATCCTATGCTGTTCCCATATGCAATTAAAAAGGTGTATCTTCCTGCTCTTCTGCTGGTTACTGTAAACTTGAAACAAGAGCTGGCCCACTGCGTAGGACACATGGAGGAAGAGGTGGTGATGAAGTCCACCTGCCACTGTGTCTGGTGGTAACGGACTTTGTGGTTACAAAGGAGTGCCCTTTCGCCGACAAGTGGCTGCTGGGAATGTCTGTGATGGGGATCTTGAAATACTTTGATTGATTTTTTTGGTAGCTATTGAGATTTTATTGAATTGCCTTGTGTTGCTATCTACAGCTTCATCTCAAAGTCCTGTGATTGTGAGTAATGCAGCTTTAGTTCTTCACACACCAGTAATCCCTTGCTGTTGTCAGTATTGCAGAAAGACATGAAGATGTGAAGGGTGAAATCTGCAAGATGAAAAAAACCCTCACATGAGTAATGTTTTCATAGAATGTTTGGGTTGGAAGGGACCATGAAAGTCACTAGTACAACCCCCCCTGCAGTAAGCAGGGACAACTTCAACTGGATCAGGTTGCTCCAACCTGACCTTGAATGTTTCCAGGGATGGGGCACTTGCCACCTCTCTGGGTAACCTGTGCCAGTGTTTCACTGCCCTTAGCATAAAAACATTTCTTCCTAATATGTAGTTGAAACCTCTTCTCTTTTAGTTTAAAACCATTGCCCCTTGTCCTATTGCTCCAGGCCCTGCTAAAAAGTTTTTCCCCATCTCTCTTATAAGCCCCCCTTGAATATTGAAAGGCTGCAGTAAGGTCTCCTTAGAGTCTTCTCTTCTCTGAGCTGAACAACCCCAGCTCTCTCAGCCTCTGATAATTTTTCTGGCCCTGTTCTGGACCTGCTCAGACAAGTCTATACCTTTTCTGTGCTGAGGGCTCCAGAGCTGGACACAATATTCCAGGTGAGATCTCACCAGCGCAGAACAGAGGGGCAAAATCACCTCCCTCAACCTGCTGGCCACGCTTCTTTTAATGCAGACTAGGATACTGTTGGCATTCTGGGCTGCAAACACACATTTTGCCAGCTTATTTCCAGCTTCTCATCCACGAAGACCCACCAGGTCCTTCTCTGCAGGGTTGCTGTCAATCTCTTCATCCTCCAGCATGTATCGATACTGAAGGTTGCCCTGATCCAGATGCGGGACCTTGTACTTGCCTTGTTGAACCTCATGAGGTTTTCACAATCCCACTTCTTAGGCTTGTCAAAGTCCCTTTGGATGGCATGCTGTCCATCAGGGGTGTCAACCTCACCCCTCAGCTTGGCGTCATCCACAAACTTGCTGAGGGTGCACTTGATCCCATTGTCTATGTCATCGATCAAGATATTAGACAACACCGGCACCCGAACAAACCCCTGAGGGATACCACTTGTCACTGATCTCCATCTGGACAGTGAGCCCTTGACCACAAGTCTCTGGGTGTGAAAGTCCAACCAATTTCTTATCCACTGAATAGTCTGTCTATCAAATCTGTATTTCTCCACTTTAGAGAGAAGGATGTTGTGGGGGACCATGCCAAAGGCCTTAAAGAAGTCCAGATAGATCACATCTGTGGGTCTTCCCTTGTCCACTGATATAGTCACTCCCTCATAGAAGGCCTCTAGGCTGCTGAGGCAGGACTTGCCCTTGATGGTGCTGTGCTGACTGTCTTGAATCACCTACTTGATTTCCATGTGCCTTAAGGACGTTCCTGGAGGATCTGTTCAGTGATCATCCCAGGCACAGAGGTGAGGCTGACAGGTCTGTAGTTCCCAGCGTCCTTCTTTTTACCTGTTTAAAAAATGGTTGCAATATTTTCTTTTTTCCAGTCACCAAGGAATTCTCCTGACTGCCATGACTTTTCAAATATTATGGAGAGTGGCTTAGCGACTACATCGGCCAGTTCCCTCAGGACTCTGGGACGCATCTCATCTGGTCCCATGGACTTACATACATCCAGATTCCTCAGGTGGTCATGAGCCTTCTCTTACAGTGGGAAGGACTTTGCTCTCCCAGATAGTGTCTTGCAGCCCATCCCCTCAAGAGGTGTGGGAGGGGAGGTTCCTAGTGAAGACTGGGGCAAAAAAGTTGTTGACTGCTTCAGCCTTCGCATCGTTTGTTGATGCCAGCTTGGCAGTCTTGCTCCTTGGGGCAGGTACACACTCTTTGAACTTTCTTTTCTTATTTCCTTGAGCTACATTTTTTTTTTCCAATGCTTAGGGTTGGGAATGCTGTTTGAAATGAGCGAACAGCGCGAACGTACTGTTGTGTGTGCCTGTTTTGTGACTTGGGAATGACTCCTTTAATTTTCAGCGAATAAAGAGCTTTATGCATTTTCATCATATAATGGGAACTGTTTTTTCCACTTGGTAGGGAACAATTTTTGTTCCTTTTAATTGTGATTATGACGTTAGCAGAGTCTTTGTCAGAAAGCAGTTAAGATGTGCAGTAAAGTGTCCATTTTGTATTAGATTCATAACTTTGTTTTTAAATGATCTAGTTCAGGTACTATAAAATAATCTAAATAAAAAATGGAATATGTGTCAGGTGTATTATATAATTTTCTGTGCTATACATCAGGTTTGTAGTCTTGTACCCTATGCGTGCCCAATCTCAAAGTAAACTTTTTGAGGTCTGGTCCATAATTTTGTGTACATTCTCAAGATTTATCTGCAGTTTGAACTTCAAGTATGTATTCAGAAATAATGTTTTCCCGAGGACAGTTTCACTTATAAGCTTTCTAATGTGATGAAGAAAGGCGTAGTGTGAGTTTGGAGAGAAACAAAGTGAACTAATTTGCTGAAAATTGCTCTGGAAATTACTATAAATACAATATAAATGTTGTGCAATTCTTGGAACTTTCAGCGATCCTGGTCAGCAGATAATCTTTTGATAAAAAGTGTCTACTATAAGGCAAAAAAAATGCACAAAAAAATGAGAAAAAGCGTACTTCATGTGAAAGTCGATTAGTCTTATAATTGCTTCTTGTTGACTAATCTCTTCTTAACTTAGGTATTATGAATCCCAAATATTAAGCAATGTGGGAGTATGTCCCAATGTAAAGGACTCTGCTAGTGGTGTGTGTACCTAAGCAAAATGGGAGAGCATTTACCAGTGTTGCCCCCTTTCTCCCTTTTTTAAAATGCCTTGTCGGGGGCACACGTAACACATGCTCTGTCTTGCTGGAGCTTGGACAAATTCTGGTTAGCCAAGTTCCATGCTGACGTGCAGTGACAGGAGTTCACTATTAGATTGATTGGTCTTCTTACCCAGAGCTGATCTTGACCTCATTTCTGTGTGCAGTCCATTCATATAAAACCAGATGCCAACAAATGTATATTAACTGTAAATTATCAGTTATCAGTTCTTATCAAAATGAGTTGCCCCAGTTTGTGGTGAAACAAGCAGCCCATATGCCTTTTTCCAAAAATTGTACCATCTGGCTGATAAAGCTGATTATCCATAAGTGTTACTAAAAATGTCTACAGAGGAGCAAACTATTGGCCTTAGGAAGGAAAAAAAATCCTGCTGTTACTTCTGAAAGTTATGCTGATTGATATGGTGATTTGGTGTCCCAGAATGACTGCAGATGAGGAGCTGCGGGGGAGGTTGTTTATGGGGTGGGATTCTGTCTCCTGCAGATAAGAGAAGGGCTGAGTTATGAACCTTGTCTGTGCACCATACTTTTACTCGTCTTGCATTTCAGAAATGCTGACTCTTACAACCATGAAACATAATTATCTCTAAGACTTGCTTGATAAGGTTGTGGGAGCAATTCTGAAGCAAAATGTCTACAATATAGGTGAATCAAGAACTCAGATGGTTTGTCTTAAAATTGCAAGGCAGGTCATGTTTAAGAAGAATTAAATATTAAATGAGAGAGGAAATACATTGCAGCAGAACCCAGATTCTAAAGGTAAATTGTTGAAGACCATAACCTGGTTTCCTCAATGAGTATTAATCCAATTGTGTATAGCAGATATGATGGCGAGTAGTAGTAGTTAAGCTAAGGATCAAGAGTCCCATTTCCTTCACGTGTTTCTAGGAAATATAAGACCTAGTGTTGCATAGCAACAGTGGAAGGTATAGCACTATTTACAATTGAAAATGTTCAGTGCTTTGGGAAGCATTAGATGGCTGATGAGATAGGTAGTGAGGAAATGATATTATTCTCTCTTAGGGTTTAAATTCAGTCTTGACTGTCATGGCTGAAGACCAATAGTATCTGAATAACTAGCTAGAGGTCTGCCAAAGGAGTTATTGGTCTCAGTCCAGTTTTCAAAGCACTCATATTCATATTTCAAAAACTATTCCTGTAATTGGCAATGTTGTTGCTGTGCTCTGAAGGCAAAGCAGATACAAATAGCTATGGAGGTGGCCACAGAGCTCCCTGCTTCAGAGCACTCCTGCCCCATCACAGAGGGCAACCTGCTCTTGCCCTACTGCCAGGTAGAGGAGTTTCTGCTGTTGCCAGCTTATGACTTTTCTCTACAGCTGTGTGGTAAACTTGAAAGGACATTATTTAAATTTCCCAAGATCCTGGTATCTTCTTTGCATTTTGAGTTAACTGTAAGTATTTTGTATAAAAGATGATGCCTATAACTTTTTTTGATCTTTGGACAGCCTCCTAAATTGTTTTATATTTAATTTTTTCATAATAAAATGTGAGTTCCCATTGAAGCTAAGAGTTTTGCAGAAATCTGCAATATCTGTGATAACCAGTTGTCGTAGTGTTTCATAGTGTTATCACCCAGCACACCTGGAAATAGTTGCTCTGAAAACCAGGAGACCATCAGAAGAAGCAGGAGAGTTAAGTTACCTGGAACTGCACTACAAGATTTTGGTAGTGCTGTAATTACATTAGCTGTTTATTGCTTAAAATTTAGCCACCTGTTGTCAGAACAGCTTGTCAGATGCTTAGTATTGCCTGAGTGTATGCTGTAGCTGAGCTAAGGGATGTTCCTGGTAGAATAACTATGAGCAAAAGGCAGCCAGAAGCATACAACAGTCATAAGGCTATTTGCTAGATTTTTTGTTAAACATCTAGTTTTACCTTATTTTAATAGTATTTAATATTCTTTAAAGGAAGTGTGTGTAGTAGATCTTTAGATGTTGTGGTTTAACCTCAGCAAGCAACTAAGCTGTTTGCTTACTCCTTGGTGGGATAAGGAGGAGAATGGGAGGAAAAGTAAAAATCATGGGTCGAGATAAAGACAGTTGAATAGGACAGAAAAGGGAGAGGATAATAATAATAATAACATAACAGAATATAGAAAACAACTAAAAACATTGCTGTGTTATCAACATTAATCTCACACTAAATCCAAACCACAACACTATACCAGCTGCTAGAAAGAAAATTAACTCTGTCCCAGCCAAAACCAGGACATCAAGGTAAATCCAGTACAATTGGGAAGCGTGGAAGGGCTCAAGGATGTTCTTTACCACATGCAATTTTCACTCGGTACCAGTGCTGACTCTTCTTTTTCTTAACTGTCTGGAGTAAGCTTGGTAATGAACTCAGTATGAACATTGATAACGGGAGAGAGGCTCAGATTTAAGATCTACTGATCTTTAAGTATTCTGTCATTACTCTGGTTCATTGCTTTAATATAGGAGACCTCAGGACATGCCAAATTAAATGAATGATGGATTTACAGAACATCTTAAACTATTTTCTTTTCTCTAAAAATTAATCTTTGAATCTTAGAGTAATTTCAAAAAGTTGTAGCCATTTCTGGATAAAGATTTATAGCTATTCCACTTCTATAGCTTTCCCTCAAGGTAAGAATTTGTGCTTATGATGTTTGACTGGTAGTAGCAGGGATGAGGAAAGGTGTTTATTAGCAAAGTTACTCATATTAGTAAAGTAAATAAAGGAAAAGAAAATCCACTGGACACTGGTTGAGAGGCTAATTCTTGTGTAATTTGGAGTTTTGAAGGTAGAAAACTTAGTTTTCTTTGGTAGAAAGCTATTCACCATTCTTGAGCTTTCCTTTGTTATCTGAACAATATACCAGCATGTTTGGAAGTTTCTGGCCTCTCATATGTAGAGATGAAGAGTAACATTCCTTACCCGAATCTGGCAAAAAAGCAGCAGATCCAAAAGAATTTAGAGACTGCACCACCTTGAATATGAATTTTCCATATTTTCTCTAGGTACTGTACAAACAATGTGCTTGGCATATGTGTTATCTAACTTAATTTTAATATTGGTGCATTCAAAACTACATCTAGCGGAAAAATTCATTTTCTTATCAATAAACTGCTGTTATTTTAAAAGAAAATTCCTTTTTTTCACCTCACACTTTTAATAATCCTCTCTCTCTTGAATATTTTATATTTCTCACATTTTAAAGTGGTGCAGGCACACATGAAATGCGTTTTTCTAGCATTACTTGAGAGATAATGAAGGGCTAGGGGGAGTGGACTGTGAGTGGAAGCAGGTGGTGTCCTTAGTTTTTCTGTCTTCTTAAGGAATTCTGCAACAGCCAGCTTTAAGATACAGGAAAGATTGTGCTTAGTAATATTTTATGATATTTGGAGCCTAAACAACTTACCGTGTATTTTTAAGTACCTTATTTTTTTCCGGAGCTTCTAATGTATTCTTTTTCCTTTTGACTGTAAGACTTTTTATGATACATGGTTTAAAATACGCTTTTGTCTGTCTATTAAATGTGAGACAAAGCGGTTTTAAGCTGTGATTTTTCTTTAAGAGGAAAGTGATGCCTAAAAAGGAATTTTAAAAAATGTTTGATATCATTTCTTATCCAAAGCACATATGCTTTTTCTTGTAGGGGGAAGTTAGAGTTTAATTGAAGAGATTGTGGAATTTCTGTTACCTTAGTGACAACCTGTATCCACAACAAAACAGTTAGTTGTGATCTGCTTTTCAGTCTCAGAGTCTGTTTCGGTTTTCCTTTTCGTTTCAGGACCAATGATACGAAAAGTGGAACAGGAGGAGTATGCCTCATTTGTACAGTTAGGGTCAGCATCAGCATGTAAATACAGACAGGAGTACCTCTTACTACATATCTGTGCTTTTGTTTAAAGTGCATTAAGCTCTGCAACTTCTTTGGCTTTAGTGGGAATTATGCATGCCCCACAAACCTGAAAAAACAGTCACGTTCACTTAGATTCCTAAATACAGTTTTGATTTAAGTACTTATTTTAGGCATCTTTGGGCCTGACTTCAAAGTTAACTAGATCCAAAAAGAAAATAAACGTTCTGTATGGAGGTATGGCATCTTCTATACAAAGCAGATAAAGTTAGTGCACAAATTACTTTTTTGCTTTTAACCTTGGCTGAAGAAATTTGCTAGTGCTTCTTGACATTTACAAGAAATCTTTTTAAAAATGTATCCAAAAACATGGGAAGATTCATAAAACACTTTGTTTCTTTGCTGTTGCTGCACTTCAGTTGTGCTTTCATGAAGTGTCCTAGCTTTGAATTAATTTTTGAATTAAGCTATATTAAGGTAATTTTTTTTGAGATTTCATGTGTT
Source organism: Cuculus canorus (assembly GCF_017976375.1). Lineage (NCBI taxonomy): Eukaryota > Metazoa > Chordata > Aves > Cuculiformes > Cuculidae > Cuculus > Cuculus canorus. Next base: position 141,846,760 of record NC_071402.1, read on the forward strand.
TTTACATTTTTCAATCAATTTTTATAGCAGCAGGAGTTCTTATTTGCTCAATGCATGTTGGGTCTGATCTCATGCCTTTGTGTATTATAAATTTTATACATATATGTACAAACTTAACTTACCTTTTATGTATATCTCAACTGAATTTATATATATAATAAACTTAACTGATGTTTCGCCATTTGCAAGGAGAACTTGGTTGTGCATTAGTGAATTTGTAAGTGGTTTTCTCATATGGGAGTAGTACTTAAATATGTAACCCTGTGTCTTCTGAGTTTACACAGTGAAAGGAAGATGATATTTCTACTGTAATGAGCTACTTATAAAAACAAACAAATGCCCTACTTAGTGCATTAAGCCAGTTTGCCAGCTTTAGCATAGAAGTAGTTGTTTATTTGAAGCATTCTAAAAATAGGTAAAAAAGTGATGATAGCTATCCCTTTTTTGTTTTGCTTAAGTTTTCATGAGTCCATCATAGAACAAAACAAAAGGTTATTTCTTTTGCTTTGAAATATTTCCTTGTGTAATTTTTTAAAGATTCTATGTTAAATGCACGTATATCACATGAAAAATACATTTAATCTTTTTGGTTATGTAGAATATTCATGTAAACAATGTCCTACTCTCAGGAAGTTCATAAGATAAAATGTGGATTTCTTGGTGTACAATTTTTACTTAGCAACTAGCTTGAGAAAGCCCCAGCCCTCCCCCTGCCACCTGCCTTCCCCTTTCTCCCTCCCTGCAACCAAAACCACCAAGAATTTGTAGGTCATTTTGTTGATCTTTAGTTCATTATACAGGTTGTCTTTCTTTAAATTCCTAAGAGACAAAGACCTTGCTAAGCCGTTTCCAATATTTTAAGGCTCAGCACTGCAGAAGTAGAAGGGTGCTTTGGTATACTTGTATATACTGGGACAGAGGGAGGCATTTTTAATTTCATGCATGTGAAGTAGTTTGTGCAAAACATATGGATGAAGGCATTATAACGTACTCTGAAATAATCTTGACCTGATATGTCTCTTGATGCTTTGTGTCACTAGATATTTTCTTGAACTGTTGGAATGACTGAATTGCAGAGTATGAAAAGGCTTTGTATGAGAGAGATTGAGGACCCAAAATACACATTCATGGTTGTTTCTCAGCACAGGTCTACCTGTCGCCTTGAGGAAGTGATTGTGGCTGTGAGGTTTGTGTGCGTACACACATAAGTACGTACGAGGCTGTTGCTCTGAAGGTTTAACCAGGATTGTGCTTCTAGGAACATCTTCGTCAAAATGAGCTGGAGATCTTCAGCATTATACCCACTGTGTATGGGTTTTAGGTTTTGTCCATCTTTAAAGGACCACAAAAAGAGGGCAGACTGGGCAAAGTATCCTCAATTTGAAGCACACAACATCCTACAATTTGTTCTGCCACTTCCTGGGAGTGCAAAAGCAGATAAAGCAGCCTGTGAGGATTGGTGGTGGTCTGCATCCATACTGTCTCCCGACAACAGGCCTGAGTTCTTTGTACATTTGTTCTGCCATTACAGTGCTGGGGAGGTCAAAGATGGCATTTTGAATCTGCACGAAAACAAAACTTTCCCATAAATCAAACTTTTTTCAAAAGTCATGCCTGGATCTGTGATCATCAAAGCAAGATGCCAGTCTGGGCTTCCGTGTCCAGTTCTGCTTTCAGGATAGGTTTCCATGGCTGCCAATGAGAAGGAATTGTTGATATTTTGGAGTTCATGAACATTATAGGGAGATTACAGAAACATGCAGTCTTTTAGGACCTTCCAAGGCCCAGTCCTGTTGTGAAACCCAAGGGAAATTTTCCATATGTGAATTGGTGGGACATCACAGTGGCAGTGTAGAGGATTTACTTGACCACCAGGTCTTGATGTTACGTGGGACTTGGCAGGCAATTGACAACGCACACTAGAAAGCTGAAAAATCCCCAACATGAAATCCTAAGGGAAGTGTTAGGCAGGGTGTCAAACTGACTGTCTGAACCATAAAAAGAAGTGAGTAGGTGCCTGTTTCCAAACAATGTGGCATATAACTGGCAGAGTGTGGGGGAGGCTGTCTCTGGGAGGATAAAGAGCTGTGAGTGGAAAAACTGGCAGATGGAGAGGAATGGAGATGTATTAAGAATATATATATAGAGAAAGGAGCTTCCTGTTCTTGGGGAGGTGCTGGGAAAGGTTAGCACCAACTGGAGGAGATGGTGGTGAGGGGGATGGGTGAGCCTTCTTGGGTCCAGGCATACTGTAGTTCTTTGATCTGAATATACTGACGTTGTGTGGCTGCACACCTGAGTTTAAAGCTTGTGATACTTAAGTTTCCTCTAATCCTGATCTTCACTATGATGTTCTTCATGTCTTGGCTCTGGGTTTCACCTTTATGGCTTCTTGCCATACTTTTCCTTCTGGTTGCAATTGGCTGCAAAACAGGGCTTTGGCTGGATTACGCAGGCTGGTGTACTCTGCTTAGCTTGTTCTAACTTCCTCTCCTTGGCTGTTTATTTCTTGGTATAGTACTGTCTTCCCAAATGTGACTGAACAAATGCTGATTTGGGGCAGATTTTCTGCCTGACCCTCCTGGTTTTCAAAACAGAAAAGAAAACCAACAAAAGAAAAAACTAGAGAAGAAAAAATGTTGCTAAAATTATAATCACGCTTCTAAAGTGAATTCCTTTCTCTGTAGATAACTTCAGAACAACGCTGTCGTGGGACCCTAGGCAGGACTCATCCCATCCGCTGAAGAAATGGGGCAGGAGCAGCTCACGTGATGCAGAGGCTGATGGCTTTGTCATTCCTCCGACCTCTGCTGTCAGTGGCTGACTGCATATGAGTATTGTGTTAACAGATGTCACAAATAATTAACTGTATATAACAAACTTCTTGTGGGATTCATAGAAGCATCTGTTTCATTTAAGAGTGCTGCAATTGCAGGGAGTATGGGAATGGCAGAGGGAAATGGCACGATCCAAAATGCTGCTAGTGTATTGAACAAAACTACTCGCTGTCTCCTTATGTTAATGAAAAACTTCCATAATTGGGTACCTCCAGAGTGCTCTGTGAGATGTCCTTCTTTTAAATTCTAATTTGCATTTTGGTGAAATTAGAAACTTTTAGCACCTACTTTAGCACTCTCTTCTTTAAAGAGAAGTCAGTAAATATTCATGAAGATGGATCTTGTGGAAGCGTAGTTAGGCCAAACATGAGGCATGACAGGGTAGAAAAATCTTTCCGGTCCAAATAATTGCTAACAAAGGTTTTAATTTTCCGTAGTTGAAAACAACAACCTCAAATTTGGAATGACATTGATCAGCTGGTATGCTTATGCTTAGTTTTTTTGATGCAAGTACTCTAGTTCAAAACCAGTGCAATTACTTCTATTGATATGTCTGCAACGGTCAGTTCTCTTTAAAAATGGGTTGAAAAGTCTTTCTGTAGGGAAAAAAAGAAATACATTTCCTAAAGTAGAAGTGCTTGAATAGGTTATGAGGGAAGTCCTATGGATGGCTGGTTTGGTTTGATTTTGTTCTGTTTTTACAATGAGATCTGTGGTGGAGATAGAGCTCAGGGTTGTGTTTGGAGGAACCACTGGCAGTCATGAATATGGGAGGCAGAACACCAGGGCAGTCTCTGCTGGCGGTGTGGGAGCAGCTGTTCCTGTTGGCTGCGCTGTGTCTGCGGAGCTGGTTATATACATGGTCAGCGATGTCCTGAAAAGCACTGGACTGTGCTTTAAATTGGATAGTATTTCCATGGAGAAAGGCAAAGGATGAATCGTTTCAAATGAGATCTGGCACTAAGTAATGCGTTTCAGATGTGGCAGCACAATACTGTTTAATTTGCAGATGAAGGGCTTATACTCTCTCCAATCTGAAACTGAGTTTCTACTGATGCTGGCTGCCATTGTGATCATGGAACAAATTGCTTAATTTACTAACTCAGAAATGTCTGCCCGGTGCTGGTGTTTTGTCTTTTCTTGTTTCGATAGTCCTTTGAGTAGCTGAGTTGACTGCTGTGAACAAGAGCAGAGCACATTCTGCAGCTGGAGGGCCAAGTTACCACCAATAATTGTTTCCATCACTTTGCTCTCAGAACAATTGCTTTCCTTCAGGATGTTGTTTGTCTGTGACTTGAAAACTGTTAAAATTCTCATTTAGAAACTTAGGGCTTTCAGTTCATCCTGGTATGCATACTGTCTTTTTTAATGGATTGTACTACATGCACTGAGTGCTTTTTAGTATTTTTTTCAGAAATTTTGAGTACTGTTTCCTGCTTCTTTCAGAGCTGTATGTATGCATGTGGCTTTAGCACTCGATTTTATCCTGCAATTCAGTAATTTTTACTGTAGTAGTGGTTTTACTGCTTAAATACCAAATACTATAGGTACTCAGTCATCGTGTTTTCTTGTTTCAGTCAAACTAGGATTACTTCTGTCACTGCTGCAAATACGTGTGAGCTCTCTCTTTTTATTTTTCTAAGATGAATGCATTATTTTAACAACTGCTTCCTCAAGTAGTAACTTGAAGAGATAAAATGTATTTTAGCTAATTCAAGATTATATTTTATCTTACTTGAAACTGATGTTCTAATAACCGTAGAATAGCATGAAGTAATTGAAAACTTTACTAAATATTTGTTTTTGTGCTACTGAAAAGGCTTTTTACCTAGTGTTTAACTTCCATTTCTTTCTGTGAATGAGAAATGTGACACCAGCCATTTGTGACACCAGTTTTCCATGTTGTTGAAAATAAATATAGGACTAGTTATTGTCCTGCCTTTCCATAGATATGAAACATGATTTCATTTTAGTTGTTATTCTAGGAGGGAATATCATAAATTTAAAATTACTTGGAACATTTCTGTGAGGTTTTTTGTTCTCTTTCCCTTTGTAAGTTTTCTGGATTAAAACTTTGAAATGTTGGGGCAAACAGCGTGTCACAGCATTTTTCCAGTAAAATGTCTGGACATCATTTAAAAAAAAATAGAATTGTGACAGCTTGATAATGACAGACAAAAAAATTTTTTTTTTTTAATCCTAGAAGAGTTGATTGGTGCATTCTTTTTTTAATTGGTACTTGTCATTTTCTGACCTGTACTGTGAGCTCCTGTTTGTGAAGTTACATCACTGGGAAACAGCAGGACACTTGTACATGCTGATAGTAATTTCCAAAGGAGTGTAAACTGGAAACTATTCAACTGTTACTGGCATAAGTCTGTCTGGCGTGTTGCTCATGGAGTTTCAGAGATACAAGCAAGCGTTGTGAGTGTACAGACTAGTTTGGAGCTTAATCTGAAAACAAATATTCTGTGTCAACAGAGGTGTTTGTCTTTTAGCCCAATGTAAAAAGAAAATTTGATTATAAGGAATTACTGATATTGGCCAACTAATTTGTTGGCTATTTAAATTAAGACTTTTGGGGACAATATTGTTAGTTCAGTATCCTTGCACAGATCCTTGCAAGAGCTAGGAATTGAAAACAATGTTGGCTTGGAGTAATTTCTGTATATAATATCCTTCTGCATTTGCTGAAGGAAATCTAGTGGAGACAGCTAGTCTGTTTTTATGAGTAAATTTTATTCACATATGCATTGTTGTGAATTTATTCACGCACTCATTTTCAAAAATTAAGGGCACTTTAAAATGTCTGTGAAGGAAAATTGCTGACCATTAAATGGTGATAATTTTTTAAATTTCCCATACTGTTTCCCCATACATTATATACTTTCCTGTGTGTTCTGCCCTAGATTACAGCAAAATAACTTCTTCCAAGCACAGGTAGTAACCTTGTGCCTGCTCCTCTCCATGCTTAGATCTTCTCCAAGGGAAGTAAGTGTGGTTCTATGACTATGCTTGGTGGATGTCAATAGGGCAAAGAGGGAAACGTAGACTTCTAGCACTATAAGAAAAGCTTCTAGAAAGTCCTCCGGGATGCATATGTGAGTAGAGAAACAACCGCAATCCTCTTTTCTCTGTTAGGAAATCAATAAGCAAACTGAGTAACATCCCACTGTGGAACAATTCAGTCTACTCTTTACAGAAATTACTGAGGTACGTATTAGTAGTTGAGGTTGTGTGCATCTGTGTAAACCTATTAACAACAGTAAATTACTTATATTTTCTGCAACCTTACAAAATCTATGTAGTGCTATGTAATTGAGTTGTCATAATTGTGCTAGATTTCTTGATGTTGTCTGTCATAAGACTTCTCAGCAAGTAGAGAGATAAGTAGTATTTTGCTAATGAACTTTTGAACCTTTGCTAAGATAAGATGTGCGAAAAATAGTAACAAGGTAGAGACAAATTTATGAGTTGGTAGGCGCCAGCAGTCTTATGTGGGAGTGTGATAGGAAAACACCCTGCAGTAAAAGCAGTAAATTCAAACTTCGAATTCTAGCCAAATGTCTTAAGGCCCCTTGAGAACAAAAAGTGTAAATATTACTAATTTTTTTTTAAAAGGTTAAGATTACTTGGAACATGAATAGTTGATAAATATGCAAGACACCCATGGCGTAATTGGTGAGATGCCTGTTAACAGATCATAAAATCTGATCTGGGTACTGCTGGGAACTTGAAAATATTGTTGGGGTAGTATCTTTAGCTGTTGTTCTATGTTAAGAGGGATTAATTAGATTATGTGTAAGAAACACTGGAGTAGTAAATCCTGGGCATCCTTTCTCTGTTTGGTGGGGAGGGAGAGGTGGGGAGGGTGAGCTACCTGCAACATATTCCAGTGAAAAAGAGGAGACATCTTGCTTGTAGAATTGCACCTCTTTAAATAGTTGTCTCTGCACTGAGAATTAATTTCTCCTCTCTTTCCCTAATGTTTTAAGCTTTATTTGTGTTTACTTTCATTGTGTGCACATAAGTGCCCGAACTCCAGAGGTGCAGCTTCTGCCCTCAGCTAGCTCTACATGGTCTGGATGTGTCCTGGTGTCCTGCTTTCCACACTTCTGAAGAGTAATTATGAAGAGTACTCAATTGTAGTCAGTTACAAGGCTTCCAGGATGACTTGCTGGAGTGTTATAGGAAAATTTGAAGGAAATAGTGGATTTTTCAATTACTTGGCTTGTCCATGTTGTGACCCCTCTCCTGGTTCCTGTGTCAATAGTGGAGAGTTGGGGCTCGCCCCAACATGCAGCCAATACTGTGCAGTGCTGTGTTTCTTTTATATGATGAGTACAAGTCAGAGTAAGAGAAACTCTAACTCATGTCATAACATGAAAGATTTCTTAGGCTACTTATTTTTTTTTAATATTTAATGAAGCCTCTCTCGGTGTACCAGAAATGAGGATCTTGCATCAGAGTAGTGTCGTAGAAGATCATAGATAGGACCTTAGAAATGTCATTTTATTGCATGACAGGAAAAGCTTGAAGTGTCAAGGAGTTTAAAAAGTGTCAGCTGTAATACTGCGAAGAGGTGAAGGAGAAATTTGATTATAGAAATCATGTCAGGGGAATCGCCAGTGTGTGTGTCTTGCATGTATTTTGTAATAGTTATCGTGCACCTTTATAGTAGCAGCAGTTCTGCACAGAAGCAGTTTCCTCTTTTCATCAGCTACGCATTGCCTTATGCATGGTGCTTTTAGTGACTCGTTCTCTCCCACTTCGCATTGTGTTTTGCTTACTGTTATTGTGGCGCTTTGTTAACTAATACATCAGAAGTGATGATGGTGCAGTGAAAGGGCAGGGAGAGCTGTGTGCAGTGCAGATCGGGCTTTCTTTTAGAAAAAGCCCAGAATAAAGCTTTGACACCAAGCTTCTCATAATTTGGGCTCCTTTTTAGTGTGATTAAGTAGAGATTACTCTTTTCTAAAAGCAGAACTAGAGCAAATTGATACTGTCAAAGAACTCAAATTTCCTTGTTCTCATATGTACTTTTCCTTCTGCATCTTGAATTTTAGGCCTTGAATAAATAATTAAGACAGAGAACAATCTGTCTCATTTCATTGTCAGCGTGAGGTTCATTCTCTACTGAAATACAGTAATGGTCACTGCAAAACAAGTGTCTGCATGAAAACAGGCACCAAAACAGGTATTTTACCTCAGAAGCATCCCATCTTGGGGTTTCCTGTAAAACTTCAGCCATTCCAATCTGCTCAAAAGCTTGCTTTTTTGCAGTCTTGTCTGAAAGTGAACCAGTTGATTTCCAGTGTCAGGCAAATGAGGTTGAACTCCAAGGGAGCTCATTTTGGGGCTCTCTATGAGCTTGATTGCCTCTCTTTTGTACTACGGTGAGTTGGGCTGAATGTCTCTACTCAGCTGCTGTGGTGGAAAACCACTGGTGTCTTAGGCAGTTGCAAAGTTCATAGGTTGCAGCTCTTGTCTAAGGAAGGTAAGAGCTGGCAAGTGCCTTGCCTTTTGAATATAGCCCAGGGGCTTTGCTCAATTTACCGCATATTCCAGGGTTTGGGCCTGGAGGTGACAGAATACATATTGTAGCGGTAATGCCAGCATGTCTAAGCAGTCACAATCATCTTGTTAACGATAGATGGAAAGCAGAAACTTGCTGCTGTTCTTTAATCATCCAACCAGGCCTTCATATCATTGAAGACAGATAATAAAATGATAGTTACGATTTGTCATGGGGCCTTGTAAGAGGTTCAGCCAAATCCTTTGGCAGCTTCCCCAGGCTTATTGAGATGTGGGTTTGGGTAGGTTATGAGGCTATTAAATCAGCTGCCTCTAGTAAATAGCATTGGATTGAGTACTCACAATTAATGGAAAGATAAGTACAAACATGCATGTAAGTAAGGTTTTGGGCTTGGAAAGAACAGACTATATTAATCTGATTCCTTAGTTTATCTAAGTCTGCTGTGCTGTGCTGGTTGGATATAGAAGTGGCTTAAATATAGAAGTCTTTTTTTTTTAATTCCCCCCATCCCAGATTAGAAATAGTACATATCTGGAATGCATATCTGAAGCCAAGAAGGACATTTTGGAGAACAAAGCATTGTGCTTGAATGACATTTTAAAGTAGAAATTAAAAAGAGGATCTCTAAAAAAATAATGAGGGGTAGCTTTGTATTGAGTGTGTCAGAGGCAAAAAATGAAAGTGCTTATGATATGGAACTCATCAAATAAATTAAGAGGAGCTAGATATGGTGCTGGAGATAAACAGGGTATTGGGCTTGCTTAGGGAGTTGTTCTTTATCCAGTTACCATAGTTGTCTTGGTGCTGTGACAACCCCAAGACTTGCCTGGGCATCAGCAAAGCAAATCACATCATGACATACAGTTTTGAGTTAGCTCTGATTTGTAATTGCTCTCATAGGCCATGCCTTAACTAGTAAGCAGGACCATGGCATAGGTGTGAACGCCAACAGCATCGGTTAGGGCTCAGCTTGGCCTGGAACAACCAGCACTGACCTGGGTGGCTGACTTGTTGCTCCCCGTCAGCAAGAGGTCTGTTTGCAGGTGCAGGACTCCACCAGCTTAAGACACAGCAGACGGGCTCTGCCCCAAACTAGTTTGGAAAGAAGGGGTGTTGCTCTGGTTGTTGCTCTGGTCCATGGATTGGGTCAGGTCTGTTGTCATGGTGCACTTACATGCTCCAGACTAACATTGAACAACAGTTTGCTGATGCTTCCTTTCTGTGTCAGCTGTATGCCTGTGGATATGATATTCTCTTGATGTATACAAGAATTGAGTCAATGATTTTATTAGCATTAATTGATTTTAAGTGTCTTTATCTTCTCATAGCACATTGTGAGTGGTCTGATCATATAGGAAGACAGAAATGTAACGTAATATTTTGAAGTAATTAAATCCTCTATAAAGCAACATACTTAAGATTTAAAAAAACCTTAATCTTTTAATACTTCTGTCTGTAGCTCTATTTAGTCTACTCCCTGCAAACTATTCTCTTACACTTCTCCTCCCCGTGTTGCACCAAGCTACATCTCTCTTGTCTGTCTCTTACTTCCCAGTCACAAAATCTCCTATGTTACATGTTATCACTGTAATAACGTCTTCTGTTGTTCTCAGAGTGTCCTTTAAATCTTATCTGAAAGTCTCTTTACCCAGGAGTTCTGTACTCTCTACTGCTGCTCACGTGCCAGTTCAGTGTTTGCTTGTACTGGGTTGGAGGTTTTCCTTGCTCTAGCCATGATGCCAGGGTCTAACCCTGTTTTTCATAGGCAAATCCCTATGCATTTTTTAGGGATAATTGTAGTTAGCTGAAGCTGAAGGACCAGTGGTCACACAGGCAGAGTTGACCCTGAAAACCTTTGTGTGGGTAGAATAGTAAGAAGCTTGCTGTAATTGATGTCCTTGTGAAGGACAGCAAGGGTCAGGGACACAGAGACATAGGAGAAGCCTTTGAGAAGGCTGTATACAGGCTTTGATAGAAGCAAGTACAAATTTAACTTGATAAATGGTGTAGAGTACCACAGAGGAGGGTAAAAATAGTGGTTGCTGTTCCTGAATATCCTTGTTAGCTCACTTTATAACACAAGTGGCAGCTGTGGCACCCACTTGTGATTGACCTTTCAGGATGCTTCTCTCATAGCTGGTGCTTGACAGCTGTGTGCCACAATCCCATGCAGCTGGAGAGAGTTGGTTTTGGTACTGTCACGGGCTGTCTGGGATGGCTACATTACATCAGCCACTACTAAGGTAGATATGGGTGATGCTCACAGTAATGCAAAACCAGTTTTATTATGAAATGGCATTTTTACTCCTCCGTCCCCCTTTCTTCTCCCTCCTTTGAAAGGTACTCATAATAATGAATTATTAGAGTATGATGCAAGCTCTTTCCACAGGGCTTCTGTTGAAGTGGGATAAGTGAGTAGCTTGTGTTTTCTGCTCAGCTACCTGTTTTGCAATAGTTAATTCTAAAAATGTATAAAATTATGAACTCTAGACAGTTGTTGATAAGAACTCCTGATAAAGTAATTCTGTGCATCTGCTGCCAGATAGTCTGGCTCTGTAGCTATCGCTCTCTTGTAGGTGGACTTTTAAAAATAAAGCTGAATGATCTCTTCATTTGTCTCCAACTGACCTGCTTGGCATTGAGTTATAAAGTAATAATGAAATATTCTCAAATGTAGCTCCTAAATAAATCTGAAATATAAACCCATCATCAGATTCCCAAGGAACTGCTCACTAAGGCCAGGCACTTCTCTAGGGAAGCTGCAAGGGAAGAAGTAGCCATCTGAGGAATTAAAAAGCAGAGCTCAGAATGTACTCCAAGAGTAAGAGAGATGGGAAACTAAGGAAAATAAGAAAGGGAAGAGGAAGAGCTCCACCCAAAAAGAAGAAAAAATCCAAAGAACAGGAGCAGTTACAGGAGAAGGGATGCTGTGAGAATAACTTTCTCAACCACTCTTCCATAGAAATAAGAGGTGAATTAGTTTAATTGTGATGAAATGTTTCCGAATGATTGTTAAAGAAGTTGGGAAGTCTGTTCTATCAGCATCATAAGGTAATGATATTTTTCATGTGTTTTTATAGAAAATAGTCAAATGTTTATGCAGTTCACACTAACATGGAATTCAGTATTGTCTCTGCACTTTCCATTTTGGAAAGTTTGGTTTTTTCAGTAGTTTGTTTCTGAAAGCAGCTGTTCAGAGGTAAAATAATGAATTATCAGTCTTATGTAGTAGTCTATCCAATCACCCCAATAATTTTTTAAAACGTTTTCAGTGTGGCAATATAAGAATATTCAACCTTTGATTTTCTTTTTAATTATTTTCTTTTGTCACTTTAAAGCTTTATTTAATTGAACAATTTCTTTTTCTTATTCTTCTGACCTTTTCTCACCTTACAGTACTCTCATTTTTGTTTGTGGAGTGGGGAAGGTAGTACATTTTTAAGTAAGTATGTTTCTTTCAATATTAATTTTATATGGTATCATTGCTCATAAATCACTTGGATTTACCAGTTTTCGTTTAAAGTTTGATGCAGTCTTTATGAGGTAATTATTCTTTTTTTTGGTCATAAATAGTAATTAATATCCTAGTTGTCAGGTATTAGATGTTTTAGAGTAGATACATCCTCTCACAATACACTCTCTCCTATTTTTCTGTTTTCTTTCAGTGCGTTTTCTTGTTGGGTACAGTTCTACCTCTTCTCTTTTTTTTTTGCCTTTCTCTCCTGGGCTTTTGGTGATTGCTGGCTATCTTTCGAGCAATCTTATCTTCTGATTATCTTTCCATCCTCACAAGGATATGTCTTCCTTTTCAGTTTTCATGTTAATTTAATTGTATAACTGCAGCAAGGGAGAGATTAAATGGTATGCTTTCTGGGAGATCTAAAAAATGGAATTTTCTGAATGATGAAATGTCCATGAGCCTATGGGCTAGTCTCTTATGAGAGAATGGAAGTTCAGTATTTCCATACACATATCTTTTATTGGAAAAAGCACTACCTGTAAACCATGTATGGGCAGTAGGGGAATTTGGTGGCAACAAGCCCATCTGGTTGAATGGAAGCTTCTTGCAGTAGCAACTTTCAGAGTGGACTATCCTTGTAACTGCTTGTAATTCAGAAGCTGTGAGAGGTGAAGCTAAATTAAAATAAAAAAAAAAATCCTCCTCTGCTCATTCAAAGCTATAACAGTTTAACTTTGCCTAATTTTGTGTGGGAGCATCACAGTCTCTTGGAAGGCAGTATAGCTCCTTGTGTGGAGTTCTCCTCAGTGAAAGAGGTTGGCTCTGGTTAGTAGGTCTTTCCCAGCCACCTCGGAGCACTTTCTGCTGGGTCACCCCAGAAGGTCACCAAGTCCTCTCTGGTTCACTGGTCTTGCTTGCTCCCTTCCCTTTTGGACAGATTTTGTGTTTCAGCTGTGGCCCCGGCAGACTTTTCAATTTCTCCCTGTGCTGTAGAATATGCTCAGTAGTATTTTGTGGCATAGCATTTTGTGTCACTTTTAATTTATTCAGTTGTTTCTGATTATTAGTCAGTGGGGAATGCATCCATTTCTGCTCTAGGTCATGTGTGCTTGCTTCAAATTTTTTTCAACAGCGTATAGATGCTATTCAGCGCTGAAAACTGCCTAAAAACATCAGTAAGATTTAATGGTTTCTATTTCAATATGTGCCTAGGTTAAAAATAAGTGAAGATTATGATTTTTCTGGTTTTAATTATTATTATTTATTCCATACTACACAAATTCATTCCGTGATCTAAGAGTCAAGCTGAGTTCATTCATTCTCAAGCAAACTTTTCTGAAGAAATTATGTCTTAATTAACAATTGTATAATAGCCAAGTCTTATCAAGTCATTAGTGATAACTGCGTAGATCATCTGAGACTCATTCTTACAAAAGAATAAGTGTTGAATTTTGTGTAGCAGTTCTGGTAATTAATTTCCTCCCCCGCTCCCCAGCTTATGCCCTCATGGTTCTGAGGAGAGTGATGGAGCACTATGCTGTGCCGTGCTGTGCCAACCCTAAGTTCTTTCTGCGTTTTCTTGGAGTTGCTAGATTTTTCTCTCTTAAAAAAGAAAAAAATAGAGAGATACTTCTTGCCTTTTTTTTTCCTTTTTTCCTGGTATGGCTTTGATTTTTTTCTAATTTAAGTAATAAACTGACGCACTTAATTTTTAAGGCAATTCACTTGATAATAGGATTTCAGGGTTGCTGCTTTTATCCTCCCAGAGAACCAGTGTGCGTGCATCCTGAGTGGAATTAATGCTTTGTAATGTATGCATTTTGGTTTTCCTATAAACTGATTCTCTCTGTTCAAAGGGAAGAGAGTTGCAACTCAAACTCAGGGAAATGCTGAATGTATATTTACTAATAATTTAGACAGTTATTTGTCTTACATATCCTACACCATCTAGTGGAAACTTTTTGCATTGGCAGTGCGAGGTCAAGGACCTGAAGGAATCCAGATATTTGAGAGTGTGAAAGACTATGCAGGTTGTGAATCTGCTTTCCCTCAGCTGCTATATAAAAAGTGCCACAAGAATTAATGGTTGATTTTTACTCCACCTCCTTAAAAAGCACTTACAATGGCCTGTAACTCCAGAGAGAGGGAACCTACAGACAAACCTTTTTTTTGTTAACATTAAACCGATTCTTATTGAAAGCCTCATGGACAAATTTAAACTGGAAAATATAGTGGTTGGAAGAGGGGCCAGGCAGAAGGTTAGAGCCCCTGGTCTTTAAAACACTGTAGATTTTGAGTGGGGATTGACCATGCTGTATCTTTTGATACCTTATGGTAATTCTTACAAAGTGTATCAACAGTTTTATTACACAAGAGGAATGCTGACATTTATATACTGCAGTAGTTGTGTAGATTGGCTGGCTGCTGGGTGGCAATCTGTGGCTGGCACTCAAGTGTAACAACTCGGGACAGCTGGCAACACGCCGTGTGTTGTTTTCTTGCAAAAATACTTACATGAATATTATTTCATCAGGAGTAATAAACTACTTGATTTTTATGAAACTGCTGCTGGGTTTCTGGCTCAAAGCAATAGCTAAATATGTTCCTTAGGTTGGCTTCTTAGTTAAATGTGAATTTTACCTGAAAAGTCATATCACTCACTCCATAGGCAGTGCAGAGGGCTGAAGCAAATTGAGGGTTGTTTCATTACATCAGATTTAGTAGAGCTTCCTGCTACAGGGATAGCTATAGTGGTATGTGTTAGAAATGAATTCACAATTTTATGAAACAACAGATAATTTTGTCAATGATTTTTTTTTTAAAAAAAAAAGTAAGAGTATTAAAATTCTGAATTTTGTGATGCATTTTTTGTGCTTTTCACCTGTAATGGCGAAGTGGTTTTTTTCAGTATGTGTTGCTGTCAGATTTTAGAAGACCGAGTGCTTCCCGTAAAGTCTGCACGTTATTCCCTCATTTTCTCCTGAAATGTGGGGCAAAAGTGGAAATATGGCTTGGCTTCAAATTATTTTCTGAAGATATAATTTTCCTGTAAGCAGTATATAGAGAAGAAGATATAATCTACCCAGTTTGTGCTAGGCAGTGGTGTGGCAGGATCCTGGACAGCCCTTCTTTGTGCAATACAAGAGATGCAGAAGAGGTACTGGATGGTTGTAGATCAGTGATACCCTGGTTCAAGCTGTTGTAGCACTGCAGTTTCTCTTCATGTATCATCAGCCCTTCTACTCATGTACAGGTTTTCCTCCAAAGCAATTAAAGTAAGTGCATAGAGTTGTTAGTGGTCTGGAAAGTACCTTGTGTATCAGTTGCTGCTTTGACATACAACCCTATTTCAGCTTATGTGCATTTTATTAGATAAGGGTTAAGCAAGAATGTTTTGGATGATCACTACTGAATTTTGGCCAAATAAGGAAAATATAGATCAGTATCATTGTTCCCTGACAAATGCCAGAAATGTGAAAAGAGCTGATCTGTCTGAAATGAAGGAGTTGTCCGGCTTCTGCACACCATGTAGCTGCAGCGTTTTGTTTGTTGCTCTATGCCAAAGCAGGACCCTGTTGGAAATGTGCAATGCAATAACCTTGGTCTTCTGGGTTGAAAGCCTCTGGAGGCTTTTGGGGATTACTGTGTCAAACCACTCTCTGACCAAATCTGGCCTACACTTCATCCGGGAGCAGAGATAGAAATGCTTTTGCTTTGGCAGCTGCAGCCAATTGGCATTGTGTCATTGATTAGAAAGGAGCAGCTCCTGAGAAAGCATTTTGGATGGTTTCTGATTCTAGCATAGTGGCCAGCAGAATTGGTGGCACTTCACATCTAACCTCGAGATTGTCACTTCTTTGTTGAATAGTCACTTTGTCATCTTCTTGGGTGTAGTGCTACTATGTAATGGTTGCAAACTCATACAGACAGCGGTGTGCTTGGTTGCAGTTGTAAAGGAAGAAATGGTAGCTGATAGATGGCTTTATGTGGAGATAAAGGAGGAGCAATGAAACTTCAGCTGTGTTTAAGTCTGACTAGATATTGTACTGCAGGAATTACCTTCTGTGTTTATAAATGTACTGTGCCATGCACTGGAAAATGGATTATGGTCTATGATGTAACACCACCTGAGCATTTTAACTTAAATTCCCTGCTGTTCTGGTAATGGTTTTCATTAGTGATGCCTTTAGTTCTTCTTTCTGATCACCATAGCTCAGACTTGCAGCATTTTGTACCATAGGTCCTGGGTTTGGCATAGTTGTATGTGTGCTTTGAGTTAGGTATGTGAGTAGATGGGTTCTGACTGCCTCTGGGCTGGACAGGTGGGCTGCTTGACATGGATTCAGTACTCAAGCAGTTTATTCTGGTGTTAGGGTATGATCTCATTGGACTCCATGCTACAGCGTGGCGTTGTTGTAAAGTCTGAACTTCATCTTGTGTGTGCAGTTCAAAGAAGGATGAACCTTCTTTTATGTAGTTCTACATTAGAAAGCCTATTTTCTTATGTTGCTGGGATGAAGGTGAGACATAGGGGAGAAGAAAACCATTAATTCAACAGTAAAGCACTTAGCTACTTCGAAACTCTGAAATGTGATTTATTGAGCAGGGTTTTTTATGCTGTTTCTGAGTTTAAGAGGTTCAGTTTAAATAAACTCTGAGCCAAGCATGTGTCTGATGTCTGTGCTAACTACTGGCTTCCAAATGGAATGGCTTGGTGAAAATGAAGCTTCCTGTACTTTGATTTCTGTACCTAAATTTCTACTCCAACATAGAATGGTCACCTTCTCAAGAGGTGGGAGGTATTTAGTGGGGTCACAACACAGAAAAAGTTTTCTTTTTTTGCATGTTTCTTCCTTTTAGAAATATACCTTAGTTCCTGAAAGTTATCTATCACATTCCTTACAAAAGACAAACTGGTTTTATTGCATGGATTTTCTAAACATGGCTGTGGTGATATTGACAACAGATCTGGAATTTAATGTTTGTAATGGTAAGCTAGGCTGTGTTTTGCTTTGTGCTACCTATTTCTTCTGTCATGAAACAGAGATGAAGATCTGTTTCTTTTCTGAAGAAGTTTGTAGTGTCACTAAATGGAGTTTTTTTCTCACTTGCATCAAAATCTTGGCAAACTGTTTTCCAGGAGATTTTGTTTTGCTGCTTCTTGTCTCTCTCAGTTTGCTGTCACGTGAACCCAAGTGTAAACATTTTTACATTTACAAGCATTTTGTAGCATTCATAAAAACATGGCTTATTCCACCTCATGCAAACACCTGCTGTTCCTCACTGAAGGCTAAATTAATCTCTTCTTTGTATACTGTGATGTCTTGAAGTCTGTTGTGAGCATCTGCAGGATGGAAGAGGTCTGTCAAAACATACAGCAATTTGGTCTTGGAAGGCTCAGAGCTTTTCTGACTTCAGTCAGTTTGTCAAGGCTGGCCATGGCTATGTGTCCCAGACTGCAGACAGCAAGCTGGGTTGTGCTCTGGGGTTTTTAATCTGGTATCAGAAGGTTCCTATTTGAAACAGTCACATTCTTCAGCACTTATTAGTCCCTTCTGAACTTGTAATAATAAATTGATGCATAGTTACCTATCTGAGGTTTTTACTAGGCGCTTCTTGCTGTGGATTTAAAGTTACCTTATTTCTGAAATTGTCACCGGAATTTTAAACTGAAGTCGTGCTTTCTTCTGGTGATGCTAATTTCTAGCAGAGGTCCGGCTGCTGTAGTCTGTGACTCTGCTGGCTGCAGTGTCTGTTTAATTCGGGAACATTCAAGTAGAGGTTTCCCACTGCCTCAGGGGTTGCTGCTGGACTGGGAATTTTTAAATGTTGCTTGGCTGTTTCCACGCTGGCAAAGCCTTGTGAAACCTGCATGTTTTAACAGTCCAGCCAGTGAGATTTGTTGTTCACATGGACGTTCATGGAAGAGTCGTTTAGCTCAAGAACTACTTTTGTTTCATAATAAATTGCACTTAAAAAGTCAATATTTAATGATGAAAGAGGGAAGAGGGTTTGAGGAAGAAATTCATAAGTGCGAAGTCCTTCTGAGGGTGAGTATCTTAATGTCCCTGTTAATAGCTGCAGTTTTAGACTGATTTCCAAATTCAATATATGTTAACTCGAAACGTATCATGTCTTTCTGCCACTTCAGGGAATTAGCAAATTGTGAATCTGTAGATACTAGTTATAAATTGGAGAGGGGAAGATTTAGACTAGACATAAGGAGGAAATTCTTCACCATGAAGGTGGTGAGGTACTGGTACAGGTTGCCCAGGGCAGTTGTGAATGCCCCATCTGTGGAAGTGTTCAAGGCCAGGTTGGATGGGGCCTTGGGCAGCCTGATCTAGTGGGAGGTGACCCTGCCCATGGCAGGGGAGTTGGGACTGGATGATCTATAAGGTCCCTTCCAACTCAAACCATTCTATGATTCTGTGATACTGATTTATAGGGAAAAAATGCCTTGTATTCCTTATACAACCTTGGTGTCTCGTACATTCATCTATGGAGAGAAAAGCAATTGACTTCTCATTTTCTGTGTTTCACATTCTTTTATGATGCAGAAAGAAGCTTGTGATGAACTGTTACAACTTCTTGTTTAATGCATATATTAAATCATTATGCTGGAACTTTAGCTCAGTAACTGTTTCAAGGATGGTTAGCTACAAGTCTTGCAGGTGTCAGTCAGTAGTTCTATGACATGCAGAAATTTTTTGTAGCACAATAATGGGCGTAAGAAACTTTATCATTATTTTCACTTCCTAGGCTTTTTAAAAGTTACGTTTGGATGCTGATCAAACTGTGCAGGGCCACTAATGAGCACTTTGGAGAAGGGTATTTATACATGCAGGTGTGGCTGTTCCTAGGCTTGCTTAGATTAGATTACTTGCTGGATAACTCTGGCTTTGCAAAACAAATTTTTGGGAGGTCAAGATGGGTGAGAGTGATTTACTGTAAGTAGGGAGTGAAAGTAATTTGTGCTGTCTGTTGTCTGTGTGGCAGCTTGGGTCGTACCTGGTGACTCCACTGCCTGTAATAGCTGGGGGCTGCACTTGTATTCTTTGCAGGATCATTTCTCCTTGATTTATTTTCACATGCTTTCTCTGCTGGGGAGGCACAGAAGAAAAGATTTCTAAGTGAGTTACTATATTACATGGATAACCAAAGTGAAATCCCTTTTTGTAATGCCTGTTTTGCTGTTGTTGTGCTCTTCCTCTCACCCAGCCTTTGGTACATATAGCATGTCTCTGTCTTGTTTATGTCTGAGAAAATACAGGTTTAATTTATGTTGTGGATCTAATTATGTTCATGTACCTCTTTTTGGTGCCTGTAAGCCAAGCTGTGCTAGCTCCTTGGCATAAATCAAACTGGTTGTCTGCAGGACTTCAGTAAGGAACATACATTTTACATGAGAAGTTGTCTGTGGGATATTTGAAATACTTAATGTGCAAGAAGAGTGCTGAGAAGGGCTCTGTATGCTGGTGACGAGGGTGGGGTCCTTACTCCCTGGGTGCAGGAAGAGAAGTGAGTGTGAGTTTCCTGCAGAGCGCAAGAGTGCTGTAGTCGCTGTGCAGCCATCCATGAAGGATGGAAGCAGCGTAGGTGTCATGATTGCCGCTGCAGTCCCCTGTTCGCTACTGCTTTGGGGCCAGAAGTCCAATGGATTAGCTTGACAGTGCCACCTGTGTTGGACTCTTCAGGGAAGGTTATGTTAGGAGTTTAGCCAATGCTCAGGAGAGAGGGCTCTGAGCAGCTCTGCAGTAAGGAGGCTGTCCTTGTGGTTGAGCTAAATGGCAAGGGGACTTCACTTATTTCTCTGATTTTCAGTAATTAATTATCTATGGCTTTCATTGCTGGCCAGTGTTAATTAGTTTTGTGCTGCAGCTCCATGTCAGTGGTTTTCAATGCCTTCCTCACTGGGTACTTTCCAGAAACCTCTTTAACAGTTATAGTTTGCTTTCTTTTCCTTTTTCCTATTCATTCAATAGTTCAAGCTAAAATGTTAATAAATAAATATATAGTCAATAGTATATGTAGCTAGATCATTATTCACATTTAAGAATGTTTATATGGAAGACAGAAATATATATCCCTCTACCAACAGGAGAGACATTGATTGAGATCCTGCTGTGAAACAAATAAATAACTGGGGAGAAAAATGTTAAAGCTTACTGGTCATGATAATTAGGTCAAAAAAATCCTCCTGTAGTCCACTAAGCTATCTGTTACCTTCTAGACAGAATTTACTATGAAAAAGTTTAAGACTGGGAAACAGAATCTTCTGCCAAAATCCCCTTCAAATAGGTAAGAAAACCTAATTGGATATAAAAAACCAGTTCAGACAAATTTAATCTGTAATCTTATGAAAAGAAGCAACACCATTCTGGTAGTTATAATGCAAATAATTGTGGATTTCTGTCTCAAGGGAACGTTTTATTCTCTTTAAAGTATTTTATGAGCATTAATGTTTTGTTTCTAGCTTTGCAATCTTTTAAATGCATTCCATAACTACATTAATATTTAATTCACGTCCACTTTGAATTAACTATCTGTTTTAATGGAGAAATGATTCTACCATGTAAATGAAAACAAAACTAAATTTCATAATTTAGTTTTCAGAACAAAACTCTTGAATGATGTTAGCTATAGCTAATTTTGGCATATAGTCATGAACTGTAACCTGACTTAAGAAAACTAAAAAGTCAAAGTATAAAGTTTAGAAATGCCTAATTTATCTTGTTACCAAGTGTCTGCATTACTCAACCTACCTTCCTTTAAATATGATACATTATCACTAAATTTATAGTAATAGTACTTCTTTTATTCCTACCATTTACCTCTCTTTTATTAACTTAAATGTGCTATAATCTTATATGGGAAAAAATGTGGCTGTCTAGGGCTAGAATTCATATTTCATTTTCCATTTTTTTTACTATATTTTATATTTTTTCCTAAAACCAGAAAAGATAAATTAAAATTCGCCTCTGTGCTGTACCTTGAGAACTAATGTTAATTTTCACTTCGTGATTTTATTGACCTGGATAGGTTTAAAAATGTGGCAAAGTATGTGTTTTAGCTTTGCAAATAAAATTTCACAAAATTTGGTTCACTGCTATAGTATAAATCTGAAATTTATAGATTGCATTTACAGTCATGCTCTTTGAAGCTAGATGATGTCTTGGATGTGAATTTGGCTTGCGACTGACTGAAATCCAGCTCAGTCTTCTGGTTTAACACATTATGAAGTTATTGAAATATCTTTTTTCCTCAAAGTTAGCATATAAACACAGGAGACAGATAAATGAATTGGAAGTTGTCATGTGCTAGTTGCAGTGTTTCAGAGACCAGATGTTATTACTTATGCAGGATTTCTGTGTTTGTGGTCTTCCAAACAGCATTGAACTTCATAATGTGGGGCATCTGCTCAGCTCCACCTGTGAGAGTTTTTTTCAGGATATTACTAGCTCCTGCGTGCTGTGCTCCATGCCAGCCATCCAGAAGCGTGCCTGGGAGCTCGCTGCACATTAACTCAAAACCCATTTAGAAAAATCAGTGCTAACTTCTGTCTGAAGAGACTGCTCTTGTAGGAGCTAGAGCAACGCTTTCAAATCAGGCTCCACATGAGACACAATATACCCTTAAATGTATTTCTTCCGTTACCTTGAGTGACCCGAGTTGGCATGGTCGCCTTATGTCATAGTCAGGCTTTACATCAGTAGAGAAACTTGATGCATTTGAGGGTCATGAGCTTTCATAAAAGCATACAGAACCGAAAGTGTGGTCCTGGATGAGAGTGGATGCTGCATAATCCCCTTGATATAACCAACAAATAGATAAGAGTACTTGTAACTGCAGAAGTATTTGAAAGCAGTATTTTCATTTCTGCCAGAATTCTAATGCCAAATTATCTCTTGAGTGTAATTTTCAGTAATTTTACAGATCTTAACATTAATCATAATTAGTGACTCCCAGGTACAGTGAGTCTGGCCAACAGTTGTGGTTCACTCTGTTATTTTGAAAGAAATACACAAATTCAGTGTGAAAAGCAGAAGCCAATTCTCCATATCTTTTTATTTTTATGTTCCTTTACTATATTTCAAAGAAGCAATCCCCATTTTTATCAGTTTGTCAAGAAGATAAAAATGATGCCAAAATAACCTTGCTGAGCTACTTGTACTACATGAAAATATCCAATTCCCTTTGATGCCCAGATGTTCAGAGTAATTCTGCATTTTCAAGGAAGTAAAAAAAAGGCTATAACTTTTCTGTGGTGGCAGATTTCAGCCCCTTACTGAAACAGTGAGGCATACAGTAATCGAAGAAGAGTAAAATAAACTGAAAATAATGATTCTGTAAAACTTCTGTAAATTTCTTAATTAATGTAACAAAATGTCCTTTTTTTCTTTTCTGAAATGTTTTACAGTAACCTTGTAAAATTTATTGGAGATAGATTAAACATATAATAAGTGAGAAGAATGTTCCTAACAGTGATTTAGGAAGTGCTTAGGGAAAATAAATGTTCAGTGGAAGAAGGTGTTGTGAAATAAATGGTAGAACATTTTGAGAAGATGCAAAAGAGGCAATAAAAAAAACAAACTGGTTTTCTACGAATGAAAATGGGCAATGACTTTGTTAGTTGTGGAAAATAAATGGTATAAAGGTAAAACCAAATTAAAAAAATAGAAAAGCACTTTGCCCCTGTTGACATTTAGCGCCCAAATAACTAGGAAGACTCTTCAAGAGCCTTGAAGGAGCACTGTAGATAGATAACATTTTAAACATTGCTTAGCCCTATCCCTGAAGACTTGTCGGGATAATGACACAGTTTAGGAAACTGCCTCAGGATATGTTAGGAAATTACAGGCATTCAGTTATAAAATAAGCTGTTAAAACCGTTTTTAACATGTCAAGTGGGAGAACACTTAGGCACCCCGGCTTTGTTAAGTGTGGGTAGTGTCGGTTAGGGAAAAGAGTGGTGTGTTAGCCAGGGGCAGGGAGGTGGAAGAGGAGATGATAATTGATTAAGACTTGAATTTTTATATAGGAAATATGCATGGCAGCCTCAGAATTACCAGGAAGTTTTCAATGTAGCAGAACAACCCTGTGGTTTCTTTTATGATATTCCAATTAGATTTTGCTTTTCTTAGGAAATTACACCTACAAACATTGTCAGACAACTGCACTGTTTACAGAAGATAGCCGGGCACAGGAGAATTGTTCACTTTTCCATCTCTGAAGCAGAAACCTAGAGTAAGTGTATACAAAAGTCCATTTTTATGTGCTCATTAGCCATTCCTGCAGCTTTTACTGCTCTGAAAAGCAGAGATGCTCTGTTCATGATTGACAGAAACCACTTACAAATGAATGAATGAGAGTTTAATAAATATTTAATGTAGGGATGTTTACTAACAGAAATGTATTTATAAATTAAAATACTAATGAAAAGATCCTGGGTTCATTTTGTGCCTTCATAGTTCATGGACAACTGCTAAATAAAGAGAGGGAAGCACCACTGGTAGGTGTATTGGGATCTTAACAGGCTGGACAGCAGGGCTGAGACCAATGGCATGAGGTTTAACATGGCCACATGCCGGGTCCTGCACTTGGGGCACAACGACCCTGTGCAGCTACAGACTAGGAGAAATCTGTCTAGAAAGCTGCCTGGAGGAGAAGGACCTGGGAGTGTTGGTTGATAGCCAACTGAACACGAGCCAGCAATTTGACCAGGTGGCCAAGAAGGCCAATGGCATCTTGGCTTGTATCAGAAATGGTGTGACCAGCAGGTCCAGGGAGGTTATTCTCCCTCTGTACTCGGCACTGGTGGGACTGCACCTCGAATACTGTGTTCAGTTCTGGTCCCCTCACCACAAGAAGGATGTTGAGGCTCTGGAGCATGTCCTCAGAAGAGCAATGAGATTGGTGAATGGGCTGGAGAACAAGTCTTACAAGGAGCGGCTGAGAGAGCTGGGGTTGTTTGGCCTGGAGAAGAGGAGGCTGAGGGGAGACCTTATTGCTCTCTACAACTACCTGAAAGGAGGTTGTGGAGCAGAGGTTGCTGGCCTCTTCTCCCAAGTGACAGGGGACAGGACAAGGGGGAATGGCCTCAAGCTGCGCCAGGGGAGGTTCAGGCTGGACATCAGGAAAAAAATTTTCACAGAAAGGGTCATTGGGCACTGGCAGAGGCTGCCCAGGGGGGTGGTTGAGTCACCATCCCTGGAGGAGTTTAAGGGACGGGTGGATGAGGTGTGGAGGGGCACGGTTTAGGGATTGATATGAATGATTGGACTCGATGATCCGGTAGGTCCTTTCCAACCCAGTGATTCTATGATTCTGTTGGAGGGTAGAGATGGTATTTAAAGGATGACAGTGAACTTTAAAAGTAAAGTTTGACCCTCTTCCTGTGGCTGTCTTGTTGCATATTTTGAATTTGTAATAATTTACTGATGAGATGTATATATATGTATGCATTTTTTATCTGTGTGAAAATATTTCACCATTAGTAAAGGAAATACCAGTGGTTTGCATACTGTAGGTATTTAGTAAGGAAGTTTGCATGAAGTCCAGTTTACAGCGCAAAAAGCCAAGCTCATTAAAAAAAAAAAAAAAGAGAAAAAAAGCGACATCAATTTCAGTGATCCCTGAAGTCTAACTTTTAAATATTCAAGCAGATTGGATATTATGAAGAGCTGTCAGTAATTCACAGTTATGGATGCCAAAGCAATTATGTTTGCAAACCTTGAGATGCATCAGCCTGTTTTTTTACCCTCCTACTTGGGAGCAGGGAAGCAATTTGGCTGAATATTTAGGCAATTAATGTTGGAATTAGCTCCAACTCTTGAATTTTAAGGAGTTTATAAAACTATTACCAGATATAAATGAACTTTCTGGCACTTTTGAAAAAAATCCCATTTTCTGAATTGGGCATTAGCTTGCAATCAGCAAAAACTGGACTTTAAAATGTGAATGGAGGCAAGAGTAGGGCTCTCACAATCCTGTACCTGCCTGAGCTTGGAGCTTTTGTGAGGCATAAAGTGCTGGTGCACCAGCCCAAAGTCTTGCTGACAGCACCTAGGACCTTGTAGCTTAGGGACAAAGTAAGTGAAGAGGTCCAATGAAGATGGTTTGGGAGATGGAAATTTTCTGACCTATATTCATAGGATCCCCTCTCATAGCTGGTTCCAAAGATGACTGAAAAAGGTGATGATCCTCTTATGAGAAACAGAGAAGATATTGCTGCTTTTTTACTCAGTCTTGAAAATAATTTATTAAGAATCAGTGAAAGATTCCAGTGCAGAGAAGTCATTCATAATTTTTGAGGAATGACTGTTTATGCAGTTCAGCTTTACATTGTTTTAAAATACTATACAACACTGGTGAAGGTGGAAATGAATGACTATTTATTATTCAGCTTTTTCCATTATCCTATGGCCAAAGTAAACCACAGACTCTTGTGGCCAATATGTTATTTCCTCAGTATTAGAGCACTAAGTCCCAGGCAAACTTTTTACATGGATGTGAAATTATCTTCTAAGATGCCCAGGTGAGTTGTTCTATTTAGTTGATTTATGTTTTTTTCTTTTAATCTCATTGGAGGCTTTTTGTTTGAAAGCAAGGCACACAGAGCTAAAGTAACATTGATACTAAACTTGGACTTTAGAGAGCTAGAGGCTGATATGTTTGAGGTTTGAAAGGATGGAGAACATTTCAGACAAATTTTAATTATTGGTTTTTGAAATAAATACTTCAAAATTGTAAAATAATTTGTACCAGTTTTAGAGAATGGTGTTAGTATTCAACAACTCTGAACAAAATTATTATTAATTATGATTAAAATACAGAACAAACTGTTAATATTGGCAAAATAGTCATATGGCTGCAAGTAAACTAGTCATTATTTATGCAGTATACAATCACATTTTTTTGGTGGATTATGACAGCAATTTGATTTAAATTTTTCTTTCCCATTTTCAATTTGATGTTTGTGCTTAAATGGGCTCCAGTAATGTAAGGTTTGATTCCCATCTCTGCCTGCATAACGCCGGGAAAGTTATATCATCATTGTGTGATTTTTAGTTCTTCACTGAATTCATAATGGTAGTGATGTCAAGCCTGTAGCTGACAGCCTGTTCTGTTTAGGTGTAGGTTTTGCCTGTAGACACCTATATCTAAACATAAATTAAAAGACCATTTTGGCAAACAATGCTTGAAAAACAGCCTATATGTCTCACATAATTTTATATGATGATACCTAATGGTGTAAGTAACCTGACTGCATTTATGAGATATACTGTGGGAGGGATTTGAGCCTTTTTGTTTGATTAGAAGAATTATGTAGTCTATAATGAATTTTGATATGAATTTTTATATAGTCCATTCCAAAATACCCATGATCCACCGGACTATAAAAACATAATTAATATCAGTCAAGGAACGAACAAAAATTTCATTATGATATTTGGCTTTACACAATGAGTAGGCAAATATTCCTTTGAAATTTAAGAGACTGTGATTGATGTGAAGCAACAAAGAGTAACATATTTGGGTACTGTCACATAGAGAGGTATTAATAATGCAGCTAAATCATAGAATCATAGAATAGTTAGGGTTGGAAGGGACCTTAAAGATCATCTAGTTCCAATGCCCCTGCCATGGGCACTTGCTGTTTTCCAAAAGCTTAGTTATTCTCCTGTCCAGAAGGAGGGAAGGAACAGAGATGTACAGTGTCCGCAGGAATAATTAGCGAATGATGCTTGTAGGACCCGACTCTGAGTAGAACTGCAGTGATGATAGATTTTACCTATTATGGATGTTGGGATGGTTTGGTTGCTTATTAGGAACTGATCTGAAAGAAGGAAAGGGGGCTGATCTCTACACAGATGAATTCCTGGGTTGTATGGAGCTTAAGGAGCACAACCCCCTGATAAAGAAGCACAGATTAGTGCATGTGGCTCTGCCACTTGGATCCTTTTTTATTACCCTCCAAAAATTCCCTTTGAATCTGAGAAATAAGTTGATGAATTGTATGGCAAAGAGTCACAGGAAGAAGACACAGACCAAGGGAGGAACTGCTGTTAGGAACATCTGGTGGTTGCAATATAACCTGCATAGTTTTTCAGTATTATTTGAACACTGTTAGTCTCCCTGTGCGCTTGGTGATTTCCAGGTTATCTGTGATTTGTCTCTGGATGCAACAAACTTCTGTCATCCCCATCATTCAGTGTAGCCTGGTTCTGCAGAGTGCTGTATTGCAATGACTCCTGCAGACATCCTTCCTGTGATGGTGGTGGCATGTGTGTTTTCAGTTTCTCTGTGTTTTCAGGCCATTTTATGTGGAAAAAAAAGAGGAAGGATGAAGGTTTTGGTCAGTGCAGCTGTGGCACAGGAGGTCAGGGTGACATCTACATCACCCCAGTGGAGGTCAGGAGAAGGGTTTCTACAGTTTGCTATATGCGATAAGGTAGGAACTGAGTTTACCTCCTTACTCTCTGAATAAATCTCTGAAACTGAATAAATGATCCAGTGGTAGTATTGTTGAACTAAAAAGCAGTCCTCACTATTGTGACTTCCCCTCTACTCAGCTCTTGTGAGACCCTGCCTGGAATATTGTTCTGGAATCCTCAACATGAGAGGGATATGGAGCTGTTGGAACAAGTCCAGATGAGGACTGAGAAGATGATGAGAGGGCTGGGGCACCTCTGCTGTAAGGACAGGCTGAGAGAGTTGGGATTGTTCAGCCTGGAGAAGAGAAAGCTTCAGGGAGATCTTATAGTGACTTTCTAGTACTGGAAGGGGACCTACAAGAAAGCTGGGGAGGGACTTTTTACAAGGGCGTGTAGTGATAGGATGGGGGGGAATGGCTTTAAATTAGAAGAGGGAAGATTTGGATTAGACATTAGGAAGAAATTCTTCATG
Organism: Cuculus canorus; assembly: GCF_017976375.1. Classification (NCBI taxonomy): domain Eukaryota; kingdom Metazoa; phylum Chordata; class Aves; order Cuculiformes; family Cuculidae; genus Cuculus; species Cuculus canorus. Next base: position 141,874,502 of record NC_071402.1, read on the forward strand.
ATAGGGGTGGTGAAGCACTGGAACAGGTTGCCCCATTCCTGGAAGTGTTCAAGGCCAGGCTGGATGGGCTCTTGAGCAGCCTGATCTAGTGGGAGGTGTCTCAGCCCATGGCAGGGGGGTTGGAACTGGGTGGTTTTGAAGGTCCCTTGCAACCCAAACCATTCTATGATTCTGTTGTCTTATACTGGCTTATACTAATTCCCATTTTTCAATCAACTGACTTATAGTAAAATCTATATTTAACCAAACCTGGTTATATGCACATTGTGAAGATGAAGAGATGGGATTTTTTTTAGAGGAGTTGTGTATGTGGATTCCTTGTAAGGAATTTTCTGTTGCTCCATATAAATTGTCTCTTTATTTTTCTGCTCTCATTTTAACCTCAAATTTTCTTTTTGTGAGTGTTTTGAATATTTAAAATTCTGATTATTGTTTTGGGAAAAATATTGTTGTAGAACAGCCATGCCTTAACAGTGCATATATATGGCCTACAGGAGGGTGAGTGCCTGGAGAGAAAGGTTTCTTAGTTCTGTATGCATGTTGTTTTATTTATATCTGTGTAGCAAAAATCTACATACAGCCTATGTCTTCTGATCATATATATTATTTAAGAAATATATATAAGCATGTTGTCACAAAAGATGCAAATGACGTGTCTGTAATTTCCTGACATACCCTTCAAGGCACAAACCAGTTTGGTGAAGGGGTTGGGTTGCAGTTGCTTGAAGTTGCTACATCCCAATGAGGTAAGAAGGAGTGTCTGTGCTTCCTCCTTTAACGTGCCTGTGCATGCTTCATCCTGTTGTTTTCTCTCCCTCCTTTGGATCCTAAGTGATAAGAGCTGTGGAGTTCTCTTAGAGTTTCTCCTAGGATATCTCCAACGGTAACATTTGAAAAGTTACGGTAAGTGTGTGGTATGTTTTAGAGTATTTATGGTTTAGGCTATTTTCATCTTATGAAACGTCAGCCTGGTAGCAAGCTGGGACAGTTGGGTACTCTTCTTGATAAACCAGGCAGAAGTGGTGAAGTGAAGGTGTAAATAGGCAACAAAAATACCCAGAACTTCTCTTATTTCCTATAAGGCTTTGGGCAATAGCAATACGCAGGGTGGAGGCTTTTACTGCCAGGGAAAGGTGTGGCTTTGTACCAGCCACGACCAACCTGAGAACAGAAAATTTCTCTTGGCTTACTTAAAATACAGGAGGAGCTGTATGGAGAAATCCATTTGACTGTCCTTCTTCAATCAGAAGAGATAAAGAGATTTATCTGCACCAGGTATGCTGTTGCTGCTACAGCACAAACACCTGAAAAATAATGGCTTCGTGGTGAGAAGGAACTGCAGTCTTGGGTTATTTCCTCCTGTAGTAGGTGGTAACTTCTGAGGTTTTGAGCTAGCATAGCTCAGGATTTTGGGTGACGGAAGCTGGGTTACAGCTGGGCCTGTTGCGCTAGTTTTGGATGGCAATATCTGGGACTGGCTCGGGATGGACTCTGCTCCGGTCCTGGTGAGTGGCAAACATTTTTCAGTCTGTGGATGCTACTTTAAGCAGGTCTTCTGTCTGCAATTTTCTGAATTTGGCTTATTTTATTAAACCCCCCCACCCCCCACCATTTAGAATCCTTGAACAGAGAAACAATAATGGTTCATATCCTATTTTGAAGGAGTTAGGTGGGAAGAACCACCAGACTTCCTTCTGCAAATGGATAATCACAGTGTTTCTAGATGGCTTGGGTAATTTTGCCTTGGGTAGAAGCACCTAACTAAGCAAAAGTTAGGCAGCATCCTTTCTCTTTGCTCTAACAGGGGATTTGTTGAAGTAGGAGACAGGGAGCCAAAGGGTGTAATAGAGCTGTTCAACAAAACACATGGCATGCTTCTTGGCATTGCCACAGAAATAGTTTTGTGATGGTTAGACTGTTTTCATGCTGTTATTTTTTTTCTCCTGGAAAATCCCATTTGGTCAAAATTATGCTTCTGTACTGGAATAATCAGATTTCAATGGTTCTTTGGGGTTTTTCTATAGGTGGGGTAGCAGTTAGGAGGGAGACAGAAGCGGTGTCCTGTAACACTGAAAACACTGGTTGCAAGGTGATATGTTTCTGTATTAGTATTGACTTTTTATTTTGAATGTGTGTGTGTCTTGAAGCTAAAATCAGCTGAAATAAAAACTTCAGTTTTACCATATACTATGCTTTTAATTTACCTGAAATCCCTTTTAATTGTTCTGGTTTTTTGCCTCAGAAAACCCTGTTGTTGTTAATACTGACTTGGAATGTTATTGGTTTAAAAAAAACCAAAAAACTGGAATTTTTCAGTGAGAATGAATATCAGTTCTAGAAAATCTTTCATTGTCACTGTATTGTTCAAGTGTTGAAATAATTAACCAGGTGGTTGTTTTGTCTTATCAGGCTAAGTGCAGGCTACAATACAATAACATTACATTCTAATAAGATAGTAATTATCCTATTGTCTTTGTTCTGATCTGCACCTGAGATGGATATTTCAAATGTTCCATATGACTGTATGTTATATCTACTGTAATGTCATATATAAGCCACACCCTTATTGAATTTTGTTTTGTGGACATGCGCCAATTGATTAAACTCATTGCTTTAAAAGTTTTTGATCCCTATTGAAGACCTTGGAATTGTGCATCAGCAGTGTCAACTGCAAGTCATCAGCTATTGGAAGAATTTATACTCAGGTTTATTTTGTAGATACTCCCTCTATCATAGTACTTCATTTGGTGAGTACCTTTAATGGGTCCAGATTAGTAATGCTGAGAGAGGTGCACAGCAAGAAATACAGTGGTTGCTTTGGATAACTTATTATGCAGAATCCTTTGGGTCTTTTTTTTTTTTTTTTTTTTTTTTTAGTCTTTTGGATGTTTCTGTGTGCAGCATTAGACCCTGGCACAACAGTGGGCCTTATGTCCAGTACTGCCATACTAGGTGTGGAGTAGTGATTATGGATGTGAGCTTGGGAGCTTGCTGAAACAGACTTGCAATCTAGAGTTGAGAAAAATAGATCCTTGGACTCTTAGCCATCCCTTTCATGCTGCTGTTGTTTTCTGCTGAAGAACAGCATGAGGCACAGGTCAGATGTAGAAACACAAGGGACTAGAAAAGAGCTGTGGAAACATAAATGGTTGGTATTACAAAAGAGACCAGAAATATTCTCTCTCTCTTTTTAAATTTTTTTCTTTTTTCTTTTTTTTTTTTTACTGGAGGTTGACAATTGCAAATTTTGCTTGGAGCCGAGCTTGCTGCTGAAGTATGAAATTTATCCAGTACAGGATTAAGCAATGCATTGTTTCATTGAGAACAGTGCTTTAAAAAACTGAAGCATTTTGCGAGTGGATCAGATGGGAATTCTGAACTCTAGATGACTATGGTCAAAGTCTTTGTGGTGCTTTGAAACTGAGGGTCTTTAGCACCTTGTGGAAAGAGATCTGAAATTAGCCACCTCTCTTCAGAGCCAGTGTAACTATCTCAATAGTTTTCTGTCTAGAAAACAGGGTTCTTAAATTCATGCTAGCAACTCAGTAGTCTTAAGCCAAACCATTATGCTTTCAAGTCAATGTGGAATTCTAAAAGAGTAATGATAGTATGGCCAAATAAAATAAGCGTAAAACTTGCCAGACTGCTACTGAAGTGGTAAGCTTATTGATGGGTGGGTAGGAGTTACGTTCCTACATTGTGGTGGTGTCTACGTCAGAATTTTTGCCAAAGAAAATTTTCTAAGGATGTATTTGCATCTGGATGATCTGGATAAAGAAGTTATTTGCAGAATATCCTTGGTGTATTTGAAATGTTATCCCTAGAAAATTACTGGACATAGCTAGACCTCAAAATTTATTCTTGTTAGCTTGTGCAAGCAGCTTTTTTTTTGTGCACCTCCAATTCTCCTCCCTCTCTAACAATTTCCATTGTCTATTAATTTTCTCTTCTTTCTTGCTTCCTCTTTCTTTTCTGTCATTACTGTTTACACAGTCATTTTCTTTCTACTCTTTGCTTCTCTTTCTATTAGCTCCAAATCACCTGTCTATCTCAACCAGCAAAAATCTAATGTTGATGCCCTGCTCATTTCAGTTTAGTGATAATCTTGTCTTTCTCTTGATAGTTGCCTCTCTTCTTTCAAACCTTAGTAGAAATTTAGACCGGTCTTAAGTCTGAGGTGGCTCAAGTGTTGCATCTGTGAACTACAGCTGCTGCATGGGGCAGTGACTGGCTGTAGAGCAGGCGGTGCTTGTGCTGCTGAAACAGCCTCCTCTTGTGCAGGCTTCAGTCGACTGGTTTTGCTTTCTTTCCCCCAGGATTTGGCCTAACAGTTTGAGCTCTTAACTGCTTGCTCTAATTATGTTAAAATGCTCATATATAACATATTATTGAACATTAGTAGTTTTTTTCTCTCATCTGAATGTTTCCTATTTTCATTTAAAGTTGATGTTTCACAAATACCTGAAGAGAGACACTAGTGCATCCTGAATTAGTGCAGTGCACAGTGCTGATGTTCTTGACTTCCATTTGACTGATGAATAATCCCATTCTCAGTCTGGCCTGTGTGTATTTTTATTTGTCATTATGTTTATCTGTCCATTAGCCTATTATGACACTGTCAATTCTGAGTAGTAATTTGCTGAGCTTAAACAACAGAAGTTTTGAACTTTCTGACCAGTATTATTAAATAGTGACAGGATTGGTCAAGGAGAAAAAAGCCTGTCCTTGATGAACTGCTGTAATGCTATTGAATAGACTAAAATTAGCCCTGTCATTCTTCTTCTTGCTTTGAGGCATCTCAGGGTAATTATAAATGGCAAAGCAGGCCAAGCTGTACCTCAAATAAGCTAAAGTTTTAGTGCAATTTTTTTTGATGATTTGCCTTTCCCGCTAAGTAAAACAAAGATAATAAGGATTAAGGTAATGGTTGCTTTTTCTTACAGAGTGCGTCTCAGGTAAATAATAACCAGTGGTAAATTAAAAGTAAGTTCAAGCAGAATAAAATAATAATAAGAAAAAGTAGAGTAGGCAGCAAATGCAGCTGATGCTAAAGAGAGTTGGGTGTAGTCCTACTTCTGACGTTTTGGTTAGTTGAATGTTGTGATTATGTTCCACATGAACTGCAACTCTGTATATGCGTTTTGCATTTATTAACTACGTTATGAAGATGGTACAGAGACAAAACTGTGTTATGGAGGATTTGGATGGAACAAACATGCTAATGAGCCTAAGCGAAAATGCATCTATTAGCCAGATGGTGAGTTACACTGGCATTAGCTTCTGTTTGCCATCTGTTTAATCCTCAGAAAGAGGCAGGAAAGGAGCAAGTGGTATAGAGGAACAGCAAACAGTAATAGTGTAGTAACCTTCACAGTATGTCCCGAATGTTGCTTTTCTTAAGTAGACTGAAATACCTGTTTTTTTGTCTCTGTCAGTGACTACCAAAATACTGCAAGTTCCGTAAGTTTCTGCACTGCTCAGATCTCCCCTGCATCCCCCACCTTCAGCATTCCCTGTAAAAGGAAGACATATAGTCCCTCATCATGAAGAAAACAGTTACCATGATTAAAAGCAAGTTACAATTCTTTAAACTAGACAGTGTGAATCACTGGGATGAATAAGAAAAAGTCTGAATTGAGAGAGGGAAGGACTTTAAGGTCAACTAGTCTAATCACCTCCTCAATAAAAATGTTTTGTTAAAATGCAATTTGCATTCTTAAACTTATCAAAATTATAGAGCAACAGAGTCATGAAAAATAATTGCCTAAAGTGGTATTGACAGAGTCTGTATTTTGGGCTGGAACTGGGAAACTGAGTTGATTAACATTGTCCTTATGCAAAGGCATTTGAATTTTACAGTTTATTTTTGCGTGTTCACTAGAGGGTAGCAGAGAGACCAAGCGAGAGCATTTCGGCACAGCTTGTGCTGGGTAGTAATGAGTTCACTTGCTGATTTCTACATTCTTAGACAAATCTGGTGCCCTTCAGGCTCCTTGGCAGAGCAGAAAGGGTACCCTTGATGTTTTTAAGTCTAAACCAACAGTATAAAACTTAAGAGCATTCTTAATGTGATTTGATAGAATTCTAAATAATTTCTGGGTTTAGCATTGTTGATAATCACATTTTTTTTTAGCTTATAAATATAATCATTTTCTAGATGCACATTTTTCAGGAAGCGCATTTTCAAGAGGACTAAATCGTGCATAGGGGACACTGTCAAATTTAATTCTTTGATCTTAGAAGGTAACTGCTCTTCTAAGCTGTATTTTTATACATTCCATTTGCAATAAACTCCTGTGGTCCAAAGTTTCCTGCTGCCATCACATTAAATACCTGACAAAACTAACCGTGCTATTGTATACCAATAACAATAATAATGAACTTGTGGCATCTCTGCTCTTACTGCCTGAAAATTCGATGGATTTCAGTATGAGTTACCCGTATCCTTTCCAGGGCACAGTTCTCCAGAGGAATATAATGAGAAGAGTTTCAGAAAGCTGTATTGAAGTGTAGGCATCTACTCTTATGGTATTCATAGACAAGCAAAAATGTTGGCCAATAGAAACACAGCCCTGCCATCAGTATTTATTGCAGTGTCCACTCTCTGGCATATGAGAAATACTTTAAAGTTATGCAGGTTTATGAGGTGTTCTTTCAGGTAATACTTAACTGGCTGAGACTGATGTTAGTATGTTAGAAATAATTATTTTTTTCCTCAAAATAATTCATATTGTGGTTTGCCTTTGTTTGCCTGTGATGTTGTAGAAAAAATGGATCAGGAAACAACTAGCTTAAAATTGTTTGCCTATGTTTGTTGTATGTAATCTATTGGGCATATAGTAATAAAAAGGGACATTTCATTAAGTAGTGGGACCATTTGCCAACAACAGGAACCAGTGAAGTATTGCTCATTTCCCAAATAGCACTTAAGATCCAAAGAAACACCTTTTTGTAATCTATTTATGTTGTTCTTATCTAAGAAAACTATGGACTGAAAACCTGTGTTGCCATCCTCCTTCCTGTCCCCATACACATGCAAAGATGAGATGTCCCCTAATGTGTCTGCTGCCCCTTGCAGCCTTTGAAGCTTTTATATGTGCGTTTGTGCCAGTCTGCATTGCAGACGGAGACTGAGTCTTCTTCGGTGTTGCTCAGCTTGATGTTCCGCCCATCAAGTGGTTTCTGTAGAGAAAAAAATGTTTGTGAATCCTTTGAATGGCTCATCCCCTGGCATTAAAACCTTTCACAATTTCTGCCTAACTTCTGATCTGAATTCCACAAAGAGACTGAAATCCACAGAGGGGATTCATAAACGTGCTCTTTATTAAATATTATGGAAAACAAAAAAGAAAACATGTTGATGTAGAGAACCATCCTCCTTGTTTTGCTGATTCAGATGTTTCATGATTAAACATTTAGAAACCAAAACTGAAATATGAACTCACTTTGTATGCTGTATAAGAAATTAAATATGGTCCTTTTAATCAAATTGAATTACCACATCAGTCTTCAAAGACTTTGGAGGCTTTGGAAGCTTTGTGTTGCAGCACAGCAGACAGATGTCCTGCCTAGGGTTCGAGCTTTATTGTGTTTCACTTGTGTGATGGATCATGTCTGTGCTCAGTTCTTTTATCTCTGTTACAGAAGACATTTAGGACTTTGATTCATACTAGGGACTGTAAATAATGCAATTGCTTCTGATAGGCTCCAGTGAGGGGGAGAGATCAGGCAAGCAAAAGCCAGATAATATCTCATCTACCTGAAATCTGTATTGAAATTAGCTGCAGAATCGGTTATATTGCCCATTTAAAATGGGTTTCTTATGCATTTTTTATGAATTCTTTTAAGACAACTTCTAAAAACAAATTTCTACAAAATTATGAATTTCAGTTTTATAGATATAGCACTCGATACTTATTTTTACTGTAAAGCTGCCCAGGAAACTGAGGTTTGAATAGCAGTTCTGAGACTGCTGCTCCACTGCAGCAGTAATTAATGCAGTCTCAAGCAACTTCTTACTACTCTTTCCGTCATCACAAGGGGCTCACATCTGCCTTTTCCCCATTGCTTTAAGTCTGTGATTTTCAGCTCCTCATCCTTACCCCCTCCAGTCTGCAGATTCCTGTGTAGCAAATGTACAGCAGCCTGCCAACAATTTGCTTGCTTGTCTTCACTGAGGGTGAGAGAAGCCTAATACTTTCTGTTAGCATACTTGTTCAAAAAAGTATATTAGGAAGTGTTGGGAATATAAGGAGCTGTCATGTGTAGGTAAGAAGTGGTCAACTTATCTTTGACTGGGTAAATTTAAGACTTTTCCAGTCCCTATCTCTGCAGTGATGTATAGTATTCCAGTTAAAAATAACTGGTTTTAAGTTCATATTTGTCTAGGACCCTGTTAGTGCTTGTACAATGTATATATGTTCAAAAATCCCTATACTCCATGCCCCAAAACAACAGAAGCACCAGTCTCTCCCAGTCCAAGAACTTTGATATCTCAACCACTTTGGTGTCTGGGGCTATAGTGATTTGAGGAATCTGTTTGAAATATTAGCTCCTGTCTCTGCTTTTGTTTTATGGTCTTTTCTTGGATTCCTTCACCCTGTGCTTTTTGTCCTCAGTTTGGTAAAAGATGAGCACCAAGCTGCTGTGTTTTGAGTCCTGCCATCTGGGTGCTTAAACCTTTCATATAGGCTGATGCAATCTCCATTTCTTTGGCTTCTCAAGCAGTTTTTCTACTCAGAAGTATGTGTCTGTTGTTTAAGGACAACTTTTCACGAGAAAAGGCTGAAGAATACTTTGCAAGTGTCATGCATGATAATATAATCTAGATGTTAGTATATAATCTAGAAGTTAGTACCATTGGACATTGATGCTTGAAACCAAACTGCTCAGTTCAGGATCGTGCTTTCCCTAGTGTTAGCCCTCTGGTGAGTCTGACAGTTTTTCTCCAGATGTTCCCAACAGATGTTGTCTCAGTAGTGGGGAAGAGGGGCCTCACCTTCAGAACCAAAGGGCAGCTTATGTAGATTCATGGACCAGTCTACTGTATGTATTAAATAGAATTTATGCAGTATCAAAGTAATTAACAGTTATGAAGTAGAAATGTAATGATCTCATCATCCCTATTATTTATCTCATTTGCTTTTTCCTTCTGTTGTCTGCTTTTTATATGTCAATATACGTGTGGTTTTTCGAGGGTGAGGCTGTTTAGAAAATGCATCATATTATTGATACTATCAAATCATAAGTAATAGCAGTGTGATTCAATGTGCATAGCATATGCGTACCAGTATTTAAGAATTTTATTAATTTTATTACACTGTATTTGTGAGCCCCCAGAGTATTTTACATGCATTCAGGCCACTTCAGTTCCTTGTGCTTGATGTAATTAAACTGGACTGTAGAATTGATGACCTCTCATTAATATACAGCTTGTTAAATGATACATTTCTGCAAGCATGGACTTATTATTGAAGAAGTTAGTGAAAATAATAGTTTGGAAGGCACTAAGACATCTACAAATTTACAGCTTATGAAAGGATAGCCTAGAATATGGAAAAGTTGCAGTAAAGGCTGAAATGTTTTTAAAGCAGGACAATCATGCAAAACCGTGTATGCATATTACTTCTGTGAGCCATTCAACCAATTTTTGCTCAGTGCGAAACCTTGCATCTTTGTTATTTCCACCTTCCAGTTCTTGACCCTGCAAATGTTTGTGAACCCGTTGTTGCTGGCTTGTTCTTTAGAAATACTTTTGCCTTTCCCTGTCCCTAGTGCCCTGTTGACATGTGAACACCACACCTCTTCATGCCCGTGTATCAGTTCATCTGAGATACACAAAATCTGAAAAACTTGCATGGTGGGTTTCAGCCTCTTCTGTCAGAGTGATAAGACTGATGCAATGCGTTAAATATTTTGATGCCTACTCCCATGATTATCCTCTGTGCATGGCTGTCCACTTCAGAGAGTGAGGATGGTGGAGGGGTACAGCCAGGATCCATCCTGTCACAAGGATGCCCAGCTCCTGCTGCTGACTTTATGCCATTGTGAGGCACTAGCTGGGTAACACTGCCCCCTCTCTTCCTCTGTGTTTTTGTTCTGCTTTGATACTGTCCTCTGTATACTTCCTCCATGGCAAGGTACAAACTACCTTGGTTTGTAAGGAAGAGGAAAAGAGAACCTTGGTTGAACAAACCACTTTAGCTTTCACAGCGCTATCCATTGGAAACTACAGCAAGTTATTTTTAAAATATTTTATATATTTACTTTGTGTAGGTAGGATCTTATGTAAATTGAGTTTAATAGACAGACACATGAACATGGCCATGTGTGTACAGCCTCATGCCTGAAGTGCATCCCCTGCTCCAGCTTGCTGCGAGTTCCTTTTGATTCCTTGTTATGCTGTGACTGAGTAATCTCATTAAAAATTGTCCAAAGCCTGCACTTTAAAATAGTCCCATTGCACTGTGTTAGGTTAATATAGATATCCCCTGAATATAGGCATCCTAGGGAAACTAGGACAGTGCACTTGGTGAGTGTGTGCTTCCATGTAAAATCTAAAAACTGAGTTTGGATACTTAATTGATGTTGATATTGTAGCAGGTTATTTAAATTCTTAATCTGTGAATATTTTAATAATAAAACCTGCATATATTCTGATTTATGTGTGCCTTTATAATTTGCTATGAAGACCTTTTTCCACCACTTATGTTTCTGGTTAAGAAGAAATGTGGGTTTTAAATCTAGTAAGCAGATGCTTTCAGATAGTCTATATAAATGAGAGTTATGAAAGCACAGTGTGTTTAGCGAGGGAAGGTGCATGCTGACCTTGCCTCCCTGAGGACAAGGAGCATTCTGGATGCCATCCACAATCTTTCATTCTTATTGGATATTTGGAATATCTTCATTGAGAAGTTCCTGCCCTTTGTTGTGGATTGTAAGAGTATGACCTATGAGGTATGGAGGCAGCATGGATTGTCCACAGGGTGCCTAGAAGTTTTAATAATTTAAAATGTTTAATATATCCTACCTATCAGGAATGTCTGGGGAAGGGAGTACAGGGGAAGTCATCCTCACCAGCAGTGCTTTCTGTCTAGTGGTGGAAGACCTTGTTCAGTGGGTATGAGGACCATTTTATTCTTTTTAATCTCCCTTGTACTGATGCATGTGGAAAGTGTATTTGGCACATCATGAGCGCTGGTTTTCTCCGAAGGAGGAAGAAGACGGCAACAAATGAAACTGCACAACAGGCTCCAATCCCTGGGGTTATATGAGGAAAGTCCCCTTTATATCTGAAGGGAAAGGGGTATTTAGGGTGCAGCCTTGCCTGCTTTGTCTCGGTCAGGCATGCAAAACCATGGGATTAGCAGATGCAGTTCAAGTGGCCTCACGCTGGAAGTGACACAATAGTTTATTGGTGCATAACTTGTGTCTGTTGACCTGGTTGCTGGTGCCTCAGTGTTAATACCCAGACAGAGGAGTCAGCAGTCACTTTCACTATGTCTGCTTTGTAAGAACAGCCAGGAAAATAAAGCAAATGCCCAGTGGAGATTAAATCTATACACACTGAGTTTTCATTCGCAAAGTCCTAACAGTCGTGGTAGAAACAGGAGGGGAAACGACAAGTTTTTACAGAGTTATTCATCCTCTTTTGCTGAGGAAAAAGACAAAAATGCAGTCTCAGGAACTTTCCATCTCACTGGATGGTTTCTCATTCTCATATGAATCTGGTTGGTCAATAGGTGATGCGGTCAGCAACAGCTTTCTGGTGCTCCTTCTGACTGCAAAAGCCCTGACATGTGAGTATACAGTTTGCAAAGCTTCCACATCAGCTCTCAATTTCAGCAGTAATTTGTTTTCAGTATCTCAAGGTAGAGCTAATGATTTTAATTTTTCCTGAGTATTTCTGAATCTGTCCCTTGTTTATCTTAGTGATTTGTCTAACCGCCAGTAAGTTTTTTTAATAACGGTGTAGGTTAGAGAAGCCTCGAGAGAAGTAAGGCAGTTAACTTCACAGAAACTTTGTGGAATTTGGATATATGAATTATTTATCGTGTTTTGAAAGTCTAATTGGTAGTGCTACTTGTTATTTTTTGTTTTCAAAAGAAGCGCAGAGTAACACTGGTAAGTTTTATGCATTTGTTTTTTGTGCAAGATACTGTATTGCGCGCGTCTCTTGGGGTCTGCTTGTGTTGCGGCTCTGACTGCTATGCTGCAACAAAGAAACTGCTTAATAATGTTAATTCAGTGTTTTGATCAGAAATAGTTTTTTGTTGTTGTTTGTTTCCAAACAAGAATGAGTGCCTTCCTCTGTTTCCTTGTAGTCCTCTTGTAGCATTACAGGCTCCTTTGTTCTTTTCTGTTCTCGCTAGGGAACTACCCCAGTTTCAGCAGCAAGGCAGACTGCTTGCCAAGCCAACTCCTCTTGAGTTGAGCTCCACCACCACAGATCAGCTTCGAGTGTGAGATTAGGGACCTGCTGTATGGCAGCAGGCAAAGGCATAGCAAGCAGCAAGAGCAGAAATGAACTTTTTAAGGCTGTGTTTGAAAATCTGCTGTTTGTTTGTGCCAACAGAATAGGATACATCCAGAGAAGAAGCAATTTTTTTTTTTTTAAAATCTTATTTACACTGTTCTTGACTTTAGCAGAAAGTCTTGCTCTACAGACTTGTTTTCAGAGGTTGCCTGGTGACAGTATTGTTGAGTTTTATAAGGACAGCGAGACTAGGGGAAAAACAGTGGTAGTGTCTAAAACATGCATTATTTTTCAGCATTTTTTATAATACTAGATCCTCTCTTCTCTCCTCAACTTTCCTGCTGCCTTTTCAGCACTGCACAGGCATTGCTGTCAGCAACAGAGAGAACCAATGACTCTTGCCTAAAAGGAGATACAGCAGGGCCTTTGATCCCAGTCTGGAGAGCATAAGGAAAACATTGAGGAGAAGTATCCAAACAGGGACTTGAAAGAGATTGCTGGCAATAAAAAGGAGATGGGGAGAGGAATTGGGAGAGGATTTCCTCACAAAAAGAAAAACTCAGCCAACTCTGAGCCCCGCTACTTAACCTGGCTGCAATGAGCTTCCCATCTGCAGGTTTTCCTTCTGATTCTGAAGAGGAGATTAGAAAGTAATCAGTGAGTGAGTGTGCATGTGGTTTTTTTGGGAGGAAGAGAAACAGAGAGGGATCCAACCTGCTGTGTTCTTCCTTGCATGGGATTTTTTTTACTCAGGCATTTAGGGGATCAATAAAATACTACAGACACTGTTCAGTATCGTTAGTGCTCTGTGCCTTCAATAGACCCTTGGGTCATTCAGCAAATCTAATCCACTCTTTTTTTAGGCTTTAGGCATTCTCAGATTTTGTTCTTAGAAGCTGACTATTCTTATTGAACAAACACCATGTATAATTATTTACATGAATTTTTATTTCTAATGCAAAGGATTAAAAATTGCTTGCAAATGAAGTAATAACTTTTTGCTTTCTTTAAAGTACAATTCAATATTTCCTATAATTTATTTATAAGAAGCAAATATTTATATCTGTTACATATGCAAGTATGAGAAGCAGTTCAAAAAGTGCAGATAATGGTGGACAGCATCTCTTTTACTTCACTTTTTAAAGAGAAAAGCCTCTGGTTAGTTGATATTTCAGAATAAATATTTCCAAAAAGCACAAGATTTAAAGTTAAATCAGAGTACGTTGTGGAAGTATTTGGAAAGGTTTGACCAGATTTGGTTGTCTCATGTGACAACTGCTTGGAAGGCTGAGGCTTTATACCTATGTCTGTTTCAAGATCTGAGTCTATACTTACGTATTTATTACATAAGAAGGATGTTGAGGCTCTGGAGCGTGTCCAGAGAAGAGCAACGAAGCTGGTGAGGGGGCTGGAGAACAAGTCTTATGAGGAGCGGCTGAGAGAGCTGGGGTTGTTTAGCCTGGAGAAGAAGAGGCTGAGGGGAGACCTTATTACTCTCTACAACTACCTAAAAGGAGGTTGTGGAGAGGAGGGAGCTGGCCTCTTCTCCCAAGTGACAGGGGACAGGACAAGAGGGAATGGCCTGAAGCTCCGCCAGGGGAGGTTCAGGTTGGATATCAGGAAAAAATTCATCACAGAGTCATTGGGCACTGGCAGAGGCTGCCCAGGGAGGTGGTCGAGTCGCCTTCCCTGGAGGTGTTTAAGGAACGGGTGGATGAAGTGCTTAGGGACATGGTTTGGGGAGTGTTAGGAATGGTTGGACTCGATGATCCAGTGGGTCCTTTCCAACCTGGTGATTCTGTGATTTTGTGATTTTTTAAAAATATAATTTATATCACTACAGCAGCAGAACTCAGTAAAAATTCCTGATGTAACCGTTGAAAATATGTTGACATTGTATATAGAGATGTATTGAGCAAAGATTAATGATTGTTCTCTAGCCTGCTCTTGAAGTGCTGCTCAAGTTTCAGGAGGTACTTTATGACTGGGTTGACATCTAGGTCATGTTATTAATGACTTAATTAGAATATAGATACCACCTATTCATGTTTACATCTTGCTGACTTTATGCTGCAAAACAGTTTCAGAAAAATGTCCCTTATAAAGGTGGAGGGTGAGAGTTGGAATTGCAGTATCGATTCAATTATGTGCGTCCACTGTGGCAGCCTCTTGTAGTCTGTGCCAACAGCCCCCTCCACATAGGTGCTGCATAACTCATCTGCAGGACAGGGAAAAATGGCTTCAAATGATGGATGAAAAAAAGATGACATGAGGTTTCATAATTCCCATAGATCTTCATGTAAAAAGGCTTCCTAGCAATAGCACAGGTTTTCTAGATGCACTTCTTCAATATTCCAAATGGATCACTAGGTAACTGGAAGGTGATTGCCTGACATATGAGTTGTGCTTCTACTGCTGATAGTAACAGTTCTTATACTAAAGACAGTAAATTTTATCAGGTAAGCTCAATTTAGCAACTGTTTAAGAGCACAAATCTTAGTCTCTTCCACCACTTTTCTTTACAACTAAGAAAACATTTTTAAACAACTCACTGGGTCAGTATTTTGGATATGTTTTACTCTCAAAGTTAGACGTCTAGTGTTTAGTGGTCATCTCATATAGTAAATGTTGTCTATTTCTATGAACCAGAAGGAGTAGCAAATATTCTGTTACTTTCTGAGAAAAAGAGTGTGAAAATATTTTAAACTATGCAAAAATAGTAGTAAAAAATAATCACTTAAACTTGATTATGTGTTATCTGATGCTAGCCTGCCAGCAGACTAAAATAATGTAGCAGAAGTATATGAACTGTTCCTGTATGTGAAGTAAAAGCAAACTTAAATTAAAAACATTAAATAATTTTGTGCATCAGGGACCGAGTGGTTGAAAGCTCCCCAAATTCAAGTTCTCTTTGGATTGAGTTAAGTGAATGAATCCCTGGGGCTGGTGAGAATTTTATTAGTGATTCTTAGGGACATTGTACACCTGGTGTCCTGTGATGAAGATGCTTGATGCCAAGCATCATAGGAGAGCAGGGCTGCAACAGCATGGTTGGTTCCTTGGAAGAGATCCCAACATCATCTGTGGTAATAAGCAGGATTCACTCTGCTGTCACAAGAAAGGAGAAATTTCTACCCTTTTAACTTCGGATGGTAACAAAAAAAATACTTGTTTTGATTTGGAGCACTAGGAGGTGAATACCATTTACTGGATAAAATTATGTCTTGCATCTGCATGTTCAAATATTATACACATTTTAATTTCCTGAGTCAAATTGCCTGGGCCAGACTCGAAGTCCAGCAGGTGACATAAATGGGATTGAGCCATTCAGCGTCTTTTGAGGAATGGTCCTGTATATTTGTCTGTCTTTTAACATAGAAAATGGAGCTGTGGCTCACTGAAGTGAACAAATTGTGTTCTCTATTATTGCTAGCAGTGTACTTTAATCACTGTAACTGATTGCGTCTGCATTTTCCAGTTCTAGGGTTCTTATTTTTGTGTTTAAGTATGTATTTAAAGTAAGGATACAAATATTTGTTATTTATTAAGTTTTAGATGTGAAAGCATTTGTAAATAAGTGTAAGTATACATAAAAGATTACAGTATAAAATTAATAAAAAGTGAACTATATTAACATCCTGCAGTGAGCATGTGCCTCATCAATGCAGTTCCTGAGGCTCAGTGGGCCTGCAGTGATTCCTCACTTGCATTAGGGATATAGAAAGTCTACCAGCAGAGTAAAGGAGATTAAACAGGAGATGAAGCCTAAACTCATTTTATTTTGTAGTAATGTTTTTTAGCAAAAGCCTGGCTTTAGCTGCATTTTGGATAAAACTTCTTCATTCCTCCTCTATGTTTTGCTCTCAATAAGCTGCATATAAAGTTGTTGCAAATAAGTCAATGCATACCATTGTATGGGAGAAATGCTTCCTAGATAATTTTTTTTGTATTTCATCCATCATTCACATTCCCAATTTATGCTAATTTAACAGGACTATTCACTTATAAATTCGTGGGTTTACAATTTTTTAAGGTGTTTCATAAAACAAATATCAGCAGAAATTGAAAATAAGACTTTGTTCTTCTTGGATAGATGTTGGAAACAGCCAGGTTTGCAGCATCACTCTTCTGTACTTCCTCTTGAGTAATGAAATTACAGGAAGTAATTTCATTATCTGATGCAGAGTATAACTAGTTGAACGAGAAACCTTGTCTCAGCATTCCCTGCAATATGTTGGTGAAACCTTGGTCTGGTTGGTTGGGGTTGTGGTTTCAGGCTGAACGTGGCAGCGGACATTTGAACTTGCCTCTCCTGCCTGCGGCACTGCTTGTGGTCTGGGTCTTTGTGGTCGCAGGTGAAATAGCTGGCATGCATGGAAAAAAAGGTGGTGTAAGATCCTCCTCTCTTCTCTTGTTTCCCATCTGCTGGCTTAGACTTGTCCCCACTGAACATGCTGGTACCTGTGGTTTCTGTGGAGGAAACCAACGTGCTGAGTTTCCTCCCTTGCTGTAAAGGGACCTTAGAGGTCTTCCCATGGTGTAGAAAGCCAGGAGCAATAATGCCCAGCAATAGGCTCTCATCCTTCTTTGAAGCTGAATGTAGGCCTAATAGGCACTATGTAATTGTGGTTTTCCCAACAAATGAAGGAGCAGATCTGGACTTTATCTGAAGAAGTATGCGGAAGCGTCTTGTATGTATTGAGTTAAATGGTGAGATTGAAAAAAAAATCCAAACAACCCACTATTTACTGCTAATAGGTTAGCTTTTATAATAGTTAATCCTTTTGTGAGTTGTTTTGATGCTTTAGAGTTTCATGTTAGTTCCTTATTTAATGAAAACTATTATTCAGCAGCTGAGTGGCATATGATGAAGGGTTTGTGGTTAACTGCCATGTGAAAGGGGTTGTTAGTAAGCCATTTTCTCTACCCTGTGAAAATTAGTTATGTGACAAGCTAGTTTAGGTAGTGATTAAAACCGAGTTGCTTAGATACCTAGGCATGTGAACACAAGATAAAAATGAAAATTTTGGTAAGTGTTTTCTTGGTTTCTCTTATTTAGGTAGGTATTTTTGTTTGATTTTAAGATCAATGTCTGTAAATTACATATTCAACACAAAAATTGAAATTCAGGTATAAAGGCAAGCATAGTTACTTTGATGTGACAGCATAACCTCACTAGTCCTCTTGCACATTAAAATTAAGGGACAGCTTTGGGGGAAATGAAAAATGAAACAATTTTACTTCCTTCTTTTCACAGCTTTTTGTAGTTATATCTCATTTTTCAGTAGAAATTAAAAAATCTTGGTTCACTTAACTAATTGTATATTTTTGCTCTGAAAACACTATCCAAACTCTGCAGTAAAAATTAATGTTTTATGTTTATGGGATTCTTAGTGACCTAAAAAAGAATACAAGCAGTCAGTTTCTGTGGCTAAAGTAGTTTCAAAGTTCTCAGCTTTATTCTACATTTAATATTACACATTAAAAAATATTTCCCCACAGGACAGTTATGATATAGCACACATTAATTTAATGTGGGGGATAAATAACACCAACATCTGTTCCAGATGTTAAATTAGCAAAAACTTAAAATAAGAGCAATGCACAGCTGTTGTGGCTCTGCTCCCCTGGGGCTGGGACATGGGATGGGATCTGGTCTTTTGGTTAGGTGTCTCACCTAGGCACTGCCTCAGCAGAATTTTAGGTGCCTTTCCCAGGAGGGTGATCCACTCCCATCCAGCCCCCCCGCGTAACTGCCTACATTGCCTGGGCAGCTGTGGAGACCTGTGCCTCCAGGGACATGCAATGAGCAATCCTGCTTGCTTGGCTTAGATGTTTGCTCTGCTATGTCAACTGTATAAGAAACACAAATACTTCAGAAGAGTGATCCATGCAGTTTACCTTACATGAATGCCTGTTTGTCACATCTTGTGTGAGCATCTCAGCTGAGAGTGAAGGTTGTAAGCACTTTCTGCTCTTTAAGTTCAGTTTGGTCCACTCCACGGTTGCAGAGCAAAAAGATGGAGTCAGGTTCCCAGGCAGCGATGAGGATGCTTACCTGTCTGGCTCATGTTTCCAAGACAGTTCTTGCTTTTAAAATGCTTATTCAGTGACTAAAAGTGTGAAATGCCTATAAGTGCTTCCATCATTACTGCCACTACTGCAGTCTTGGCCACATCTCATTTTTCAGCATTTTTAAATAGAGTAAGGTGTTTGCTGGAGTCTGTGTGTCTTGGAGCACAGCTGATAAGCAGATGCCTATCTAGCATAAGCATATGTGTGAGTAGTTAAGGTTAGTGTACAGGGAACTTCTAGAAATAGGAGTCACCTATTGAGTACTAGTACCTTGAAGGTTAGGTAATTCTGGGTAATGAGTTCTAAAAAAAAAAATAGGTTTTAAGGTTCAACTTTGTATCTTATGTCCTTGTCATTTTGTCCTTTTTGCTGCCTCTGCGCTCCTGTCAGGGCTCTTAGCATGTGGTAACTTTGTGGCTTCCCTCTCTCATCAGCAACTTAACACCTCTTCTGGCAGAAAGCTGAAATAAGTATATGCTTCAGCTGGTGCTAGCTAGAATTTTCTTCCCCTCTCTCTCTTTTTTTTTTTTTTTTCTTTAAATGCAAGGGATGGTGAAGTGAGGAGCATCTTGGAAACATTTCTGAGCTCATACTCCTGGCTTCTCTGATATTTATCAAGGAGGGAGTTGGTTATGTCTTTTATCTTGGCGTTGGGGGTTATATCATATTGAAATACACATTTTAGTAAAAGGAAACGATACTTAGATATTGTGCACAAAGAGTCACCTAAATTGATAATGATAAATTGATCAGTTTATGTTTGATCAATTTAGTGTGCTTACTCTTTTTAAATAATATTAACTGAAACAAAAATTTCATGAAAATATATTTTATTGGGAAATAGTGTATGAGCAAATCTAGGATCTGGTTATCAAATAGTTTTTTAGCTAGATAATACACCAGAATATCACCATGACAAAAAGCTAAGTAGAAAAAAAGAGATTTAGTTTGTAGAGATGTGCTTTGCAAGATTTTGTCCATCTCCAAACAAAGAAAGCCTGGATCAGACATTGGGTCCGTTGTGATATTTTTGCTCAATTAATTTCCAGTTGTTTTCCCCTTGCAGCAGCCTGGGATGAAAAGGCTTAGGAGAGGGAAGTATTTTTAAGGAAAAAAATAATTTCAGCCAAAGTGAGAAATTAGCACCTGTGATAGATAGTGATAGATAGGGAGGAAGGAATGAAAGTGGCAGGGGAAGAAAAGGGAAGTGATTTAAAATAATAATAAACAAGTAATAAAGGGAGGACCACAAAAAAATGTTACTTGAAGCTCAATACTAACTAAATTATTATGGAGGAGAAACTGAGAAGCAGGAGTAAAATTGCCACTATTTTTTTATACCTTAGTTAAGGAAAATAAAAACTGTAACTGTTCCCAGTAGCATCATTTCCTCTTCAAAACCCACTTGACACATGCAGTAAAAAATAAAAAAATGCATAGATGGATTTCTCCACACTGGTTTTCCAGGTGAAATTTATGGTGTAAAGACTGCTGGGTGTTGCAGCAAACTAGTTTTATCTTATGAGTAAGTCTACAAAGACTGCAGTGATGCTAAAGTCATAATTTCTTAGGTGTTACCCTATCCCCCTTTGGATATTGTTGGACTAGTGATTAGCAACTTGTGTCATGAGAACCGTGTAAGTATCATGATTTAGGTGGGATTGATTGCTGGTAGAACAAGGTACAAATGAATTATGTTTAACAAATATTCTAGTATTACAAAATATAAAAAGTTACTAAACCAGAGAAAATAAAATATCCACTTTACAAGCCCCATAGCAGGGTTCAGTAAACAACATTATTAAGTTAATATTCTGGATTTCTATCTTGATGCTTTCAAAAGTAGCATCTAGTGAATTAGCCTTTGGACAAACTCTTTTGATACTGAAGTTTGCTCATTAAGAGCAAACCTTCTGCTTCTGCATTTCGAAAACCTAAAGAATTAAGTAATTTGTTTCAGGACAAGGATATTTTTAACTTCACAGGCCAGGAACTAATAGCTTTGTAGACAGGCTACAGAAGACGCAGTATCAGAGCGCTGTTTCCATGGATGGAGAGACGTTTCCTATTCGTGCAACATAGCAATAGCACGAGTGGCTTCCCAGGGCTGCTCAAGCTCTGCTCCCTCGGCTGTTTACTGACATTCTGCTTCCTTGGTCCTGCTGCAGATTTTTTTCTTTAGGTATCCTAAATTATATCCGTTATTACTTATCATTCATATCTATTAGATCATTTGAATTCAAACTGTGAAGGGAATTCTGCAGCAAATAATGGCCTACACCTCGAACAACTTAAAACTAATAAAATGCTTGTGTAAAAACAACTTTGGAAAAAAAATGCCAGTTGTATTGGAATAGAAGATCAATTGAATTTACTTCCCTGAACATAGCACACTTCGTGGGTATTTCCACAATCAGCCTAAGTAGAAGAGTAACTTTATTCATGGGAATGTAGGTCAGCCAGTATTACAAAACCCTTTTTTTTTAATCCATAAAGGGCCCATATTTGACAGTCTATATTTAATAGATAAGTAGTGATTGTGTGTGGACAAAACAAGCTAAACACTATAAAACTTGGAGAAAAACTAGCTAGACAGTCTTGATCCTGTCGGTGCCTCTGATTCACTTTGAGGTGGTCTCCAGAGCCTCCGCCGCAAAAACGATATCGTTTGGCACATCTGCAGCATCTTCCCTTGCCTTCCAGGCCTGCAGCTGGCTATCTCATATGTCACATATGTATTCAGTCTTGACAGAGGGGAGCATTTTGCTGCAGAGATGGCCACGGAGGTGAGAGCCCAGGGACAGCCAACTCATGTGGAGGGGAGATGAGGCAGGTGTGCTCATCTTCAGTTTCCCACTTGTGTCTCTGAAAAATACCAACTTTTTCTTAATGGAGATAATGAGGCAAGTCAAAGTATTTGAAGGTGGCAATGTGTGACCCAAGAGATGGGAGATGTGCTGCAGCATATTTCTTGGTGAGTTGTTTCTCTAGTGAGGGAGTGAGGGGGGCTGGGAAGATGAAGGCATTGCATGAATGAAGTGTGTGCGGAAAAGGATTGCTAGCTTCTGTGAGTATCATAATTGAGACAGCTAAACTATTTTATGTTGCTTCCAAAAGACTTTGCCCCATCATGTTTTGTCATGTTCTCCATGATGACTCCATCCCATTAAATCTCATTTGAGTGAGCTCTTCCAGAGTCAGATGCTGCTGAAAAGCGTGATTTACACCTGAAGGATGATGTTATTGGAAAGACCTTTTTTCTTTGTAAAAACACTCTTCTCTTGGCCCGTTTGTATGTTACTGCATTCAAATCCAGTGATTTATCCAACAATGAATGGATATTACTGCTCTGTAAATTGTGTTGTGAAAAAGGCACCACATAGACATATTTATACACACACCCCATACTGTAAACTTGAATTTACTCTGGAATAACTTCTGGATTTAATCTATCTGGACAATACCACTGTTAATGGTTTTGGGTAGCATGCTGTGCTTTTGTGACAGAATACGTACGTGATGAACGGAGATACGTTTCTAGGACTGCTATTTTTTTCTGTAGCAGATCGTAGTGGTGTTCTGTGAGCTGATGGACAGCAAACAGATGAGAAAATGTATGAAACTCCTGTGGATCTGTAAAGTGACAACTCTATCCTTGCTATCCTGTCTCATACATAATTGCCTTCTTTTCCTAATGAATTGTGGCAATTTAAAAGTTAAAGCAGTTTTATGGTACTAGAAGGATGACAATCTGATGATACCTTCCACTGAAAACTTTGGCAACAAAATTCTAACATATCTTTACTCAATACTCTCCCAATCCCAGGTGTGTTGTGGCTGCCTTATTTGCTGCTCTTTCATGCTTTCTTTTTTCCCCCTCAAAGTATGTATAAACATTAAACAAAAACCTTATAAACTTCATATGTAATGGCCCCGGTATGCATTCATGTGTATTTTGGTGAGTCTGTTCTACACAAGATAAGAAATACAAGTTTCCAAAAGGTGAGCAGGATGAGATGATGAGAGAGAAGACAACTTTTATTTATTTACTCTTCTGTTAGGCTTCATCTTCTGAAAAGACTCCAAGTACATTTGTAAATGCAACTTTGTGATGCCTTGGTGTTACTGTTGGCAACGTCTAACATGTTAAGAGACATTTATTAGGAATTTAATTTTTTATCATGTACAACTATAATCATAGGTTATCTATGATTAGAAGTATGATACAGCCCTTTTATATCTGTGACGTTAATTATAGCAACTCTAGTCTTAGCTTATTAAAAATGTTTGTGGATCCTGCCTAAAGAAATGAAAAAAAACCCCAATGAATGAGTCCTCTTTTTCTCCCTTGAACCTATGTGAAACAGTTGCTGCATTCCCTTGCATGCTAGGCAAGGCTTTACAAGTTCTTGTGGGACGTAAGTAAATGGATATGTGGCTGAGATGGTGCCTTGGGGCTAAATGTTCATGTAATGACAAATCTGAACAAGGAACAAAGCAACCCGCCAAAAATAGCGCTCATTGTTAGATGTTGTTGCTTGAAGGCTGGGAGAGATGGATTGCGTGAGGAATGATACAAATGATGATGCTTACAAGAAGACACGTTAAGTTGCATAGAATGAGTACATATTTCAGTACAGAAATTGCATTAAAGGTAGAGGGAAAATATGTCTGCCTCCGGCTTTTGTTTCCAGGCTGGGAAGAGCATTGCAGGCTGAACCCTGGGCTTTCCTTGCAGCTCACTGGCGTTGTGGTATGGCAAGGTCCAGCCTCTGTCACTGAAGCCTTTATGGAACTGGAGCCAGGCTTTAACTGGGTCCAAATTGGAGGATGATCTGTTCTGATCTTTGAAACGTCTGGAAATATTGCTCTCCTGCTGACTCTGCGTAGACTTCTGTACGTGCTATAGCTTGTAGCTTGTACTTGGATCTCCATCTCTTGTGTACAGCCAGCAGTCAACTGCTGTGCCTTCTTTTATTTTGTGCCCCAAAGCCACCTTTTTTTTTTTTTTATCCCTGAAGAGTTTCTATCTATTTGTTGTTTATTTTCAAAATATTTGACCATTTAAATCAGATACTTTGTATTCTACAAGGACTTCTGAAGAACATCATTTGTGTTTCTGCATTTTGGATGGTGGAGTAAAGAGCCTCTGTGAAGCCAGTGCTGCATGGAAGAAGTACAGATTGGAGTTGATATGCAAGTAATTTTCTCTGTGCTTTTTAGGTCAACAAACAATTCCAGCTTCTAAAGCTTTCCTCAGAATTCTCTGTATTACTAAGACATATCTCTCTCTTAAGTTGTGTAAACTGCAGTTGAACTATGTGTATTTATAAGAAAAGGTCGGTTGTAATTCTTGGAACAGGTTTTGGTGGTTGTTGTGCTGAGAGGTAGGATTTTTTTTTTTTTTTACTTCTATCTGAAGTTTATCAGAAGTACTCTATAAATGTTTCTTTTTCTACTCAGGTGTTAGACCTCCAACATAAATCACTATAAATATAATTGTTCTGGGAGGGAATTGCTTTTGGTGAGACCAGGAAAGAGAGGCTCAAAGGTTACATGCCAGAAAGATGTCTCTTGAGATCATGTGGGTGGATAGGTATGTTAAAACTGGGTAT
This sequence comes from Cuculus canorus, assembly GCF_017976375.1. Classification (NCBI taxonomy): domain Eukaryota; kingdom Metazoa; phylum Chordata; class Aves; order Cuculiformes; family Cuculidae; genus Cuculus; species Cuculus canorus. The sequence continues at coordinate 141,898,667 of NC_071402.1, forward strand.
GCAATTTTGATAAAGAAACCGTTGTGCTGTTTTGGATTCCACAGCTCTAAGCAAACACTCTTGTATGCTGAGAGAGGCAATTCTGCTCTGATCCTTTTCTTTCTCCCTGCAAGGTTACTTTGAACCTGGACACTAACCAAGTCCCCCACCCCTAGCCATGCAGGGGAAGAGGACAGCATGGGGGCATACGACTGGCAGCTGAGGACAAAGAGGTGGCTTCTTTCTAGGGACAAACATGTTGCCTCTTTATTTCTTTTGGATTATTACTTTTGCCTGAATGGTACAAAAAGCGCAGATACACAAATTCAAATACCTGCATAAAATGGCAGGTTTAATTTTCATTTAGTGGAGAAACAGGAACCTAAATTTTAACTTCTCTAGAGACTCAATTTTTAGAAACTGCATAGAATATTACTTAGTGAAAAGCAACTTATTCTACAGTATGCTTATTTTCTGATAATGTGAAAAGGTTTATAGCATGGCTTGAAATTAAGTACTAATTTAATCATTCATTCTTTGTGGCCTGTAGCTGAAATGTAGTTTAATTTCAATGACAAACTTCAAACTTCTATTTTAGCCAAGGCATTTTCAATTAAAGTGGAGCATTCAGTGAATAGAATAAAAAGAAATACAGGTACTTGTCTTCATCTAGTTGGTTAATAGATTATTCTGGAATGCTGATAGAGAGAAGCAGACTTTTCCCCAGGTTCTGTTTGGAAAGAGACAAAGTACTGTGGTTAATGATAGAAGCTTCTTCAGATTGTCATATCTCCCTGTTACATGTCTTTATGCAGGTTTTTATGCCTGATTGCTTAGTAGATAAACCTCATGTCTCCCATGAATAGATATATTTCATCACTTATGTCAGCTCTGGCCTTTAATGTCAATACTCTACCTCCTATATAAGATAGTTTTTAGTGCTGTTTCTTTTCCCAGGTCTTTGTGTTGTGAATCTGGATTCTGCTTAATCATGTATGTAACAGAGAGTCTCATGAAAAGTAGCAGAGTAACATTCAGAATTTGCTTTATGTCTCTATCCTTTGAGGTAATGCACAGATTATGTTTTTCATATCCAAAATGCAGCAAGCCCAAACATAATATTTTGCCAGAATTAGTGGAAATTTTTGACCTACTGCCTGGGATTGCTGTGGAGAAACTGTTCTCTGGAATTTTTCATCCTGTTACCAAGTGAATGCAAGTGATGGCTCCAACCCAAGCAAAGCACAGAGTTTTGCTCCAGAGGAGATGCGAGTAATGCAAGCTCCCAGGTTTACTTGAAGACTGCCATTTCCCTCCCATGGTGGTCTTGGTAATGCCACCAGGATGGCAGGAAAGCTGCTGCCTTTCACTACATGGTACTCTTAATACAATGAACTGGCTGCTCTCTGGTGCTGGATCCTCTTGGAAGAAGTATTAAGTGGCTCTAATTATAGTATAAAGAGCTGGTAACCTCTTTCTTGTTATGCTTGTCTTCACGAAGCCATGGACCATGCTGATGATCAGTGCCACAATGACCAGAGACCCTTTGCAATTATGAGGCTGCCCTTCCTAATGGGAGGCTTCTGCACAGCCGTGGAAGATCTCCTGCATTCAGAGTTGGAACTTAAACAGTTGAAGGGCTGCAGAGGAAGTTTATTAATAAAGTTGGTGAGTTGGAAGGGGAGCGCCAGTTTTCTGGAAGCCCGCCTTCTGTGTGTTGCTTTCCTAGCTGATGCTTGGAACAAACACAGCTGAAGGTGTCGTGGGTGTTGCCACATGACTCCCATCTCCCTAAAAGTCCAGAAAGATGAATCATTGCAACAGGAGCCTCCAAAAATTGGTATCCTGATGTTCTGGGAGCAGAGAGGAAATGTAGCAGTTGAAACGCAGGGAAGCTTGCTGAGGGAGCCAGAAACGAGCCTAGCTGATGGTGAGGTCATCCTCTGGCTTTTATAGGTTTTGCTAGCCAAAAGGGGGAATGCAGAAGAAGATGGTTTATCTTAAATGTCATTTAATGAATGCAGTGATTAAAGTGCTTACACTAAGAGTGAGATTTTGATAAAATACTTTTCTTTTCCTGACAGAATTTCAACCCACCTCCTCTAAATTAAATGCTCAGGAATTAAGTGATTAAGGTACTCAGAAATCAGCGGATGAGGTTTTTTTGTGCCATTCTCTGCTGCCAGGACTGCTTCTGTGTTTTACGTTTAATAATTATGAGAGTACAAGTTCGTTCCTTTCTCTCTCTTCAGGTTCATGAAACTTAGAATCCAGACAAGCCACAACGTGAAAGGTTTTTAAAATAAGCTAAAAATGTTCACATATACTATCCATCTAGACTTTAATGCTATTCATATTCCTATTGTATTGACAGTTCTGACATATATGAGTGTTTCTCACAGCTGTGCTTCTCCATTTCATTTTGGCTTAGAAATAATGAAGGTAAGCTTGAAAGTGATGATGTCCTTACTGGGCAGGTTTGGAGCCCTTAGTAAAGATGAATTGTCCTTGGGGCGACTGTGAGCACGTTTGATTGTTTGCATGGTTAGGGCCTCCACAGCCTGGGCAGTGGTTCCAGGATTTATCTCTATAACGTGGATGAGCTCAGCTAGGAAAAGCAGTAAGTTCTGAGGGATGTTGCAGAGGAGTATAAAAGGATTTTGATATTTTATGTGCCTGGGTTAACAGATGGCAGATGCAATGCAGTACACATTAATGTAGAATAAATAATGAATCTTAGAGAAAAGAATAAGAGGAAACATCTGCTGAATTGAAACATGATGTGTCATATTGGCCCAGAGAAGAAGAACAAGTTACCATGGAGAAGTTCTCAAAATGGGCAATACGAAGAGCAAAAAACCCTGTTACTGCAACACTGTTGTTCTAACAAAACAAAACCAACACAATTCATTCATTTAGGGGTATATCATTGCTATGCAGGAACGTGTATAATTTACTGATTTAAAGAGCTACTCCTACTTGGACATTGAGTTGTAGAGCATGTACAGCCATACCCTGTTGCCCGCCAAGGATATGTTTCTGAGAAAAGTGCTAGTGAAATATCAGAGAGCGAAGCAACTTTTCCCCTCTGAACTAAAGTAGCAAAAGTGGTGTGGTGCAGGGGCTTAAAAAATACACAGCTTTGTGCTTAAGGGCAGGCTCTAGTAGCTTCTCAAAGTCATTTTGCATGAACATGTAAATCAGCCAATTTCTGGCAATGCTGCTTCACAGTAACCAGGGAGGGACCAATTTTGTTATAAGCAAGTAAATTGTCTGAGTATTTTGTTTAGTGAAAAAGTTACTTCCTGGGGAAATGATCTTCTGGTTTCTTCCAGCGCTGATTATTTGTGTATAGACGTTAGTGAATTTTAATTATATCTTAGTGTTTCTATTTTTAGATTGTGAAATGAAAGGTGGCATTTATAATGTTGGCAGGTTCAATCCTTCTTTTTAGGACCGTATTTAAATATCAGTGCTGTAGCTGGCTTTATGCAAGGGAAGTGAAAAAGGGTCAATTTCCACCTTGTGAATCCTATGAACTAAAACCAGAAATATTGGTAAAAAACTTTTTTTATTTTTGAGCTTTAATTTGTTTTGGGCTTGTTTTATGAATGCTAAATCAAAGAAATTTAATACAATTCCAGTTAACATTAAACTTGCATGCTAGCCAGGAGAAGATACATATAAACTCATAAATGCTGTACAGCTGTGTATTGCTATACAAATTTGAGCAGTGCTGTTAATATTTAAAGACTGCTACTGTGGTGTTTCAATTTTAACATATGTCAGAAAAACAGTCAATACTTTTAACCTTTGTATCCAGAAACTGTGCTTATTGATACATTCACAGAATAAATGATCTAGAAATCAGTAAGACTGTGATGTACTTACTGTGTATATTTTATAAAGATACACTGACAGAGATTCTGAGATACATATCGCAGTTTCTCCATTTAAAAAATAAATTCAGTAATATGACATTTACATTAGTTCGCTGCCCGATTATTGCAGTTGCAGTACTTGCGTGCTGCAGGACAAGTACTATAAAATGGAAGGGAAGTTTTTTGAATTGTCAGGTCCAGTGTGCTGCAGTGCAGGGCAGCAGCACAGGGGAAGGGTCCACACAGTGTTCATTTTGTGATACACTTTTCCTTAATGACAGAATCAAGCACCTACAAAACTGAATGGTGTTAAGATGACCTTGTTAAGTCAAATGAAAATGTGCTGTTGCTTGAAGAGCTAACCATGCCAAATTCTTCTAGAACAGAGGTGCTGTTGGCAGCAGCATTTTAAAGTGCTTGTTCTAGCGGTTCTTTCCTGCTCAAAATAAAACCAGGAATTATTTTTTAAAGAAATAAAAAATATCACAACAATGCTACAGTAACAGGAGAAATTTGTGTCTTGATGCTTGTGTCTTCTACAGTCTGCTCCCGTAGACCAGGTCAATGAGGAAATACAGTTGTTCATCAAATATGTTCTTACCCTTGCTTTTGCACCTGTGTTTTTCCTATCAGGTTTGTTTCTGACTGATTCTCTTAGGTTGGGACAGAATCTGGGTGTTGCGATATTGACGTCTTTCTTGAAAGCTTACTGTGAATTAATTTTGTCCTTCAGTGTTCTAATGAAAGTAGTACCATAAGAAGCCACAAAGCTATTCACTGTTATCTCGGTAATTTTATAGGTCACTTGCAGTTGTGTTATCTAATTCAACACATTTTAAAAAAATAGGAACCTGGTAGAAAAAATGGAACATGATTTATATAAAAAAATTAAGAGTGAAATGCCTGGAAAACTTGCTGAATCAGTATGTCCTGTTTACTTTATCTATAGAGTATCTGCTTAAAATAAGACCAGCAAGCATGCAAACAAATATATGAGATGTCATTCGTAATAAACATACATGAGCATTGGATTTAACATATAAGGAAATAGATTAAATTGCATTAAACATTTAAGGAACTATATGGTGTTGGAACAAGGAAAAAATAAAATGAGAAATGGGGTGACTGGAAAAAGTCAAACTCAGTGAAGTGGAGTACTGAAAATTACATAGTAATTTCTGTGTATTATGAATGTTATAATGATTAATAAAATGATCTTAACAGAAATACTAAAAGGCAGTATAGGTTCTGCTGAGAGTTGTGAAGTTTTCCATGGAAAGCAGGCTTTAAAACTCTGTGCAATATAGTAAAACTAAGAATTTTCATGGGTCACTATGGATCCCGTAAAATGAATTTTCACCAAATGTTATTCTATTTTGAACTGTTGATGTCTGTGAATTATTGGCAGCTGTGACCTAACAATTATGCCATCTTTCCTTATTTGTTTCCTGTCTGATGTAAAATCTTAGCAGTTATTGTATATCATTTGGCCTTTTCCCGTGCTCTGTATTTTTCATCTAAGTCAACAAGAAAAATATTTAAATTTGCATTACAGAATAATCCTTTAACACATAAATATGTTTGCTGATTGAATGTACAGAAAGTGACTAAGGAAAAACAGTTATAAAATATCTCTCCTACTATGAAATATAATCATTTACATTTTTTAAACATTATGTTACTTGAGTAATGTTACTTGTAACATATCGAGCATGTTGCTTCGGTTTGATGTGTGACTGCAAATAAGTTAGTGGAAGACTGAGTTGATTTTGACATGGGCTCTGTGCGTAAGCGTGTGTGTATAAAATGTACTTTATAAACATATATGTGCGATGCAGCAAATGTGATAAATAGTGCATGATATATGTACTTCTATGGTTTTGGCAACTTCAGTTGCAGTGTTTAAGCCACTAGGCTTATTTTTCACATTCCAGATCTAGAAAGGCTTCAAAGAGGTGCTAATTATAAAACAAGCCAAACCCCTGCTTGCTTTGCTAAGTATTTGAGAAATGGGTATGCTCTCATTCTTCAGAAGAGAAACCATATAATTTGAAGTGCCTCAGCTGATGCAGCACGTTGGCAGAAGAACCAGGAATGGAGTTTTCGGGCTACCCTGGTGTCTGAGGCTGGGCTCCAGCACTGGGCTTGGGCAGCCTCTGCCCTGGCCCCAGGAACCCAGCCTTTGTGGGCACGAAATGCACTACAGCAAGGATTACTTATTCTGGCTGCAGTAGTTTATTTCCAGTCACCATCTTTTTTCCGGGCATTCTCCCTTACCCCTTCATTTTCAGTAAATTCAAAATTTTCATTCATGCAGCTGGAAGCAGGCTGTGGCTGCCAGAATAAGGTATGTTGCCTGTGTAACTGAAAAGAGAAACAGGTTTTAATTCAGTAAAACTTATCACAATATTTCTGTATAGACATCTTTATCTTCTTTGTTTAGAGGCTCAAAACCATTTGCTAAAATGTAAATGGTCTAATTATAACTGAATAAGGAGCTGGAGAGTTGCCATCAAAATAAGTACCTCAGTCATAAGGTAGGTGCTTTCTTTTATTGAGACATTGCTTAGAGTCTACTTAATTAAGCTTTGCTTAGAATTGTGAATGCTAAATATTTGACTATAAGCAAATAAAAGGGTTCCACCTCCCCTCCAGTGTTCTCATTTTCATGATTAACTTAATGGTTACACCAGTAGGCTTTATCTTATACCGGGAAGCTCTGTGCTTCTCAAATGAGACTTGTTATTACGCAAATTTATAATTGTTTTGCCACCTGGATTTTGAAAGGGGGGGGAAAAAATTGTAGGAACATTAGGTAGAACCAGGGAAGAATATTTTTATATCGACTGAAAAACAGTACAGAACCAATATTATTATTATTTTTATGACCAATGTGACATTTTGCCCATTCAACCACTGAAAGGCATATTAAATGAAGACTCTCTGAATATGTGCAAATATTTGTAGTTATCAGGTACTCATGACATTTGCATATTTAAATAGCTGATGTTTTTAATGTATCAAGCTTTGATCAGGGGTTAAAGATACAAGATCTGCTTCTGATACCACTACTGCCACTCTGTAAGACTTTCACAGTCCCTTGCTCCTGTTCCTTTTCCCATACTTTACAGTCTAATACAGAGGATAACATCTTTGGGACAAATGGTCAGTCTTCAGCAGCCAAACCATGTCCAAAATAAAACTATCCCAGTCTTGACTGGAACTTCACTACCATGTGAAAACACATGTCTTTTTTAACCATAGAATATTTCCTGAAGCTGATTTCAGGTTTAAGAGAGAAATTGACTGCATAGAAGTTGGTCTTGAGAGTTACAGAATTGTTGTAGGTAAGCTTTATAGCCTGCAGTGTCTGGCAGCACAATCACTCACGTTTCAAATAATTAATTAACATTCCTCTTTACTGCATTCTATGCCCATATACAGAAACAGCCCGTACCACAGCCCAGGGAGTTTAATGATGTTACAATAAAAGTGTCCTTGACTTGACTGGGCAGTCTTACTCAGGCGTACCTTCTAGGAGGCGTCTGGCAGCCTTGCACTACCCTTTTTGCAGGAGCTCTTCTCAATGCTGCTTTAGTGCAAACCAACATGCAGCCCCCAAAAAAGCCATGAGAGCTCCTTGGGAAATAGATGGCAGCTGACTTGGGAATCTCCCTTCTTCCTGTGTTTGTCCCCTGTCTTCATTTTTCTAGTGCTGAACATAAGTCAGACCATGAGTCTGTGTTGTGCTGGAGCCTGGTGTGTGATGGCATTAACCTGAGAGCTGGGCACTCCCTGTGTAGATGTGCAGTGAGTGACAGTTCAACCTTCTAAAGCACATAATCAAGTATTTGGTGCCTAATCATGATTTTGCTATCTTTGGTCTGGTGCCAGAAAAGTCTCCAGTATAAGACAAAATTAAATGGAAGAGTATTAAACATTGCATTGCCATACTGGTGGTGATGAAGCAGTCTGTGTGCTATTGCATATGGTAGCACCTGGATAGGCATCACATAGTTGTGTTGATGAAATCTGTATCTCAGATTTTAATGAGACTACAGTAAAGGAAGTCCACCATTTATTTAAAACCTGCTGTTTGAAATATGTTTGGAGAGGATAAATTGTGGTTTGTGCACATTTTTGATGAGATGTTTTGGTTGCCAGAGCCGGCTTCTGCTTTGGCCTTAGTTGCTTTAGATTCTGTGCTGAGGACAGTTGTCAGTGCTTCAGAGAAGTGTGTGCTGTGTAGTGAGTCAAATGAAGGATGGTCCTCAAATAGCCATGACAAGTTTGTTTGGGTTTTCTGCAGCATGGGTAATCAAAATGTTGGGTTCTGATCCTAATAACAAGCTAGTAATATAACCTGTTTCCATCTGTCACTTCTGTGTTACACTGGTATTTTGTGAGATGAACTCCTGTGTTTTGATCGTGCGTTCTCTGCAGGGCAGCAGCCCGTGCATCTGCAGGTAGTGAGCTCAGCGGAGCCAGCTCCCATCCCTATCTGATGAAGCCACAGAGATGAATCCCTGTGGTTGCTTTCCCAGAAAAAAACCAACACAGTAGGCAACTTCATTTTTGACCACAGAAGACAGTGTGGAATAGTTATTTCCGTGTTATCAATCTAATTTCAGAATGCCCAGTAGGGAGATTCCAGTGGGATTCTGTCCTGCAGGATGTCAGGCTAGTTCTTCCTTCAGTTGGTCTCTAAACTTCCTTTCCGACATTGCTGGAAAGACTTTGAGTTCATTTCCATCTGGAATTTAGGTAACACACTTTGATTGGTTGTTCTTTTCAGTGCTGCTGATAGAAACTTTCACCTGGTACAGGTTAGAAATTTATTTTTAGAGACACAGGTCTGACCTAAAGGCAAAATATAGAAATCAGTAGAGCTCAAAACTGACTTTGCTGCTTTTGTGAGTTGTCTGCAAGTCCCATGGTGCCTGCGTAATGCTGGTCTGCAGGGAGTCGGAACACCAGATCTGATGGACTCATTGCTACCCTGCAAGAGGCTGCTTGGGAGGACAGAGTGGTGTCACCGGGGAGAGGTACAAAAGGACAGCATGCGGTGCGATCATAGAGCTCACACCTTGAATTTGTGATTTGGCTGCTTGACTAGTGGATGACTTACACCAGGATGGCCTGTCCTTTGGAGGTATGTGGACTGCATCCAGGTTTTGGGAGTACCCGCTCTGCCTTGCCAGCTGACAGGGTGCTGGGACAGGCAAACACGTGCCCTGCACTGCCTGATGCTGATGCAAGCTCTTAGCAGCACAGCACTCTGTGGCTGGAAGGTGATTACATTTTTGGCAGAAATAGAATAGTTGAGATTAATCTGAAACCCAAGCCATTATTAGTAGTGTTGCAGTGAGATAGTATTTGCGGGAAAAGTGGTACTTTCAAAGTTATCACAGCATGAAATGGAGGGGGAATCGCTGGGTTTACTGAGCAGCTCCCAGACCTCAGGGCTTTTTTTTTTTTTTTTTTTTTAATTGGTCGTGAACATCCTAAGTAGGTCAGAGCATATTTCAAACATTTCACAAAATACTAGATCTCTTAAAGCCTGATTAGGAGAGGTTACTAAATGCTTGCTTTCGATGTTTGTGCCTTCTTTCAATGTGCCTTTTTTTCAGTTTGTGTTCTTTGCATCTTAATATCGCTTTGTTGCTTGTGGAACAGACTGCAAATAATTTTTATTATTTTCTTTAAAAAAATCTAAATAGCTTGGAGGTTTTCTGTTTGCTTTGGGTTTTTTTTGATGTAATGGCTTTTAGTACTTGGCATCATTTTATTATAGAGTGAAACTTTATGTTGTTTCCTCATGTCTGTTTTGTAATACTTTGTGTCTTTTAAAAATGTCCATTAAATATAATGACTTTGCTTTACTTACTCCCTATATTGGACTGCTGAGACTCATGTAATCTTTTCCTTTCTTGCTTATGAGTTCTGTTTTCCTTTTTGGACATGGTCTCCCTTTAAGTGAATATTTTTCCTGTCCAATAACCTTCTTTGCTCTCTTCCTCATACTGTCTTTTGGAAATGGAGAAGTGAGGACAACCATTAGAATGGTGCTGTTTGTGTTTGGTGTTTTTTACTCATATGCTGTGCTATTACTGTGGCTTTCTTATATGGTATCTTCATAGAGTATCCTGGCATATGCAATTAATTTAGTCTTTTAATCACTCTTTTAGGTTTTCTTTTAGCTGACTTCCCTGTTTTTATGTAATTCGTCTCCTTAACAAGTGAAACAGGGACAGACTCTGCATATGGGGACAGGCATTTTCTTCAGTGCTGTGTTGAACAGCAAGTACTGCAGGTGGAGAGGAAGACCTGGGCTTGCTGAGGGAATTGAGAATGTGCTGTGCAAAGGGGAACTCCAGGATTGTAAGGAGGAGGAAGTGGCAGGAAAGTGGCAGTAAAAGATACCAGCTTCAAACTAATTAGAAAAAATACAAGGTATTTGAGCCCTTGTGGGGAAAGGAGAGAGAAAGAGAGACAGAAAGAAGAGAAATCAAAAGGAGAATTGGAGAAGAAAATAAAGACACTATGACTATTACAGTGTGGATGGATGTTACATGTGAGCAATAGGGATATGTTAGCCTCACGTCTGTGCCTGGGAAGATCATGGAACAAATCTTCCTAGAAGCTATGCTAAAGCACATGGAGGACGGAGAGGTGATTAGTGGCAGCCAACATGGCTTCAACAGGGGCAAGTCATGTCTGACCAACTTACTGGCTTTCTATGATGGGCTGGCCACAGCTGTGGATGTCGGAAAACCAACAGATGTAATCTACTTGGACTACTATAAAGCCTTTGACATGGTCCCCCACAACATCCTTCTCTCTAATTTGGAGAGATATGGGTTTGATAGGTGGACTGTTTGGTGGATAAGGAATTGGTTGGATGGTCATATTCAGAGAGTAGTGGTCAATGGTTTGATGTCCAGATGGAGATCTGTGACAAGTGGTGTTCCTCAGAGGTCTGTGCTATTTAATATCTTCATCAATGATACAGTTAGCGGGATCGAGTGCACCCTCAGCAAGTTTGCAGGTGACACCAAGCTGAGTGGTGCAGTTGCCACACTGGAAGGATGGGATGCCATCCAGAGGGACCTGGACAAGCAGGAGAAGTGGGCCCATATGAAACTCATGAGGTTCAACAAGGCCAAGTGCAAGGTCCTACACCTGGGTCGGGGTAATCTGCAGTTTCAATACAGGATGGATGATGATGTGATTGAGAGCAGCCCTGCAGAGAAGGACTTGGGGGTGCTGGCTGATGAGAAGCTTGACATGAGCCAGCAATGCACATTTGCAGCCCAGAAGTCCAAGCATATCCTGGGTGATATCAAAAGAATTGTAGCCAGCAGGTCAGGGGAGGTGATTCTTCCCCTTTCCTCCACCCTCGTGAGACCCCACCTGGAGTATTGTATCCAGTTCTGGAATCCTCAACATAAAAAGGATATGGAACTGTTGGAACAGGTCCAGAGGAGGGCTATGAAGATGATCAGAGGGCTGGAGCACCTCCCACATGAGAACAGCTTGAGAGTTGGGGTCGTTCAGCCTGGAGAAGAGAAGGCTCTGAGGAGACCTTATAGCGACCTTCCAGTACCAGAAGGAGGCCTACAAGAAAGTTTAGGAGGAACTTTTTACAAAGGCATGTAGTGATAGGAGTAGGGGAAATGGCTATAAATGGGAGAGGGGCAGATTTAGACCAGATATAAGGAGGAAATTCATCCCAATGAGGGTGGTGATGCACTGGCACAGGATGCCCAGGGAGGTTGTGGATGCCCCATCCGTGGAAGTGTTTAAGGCCAGGTTGTATGGGGCCATGAGCAGCCTGATCTAGTGGGAGATGTCGCTGCCCATGGCAGGGGGGAGCGATTGGAATTAGATGATCTTCAATGTCCCTTCCAACTCAAACTGTTCTATGATTCTATGTTCAGACATCCCTGCTGATATAGAACTGCTTTGATACAAAAAGAAACTCTCCTCCATAGTGGCTATTCCTAGTCTGAGCTTTACATAGTATGTCTGCACACAACATTATTTGTTTCTGTCATGAAAGAAGGAGCAAGAACTATTTGCGTGGCCCAGTTTAGTAAAGGGATACTTAAACTTGAATTCTTATCCCTGCATGAAATGCTGTTGGTTTGACTCTGGAGTTGTAGGAATTCGGAGTCCTCTGGTGGTCTGAAAGTCCACATCAGAAAAAATAAATGTGTATGAGTTACATATATACTTTAATAATATTTGTACAGCTGTAAGAGTTTTACTTTACTTAAAAATTTCAGTAACTGCATGTAATCCAGAAATATTTCCATCAGCCTTTTGAGCAACAAGTTTAAGGTGTTACAGTGAAAGTCCAACAATCTTACCTGAAAGCCTGTGCATGTAACACATTGTATTGTGAGTTGATAAATCTAAACACCGGTTCCTTGTTTCTACCTTTTTTTTTTTTTTCTTTCTGAAGTTTATTTACTTTGCTGCCTTAAAACTGATACAGTAAGCAGCTCAATAGCATCGAGGTGTATTCCTGAAAAATAGGATAGACATCTATGGTAGCTGTAGATGTTATGAAAGTTTGACAAAAGATGTCTGATAACTTCTGTAGTGTTCAATGTCATAGAGCAAAAATTTCTCACATACTGTAGGAACTTCATTTTAACCTGAGAGTCATAAAACAGAGGCTGTAAAACAAGTCTGTGAAATATAGTAGAAGAATATTAGTTGTTTTCAACTGGCAATTCATTTTGTAGGTACTGAAGTAGACTCTGCTGTGTATCAATCCATTCCTGGGGGAGAGAAAGTGTATGGTCAGCATAGACTAATGTCTTTTTATGAGGGAAGATTTTTATTCCATTAGTACAGTAGGTTGTTGAAATAATAAAGTATGTACTCTTCACCTCTTATTTTCATTTCCTGATGTATGATAGCTTGAACTGCTGTTGAGTAAAATTTGCAGCAAATGTTCTCCTTGTGCTCATTTGATATAGTTCACACTCCATTAACATCTTGATAGAGAGAAAGACATTACTGTGTAACTTTTTATTTTCCTGTACCTCTGAGATGACTTTGGGACACCCTACTGTGACTGCAGATGACTGCAGAACCTCACACGGGTGTTAGGTCCTGTCAGTGCAGTGGAAGAGATTCTGCAGTGCTACTCGCAGACTCCTAATAAACTTCATAATCATATTCTGAATTAATTGTTCTGTTTTAATTTTTTAATCGTTAGTTTATAGCTGAATGTATCCCATTGTGCACACACTTATTGGAGCACTCGCACTGTGAAAGCTACTTTGGTTCTCGTAATTACTTTAGCTACGCAAGTCTGCAGGCTCCCCCTTTAAAGAAAATTATTTCATATTGTTAAACAAACAAACAAACAAAACCAGCAAAAATCACCTGTCCATGACATTGCAGTAGAAAGGTGTTTTCTGTAAAAATTATTTATTTTGTCTGTTTCCGGTTGTTTCAGGCAATTAAATATTCTTTATTTTTCCTCTTAAGCATTTTTTTTTCATGTTTATCTTTAGTCATTACTTCAGTCACAGATTATATAAAGGCAGTGTTTGTATTTGAAAAAATGTCTCTTCTACAGGTAGGACCAAACTAGACTCAGCAAGTCACCTGATGGAGAGGAGATACTGAATAGAATACAAAATTAGTTTGAATACAAACAGTAGTTAAAGAGGTAAAGATCTAAAGACAGATACTAAAAGAGCTGTCTGGGTTGAGTAGATAAGGTGGCAGGGATCACTTTAATGAGCGTTTCAGCCAAAATTGAAAATTAAAGTGCCTATACTTAGCAGCAAGAAATGCTGAATGCTTTTCGTTCTTCTTAACTGGAATTAAAATAGCAAGTCCTTTGTTCTTCTGACAGGGTTATGTTTATCAATCCAAATACATGGCCTGTCAGAAACAATAAGTATTTGCAGATTCCTTTGAGGTCACTGGGAGTTGAGTGTTAAGCAACCTTTTAAATCTACCCTGAGTGTCTGTGACAGGGTGCATGAGCCTTGGGACTGGCGATGTAAGGAAAGGGTTAATTAGCCAACGCTCAGTGAAGGGGCCCAGGCTGCTCATTCTTGTCAGAGGATCTGTAGGGGTCTTTGGTAGGATCTGTGGGTGTCTGTGACTCTTTCCAGTCTCTGTCAAGTGAGACAGAGGAAAAAAGGAGTAAAATGAAGCTGGAAGGAGTGTGGCTGTTGCTGCAGAGGCTGAGATCAAGCAAATACAGGGATGGGGGCACCCACATAAGGAAGATCTTGTTGTTTAACTTAGCCTTTAAATGGACATCACTCTGTTATGATAAGAAGGGTCTTAGTATCTTCAGTAATGTGTTCTACCGCATCACATTGGCCAACAGGCTATATTTTATTCTTTTGATTCCTTTGTGATCTGTACAAACAGCACTCAGAGGAAACTGATGCTTCCGTGACCCTCTGCTAGTTTGCCCTGTGTTTTTAACTGAGTGTAAGTCCCAGAGGCCACAGACCAGTGCCAAGCTGGTCTCCTTATCATCTGACCCCCAAATTAGCCATAGAAATTGTTTATTATCTGCAAAACAAACCATAGAAACAGGTAAACCCTTTTGTGAGGTACCTGTGCTATTGTAATGTTTGTGTGGATAATAAACAGATTTCATCCCCACGGTGTGACTTCTGGCCATAGCTCAAGAGTAACAACATTAACGGTAAGAGCTGCTACTTTCCAAGAGGAATAAGGAAGGGGGAAATAAGGACACTAAGTTATTTTTGTTTTGCTAAGAAATGCTTTAATTTCAATTGTTGTTAAACTTATTTTCTAGGATTTGTATTTTGGATTCCTAATGTCATTTACAACAAGCTACTCTTAATCAGATTTGAGAATCCTGGAAATTGGATACATCTTTTCAGTAGACAAAACATGAGGTATTTTTTGCTTGTGATTTAAGCTGGATTTTCAATTGATATATTTGAAGACTGACCTGAGTCAACCCTAGAGGCAATAAATCAAAGCGTTCTGATGTGGTCTTTGGATCAGATTGTGCTCAGCATCTTCTAATTGTGTAAACCAGGAGCCTAAGAAGCCTCAGTTCATGCTAGCAGCCTAAGCTAGCATGCTAGCTAAGAAGAGCTGAGACTGTCTGAGCATCTCATGGAACACTGTACCGTTTGACTCACTGTTTTCTTGGCACCTTTGTAAGTCATTGTAAAGCACTGTGCAGAGGGGAGAACATCTACATCTGTTCTGGTGATTGTGTTTCAGTTTGTGTTCAGTTCAGAAAATGTTGAGATTTTGCAAACTCATGGTGTCTTGACTTGCGTCAGTTTTTCATCCTTATTCTTTAAAAAACAGCCAGACTAACTGAAGAGGCATCCCAGCTACTCGCTCTTGTGACACAGAAGCAAAGACATGTCGATGTACAATGCATGCTTGAACCATTGTTGAGAAGGGGTTCCTAAGCAGAGTGTCGTGAACGTGTTCATGAGACTCAGAATAACAACTTGGAACACACTCAGGGTAAGTCACTTTAAAGGCTTTGGAGTCTGGGAAGAAATCCTTGATGTGACTTCAGGGTTGTGATTGTGCTGTTAGATGAGAATTTGGTTTCGTCTTGGACTGAAGGTGAGCTGCGATTTTTGTTAATAAACAGAACATCACAAGAAACTTCTGAAGAAGATAATGGGCTTTGTAGACACCCTTAACTGATTTATGGCTTCTTTGTCATTATCTTAGATTTCTGTGTGCTCCATAGGGATAGATAAGAAATAGCGGGTGATGTGTTGATTTTTTTAAAAGAAACTTTCTGAGAGATCAGGAGATGTGGCAGACCACCACTTTAGGCTGATTGCATCAAGTAAGAACTTAGTACTTGTCATGCCCAATTTCATTCCATATATGCAATGATACATTTGCTTTTCTATATCTGGAAATTTTCCTCTTTCATTATTTGCCCATGAGGAAAAGTAAACTCATTGGCACTCTTTGTCAGCCTCCTAGAGTTGTAACACTTGTGTCTAACTTACAGTTCATGTTTTCTTTGTGATTTAAAATGTTTCACATAGCATCTGCTTCCTTGCTCTCATTTTTTTTCTGCCTGTCTGCTGTACAAAAAATTCTTCCACTGGTGTGATCTTTTAGGAAGCTTCAGTCTCTGAAGTTTTTTAATTGTTTAGTAAAGAAAAAGCATTGAATGGTATTTGGATGAAAATTCCTTTTGCTCTTAATTTTGTATAGTACATGAATTGCATTTTGACTCCTGGAATTTCTGAAATATAATAAATATGGTACTATCTAGAAGTGATAGGTATCAAGTAAGCAGCCTCAAAATAAACAGTGCATTTGCTGGCACTGCAGATTTCAGCCCATGCTAAAGAAATAAGTGTTGTCCTGGGGAGGCATTCTTTCCTTTTCCATGACAGTCTTCTCCTTTCTTTTGGAACACCTCAAAAAATGTGGCACTTTTTTTTTTTTGCTGCACTATCTCAAGAAATTTTACTTGCTTGAAAATTCTTGCCTATTCTAGAAGTTGGCAGGCTCTTAATTGAGTGTATCTGGCTGTATCCTGGTTTTAGTAGTGACGTGTTTTGACTCATCCATCTGCCACCACACCACCATAGACCAGGTCCCATGCGAGCAGTGTAGTCAGTGGGAAGGATGAGCTAATAGCATACAGTCCATCCCATTTTTGTCAGAGCACTAGAGTCCAAGTTTGCACTAGTCTGGCTCAAACTAAACATCACCTGTTTCTTCAACCTTCCCATATGGCATTTATTGTGAAAAAGCGTTTAAGTGACCATCTATATAAGATGTTGCTGAGCAGCCACGTGTAATATGTCAAAACGCTAGGAAAATGACCATTTTTCATAAGATTAATAATACTGAAAAAGGAAGTGCAGTCTTTGTGATTGAAGACAGCTGTTTAGTGGAGAAACATAATCCTGGGGACAGCTCATAGGAGCTGAGTCTTGCTTCAGTTTGTCAGCATGGCCTCTATGGCAGTTCATTATGGAACAGTGTTGATATTCTTGCCAAAGTTGTGATGCTAAACTTGCAGAGTGTTTTTATTGTCGACGTGATTCCTAGTGACCTGATAAAAAAAGAAAGGGTGCAAATGAAGTACCAAGAAGTATTTGGACACACCAGGTGTCTAGTCTCCTGCTTCCCTGCTGCCACAGAAAATAGTCTGCAAACTTATGGCAGGGGCTACGTGCCCTTCTGTCTGTCCTGGACATGTGAGGAGCCCTTGTTGTAGGGAAAGAATCTAAAGAGTTTTGAAGGTGCTTCATGCCAGAAGAAAACACATGCTTTAGTTCCAAACTCCAGGTACTTGATCTGGCTCATCGATTTACTCGCAAGTACAGCATTGTATATTTTATCGAGGTGACTGGTAAGTATGCATTTCAGGCAAAGATCCAGCAGTTCTCTTCTATCTGTCTATTGTTTAGTGACACCTGAAGAACAGAATAAAAATCACACAGGCATATAGGCTTTGTGCAGTGGTCTGGGTAAAATGCAAGAAACTGAATCCAAATTCTGTGACACTGCATATTTGTGCAAATGTGTTTGTTGGACAGGAATAAATGATGTGAATTAATACAGTGTTCATAAATAATATTTATTTGCCTTTTAGTCTTGGATGAACTTCAGCTTGCTGAAAAGCTTAACTGTCTGAAGAAAGAGTGGTGTCTGTGTAGAGGAAGCTTGTATGGCTTGTGACACTTAGTGAAAAAAGAACTTTAAAATCACAGTGTAAAGTATTTAATGATTGTTCAAGGTTGACTTAGGGAACAGACTGAGGTTATATCTAATTTGATAAAACTACGGGCTATGGAGAAAACAGGGGCCCATTTCTGAGTAGTCCTTCAGCTTCCCTTCTGTTAGATGTAGTGCTTATATGGATTCAGGGTAAGCAGTTAAACCAGCTTGGCAGGTGAAAAGGTGGCCACTAAGAGAGGGATTTAACGTTGTATGGCTTGCTTTGAAGGTTAGATGCAAGGTCTGTATCTGTCTTGGAGGAAGGAGAAAAGCAGATATTTTCAGTAGTCAGCTTTTGCATTTATGAAGTATTTGTAATGTAAAACTTCACACTTATAAATGCAACGACATACTGATTTGTATGCCAGTTTGTCATTCAAATGTTATTCTGTGAGTCGGGGGACTATAACCATCCTTCCTGCCTCAGTGCACACCACTTCTGGCATGTGGGTGCTCAGCCACATTTTGTGGTTGTGGTTGGTTCCAAGGTAGGGAATTTCACAATATATGTTGTACTTGCAGTTTAATTTGTGAAATAAGTAAATAAGCTCTAATTTGCTCTTGATTTTTTTTTCTTTTTTTTTTTTTTTTTTGTAAAGTTTCAATGGTAATCATATTTGGCCACATTTTTTAATAATGCCATATATATACCTACATAGATACGTATGCTTTGAAACCTTCTCAACAAAGCATTTGTAAAACTTGCACAGTCTAACCACTGAGCACATGAATTCAAAGTCCTTGTGCTTCCGTGCTGCTGGCAAAATAAGAATACTGCTTGCATAAATTCTATAGAGAACTACTGGGGTTTTTTGAAAAAAAAGGGTGGGTTTTTTTTTGTGGTTCTATGGAAAAAATATGATTCCACATAGTACAGAAACTGTAGCCAATCGACTATATTTGAGTTCCATTTAAAGTAAAATGTGCAGAATTTTTAAAAGGTCACTATTTTGTGAGTTCTGGGTGATAGCTGGTTTTTTCTCAATAGCAATTTTTTTTTCACACTCATGCATAAAACAAGGAAGTCAGAAGAGTCAAGATCACATCATCAGCTTCAAAATCTAGCTCATCCACTGATAATGCCTAAGCCACAAACACACAAAACAGCTTGTCGTCTAGTGTCTGATCCTGGTCTAGGATAAGTTGTGTAGTACAAGTCTTTCCTCTAATAGTAAAAGTCTCATTTTTAAATCTTTTTTAAATGACTTTAATATGCAATGCATTTAAATTAGTCCATAAATAATGGAAAATCTGTTTTCAGAAAAATAAAAATGCTGTCACGTAAGATTAGTTCAAGTATACCCTTATTTTATATAAAGTTGATACATTTCTTGTATTTTTTGTAAACTGTGATTAAGTCAATTGGAATATGCATAAGACTATCATTTAACACAGACAGGAATTTATATCAGGTGCTGAACCACAGAAGAAAACAGAAACATCTCAAATTAATATAGCTAAAATGGATGCCAAGTAGTTTGTTCTCTTCATAAGATGATTTATGCTTTTTTTCTGAGTGCTTAAAATTCACTTTCTCTTTGCCTGTTGACATGTTTAAATTTACACTCTAGGTGCAAAATGTCTCTGAAAATACATAATGCTGTGTAAAGAGCTGGGCCTGGGCAATGCTCATTCATTCATCCTCTTCATCCTTCCTACAGCTTTTGTGCTTATTATTGCGATAGCTCCATTAAAGACTGATTTCTGTTGTCACCTTTAGTTTAAATGAAAATGTTTCATAGCTGTAACTGAGTCAAATGTCCGAATGAAAAAGTGGTTTGTCTGTATGTGTCTGCCTACCTATTTCAGAAGCTCTTGTGCCAGTGGAATATTTCTCCTACGAAAATCAATAGTAAAAGTGTGGTTTGGGGAGTGGGGGGTGGGGGGGAATCTTTGCCTGGCCTGGTTTTTTTTTATTGCTTCCACCATTCTTCTTGTCTCCCATGGTAATGATGGATTGATATGTTTTTACTCATTTTGTTAAGTTCTGTAACCAGATATTTGTGCCTGACCAACTCAACTATCTTCTGTGGCAGAATGACTGGATTTGGAGATGAGGGCATAGCTGTCCACACCATTTGTCTTGATGTTAAATGGTCATTCTTTATTGTCTCCCACAGTATTTCTTTGTTCAAGTTGGTCTGTGGTAGGGGTGGACAAAGCACTGGTGGAAAGTTGGGGCTCAGGGGGTGTGGCCAGTGCTGTGCTCTGCCTGGAGGCTGGTGGCAGGGTGATCTTGCTGTGGCTCATGTGGGACTTGTCATATTTAACCTCTTTATCAGGACTAGAAGAGGTGATGGAGGGCACCCTCATTGAGTTTGGAAAGGACGCCCAGCTCGGAGGGCCTCAGGGGCAGGGCAGCCATCCAGAGGGACCACAAGAGGCTGGAGGGGTGGTCCAAGAGGGACCTCATGAGACTTGACGGTGGCAAACACTAAGTCCTGCCTCTTGGAAAGAAGACCCCCTTGCAGAGGCTCAGTTGCTGGTGGCAGTGAGGGACAGCAGTGCCCCAGGCCCAGGGGCATGGCCAGGAGATCAAGGTTAGGAATCAACCTCCTCTGCTTGGCACTCATTAAAACTCATCTAGATACAGGCTGGCTGCATGCTGGGAGTGCAGGCATTCCTGAACAATCTCTGTATGTCTTTCACACTTCGCTGTCCCTTTTTTCAAGAGTCTGTGTTACGTGTTATCTTAAAAGTTACTGCAGAGCTTTAAAGTGTGCAGAGAGTCAATTTAAATGAAGAGGCATGGAGTATTTTCTTATCAGTGATTGATGTGTTGCTGTGATACAGCAATGGCATAACTGGCTAAACACAAATAACTTCTACAAAGCCATCTAACATGGGATGCTGCCAACAGTGGTACCATCAAAGACTTGCTGTTGCTTTTTACTAAGCTTGAAGTTAATGAAAATTTAATGAGTTGTAATTAAGGACTGAAGGAATTGAAGATTCTTTATCAAAGTTCCCAAATTCTGCTTGGTGAATAACAGTAATTGATAAAAATAAACATATCGATTTTTTCCTTATCCTAATTGTTAATTCTGTGAATGGAATGGGCATTTTACCCCTAAATTAATACAAGATCACTTTTGAGGGTTTAATTAACTGTTCTTTGAATTCTTCATTCATCTAAAATTAAACTTCTGTGACAATTATGCAACTTTAAAAACATTCCTCCTATGTAACACAAACTACAGAGGCATACTTTGACTTGGCAACCTACTATTATCTTGCAAATGGAAAGACTTATGGCTGGAAAAAGCCAGCTGCACCTGTTGTTTTTGCTGAACAAATCGCCCTGAAGTTCCCCATTGCTCCAGTCTGCCACTCTGTCGTTTGTTTTGCTAGGAAAGATTATTTTCTCATCAATAGTGTATGCTTTCTTAGAAATGAGTAAAACCATACAGTTCCCTCAAGTCTGCCTGGTATATTTATGATTTTAATAGGGTCTTATGTGGACCATTGGTAAAATAAAGCATTTTGATTCATGAGTAATATTAGTTATAAAGAAAAGTCTTAAATAAGGTTTCAGAGGTTTTTTTTTTTCCACCTTTCATAGAGCCAGTCTGAGATTTGTGCTTTGCAGATTGCATGGATCCACTAGCACTGTGTTGAAATTTGACCTTGTTTTTTCATAGTAACCAAAATAAAAAGATTGTCCAATTATAAACTTTCTGGAAATAATGGATAGTAATCACAGCTGTGGGCAAGGCAGCTTTATGGGATCACATTTGTGTATCACCTGAGCGCAGTTTTAAGTTTATTTTGTGCTGACCTGAATTGGTCCTGAGTGTTGTTCAGGGCTGCGCTCCACCGTGGATGTAGAGGTGAAGGGGACCTCTTCCCGAACACTCTGTCAGGCATTTGGAAAGGGGAGAGAGTCAAAGTGGCTCTCTCAGGAAAATCCACAGAGTAGCTCCCTGCAGTTGTGTGAGCAGGCAAATGGATATCTCTTGCGTTTCCACACAGCACATTTCTGTAACAACTTATCATCATATATTCTCTCTTATTTGAAAATATGCCTAATGTGGTACAGCCATAATAACTGACTGCCTTTCCCCGTCTTTCTTTTATTCTAATTTTGCCCTATGATTACTAAATCTTTGCTTCTTTCCCTTCTTCTCTGCTCCAAATTGCCTTTGGGCAGAGGAGACCTCTCTGTGTGGGTGCTTGCCAGGCTTCCTTGCTGTCATGGTTCAGGTGCGTGATGGGCAGTTGTCACCCTGCAAACTGCAAGCCTTTCTTTTTGATAGGCTTAGTAGTGTAGTTAACACAGTAAAACTTGATGCTCAGTAGAATAAATGGAAAGAACAACACAAGGAGCAACTAACTGTAGAGTCTGGTGGCTGAGATAGAGATGACACCAAGTATGATGTACAACGTCGCAGCGACTGTAAAATAATTTAGATATGCAATAGTGCCCTTTGAAAGTAGAGGATTAAATCCTGAATCTAGACCAGACTCTTGTTAGATTGCTAGGTTTTACTGAATTAAAATTAGTTGTGCAAAGATGTTTGAGTGTAGTATCATAAATGGATGGGATTGCTAGAATGAAATTAGTGTTACTAAGGGATAAGTGACTGTGATCTTAGCTGCAGAAAGACAAACAGAGGTAGTTGCTGCTAGTGGAAAAAAAGATGGCTAACTTGTTTGCTGGAGAAAATTGTGGGTAAGCTTGGGAAGAAAAGTTCAGACAGAAAATTGTCCGAATCATTGCTAATTAAAAAGCATTTTTCTTTTTTTCCTGTTGAATAATACTGCTCTTCAAAAGCATTAAGATATGTGCCATACTACTTGGCAAGTGTCTGAGAATGGGATTATTTTGTTCAGTTGAAGACATCGCCATATGTGAAAATACGTTAATTAAGTTCTCATCTTTAGACCTGGAGAGGTTACTTGCTTGAAGCTATCTTTGTTGTCACTGCCTCCATTTTTACTATGTTTTATGGCTATTAGTATTGCAGAGTTGTTACATGCAAAGGAGAGACAGTAGTTTTCTTTGGATTCATATGTTGTCTGGGAGCTATTTGAATTCCCAGTTGCAAAACATAATGTTGATGTGGGAGTAAATAATTTACAAACTGGTCTTTAAAGGACAACTAAGATGGAAAAGATCAATTTAATTCTAATGTTAAATAAAGAAGTTACTCAGATTCTATTCTTCCCC
The DNA here is from genome assembly GCF_017976375.1 of Cuculus canorus. Classification (NCBI taxonomy): domain Eukaryota; kingdom Metazoa; phylum Chordata; class Aves; order Cuculiformes; family Cuculidae; genus Cuculus; species Cuculus canorus. The sequence goes on from NC_071402.1 coordinate 141,921,437, forward strand.
CTCAAAGGAGTCTTTATTGAGGTGAGGATTCTGATTTTCTTGACCCAAGTTGCTCTAGACTTCCCCTAGTAAAGGCTTTTATACTGAAAGGCATTTTAAGGACTTTTAAAAGGAGGGATATCATGAAGAGTTACTCTCAGAATTTATAACATTAATTTTTAATAGCTTCTGAATTATTCTGTTTATTTTATGTTTCATATAATAACATAGTAAGTGTGATGTTGTATTTCAGTGCAGAGAATTCAGGTCAGACTTGCTGAAGCCTCGCTGGTAAGAGACTGGTGCCTGTTAGTAGCACAAGAGAGCTTACTGGAGGGGAGTTACTGTTCTCCTTCCTGGTGTTCTTTTTGCCTATTTTCTTTCTGTTTCTTGATTATTATGTCTTTCTAAGTACATGTGTCTGTCTGCTCTTTACGTAGCAGTCCTTACAGCATCATTTTTATTTTAACCCTTTAAGATTGATCAAGAACATACTGCAGTTAAATTTTTGATTAATCCATCAGCACAAATGAAACAACTTTGAACTAAGACTGTGTATTTTTAGCTCTTGCAGTCATTGCAGCCAACCCATATAGCATTAAGAACAGCCAGATCACAAAATGCTGTTTAGAGCATAGTAAATAATGTGCTCTTTGGGAAACAGAATATATATTCAAAACATCATGTTCCTGTTTTCCTGAATGGTGGTTCTAGGTAGAAATGCTAATAGTGCAGTGTGGTCTTTATTTTAACTTGTGTTAACCTGCCTTCACAAACGGCCATTGAGTTTGTTTTCAAATGGGATTTTATGTTTATATATTGCACTTGGCATGGTTTCAGTTTGGTTTTCCAGGCAGAAAATAGTTTGAGGTTGTTAATAATGTACTTCATAGACCCTTATGTTTTAATGGTAAGTTTATTGCTTCTTTTTAAGGCCTTTCTTGGCTAGAAAAACTACTACTTCAGATTTCCTTACTTCAACTATTGTCTGTTGTTTGAGCACTGTATTGGATTTTCCCTTTATGTTCCTGATAAGCAGTACTTAATGATGGAGGCTGGAGGAACCATCAGGGTAACCTGGATGCCACCCCAAATACACATGCCAGAAATAAAGAAAATAGCAGTTGCTGCATTCATAAAGCATGCTCTGTGCTGCAGCCTTTTCAGACTTAAGTGCTAGTAATTGGGACCATTTGTTGTCACTTATGTAAATAAGGTAATGAATCATCAAATATGCAAAGCAGGATATTAAGTCATCTGCATAAAGTCTCCAGATTTCAGAACATTTAGTCTCTAAAAGTATGGGCAGATCGAAACCAAGAAATATCTTTCCAGATGGCTTGATGCACTGCCCGGGCTTTTTAGGGGTGTAGTGGTAAACTTAGATTACCTGAACTATCATGTATAGCTATATAAACATAGATAGACTGAGTTGCAGATTTCTTTGTTGTTGTTTTGCCAAACATGTTCCACTCTCCAGAGCTGCTCAGACAGCAAGGCATGGAGCAGCTGTCCATGGAAATTTACTCAAACCCATGCAGTCAGCATTATGGGGTGCTTGATACGGTGCTGTAAGGGCAGTAAGTAACAGAAGGGATCAAATTCAACACCAGTCACTTGCAATTTTGACATAGAAGAAAACTTTGTGTGTAATATATGTTGTATTGAGTTAAGCAACACTGCAAAAATAAAGCTTGCTGTAGTGTGATGCTGTGCATCTTAAATGAGATTTGCAGGAAAGAAGCTTTACTGTGGCAGTCAAAAAGACATATGAAAAAATACAGATTCTCACATTTTCGCTCTTTGTCTCTCCACAAACACCAAAAAAACCCCCACAAAATCACAGAAAACAGATCTGATTAATATCATGAGATATTCATTAATGAGTCTCTGAAAAAAATCATCTCACAAAAAGACGAATAATTTTTTTTTCTGCTGTTGACTAAGTCATCATTCTCAGGGCTGCTCCTGAGAAGGGGACACTGAATTGATAGAGTGCTCTTTCTGTGCCTGTTTGCAGTTTAGATTGTGGCTCTAGCTAATTATTTTTGCTAAAGAAAGGCCCCAAATGAATTCTTTTCTGAGTTGTTATTGTAGCACCTGATTATAAAGAATCCTGTATTTGCTTATTTGCCTATTTCCATAGGCCTATGAAGATTTTTCTTTACATCCAAAGTCTGTGTGGAGAAAGACTGATAGTCCAGTCAAGAGTGCCAAAGCTATGACTGCCCCAGACAGCTATTCCTTCTCACCATCATCTGCAGAGGATGACCATTATCTTCCCATTGTTCTCTTTTATTTGTAGTTTGGCTCCTTCCTAGGAGAGCATCCACTGCAGCACCCATTCAGGGGTGTTACTAATGTGACTTCGCTGGCTGAGGGATAGTTAAAATTCTTTATGTGGTGTATGAGTGGATTACCTTCACGCCTGAAGTTTGTTTTCCTTTCAGTCGCTCCTTTTACTTACTTTTCCTATCTATCTATCTATCTATCTATCTATCTATCTATTTTCACATGTGGGTGATGTAGAACTTCAGGATAAAAGAGGAAATGATTTATCTGTGCATTGCCCATACGGGCAGGATTCTATGAGTCAAGGATTGCGTTTGACTCCTGGCATATCCTGTCCCTGCTTCCTACCGGTTTCCTCTTCTCTTCATTCAAAGATTTCATTGAAACCATTGTATGGGCTGGGTTTCTGTAGTGCATGTTTTATCTTCTGTAAAACTTAAAGCTCTCCACCTTGTATTTTGGATATGTAGAGTTCTTCAAAAGGTTATTCTTTCATTAAGAGGTGGGCATTTGACAGTAATGATGCACAAAGCTAGAGAAAGCTGCAGCTATGCTAAAACAAATTAGCAACTAACATTTGAAACTAATATTTTTCTCTAAAGTAAAATGTCAGTGTAGTGTTTGATGTTTTTCCTCTCCTTCTCCTTTGTTTAGAGGCATTAAAGACTAAGCCAGCCATACTTTCACTGCTATAATTTCAGAAGGGATTTTTAAACATGGAAACTTTTCTCTTTCATCAAAAAACTACTGAAATTTTAAATTTGGCAGAGGATATTTTTGTGCACATCTTTAAAATGCTTTAAGACTCTAATGCTTTAAGACTTTAAATAGCTGCAGATGTGGAAGGCAGTATTCATATGTTATTTAACAACAAGGTAATAATGGTAAGGATCTGCTGTGATTTATAGCTAAGAGGTATTGCTTTAAGAATATACCGAGCATAGGTTCTTATTTGATTTGATTAAAACATCAGAACAAGCAAAACAACTTTGAACTGAGATTGTATAGACTTTAGCTCTTTTAGTTGTTATAGCCAACCAGTATAGCTCCAAGAACAGCCAAATCACTCAACACAACTTGTAATAATTTACATACGGAATAAATATTTGATTTTTTAAATTCATCTGTGAGTTGTTGATATACTAAAAGGTAACATTCTGAAAAAAACCCTATTTGTTATGAATTGGATGGGCAGCTGCTCGCAGCTGATTGCTCCTTCTGGAATTGCTTAGTGATTAACATCATCTCATCAGGATAATGTACCCAAACCTGTTATCACAGTTAGCACCAACTGGAAATCTTAGCAACAGTCTTGGCAAATAATTTAGATGTTACTTGCTGTATTTGCATGCAAATGTCCCACTGCTTTGTTCTTCTGTACTGTCCGTCCATGGGTGGATGCAGTTACAGGTGTGCAAGCGGGCTTAAGCTTGTATGACCCTGCAGATGGGAAGGGAACCAAGTGCACTATCAAAAAGCACCTGAGGGCACAAGAATACCAGATGAGGGACAGTAGTGATGTAACTATATTGGTTTAGAAAAACTGTAACCATGATATAGTTCAATACAGGTAAACACTTTATTAGTAGGCCATAGACCTGTGTACTCAAGCTTATACAGGACTTCAAAGGTCTTGAACCAAAGCCAAATATAAGATGCAGCAGTGATAGAAAAACAAAGAAAATTCATTCTGCCCTTACTGATGGTATTTCTGGCTTTGGGGCAGAATAAGGTGTTCAGATTCAACAGCTGTATAGTCTTCTGTCTTTAACAAAGATCTTGCTATGGTTTCATTTTCTAAAACTTGAAGAAAAGGAATTCAACTAGACCTGAAGGGTTATTTTTTTTCTGATTTTGATTTTTTTTAAAGTCTTAGAGCTGAGATTAAATTTTTATGGCTGAGTAGTAAATCTCTGGAACAGGGTTTCCTGATAGAAATGACAACTCTGCTTTAATTATAGCGTCTTCTAGGCAGCTATTATATTACAGCAGGACCCTTAAAAGACTTTTCTTTTTAAGACCATATTAAAGAGTAGCAGGACTTGCCATAATTACAGCTTGCTTTCTGTTGAGAGGTTCACCTGTCATTGAATGACTGACTGGGTTCCTTTTGCATGGCTTATTTTTCCAGAAAGAATGTTTTCAGATTCACGTGAAATGTTTTAAAATGGGTCTCAATATATTGAACATGAAGCACCTTCTGTATTATGCAACTATTTCAGAAATCGTGTATGGAAAAATAAAGCACTAGCACATCATTCTAAGAAAGCTTTAACATCTGGAAAATGAACTTGTCACTAATTTTGCATGCTTCAGTTACTAGAAAATGTACCTCTCTGAAGCACTGAACTTTTTTTTTATCACATTACATACCTATCTGTGACTTGCATCTGAAATTGTTTTCGTCACTGATCTTGTTCTTCTGGTGTCTATACATTTATTTCTCATTTCATGCTGAAAATGTTATGCCATCTGGTTACTTGCTGAATTTTGTAGAGAAGACTTCGTTAATTTATCGTTTTAACTTCTGCACCTGCAACTTCCATTTACTCGTGCAGCAGTTGTTGCCTCTCAATAGTTTAGAAACAGTCTGCTGAATCTGAAATATCCAAGTATGCAAGCCTCTTTCTTCTTTAGATAGTTGCAGGCCAAATTATGGGAGAGGATTTGGTGAGGCTGAGAAAACACATCTTAAACAGTATGGCACCAGCTACCAGTTTTTCCTGGTTCACGTGCAAGGGATCCTCTCCCTTCCCCAGTTCTTTATGGGCGAATGTAAACTAGAACTTGACGTGTACCCAAAAAAGGAAATTTCAAGCGATGCAAATTCTTTGTTTGGATTACTAACATCTCTAGTCGTGTTTCTTTTATCCCAGAGGGCACAAAGTTAAGTTAACAGCAGGATAATAGCCTATTTAATATGCTGTGGTAAAAACGCCTTCTGTTAGCCATCTTAACAAATTCTTGTCATGTTTCAGCAGTAACTTATTTTCTAGGCAGGAAAGAGGAGATTTCTATTTTGAAACTAATAGGACAGTGTTTTAAACACTGTATGGGAAGTGTATATTATTCTAAAAATATTATTTGTTTACATATATATATATTCAAAAGCATAGGCTGCACTGTTGGTCCCTTAATATTAATTTCTGCTGTCTTGAGGCAGTGACAAAGTTTATTCATTCACCCAAAGCCTAGAGAACTTCCCACAGCACTTCACAAAAACCTGACAAACTGAGCTACTTTTTGCTTAATGGTACGTTACATCAATGTGATGTCTGTACCCCGCTGAAACCGGCTATCTGCAATCCCAGGGGAAAGGGGCTGGGTTTGGTCGGGGCTTTTTTATTTTATGTTGTTTGGGTTTTGGTTTAGGTTTCTTTTGTTAGTTTGTTTTGTGGCTTTTTAAGTAGTTGAAAAGAGCACCTTGGGGCTTCAGAAAGCTTGAGAGCTAATGAAAGACTTACTGCACGGGGAGCGTCGTGGAGGGGGCTGGATGGTAGGGAGGGACCTGCCCCGCAGCCGGGGAAGCCCAGGGCTTCAGGGCACTGCGATAGGGGGAGAACCAGTGCGACTGCGATGTGGGTTATGGGGTGCTGGCAGCAACCCTGGGCTGCATGTTCTCATCCCACGACTGAAGTAATTTATTTTGTCTAGATCCAGCCTGAAACACAGTCGGCTAAGCAGCCTGGGCTTATGTTTTGGTGTGTTTTTTGGGTTTTTTTGAGAGGCTTGATGCTTATGGCTGGAATCACCAGCTTCATATCTCAGAGCCTTAAAAACAAACACAGAAATAGGACCTTTTTTTGAGAACACCGTGCCACAGACTGCAAGAGGCTCGAGGGGAGCAACGACGAGGATGGAAGCAAATCCTCCCAGAAGTGGCACTCGGGCATGGGATAGTTCAGTTGCTGGGACATCAGAGAAAGAAGGCTGGGCATCTGCTGCTGAACAAATTTAAAGATATTGAAGTATCCACATTGTAAATAGGCTCTGAATATATTTTGACAATACAGAATCACAGAACAGCTAGGATAGGAAGGCATCTCTGAAGACTGCCTAGTCCAACCCCCAGCTCAGGCAGGCTCAGCTACAGTGGATTGTTTGCAGCTCTGCGCAGTCATGTGTGAATTATCTCCAAGGGTGGAAACTTCATGACCTCTCTGGTTAACCTGTGCCAGTGTATGACCACCCTCACGGGGAAAAAAAAAACCCAAAAAACCCCAAGCAATTTTGTCTTATGTTTAAATGGAGTTTCTTGTATTTTATTTTGTGTCCATTGCTTCTTGTCTTATCACTGAGGAGAGCCTGTCTCCTTTACTACCCCATCAGATATTTATACATGCACATAAGACCCCCTGAGCATTCTCTCCTGTGGGCTGAACAGTCTCAGCGCTTTCAGCCCCTCCTCATGGCATAATGCCATTAGACACCTGATTGCTCTTTAGGGTCTGTGACATTACTGAAAATGGTTTTCTTTGAGTGGAGTATTCTGGGAATTTTACGTGTTTGGGGAACCTATTTGACTCATCCCGTTTCTGTATGGCTACATCTCTGCTGTAAATCAAAAAGCTTCTTCCTTGTCGAAAGTGTATGTCAGTCAGGATGTCGCTTCTGTCTCACAGTCCAGAAGTGTCACCTTGATATCTGAATGGACAAGACTTAGGACCGGTGCTTTTCCTGTCAGAAGCAAATGGATAACATCTCCCTTTTCAAATCCTCTCTCTTGTTGGTATAGTCAGGGCCTTAGGAAAAACTTGAATTCATGATGTCTCTGTTTTGCTTAGAAATTCGGTTATTTTAAGATTACAGGTAACACAACTGTCTGGTTGGACTCCTGCTGCACAGATGAGCTTGCTGTTTCCAAGAGCACCCTGTTCAGGTTAAAGTGCTGAGTTAGAGTAAATGTGCAATGTGCAGTAATCTCAGTAGGATTTCACCTTAGCGATATTGATTCCCAAACTGAAAAGCTATTGTTTGTCAGTCAAAGGTGATGTTGCACTTGCCCTGTGTTAGGGAGAAATACAATATGTATATGGAGTATTGGAGGCGTTGTTGTCACTGCTTAGAAACTCTGCTTAAGTACAGAGTATTTGATTTGGTAAACATATCATAGTGGAAGATCTTCAAAATAAGCCTGTTTGCAAAACACTCTGGGATCTTAAGAGGGAATGATGGTACTTCTCAGGCTCAGTACAACTGAGCTCTCACGTGCTTCTCTCACTTTTTCTCTGCCTTATTCACTTGCTTCTCGTTCCAGTTATGTGATTAACTCTCTATTCACCTTATTTCACTCCTGTTTCTGTTCTCCGTCTTCTGCATGACCTGCTGTGCCTGAGTACTACTAATCAGCCCAGAGTTGCTCTCCTGTCCTGAAGTCCCTCCCTGAGAGTTGAAGTCTTCCCACTCACTTAGAGGTCCCACTGTGTGATAAAATAGTATGCAGAATATTATCAATGTTGTGGCAAGTCTTGCTGTATTGCACTTAATCTGTCCCTTTCTTGATGGGGCAACAAAGCAATAGACAATATGCTTTATAGAGGAAACATAAATAATTACCTCATTAATGTGGGATTTTTGAAAAAAAATATGAAAATAGCATGCAAAAATATTTTTCTGTGTTGCACAATTGCCATTTCAGAAAATGAGGAATATATGTAATAATTTAGTCATGTTTTCCTGTATTTTTGCTTGTTAAGTGTTTCTCCTAAATAACTGTTGGTATCTTAACTCTGGTAGTATTGATTTGCTTCTGTGTGTTCGAGCTTTGAAATAAAATGGTCCCTCAAACTGTTATTGATATAGCATACTGGTTGCCTGGGATATTGAGGAATACGTTTTAAAATTCAGAGTGAGGATTTTACTGTTACTGTAGCTGTGATGTTTTCTGTGGTTTACACTATGTATTGTGTTTTGTTTTTCTTTTCTCTTTGGAAGTTGTTTGCAAAATTAGGGTGAATGGAATTATCGTGTGACCAAATACATTGAGTCTTGGCAGCATTCACAAGTGTGGGGCTGGCAGAGAAAGTTAGGCAGGTTTTGCCTAGGCATTTTCAAAGAAAAGCATCCAGGGACTGAGGCTTGAAATAATGTAGCCTGTGGTTGGGATTTTTTTTATTTGGGGAGTCAGTAGAGAATATGGTTGTCTATAGTGTGTGTGTATATATATGGGGCTTTTATATGTACCAGTGAAAAAGGAAAGTATAATAGCAATATTCTGTGCAGTGTTATTTCCTAAGCCATGCCAGTTAATAAGGGATTTGGGCCATTTTTCAAACAGAGATGATATTCGCTCTCAATCCTTCATTTAGTTTGGCAAGTTGGAAAATACAATGGTAGGAGAATATGCATCATTTAATGCAATTGAAGCTTGCACCACGCTTAACTCAGACAAATGGATTCTTGACATCAGACATTTACTATTTAGCACTGAAGCAGTGTGGTTTTGGCGCGCAGTGAAGGAATCTGCTAAAACAAGAATGCATTTGTTTGAGAGAGAGGGTTGGGAGAGGAATGTGGGAAGGTCCTGCTTGCAGAGGTAACCCTGCGCCTGGGTAGTTTTTCACTTTGTACCTGTGTAGGTGGGGCATTCCCTTTCTGCTGCAGTGCTGCCCAGTGCCTTGTTGGTGCACGCGGGGAGCTTGGTGTAGTCCCTGGAAGAGCATCTGCTCCCCACAGTGAGGTTGGGACTCAGTACTGGAACAGTCTCATCTGTTTTACCCCAGAACACATTTACATTCTACAGGTCCGGGAAACTGTCTGTGTGACCACCCAACGCCTGGTGTTTAAAACTGATCGAACTGGCAGCACAGCACTTCACATCCAGCTGCGCTGCATGCACAAACTCTCCAGCCTCTGTGCTGGAAAGGGAGCTGGGAAGGATTTTTTTAGAAATCGCTTTTGGAGCAGGTACACTCCTGCACGGGCACAATGTCCAAACCCTCTCGCTTGGCTCGACCTCTGTCAGCTAATACAGCGCGTAAATCACCTTTGTCTAGGACAGAAGATTTTAACAGCCGATCACGAAAAATTAGGCTAGGTGAAAAGATTTTGAGAGCTGGCAGCGAAGGAAACCTGGCTAAACAGCATCAGCAAGAGCAGGTGGAAATCACAGAAGTGCTTGTGCCACGGAGGGCTTCTTTCCTGAAAGGTAACTGGTTATTTCATGCTGCAAAAGAAATAATCAAATGCATTTGCAGTTACTGCCTTTTTAATGAACCCCAAACATTAATTACTATATAATAGGGCATGTGTATGTATGCATGTGTGTATATATATATATGTGTGTGCATTGTTTCTAAATGGCAGATTCTGGTACCTAAAGCATTTGTTTTGAATATAAAAGGACTTAAGATATTTTTGTTGTTCATTTGTGGCTAGGTGCTGTATACAAGCTAAAGATGTTGGTCTGTCAGAGTGCTAAATCACTATCTTTTTCAGTCTAAATGTGACCCTGTATTGTGAAGCTTCCTTTGAAATGATAATTTGAAAATATTAGGACATGTGAGAAAGATTAAATATTGTGAGAAAATAGACATCAGTGCAGGCACAGGATCTTATTCAACCTTGCAAGTAAAACTCTTGTTGGTGCGTCCTGACAAGGCAACTGTAAGTTGATATCTTGTATAAAAACTGAACAGATCAAGTGTATTTGGAAAGGCTTATGTGCTTTCAGAATGCAAACAAATGTGAAGGATAATATAAGATTATGATCTACTTTCACTGATCTGATCATTACCATTGCCTCTTTTTAACTTAGTTTTTGTGACAGGACTGCTTAAAACTACATTTAAAAGTAGCTATTTAATCTATGTGGTGAAAAATGAGGGCAAATTGCCATTCTATTAGGAAACAAAAGAAGTAGTGTTCTAATTGGACTTTTAGTAAGTTTTGTATTTAACCATGAGTGGAAGCAGAATTTTTTCAAGCCAGAACAGAAATTGCTGCCCCTCCATCCTAAATCCACAGGAAAAAGAAGTGTAAATTGCAGACCTTTGTAACTTGAAACTGTGTATTTTCATTTCACACACATGGCATCCAAGGTTACAGTTTTTATTCCTGGCTGAATAAGGTTTAAAAGATCTTTTTTCCCCTGCGGTATGACTTTTATTGTTTCACAGAGAAGGGAGAAGTGATGACACCTAATCTTACTCAGGGAGATGGATGATCTGTTTGTTGCTACAAAGGAAACTGGGTCTGGAGCACTTTATTAAAGGCAGAAGAGAGCAAACTGAAAAACTGGAGATGGGAGGGCTTAGACTTCTGGTATCACTCACAGACTGTCTTGCTTTTGTTTAGCAATATAATGTGGAAACATCAATTTAAAAGCTTTTTAAACAGTAGTTTGTCCCCTTTCTGTTCTCTTACTTATTTGGTGCCTTGAGAAAAGGAAGTTATATAGCATTTACAGAGCAGCAAGTGTGTCCTTTTAAGGGATGTGATTTTTATGCCTCTCTCAGGGCCTGCTTTTATCCATTTTTTAAAAATATTTTTGTGCTGTATAATGCTTTGCAACTAAAAGCAAGGGTTGCTCTCACTGCTTAGTGTTTTAGGTGAGATTTCTCTAATAGAAAAACCTAGTGGCTATCAGGAGTTCTGACACTTGCCATGTGCTTTTAGTATTTATAGCATTATGCTTACTGTTTTCTGGAGCATGAATTAATCCGTTATGTACTGGCTTTCTGCATTGGGATGATTCGTGTACATTAGGCAAGACATCACTGGGAGTTGTTTTTGCAAGAGATGTTGAACGAATATTGATACTTCTGAAGGGAGTGTATTACGAGGGAGATGGAAATGCAGAGTGTGTGGCTTTTCTCTGAAAGCGGGACTGTCTGGACGGCCCCAGTGGAGTTTAAGGACTGCCCAAAGCAATTTGGAAGATGTTTTATGAGAAACAGGTACAGAACTGGATGGTGGAAGGGCAGCAGATATAGCAGAAGCCAAAAAATGCAGTGAAAGGTATAGGAGCCACAGGGCAGTGCCCTGGGGACAAGGCTGAGTAATGCAGGAGAGTGGGAGTAGCAGCCAAAAAGGGTGTTTGAGTGTTGAAGAGTAAAAGAGGGAAAATGGAAGAGGTGCCAGAGGGCAGGTGCTGGCTGAACGTGGTGGCTGGAATAAAGAACATGGTGAGGAGAGGCTGAGAGCTCCCATGGGAAGAGGACTGGGACTTGGGGGAGAAAAATGGCAAAGAAAGATTGGATTTTAGGAACAGGTAGGTTGGAGGGGTTGGGGTGGGGAAATGGGAGCAGGAGGCTCTGGCAGGTTGGGAGCAAAGTCCTGAACAACATGACATGGAAGAGAGGGATCTATCTGACCAATCTTCATCTGTTGTCATTAATGCCAGTGAAGCATTATGGCCTGGTGTGTGCCTTACTCCTTCAAATCCTGTTCCGTATGCAAGGGAACAACCTGCAACTGCTGGACTAGCTCCTACTAGTGAGCTTTGCATGTCTTCATGGGCAATACAGTGGGATTTCTGGTTTTGTTTAAATTCTTTTAAATTACAAACAAAGAGATAACATGTGTGAATGGAGCCACAGACAACAATCCAGCAAAGCTTGGTGCTTAACAGATTAAGAAATCCAAAACTGCAGTTACAATTTTAATGGGACTGTAAAGCATGACAGCTCATTCTACTTATGATTTTATGTTGCTTTTCTTTTTTTCCTACAGAATTCCTGCCCTGTGTTGTGCATGGCATGAGTTGTGCTTGAGTGATAAATTGATTGTACAGGCAGGGGTGCAGCTTGTGGCAGGGAGAAAAGTAGCCCTTATAGGTAGAGCCATTAAAGGTTGGAGTAGATCTCCCTCTGCCTCAGTCACAGAGGTCTGTGTGGTATCAGTCTGCTATCTCAGCTTTCACAGGGGAATGCTCGCTTTGTGCTTTTTGGTTTAGTTTTTGGAAGTGCAAGTCTGAGACCAATGGTTCTGATATGCAGTGCTGAATGCACATAACAGTAACTGAAGTCAGTGTCAGCTGTGATTTTATTGCGTGAAGTACTGTCTAATAAAAAGGACTCAAAGAGGTCATCTTGTACTTATCTGTTACTCTTCACCTGAATTTAATGAACATCTTTGACCATAATTTCTCTGGATGTTAGCTTCTCATCTCACTAGGAAAGGGAAAAAGAGGTAGAATAGGATCCTTATTTTACAGGGAATGTTGTGAGAAGGGTATTTCACAAATATTTACCTGTTTAATACAGTAGTGAAGAATAATGAGGCCTAGGCTACAAAATTAACTGCTTGGTCTTCAGACCAAGGTCTGACAAGCATGCAATATGTGAACCCTAAGTCCAAATCCAAAATAGTTAATGTAAAGCATTTGACCCCCTGCATGTGAAACAAGCCCTGTTCATTCTGTGCAGAGAATGAGACGATGGCCCGTGCCAAGGATGGGGTGTGTAAAGGGGCAAGGAAAGACTGTACTGCAGCACATTTGCATGTGGGGTGCAAAAGAGGGTGGCAGAAACAGTCTGAGTTTTGGTATTTCCCATTTGGCAAATGACTGTCTTTGCACACTTGACATCATTTTAGGATTTGCTGTTTTGAAGAAAAAATGGAGATAGGTAAACCTTTCATTTTTCATTCTCTCTTTCAAGACTGACTCAATTAAAATATTTTTTTTCACCTCTGGGATATGTTACTAATAGGAGAGCTTTATGAATTTCTGTCAGCCATACTTTTTTTTTTAAGAAAAGCAGAGAATATACTAATGACTGTCTTTTCAATTTCCTTTCTCTGTCCTATTTTATTGAGTTTTGATATTTGCTCTAGTATTTGGCTTCACATCATTTCACTTTGCTTTATTTTTCACTTTTTTTTCCTCTTAGATTTTCCTCCCTGGTTTCTCCTCTGCACTTTACTTTGCAGACTATGGTAATTGGAATGCAGGGCCAATAGTTTTAGACTAAAAATATTGGTATCTCATATTCAGTTGGATCCAAAACTAGACAAACCCAGTTTGTCCTATCCCTGGTTATTAGACATGGGCCAAAGGACTGTAGGGATATAGTGGAATTCATGTATATGGGCTCTTCGTGAAAACAAGCAATAACAGCACCATAAAAAGTGCAATTATGTTTTCCCCATTTTATTTTTATGGCAAACTTCAACATGACTGTATAATCAATATCTGCATTACTAATTATCTCCAAGCTTGTTATGGTTTTAAAATAGAGAGATATTGAATTGTGGGCAAAGTTTGGAAATGACTCTTTCCGACATTCAAGTAATATCTGCAGCATTTTTTAAGGCCAAAGAGTTTTATCTGTCAAGAACTTCCATTTCACAGCATTTCCTGGCAGTGATGTACCTACAAATACAAAACACATGTAAGATTGGGGGTTAGCCTTACAAGGAAGTTCATTATTGAAAGAATAGCAAAGTAAAGAATGTTTGTGTTTAGCCTATGGTATTTTTGCTTCCTCTGCAACTGTTTAATAGTGATCAAGACAGAGAACACAGATCTTACAAGTACTTGTAAGACAAATGTTCATCATCTGACGAATTTGATGCTAGCTGTCTATTTTACTGCCAATACATATTTTTTTGCTTTTAAAATGCTGACTCTCTACTGCAATCTTTAAATAAATAAAAACTGAGAAATTTTGTTAAAAAATTAACAGTTAATTGTTCAAAATTTTGAGATTGAGACACAGACTTGCAAATCAATAGAAATGTATTATTTCATTTTGGTATATTAGTATTAGAAAGGAACAAATATCATGGAGCATTAGGTATCAAAATACAAAAGAAATCTAGATAAAAACTTTTCAAGCTGGAAAAGAGCATTATTAAAATACTCTTGGAGTTTACACAATTGCATTGCAGAAACAGGGGTCAGGTATGAGACAGTAGACATTCTCTCATAGCCCATGTACATTTATTTCTCTAGTTGTTGAGGTATGACTTTACCTGGAGGATGAATAGGGTAACCAAACATGCTTCCTTCCAATTAAGCTTATGCAGTATATAAACTGGAGTTATGGTTATTGAAAATTGAACGTTTGGGCATTTGTTTAGGTAAAGAATGATAGGCCAGCCTCTGTTCTTACTTGCTGTGAGATCATGACTCATACTCAAGCATAAAGTATACCTTAGCTTTTCTTTAAGCATGATTCCCTGCAAAAATTGGGCATGTCAAAGCACCCTGGCAGGCTTTCCTTCATCGGTAACCTTTTTACCTATTACCTGAATCTGTGAAATTATGATAAAGGTAAGTGTCTCAAAAATACTGCATTTCTATGATATACTGTGTACACTGTACACTGCATAGGATACTCTGTTCTGTACCTGTCAAATACTATATGTCTATATTTTTCTGTAATTTTATGGAATATTGCTGGCTGGGTGGAGAAGGAAGACCTGATTAATATCACATAAAAAAAGCTGTAGTACATGTTCGACTCCTCTTACGCATCAGAATGCTCATGTGTGGGTGAGACCCCACGAAAACCATACCCCAGGGAGAAGCTTGGGTTGTAGCCCACAGCTCAGACGGTTCAGCAGAGAGGCAAACTCAGACTGCGGAGGAGTTTGCATGAATTGTGATGGAAACGTTTTGGAGCTGAATGCATGCTGCAGCCTAAGTATAATTCAGTTTAGAACATCAGTAGTCAGTAACAGGAAAAAAAAAGGTGCATTGGAAACCAGGTTACAGTACTTGCGCTGCTTACAGAACTATTTTTCAATTGCAAAAGTATATCCACTTTGAAATCTCTTCCCTTGGGACCTGGCAGAATTAGGAGGAGAGCACTATACATCCCCTTGGGAAACTCAGGATATTTTGTAAGAGATAATAATATGGGATGGGAAAAAAACTCCACTAGTTATGCCTACAACTCAAGAAAAGCTTAAACCGTCCAGAAAAGGCTACATTTTTTGAGGGAAAATTAGGAAAATCTTTTTGAAGATTGATTTTCTCTTAAAGTGTGTCTTTCAGAAATGCGTCAGAGGTTTTGGAGTTTAGAATAAATTAAGGAAATTACTAAGTGCCACAGACTTTAGGTACTTTAAATTTTCTTCATTAGTAGATCCCTATTCCATAATGTAACTTGCCAATATCACTTTGCCATATGTAGGGTGTAAGTATATATGTCACACAGAGTATATAACTTTTAACGTATATACAACATCTATAGTGGTTTAAGAGTGTAGTGCAATATTAAAGTACCATTTGAACCATAGTATTTCAATATCAGAGTTTTAAACAGTCAGCTCCTTTCTTTTGTTGTTATTCTTGCCTGCTAATTAAGTGATGAGATTAATGGAACTTTGTTTAATCCAAATTCCTATCATTATTTGAAGCCCTATTGCATGGATTTGAAAACCAATGTGAAAACTCCAATTATTTTGTAGAAGAGACTTTCGTTTAGGGTGCTTGTGTCATGGTGGGAATACTTGAGCAGCACAAGACCTGTGGTCAGCTTTTAGAAATTAGTATCAGTAGGGCCAGAAATGTTGAGATCACTTGCTCTGAGAAATGCTAAATTCTCTTTCAATTTTTATTTTCTTCATATGATCATTCTTAGAATTTGGATTCTGAGGAATCTCATAGGACTCTGGAAAGTCCATTGGTGAAAACAGTCCTTGCCATCCATACACAAATGGTGATGCTGATGAAAATACTGGTATCAATGAGCTCCTGAAGAGTCCAGTTTTGACCCTCTGGAGTTTCTCAGGTTAGCCTATGTCTCTTCTAAAGTGGAATTTTCAAAGCTGGACATGGTATTCCAACACTGAGGGCAGTGAAAGAATTATGTTACATTTCTTACAGGCAAATATTTGTAAATCTTAGTGCAAGTACAGATTTTTGTACAATGGCATGGTAATGTTTTAAGCTTCTGATGAATTCCTAGAGCCATTTTTGCTGTTAATCATCTTTTAAGTCTTGTAGGCATTTAGAGGGTTTCCCCTTGCCCCAGAAAGATGATCATCCTAGCTGATCTTAATTCCTAAATCCTTTCTTGTGCTTTAAGGGTAGGCGAAACATTGGTGCTTTTTGAATCTTTTGGTATTTCACCCATCCTGAGCGAATTCAGATAAATATTAAGAATACAGACGTTTTCATCAGTTAGTTTGCTGAGTAATGGATCGATCATTCTTTTCTTTGCCCTTCCTCTGAGAGCTCAGTCATTTGTGCAATAAGTAGTGACCCAGGCCTGGTGAGAAAACTTAAGGCTCAGTCATGAAAAAAAATAAAGCAAATATTAATGCTGCCTTAAAAAAAAAAAAAAAAAAAAAAAAAAAAAAAGAAGAAAAGGCATAGCTGCAAATACATGAAAAATGAAAACATCTGGAATGTGCAACTAGCTGGCGGGACATATGCAGGGTATTAACATATCTAGATACTTAAGAACAGACAAAGTAGTACTGTTACTGAGGAATGTGTGTTTTATGATATCCATCTCCTGCTGACATAGGCTGTGGTTGTGTCCTGGCTTGGATAACATTTATCTTGAGCCTTTTACTTCAGGTTTGTGAACAGGCTAATGTTTCTGCTGTCACCTGGACATACAAGAAGCTTTCTGGGCAGTGGAAGCTTTGGAGAGAGACTTCCTCAACCTCCTGTCTTCCAAAACTCAGATTCATCTGCAGCACCTAGTGGGAGATAGACTTTATACGGTTGTTTAAAATTGAATTTGTAAGCACCTCTTGTTGGAAGTCACAGGAAAAGAGGTTTAGCAAGAGGTGAGACTGCAGCGCTGCTCTCTGAGGTGCAGACACTGCCTGGCTAACACGCAAGTTTCAGAAAGGGCTCCCCTACCTGGCTGCATCTTGCCCATAATCTTGCAGAGCCTGAGCTGGCAGTTAGGACGTGGAACATGCATTGCTTCCTTTTGAGGCTGTAGCTTTATCTTTCGGCAATGGAGTTCTGTCTGCCTGGAGATGCCCTCTCTCTCCTGTTACGTATGGTTGCCAGTGTTTGGCGATTAGGATCTGTCTCTTTCAAATCTCTGTTTCATTAGGGCAGAGGGTAAATACCAAGCACAGCTCTGATGTGGGTGATCAAATAGCATCTAAAGGCGTTAAAATTAATCCAGCAATTTGAGACCGAAGTCCAGCCTGTCCTAAGAATGTTTCCAATCCAACAATCCCTATGGTGTCCTATTAGTTATTATTTTGTAATGCAGATTTATGGCATGAGTGTGTGATAAATGGCCTCATCCACGTGCTGGACATTTCAGGCAGTGTTGAAGTCATGCACTCAGTTCATGCAGTAGCCATATAAACTTACGTGTTACACTTTGCCATTTTCTAGCCTGCACATCTCCCTGTGCATTTTGCTTTTTGGACTAAACACATGCACACTGTTTGTAAGTAACTGAGGGTCATCTGCCACATGTTTCACATTGTTTTAGTGAACATAGTTATGTGAATCAGTTTAGCTCTGTGCTGATTTCCCTCGTATTACCATTTGATCTCAGCACAGATAATTACGCTTCCTGTTCTTCAAGGCTGAATAGCTGAGGTATCACTTTGAGTGCCGACCTTGACCACAGTGGTACTCACTGACCTCTTCCTCCACAGAGCTCTGTAGCTCACAGCCCCACATGCTGCAAAGGTTTGCATTGTCCATGGTCGTACTAGAGGCTTGGTATGGGGGAAAGCTGGAGATTTTGGGCAAATCAGGCAATTGGCATGACAAGATATGTCTACACAACCTCAGAAAGTCCTTCAGGATCAAGGAAATAATTTAAATTGTGCTGCCTTGAATGATGACTCTACTCAAGTCATCCACCTACAGCTGGGGAAAACAGCTTCCAGGGAATTTTCCTGGGGACTTGGTAGTTATAGTAATTGCTCTGTGAGTATCAAATTGGAGCTAGCTGGTCAGGAGATAAAAGCAGAAAAACAGTATAACTAGAACTTGCTTGCTGATGACCAGGCATGTAAAATATATGACTGACAAAGCGAGTGGGTGCTCCATGCACTGCTTAAGAAAGAGCAGAGAGGAAACCCTCCTCCCAGGCACTTATAATTGATTGATTTTGTATATCCATTGAATGCAGATTACCCCAGGCTAAGAGGCTTATTAGTTTATGTGGAAGCTACATGAGTTATAACACACAGCTCAACTTGGTTCATGAGTTGAGTACTAGACCCACAAAGTCAAAGCATCAGAAGGTGCAGTGAGTTTTCACACCCCCTTTTTATTCTGCTCCAGAAAGTTTCTTATGTGTTAATCTCCCATATAACACATCAGAAGCAATAGGTAAATGGAAGACACTGAAATAGGTCTGGAAGGGAATCCTTAGATATTATAAATATTATTTTCTTTATAATCTGAAGCTTTCTGTCCAAAACATAAATGCAGAAAGGTTACTATTTTCTTCTTGGAAGTTTGCAGAATGATTGCATTCATAATCATGAAATCAAATTAACAAATTTTCATCGTATATAGTTAAAGCAGTGACTTGGTAACTTCACCTGAAAAATAAAACAATGTTTTCCCATTGCCTGAGGAAATGTATTTAAACAAACCTTGTTCTTTTTGGTTTATATTGTGTTCTTTGTTGGGATTTTCTTTTTTAATATAATTGATCTGATATGTATAACTGCATGTAAAGTAAATAGGAATACAAATGATACTTCAGGTAAGCTTCAGCTACTTCTGTATTAAAGATGTTCAGAGGCTTATCAAACATAGAGGTATTTCTCCATGAAAGATATCTCTGTTCAAATGTCACTATGTTCTAAATATAATCAAAAGCATAGCAAAGAAAAGTTTAACTTACGTAAATATATTTGGTTTGTTTTCCGTGTTTTTGCAAACTAGTCTTTGCTAGATAAGTGTGATGCAGTACTGGAGAGTGATTGTAACTAATCCACTGCCATGCTTGTCTTCACAACTGGTGAAATTAGGGAATGGTCATACTTAGCATCAGGCTAGCTGCTGCTAGTTAGCTATGTGGACAAAACAATTCCTTCCTTCTTGACTAGCAAGTTATTTTAACACAGTGTAAATTAAAGATTTCAGTGGTGTTCCTAGCTGCATGAAATCCCCTTGGATGCCTTACTTGACATGACCTCCTTAAATGTATTGCTGGTCTTGGTGCTTGTTTTCGGGGTACTAGGAGTTGCTTTCTCATCCAGTATGCCATGAAGCTACTCTCGGAAGTTGTGGAAGCCTAGGATCTTAATTTAGCAATATTTTCCTGCTTAAAGGATTGGAGGCCAGTGGCAATAGCCTTGATCTCTCCTTTTAATCGTGTGCTAAATCTGTACTGTGCATCCAGAGATAAAAATGGTGGCCTGTAGTCATCATCTTAATTTAGTAATTCCTGTTCAGCATTTCATGAAAATTGTAATTTTTCCTTTTTTTTTTTCTTAGTCAGCTAATCACTTCTTTTGTCAAAAGAAGGACATTTCCACCAGTGCCAAGCCAAAAGCTTTAGTGAGGAAAATATGGGAAGCTCCAGACTGCTTCCTTGGTGCGTGGTACAGAACATCACTCCTTCACAGCTGACCCAAAAAGATCCACAGAGGTGAAATACAGTAGTTTAATATGATTTCTGTATTTTCTTCTCAGTAGTAACACAGCAGTTAAATTTCAGATGGTAAGTTACAACTAAAAGCATCCATTTTAATTTCTTTAAGTCTCTCCCCTTTTCTGTCCGTGAGCACAAGTCTTATTGCAGGTGACAAGGTAGAGATTTTTCCAAGTCCTCTGTGAAAATATTGGTAGTATGTAGCAGAAGCAGCCCTAATTTTCACTCTTTATCACTGAACATTTAAGCATGCGGTCAAAACACCAGTTTGTCTTTTATCTTCCTCAAAAAGTTGTGTAATGCTTAGCAGTACATTGACTTAAGCCATATCCATGACAGCTGGAGCTGTTCTGTGCTGCTCCATGGCATGTAACAGCTCATATCTTTATGTCCTATATAATCTACATATTTATTACGTGTAATAATTCTGATAAAATGTCATCTCTCAGCAGAAGCGTTGTCACACTACATATTTGAAAGCCAAATCCAGCATTTACTGATCATTTTGAAAAGGTGCTGATAGGCTATGTCGCCGATCAGCTTAAGCATTCAGTAGTTTCTCAGAGTGTTCTGGAGAGATAGGAGAGTGAGTTTACCCAAGTATCCTTATCTCTTCAGGAAGAACATTCTATCTCATAGCAGTAAGGAAATGCAGCCAGCTGATGGGACTAGATATGCTTGCATCATTGAATTAGCTAATATGAGAGATGAGAGATGAAAGATCCCATAGATTGTGACAGGACCTTTTTAAAGAGAGTTTCTGAACCCTCTAAAAAGGTTTTGAGTAGGTTTGTTTCTGGTTTTCACCTGTATGCTTGCTTAGGGGACATTAAAAGCAGATACAGATGCACTTACAGTGTGACTGGTCTTTCACGCATTTGTTTGCTGTATCTGCCGTGGAGATATTTGATGAGGGCAGAAGGGGCTGACCTGCAGGCAGTGTCAATGTGGAATTGCAACCTGCTCATTGTAGGTCAGTGGATCCCCAGTCAAAAGATATGTTTGAAAAATGTGTGCTTCAGTATGTGAAAATATACACTACCTGTGCGGACAGAACAGTGAGGACTCCCTCGCCTTAGCTGTGCACCAGGATGTCTTTAGGGGGAACAGGACTCCACCAGCAGCAAGGGTTGGGTGGTAACTGAAAGACACTGGAAAGTAAGGTGATGAGTTGTGTGTTAGGAAACTTTTTAGAAGCTGAATTCTGACTGAGTCAGAATTGGTGGCAAAATCTGTATCTTCTTTTCACTGTGGTGACAATATAGTTACAAATACTTGAAGCCTTTTTTGAAGGATTCTGAAATTTTTAAATGAGAGCTGACATACATGCAGACAACATTACTGATACATTCAATGGAAAAACTGAAGAAACATCTGATAACAGTTGTGTTGAAATTGGTAAAAATACTGTATAAGATCTCTTAAATTACCACAAAAGTACTCCTACAGAAATGCATACAAATACCTTTTTCATCTTCAATGACTTTCTAAAGAACACATTCAGTAACATCAAAACTGATTCTAACTACTTCCACTCTAGTTTGTGAATTAGAAGAAAAATTATTCGCTTTTTCCAAGGACTGAAAGAATGTCTGATCCCTGGGCTTTTCTCTTCTAATTTCTTAGCTCACTATAACTGGACTTAAAATAGACTTGAAGTAAACAAAGCAAGCACCCTCACTATTTATTGTATTAGGTGGTCTTATCACAGGCAAGCCTTGTAAAGTCAGCTAGCTATGTGTTTAAGCCCCTTGGGAGCCTTGTAGCTGGGGAAAGGTAAGCAAGAAGTTTATACATTTTTTCAGAAGGGAAGTGCTATTAAACTGTCAGAGCTCTTCTTAGAGTTTTTAAAAAGAGCAAGAAACTCCAAACAACTGAAGAAAATATTGTTCATTGATTGATTGTCATATGAATTGCATCCTAACTGCATTGGAACTAAACATTCTAATAAACATTGTTGATTATCAGGCACTTTTACTAAACTGAAGTGGTGTGTATACATCAGTTTAATTAAGTGATTATAGTCAGCATTCCCAGATAAGTGGATTTCATGTTTCTGGATGTGTCTTGATCTGTGGGACAATCAACTGTAAGGGTGGGGGAAGAAAAGTGATTTGCACTAGCTCATTTATTAATGAGTAGTAAGTCAGCTATTCACTAGCCAGGGAAATATTTGGACTCTCTATGCAGCCAAGTCAGAATCCATAGGCTTTGTTTTATAGCGAACAAGAATTGTGGTTTCTCTTAGTTAAAAAAAAAAAAAAAAATCTGCAGCAGGAGTAATGCAATTCATTTTTGATCTGTCTGGTTTTGCTTTCACCTTCATCTATCCACAAAAGTTGGGGTACGCTTCATTTGTTATTAGCAGACAGCCTGAGCACCCAGTTGCTCTGTTATTAGCACTGTTTCAGCCCTCCTGCAAGGGTCAGAACTGGAGAGTCTGTTTCCTTGCCTGAGTACCTTCTCATGGCTGCACGCACCCGTTTCATCAGCCAAGGGATGCAAGGCTAATTCCTGTGTTGTGTCCCACAGACAGCAGTGAGTTATGTTTGCAGCCCCAGTCCAGCTTGCCACAGTCTCATCTGGGCTATTGATGAGCTGCAAGGTTGAGCTACGATGAGGACACTGATACTTTATTGGATGTGGCTGTCTACCAGGTGTGTATGTAATGACAGTAAATAACATTGACCAGCAATGTATCAATATGCTCAAGGTGTCACAATAATATAACACACTCTGTCTTAGGGTATATTTACTGTCTCTAATGTTAGTTTTTAAAATTGCAGCTTGGTTAATCTAACACTATGGCTGTATATTATGAAAGATTTCCCCTTAATATGGTAATAGGAGTATTACCTTTAAAAGGTTCTGTTATTTCTTTCATCCTCTTTCCAATAAGTCTGATTCCAAAGAAAACCTTTTTAACTGTTTCTGGAGTCTATAAAGAAATGTGTCCACTTATTAAAGCCAGACATGCCATTTGTTAAAGGAATTGCATCCCGTGAGGCATCCTGGCAAATGTTCCTTTCATCTTTCAGAAACTGCTTCAGCTAAATAACACAGGTATTCAGTCTCTCTGAGTTCACTTAATAAGTGTTGTAATGCTGACTTTAAAATAGATATTTGGAAGGAGCATGTTCCTCCCCTGCTATGCTGCAGTTCTGGTATTTGCAGAATGGTGCAAGATGCCTTATAAACGTTGTGTATCTGGCCAACTCAATATAATGTATTTAAAGACAACTCTTCAGGTTTCTTGAAAGCCTTCTCATTGTAAATCTCTACTTTCTGACAAATCATTATGGGGGAATATCCTTGCCCTGCTCTAGTCTGATAATAGCAAAGTAGGAAAGTGAAGGTTGTAACTCATTAAATGAAATTCAGCTTTTTAATGCCTGTGGAACGTCGTTGTAGACTTTACGATGAGCAACTTGAGAACAGAGTTTTGCCTTGGAAGGTGATGGGCAGCTTTAATTATAAGCAAAAATAAAATTTATCTTCAATGAGAAAGGTATGTAGGCGACATAAATTTGTTGTCTGTCTGTTGTATATCTTGTAGGCTCTCTGTGGCACTTTCATCTGAAAATAAAACAGTGTTCCCAGGGCCAGCAAGGACAGCAATATGTTTTCTTTCAGAGTTGCTTCTTGTATTGGAGCAGAGAGATAGAGTAACGTGTGCTCTAAAGACTGCTTCCTTGCTGGACGGGTTGGTTTTATCGTGTTTCCCCCAAAGCTTGAACAAAAATGAGGAGTGGGAGCGAAAGGAATTTGCTGGAAGAATATTTGTGGTTGGTCTTAGTATGTATATGGAGGAGCCTGCCATGAAGCTTGGATGTGAGGCATCAGAGTGTGTGGAAGAGAAGCTGATGAGCTGGACTATTTTCACTGTAGTGGCTGTGCTGAAACTATGCGAGTATCTGCGGTACTGCTGTGGGCACTCAGCACTGCTGTGTTTCGTAGAGCCACATGCCGTGGCTAAATCTCCTGAGAATCAAACAAATATTAAACATTGTCTGTGGGCTTGTGTTTAAAGAATACAGGAAAAAAAAAGACATTTAAAGCAATAAGGAATCCTTTTTGAAAGGTCACCAGTTGAATGGTGGCCTTATTGTGCGTCCCAGATGAGTAGTTTGTGATATATCCAAACTTAATTCCTCATCTATCTGATGGGAGCCGTTTTTCTTCTAACTCTGGAAGAGCTCTAAAGGTCTGCCCGAAGGCTGGCATTCAGTGGGAAATGAATCATCTTTAGTAAGGTATAAATGTCTGGGAATTGAATCAGGGCGGGGTTAAGTTTGGCTTAAACTCACGTTAGCAAACTGTAGGAAACAGTGAACCGTTAAGACATATTTCATAGGAAAATTCAGTGGTTCTAGCAGTACACCAGTGAGAGCTTACAACATAAAACATTCAAAAGCTATTCACTAGGGTCACTAAAATTATTAAACTGCTTAAGAATTATAGTATTTTTAAAATGTGTACACATTGGGTTCTTCATTATTTTCTCTCTGATTTTGAGGTTTTGGTATTCCTACTTGAAAATACCATACGTGTACTTTATGAATGATATCCAAAAACTTACTTTAAAAACAGTGAAAAAAAGGTTAAACAGTAAAATTGAAAGGACACACAGCTTGCACATTTAGGCTTAAAAAACACTGCTGGATAATTTAAAGCTCAGGAAGAATCGCAGGAAATTCTTAGTATTATATCAAAGCAAAACTGGAAAATGCATCGTGGCATCAGATAAGATTTTTATTTGCAACTTGACTCTGCATTTAGCAGGAAGAAATTTTCCATCAAAAACTTCCAGTGTTCTGTAGTTTTGTACTTCTCCTACTGTCTGATTCCATCGGTATAATGTTGTTTTTATCAACGTATTTGAATATAGTTGAGTTTATGCTGAAGCCATTGCTCTTAAGACATGTCAGCCCAGATGGATACAAGAATTAATAATTTGTAGTTCAGTTCATCAAAATGGCTTGGAAATCTGAAAGGAGTTGTACTTTGGGTAGTAAAGAGTAGAAAATGTGACTGTTTCAGAAACTGTAAAATAATGCACTACCCAGAGAAGTGGATGCCCCATCCCTGAAGGTGTTCAAGGCCAGGCTGGATGAGGCTTTGAGCAACCTGATGTAGTGGAAGGTGTCTCTGTCCATGGCAGGAGGATTGGAACTGGATGATCTTTAAGGTTTGTTCCAACCCAAACCATTCTGTGATACCTAGAATCAGGCAGTATATAATTTCTTTCTTGGCCCCAGTTTGAGGAAGCTGGAGGGGGAAGCACTAGCATGCATTTGCAAGTGCAACATGAGCTGGATGGCTGGTTTAGGTGATGGAGTAATAGATAATTTTGCTGGGAAGTTATACAAGACTGTTGAAGAGAACTGCTAAGTAGATAAGGAGGGGAAATCTGGGACTTCTAAGAGAATAAGCAGAGCAAGACACCAAGAATTCTTAAGGTTTTTGGGAAACAAGAGATGAGAGAAGGCTTTGGGATCATACAGCTAATTACATCTGATAAAGTTTGCACTATATTGAAGGAATAGTTGGAGATCTGGGTTAATTTATGGCAGTATTGGTAAATGAAAGTAATTGGACTTAGACACGTTGTGATGAAAAAGAAATAAAGAGGATTTGAATTTTGGACTGGGCTGTGCATCTGTTGTGATGGTATTGTTAATGCATTAAAATGTTGATACTTACTGTGTACTAATAGACATGTTGTTTTGTAATTATTCAGTGTTGTTCTCTTCTGTTGCCAGCATTTTAGGTGCATTAAATCACATAAGGGAATAAAATAAAAATGTGAGCACAGGCATGCAGCTCCGTTCCTGCAATGTCAGATGGATTTCTAATACAAATGAAAACGCATGTTGGGTTTAGATTGCGATCATTATAGATTACCTCCAGAGTACAGATGGAAACACCAGAGGGGATCTGGAGAGCAAAAAGTTTGCTGCTTGCAAGGTTATAAGATACCTAAATCTGAAAAGAAACCAGAGAGGAATGGGAAGAGTGCTTATGAACACTATTTGGAGTGACGAATGGCTTTGTAAGACTCTGGTTGGAGCAGATCAAGAGTGACAGTAGAACTATGGGAAGTGGCACAGGTGAGAGCTGAGATGATCTCCAGTAGATCTGTCGGTCTCTAGAGAAAGCGTGTGAAGACATGAGAAAGTTGTGACATGAGATGTGCAATGAAGAAAGCTTTGGGCTATTTCATTATTATATTTTAGTAACAGAATCGGGTTATTGTCAGTGAGTGGACAGTACGCTGCTTCCTCATTTTATGGGATTGATGAGAATAGTTTTAAACTGGTCTAATGGGATACAAGAGAAAGTGCAAGTGAGATGCGTGTGATGCCTGTACAAACCTTGAGGGCACAGGGAAATTAAAATTGGATAAATGAGACTGCAGAAGTGGGTAAAGGAACAATATTATTAGATGATAGCTAGCAAGAAAAAACAAGTCCCACTGTTGGTAAAAACTGTGACATGAAGATGTAGTTACTAAAAGGGTCCCACCCCATCTGGCTGGGAGTATGGGTGAGGTCAGTGTGAATCGTGGAAGCATTGATGCATCAGTGTAGTATCTATGCTGAAGGGGAAAAAGAGGTGTTGCCAAAAAAAAAGGTAATGTCTCCAGGAAGCCTTGTATTGACAAATGGATTCAGTTGAGTGTTTGTGCACAATAAAGGCATAAAGCTTTGAGAAAAGGAAGATGGAATAAACCAGAACCACCTGGAATGAAATACATTTGGAAGAAAAACAAACATAAAAGCTCTACTGAAGTAGTGTTACAGTAAGCCAAAAGTGGATCAGAATAAAGACGGGGAGATAACAACTCAGAAATTGCAGTAGGTCTGTAAGGTTTCCAAAGGAGAAGTACTTGAGAAGTTGCTGACAGTAGTTTATTAATCTGGAATAAAAAGTGCGGAGACTACTATGTAAATCTGGCATTAATGACATCTTTAGTCAAAGGTTCAAAAAAACTGCTGGAGTTAATACAAATATACGATTGATATACATTGTAGAAAATTCCCCATATTTCACTGGATAAATAATCATCCTAAAAATAGTATTAAGCATAAGAAAGGAGTCTGCAACAAATGGAAAGAGTGTTGACTGATACATGGAACTGTGCCTTACAAATCAGAAAACATTGTAAATTGTAATAAATTGTAAATTTCTAAGATTCCACCTAGGATTTTCTTTCTTTTAAACAAAAATTATAAGAAGAAGAATGGAAGTACAGTCAGTGTAAAAAGATGAAAGTTTAGACATCAGCAGTGATATAGATGTGTAGGATTTAGATGCAACAGGTACTGTTCCTCATATTTTAGTGATGCTATCAAACCTGGGACAAAAACAGGGCGGCTAATAGGAATAATTATGCAGAAATGGAAATTCTCACCTCCAGGGGGAAGCAAAACTTAAATTATGTAATTGTTAAAATCCAAAGAGACCATATAGTCCACATCCAATAACTTGCATAATATAATTGCAATTCCAACAGCAAGTACTTTTAATAAATATATCACATCTGAATTTGGTGTTACATAGGGAATAAATTAAAAATAGTACTTAAATTGGAAAAAATGACTTCAGTTAAGGAGCGTCAGTATGGTCTCAATGGTATGCAAAGTCTTACAAAAAAGTTTTAAGGAAAGAGTAAGCAAATGTCACAAAACATGATAAATGAGTTAAAATGCAATGTAGCATCTCCACAAGAAGGTCACGCTTGACTAAGCCGATATCTTTAATTGAAAAGATATCTAAGTTAATTCTCTAAACAAAAGAAGGAATCATATGGAATCCATATGGACTTTAAAAAAATACTGTATGTCATCTGCTGTGTAGAGATTTGTTAACATAGGAATTAAGAATGATTTGTAGGAGAGGAAAGAGGATGAAAAAATTAACTAGAGGAAAAATTAGAGCTGGAAGGCAGGCTGGGGGTCACCAAAGGAGTTCCCAAGGACTGATACAGGATCAATCTAACAGAATGTTTCTTTTAGTGATTGCACTACAAAAGCAACAACATTGCAAAAAATCTTGATGACAATCTTGATGATACAAGTTATCAGAAGGATTATGAGGAAGACTGGAGTTTCATGTGGAAGAAATGGGATGAGCATATGAAGTGGAAAAATAGTGCAAGTGGGATGAAAAGCCACTCACTGTCAGAAATGCAGATCATGCACTTGGGGACTTGTACCAGGGTCATAGGGAGAGACTGGACAGACTCACAAGATAATTGAGGCATCAGAATGATACATTAGCGGGAAAAGGACAAATTTGAATGTAGCATGGATCATCTAACATCTGGCAGTGTTAGGAAGTGTGTTTCCAACGCAAGGAAGCTTTAATGCTGTTTTGTATGAGACATGCGTAAAGTATAACAGAAAAATCTGTGCCAATGTGATCATATGTACTTACGAAAAGTAAATTCAAATTGGATTAGGTGCCAAGGCAGCCTTGGGGAATGGAGAGACTGTTTTATGAGGGGAGATTGAAATGCTTGCTTTGGCTGACTCTGTAAAAAAGAAAACTGAGAGGAAATACAATTGCTGTCTTGCACAGAGGAGGATTTATACATAAAAGATAATATTAGCACACAAAAAAAATAATTACAAACTGATTTTGAGCACCTGTGGGGTGGAAACTTAGACAGCTTCCAAATATGAAGCACAGCGGGATAAGGCACCTGACTAATTTTTAGATGAAGCTGTGTTGAATGATGAAAAAAAAGTATGTGAGGTAGTGCCTATGAAGGAGAAACTTCTTCTCCCAGGAGAAACTGGGGACTTGGGCAGGGAAGACTGTTCAAAATAATATTGGTAAAGGTAACATGGTGATATTCTCATGAATTACATAATTCATGTGTTTTGCATTCAGAAAGCAGCAAAAACCTGTATTTTCTGATCTCTTAAAAAATTGCTTTTTAAACAGAATTTTGCTTGTTTGGGGAGGCTTATCTTAATTTGGCACTTTTTACTACATGGACAGTTTTGTTTAAGGAAAACCTATTTTATATTTCTAAGCATGTTTTATTTTGAACATTGTTTCCTACTTTACCTTGGTAAAAGCCATTTTTACACTGTATGTCTGAAAGAAAAAAAAAAAGCAAAACTACTGCAGCCGGCATTGTGCTAAATTTTTCACATAAAACTTTGATATGTGCCAAGCGTGACTGTATTTTGCTGTGTGTTTATAACAGTAATTATTTTTGATGTTAGCTTTCTGCAGTAAAACACAATTTCTTGCAACTTATGGGAAGCATAAACTTTATGGGTCTCCTATTTAGCATAGAGAAGAAAATCTCACAGCAAAAGAGTAGTTAGTGTCTTGTATTAATATTTCTATGATTAGTATGAGTAGCTGAGCTGATTATTTTTATAGCCTGATTAAAAAAATAGAATGGAATAAATGGGCTTAGTGCAGCGCTATGTAATACAATACTTCTCACAGCAGCAAAGAAGGAAGGCTTTCTGCTGGAAATAGCATTTGGTCTAGCTGGGTAATACAGTCTTTCCTTCAATGCGTAGAAAAATATTGGCAGCCTTAGGCTATGTTTCATATAATGTCACTTCAGTTATTCAGATTTTTTTGGGCTTCCTTTTTGAGCTTGAAGGAATGAAGTCCCAATGAGATGGAAAAGATCCATATCTGAAATAGTGCAAATTGTTTGTTGATTTTCTGAAATGTGTAAGTCATAACTATGTGAGCAAAACGAAATCTTTAACTTTGATGGCATACTGTGTGCTTTTTCTTTCTGCCAAAATGTTTGTCCTCGGAGGTGATACATGGTGGAAGCCTTCTAAGGGTAAAGATAACAACACAGTGATGTTTCCTGGGACTAGTGGGGACTAGTGCACTGGGTTGTTTGGCTTGTTTGAGATTTTTTTTTCCAATTCATTTGAAGTAACTGATTATAATTTACACAGACTTAGCAGGTTTGGTGAGTAAGTGAATCCCAGGAAAATGTTGCTCATAGTCTTGTTTAGAAGAGTGAGCATTTTCAGAGAAGGAGGGTATTCCTGCTGGCGGGTGGTGTTCGTGATGGGTGTTATGGGGTGGGAGCCAGCCATGATCCCCTTACACTGCTGTGCTGCTCTTGTCCTGGCATTTTCTCTGCAAATGAGTAGTCCTGTTTCACGCATAGTTGCCTTTTGTATTTTGGTTACATCAATGCAATTGCATTGCTTTCAGCTCAGTTATGATGGTGTAGCTGAGACAGGAATCTGGTGTAGGGCCCCAGAGGGGGAAGGATGCTCCCTTCAGCAGCAGCGTCCGTGCTGAGCCGGGCACCATGAGGCAGGGGAGAAGTGACCCACATAGAAGGCAAGTACTTGACTCCTGGAGAGATGCAGAACTTGATCTAGTGTTGTCTTTGATTCACACTATTCTAAATCTTTCTGCAAAGTCACCAGTGGGTGTAGGCATGGGGAAGATTTTCTCTGGAAGGCAATTATGAGTCACTAGTGGAAACCGCTGCAGGTGGGAGACTGCCTATTTCAGGAGTTATAAGCTATAAACTAGTTAAGAAATGTAGGTGGAATAGGGATGAACCAAATATGAAGCTAGACTATTTGGAAATTTGTGATTTTCTCAATCTTTTTTATTTTGAATGTTCAGACATCTCTACACTTCATAACTAAGTATGTTGGTGTTTTAGTGTTATGTCCTGATTAGACATAACTAGGGCATGTGGAGGATTTTGGAGGAGATCTAAGATAGCTATCATTTGAGATTTCTATCCTCAATTTGCAGACCATGCTGCAGAACAAGATCTGAATATTCATTTTGAACTTTTGGGGGTTGTTTATCCAAACTATTTGAAATTTGCCAATCAGTATCAAAGCTTAAATCTTGTTGCTTCAATTACTGAGAGAGATTGCAAATTCTTACTTGGGAGAGTAGTTACTATATGGAGATGTACTACATAGCCCCAACTTTGAAAGTGGGACAGTTCAAGTAACGTCCTATTTTTCTGTTTGAAAAGCCCCCTAAAGTAAACAAGAATGGACATCTAAAGATTAATGTTTCCTTTTCGGAATATATAAATAGAGGTGGTCCTGCCTTAGCAAACTGTAATAGCCAGCTTTGCTATTTGCAGGTTTATTTGAGCAATGATAAAGTTACATAACTTTTATTTAAGTAATGTACTCATTTATGTAAGCAAAGTCAGTTCCTGTCCTTTATATCTGGTTTTACAGCTTTCCCATTATTCCTATATCCTAGATACAAATTACATAGGCTTCCTATATATGAATGACACAGTCTTAGCTCTTGAACAATTAATTGCGCCTCAAGAGTAGGAGAATATGGTATCAGTGGAGCATCTAGTTCAGTACACCCCTGTGAAATGGGTTTTTATAATAAAATTTGGGGATGCACATGTCACAGGCTTTTGAAGTTTGTCTTGTATTCAAGATTTAAGTGTCTTCTTTTATTCACTGTTGTCGTGGTTTTCTGTCCCTTAGCTTTATTTCATCTTACTCTCTTATCTTGCCTCTCTCCTCCCTCAGCTTTCTTACCTCTTATTCTCAATGTTGTCAAAGATTTTTTTTTCCCCTTACTGCAGTGCCGCATTTGAATTAAATTTTTGCTGTTTCTCCTGTTGTCTATGCATATTTTTCTTTCTATGATTAATGTTTCCCCTTTGTTCATGGTATGAACCATTATCTGTGTTAGGCAAGCACGGAGAACATGGTCTTGGGGGTGGAAGGTTAAAGCTGCTTTGACGGCCAAATCCATAATTGCAGTCAGGGTGACTACTGTGGAGGCCAGAAGACCACCTCTTTCTTAAAACAAGGTGAGGAGGGTGTGCAGGTTAGCCTGTTTTCTCCTTGCTGTTCCATAATATAAAAATGGTTGCTCTTTAGGGTGATCCAAAGGTCTCGATGGATTTTTTTCTGGGGCACTGGTCTGGACAATTGAGAAGCAGAGGAGCACATATGTAACATAGGAGGCTGGAGGTGGGGAAGAAATCATTGCAAATATTAGAAGGGAGTGTGTGTCTGATTCCTCAAGAGGAAAATCACTGATTCTTGCAAAGAATAGGATGCTGGTAAGAGGTGGTACGATGAGCCCCGTCAGAACAGAAGCATGGAGCCCTGTTTGGAAGGGTTTTGACTACAATGTGCCATGAATTGAAAGGCAGGCAATAGGAAATGATGATTTTTTTCCCCCTTGTTTGTATTTGAAGGACAGGAAGGACAGGCCTTTGCATGTAATTTCAGTTCTGTGCAAAACACAAGGGGAAGGCATTTAAAAATGAGTCAAAATGAGTGTAGAAATTTCCTAAATTTCCAAAGGGCTAGGCTGCTATTGCACAGAATAGAGAATGGCAAAAAAAACCTTCCCAGAAAGTACGACAGTGCCTGGAGAGGGTGCAGAAGGTCTCTTTTTTTTCCCTTTCCCTTTTTTTTTTTTTTTTTTTTTTTTTTTTTTTTTTGAGAGAGAGAGGAAATAGCTTTGATTACTTTCTGAGTATTCAATTGCATCAATATGAGACACCATGTTACTTTGGAAATTAGAATTATTCCTACACTGGGCTGTGTGCTTCTTTCCTTTTGTACGGAAGAGAAATGTTCCCCTGTGCCAGAGTAAGCAGTGCCCCATCTACTTGCGAAGTGAAATGTGTCATCTCCAGAAGCAGAAACATATTTGTGATAGGAGGGGAAAAAATATTAATCCTTTCAAGAATTAATTTTCCAGAACATGCTTTTGCAAGGTAGCGTGTGTGTAACCTGAAGCTGTTTATCTTAGATAAGGATAGAAGGGAAGGACAGAAGACTGTAAGCAGGAAAGAAGAGAAACAAATGGCAAAGCACAGACTCAAGGTGCAACACAATATATTTCTGTGTTCCTATAAACAGAAATGTGACTATAAAAATGACAGTGAATGTGAAAAATGTTAGAAGGTAGAAAATGCCCCTTTGGCATTAGGGGTGAGCATTGCATAGGACTGGGGGATGGCATAGCAAGGAAGCATCCCTCTGTTTCTGCACTCACACTCTGAATGCCAGTCAGTTCCTCACCCCTTGAATCTGTGTCCCACCGGGGAGGCTGCAGCAGGAAATCCTTTAGCACGCACAGCTTCTGAGCCCGTTTCATTTTCCTTCAGATGTTCGCACACTGTTGTAACACACTGTGAGCTAGGTGATGATAAATGTCACTGGCAGTACAAGGGACCCATTCAAAGGCTCAGGCTGATTCTGCTGGGTTACATTTTTATTGATTAGAAAGACATGTATCTTTAATAAAAGACTTTTTTAAAAAAATTACTTTTGAAGCTAGAAGTATGACAAGAAATGTAATGTGAGGAAGTTCAAAAGATTTCAATACCTTCTAAGAAAAAAACCCACAAAATAACTCTCATGTGCTTTGTATTTGTTTACTAACGGGAAACCCTGGATTATTTTAACAAGAAAACTACAAGTAAGTACTTTTTCTTTGGACTTCTGCTGCTGTAAATAAAATGCTAAATACTTTCCCTATGAAGGAAAATTATTTTATTAGTTTCCTTGTGTTTTGCAAACTGAAGCTTACTTTCACCTTTCTGATGATGAAAATGGGTAAGTTACTTCAACCTGCCTATATACATGTATTCTTACTTTGTTATTAATAAACTTTTTTGGTATGGGCTGTAAGCAGGCATCTGAACCAAAATATTTTATCCTGAAGTTCTGTTCTACTAATTTCTGAGTAATTTCTTTCCACTGTTTTATTAAGTAGGTGATTAGAGGAATAGGCACATACTGATTTTTTGAATTATTTTGACTTACACTAAAATAAAATTCCATTTAGAATGAGAATATTTTTTAATGTGTCTTTCAGAATATAGCTATCTCAAGATAATGGCCTAACTTTCACTTGCAGCTATATCCATCAAACACGAAGTAAGGGCGAATTGAAAAATTAGAGTAATAAAAGAGCAGATACTTTTCTTTACTGAGAAACTGTGTGTGACCTGCCCTGGTGAACATTAGGAGAAAATTGCCTTCCTGCAACTACTTAACATTAGAATGGTGTGTTAGCAGCCATCAGATTGAGCAAAAGATCCAGACATTTGGGCAAGGATTTTTTTTTTATTCCTTCCTTATTAATTTATTTTAGCATGACTGTGAACCCATGAATGTATTGTTTTAAATAAGCTACCTGTAGTGTTAATAGGGAAAAAAAAAAAAAAATCTCTTTTCCAGCTTTTGGCTGTCTTTGGTATTCCAGCTTCTGGAATCCTAAAAGTGGATTTAAACCTCTGATTTCAGGGAAAGAGAATCTTGACATCAGAGTCGAAAATAAGAGTTGTGGAAGTATTACTTTCCTGTAACTTAAGTACTCAAAATCCAAAAAAGAAATTAAGAGTCCGAAGTTTATGTTCGATTTCACGAATATGTCCCCTGGGGACAGGGATGTACTAAACCCAAGAACTTTTTAACTCTTTAGGTTCAAAATACCACAGAGTACTTTCAAGAGCTTCTACTCTGTCTCCTCTGCAAATCTCCCAAAGAGGATGTGGATTAGTAATAAAAGCTTTGTGAAAACTGGCAGAAAAAAAATAGGAGTTCTGAGCGGCTTTAATCCTGTGCTTTGAATTAATACAAAGAAGCTAGCTAATTGTCATTTCATTTTTCATGTTGCTTCTCTACCTTCACTAAATACACTGATGAGCAGCTTCACATCAGATGTAAATGCAAGGAAAGCCACAGCCTTTCTTAGAGAAAGTGTCGGTTGTGGCTGAGAGGGTCTGAAGGACGAGAAGAACCCATCCTATTAACTTATTTTACCTTGTTTAGCTTCCCTTTGAATTGTCATTGGCTTTGCTTCACATAGATCCTCTGACACCTGGAGAGGGATGAGATGCCATCTTCTTTCACAAGTTGTCCTGGATCATGATTCTCCCTGGTGCCCTTCACGTGTAACAGCGCAAAGGCAAGAAGTCCCCTGAGCCCAGAAGAGCCTGCTCCTTCAGCGAGGCACTGCAGTGCCACTGCTCCTGACAGCATGGATTCAAAAACTATGAATTTGCTCAAGTGGATGTTTTCTTCTTACAATAGGAGCAAATTATTTAGTTTAAGTGCTCCCAAATTCAGCCACAGTTACTTGTAGATACAAAGAAAGAAGGCTGAGTTAGAAGCTCCTTCTTACAGAACTCTTAAGAAGAAAAAAATGTTTGGCTTCTTCTTGTGCTTGGTGGGACCAACACGGATAGCCAACAATTTTTGGTGATGCTTAGGTTAGGAAGTGCAGGACCACTTCTCCCACCCTTCACCCTGGCTGCCTCCTGGCACTCTGCTGGGGTAAGATGAGGCAGGGGCTGTCCCTGTCATTTGCCACGACCTGGATCAGAAGGGCAGAATGGAAGCTGCAGAGGTGCATGGGACGTGGCCTTCACTTGGGCTCATGGTCTCATTAGATGGGTTGCCATCACTGAGGGTAAAGGATATAGGGATGTGCTGGTGAGAAAAGTGGCAGGAAAAGAGCAGTGTTCCCACTGTGCTGGAAGAGGAATAAACTCCACTGAGATTTTGGCCAGATTGTATGTAGGTAGGAGTCATGGTTCCCATGGGGGCACAGGAGATGCTGTAGCTGTGTGTCTAAACAGGCTGCCTAGCCTGTTTTTCTTACTAGGTTAGTGTTTCACTGGATAGGTTCCTTGAGGCACTTGTCTGAGCAACCACAGAGGTAGCTGGGAGTGGGGAGGTACCAGATGGAGGCAGGTGGTGAGCTCGGTGATGGCATGGGCTTCAGTGGGGCATGAGGGGATGCAGGGACAGTGGAGGCAAAGAAGGTCTGCTGTCCTCGACAAGGACTTTGCTCCAGCACGTCCCAAATCACCAAATGTCCTCCCAAGTAGCTGTAAGACCCTCTTATCCTTCAAAAATGTCTTCTCTGTGATGCATCGCTCATGCTGTATTTTTCATAATGTCATCATTCCAGTCACAGATGGAATATTTTACAAAGTATTCTGTCTATAATATAAGAAATATGCTAAACATCACCATTATGCTGTATTTGAAATGTAGAAATGAAAATATAAGTTGAAAGATAGAACTATTGCCTCTGCTGGGTTTATAGCATGCTGTGGATGGGAGTTGTTAACCCTAAAACCACCTGGGAGCAGCTCATTCACTGTGGGGAAAATGCTGGGACAGAAATAAGGGTTAATAAAAATGTAACAAATTGCATTCTTTACAGCTATATCTGACCGTTATTTTTCAAGTTCTGTAATAAATCATTTTACATAGAATGGTAACACAAACTACTGCAAAAATAAAAATGCATGTTAAATTCCACTTTTGTTTTGATTGAGGCGGAGTCAGCGATTAACTGCATGATCAGAGCGCAGACGCTGAGTCCTATTCTTTCCTTAATTGAGAATTGCTGTTACAGATACTTGACAGTGGTTCATAGTAGCAATAATCCCTTTTGAAAATGGTTGTTATTCTAGTTCATAAGTAGCTTGCCGGGGCGTTAACCTCAGCTTCACCTCTGATGGTTAGGAAAATAATCCGGTCAGTATCAAGTGGTGATGTTTAGTGATTTCCTGCTAGATGATTGCCAAAGTTATAATGCAAGAAAACGTAACTTTTAAACTATTTTACGATACTTTTGGTTAGAAGGAAAGTATAGGCTGTGAAAAATACTGTAACTTTCATTGTTCAAAATGAAAATCTGTCGCTTATCGAGAGTGCTGACTTAAAAATTCTTGCACGTCTTTTGTTGATCTTGCATGCTGATGCACACGACCTGCTAATGCAATGCTTGGCTTTCCATACAGAGCCATTCATCCATGTTATATGTGAATGAAGCTTCCTGGTTTGTACATGTGCTGTGTCACATTCCTCTGGTTTTCTAACAAAGCTTTTAATTGGTATGCTGTGACTAATGAGCATGAAGTCTCAGAGGAAATGGAGCAGAATTTTCCATTATCCACCAAGATAAGCTTCAAGCACATAGATTATCAGGGCTTGAACTCCAGTATAAACTAGGGTCAAAGTGTCCAAGTATAATGGAACCTCATAGCTGAATATTTTGCTTCCATAACATTAAATTAATAGTTTCCCAGCAAAACTGCATTGTCTGTCTGATGCCATTGCACAAACTGTAACTGGCATTTTGCTTGGACATCAGATAAGTTCCTGACCCTTCACCATTAAAGTTCCTATAACACTTGAGTGCTGATGTCCTGCCTTCGTTCTGGTTTGGGAAATGATGTGTTGCATACTTCTGTGGGATAAATCTCTCTTCAGTTTCAAACAGAGAACTTGCTTTTTGTTCTTCTTCTGAAAAACTATTGTAAAGTGTTGCTGACACAGGATTGCTGCCATATGGTGCACCAGAAGTGGCTGCATTTTTGTGGGGAATAAGAGCTCTGACTCAGACTTGAGTATATTCAGGACCACTTTGCTTTTGAGATAAGACAAGGTTGGATGTAGTGAGACCAGCATACCTATAGACTACATATGCCAAGTAAAGCAAAGTAATTATCTTCTATACTGCACGTTAAGCACGCCTACTAAGTGTCCCCAACAGGTGCAATATCAAAGAAATAGTAAAAGCATAGAAAGATATTCCTGTTGCCACTGGAACTGCTGGGAAAATAACAGTTAGCTTTCCAATAAACTATATTGAATATTTTTTTTAACAAGTCACTGTTTTCCTATTTAACCCAATTTACAATTAATCATTTCCTCCTTCCAAATAGAGTCTCAGTTTGAATTATGTTTTGGAGTGAAATCATCAACCCAGAAAAAGAAAAAAAAAAAGAGATTAGTTTGGGGTTGTTTTTTTTTTTTTTAAAAAAAGAGGGTTAGTTTTAGTAAGGTCTCTGGCCTGTTGCAGTTCATTGTGTGGCTGCGCAGAAGTTTGTGGGGACAGGGACTGGGAGAGAGTGGCTGCGGGAAGAAGGGCTGTCTTTTTGCAGTGACATTACCACTTCATGCCAGGTTAAAGTTTGTGGAACTATGTTTTATGTCTTGGGAGTCCAGAATTAAAAAAAAATATATAATATGTAATTTGTCTTGCATGTTGAAGCTTTCTATTGCAGAAGAACAATGTGGAGCTGGATGGGGACAAGCTGTGTGGGTAGGTTGGTCCTTCTCACGCAGGTGGCTCCTCACCTCCCCAGCAGCTGTGGCTGCACAAAAGCAACATTTGGTTTGCTCCTCTCTTACATAGCTGGTTTGCTTCATTTGCTACCTCTGGAAAGGTGGTTGCTTTCTGATGGACTCTAGTAGACCCTCTCTGTTCTCATCTTGGGAGGGAGTTACTAAGGGTTGTAGTCAGCCTGTGCCATAACCTGTCGTGCTTGGTGCACACATGCCCAGTTTCTCTGGGCAGTGGATGCATATGTTGCACAGTGAGGTGTGTGAAATGCAGTGAGGCAGTATACAAAGAGTTCTGTGCGTCTTTTTGAGAAACAATAAGGGATTTGATGCTCCACGGTATCTTTGTGAGTTGTTTCACAAAAATTGTTTTCTTTTCTTTGCATAGTAAACAAAAAGAAAGGAAATTCTATATAACCACTGTATTGATAGAGTATTAACACTTTATTATTAGATTCAAAGGTTAGCAAATGGAAATACCAAGAGCAGTAAGTACATTATGTATTCAGATTGTATTACCTTTTTATGCTGTGAGGATGAGGTTTATGCTTTGTCTGTAATCAGAATTTCTATGTGCACTATTAACTGTGGATAGCTGTAAATAATTGCTTGTCCTTTTCTTACTGTCACATATACCAAGAGGACAACCTAACTGTGCACCAAAGCATGGTTCCTATTATTGCTTTAAGGCCTAATGAGATGGGAAGGGGGAGGGTAGTTTAAAGGTTTGGATACATTTGCAATGCAGGTAGAGAGTACAGTTGGTGTACTCCAGTACGGCATGGAGTCCATCATTTACTTGTCCGTGTCACTGTACCTTAAGTACATAAAACCAAGGGAGCTGTTGTGAAGATCAGGCCTAGCTTTCATTTTTATTTGACAGATTCCGTGAAACTCAGAGTGCAGATGTCTGCTAACCACTGTTACATTGCAGATTGTATTTGGTGACCCTAGTGGTATTGCAAAATATGCTATAGTTTTCATTCGTAGAACACATTCTGGCTTGCAGCAATGTAAAGCACCTTGAAGCCTTGGAGGAGGTCACACAGCTGCAGCCCTTCTGGGAGGGATGATGTCAGGGGCTGCTGGAGCTCCCCAGTAGATGTCCTTGGCCTTAGAGCTGCTCTGAAATTCTGGCATCTTACTTTTCTTTGGGAGTCTATAGCTGAAGAGAGGACTCCCATGTCCAGTCCAGCCTCTTTGTTGTCCCAGACAGCAGCAATGTGATATCACACTGGCAGATGTGCTGCTTTCCAACTCAAAAACCAGCTCGGTTTTCATATTTACTGTGCATGTTGGAAAGCTGCTTGGTTCATCACTCCTTTTCTTAGCAAGCACTGTGGCACCCCTGCTATGCAAAGAGCGTTTACCTTTACCTTTACCAGTTAAAACAACTCCTGTATGTCAAGGGTGAAAATTGTTAAGGCCAGTTTGTTTCTGTGTGTGAGCAAATGCTTGGGGTATCTTCCTCTCATCCCTCTCTGGTTTTTCGACCCCATGTGCTGTCATGACAGTCTGGAGAATTCACTTGTGTGTTTTTAATTTCATAAGGGTGAGAGAGAAGTTATTAAAAGCATGATTTGGGACCCTTCCCTTGATGCCTCACGTGAAAAGTGTTACCTGGCAAAAATTCCAACCTTGTGCCTTTAAAAAACAGACACGTTTTCCCCTTGACTTTTAACAGGTATCCAAATGGAGAAGAGCCTTAAAAAATTGTCAGGCAACAGCAAGGATCTTGAAAACTGCTCTTCGCAGATCCCACAGATTTATTTCACATAAAATGAAAAACAAGCCTTACTTTTTTTGCAGACAGGATTTTGGTAACAGTATAGAAATGCCCTTTTCCCAGGCAGTAGTTCAGCTGTTCTTAGAAGTGTGTATAGAGTAATAAAAGTTCTTAAAGAAAATTAATGCTGATATATGCTAAATGTCTAATATTTTCACATTTGTATAGAATAATACAAGTTCTTAATGAAAATAAATGCTAATATATGCTAAATGTCTAATATTTTCACATTTGTATTGGTTTTATTATTTTCATTAAAAGCTTTAAAACTTTTTTCTTGATTTTATGGTTACAGATTAAGGAATTATAAGGCCATAACCTTTAAGATCCTTACCTGCTTTGCAAAATGAGGGTAACTGTGTTTGCTTTTTTAGTGCTTTGAGAGAGATTCATATCCTAGTAAAATATACCACACTAGTTAATCTGGAGCAAATGTAAAAGTTGAACTTTTTAGAAGAGTGAGAAATACTTGAATTTTTAACATCTCTCTGAAATGAGATGCCATCTACTTCTTTTTAGTGCTTGGTTTGTTGGAAAGCTCAGAAGTACAACCCTTATTGACTTAGTCCTGTGCTGAGTGTAAATTCACACAAAGAAGAGCAATTTAACACGTGACTGACCTTTTACAGTGTGAAATAAAAAAATGTACTGTTAAGGTTACCGGAGTGTGGCAGGATGTTTAATCAGCTTCTTTGCTTTAAAGAACAGTAGGAAGGAGATGATGTATTAAAGATGATAGCTTCTTGTAGATTTTAACTCGTAATGTCAGGATCTGAGCACAATAGCAGATTAAATCTCAGTAGGGGAACTTCCTACTGGACTTTCTATTTTTAGATGTTTGTGGCGGCGTCTTCCTTCACTTCTAACTGGCTGTCTTTTGCTCCCTTGAAAACCTGAGTTGCTTACTTTGAGATACGCTTCCAACTCATAATGTATTTTTGATTAGAGCAATCTTTTTTTTCCCCTCAGTTTTGTAGTAAAAGGTAGAAGACAACAGCATAAATGGAACCATGCATTTTCCAATTTTATATTAGTACAAAGATGAGGTAAATTCATGGCTT
Source organism: Cuculus canorus (assembly GCF_017976375.1). Taxonomy (NCBI): domain Eukaryota; kingdom Metazoa; phylum Chordata; class Aves; order Cuculiformes; family Cuculidae; genus Cuculus; species Cuculus canorus. The sequence continues at coordinate 141,962,163 of NC_071402.1, forward strand.
TGAGCACTAAATATTTGCAACACACTTAGCATGTGTGTAAAAGCACAGTCAGCTTCCAGGTAATAACAATAAATCAACCCAGATTTGCTTTTGCAGCTGGGTAGGTCGGATAGTCTGGTGTTCTTTCACCTCACAATTGAAAACTCTCAGTAGGTGTGAGTACTTCCACTGAGGCATGCACACATCCATAAGTCAGATGGCTTCAACTGACTGTCTTTTATCTCTGACCAACACTGACTGGGTCCAGAATAGCTCTGTATTTTAGGAACCTAAAACACGGCACATCTAGAGTTATGATATTAATTTTAATTACAGACATTTTTCCTTCTCTCCACTCTTTGTCCTCAGGATGTTGCAGTTCTGTGCATTGACACCGCCCTCTGCCCCTCCCACCCTCTCTACTATGTCTTCAGAGATCACACCTCTTGCATTTCACTGCCTTTCAAAGATGTATTTTGGGTCCATCTGCCTTGCTATTTAATTTAGGTGATCCGTATGCATTTTCTAGAAGTTTAAGTAACCATTTCTTTATCTATAATTTGTATTTTTGTATCATACATTTAATAGTGAGCTTCATCATTATACTAGTCATTGTTGTTTATTTCTAATAAGGTATATTAACATGGTAAAACAATTATAATATTGCAGAAATATCATCCTACTAGTCTTGTGCCTTCAAAAGGATGTTCTTTTTCACTGTAATGAGTTTTCATTTTATTGGCTTTTAATGAATCAGCTTCCCAGTCTCAAGTCTCTTGGATGTTTTGTTCTACTTCATCTGTCACCATTCTAAAGCAGTGTTTGGCTTTTGCTTGCTCTTGAACCCACTAGTGGAGTTGTCTTTATTCTGTTCTAGTGGGTTCTCAAGTTGCAAGTTCTTTTACTTCCTTGCTTTGTCAAAAGTACACCAAGTACTGTGCAGCTCCTGTGTCATTTAATAGTGGCTGTATTTTGTCCTTGTCAGTTGTGAGGACACAGACAGATCAGAGCACGAATTTAAGTCAAAGGTACTAAAAAGCCTGTAATCTTAGAAGCCCCCTTTGAGGATGCTAGAGTGAATGTTGTCACTGACATTCAGCTGTCTTTGTTATGATGAGTCTCTAGCTCCGAGTAATGCCCATGTCTTCAGCATCAGATCTACTGTCTGCCTCTTGCGATGCCAAACAGTCCAGCACACGCAGTGAGATAGTGATAGACGATAGCAGCCACACGTGGTGCAATTTAAATGCCTTAAATCCAAGAGAACAACCTGAGCACCTGCTTCTTGTCCTGTCATCTTAACCTGCTCTTCGGCTCCATGTACTGTGCTGTCATCACAGAACTAACATACACACACGTTTTTGTCACTGGACTCTCCTTTGACTGCATTGTTTTGTCTGTGGCTTCCCGTTGTGCTGGTGGTGCCCTGGCTGCTGGGTTGTAGGCTGATGGAGATGGGATAACTCTTGCTGTGCCTGCTGACATGAGTCCAGCTAGGAGTGCAGAGGACAGAGGTCCGAGAAGTGAGGAAATGTGAAGAAGAGTAGTGGGATAGATGTGTTTTGGATAGGGAAAAGCCTCTTCCCTCTTCTAACTTCTAGGCATCTCTTGGGTCCCCCTTGGATCCTGCTCAGGTTGTTTGGAAGATGGAATAAAGTCTGTATAAAATTTTACTCTGTGTCATAAGGATTGTCAAAACCAGAAGTATAAGCATTAATTATGTTTTCCAACGACACTGACGCATTACTCTTGCAGAGGACCCTTATGTGGGTTATTTAAGGGACTATTCTTGAAAAGTGCAAGGTTACATCTTCAAAGGATGTTTCTGTGGCAGGCATGGGAAAACATGCATGTACAGAGGCAGCAGGTTCTCAGAGGTTACACCAGTACTTTCTGGAAGAGAATTAAGGCAAAACAGGGACGCACCAAGTTTTTGGAAGAACTGGGATAAAACGTCCAAGTCTCCGTTTAAGATGCGGTGTCTGAGCTTTGCAGCAGCTGCTTCTCCCCACCTACATCCTAGCTGTGTCCAGAGCGACTCTGACAGAGGAGGCTACAGTCAGTAATGGTTTTCATTGAAAAAAAAATTAAGTATTAGCAGCAGCAAAAAACCCTTCTGTAACTTTAAAATCAGAGTTAACGTGATGGGTAAAATGAGGCTATGGTAAAGAGCATTACAGACAGTTCATTCACTGCTAAACAGCAATTTCCTGCAAACTGTGGATGCAGCCCAGTACTGGGTCCTGCCGCTACCTTTCTTTCATCTTTCTTCCAAGCACAGATAAAGTCTGTGGGTGCAGGAAAGGTGACTCTGCTCTCTTTACACCCCAAGGATGTTTTCTGGGCATTGCAAAATGAGATTTCAATTTTGCAGAGCTCTAAGTAACCTGTGTAAGGCTCTGTGGAGGTTGTGACCCTACTCTGGGAGCCACTGTCTTGGATTTTAAATGTGAAATCAAGATGGCATCTGTTAGCATTTAGTCTGATACTTAGATGAGCCTGGATTTTGGTATGGAAACCTAATTAGTCTGAGATGGCACTCCATTTTCTCATACAAAATAAAAATCATCATCAACTGAATAGATCTGTAACAAATTTTATTGGCGTTTTGGGAGGTGCAAGCATTGCCAGTGTTAATTAAATATTGTCACATGCTTTCCCAGGACAGGATTTCAGTATATTAGTGCTTTTTCTTATGTTCTGCCTATATAGTAGGAACACTCACTGCTAATCAGATGGCAGGTAGCCATGAGCCATCAAAAACTTCTCTGCATTTCTTACTTCTCCCAGAAGCATGCTCGGTTTTATTTCCTTGCTTCCAAATGGAAGATTTCTTTGCCAGATAACTTGTGGAAATATTTTTCCTGTATTTCTTCATGCTTTTCCCAATAGAGAGTATCTTTCAATTTTGGTTCTTTTCCTTTGTCTCATTGACCCTGATACTGTTCTTTCTGGATTTCCTGCATGCTTTGTTTTTCCAAGTTTCTGTTTTCAGTTTGTGATCATTCTTTTGCACTGATGGAGCAACTGCCCATAATTTGCATTTCTCTATTGTGAAAAGCCATTTTGTTACATTGAGACTTTGAGTCAGGGATGAACTCCACTTTTGTCTGTTACTCTCAAACGTCACTTTTGCTCATCTAACTTCAGTGCCTGAATGAGCAGCCTAGGCTACTGATAAAGCAAATAAACCCTCCATAGAGAAGTCCGGAGCACTTTGGTCTTCCCGATGATGGATCGGATTGTCCTGAATTGATCTGGGGTGGAGGAAGGCATGTCCTCAGGAAGGACTTTCTTTGTCTCATGCTTTTTATGGAAGATGATGATTCTATTGTGCTGTTAAAATTCTTCTGTCTCACATATAAATATTAAAGGCTTAGATCATGGTTTCTCTGTTTCTCAAGTTTACGGCAGGGTTGGAAAAAGGTAAGAGTAAGGAACTGGTAAATCCATGACTGGCATGATGTATTGAGGATGCCTGTAATTACCCATTCAGTGCTTCTGTAAATCTTGCAGAGAACTCTTTGGCTCCACAGAAGAGTCCTGGGAAGTTTGTGTCAGGGCTGAAGTGTTCATAGCACAGCAGAACTTTCAAGCTTCATTGTCAGATCCCATGCTGAAGGCATGGGCTACCGAGGGACAGCTCTCGCCTTCCGCGTTTCTTAAGATTATAAGTGATGCTGGGTCATAGCCCTGGCCTCTCTTTGCCAAAATCCCTTAATGATACAGAGAGATGTCTAAAACCGAGTCTCATGAGCTGTTGTGCAAAGCCCCCTTCCTCAGCCTTTTAGAGAGGAAGGGATCTGGTCCAGCCTGAGGAAATGAAGACAGAGAACATTGTGTTTTTAAAAACAAAACGAAACCCAAACTAACCCCCAAAATGAATGACTCCTCTATTTGCTCAGTTACTGAACTCAGCAGTCTGACAAGTGGGCTAATGCCCACCTTTCATCATTGCTGCAGACAATGCTGATATCGGGGTCTAGCATATGGTTTAGCTATTGATTTGGCTTCTGTTTAATTGAGATCTTCAAAATGAGATTGTTCCATACTGCACAGTGCACGTTTATACAGCCACTCAGTAAATATTTTGCCTTTTCCTTGCCTATTAATGAGAGCTGCTTGGAGTAGAGTTGTCAGGAGGCCATTACCACCTGAGCCTTTTTGTTGTTGTTTGTTTTCTGACTGTTGGCCCTGTTGTATGGGGTGAATTCCCAGATCTTGCCAAACTGTGTGGGTCTGATACAGAAATTTTCATTCAGCGTTCACAGCAAAAACAATCTGCTCACTATTGCCCTTAAATGTCACTGGTTTATTTACAAGATTGGCTTACAAAAATACACATACAGAGTGAGTGAAAACTTATTTCCTTACTAAAAGTGATCTTAGCAAAGAGCTTTCCGGACTTGAAAGGCAAGACAAGTAAGCATTATGCTATGACTTAGGTTTCTGCAGTAGAAAGTCTATTAAAACAGCTCGTAGAGATCTTATTTCTTAAATGGCTGTGTTGACCTTTAATAAAGGGCTAGTCAAAATTTTGGGAGGGAGGGTTGGTTTTGTGGGGTTTTTTTTTAGTTTGCGAGGTTGTTCCTGCCTGTAGATTGAGAGTTGCTTCCTTTTGCTGTTGAAAGCTGAGATTGGAAAGGAAGACTTACTGCAATCTATTTCAAGAATAGTCTGAGGAGGAAATTCCCTTCTTGTCGCTAATAGCTGGTGCGGAACACTCTGCTGGAGGAGGAGAATAGTTCAGTAAGTTAAAATTATATGAAGTTTTGATTTCATGCATCTTGTTATTACCTAGAAATATCATTGTCCGTATTGCAAACATAGTATCTTCTTTGTTGAGGGGTGGGGGAACTGTGATAGTGCTTTGATCTCAGATACTAATTTAGTGATATAGCCAGGGTTTCAGTTAGAAAAGAGAACAAAAGCAGATCAGCTGCAGCTTGTATGACAAAGCATCAGCCTAAACTGATGAGGTAACCTCTGAGAAACATCAGCAGTGCATTTCATTATCCAGTCGCTTGGATTGAGAGACAGAGGTAATTTTGCCCATCCATGCATCTGTGAAGTCCTTATTTTTTCAGATGTTTCAGGTTGCTTTAGGGTACTTCTATCAACTTTCAAATCAAGGGCTCTGTTTAAATATCAATAGCAGGGCAATTCAAAGCTCCCTCAAGGCAGAGCCAGATATCCTAGGTGAACATATTAGAATGATGGTGTTTGTCTAAATGCATTTCTCTTTCACTTTAATCGAAGGTAGAGAGGTGTTGAAGGAATACCTAATTCTGTACTTTATCCAGAAGCCTGTGCTGTCATGCTGGAAGCACAGCAGGCTGTGGTCAGTGGACCTGGAGGCGAGGTGAAAGCCTTTATACTCCTGCATTACACGGAGAAGGTGCTCCTGTTGCAGCAGTGTGTGTGCTGAAGAAGAGTGGGACCCCCTGAAGTCCCCTTGCCCCCATCTCATCCCCCATGGGGCTTGTGAGGGGAGGAGGAGCTTGGGTGAAGTGAAGCAAAGCTCAGGATCTCAGGCAGGTCGGGCATGATCCGTGCCTCCCTGTCTGTTCCTTGACTGTTGATAGGAAATCTGTTTTAATCCCAGTGGCTAGGGATCCACTGCTGCTTAGGGGCCCTTTGTAGAACTGTTGTACAGATGTCAAAGAGCCTGTGTACCCCAAAAGTCTTAAACTGTTGAAAATTCACATTTGTTCTCCTTTTGTTGTCCTAAGGAATTTGTCTGGTAAGCAAATTAGGGAGTTTCTTAAACTTCTGTGCAGTAGAACTCAAAAGAAAATAGTTATTTAAAAAAAAAAAAAAAAAAAAAAAGCTGGAGATAGAAGTATCTTTCACCAGATAATTTATTGAGGTATTCTCTGCAGCACCTTTCAAGGCAAAAAAATATTGATGCAGGTGTGAAGGCGTGAAGTGCCTTTGCCTGTGAAGCTGCTTGTACAGCCAGGTGTGCCATGATCACACACTGTCCCTGTCACGTATGTGCTAGCCTTTGAGAAGAGACACATGCTGGTCTTGAGTGTCTGATCCCATCCCATGTTCTGTTTTGGGACTCGGCCAAGTGGGGCTTATTTTCAATTTTATCTTCCACAGACAGTATCACCTGCTTTGGATTTCTTAAAGCTCTCTGCCAAATATGCATGCCAAAATGTGAAACTATTAATGTTCATTTCATTCATGCATCTGTTTAAGAAGACTATTATTCCTTTTAAATGAAAATAAAATATTTAACTGAGAGAGAGTTTCTGCAATCCATTTTAAAGTATCTTTTTTTTTTTTTACATTATGAGTAGTAGCCTGAAACCCATGCTAGAATTCAGTGGACTGTTATACCACACGCTGTACCGGAAGTTTTTGCTCTTCTTGATACAATTTATAACTTAGTTGATGATGAGCAATATAGAGAGGGAGAGATAATCTGTGAAACACACAGGTGTAGCATTAAATGTTTGCGAATGCAAGTGTATATATGGGATAGTTAGAACATGAATGAATGGAGAATGTCAGATTGTCTTCCAGCCTACCTATATGAATTTATAACTTATTTTGAAGTGTCAGATAACTAAAGGCTGCAGCATTTTCTTTATTTCACTTCTCTTATATCACTTTTATTTTACTCTAACTTTAGGCCTTTGTATTTCTTGCAAGTAAAAGCCCAAATTTCAACTTTTAAACTACACCTTAGACATTCAGGGATTCACTTGCCTTACTTTCATTTTTATCCTGCCATTGGAAATCCTGAAAGAAAACTGGTAATTTATCTGTAAAACATGTTGGGTGCTTTTAGTGCATTTCAAGTATTCAGAAATTTTACAATTATCTCTTCTTTTAAACAGAACTGCATCCATTTTCATTCCAAGTGCTGAGAAGTGGCACTGTAAGGCAATTCTTTTTGTACTTGTAAACAAGCTTCCATATGACAGTGCTTTGAAAGTGTTTTTTAAATTGTGCTACATCTGTGTCTGATGTTAAAAGCATTACAAAACAGCCAAACCCAAGCCCTCCTAACAGCCTCAAAATGCAGAATATGTATATATCTTATATATTCAGAACTGCCTATCTTTAATTTAAATAGCAAACATAAATGTCCCCCTAAGCTTTCTCCACAAGCTTTACTGCTTTATAGACTTCCTCTGCCAAACTTCTTTGTTCTTGCTTACAGTTTCGCTGGCTGGGCAGATACAGTCCTTCCCTTCCACACTCTGACCAGAGCTATTTGGATGTCACCTTGTCTACAGGGTAACATGACAAAATACCTTGTCTGTCTGTTTTGAAGCTGGGAGCACCTGGTGCCCCCCACCTTTGCACCTTATTTAATTGACTCTTGCCACCCTGCCCCAGGGCTGGTGCAGGCAGGGCTCCGGAGGTACAGTGGCACTGCTGAATGAACCACAGCAGCCAAACCCCACCTGTCTGTGGTGCAAGAAAAAATGTGTTTAATTTAGTGTTGGAGAGGCAGTACAGATAAGGGGTGCACTGTTGCTGCAGTCTGTAAGCAGGATGTGCACAATGCCTTTGAAGGGCAGGCTGATCATGCTGTGAGGTGGTGAAGTAGCAGAAACCACAACCTGGCACAGATTGAGTGGGGGTGGGTTTGTGCAAGGTATGTGATATTGTGAACACACTTGTACTGAATTTGTGTAAGGGTGGCAGAAGCTGTAAAGGCCCAGCAGCTGCATATTGTTAAATTAAGCCAATGGTGGGCTGAGAGAGACTAGGTCAGGAAAATAATACTGGTTTGAAGTTTAATAGGTGCACAGAGTTCACTAAAAAAGAAACCTTCATTACATTTTAAATTTTCAACTAATATATATTTAGAAATATTATGTTGAAGTAAATTATGGTGTCTTTTTAGGAGTCAGTAAGGCCTCATATGTATATAAAACAGAAGTTAAAACACATTAGTAAAGGTATGTATATGTGGGAACAACCTTATGGAGATATTACTAAGCTTTCGCCTTGACAGTTTAGCTTTGCCCCCCCAAAGTTAATGTATTGGGTTTTCAAGAGCTTTAAGTCAAAACTAACAGATTTTTTTACATTGTAATTTTGCAGCAAATTATGACTTTTATACAGACTGGTAAGAGGAAATCCAACCATCATTTGAAACCATGTGAAAATGAGTTTTACTTATTGTTTGCATTTAAATTTATTCTTATTTTATTTCCATGCTTATTGATTAATTTAAAGTATAATAATAAAAATTACAAGGTTATATTACAATAGCTAAATCTTGACAATTGTTCTGTAGGAAACAGACCATGTAAATGCAAAATCAGAATGGTGTGTTTTCCTAAAGTGGTACCATATGTTATTTGATTAACAAGTTGTAGGGATATTAGAAGATCTTGGCTGCTGGTAAGAAGGAGCATCTGTTTTTTAAGTCTTTTATCTAATATGTGTAAAGACTTTGCCAAGTCAAGCTTAAGCATTTTGGTTTGGGTTTGTTTGTTTGGTTTTTTTTCGATATATCAGCTATAAGTTCCTTGGGTATTTTTCTTTCTGTAGGCAACACCAATGTGTTCTTGGCATTTAAATCTAACCTCATCCTTGTGAAGAAAATGCAGTAATGTTAAGAAGTAATGCAGAATATCCCATATGCAAGTATTTTATGCAAGCAGTTCAAAATCCTTGCAGCATCACAGCTTGTATTTGGTGCAACAATTTAAGTTTTGTTTTGATTTTATCTTCAACCAGACATCAACCCCAGTAACAAAAGAGCATTTATAAAAGTTGAATTTTCCTTCAGAACTTAGCAGTTCACATTGATGGCAATGGAGTGAGTGTGCAAAATGCCACATGTGCATGCCTGCGTTGTCAGTGTAACTCCAAAAACAAGTGTCATGAGATCTTAAGTAGAGTTTAAGTGGTTAATCAATCTTATTATACTGGCTTGCAGCAGATTCTGTTGTGGTTTAGCCAGTTTTGCGGCTGTGTTGAGAGCCAACAGTCTCAGGCTTCACCCTGAGAACAAAGAGTGGACATTTTAAGTTGTTTCGTGCCTGCCTTATAGAGAATTTCTACTCCTCTCTGTTCAAGAAGATCACAGTTTGAGGTTTCCTAAACACAGCATCTAAGAATAACTTTAACTTTTCTTATCCAGGCCTCATAAATTTTTTTGACTTTTCTCTCAGATCGGGATCTTACCTTAGCAGTCTGCTTTGATGTGACTTCAGGCTTGAGGTTTGTGCACAGCTCTTTGCTCAGTTACTTGCAAGGAGTAGCAGGAACTGCTGAAGCAGGCACTGGCTGGTCATTAGATGCTGTAGATCACCAAGGAAGGTCATATGAACTCCAGAGAGCTGTGCTGGTTCCCTGTCTGCTGAATCCTACAGTGTCTCTCATTTATGCAGTGCTGCACATCATCCTATGTGGCTGTTTCAGTGGAGGAAAGCGGTAGTTGAGGTTAGATGAGGCTTTACAAGCCCCAGATTTAAATATCAAGAGACTTTCCTCTTGGTCTGAGGGAAACTGAGCACATCGACCCTTCAGAGTGGGCGCGAGCCTTTGGTACAAGGAGTAAGTACATCACAGAAATCATTTCTCTCAACATCTTTTTTTGGTGTGTGACTCAGGATTACGAAGAATAAGCTTTGTCTTGGATCCAGATGTAAACCGGCTGGGAATGTTTCTGTTATTGTTTGTCTGTCTGTTTTATAATTTGATTATGTATCGTCTGCCATGGGAGAGGGGTCTATCAGCGGGACCCCTCTAGGAGCAGCCTGTCTGCTCTCTCTCCTTTGGCACTCCCACTCTTTCTGCCAGCTACAGTTCTCAAGTGTCTCTGGAATAACTTCACCATCCCTGGTAATTCCAGGAGCCGTGTAGTTCTTGCCAAGCGGCCGAACCAGTGCAGAGCCAGCCGTTCGCCTTTGTCCCTTCTTTAAAAAATGTCACGCACCGCCACCTCGGAAATGCACGAGGGGTCCTGGATGGCCGCGACCCCCGCGGCCGGGGCTGTCCAGGAGGGGGCAGCAGCGCACCGGCTGCCGGGACCCCGCGCCGGGGCTGCCTCGGGCCCCTGCCCCCTACTCCCCCTGCCCCCTGCTGCCCCTACCCGCTGTTCCTCCTCGTCCTCTGCTCCCCCTGCCCTCTGCTCCCCCCTGCCCCCTACTCCCCCTGCCCCCTGCTGCCCCTACCCGCTGTTCCTCCTCATCCTCTGCTCCCCCCTGCCCTCTGCTCCCCCCTGCCCCCTACTCCCCTTGCCCCCTGCTGCCCCTACCCGCTGTTCCTCCTGCCCCCTGCTGCCCCTGCCCCCTACTCCCCCTGCCCTCTTCTCCTCCTGCTCGCTGCTCCCCCTGATCCTCTATTCCCTTTGCCCTGTGCTCCTCCTGCCCTCTGCTCCCCCGATCCTCCATTACCCCTGCCCGCTGCTCCCTCTGCCCTCTGCTCCCCCCTGCCTCCTTGCCCACGCCAATACCAGGTGCAGGGAGCACACAGGACATGTTTTTGCGTGTTCTTCTTTTGGGGCTCATTTTATTTCCATGAAGATTAGAAGGTCCAGTCCTGTTCAATATCTTTATCAATGACCTCGATGAAGGCATTGAGTGCACCCTTAGCAAGTTTATAGATGACACTAAGGTGGGTGGTAGTGTGGATTTGCTGGAGGGTAGGGAGGCTCTGCAAAGGGATCTCAACAGCCTGGACCGCTGGGCCGAGACCAATGGCATGAGGTTCAACAAGGCCAAATGCCGGGTCCTGCACTTGGGGCACAACAACCCCGTGCAGCTACAGACTGGGGGAAGAGTGGCTGGAGAGCTGCCCAGAGAAGGACCTGGGGGTGTTGGTTGACAACTGACTGAACATGAGCCAGCAGTGTGCCCAGGTGGCCAAGAAGGGCAATGGTATCTTGGCTTGTATCAGAAACGGCATGACCAGCAGGTCCAGGGAGGTGCCTGTACTCGGCACTGGTGATACCACACCTCGAATCCTGTGTTCAGTTCTAGGCCCCTCACTCCAAGAAGGATGTTGAGACTCTGGAGCCTGTCCAGAGAAGAACAACCAAGCTGGTGAAGGGGCTGGAGAACAGGGTCTTACGAGGAACCGCTGAGGGAACTGGGGTTGTTTGACTTTGAGAAGAGGAGGCTGAGGGGAGACCTTATTGCTCTCTACAGCTACCTGAAAGGAGGTTGTGGAGAGGAGGGAGCTGGACTCTTCTCCCAAGTGACAGGACAAGAGGGAATGGCCTCAAACTGTGCCAGGGGAGGTTCAGACTGGATATCAGGAAAAAATTTTTCACAGAAAGGGTCATCGGGCACTGGAACAGGCTGCCCAGGGAGGTGATTGAATCACCTTCCCTGGAGGTATTTAAAGGAAGGTTAGACAAGGTACTCAGGGACATGGCTTAGTGGCAGATAAGAACGGTTGGCCTCAATCTAAGAGGTCTTTTCCAACCTGGTGTTTCTGTGATTCTGTGAAATGCAAATTTAGTAAGTGTTTTGCGTGTTGTTAATATCTCTATTAACAAAGTTTGATTTCTCTGTTCATCTGTTTTCCTCTTACTGTCGTTAGAAGGTTGCACTTTGAAGCTGCAAAGGAAGTTTTGAAACAGGCAGTGGGTGGAGAGCAACTAATTTTCTCAGTGCTTTGGGACTTTCCATGTTTGTTTAATTTTGGAAAGATTGCCTGTATTTCATTGGCAGGATATTGAGCACAGCCGTCTGATGACCACAAAGTGAAAAGCTAGGACAAGTCTTAAGATGAAGTAGCAAGACAGGAAGCAATTTAGCTTTCCTGCTGGGCTGTGTGCTTTAAGGGACTGCAGCTTCAGCACCTGAGGAGGTGGGTGCTTGCTTTCCCTAGACGGAGTCTTACTGATGCTGAACAGGCTTCAGGTGTTGTAAACCCCCAACCCAGCTGTCTGCCTCTCACTAGTCCAACTATCTATTCTGTCCAGCTACCGACAGCTTTGAAGTATCAGCCTTTTAACTGTTCTTTAATCTCTACGTACACAATAGCTTTTCTTGATTTGTTTTCCACAGGGGGCTATAAAGGACAGAAAAATATATGTTGTCAGCAAAATACATTGATGATGATGAGCCGAGTGATGAGAGAAGAAACAGCTAAGTAGGCAATTACAGCATGCATGTGTGTGTGTTCGTGTGAGAGGAAGAAATGTTACCTTCTCAGTGTGGTGCCATATACTGCACAGACCTGAGATCCCAGCACTGCTCAGCAGAGCCTGGCGTGGATGCCGCGATGTGTCTACGTGGATTGGGGTCAAACTGTAGAAGGAAGTGCTGTTTGCAACTCTTTGGGCACAGCCACAACAAATGCTTATGAAATGTTATGGACAGAAGTTTAAGAGCAGGCTTCATGCTTGTGTTTTCAAAGTTTGGCCTGGAGTCGTGCAACAACACCATCTGGTATGGGATTGCAAATAGAAATGTAGTGCGAGGGGAAGACAGACGTCAGCTTGTAAAACTGCATTGTGTGATGGTGAGAGTCTCCTTAGAATATGCTCTTGGTTGGGTTGCTTTATTTTAGGAGAGAAGTGTTTAAAAAACTGATTGTCTAGGCTGTTGGCAGCAAAATAGAGTGACAAAAAGTGTCGGGCAAAAATAGAAATAGGAAGGTCTTCATACAGAGAATCAGGAACATAAGCCTAAAATTTAGAATTTAATATATGCTTGGCTCTTGAGGAAAACAGTCTACATGAGACTCACTCACTGTCAAATATGTTGTGGAAATTAAAAGATAATTTGAAGATACTTCCATATATAGAGAGTAGATGTTTTCACAAATAAAAAATTAATTATATTTTATTCTCAGAACTATTTAAGGAAGTGTTACACCATCCAAAAACCACATGTGCAGATGTTTTCAATATCCCCTCACTACCTCCAATAGAGAGCTGCCCACTGAACAATCAGTGCTCTGCTCCACCTGTGTGTGAGTTACTCCTGTAACATTGGCCTTATATACATTGGGCATTTATTCTACTGTGTACACTGTTCTACAGTCGTGGAGAGACATCTCAGGAGACTATTTCACCCCATCCTAAAACTGGCATCTAGAATGAGTAGGATGAGTAAACTTCAGCAGGTTACTGTTCACCACTGTGGTTTACTAGGCAAATGGCTTACACTAGTTGCTTCCATTTTTGATGGCTGAGACTAGGTGAGGTGAGACTTGGTGAGGTTGCCTTCACTTCAGAAGAAGGAAGCTCTGGGATTCTTTGGTGGTACCTAAGGAGAATTTTTGCAGATGGGCTTAAAGCAGCTGTAGAACAACAGATGCTTCTGCTAGCTTCTAGCCACCTTCACAGGTCAGTGTGCAGGGGCCCTGTCTCCTGCAGAGGCCAGGTTTGGCTGCCCTGATCAAAGAGCAGTATGCAAAGATTGCTTATGCAAGGTGTTGTGAACTGTGTGTGCCTCACACCCATGAAGCTTTTGTGTTTTGTTTTGATTTTTTTAACCACTTCAGATTTTCTGGGTCAAGAGTTACTGAGATACATCACTGTAGATTATGTCATATGTGCATCATTCTGAAAAACAGTATTTAATCATGCAAATAAAATGTTTATGAAGAGTCTTCTCCAACATACGCCAGCAGCTCCCTGTTACTTCAGCAGCTACGAGTATATGACACGCTTTACAAGTCTAATATGTTTCTGCAGTTAATACAGAATTGTGTAATCTCAGGTAAGAAACTGCCATTGCTTCCCCGCAAGTTTGATAATTCAGTAAGAACTGTATTCTAAGGTATTTGAAAATCTAATGAGATTCTAGATGGGCCTCTTTCAAGTCAGCTAGTCATAACGCTCCTTGAGAAATTGCTAGTAAAAAGTTTCTTACTGTGCTTAGCTGCTTAATAAAAGTGTATTATTCTTTGTCCTTGAAAAATCTCCTGACTAACAACAACAACAAAAAAAAGTTTTCTGTTTTCTTGGAACAGAAAAGCAAGGAGGTGGTTAGATATCTCAATAAGGTAAGGGAATAGTAAAGTAAATTTACAAAGAACTAGAGGGAGAATATGTCTGATGCCTTTATGGAGAGGTTGTGTGCATTAGAGTGGATGGATATTTCATGCTTCTAAATAAGCAGAGTGCCAATGATCCTACTACTACCAGATCCCAGTACACTGCGGAGTACTGTGCACTTATCTGCCCAGCCTTGCCTGCCCTTACCCTCGGTGCCATATCCCAGAAAGATGGGGAAGGGCAAGAGTGGCTTGGTGCTACTGGGGTAGCACCTAAAGTCCTCCAGAGTGGCCTCTTAGTAGTGGGGAGTTAATGAGGGAGAAAAGATGATCTCCGCCTCTCAAAGTTGTACAGAACCCTTGTTCAAATAGTTTAATAGCATTCTGACACTTGGTGGTAGCCAAAGCTTTGGACATTTAAGCTACGTAAGATTAACCCTGCATTGTCCACCACCCCTGTGGAATAGCTGAAGCACTGCAAATTCATTCTCTAGCTTCCACTACAGTAACTCTCCTGTGTAGACAAATGTTTCAGGCCATTTACAACAGATGAGATGATGACTTAATATATTGTATGCCATTCATTCTCTCCCATATCCTCACTCCAGGAGATATCCATACGATTCTCACTACACAGCAGAGTGTTTTGATTAGGTCTGGGGTTGTTATTTTTCTGTTGTAATGTAAGTGCTTCTGTTTCTTTATGTTTAGGACATATGACAAAGTGGTACTGTCAGCATTAGGGCTTCTTGTACCTCGTCAAGTGTAAGAGCAGTCATAGCAGGTCAGACCAGAGGTCAAGCCCAACAACCATTGGTGATGGTTACCTAGGGAAGAATACAGGATTAAAGACAGTATATGGTGATACTTCTGGAATATCCTCCCAGCTTCTTGCAATATATGATTAAGAGTTTACTTGAAAGAAATAATAAAACAATGCCCTTTTTTAACAGTGCTCAATAGAAATTTTTGGCCATTAATTTGGGTGTTTTTTTATTTTTTTAAACTCTTGTAAACTCAGCAACTGCAGTGCCCTACAGCAAGAAGTCCACCAGCTTATCAATACTTCCATAGTGCTCTGTGAAATTAATATTCATATCTATGTATTTTTAAATTATTAGCCTACTTGTTTAATTTGATAACCCTAGAGTCAGTATTGAGACAACGAACAGTCTTTCCCTATTCAGCTTCTCTCTGTCACTCATGTTTATAGACCTCAAACAAATGTTTGAATCATCTGTTTTCAGAATGGAGAGTCCTACATAATTTAGTTGTTGCTTGTACAGAAACTCTTCCATAACTTTGATCATCTATGCTGCCTTTTTCTTAACATTTGTATTTCTGCTGTATCTTCTTTGACCTGGAGGGAATTAAAACTGCATGCAATATTCAAAATGTGGGTAGGCTGTGGATTTGTGCAGTAGCATAATAATATCTGTCTTGTTTGCTATTCTTTTCCTAGCATTTTCTAATATCTATTTGTTTTTTTAATCACTAATGAGCACTGAGCTGAAGTTTTTCTAGAATTATTGCAACCTCAAACTCTCTTTTAGAGTGGTAATAATTTGTTCAAAGTCTATGTGCATCACTTTCCATTTATCTACATAGGATTTCATCCCTCATTTTACTGCCTAGTCAGTGAATCTTGTGCAGTCTCTTCTTCATAATCAGACCTTGTCTCTAATTTCCTGAGTATCATCGTGTTCTCAGCAAGCTCTACCACCTCACTTATACCTTCTTTCCAACTCATTAATATTGAGAGCTGCCTGGACCAGTGCATTTTCTGTGGTGACACTGGTAATCTCCATCCCCTTGGTAATTTGGCTTTTGTTCCTATAGGGTCTTTCCTATCTTTAGTCCATTTCTTATCAACGGGAGGATCTCTTCTCTTTGTTTCTCTACGAAGAGATGTTGCTACATGCCCTGTGGAAATCCCAGGAAATGGTATCTGCTGTCTGTTCTCTCACATGTCTGTTCTCTCACTGGGCTGGGAAAAGGAAATGCAGTTCTGCTTCTGCTTTCCACGACCCATATGATCCCTTGTTTCAGGTTCGCTTTGCAGCATTGAATTATTAATTTAACAAGACCACATTGGGTTTTGCTACTTGCCTAACACGTTGTCCACATGTAACGTGTCAAGAGTCGTATTGGGGAGTGACACACACTGCTTTCTGAAGTTCAGGGGAAGTGTTTATGGTTCTTATTTTAGCTCCATCAGCAAAAGGAAATTACAAGTGATAGTGCTTCTGTGGCTGAATTTGTGGTTTATTGAAAACTGTGGCAGAGCCCACAAGATGAGGAGAGAAAATAATGTCTGATTTTAAATTTCAGCTGTTGGCTGCAGCTGCAGCTTTCAGAAAGCTTTTCAGCCTGGTTCCTGCCCCATTTTCTCCTAGCTTCCTTTTACTGCAAAAGGAAGCTATATTGTGACACTGAACACTCTGTGACTTAGGTTTTTTCAGTACATAAGCAACTTAGACTTTAAATGGTATGAGTTTGAGTATAGGCATTATCAGATGTACATTATTTAAGAAGGGGGTGAAGATACAAAAAAATTTAATTCACTTTTTAAAATCTGAATGTGTAGCAACATATTAGGTATTTAAAAAAAGAATAGAAGATGAGTGATTTAAGCTGTCTGCAAGAGACTGAGTTTTTATGTTTATGTTTTATTGACATGTCACTCCCTCAATGAACTAATAGCCTCAGAATTCCCAGTTACTTGCAATATATCAAATAGGGCTGCTACATTCTTATGACTGGTGACAACTTCTGAAGATGAAGGGAAATCAGTCTTTAACCAAATAAGGAATCCCTCCAGTATGGAAGTCCCATGCTGATGAAGACAGCTGAGGAACTGAAAACATGCTACCTTTCAACAACGGAGGCTTTATTCATGTCTTGGAAATGCTCCTGAGATTTGCATGGAGCTATGAGGAAAACGTATTCAGTGATGATTTGCAAAGCACTGCCTCAGTGTTAATAGCTGTGACTAAAATAAGTACAGTGTAAGACAGTATTGAAAATGGACCTCATGCTGCCCAGGAAGCCCAGTGTGGCCTTTTATTTGAGAGGAATATTTCTCAGACTCTTAAAGTTAGAAGACCACCCAGTCTTTTCCTTGCAGGGTGGGAAAAACAAACAAATTACCTTCTTTGATGGTTGGGAAAAGAAAGTGATTGATAATTACTGCCTGTAGCATTTTACCCCCTAATCGTGGTATTCAGCCTGTGTTTTCTGTCTGGGTTCAGTCACTACTTTAGAAAACTATTCCGATTTTATTTAGGTGTTTCAAGTGATGTGAGACTTGTAAAGCCCTCTGCCCTACATTCCATTCTGCAGACCATCTTCTGCACTTACATTTACTCCCACAGTCCTGGATAGAGGATAGCTCTGGATAGAGCTTCTCTACCAGGATCCAGCTATTTTTTATTTGAGCTCTTATGGCAAGACTCCTTGAAAAAAAGCAGACTTAAAGACATTGAAGGAAAACTACCCAGGGGTTGCAAACTCATCCTTTGCTTACACAATACCCGCTTCCAAGGGCATTTGTGCGTTACTGTCTTCTGTGAGAGAGGATTTATAGGAGCTTATAAAACTGAAATGAGGGCATGTAGGTAATATTGGCAACTTGTCTCCAAGAGATTTTGTTACTTTTTTCCTTCTAGTTCTTTGCCCAGAATTTCCTCCAGTTGGCTAAAGGATTCTAGCTGCAGTCTTGAAGTACTACATTTTAATGCCAGTTGTAGAGCAAAAAAAAAGCACAAGAGGGAAAAAGTGTGAATTTATATTGGACTTTGTCATTTATGAAAGGCAATAAGACTATTAAGACAATAGTATGAAAATCATACATAAAATGGAATAAATCACCAAGTTATACTTTTGCAGATGAGTCTTGGAAATCAGAGTAGTGGAGTATAGGTGTATGCATCAAAGCTGTCCATATTACCAATTAGTATTTAATAACCTTTTATTTGGATTGAAGGAAAACCCGTCATTGTCATTACTCACTGCCTGTTCCTTATCCTCAGCTACACTGCATGTAAAGGCATGTGCTATATTATGAGAGATATTTGTATACCTCAGTGCAGACTTGCAGTTTGTAAAGGAAGATAACGAAAACAATGTCATTTTATGTTGTCACTGGAGAGCTCAGCTGTGAGTCATCACCTTGTTTGAAAAGATTTTTTAAGAAATACAACACAGTTGGACTTAAGATGTCTTGGGTTATGCATTTATTCATGAGAGAGACAGAGGCTTTACCTCTGAATAAGCTTAAACCTTATATGACACCTTTCTGTGCTGACATTGCTCATTCTTGCCTTCACTCTAGGCAATTCTATGTGCTTCCTGGTGCCTGACGAGATGGATCATTGTTACTTTTCCTCACTTTCTATCTTCTGCAAAAGTGTTGCAGAGAAGGAGCAGACTTCCCCTTGTAGGAGAAATAGGATTTGATACCTGAGTCATGTCACTGTGGCTTGCGCAGGGCTTGGACATTTTGCCCTTGCCAGACCTGAAGCACGCTCTCCCTTGTGGGGAAGAGGTAGCCATGGCCACAGGCTCCTTGCAGCAGCCTCCGAAAGTGCCTCAGCCTCATACCCCTTTTCCCGGGGGTTCTGTGCTGTCTTGCAGCATCCAGCTGCTGCAGTGGTGTTTTCAGAGGTGAACTTAGGTTGCATACCTCTTTATTACTGTTAGTTGTATTAAGTTCAGAACAGGCTCTGATAATCCTGCTAGCTGTACTGCAAGGAGGAGATGGGAATAGTAGAAATAAAGTGAAGAGAAGACTTGTTTTCCAAGATGAAAACAAATAATGCAAGTCTTCAGGAGTTCAGCTCATGTGAGTGATCAAGGAGGAGGCTGTGAGGTGGCTTTCCCACCGAGTGCAGGTTCTACAGCACCAGTAGGTCTGGCTGACAAAGGGGGAGTAAGTACGATTGCTGGAAACTGAAGTTAAGTCAATTTTACCCTGAAGAAACAAGAAGCAGTTTCTTAGTGCTGAGGGTAATTAAACATCAGTCAATTAACTCTAACATAATCTGTGAAATGAGAATGGGTATATTTGCAAAACCATGTTAGCCCCAGGTGCAGCAAGAAAGCTTGTATTCATGGAGGTGTTTGTTGCAGGGTGGAGGGTTGTGGCAGTCCCACTGCTGCTGGACGCAGTGTGCCAGAGCCATCAGCTCCATGAGCCACCTTTGTGGGCCTGCTTGCTGAAATACTCTCAAATAACACACTTGTAGCACTGGCAGCTCTGTATTAAAGACAGTGATTATAATCAACTGTTGCACTTCAGCTTTTCAGCTGGTAATCTGCAGTGTTGAGGAGCATTTGCCCTCCTCCATGTACATCAGGCTAGGTATGTTTTCAGGTGCTTTTCTTATTCCCCTTCAGGTTTTTTTTCATGCATAAGAGACTGACTGTGCTGGAGAGTGTGACTGGCTGTGTGCACCACAGTTTTGAGGTTAGGATAGTTTGGAGGGGTTTTTTAAGGTGGATGTCTGATCTGGGAAATTAAAGGTAGAGGAAAAAACTTTCATCAAGGTTAAGTCATTTGGGAGCTTGATGTCTTTCACTTTGGTATGCTGATCATCTGGGTAGATCTCATTGCATGTGTGGTGTGGTTTGAAACAAGCGCTAGTGCAGATACAGCTTTGGTCTCCTGAGATCAGTAATGTCATCTTCTTCATCTCATTTAAGTATTTGGCCTTCATGTGAGGACTCCACATCAAATTTAATGGCTTGTGATAGATGGGAAGTTGGACAAGATAATCAAATAGTCCCTGTTGCCCTAAAGTCATGAATCGTAAATACTGAAGAGTGAATTAATAAGCATGCATTACAGCAGAACAGATTGGGCAGGCCTGAGAAAGGAGTGCCTCTGCTGTCAACTCTGATTGTTTTCTTGCTAATCATCTGTCTTAATGATAGCACCAGTATGGTCTGGGAAGGGCAAAGAGGCGCTTTTGAAGGAACAGGATGTACATGCTGTTGAACAGGTCACTGATGCATTTACAAATTGTAAGTTCTACACTAGCTAGAGATGGTGCTCTACCAGGAGTAGAATCAGAAGCTTTACAAACCACAATTTATGACCATCCATGCTGGATTAGAAATCAGATCTGCATGGAAACAAAGCTGTAAGATTTTATTCTGCTCGTCTTTATCTCTTCTCAGACATTCAGATTGTCATTTGCTGTGTAGTACTGCCTTTGTGGCAGAAGACAAGGAGAAACTGCAATAAGAACAATTAAAAATGCCCAACTAATTAAGTCACAGTGGCTCTGACCTCTCGCATGATTTTAATCTGAGTCTCAGAAAAAATCTGGTTCTTACCAGTGACATTGTGGAGGAAAGTCAAATACATGATTTCGTACAGCCCAGAAATTGATAAAATGAATAAAGTTCACAGAACTGTGACTTTTTGAGAAAGATCATCATCATGAATTGTGTGAGTGCTCTGGGTTGGCAATACCAGTGCAATTGTGCTAATTTCTAAAAATTATTTAATACTTAATTTAAAGTATTCTTTTGTGGTAAAATATTTATCAGAATTGCCAGTTGATAGGTAAGCAGTTATGGTAATCACAACATAACTTGAACTGTTATATGATTTCTGGACCTAGGTTCCACCAAAATACACTTTGCATTTCCTATTAATTCAAGTATTCACCTAAAAGCTGTATAAGGTCCATGTGTGCTTGGTAAGAGCTGAAATAAAGTCTCTCTCATATTTCTTTTAAAGTATAATTCTACTTTGCAGAGAGCAATTCTTGATACTTCTGATAACTAAAGTATGCCAGCTCGTACATTTACAACGAGGTCCAGCAGACATCCATGAAAACAGCAATAGTCAGTGTTTCAGGTGTTAAGTCTGTTGTTCTGGCACTGCTAAAAATTTGGACCTATTCACATCCAGACTCTCACAAGAGCTCTGTTTGAGTGAATACATCCAGAAGGGAACTTATCAAAACCAAAATATTTTACACTGGGGAGAAATATAATTTGAATGTACAGCAGATGGACTTAAAAGTGACTTTTTCCTCTCCATTTCTTTCACCTGTCTCAGAAACAATTCCCAACACTGTTCCTTGCCACCCACATATTGCTTCTTATTTGATTAAACCCCAGTGATTGAAACTTCTGTGATGTAAGGCATTTTCCTTTTACAGAGTTATTTTTTTTGGTACTTTACAAAAACAGATGTTCATATTTTCTATTTCTGTGTTTGCAGGTTGATCTCATTCCTTACCACAGGTGATCCTGTATGGGAAGTGCGATGAGTGCAATGGTAGGCCAGACTGGCAGGCTTGAGGAGGAGCTGTAGTGTGCCAGGGTCTTCAGTTCAAAGTTGACTCTGCTGGTGGCAATGTACTAATATTAATGTTAGCTTGGGACAGTGGGATGACAACAATGGGGGGTATAAAAATTCTGAAATAAGGTGTTGCATTAGATAAGTCAGAAACATGCATCATGTAATTATGCTCATTTAGCTCTGTTCCATCTTACATTGGGCAGTGGGAAGAGAAGTCCTGTTAATGTGTATCTAGAGTTAGCTTTGTTGGGATTGTCCCAAATTAGCCGATAGAGTTATGGATGAAAGACAAGATTTACCTTTTTTTTTTTCCTTCTCACTTGAATGATAGCACTTCTTTGTAATGACCACAGTCTTTTTTCTTAGTTTGATTTAGGGCATGCACAAGTGTTTACTGCTTTCAGACCTTTCCATTTATTTAAAAAATTGGAGGGGAAGAAAGGAAACAGAAATAAAACTTGGGAAAAAAGTAAACCTAACCTATTTAACCTGATGTAAGTGTCCAGTTGTGAAAGTTGTGAGTTTGAGCAAAATGACTTTCAGAGTGAGTGAAGGATGCTTTGTTACTTGGAGATGTGTAGCACAGTGCTTGTTGATGGGAGGTGGGCTGGGACACTGCACCTTCCTTTGGCAATGTCAAGTTGCAGGCAATTACAGCTGCTCCCCAGAGCTCCATCTGAAATGGAATTGGAAAGATAAATATATCTTCTGCCTGAATATCTCATGTTCAGCCTCTTCATGACTCTCTTTAATATCTGTTCTAGTTATTAAGGCTAGTGGTAGCTCTTGGCACCACTGTCAGTCTCTGAACGGCTCTGAAGAGCTGAAACCTGTAGGTCTGACAAGCCATGATGAAAGTCTGTTGTGGAGCTGTGTAGAGAAGCTCATACTTATTTTTTCTTTATTTTCCTTCAGCTGGAGTGTTACCATTTCACTCTTTGGGCTAATTTTTTCTTGCAAGTATGAGAATTCTTAACTGAACTTGAATGTGCAGAGCATAAATACTGAAACTCTCCACAGATACTTTAATAGCAGAGGTAATTTCATGATAAATAATCCCAGAGGTTGTATTAGATTGTTTGTCATTATAAATTTTAAAATAAACTTCAGATGTTTCCTTTTGTTTAACCACTGAATAGTTTAACCACTCTCCTTACATGAGAAATAGGACCCAGTTCATTGAAATCCCTTACTAAGATGATGAGACCAAATGTTCATAAAGCCCCTCTCCACATTTTAAAAATCTGTGATTCCTTGTTGTATAATACCAAATCAGTAGATAATAGTGTAAAATTCTTTCCCCCTAGATCTACTTGCATAGATTCCTATTGATACACTTCAGAGATTATTTTTTTTCATATTGCTTGTACAAGATAGTGGCTATTATAGCTATTATATAATTTCTGATAATATATATACCTGAACATAGTCCTTTACTTTTAGGAGTAAGCCTATTTTAGTTTTAAGTATTGAGAGACCACACCAAGGCCCGCAGTGAACTCACTGAGCACAAACTAGAACGGAGATGTGCTCTAATTAATTCCAGCACTGAAGCTGCTCTCTTCTGGCCGAGGTGGAAATTGGAGTTTCACCACCCTTAGTGATGTTTTTCCGTAGTTAGTTAAAGTTCCTTTCTCCATTTCAGATCCGGATGGTTGGTAGCAAATCATCACCCATAACTCCCTGGTGTGCAGGGGAGTTTTCCTGACAGGCTGGAGCATCCTCGTGAGGCTTCCCTCCTCCAGGGCAGGCCTGAGTGATCTCTGGCTGTGTAATAGCTTGGAGAGGTGCTGTGGTGTGACCTGCTCATAATTCCTCCCACTCTTCTACCTCACCACTTGAAGAGGGCTAATATTTATTTTGTTTCTGTACTACGGTAGGCTAGACAGTATCAGCTGGTTCCTACAGAGTATATTGATGATGTTTTTCTCAGTGTTTACATGATTTCACATGGACATTGAGACAGGTCTTTAATTATGGGGTGCTTCTTCTGATTTAACTATTAATTATTAACTTCCCATTTTTTTAGTTGGCAATAATTGCTAGAACCATGTAGCGATTGTTGCATATTATGTTTGACTAATTGAGCACAGCCAGTATTTGTTAATTGTTCTTTTTATGCATATGCTAAACCCAGAAGTGTTTAAGTTGCTCTGGGACATTAATTTTAAACTCAATTATAAAGGCATAACCTGTTAGCAATTATTCTTCATGCATTGTTTTGATATTGATGGGTCCAGATCTGAGCAAAGTAATTAAAAGGAATCACTGTTATTGTTGATCCTGCAGATAAACAAATGCTGATTTCATGCTGTGAACTGGTTAATCAAGTTTATTAGTGATTCATCCCAGTGACTGTGCTGGGGAGCTCTCTCTTTGAGCCTAACTGTATAATGGTTCTGGCCGTCTCCAGTTTCTCAGCTGCTAAAGAGGTTTCACTATTTTTTTAAAAATAGATTTAGGTAACATCTTAAGGAATGGCATAGATACTTAGATTAATTAAATCCAGTTTGGCACCAAAAACTTTTCTTTTAGAGACCTTGCTGCCCCCACTGTTCCCTGTCCTGAGCAGAAGCAGAAGAGATTGTTTCCTTTGAGGATGGGCATGCTCTTTTGAGATCTTGATGATACCTAAGTGTGCCATCTTTAGCCTCACCTTTTTCCAGTGCTCTCTAATGCCACTGGAGATACTCCTTCGGCAGCCACAGAAGTTGTCCTGAGGTGACAAACAGTTTTCAAGTCACGCATCCGCAACCAATTAAGCAGTCTCTCTTTGTTCATCTCTGCATTTTGGGGGTCTATGTTGCTCAAGCTCCCCAGCAGTATCAGCAATACCATTTACGGTTAGTCTCAGTAATGGGAGCATCTTGCTGTGGTGACGAGAGTGGCAGTTTCAGACCAGTCTGTCACCATCCCAGAGGGCGCCTGGCTGCTAATTAGGACACATCAGCAGAGGAGTCAAGAGACCAACTCTCTGTCTCTTACTTGTGGCTGTGGAAACTAATTTTAATTGTTTTTTAAGTTTTTTAGTTTTAAACTAATTTCCCAGTTTTTTTCCCCCTATCGTGGATGGAGATAAAGCCTCTGAAGGGGCTAGAGTACATTTATTTTGATCTTATTAAGGCTCTTGGTACAAACTCTACTGCTCTCCAGAGCTAACCATGTTTCTGTACAAGTCTGGAAAAGCACCTTCATTTCGGGCATTTGTAAGCAAGTAAGTTCTGTGCTTTCCATCATGGTATTTCAGGATAAGGTCTTTTTAAATGTCATTAGTTTCCTTAACTCTCAGTTTCTTACCCCTGTATACAGGTAATGCCTTGGTTCAGCTTTCATGTTGCTTTTCCAGGCAACTCTACTGGCTTTCTTTTCCTATCAGGGGTTTCCAAGTTATTTTATATTTCTTGAAGTTGATGGCGTTCAGTGAACACTATTCCTGTAAGAGCCCTCTTCTCCTTCCAGCTGGCTGTGAATATAAGTTGCAAGAGGCTCATCACGCTTGTCCAGACTCTGGAAAACCTCAGTGTTAAAGGCACATTCCTCCATATCACAAAGGCAACATCAGATAAGTAAGAGTGGCTGGCCATTACTTCTCCTAAAATAGTCCACAATCAGAGTGAGCACGGCCAGTAAAAACACTACTCAAAATACAATGTGTATTACACTGTTTTGTTTATATTGCAGTGCAACTATAGGAGTATTCTGTTGGGACCACTGTACTACAGACCTTAAATAGCAATGCTAATGCTTAGAATGTATTTTCATCTTTTCTGTGTTTTTTGTGCCAGATTTCTGGGACCTTTGCCAGCTCCAAGACCATATAGAATTAATTGCTAAAAAGGAAAATAAATATATCTTAAGTGCTAGAGAATATGTATGTCTGATCTAACGAGCTATAATTTTGTTCATTTATCAGTTGTTAATTGTCATTCAGTTATATGGATTTTCTGTCTGGAAGGGGGAGGATTGAGGCATGAGAAGAGTGATTCTCCTTAAGGTTCTGTATTGAGTTGATATATACAGAAAACATTTCTGCATTCAATAATCTAAGTAGACAGGGTGACATTTCTGCCAGATAGACGTGTAGAAGGAAACACGGGAATTCTCCTAGCCTGTCTGGACTGTGTGGTAGGGAGGTCATTGCCAGCAATTTAGCTGAGGTTACATTGAAGTCATAGTCAAAGAAATCTTGGAAGACCAGATTATGTTAGGTCTATTTAAAAAGACATGCAAGATACTAACTGTTATCTGGTGTTGCACTATGAGGTTGATTTAAATGAGAAACTGCATATTTTTATTGATACGCTTTGTTCTTAACCTAATTCAGAAGTTGTCCATGGATAAACTTTCTGGTCCTCATGCTGAAACTCAACACTTGGTTTGTTCCACCAGCTTTGGCTCTGCATTATGATTTTGATAGACTAATTCAGTCTGGTATTCTCCACTAAATAAACACATGTGGCATCTACTGGAATCCGTGGGATTTGATCTCGTACTTCTTAGCCACATTATGTTTTGCCTCGCAGCCCAGTAGATCTGTTGATTCTCATGCAAGCTTCCCGCCTCTGATCTGCCAAAAGAGAATTAGTTATATATTTCTATATGCTCTGCTACTGAGGCTTCAAAATCCCTCTTAACTGAAGTCCCTGCTTACATATCGCTACCATTCATTTTTATTGGCTTCACTAAAGTTGAATTCCTATATCTTGATTTTTCCGTAATTCATTCTGTGAGCAGCTTGAAAGAATTCAACAGAAAACAAAACCTCAAAGCGCTTATAGAAAGAATTACTTTAAAACTCGATGCTAAAAAAGACAGAGGAGCATTTATCAGGAATGTTTGTGGGCTTGGTGGTTACGAGCTTAAAAAAATATTTTGTGGAAAGGCTTTTGTCCCATGACAGAGATTTAAAAGGCTGCGGATTCGGATTCCAGCAGAGGCTCAGGCCTGCGATCCCGCTCCAAACGCCGCGCGGCTGCCGCGGGCAGGGAGCCGGCCGGGGGCTCTCCCGCAGGAAGCCCCGTCACCTGTTGGGGCCCCGGCGCGGAGGGCATGCGGGGGGTTCGCTCCGGGGAAGGGCCAGTTTCCTTCCTCCGCCCCGAGACCGGCGCTGACAGCCCCGCCGGGGCGGCTTCCAAGTTGGAGAGGGGAGCTTGGGCGGTAGGCAGGGACAATGGAGGAGAACGAAAGCCAGAAACTTGAGCTGTGCCTGGCTGGCTCGGCAGACAGCGGAGAGATGAAGGGTAAGTAGGGGAGTCAGGCAAAGATGGAGTTGCATTTAAACGTCTCCCTCCTGGCTGCTTTTTAGAGCTGGAGGCAGAACGCATGGGGGGGAAAAGCATGTCTTTCTTGTCCTAATGGCTCTGTGGATTTCCCCGACACTCCAACTTTGTGAGTTTAACTTTGTCTTTGGCGAGTTTCTGTCTAAATCCGGGAGCGCGCTGTGCCGCTGTCACAGCTTGCGGGACGCTGGAGCGGAGGGAATAACAGCACTTTCCCTTTAGACGCTCTGCGTGTTTCACCTATGGCAGATGAATAAAAGCGGGTTCGAGCTTGTCTTTTCTGCGGGGTGTCTTAAAAGAGTGGGATTCATGGCAGATTGTCACAGGGCTAGTTTACTTTGCGTGAAACCAATTGAGTTTGTTCTGGAGCGAAGCCAAGAAATTATAAGCATGGTTTTCATGGCCAGTCAGCTGTGGTGCATTTGTACAATTACTGTTGCACTCTATATTTTGTCTAAAAGCAAATGAGAACTACTCTTGTTGAATTGTACGTGGGCTGTTCCATGTGGAGCATAACATTCCGGTAGCACGACAATACCTAATCTCATATCTGTTATAGTATTTGTGGAGCACCTGCGAACACTCCCTGTTCGTGTGTGAGTTGTGTTACTGTACCTCTGTGAAACAAATAGGGCACGGTCAGGTGCATGTGGTTTTTGAACAATTGCACGAGTTTAGGGGTATGTAATACCAGAAAATAGTGCATAAAACCAATACTGTTCTTCCTTAGGGGTTCATTCATTGCTTGATGCTCTTTTCAATATTTTTTTTTTTAGTTAAAATACTTGTCAGTGCAAGTCACCTGCATCAGTGTATGTTTGTGTTTAGTGGGACGGAAATCTTCACTTAAAGGATGTGTCTGTGTAGGAGGAAAAAAAAGTGCCTTCAGTAAAATATTTCTTCTATATGGATTGTATGAAGCTGCCTGAGATACAAATGAAGCTAGAAAAACAGACGTCTGACCAGACCTATGCTACGATTCCCAAAAATTTCTAATGCTGGAAGCTCAGAACCAAATGTAGTGGGTTTGGCCCATATTCAAAATCTACATTTAAAAGTTCTTTGGAAAGAGAGCTAATTGTAGAGACAGTGGAGTAAATTAGAAAGATTCCAAATAACCTCAAATTTACTGCTAGCATAAATATAATGGAGGTGGGTTTGACTCCCGCTGTTAAAATTGTATTCTTTTTCAAACTTTAAGTATTGAGTATGGTTTGCTTCAAGTTTTATAATATCTGTATGGGTCAGGTTCATACTTGCTCCTTTCTGAAATTATTCTGAAAATGTTCTTCTCTCATGTCACCTGGGTTGCAAAACGGGACTATTAAAATATGCACAGCATTTAAAGTAATGAAGCAAAGTGACTTTTCTGACCTTTCTAGACTTCATGAAGGGTGCGACTTAGAAGAATTGCATACCAGGGCGTGTTGAAGGACTTTTTCCCCCTTTTTTTAAGTTCAATTTCTAGCTTACAGCAATTACTCCTTGGTGGTAATCTTTGTGATAATCCTAAGCATACTGCTTCTACGCCGCAGACCTGGGCCTTTCCTATAATTATATCCACTGTAGCAATGACTGATGTTAAGAAACCTTGAAAGTTGTCTTCAATTCAGAGAAGCGTCTTGAGAGTAAGGGTTACACAAGCCTTTGGATAACCAAAGCCTGTCCCTGTCAATCAGCAAGTTTTGCTTTTCATGGCCTTCTAGACTTGCTACTTTATTGAACAGAAAGACCTTCAACTTTTAGCTTCTGAATATGAGGGAGGGAGAGAGGGAGACAAGCTTATCTCACACCTCTGTGTTTTCTCTTGGCTTCTCTTTACTCCTTTTCCAGGAGGGGTACTCGCATAATTTATCCTTTTGCTAGTTTTACCCTTTTTCTGGGAACCATCACATGATCCGTCACACATTTCACAGTTATCAGTGGGGATTGATTTTCTAGGGCTATTATCTCCACTTGGAAGATATGGAAAGTTTGCCCATGCTGTTATTGAGCAACTCCAGGATCCAGAAAACCTCTCTTAAGTTTCTCCTCCCTCTAACTCAGTGGCCCACACAGCAGGAGCTTATGTGCCCTGAGGTGCATGGGGGTGGGGTGGGGTTTCGCCATCCCAGCTTTCAGCCTTGCCATCAAAGTCATTTGTCCCTGTCTAGGAGGTGGCCAAGGAAGATTTTTTTCACCAATTACTGGTGGAAAGGCCCATATTCAAACGTGACAGGGAGTTTGGTTTGCAAAGAAAATCACATGCTGCTGTGTGCTGTAATGCTGCAGGATTGTGCTGAATGCCCAGGTCATCTCACTCGCAAGACTAGCAATTAGTTTGCATAGTTTACATTCCTTTCATTTCACTCGTATTTATACAGTATTTTCGAAATATATGAAGGAAAAATACGAGAATTTGTTGATCTTTCTAATATCATGTAAGAAAAATATGTTATTCTTGATTCCTTCTCAAGGTTTCACCCAATAACAAATAGTGGTAAAACACTTTACTTGATATGTCTCTTTGTGCTCTAAACAACTAGCTTTTCTTTTCCTTAAACTATTGAAATGACTGAAATGCAGAGTAGGTGAAAGGCTTTGCATGAGAGACATTTAGGACCCAAAATACACATTCATGAGCCCTGGCTGTGTTTGTCAGTATAGGTTTACCTGCCTTCTTGAGGAAGTGCCTGCCACCAAGTCAGTGATTTAAACTGCTGCTGTGGCCATACTTTGAAGGTTTATACCAAATTGCTGCATTCAGTCACCCACGCTCACACTGGTTCCCTCGAGCTCCAAGGAAATCCCTTATTTATGTCTGCTGCCTTTGTTCCAGCAGTTTCAGGGATATAACCTCCGGGCTCCTAGTGCAACAAATTAGAGATGGTAAATTCCAGCCAGCCCCTTCCCACCTCTTTTTCCTCCTGTGTAAAATCCATTGAAAATACTGTGCAGCTTTCGGAAACCATTTTGACTGAGTGTAGCTGGAGTAGTCATGCTTCCTTCTTGCAAACAAAACTCTCCTTGTTGCCAGTTTTCTCAAACAAGCTGAGTGTACCTGGCTGTCAGTGCTCTGGATTTTCAGTAGTCAGTGAGGCTGGGTGCTTTTTAATTGACTTGTGCTTGGAAAAGTTGTGTGTCCGAGTGTGTGTGTACATGCAGCCATGAGGCTGCTGCTCTGAAAGTTTAACGAAGATTGTGCTTCTAAGAAGGTCTTAGAAGGTGCTGTGGAGATCAAAGGTGGCTCTGAATCTGTGTGAGAGTAAAACTTCCCCATGAACCAAGCCTGTTTCCAAAGTTGTGCCTGGAACTGTAGTCATCAAAGTGTGGTGCCACCTGCAGTCTGGGCTTTTGTGTCCAGTTCCAGTTCTGCTTTCAGGATAGGTTTCCATGAGTGCAAATGAGAGGGTGGTGTTAATATTTTGGAGTCTTCTAGCTATAGGGAGCTTACAGAAACATGCAAAATCTTAGAGGACCTTCCAGGGCCCAGTCCTATGAAACCCAGGGGAGTTGGTTCCACACATGTATTGGTGGGACATCACAGTGGCAGGGGCTCCACCAGTGGATAATTTACTCTGTTACCAGGTCTTGATGTTGCATGGGACTTGGCAGGCAGTTGACCACACACTGAAAGCTGGAAGCTGAAAAACCCTCAGCATAAAATCCTGAGGCACCTGGTAGGCAGGGTGTCAGACTGACAGACTCAGCCATAAAGAGGAGAGAGTAGGTGCCTGTTTCCAAACAACAGTGCTGTATAACTGTCAGCATGCAGAGGAGACAGTCACTGGGAGGATAAATGGATCTGAGGCAAAAAGTGTCAGCTGAGAGAAATAGAGACGTGTTAAAAATATGTAAAGGAAGGAGCTTCCTGCTCCTGGGAGGTTCTGGAAAGGGTTAACACTCACAGGGATGGCAGCAGCTGCCCAGTAAAGATGGGGAAAGCCACATCAGACTTGAAGAGCTGGAGAGGCCTTTTCAATGCTTCTGGGATGGGTTTTTGGTTTTTGGTTTTTTTATTTTTTTTCTTTGCTGACAAAGGGGTGAGGGGTTTTTCAAAGGTATTAGGTAACAAGGCTCCAGACTACACTTCTTCATGCACCAGAGGGTTCATGTTACAGTTACCTGAAGATAAGCCAGCACTTACATACCCTCCGTGTCTGCCTATCTCCTTACAGATGTCTTAAAGCAGGTTTTAGAGTTGTAAAATTTATCTGAAGGGTTTTTTTTCCTTTTTATATCACACAAAACTTGCCTTTATTCTGTTTCTTAAGAAAAGGTTTATTGAAAAAGTGATGTAGTATTTTCCAGCCCGCTGTCCTGAGACACATAAAATCCAAGGGAGATCCATGAAATTTAAAACCACACCATAGTCAGAAATAGGGGAAAAAAGCCTCCCAAACCCTCTTATTATTTCATAGGTGTTTCAGAGCATGTTGAAAACACACTGAAAAAAGATTAAGGATTTCAAATCTCCTTGTCAAAGGAATTTTATCAGTTGGTATCCTGAAGGATACTAGTTACGGGGCCATTAAGTGAACTGAAGCCTATTGAAGAAACCTGTTTCTTTTCCTGGGAAGCATCCTGTATATTTTAAAGGTCAGGGAATAAGGGCCTTGCCAGATCTTTTCAAGTCACATAGTGGTAAAAGTTATATAAAAGGAACATCTGCTTTAATGATGCTCCATTTTTTTTTTTAGGCAATACTGCGGTTGTGTGTTAAAAGTATGTAAGGACTTGTGCATAGCTGATACAAATGATTATTTCTGGGCTGCTTCTTACAATGTATGGGGGCTTAATGAAGCAGAGCATGCCATTGGACACTAACAGACTTGCAAAAGAACCTAGCTTTTATATTGATTATTTTCTTTTTCTTATTAATGTGAATGTTGGGATTAAGTTCTTATAATATTCTGGTTTGGGTTTTTGTGTTTTTTCAGACCAGGCAAAACCCAGTTTGCATGTAACATCACTAGACGATGCAGAATGTCTTCGATCTAAAGAACTTCTTTCAAACGCGAACAGTCACACTTCTCATTCAAAGTCCACCCGCAACATCCCTCGAAGACATACAGTAGGTGGCCCTCGCAGTTCCAAAGAAATACTGGGGATGCAAACCTCGGAAATGGACAGGAAGAGAGAGGCTTTTCTTGAGCATCTGAAACAGAAATATCCCCACCATGCTACAGCAATAATGGGACACCAGGAGAGACTGAGAGATCAGGTATGAAGCTTGAATGCATATCTTGCTTTTTGTTAAATGGTCGTTGTAAGTTCAACGGAGTTGAGTATGACCTCATTACAAAAGTTGAGAATCATAGAATCGCTTGGTTGGAAAAGATCTTTGAGATCGTCGAATCCAACCATACCCATCCACTAAGTCATATCCCTAAGCAATCTACCCATCTTTTAAATACCTATTGGAATCGTGACTCAACTACCTCCCTAGGCAGCCTGTTCCAGTGCCCGATAACCCTTTCTGTGAAGAAATTTCTCCTAATGTCTAATCTGTACCTCCCCTGGTGCAACTTGAGGCCATTCCTTCTTGTCATATCGCCAATCACTTTGGAGGAGAGACTAACGCACACCTTGTTACAACCTCCTTTGAGGTAGTTGTAGACAGTGATAAGGTCTCCCTTCAGCCTCCTCTTCTCTAGACTAAACAGCCCCAGTTCCCTCAGACACTCCTCATAAAACTTGTGCTTCAGCCCCTTCACCAGCTTCGTTGCCCTTCTCTGGACACACTGCAGGACCTCACTGTCTTTCTTGTAGTGAGGGGCCCAACAGAGGATTCAAAGTGCGTCCTCACCAATGCTGAGTACAGGGGCACAATCACTTCCCTGGTCCTGCTGTAACAGGAATGTAACAAAGCATTAGGGAGATTTTTTTTAATATAGACTAAGATTCGGTTGCTCCCTTGAAACTCAAAGAAGCAATAATAAAAATTAGACTATTCAATATTACCGTGGAATTATTTGTTGAAACTGATGTTTTTTAAAGAGCTTTTAATTTTTTTTTAGAATATACACGAAGAAGGGGATGAAGGTGAGACTCTTGATCTAAGTATGTGGGTCTTCACAGCTGAAGGGAAAATATGGAACAGCTGTTAATTTCTGTTACACTTTCAGTATTGGCAGCGCTGCCCAGGAGAAAAGAAAATATCTGTGGAGTGTGTCTGTATGCTTTAGCTGGCTCTGTTATCGTTTCATTTGCTTTCTTTTCTATTTTTGAGTCTTTTATTACAAACAGAACAGACTTACCCACAGGTATCTGCCTCCTCCAAGCTGTTTTGACATCCACGTTGGTCTGTCAGCAGCGAGCCTTAAGGTGGTCTGCTTTTTGCCTACCTCCAATTGCTTTTCAGCAATGAAAACTAGATGAAGCACTGAAAATGAAAAGAGATGTGGCAGTTTAATGTGTTTCTTAGAGCAGGTGGGGGTGGTGGCTGTGGTCACACTGACCTTCTGAATTCAGGGAATGCCATGCAAGGATCTGTTTACAGCCTAACTCTGGGCTCTGATTTTGGGTGTGATGTTAGTTTCATCTCTTCAGCTTTACAGACAATCTGTGTTCCATTATTTTTGTTTTCAATCAAACAGCAGAATTTAGATTTCAAGCTCAAAAATCTTGTGGTAGTTATTCTCTCTGTAACAAATGATTGACAGCAAACCTTTTCTAAAAGGTTTTCTAAAAGGTTTTCTAAAAACCTTTTCTTTTTTCTTACCATTTTGTAGGTATTTCAGCACTAGCAGCAAATTGATTGTAAATAAGGAATAAAAACTCGTTGGAAAAATACTGTATTTGACTATGGGAAATCTTACTGAATTCCTAGCATCTTTTGAATCCTCCAGACCTTTAGAGACTTGCCCATTGACATAGGTTTGGAAAGACTGTCATTTGATAACTCCCCCTTACAACTTCTCTTTGACAGAGTCTCTGGAGATCCCAGGTGCTATCCCTGCCTCAAACCCCAACTGCTAGAATCCATATGTATTCAGCTAAAATTGCTGCAAGACTTTTGATCTGAGGAGGGTGATTTATTTCTTATTTTTAAACAGCTTCCCCCCTTTCCTTTGAAAGTCTTATTTTTTTTTTTTTTCCTTCCCACTTATCTCTCCTATGAACTTTAGTGACTGTGTGGAATGTGCTGGGTGGTGGATAAAGATAGCATACAAATTAAATAAAGGGGGTGGAAGGGGGGTGAAATTCAGAGATTAGATCTTCTGGAGTCATGTAAATATTTAGTTCCAGTGTTGCAGACACTGCAAACCTAGTTTGAACAGACTACAGCATTACACTCGACACGTTTTGTAATATGAGCTTTTTCTGAAGGCAGTAAATTACAGAAGGAATGCAGTAACCGTTCCTACTATTTGTTTAAAATGTGTCATCCTTGCTAATTTATTGAGGGTAAAATTCATGCAAATGTCTCCTGCTTCTATTTTCTGATGATTAGACATATGTATCGTACGTAATGAGTGTGAATTTTAAAACAAAATAACTTCAAAATTGCTCTTAGAACATCTATCTTTCTTGGGAATGAGAAAGACTGAAGAATCCATCCATTCAGCATAACTAAGAAAAAAAGATAAGCTGAACAGAAGCCACATTAAAAACATGCAGAAATAAGTTATTCCAGCTGATTGTAAGAATCTTGCATATTTGAAATGTATCAACAATCTGGATCGTTAGGTGCAGTAACATATTATTATGGTCATGGCATTACAATTCAGAGTTTTTTTTTCTTACCAGTTGTCTGTGTGCATACACACGTACCTGTGTGTTTTGTGTGTGTTTGTGCATGTGTGTAGCAGTACTGTAGAAGACAAACTACTAACACATGTAGTAGGTAAGTGTATGTAACATCTAGACTTAACATGCAAAATCTGTAAGATGTACAGGAAGGCATATATTACAATGTTACAATTATTTTTCTAGGTTTCTTTCCTTCCTTCTTACTTTTCTAGCTGCTGTAGTATCTGGAAAGTGGCAATATTATCCATGGCGAGAATTTCCCTCACTGTGGGGGATCTATCAAGGACAGTAGACACTGCAACATCATTTTCTAATCACCATGTCAAATGGTGCACCTGGAACATAAAACATCCTGATATTTACAGTCGGGAGATAGTCCCTTGTACATCATATCACTTGTCTTCCAGATTGCTCTAAATCTTGTCAGGTCCATAACCAACAAAAATGGACCAGAAAATCAAGATTAGTAATTGTCTCCTTTTTTTTCCCAAAAAGTGTTTGGTCTTGTCAGAACATACTGTATCACCTCCATCGGCAAGGTTAGCTCTGAATGTTGTCCATATCTTCTGCTACATACTAATGTTTCCTCCAGGCTTCATTTATTCAGATAAATGCCTCCCTGGATATGCCTCCTGAGGACCCATTCTTCCTCTTGATAACTTGCCACAAATCAGAAGTACAGTCGTGGTCAGGTAAAATGTCAGTGGGAATTACTGATGGTTAACTAATGCGGTGACCTGAAACCTCCCAGCTGTGCACACAGCTCATCCACTCCACTGGTTTGTTACCCTGTTTGTGATACATTATTCTGGAAAGGAGAGATTGAAAACTCAGAGAGACAGGGGCTGTCTTTCTTTGCACAGGGCATTGGGATACTGCCACAAGGCAAATAACCTGCAGCTAAGCTGGTTTGTGTAGTATAAACCAGGGTGTGAGTTTCCGGCAGCTGGAGAGGTGCAGGCATGCCATGCGTTATGCACCCCAAAACACCAGCAAGGGAACACAGCACCCCACGGCTTCAGCTCTGTGAACCACAGGTTGGTGACTTGCACTCACACTGCAGGTTTTCCCCCTTACAAGACAACCCTGCAGCCAGGCACCAGAGCTCCCTTCACCTGAAAGCGTGGAAAGCGGAGGAGCAAAATCAGTTTTTATAGGCAATGCAAGTTTCTGCAAGAGCTTTGGATGCCTTGCCTCTGCCAAGGCTGTCTTATCTGCGTTAATGAAAGCAAGGCACAAACGTAATCCCCTGGAAAATTAGAAGGAAAAGGAGAAAGGAAAGAGGAAAACAGTCTTGTTCTTCTGAAGTTTGAGATGGTGTGAATCATCTGCTGCTGAGCTCATAGTAGGATGCAGTCACTGCTTAGGTGAGGTTGACTCTGGTCAGCAGCAAAGGAAAGCAGGAACAAGTATAAAAGCTGGGCCAGCGTCTGCGAGGATGGAAAGGAGCTTGCAATTAAGAGGTTAAAAATGCTAACCTGGCCATGGGAGGGGGATAATCCCTGCTTCGAACCTGTTTTACAAGTCACCCGATGAAAGAAATCTTTCTGAGGGGCAGAGAGCAAAAAAGAGTGTGTAGAAGTTTTTCAGAACCGGGGCTTTTGAGCATGCCTTTAGAATGTGAGCTCGAATATGTTTACCGTGGCTTTCTTTTGTTGTTGTTTGACTAGGAAATACCCTGGGAGATGTGAAAGGTCGGGAAAAGCTCTAGTGTTTCAGAGTAAGTTTATTGGCAAAGGAAAAGAGATTTCCATCAATTTTTTGGAAAAAAAAAAAACCCAAACCAACCAACCAACCAACAACAATCTCCTGGTGTCTGCAAGGCTTGAGTGCCTAGAAAATGGTGGTTGAGGTTTTTTTTGTTGTGTTCAGTTAGGTCAGGACATGACAGGTAACTCTGGCATCTGGGCAGGTGTGGTTAAGGTCACCATGGAGATTCATGATGTCATGCTTGATAGAGCATGTCAAGACAGCTAATCTAACATGTAGGTGTTCAAAAAGTCCCATAGGCCAGAACTATGCTTTATGCAAATAACGAAGTTAGACTGCAAAAGGGTAAAAGAAACTACAGCTACGATATGGCGTGCATTTTACCTGGCAGCTTGAAAGGATTATTACAGGCTTCATCATAAATCTTAACTTTTGGAACTAAAGGAAGTGGATTTCAAACTGTCTCTGGCCTCACCTGTGGAATCTCGCATTTCGGTAAATAAGCCTCTTTCTCTCTCTGCCCTCTCTGTAAAAAATGCTTTCGAAATCATGGAGTTTGCTTCACCACATTGTTCTTTCTGGCAGTAGGGCTGAGTCAATAAAGCAAGTTTTCTGGCATGGCATGCTCCCCTTTCTGTTTCGAAAATGAGTTCTTTATTGAATGAACAGAGAATTCTGAATTATTTGAAAGACTTTGTAATGTATTGTGTTGGTTATATGAATCATGCTGAAAAAATGTCCTAGGTAGTGTTTTGGAGGAGAAAATAAGAATGGAGACTATTTATTTATTTATAGATTATTGCCAGATGTCTCTTCTTCTACTGTTAAAATAGAACCCTAAAATTAAAACAGCATTTATTCCAGCATTTGATGTCTGCAAAAATACTGAGGTTTTTTTTTTTTTATTTTAATGGAACATAGTGTCGGTTGGTTAAACAGATTTTGAGTATATGTTTTGATCTTACAGGGTAGCACTGAGACGTTCCTTAATAGATTTTTTTCTTGGATAAAAGTACATTAGTATAGGGTAAACATATTTGAAGGTAAAAGTCCAGCAACAGAACTGCTATTGGGAGTTTTGGGGTTTAGGGGATCTTTTCAGTCCCTCTGAAGAAAGAGTAAAATCCCTAGGTTCTTACTTGCAACCACTTTTGTGCTTACATCAATCACAACAGATCAAGTAAACATCAGTGGGTAAGGGGTGCCCCCCCCCCGCTCGCAGTGCTGTAATACCATAACGGGAAGCAGATTTGGGGCTACAAAGTTTAGTTGGTTCAAATCACTTTTTTTGAAAAGGGTTAAATCTGCGTGGGCAAGGGTAGGGGCTTGCAGTAATTAGTGTCTGAGCTTAAAAACACAAAAAGAACTGTAAACTTGAGAGAAACTTCAGTTCAATATAAGTCCTTGGTGGGATTTAGGGAAAGAGGAGGCTGCAGAATATGGTAAGCACGTTATCTAATTCCAGGTGAAAAAACAGGGTGTAAAGGATTTCTGACGTTCTGCATTGCTTGATTTGGCAAGGGTAAACAAGCTTTTTTTTTTTTTTTCACAGCTCTTTTGCTTTTATGCTCATAGTTATATGTTGAAATTAAGTCAGTAATAGGACTATTATAGAATTAATTTCAATTTAATCTTTTTTCCCAAAGTCTGAGTATTAATTATTTAGTACTAGAGCATGTACAAATGACGTTTGTCAAATGAACTAGCATATTTTGCATTCATTGCAATGTTGTTGGCTGGTGCCATGGAATCACATAGGGAGAAATTGATTTAGTGTTAATAGTGTGTGAATACTTTTCTGGTGTGTACCAGATAAAAAAACAGAGTTAAAAAATTATGTTTGATTTTAAAATGTGCACAGTGTCTGTGAAAAATGTGATTTTAATCTACATATGTGTTGCAGTTTTCTCTAGATCATAAAATCCATTTTGTTGAATTACTGCTTGATTCACATACTACTGTATATAATGTGTGATCAAAAAATCCTTATTTTTATCTGAGAGGTCAATGACATACAGCTAGGATGTGCAGTTGTGTTAGCACAGGCTGTAGGTATTCGGGGAAAAAATATTTCAGAAGTTGTTTCAGGAGATTTCTGTGAGTTCCTGGCTTCTCTCCACCAATGGGTACTTCTTCTGTGGCCAAATGAGACGTGATCTGCCCTCCTCCCTGGATAGTCTTTGTAAGCTCAACTGAGCATGTTGCATGTTCAGGAAGGGGGGACTTTCTGCAGCATTCACGCGTGTCCCCTGCCTCATGTACAACAATTTATTGCTGCTGTATGTTAAGGGCAACTGCTCTCGTTTTCCATTGTTGAAAGCATCTAAGTAAAGCTGTGAAACTGAACATGTGAAACATGATTACAAGCTTAAATCTCTGCTGGAATCCGAGCCCTTAGCTCATGTTTATGGAAGGACATAAGATGACATGTCCATTTGTTTTGAGTTGAAACTCACTCTTTAGCCCCCAGATAATGCTGTGATTGTGAGATATTTATAAATAGCTTGATAGATAAGTGAAGAAAGAGCTGTTCATTACCGAAGTGAAGTGGATTTACTTTGTGTTGACTGTAAGTGGAAATGTTGAGAAAGAATATTCCTAGTAGAATGTCTCAATCTTTCAATTTTACTTTTTACTTTAAAAAAGTAAGGCAACACATTAAGGTACATATTAAACTCCTAACCCTAAGGTATCTCTGAAAGTAAGTGGAGTTTAACTAGAGTGATAATAGCTGCTTTGATAAACATAAGTATCTTAATTTATAACTATTAATTAAAATAATAACAAAAGCTGTTCATTTGAAAAAGCAAACAAGACAAAGCTGCAAAAAGGCTAATAAAGCAATTCCTTTTCTTTTTGCTTCCCTCCCCCCATGCAAACCACACACAAGCGCAGTTACTTTGCCCCAACAGGATTGGTAACTTTTCTGCTGTGGCAACGCCTCTGCAATTTAAATAGCAGGTATTGTTTGTAACTCAGAAGACTCAGGTAGTTGTTATATCCTTGCTTTTGTTCATGTAAGTTTTGTATGTGTATTTCTTTAAGTTTATGAGAAAGAAAAGTATATTTAGAGTACTTTATATTCAGCTGACTGAATAATTGCCCACAGTAATCTTGTTTCGGTACTTACTGTTAGATCCGATAAAGAATCTAGGACTTTGGTATCCCTTAAAGCAGAGTTCTGGCAGCTGTATTAAAGAGAGTCACCTGTGGAAACCTCTCTGAGGTATAGACACCTGAGAATTCTTTAGGTTTCAGAAATGTAAACTTTTCTGGCCAAAAAAATATCCTGAGACGTTTTTAGATGTGTTTTTGCACATTCTCAGTTTAGTCTTGGTGGGTTTTGGGTTGTCTCTTGCAGATGACTATGAAACACTCTGTGGAAGCAATCAGCAGGGCCTCACTTGGTGGATGGGTTCAGTGCAAGGCTAACTCCTTCAGCAGTGGTAGAGGAGGGAGCCCTTGTCCTCTGCAGTGGCCTAGCAGTGACCACCCCTATGACAAAGGCACCTCCTGCCTCCTCTGAACCTGTGCCTGATGCACTCCTTCCTTTGGGGATGTTTGGAGGCATTCAGAGTAGTTAAACCTTAGATTTTCCCTTTTGAAGTTGAGCCACTGGGCAGTGATGTCTTAGCGAGTTCGGCCTCTGTAGCCTTGTGGTTAGCCCTGTAGGTCAGGCACTGAATGAACCTCATCACAGGACTGTAGAATTGAGCTCCTGATGTCACGCTATCCCTGGCCATGAGGACCTCGTGCTTCTTTCTTCTCAGCAGCAAAGTTTCAGGAGTCAGTGATGGAAAGCCCTGGCCCCTTGTTGCTGTAGCCTGGTTATCAAGGTCCTCTGCCCAGAGATGGAGACGTGGCTGTTGAAAGTCCTTCCGACTTAGGCAGCCAGAAATCTTCCCCTCCTTCTTTACATATCCTGCAGAAGTAAATTGGTGTATGAAGTGTGCTGTGCCACCGCTTACTCTTCCAACTCTACTTTTAAACCAAACCACCTGAGGTTGTTGTGCTTCATGCCCAGCTCAGGGGTGAACAGCATGGGAGATGTCCTCTTAGCATTGTTCTGGATGGGGTTTGTCAGTGACCCCAAAGTTCATTTCAGTCTCTTGTTCACTTATGGGAGCATAACAATTTTGTGATGGAAGTAAAAATGAAGTCCTGGGCTAGAGACATATTTGGCCATACTGGTTTTGAGCAGACATTCTCTGTTGTCCATAGTTCTGGAGGTGTGTTAGAAAAGGTGTGAGGTTAGTCTGTTTGGCAGTGGTGTTGGGTGAGAGCAACAGATTGTGCTGGTGGTACAGCTGAGGTTACAACGTAGCTTCCTTGGTCACTGGTCAGGGTTTCCTTATGTAGCCTGTGATAAGCCTCAATATTTATGAGTATTTCCTGCATCTCAAGCTTATTTCCCTGTGTGTGTTTGTGAATGTGCTTGGGTTGTTCTTTTTGTAGCTGAATAGTCCTGTTACCTTCACACTGGAACATTTTTGTGCTCTTTGCACATTGTTACTTGGGAGGGGAGCACGTATTTATGTCAGTTGTTAGCAAAGTAAATACACCTCTGGACCATCCCTGCTGCATTACAGCATTTTTCAGTTGATTTTCTAGCAAAGGCAGATTGCACCAAAGTCACCTGATTGACTAGTTGGTTTAACCGTAATCACTTGGGATTTAAATCTCCTTTCAGGGCTCAAATAAGAGAAGAAGAGCAAATAAGACAAGCAAATCTCTTATGAACATATATTCCAATTTCCTTTCTCTTCAAATGGGTTGAATACGCTAGGAGAAAAAGTCCTGTTGTTAGAATTGCAGCTAACACCTGTGATTTTGACAGCAGCCACCAAAATGTGCGTTTTTAGCATTCACTCTGTCATTGTGTCAGTTTAGTAAATCCAGAATCTGGTGGTATTAAGTTTTCCAACTTGACACAACAAACTAACACAGGGACCTTTGGTGGGATGAAATTACATTTTAGAGTCCTTTTTAGGTTTTGTGAGGTATTTTTGGTTATTAATTAGTACTTTTTGTACTGCTGCATTTTGTGTGGTCCCTTGTGTTGAGGATTGTAGTGATCCCATTCACTGACTAGGATATTTCAGCCTTAGTAAACACTGAGTGTTGTCATTTGTTTGCATTTAGAAAAGGTTTTCACTGGTTGGTTGATACCCTGCCATTGGTACAGCTCATTAAAAAAAAAAATTGCCTGAAAATCATAATTAGTTGTTAAAAAGAGGAATAGAGAAACCGTTCTCTTAGGCTATGTCTGAAATCCAGGAAGATCAAGAATATAGTTTCCACCATGGGTTCTGCCATGACTTCTTAAGGAGGTTCTAACAACTTCTCAGGAAGTGGATCTTGGATAATGAGCCATGCACATCATATACATTCTGATCTTTAGTAGATACAGAGTATTTTGTCCCATGTCTTGAGATTTATTTTATT
This sequence comes from Cuculus canorus, assembly GCF_017976375.1. Taxonomy (NCBI): domain Eukaryota; kingdom Metazoa; phylum Chordata; class Aves; order Cuculiformes; family Cuculidae; genus Cuculus; species Cuculus canorus. The sequence goes on from NC_071402.1 coordinate 142,003,563, forward strand.
TTCCAAAATTATGTTCTTGTTAGTTGTAAGACTGTCCAGTTCTGTTTTGGATTGCTAAATTCTTGACAATGTTAATGTCTCACAACTGTCTCACCTTCCCTCGAGGTGTTTAAGGAATGGGTTGATGAAGTGCTTAGGGACATGGTTTAAGGGAGTGTTGGGAATGGTTGGACTCGATGATCCAGTGGGTCCTTTCCAACCTGGTGATTCTATGATTCTATGTAAGTTCCAGAGCTCAAGTTTTAAGAATATTTCAGCCTTTAAGGGATTTACATTTCTTGCATATACATGTAATAGACTCTCTTAATGCTCTTGCATTGATGTAATTCAAAATAGAAAAGCTAATTGTAATTCAAAGTCAATCAGTGTTAGGTAGATGTCTGTCTTCCAAGGAAGGCGGAGAGCAGCAGGAGGAAGAAGTAAACAATGAAAAACCAAAGTGTTAAAACATTTTTTTTGTATGATGTATTCACTTCCAGGTACACTTACTGCCAGATGCATAAGCAGAGGCTTTTGCAGTTTGCACCTATTTGGTGGATATGTGGATATCTAAAGTCTAGAAACAGACCTGCTGTCAATGTCTGTGTATGAGCTTTGGTCTTTCTTCCACTGTGCTTTGAAACATAATTTCAGCTACATTTATTCATTTATAGTCCTATTTTTAGTAACACAAAACACCATACATTAGACTATTGTAATTATTAATGAATTACTCACACAGAAGGAGCAAATATTTGACTTTGGTTAGAATAAGTAAGAAGAAATGTCACTTATTTCCCATTGGCTGACTAGATAAATAATTGAACAGCATTCGTTGGTTAATTTGAATAACAGTGAATACTATTTGGAAGGAAGATTTATTTAGCATAATGTAAAGAAACTCATAAACATATACATGTAACATAAACACTTCCATTAAAAATGTGTACATGAAAAGCTAGGAAATTGATAAGATTTCCCACGGAAACTCTTATTTCTATTTTTTTTTTTACAGAGAAATGTTAATTTTAGTAAATTCTTAATTTAGGTTATATTTTTTCCCAAGAAGTGTTTAAAAAAACCTCAGACCTCTGAAACCTCACAGATACTGTGTGCTGACTTCACTCTCTCATTATGCATATCATGCATTCTTTATTTTTTAAAAAGCTGTTTCATATTAAAATTGCTTAATAGCTTTGCATTAAAAAGACAACATAATGTCAACATCTACTGCCCAGGGATATGGGAGAGTCTCAATATTCTGTTCTTAGACTGGGATCACTGTTGTATCACAGGAACTGTGATTTGGCAGGAACTGCTGGCAGTGTTTTGGGTTTTTTTACTGAGGATCACTACTGTTCCAATTAGTTTTTAGCTGTTAATCCACACTGCCATCTCTTTGGCTAATGCTAAATCCAGCACTTGGGGGTCAGGTGCCTTCTGCCAGCCCCTGACGTGTTCCTGAGTGGGTCAGCAGTGCCGGAAAGGGCTTCTGCGCTACACAGCTCAGGGACTTGCTCTGTTTTACCACAAGCAATTAGTTGGTGTCTGTCACTGGAGAATTTAAATGAAAACATGAGAGGAACAGTATCAAAAGCTTTCTGGAAGTCAGTGGAAAACATCTCCCTTCTAAATATTGCAAAAAGGCGGGGTGGGAGGGTGTGAGGAGGCACAGATCACAAAATGTTTTTCTTGGCCCTCATGGTACTGCTATCGATGTCAATAAAAATGTTCCTGCTGACCAGAGTACAGTTGGCTCAAACTCCTAGCAGGTTGTCTCACCTATATGCTCTTCCTCTGATATCAGATTCAAGCATTTAATTTCTGGCTCCCATGTACTTCCCTTCTGTTTTATTTTTACCAAGTGTTTTCAGCACTGGACTCAGTGGCAGGCGCATTCCAGCGTGGGCAGATCCTGCAGGCACCTGCTGCTGCTGCTCCCCGGCACGCTGGGCTCTCGCAGCTCCCTCACACTTGGCAGCTGATGGGCATTGCTGCAAAGGCAGGGCTCCCAGCCACATCTTTCTAATCCAGTCCGGAACAACTGGGTTAATCCCATGCTGAGCCTGGGACTCTGCTGCAAGTAGGAGTCAGGTTTCTTCCTGAGGCCAGTGAATAGCTTGCAGTAAATAGCTTTCAGGACCCTTGCTGAGGTCCCATATGAGAATTGCTTGTGCTATAGCTTAATTCTGCAACAGATTTCAACACAGTGTTAAATATTTGTATTATTTTGATGGCACTTTCTGCATGTGTCTTTTTACTGTGCATATTTTACCTTCTTTTTTTCACTGTTAAATCGTGAGCTGCTTGGTCTAAGGTATTAATCCTGCCACAAAAGGATAGTTCTAGCCCATGTGCAAATGTGTATTTGTTCAATCCCCACCCGTACGCAAGCATGCAGCCATGAGAAACCAGTATTTTTTATATATGAGTCATTCATAACACCCGGATGTGTAACAAAATTTCACATTGGATGAAGGTCTGTTGCATATGCGCACCTATAGAAAACCTGCACTGCACGGGGAGTAAGAGGGACTCATGCTTCTCCTGGTTCTGTCGCTCTATGCTGGTGGCAGTCTGCTAGCAAGAGGATGGATTTTGAGGAAGAGATAACAACTTGTGCTCCTGCGGCACATCCAAGAAGGAAAAGCAGCCTCTCGGCTCTTTGCTGCTCTTCTGGAGCCTCTTCTGCCAGCCAGGTATAGGTTGAAGAGCCAGGGCTTTTGTCTGTGGAACTTGTATAAGAGTTAATGGGAGCTTTTGGATAGATCATATTTTCCAAAAGACTGATGCCTGCAAGAATGTCCTCAAGTTTTCAGTATTATTATCCTGTTGTCTATACATGTTTCTAGGTTGACTTTGAAAAATGTGAAAAGCTTTAGGTTACTAGAGTTACGTCAGACGTTTTTGGGAGGGAGACTGACAGTTTATAGAAGAAAGGCTTCCCATGTTAAAATACAATTTGATTTTATTTCATGGTTTTAAAATTTGTCATACGCTGTCCAAAAACCAAGGTGCTTGCTTCTCTAATTATGGAGAGTGGTTATACGTAAGTTTTAATCTGTTTATTGGAAACCTTTTAGGACTCTGGAGTAAGCGCTACGTTCTGGGCCTCTTCTCGGTTGAAGGGGTTAGAAAACAGTAGACTGCTACTGCAAAGATATTTGGACAGTGGAGATGAGTGAGCTACTTTTTTCCCGATATCTTCGCTTGTTTCTGCTGTAATATTTTGGGTTTGAGATATCTTTTATCCTCGTGCTGTCACAGCAGGTATTGCTTTGTTTTAAAAAAACTGAAGTAACAAGTTCAGTTTTGTTTCTGCATGACTTAAACCTGTCTGAGAGACGTTATTTTGCCAAGAATAGTTCTACTTATAATGTGTTTGACAGTTTCTTTGTGACTGTGTTATACAGGCAAAGCTAGCTTGGAATTTAAGGAAACTTAATAGTTTATAAAAGGAGAACTGAGGAATTTTTTTTTTTAGAAAGGTTTACAAGTACTCAAACAGTTACCTGTGAGATGCTTGTCATGTTGGGTTGGGGGGAGGGGAGGGGGGTTAGTGTACTTCTGTGGATTTCTCACAATAGAATAGCTATTAGCATGTGTTACTAGAGAGAGAAGGGGTTGGGCTTTTTGTGATGTATCACAGCTGTGTGAATACATTTGTATCACAGTTGTAGAAAGTGGGGCAAATAACTCTGAATTGATACCAAAAAGATTTTCTGTTTAAGGTGATCTCCCTCTGTGAAGACTGTTTTTCCTGAGATTATGTATAACCTTTTAGATGAAATGTATTTGCTGTGTAGCACTTTAAACACACCAGACTAAAACTAATGTGGGATAAAACCTACACATGTATTGAGTCACCTGGCAAAACAAGAGCGGCTTAGATAACCATTCAGTAGCTTATTGTGGTAAGATAAACATGGAATTCTAGGTATTTTCTACAGTAAAAGAACTTATTTGTTCTTTTGATCTGTACTTTCTGCTGCTGCTTGTCAGACTTTCCTGGATATTGCCAAAATGTCTGTGCTTTTGTCATTGACTTTCCCATTTATATTTTTTTTTCATTTTAGGATCACAGTGTTAGATTTTGAGAGCAGAAAGCTTTTCTAACTTTTAACTTCCTCTGAAAAAAAGCAGCCAGACAAAAGTTATCAAGCCTTTCAAGTGAGGTTTGTCTAGCCACTGCTGCTTTGTTTTTGGCTTATCTTCTCTGTGGTTTGAAACCTTTCTTGAATGTCTGGGTTCTGTGATCTTTAAGAAGTCTTTTAAAATGCAGTCATCATTTCAAAATGTTCACCATGCCTTCAAATAGTTTCAGTGGAGAAAAGGGTGATGAGCTGGTTTTACTTACCTCTCTACATGGCAAGGGACCTATTGTTTGGAAATATAAGCGTACATGTTGTTTGACTGCTCGTGTAACTAAAAGTCAGCCTGATTTCATATTGATATCTCTGCCAACCCACAAAATCACCTACATTTGTTAACCCAAATTCATCAAAGTAGGTGAGTCTGGCAGTGGCCTGTTGCATATTTAAGTTATTTTATCTGAAATGTAAGAGGGAGGGAAAGTTGAATAAGAGTTATGTGAGGAAGAAAAGCCTTGATTAGCCATGAAAAATGTTTTTCCTTTTCAATCAGAGGCTGATAGCGTAGGAGCCTTTTCTGTTTGCAGGTATGGTAGCAGCACACCCTGAGTCAGTTCTAGGTGTGTTGGGTGTTGCACCTAAGAGCCAGAACCATTAGAATCCTTTGAAAACAATTGACTGTCACAGACTGCTAGGTTATCAATGTTTTATGACACCATGCCGAACAAAACAACATAGATTCTCTTTTACATGACTAGACTGCCTTAGTTGACAAATAAAGGGAGAATTTCCAGTTTCCTTGCTAATAACTAAGACAGGTAAGCAGTCATAACCATGGCTCTACTGTTTGATCTTTTGAAATTTCAGGCACCAAGAAGCATTTTAAAGAGCAAATCTGCTCAGCCCCACAGCCCATGTGATCTCTCTTATCCCTCCTATCACTTTGTTCTCATCTAAGAAGAGGATCAGCCATTTGTTACTCATCTAAGCCCCTGCTTCAGACACACGTTAGTCATGAAGCTCAAATATCCCCTATGGAAGTTAAGTTGGTTGTCAGCAGTGTAATAAAGGCATCGTTTTCCCCCTGCCTTTCCTAAAAGCTCCATGTAAATATGTGACAAGGCAAATGCTGTGTAATAACCTAGTTCTTCCTATTGGCAAACCTGAATAAGTATGAATATACAAACATCAAACTTACGTCACCACCCACGTGGATGTTTGGGTTAGCTGTTATTCACTGTAGGTGATTTCAAAAGCATCTGATTATACTACAAGTACTGGTTTTCAGACGTATTTTTCAACTGATAATATGATTGTGGTTTGCTTCTGTGAGTGAAAAGTGCACTGATCAAAAGAAAAGTGATGCTGAGATCTGGAGACATTGTGGGAGTCGGACTTCTTTTCCTCAGTCTAATCCAAAAAGACACAATCAAAATAAGTTAATATTTCATCATATTGAAAATTTCTTAGATAAATACTGTACTATGAGCTTTGTTTGACTTGAAGGAGAGCAGCCACTATACCCTCACTTAAAAGAGAGGAAGATATTCCTTCTTATCAGTAGAGCTATTTCTTTCCTGCCAGATTGTGCTGGTCAAAGAGGATAAGATCACAGACCATGTAAAAGGGCCTTTCCCCCTTTTTTCATAATTAGCAGTATGAGAGTCAACAGGACAAAACCTCTATTTGTTTCTCTGACATGTTGCTGTGCTACTTCACATGAAAGCAATGCAGTCTTAATCTAAGCACTTTTATACAATTTGAACTAATCCAACCATTAAGAACGAGCTCATTGTTTAAAGATTTGCAGGTACTGTTTCACAGGCCAAGAAACTTCTCAAGAGTTTTGTTCAGCTACAGTATTAGATAAACAAAATGAAAGCAAACCGTGATGCAGTTGTTTTGCTTTTTCTTTCTTCTGTAGGCTATTTGTTTGTCATCCCTCCTGCATTATGGCTGCCACAAATCATTTGTAGAGTACAGTGACCTTTACAGAAAGACTGGTAGTAGCAAGTGCTTAGGGATCCCTGTCTTGATAGATAGAGAGAGAAGATCTGTTGTAGCATCCAGGAAATTATCTAAAGGATGAAATAGCAAAAAGATACAGATTCCTCCCAACCTCAACCCCTTGTAGAGGAACTAGAGATGTAATATCCTCCAGCATAGCTGGACCGTAGGAACAGATCATCTGGCATGGTTTTAGTCCTGGGAAGTAGGTGGTCAGTGATACCAGCATAGTTTCTGTTCCTGAAAACTGAAATCAGGGATGTGATTTACCTGCAGACAAGAACAGGGGGAGAGCTGTCATCTGGATATTTCCCTGTAGAGGTTTTAAGGAGAATGATCGGGATGCCTCAAGAATGACTGGCCCTTGGGACAATTAGAGGGAGAAGGAGGTAACATTTAACATCTGCAGAAATCTGTGAATTGCTCCAAAGGCTGGTAATAAAGTGCTCCCATCCTTGTTTGCCAGCTTGAGTTTAACAAAACTTTGAGTTTGCTTTTTCAACCTTTTTTTTTTTTTTTTTTGTAAATTTGCTGTGATATGAGCTCATTTGAGAGGAGGTAAGTACAGCCAGAAGTTAAAATTTTCAATGTAGAAGAATGTTAAATGTGGTTAACTCTTGAAACAGTTGTTGGGAATATGTTAAAAGGCAGCTTTTATAGAAATGAAGCGTTTTACTGGGATCTGGACTTTGGTGAAGAAATTCACCAAGAGCTGCCAAACAATTGCATTACAATCTTTTGTAATAGGAGTTTGATACATTGTCTTGTTAGGTACACAGCATCTTGTTACAAAATCAGAGTGTATCCCAACCTTATAGAGCATGTTTAAATCATAATATAAGATTATGTTTTAGTTAATCATTAAAATACAAAAAAAAAGGTCGACAAGCAAGTTTTTAAAGACGTGAAGAGAGACAGTGTTAGAATGGTGATTTTGCAATGAAAATGACAGATAAAAGAGACAAAGAGTTTAGTCAGATATGTGAACATATCCTTTGGGCTGAGAAGTAAAGCCAGAGGTAATGAACTGTCAGACCCAAGTAACCATCTTAGGAAACCTGCGCATGGTTTTGTGCCCAGACAAGCGTATGCCCCAGACACATTTGCTGCATGACTGAATCTGCTGCTGGTGGTGTAGAAGTGTGCAGCTTCCTGCAGAGTCACTTTTTGGTGATAAAGAGAAGAGCCAATTAATGATGATGAGCGTGGTATAAATACACGGTGTATTTCAGGTAAGTGTTTAATATATTGCAATACTACATGGGCCAAACTTTTCACATATAAGAGCTTAAAAGAAGAGACTGAGTTGGTATTGAGAGAATTAGCAGTGGCATTACAAACATACAGGACCCAATGACTTTGTAAACTTTTGCCTTAGCTTTTGAAAACTTCAGTAGAGCATGACGTAACTGCATTTGAGCAAGCACTTGATCATGTGCCCCATAGCAGAGCCTGAGTTCAAAAGGGCCTCTGGACAGCATCTGAACTGTTGTAGAAAGGAGAAAGCAGAGACTTAGATTAGGTTATGCACAGCCCATCAAACTGAATCTTGAATATTCCCAGTGAAGGAGATCCCACCATTTCTCTAGATGGAATTTCTAGGAATGGACTAAGTTGTACCTGTTAAGTCTGGAAGGCGTGTAAGGATCTTTAGAGCTGCAGGTTCTCAGAACTTCCTAGTATGATGCTATCATAAAAGGGGAAGGCATTATTTTTCAGGAAGGCAGTGGTTAGGGCTCAAGAATGGCCTTACCTCTGGATGTGTGCTGTAGTTTCATACAGTATTTTTGAAGGAGTGTTGAACAATGGGAGTGTTGCAGAAGACAGTAATCCAAAATGGTTTGAGATCTGATGAAACTATTTATTTCTGAGAACCATTTTTTTTTTGTCTATTGACCCTATCAAAGTAGAGAGCTTCCTTGATTAAGAAATGTAAGTCTACTGAAGCAGGAGAAAATGTACTGGTTCTGTATTGGCTCTTTAGAACAGCAGTGAAAGTCATAACACAAACTAAAGGTTATAGTTGGAGAGCTGAGAAGATTCAAATCAGGAGTAATGCACAACATTTTTCACAGTAGAAATGATTCATTATACTGACAAATTATTAAGGGAAGCAAGAGGTTCTTCATCTCTCTAAATCTTTGAACTATGACAGGTTGCTTTTCTAGCTGATATGCTTTAGTCAAACAAAAGTTACTGATGAATAGGGCAAACTGGCAGAGATTTATTGGCTCCTCCTTGGCCTTGGTTATGCAATTGAGCCTTTTGGCTATTCATGCAATTTTAGTGTTTCAAGGACTGTTCATAAGGAACTGAGTTTGAACCAGCTGCTTTTGAATATAGCGCTGTAACAAGGCTGACAATTTTTTGTTTTCGGAAATAAAAAATTGATTTAGTATTTAGAAACAGGTTACTCGAAAATTTAAAATACAAATACCAATACTATGTATTTTCTTGGTATGCTAGTCAAGGTACCAGTAAATAGCTATCATAGACAAGCAAAAGAAAGGTGTGAATGGTCACTGCCTCAAAAATTTCTTAGATTTAAGATGTCCTTAATTCAGAGGAGTTTTCCACTTTGAGCAAAACTTTTAATTTCTCCTAAGTTATTCCTTGGGAAAGTTCTTGCTTACATCAGTAAAAGTTTGGCAGTGTTAGAGTTCTCAGGATTGCTCCACCCTGAAATTGTTGCTTCGAAAGGTACCACTGAAGTCCCCCATTGCTTCATGTACTGTCACTTGCAAGTAAAGGGTCTGGTTACAGTAGTTTGTTCTGAACACAGCCAAAGCTAAACTACATCTTAAAGCAATCAAGAAATAACCCACAACCAAATTATTTTGGGGCATGGTAGGCTAAAGAAGAGACAAAAATGCCCCGTCACTGAAGCAGTGTTCAACAATTCACATAAGTGTGCCTGAAAATGGGACATCGCACTATATGACAATTATTTGCTGGCATAGCCGAATGAGAAATGGGAGTCTGTGTAGAGGAAGAATGTAACAGAAATCAGAAAGAGTTCTCTGAAAACTGAGAACAAAGTGACGTAGTCTGAGAATGAGAAACTTATGTTAGCACCAGAAACAATAAAAAGGCAAATGCTATGTTTGCTAATGTAATACAGGAAATCTCTAAGCAGAAAATAATTTTTGATAGGCTCTTATAACCATAGAAATATGTAAAGAAAGGAAGGGAAGCAAAGGGGGTATTGCATGTGTAGTGTTACAGGCCTGAGGCATAGCATGGATCTTGCTGAAAGGCATACACAGTTTTAGAAGAGGTTAAGTGAACTCCTGCTGTGCTGCAGAGCAGCAGGAGAAGACTTTGTGAACCCAGTGTTGGCCAAACCTGCTAGTGCTGAGGAGCTTCATTTTAGTAGCTGGGAAGGATGCCCTGAGTGACGTATAGGAGGTCTCTATGCCTATGCATGGGGAAGTTAGGCTTTGATTTGGTTGTGTGTAGCTCGGCTAGAGGCAGTGGTAATCTTCACTCCGTAGTATGGGTGGTTTGGATTTTGGACTAATGGTTCTAGAGAGACGTATCTGCTTTAGTATGTGGACTGTGCAAATTTGGATCAGTTTCAGATGAAAAATCCACTGCGTTTAAAAAGATGAGTCCATAACTAAGACTGGGGCATGAGACTTGATTCACTAACATGGTAGGTACTTTGTTAAACTAAGTCTCTTTAGCTCTGCTACCAAACTGTCATTCCTTAGGCCCCTGTAAAAATAAACACCTTTGAATGGAAATTTTCTGAAGGATAGAAGTTATTTTATGTTTTCCAGGTAACTGTGATCAAAAACATTTCCTTTTACCAAGAATATGTCATATTCCCTATAACGTTCATTTTAACTAGTAGTTCCGCCCTTTTAAAATGAATGAATGTTTTGTTATATAAAACGTAAGTCTAGCATATGTCACTTTTGATTAGAAATGTTTTAATTGTCTACCTGACATGAAATAAATAGTTTATAGGAAAACAAAGCACCCAGATAAACTGCTAATAAGTCAGTTGCTTTTTATTATCATTCTTGATGGGGCTGAATATTATTTGGCACAGGCTCTTTGTGTCTCGCTAACAGCCACAGCACGCCTGTAGGATGTGGGTGATAGAGTCAACCAATTAATTCCTCCAAAAATAAGCGTAACACCGAAATGCCACCCTGCCATGTGTTACAGAGTCCTGACTTTGGACCTTGTTCTCTACAAAGTCTCCAGACTGCGTGCAGAGCATTGCAACTGATGAGAAGTGTACTTCCGATGTTTTACACTGCTCAGCCAAGGTCGTCGTCATTTCTACCTGGAAAATGATGCATCCCATTCTCGAGTCGTGGCCTGCAGGTGTAATACAAATTCTGTGAATAACACTAAGCTTATGGAAGATCTTTAAAATTACTTGTTGACTGGCATGAGACAGTATGACTGAGGTTGTAAAGCTCTTTGAAAATCATGCTGGACTGCGACGTTGTTTTTTTCCCCTCCATCCCCTTGACTCTGCTGTTGTTACAGATGCAATATTATCTCACTAACCATCCTCTCCACAAACACCCACCCTGTGCTTTGTTCCACTACTTGGTGAAGCCTCAATTTCATCATTTCTGGAAGCTTCTGACCATTTCTCTGTGGTCAGACTGTCAAAATGGGTGTGGTGCACCCTTTCTTTCAAGGACCTCTGCTTGGCTTCCATGGCTCTATGGCTTTACCCTGCCACAGAGCCCTGAAGTGAAGCCAACACTTGAATACTTGCTACCAAGTTTTACTCTGGAATGCAAGCACATTGTATATTTGAATTAACACTGTCTCACTTCTGCACATAAATGGTACTTTTAAGCTGTTTCCTTAATTGCTGCTTCCAGATTGCTGCTTCCGCTCACTGTCATGACACTGGAGTGCCTGGGGAGGGGAGGGATGACTGAGAACACAGATGAGCATGGCAGAGTGGTGGGGGCAGCCTGTGGATTCGTGCTATTAGCCAAGTGCAGCTGGGCAGCAGTGACCTTCAGCATTTCTTGTTTGTCCTGTGCCAGCGGCCAGGGTCAGTGATATCATGATGTGACCTTTCCCAGGGGAAAGCTTTCTCCCACGGCATTTTTCGTGGGAGTCTTGTATTCAGGCTTGGAGAGGAGGGGTTTTGGGGTTTTGTCCTCTGTTTATGCTAAGGGAGCATATGTATAGTTGCTGCCAGTGAAGCATTTTGCAAAGCATAATGCTATTTGGATAGTAAGGTGAGGACATCAGAGTTCACACCACTTTCTAAATTTCATGAAAATGTTACTTGAAGGAATGTCTGTGTGCTGTTGTGTTGCAAGAGTAAAACAATAACACATTTTACTTGAGACCTTGAAAACACTAATCTTTGTAATAAGATTGAAATAACTTTCCAACCACTTGCCTGCAAAGTAGGCAAGAAGCTGAAGAAGACTTATAGTATTTCACTATTTAAGTTAACTTATATGATCGTGTTTGTACCTGGATGGAGAGACATTTTTTAATCAACTGTGCAGGAGAAAATCTCACCTGTGGGAAACAAATCTTAGAATGTGTTTACTTTTTATTGTTTTCTTCACTGAAAGTTGTGGAAACTCAGACTCCTGGATTAAAATGAACATTCAAATGTCGCTCAATATCTTAAAAAAGAACCCAAGATGTTTCATCACAGCTACAGCTGATAGAGGATTTTACAGTGATGTGTGTTATGTGTGTAGTGTTTGTTTATCATGAAGGCAGCCATCGTTTTAGAAATATAAAATCAAGTATGTTTTAGAGTGTGTGCATATCCAAAAGTGACTTAAAAGGCATATGAACCACAGAAAATTCAACACTGCCACACAAGGTTTTTAATAGCATTTTTATGTTCCTTAAAAGTGATGACCAGCTTTATATTCGGTTCTAAATATGTATGAACAGTAGCATCTATTACAGATATTACTTTAAGGTTTGTGAAGTGAGCTAGTACTTGTGCAGCTCATGCGTCATGGCATGGAGGCTTTCTCTGCAAAATAAAAGGAAAAATAGAACAAAATCTTATCCAGATGGAACTGAGCCAAAGGTGGATATTCAGAGCTGTGAGCACAATGAGGATGCATTTGGTTAGGAGTAAGGGCATCCACAAGCCGGCTTTAAATACGTCTTGTCCCCAGGAAAGACAATTTTTTTTTCTTGGTTTTTCATCCAAAATCAATAGGTAACTCTTGAAAGTGTGCATTGTGATGTTTGTGTGATGAGGGTTAAGGGCACTGTCCAAGCAACTTCCCAACACACCCACGTGAGCAAAGCATCGCAAGTGGGATTTTGACTCATTCTTTTGATGGTGCAGATAAGCCATAAGCTCTGACTAGACAACAGGAATTTCTTCAGTCATAGGAAATTGCCAGGTGGTTTAAAGCAAATATGTCCAACTCTACCCAATTTCCTTTGATGGTAGTGCAGGATGAAGCAGAGGGGTCATGGCAGTGCTGTCAGTGTCTGGTAGTTCGTGTCTATTGGCAATTTTCTGGGGACAGCAGAAGCTTAGAAAGTCCATGGGCTACTCATGGTTTTACCAGGGCTGCCAAGCCAAGTGTTTATTACAGAAACAAGGAGGTAGTTGCCTCCTCACTCATCTCCCTAAATTCAGCCAGGAAGGTGGTTCATGTAAGTTTGGTCATGATAATTTTAATAATATCTGAAAAGCTCGGATTTTGATTCACTGAAGCAGAATATTTACATTTGACAGGCACTCAAGTAAAATGGATGAGAACAGTAAAAATGCCTTGGACCTAACAAATCTGAAAATATCCTTCAGGATTTGTATTAAAAGCAGAAAAAAGGACAGGGTAATTTTCCTTTTTTATTAAAAAAACAGCAAACCAGACAGATGGGAAACATCTCAGATTTGTGTCTTCTTAATGTGAAGTACCAAAGGGTATTTTTTTGTTTTTCATTTTGAACATGGGGGTGGAGATAGATTAATGGGTTTTGGTTTAGCCTGCAGTTCATACATGTCCTGTACTTGAAAACAAAGTTTTTCTCCTCCCTTATACCAGCTGTTACACTCTGGAGAATAATTTCTTAGTATTTTCCAAATTCAATGAACTGGCTTCTATTTTAATGATGTTGGTTAGGAAACGTACCAGTTCGTAACAAATGATGTACCTGAGGTTGTTTGTAGACTGCGCTGTGGGATCCATCATGACTGAAATGGCTTAGGGAGCAGAAGCTTGATCCTTTTGGACAGCTGTGTACTTGCACTAAGAAGGGACAGTCGAAAGAGGAAAGATGGCACTGATTTTTTTACATGATGAGAAGTTTGGGAGTTTGCAGTTACTTAAACAATTCTTCAGCATTTACAGGATCTAAATGATCCCCAGACAGCAGGGCAGCACACAGTAAGTTCGGATGGTTGATGACTTGCTTAAGCTAAGTATGTTAAGGTAATTTGGATAATATTTGTGAGCATATTTTTGTTATTTTACAGGGATGGCTTAGTGAAATATGAGTAATTTCCTGATGGATTTATTTTGTCTTCTTTTTGTGGACAGGGTGTAGCACTAGGCTTTTCTCTGAAATTCTCTATTCGATTTCCAAGCATTATTTCCAGCAAACTAATAGTGAGAGATTGTGTACTATTAGTCACTTCATTACGCCTTTTCCTTTGTTTTGCAACGTGTTTCTCAGCTTGCTTTTTTCACTTTCTTTTATGCAGCTGTTAAGCCCTGGACAAGCCACTTGAATGAGTTTGTCCCTTAAGATTTTCTGCTTTTAAATCCCTCTTGCAGACTGGCACATTCTTCTGTGAGATCTGTGTGTACCATGGCATCTTTGTGGACTAAACTGGAGCAGCTGCATGGCTAGCTAGTGCAAGCAATCTTGCTAATTAAGAGAGACTCCCCTTAGGGAGTGCAATCCACAATTCAGTACTTACCCTCAAGCAGTTATCTAAAATGGATCAGGTGACAGGGGTCTTAAAAATGCCCACTGATTATTAAGGGAATCTGGAGTGACAAGCTCAGCTGTGGGAATCTACAATGTAGGTGTCCTAGGTTAGGGAAGCTCAGTTTTTAAATAATTTTGTCTTCCAAAAAGTTTTAATTAGTGGAGTTGGTGCATTGCTGTCCTTTACTTGTTTCTCTTAAACTTTGAGCATTTTGGGGTAGGAGCCATTTAACTTCTTGTTTGCCCAGTGCTTGATATGTAGTGGATACTGTCATTATGTTAGTTAATTAGGGTTTTAATTTTATAACTTGAGGTCAAGGTTGACAAAACCACAGGTGTTACAGGGCAGTACAGGGGCTGGAAAACTCAGATAAAAATTTGGAATTCTTACTGCAGGATCCTGTCCTGTTTCATGGAAAAATATTGAGACACCTGAGGATCTTTTAGATAAATTACAGTTTTTAAACAGCTGCATCAATCAGGTTACAAATACAAAGTGTAAAGCACTGTGGAATGGTACATTTCCTTTATATAGTAAGAACATTGTGGCAGTAGTTCAAAAAACAGTAGAAGGAAGAAACAAAATATGGTTGGTTAGTTCAAATATGAGGATATATAAAATGTCACATAGGGCATAGAATCAAATAGTTACTGGGAAGGATGCCAGAAAGGCTTATAGTTTCAGTTCAGAAGAGCTTTGAGTTACGTATCTTTTTTTTTTTTTAAATTAATTAAAGTACCATTTTTTTGCCCTATGACTTTTCCTTCAAGGGCTTCTCATGTAGTTGTTTATTAGTAAACAGCTGCTTGCAGTGAAAGATGATTACTTTATAGCCACAGCAGTTTCTGCTAGATGTGTTTGTTGATTGGGGACTGGTTGCTCTTCTGTTTGTTCTAATATAATCCAGATACGAATATGTAAGTATTCTTAAACTAGGCAGATAATTCACAGAAAAGCTGCATAAAGACAGATAACAACCATGATTATACATAGAATTCTGACCTTTAGAATTCCTTAAAGTAAAATAATTCATTAGAGTGTACTAAATACACATGCTTATATGAAGGCTTTTATATATAATATATATAATTACAATCTATATAGTATCAGCCCATATATTATATGCGTATATATAAAAATAAAGATTATTAGAAATGTGTTTATTGAGCTCTCCTTATTAGGTAGATGGTTGAAAATACTGAAGTAAGATGTTTGCTTGATATTTAGGTACAACAGAATCAGAATTGCCGGTGTTGTCAGTTGGTATCTTACTTCCTCAGACTGTTCAAAACGTAGGATTTATTGAAGATTGAAATCTATAATATTGAAATAATTAAAAAATCTAGGTATAAAATATCATTCAAATCCATAAGATACAGATTCATGAAATTGCGCTCTCTTGTCAAGAATTTGAGGCTAGGTAATTGTAGCTTAGTACTGATATAAGTTGATCTTTCGATTGGGAGTCAAAAGGGGATTGAAATCTGAGCACTTAAAATTTTGTATAGACTTGAAGCTTGCTGAACAGATGAAAGATGCCAAGCTACAACATAACTCATATTGGCAGTGTATTCTTACAGCTTTAAAAAAAACAGGAAAATATTGTCTCTAGGATGTGGGAAATATAATTTAACACAAGCAGGTCACTATAGTTTCACTTGATTTGCTTTATTGAGGTATAGGGGATAGTGGATACAGTAGCCTAAAAGACTGAGCTTATATGAACATCAGAATTAGCGTATTATATCCTAGTCTGTAGATTTTTTTTTTGAAGTGAAAAATTTGTATTTCTTTTCTATGGTTACATGAGATGAGCTACGCAAAAACTCTTAAGGAATATGTCACAAAATAATTGATAATTGGTGATTTCTAAAGGCCAGCTGTGAAAAACTGCAAAATGATCATCAGGCTTGGTGTTAAAATGACAGGTGATGTTCAGTTTAAATAACTATAAGATATACCATGCAATGAAGACTAACCTTACCTCCATGTATAAAATAGTAAGCACGAAGCTGATTGTTACCACTCAGGTACCACTCACAATAAGATGTGGAAGTTACTATAGATCCATGGAAATGTCAATGCACTGTTCAATAGCAATCAAAAAAGCAGATCTGATGTTCGTGATTATCAGAAAAAGAGAACAGAGAGCAAGACAGAGCGTCTCTTGCCATTATAAATGCATGAGACACCTGTGATGTGTGCAGTTCGGGTGTCTCCAACACCAAAAAGGTGTAGTAGAGCTAGGGAAAAGGCTTAGAGAAGAACATCAGTGATCAAAGTTTAGGGGGTGGCTCCAGCAGCAACTCAGCAGAGTAAGAAATGAACTGACTGAGAAGGATGTGGTGAAGGGGAGGAAGAATAGAAAAGTTACAGAACTGCAAATTTCTGAGGACTAGGAGAGAGTTTTAGAGAAGCATCACTATTTGTGTCCTGTTCTCAACCTCTTTCTTGGGTATTTGCTTCAAGCTAGTGGTGGAAACAGGCTACTGGAGTAGGTGGACCTTTGGTCTGGTCCTTCTTGTTCCTGAAATAATCTCTAGGCCACAGTAACCCCTGGGTGGCTAGGATGAAGTACAACTTAACACCAAGAGAAGCACCAGTTCTGGGGAGAAAAGAGAAGATTTTGTCATTTGAACCCCCAGCTATAATCACTGAGTCCAGAACATCTCCAGCTCTCCAAATCCACTAGGCTGTCTTTCTCCAGCTGCTCCCCAATGCTCTGCTTCAAGTAGTTTTTCTTCTCCCCAGAAGACTATTGTTTCTTGTCAGTATTTTCCCCGTTGGCATGCCATTGTTTCAACTGTTTCTTGAGGATGCTTTGACTATCTGTTTCTGTGACTCGGACAAGCAGTTTTTTCTTTTTTTCATTCGCTGATCCGCGATACAAATGAAGCCTGTTTGCATACAGCCAGCTTGCTCTGTTCAGAGTATGAAGGTTGGAGAAGTGGCAGGCAGGAATGTATTGTTGAAAAATTTCCAGCCCTATCAATACTTGTGTTGCACCAAGTTAAACTCTCACCTACTTAGTGACATGCAGTTTGTATCATCTTACATATGAGCTGTGACTTTGTCCTGCTAAATTGAGCTTGAGCTTGTGAGACTTAAATGTCAGAAGGCTAGAGCAGGTCAGAGCAGCAGAAGAGCATAAGTTAAAGTTTGCCTTACTATTAAATTTGTGCTTTACTATACACAGCTGCAGTTGCCTTTAGAGAAGCACTATTGACTAAGAATTTGCACTTTGTCTTGAAGAAAATGTGCAAGTGATAAATGAAATCATTAGACAGAAGGCTTAGAGAAAATTTCCCTTTTATTTCAGCTTATTTATCCTCTTGCTGACATTTGTTGTGCACTTGGTCAATACTGCATCTCTGGTTTGGATTTTTTTTTTTTCCCAGAAGAAAACATAACTAAATCCACATCACCAATAAGTAACACAGTGGTCTTAAACTGCTTTTGCTTTGTTGACATCTTTTGAAAGAGAAAATGACTTGGTACTGATTTAGAGATGGGCCTGTATTTGTGTAAGTAATTACAAATTCAATTTAGAGCAAGTTAACATTACCTAATGTACATTTTTAATGCGAATAGGATTTGATGGTCTGACTTCTGTTTCTCCCCTAGAATACATGCATATGCACTAGAAAACTTATTTTTAATATGTTTATATAAACACTCTGACTGTTCAGTAACGTTTTTTTCCACACGTGAGCTATGTGTGCTTTTGGATACTTGTTTATAGGGGTAAAGACCTTCCATTCTAGGATATGCTCTTGGTGCCTCTCTACTGATTTTCATCACTTTGTTGTCGTGTGTTGTTTTGGTTGCAGAAGACTGTTGAAACCCAAATGAACTGGGCAGAGAATTTGGTTGTGACCTATGATCTCTTGCTTTCTATGGACTTACTCATGATCTAAATTGTCCTTTGGTAGTGGTTAATAAGAGTAGCGTGTGGAGTTTAAATACTTAGAAATTATTCTACATAAAGAGCAAAAAAAATAAATATATGTTTCATGACCTGCATACTCATGAGTAACTTTGCCTGAGGTATCTGATTTGTAAACCTGAAGAACAAGGAAGAGGAGTGTGTATGAGCTGCTTTTGAGGTTTTGTGGCCAAGTGCCTTTCTGGTTCCCTTTCCTGGAGGTTTTGTGGGCAGCAGGGAGTAAATAGGTTTTGGCTCTTGGAGATCAAAAATATCGTGTCTAACCTTAAAAAAGATGAAAATATGAAAAATTGACACTAGTCTGCTGTGTAGTTTAGTTTAGTCATAATTGTGGCTCTTTTTTTTAGCACGTAATTACATCCAGAAGTGGACAGTTTTCAGCTGTGTTTAAATTGTTCCTTCCTACTTGAACATAATAAGCTACAGGCAAAGTTGTTTCTCAGTGTGATCATCACATGATTTCTCCAAATCCCAAACCAGTCTGTTGTTGAGTACACTCACTGTTCTTGCCTGCATGAGGATGTTGAACTGATAAGTTTCTAACGCCAAAGCTTCATTTTCCTGAGATTGCCTCAGAAGAAATCTCAGCCAAAGAAGGCTTAGTTTTCAAATTCCTTAGTTTTCAAAAATAAAAATATCCATTCCTGTTGCAGGTCTTGGAAATCTTGTCCAAGTGCTTATGAATGTAACTGTTGAAGTGCACTGATCCTGCATACATGCAGTGTGTTATTTCAGCTCTCCAGTCTCACTCCTGGAGCTAAAAAATGCTAAGAAGTAGCATTTTTTTATTGGATTAATAGGAAGAAGGATCTGCTGCTTTCTTCTTCAGCAGTGGCTGCAGCCGTTAACTGTGTGGCCTGACTGGCTGGCCATCAGGCAGACAGCCAGCTTGCTCTGTTCAGAGTGTGAAGGTTGGAGAAGTGGGAGGCAGGAATCAGCACATCTCTCCTTCAGCACATCTCTCCTTCTACGAAAAGCTCAACACACAAGCAAGAGCTAAGCTAGATAAAGTTTAGAAAATTTAGTGGTGTGGAGTGAGGAGTGTTTTGGGCGGAAAGATAAGCTCAGAGGGCTGGAATGGAAAGATACTGAGGTTTAAAGCTGCTTTCTTCCTCCTGTCCTGAGAACAAAGGTGACCTATGAGCAACAGCTTGTGGCTCAGTCATCCTGAATAGTTTCTCTGGAAGAAAGAGAGGAGCAGAGGGCAAGGACAGGCTGTCTCACTTGTTCTTACCTCCTTGGTAAGAGAGTAAGACTCAAACTAGTCCCTTGGCCACACCGTTGCTGAGGGGATTAGGTCTCTGGGAAACAAGTCTTGGGAAACAAAGCACGAGTAAGAAATGTAGTAATCAATACATTAAATTGTATAGAGAGAAGGTTATGTAAGTGTTTACCTTTTTTTAATAATCTTTTTTTCTTGGGAAGGTCTTTCTAATAGGCAGAGGATACAGCCTAGACTGTAATACTTCACTGCACTAAGGGAAATCCCTCCTCTATGCAGTAGGAAATGCCGTAAATGCATTCCCTGTGAAGTGTAACCATTCTACATGGCAAATGCAAACCCAAACTTTTCAGGAAAAACATGAGCCTTCAAATAGACTCTGTGGTTAAAACACATTATATTTAATCCTTTTCTAACAGCAGAAAAAGCACAGCCTGGTTACACTGTGTGGGTTATTGGCAAGTTCCTCAGGCAGTTCCTGAAGGCAATTTGTTTTCATCCTTGTGCCTTTGAGCATTTGCAAGGTGAAAACATAACCATGTCCTGTGGCTTTGCTAAGATTTGCAGTTTGCAAAGTGTAAGTATGAACTCAGGTGAGTTGATCGAAAAAGAGATATTTGTACGTACTAATGCATATTGCTGTGAACCAGGGCAAAACAAGTAAATCTTTTTGTCATCTGCTAATGTTGGAAATGCAGTAACCCCAGGGTGGAAATAAAAGGCGAGTCAGAAGCTGAGCTATGCATCTGTATTGTCCCAGTGGCTGCCTTGGGTGCAGTATTGAGCAGTGGTTATGAAACTATGCCCCATGTTTACTCATGTCATTTATGATTTGCTGACTTGGTGGCTGAGTGGCAGGCTGCTGCCTGCCTGCCCTGGCACCAAACACTCCTATCGCTCTCATCTGCAGCCATTGCCAGAAGCCCTTCTAGAATGTGCCTTCATCTGAGGAAGAGCGCAGACACTGAAGTGATGATATGTGCAGCAGAAGCGCAAATGGGGATGATTTAATACAGCAGGCAGGCAAGCTCTGTTACTCTGGCCTGTGACAGGGGACTTAGTATTTCCATTTCTTCAAGAAACTTCTGTCTGTTGGAGGTGGTGTACATGGCACTGCTGTGTTTGTTGGTCCTGTCCTGTTTGCATCTCTTATTCTGGCATGGGTATTCCTTAATCTGGGACAGTATTGGGCTTTTAAAGAGGAAGTTAGGTGTCTCATCTCTTCCTAGGTTAATACTGCTGAATGCGAATCAAGCATCTTGATTTCCAGTTTCGTAGAAGTGCTTTGGTGTTGATGCAGACCTGGGGAAAGATGCTCTTACTTGCCACAAAGGTATCTGGAAGGATATGGAAGTTGATCTCTCTCTCTCTCACACACAGATACAATGTTCAAGATGTGCTGTCCTGGCCTTGTATTTAGATTTTAATATCTACTCTTTTTTTGCACCTGTATTTGACATAGCTGATCTGCATAGCAGTTAAGTGCACTATGTTCCTGAGATAGTGACACAAGGTTTGGGAGGATGCTAGGCAGAGAACACAACAAGGTTTCCTCCTTCTTTATTGGGGTTCTCGTTCACTAGAAGATCACAGGATTAGCTTAAATGTGTTTTAGCCTGTCAGTGGTCCATGTGGCAATGAAGAGGAATACCAGAGCACTGACAGCGTTAGGTGAAGAGAAGTAGAAGGTTCTTATTCACAGTGTTCTTCAGAAATTGAAGTGCAACTTAAATTTCAAGACCTTAGCTTAAGTCTTAGAAAATAAATCTGTGTTAAAAGAATGAAAACAGGCCATTGCTTACCAGTGATCTTGGAGGTGGATAGAATGAAGGAGGGAATTCTGCTTTCAAATGAAGCAAGTCTTCAAACATTAGCATTTGCTGGCTGCCTAGAAGCTTGCCCTCTGTGTTTTAGACTGCTTCACACTAGCTAAATATACATCTCACCTGTTTCCCCTGGGCTGTTTTGTTTAGATCTCCTCAGAATGTCTTCTTTAGCCAAGTACAAGAAGGTAGTTCACCTTGAGAGAATCTGAGGAGGAAGATGGATGGCCTGTAATCCACTTTTAAAAAAATGCAGAGACAAATAGTAGGCAGTTTGTGGACTTGTCCAAGAACTCTAAAGGAGCAGCAGTGAAGACATGAGCTGGGGCTGCTCCGCAACCCAAAACAGCACCACGATGTGAGCAGAACTGTCTCTGTGGGACCATCACCTTCAGGAGCATGGAGAGTCATCTCCATCTGCCGCTGTGTCCATCTCACCTGAGGGACCATGCAGTCTGGGAGCGAGACCCAGAGTAAATCTGGGTTCCTGATTGGGGACAGTGCTTTGGCAAGGAAGAGGCCAGCTGGTCAGCCTTGTCATAGGCTTTTAAAATCTTATACAAAGGCTTGTAATTACATTTGAGTTGGATTTAAATAATACATAAAAAGCTAAGCCTATGTTCCTGCATTTAAATACAGCAACTACTCTGCTCTTCTGGTTTTGTGAGGATTTTGTGAATCGAAAATACCTTACTCATCTGTAAAAAAGCTTAGTCCCAGCAAATCGTGGCTTTAATTACAGGAAATAATCATAAACTACTTCATATGCAATTAAAGACACTTTCTTTTGGAGATATTTTTGTAATTTGTATTTTTTCTTAAAACCAATTATCCAAAATATTATACTCTTTTATGCCTGCAGTGCAACTTTGACTTGCATATAAATTGATTTTTTTGAAATGAAATGTTCTTTATGTATAATTGAAACTTGAGACTATTTTACCTTTATCTAGGTAATTGATTAACAGGTCAGATTACGGCTGCTGGCTAGTAGTATCATCTAACAGTTTTATGATACAGTTTGCTCATTTAGATAATGGTATTAATTTAGAATGTAAATTGACACGATTACAACGACATTTTTTAAAATGTCAACATATTTTATGTTGATGTCTAATCAGCATTTAATCAAATACCGAAACTGTTTGAAACAGAAAATACCTTTCATGTTTAATACAATGTTGGTCCAGAGCTCATTAGTCTCGTAGGAAGACCAATGTTGGTTTTGGACCATACTCATAATTTTATTGATCTATGGAAACAACATTCAAATTCAGACTGAACAGTGGTGTAGCCTAGAGCTTTCCAAAGCAGCCACAAACAAGTAATGGAGTGTTTCATGGCAGTGGTAGACTTGAAGACTGGGGAAAATGTGTCCTGAAGAATATGTGCTCCTGTAGTACCTACAACCCATGATGTGGGAAGAAGAGAAAGGAAGAAATTTCGTCTTCTTATTCTCAAATTGACAGTTCAGGGAAGATCCTTCACATGTGATGAATATCTATGAGTCAGGTACAGAAACTAAGTAAACTTCCATTAAAACATCTGCATGATATTTTCTGCTTAGCAGCTGGGATGAGAAGCTGTGCTGCTTTCAGGCCGGATTCGGGCCAGAGCACTGCTGATGCCTGCTCTCCTGGTGCTGGCCTGCCTCTGGCTGGTGGTTTATGTCCCTCATGGGCAATAGATCACGTTTCCTAGTGATCTAGCTTTAACTAGAGAGATCACCCCAAAGAGAGAAGGGCATGGAGGACATCTTGGGAACTTGTGGGCTAAGCGGAAACAAGCAGAAGGTCTTGAAAAAATGGTGTCCCTTTGCAGAGAACTTTGATAATGGAGGTGTTCGATTGTTCTCTGTAAATTCATTAGATGGATGAAAAAGGGGCACAATGGGCCTAGTTAGATTGCTGGCATAAGGTGGGCTGTTATTCGTTGCCTTGGGCGAATTTAGGCAGAGACTCTTACTGCCGGGGTATCTGGAATGCTGTTCTGGAGCAGTGGGAGCAAAGAGGATGCTTCAAAAAAATCATCTCCTATGCCTGACTGCCTGCAAGGAATGGACATGATAATCCAGCAAAAGTTGTTATGCCTGTGTGCTCTCATGGCCGTTACAGCTGAGCCATCTTGACGCCATCCTCCTTTGTAAATACATGACTGGATTATTGACAAGATATGGCATGAACGATTGAAAAGCCATCGCAGTTTTCTAGATACTGCCTTGGGAAAACCTTCTGCCTCAAAACCCAGTCTGTCCATGAAGCGAATTTCACGGGGCTACATTGCACCACCAGCTAGTGCCATCACCGAAGTGCTGCTGTCAGTGTGGGACTCGGCCACCTGAGCACAGCAGGAGTTGGTGCACCTCTGTGAGTACTGCTTGTGCTTTCAATCAGTCCTGATCTGAAACATGATCTGGGGAATTTACAGAATCTTTTAATTCAGCTGTCAAGACTAAGCAAACTTAATTACAGACTGGATTTGGCATAAAAGCTTAGACACAGTGTTTTCCCCCAGCATTTTTATTTGCTGTTGGAAATGCTTCAGCCCATAAATCTGTGCAGGTAATGCCAGTAGGGAAAATCACTAACAAAACATAGTTTTACTGGTGGTTTTAGGTGAATTTTCCATCAACTTTATGTGCCTGTACCATATCATTATATTCTTTTCTCAACCATTAACTTCTGCTGTGAAGCATGAGATATTGGATTCCTTTTGTCTTTATCATTTGTGTCTGTTGCCCTTGTACATGTGCCTGGTTAATGTCCCTTGGCCTTTGGGGTGTCTTGTGACCCCTGAGGAGGTGCAGAGGTGGGAGTCCCCATGGTGAAGAACAGAGATTCCTGTGGAGGCCAGGACAGAGGTGGGCATGGGGGGACAGGGTAAGCTGGAGGCGGCTGCTGGAACAGCCAAGAGACAGGATGTGGTTCCTGGTGGCTCTGTCTGTACCTGATATGAGAAACCCTGTGAATGCCAGTGGTAATGGCGTTGGGTTAACGAAACAAGAGATCTCCAGATTTTGCTTTCTCAAAGGCTATGAAAATGTATCTGTTGAAGGAGAAAGGCACAGTCTGCACTGAAACTTGTAAGTGCCAGTTGGAAGATTAGGGTATCCAGGGCCACTGGTTTCCTCTTTTGTGACTTTGGGCAAGCCTTTTATCCGATCAGTATAAATCAGCTGTTTCCATTAATTTTTACTGCAGCGAGGCTAACAGGGTAAAATTGTGCATTATGGCTATAACTGATCTGTTAGATCCTTCTTTACAGTTTTCCCACACGCTGGTTAAAGACTCACCGAAACAGGTGAAAATTAACCTTGGTGTTTGGGAGTGAGAGGAGAAGGCAAGTTCTTTCGTGTTATGCATAGAAAAGAAATGGGTATGTGTGGTGGGGATGGGGACAGCAGGAGACTTCCCCTTCCAGCTGCACCGAGCTATTAGATCAGCTGAGCCATAGATGTATGTCTTCAGCCTTAGATTAGTTCAGGATGTGATCCTTCATCTTTGCCATTTCCATGGAGTCACTGCTGAAGCTCTTTTACTAATAGCAAAAATATTTATTCAGATACAAGTATAACCATTTGTTTCACTTATCCCTCCAGAGACACCAGAGTATATCCCATTTAAGTAAATGAGAGTGCTGCATACCTAATTAGAGACAGAGTTTAAGTCCACAGTCCTGTGCCAAATTGCTACATCATGAACTAAAACTCATGGAAACTTAATATCTCTATATCTCACAATTTATTTGTTGTATTTAAATCAGACTTTAAAAATTAAATGAAAGCCAATACACCAAATAAACCCCTGTAATTCAGGCTGTAAGTGCATTGACATTAATACCATAGTGCTTCTTGACTTCAGTAGATCTAGGATTTCTTTGGTAACGTGCTCAGAGTATTAATTTACTACTAAAGTAAGTCATTTGGGATTTCCCGTTTTCCCCACTGCCACTGATGATGTGATCAGCTCCTGGGACAATACTAGAATATACTCAGCTGGATTTCACTGTCAGCATCAGCTGCCTGCTTTCTTCATCTGCCTCCCAAAGCCATTCTCTGTTTCTTGCTGACCTGCCTGTAGTACACAATCAGGTCAGGTGCGCTGTCTTATTTGTTTTTTAGACTAGTTTCCTAAGAGGAGCAGGCTTATACAATTGATTATGTGTCTTTTTGTCTGCAAAACTGTCTTGGCCAATTTTATTAAAATTTGAAAGGAGAATAGCTATCCTAAATGTCACGGAATAAAGGAGGCAACCCCAAGTGAGCGCCCTACCTGCCCCGAGCCTGCTTTGGGAGGGATACGGCAGCAGCACTGCAGACAGCTGCCTGCATGCAGCACATGCATTGTTCCGGACTAAAGGTGGCAGAGCCTTTCTGGTGGAGGGAACATGGGTGGATTTGACACTGTTGTGGTGAGTCGGTGAGGGTGGGTCGGAGACAAAGGATGCAAAGGACAGGCAAAACAAACTTCAGAGTTGTGTGTTTTGCAGTACTCTTCCCCCCCACCTCTCCTTTAACAGTTTTGTTTCATGTGACTTCAGTTCCTTCCATTGAACTGTGGCAATATGATGGTCTTTGTCAAAGTAGTTGATTACATTTATTTAAGAGATATCTAGTAGTAGCAAATCAATAATAACAACTGATTTGCAACTTTTCTGTGCTTTGCAAAAGGCAGATGAGTTTCATTTGCACTAGCTGTGCAAATAGAAGCAAGTGAAAGGAAAATAGTTCATAAGCTAAGTGATAATTATTAGTACACAGCTGTAAAACTTAAAGACTTACTTCTTGAAGAAAATTAATTGCTATTATTGCATATTACATTACCATACACGAGTGGTAATTCATTTAATGTCCTTGGAGACATAAAACAATATGGAAGCCTGCATAAATACTCCTAGTATATAATTTTAACAGCTTTTGTGCTCAATTATTACCATTGGATTGATGTGGAATATCTAGTAGTCTGTTGGTTTAGCTGTATTTGAAGCTGGGGCTTATGAGCTGGGAGAAAGGTAAGGTGTATGTTCAGTCTGTACTTTCTTTTATTCTCTGTGTACCCATATTCTTATTGCCTTCAAAAATGTTTGCAGATGTGCAAGAGGCACAAGACTGGTTGCTAATGTGCTGACTGCTCCCTCTTAT
Source organism: Cuculus canorus (assembly GCF_017976375.1). NCBI lineage: Eukaryota > Metazoa > Chordata > Aves > Cuculiformes > Cuculidae > Cuculus > Cuculus canorus. Next base: position 142,029,683 of record NC_071402.1, read on the forward strand.
TGTTTTGAAAGGTTTAGTAACTCCTTTATGGAGACTTTTTCATTCATTCTACATTTTTTTCCTGGTCTTACCTAAAGACCTCATTTTGCAGGCTCCTGCACATGTGTTTATCTATGAAAGCACCACTATTACAGTACTACAGGTGTTACGCAGGCTTCTTGAAGTTAAGCATCTGTGTGTTTCTGCAAAGTTTAAGGAGAGACAGGGAGACATTGAGTTAGCATCTGAAAAACAAATACCTTCATTTTCAGTAGAGGTGAGAAGTGAAATGTTCCTTAGAAGGTTGCAGGTGCATTAAATGAACAGCAAATACATTGGGGACTGATCTATGGCATCTCTTGTCTGCTAGATCAGAGCATAAATATGTCTATTCTTATATATCAGGATAATGAGGGCAGTGCAGGGGCAAGCAGACACCTGTCTGACCAGCAGATTGGAAGCGTGAAGAGAGCATTTGTAGTTCTTCTTTGATCTTCTGAACCAAGTTAATGGTTCTAGTGTGCCTGGAACTAGGGTAGGAAAAAAAGGATGTACTACGAGTAATCAGAAATCAGATTCTAGTTATGTTTCTAATGAAAAGGACAATTCAGTTATAATGTTTACTCCCTTATTATTTATTTTCTTTTCTATAAGAGAGTCTTTTCTCTTTGGTCAGTAGGATTCATCTGTAGCCCAGTCTGCTTACCCTACCCTCCAACCTGTGCATGTCAGGAGAAGGGTCCTACATGTAATTGCTCCTGAGCTAAGTCCTTGCTGCCTTCAAGCAGCAGTGGAGAGAGTCATTTAGTGCTTATACAGTGCCTCCTCTAGAGGCAAGCTCCTGCCTCTAAGTTTTTCCTTCCTGTCCGTTATTTAATACCTATTTCATTTTGGGCACAAAAAAACCAAACCCAAAACCCCACAGGTAAATGGGCACTGTTCTCCACATCAACCGTTTCTGCCCTGCAGGTATAAGAGGAATAGTTTCTATTCCACAGGAGGAGTAGCCAGGGGCCTTTTAGCCAATTACTGCAGTGGTGTGTAGACTGCAGCAAAAGGGATTACTTTTGCCTTCCGTAGTGAACGTTAACCACTGCTGTGCTACACAAATGGACCTTTTATATTTTAGCTACTTTAATATTCTAAGGAAATGAGAAGTCTTGAAATAACAAAGCCCTGGTAATAATCAGGTGAGTTATCACCACATGATTACTATCAAGTGCATTTTCTTTTTATGCTAATGAGTGTTAGAGAATAGTCATGTCCCTTATTTGTCTTGGAAGGAAAACCATTCAAGTTTATTCTTGTCAGATTTATGGGAAGAATAGAACATTGTTATTGTTCGTGAAAGAAAGATGACCTAGTCAAACCTGGCCCACCGGTTGTCTTCCTGGAAGCCTCACACAGTCGTGGCTCTTGTCGTGTCTGAGGTTTGTCTAATTCCTGTAATAACTCTTCAGCAGGTTCAGCTGCTGATGCTGGCAATCACTTCTGCATTCTTCATCTCCAGTAAAGCTACCTTATCTGCAATTAATCAAACAGTGTGAAAAGAAGCTGGACTTGGGTATTTTGTGACCAATATAGACATCAGCTGTAAGGCAGGAATTCTTTAGACAATGAACTAGAGCAGTTCTGTAGAAGCTGGTAAACCTGGAAGTGAGAGGCACTATTTAGCACCCACTATGTCCCTAAGGTAAGGTTGTTTTAAAGTATATCCCTGTTCATGGCCTGATGTCCTTCATGCCATATTTGGAGTAGACTGACCATAGACAGAACCTGATGTAGATGCAATTAATTGCGAATAGACCATATACTTAAATTTTACACAACAAGTGCAGAGGGAATTTGTAAATCACTATTCACTGTGACTTCTACATTAACCTTGTTTTCATGTAAAACCCTCTAATCACGTTTTGTGCGTCAGTCAGTGAGTTTTCACTGAAAACAACCAGATGCATAAGGATCGTTGTGGTAGTGCTGTCCTCCAGAAGCACTAGCACAAGCATGAAGCCATCTCTTTGAAGACAATTGCAACTTCTTTGTTGAATTTCAAGCATGAAATTACATTTCTGCCCAGTGAAGCTGTGGAGCAAACCACAAGAGCCTTTGCAGTGTTACACTGTGGTATACACTTAGAGTGTAGTGTTACGCTACTACGTTGTAGTATCAGCATACCTAAAAAATAATCACAGGGTGTAAATTAACATATGAGCTTTCCAGAATTACATATAGTGAATTTTAGTTTAGACATAGTTAACAACATGGGTAAGGTGGCATAACCTATTTAAATATTGGTGTAACTTTATCCCTGTCTGCTTTTAACGTAGATACTCTCAGATGATTGTGGATGCCATCTATAAAACTTTCACGTACTACAAGGACTTATATTAAGTTTCTCCATATGTCCAGCAGCCTTCACAAGCAAGAAGAACTTAATTGAAAACAGGACACTTTTAGTCTCTGATAAGGGATTGTTTGAAAATTTGTTAGAGTAAAAAGCTGAATTCATAAGGAGTTTGTACTATTTTTAAGCCTAGCAAAGTAACACATTTGGATTCTAGAGTTAATTGGAAAGCAGGTTTTAGTAATTGTTCAAGTGTCAAGAGCAAATGAACTTAAAAATCAACAAACAAGGAGTGCAAGTAACTTTATAAAGCTTTGCAAAAGCTTTATAATGATCATATACTGCATAGCTGGGTGTGCTACCATGAATGATCTGGAAGAACTACAGAAGTAGAAGCTCTGGGATTCTGTGAAGTAATGCCTTGCATTATTATGTGAGTAAGGCTGTTTTTCTTGGCTGTAATTTAGGAAGGATTTTGTATGTTATCATCAACAAATTAGAACTTGAATAACAAATCTTGGACATAATAATCATAATCTGTTCTGGTTGGGGAGGAACAGAAGAGAAAAAGCTTACTGTAAAATAGTTTAAACTTGTTTGATGAAAAATTACGTATAACTTATATGCTTAGAGTTGCTCGTTATTGAGGCGGATTTTTATTGTTGAGTGATAGTCTGCTTTTAGAGTTCCTGACTCAATAATATGGCAGCAGTGAGCTCTTTGTACTGTGCTTCTTGGTATCTCCTGTCTGCTTTGAGTTCCATACTGAAATGGAGTAATTGAACATGCCAGGCTGTCCCATAAACCAAAAATGAACAAAGTAAAATTGATTGCAACTATTTGCCTTAGTGTGTACCTGCCCTAAGAAATTACTCTTTATAGGTCTTTGGAACACAGTGTAACTCTAGCTCATATGGATTCGTGTACATGCTTATGTCCATTTATAAATTATTTTTACGTGTGTCAATAGGTATCAGAACTTATCCTCTCTCTTGCCCTGTGATTGTGAGTATTCTTTGAAGTTGCCTATGTGAAGGTGTCAGGTGGTGACACCACGTGGAACCTTCAGGCAGTCATACTAAGCGTCATGTGCTGCAGTATAAGAATGATATCAAATTACTGGAGAGTGTCCAGAGGAGGTCACAAAGCTGGGAAAGGGTCTAGAGGGAAAGCAGTATGAGGAGCAGCTGAAGTCACTTGGTCTGTTCAGCCTGGAGAAGAGGAGACTGAGGGGGAACCTCGTAGGATTTTACTGCTTCCTCACAAGGAAAGGAGGAGGAGCTGATCTCTTCTCTCTGGTGAACAATGATAGGACCCAGGGAATGGCAGGATGATGTTCCAGAGGAGGTTTAGATTGTATATTAGGAAAAGGTTCTTCTCTCGGAGGGTAGTGGAGCACTGAGACATCTCCCCGGGGGAGCAGTCCTGGTGCCAAGCCTGACAATATCCAAGAAGCATTTGGACAATGCACTCAGACACATTGTGTAAATTTTGGGGTTGTCCTCTGCAGGGACAGGAGTTGGACTCGATGATCCTTGTGACTCCCTTCCAACTCAGGTCATTCTGTGATTCTGTGAAGTGGTGTTTGTTAGTTCTCTGTTCAGGAATCTGAAAGGTGGAGCATATTTCGAACAATGAAGTGCATAAGATAGAGATTTTGCAGAAGAATTTTGCCTGGTCTGGGTAAAAACTAAGAAGAAGTTAAGTTTCTAATATGTGGGAATGAAAGAAATGCAAATTTGTGAGCAAGAGGGATGAGAGAGGTGCATATATACTCATTTGCAATATATGGAATGTCAAAGGTAGTAGGAATTACTTCTGGTTTTTTGCTTGCTTTTTTTTCTTTCTTTTTTTTTTCTTTTTTTGAAGGAAAACCCACCATTTAAGTGAAAAATTATACATGAACAAAACCTTTTTCATTAATTTTATTACTTGGCTATCACACTACGCAAAAGAGATTCAAATTCCTCGTTTTTCCAGCAGTTTCTAATTTCTAACTGATGACTCCATTTGCATCCATTTTTTTCCCAGTTGCACCTAAACACAACATCTGCAGTCTGATTTGGTAGTATTTTCAATAACTTAAAAATTTCTAATACATTTATTTGGAGGAATGAAGTGACTTGTTGAAACTTCTTTAAGTGACTGACTTATAACACTTATAATTAGAAAGATACCCAGCAAATTTGTTCGTCTTTAGATGAGTTTCTTGGTGGCTGAAGGTTTTGTGGGGCACAGGGCTGGGGGGGGATCATTTCATAATAACCTTCATTTAGTAGGTTTTGGTCCACTACATTTCAGATCCAGAAGGATTGACATTGTTCTGCTTTGAAGCATATTGCGTCATTATTATGACAATTACACTGACAGTTACGGGAGAAATGTCCTGGAAGTCCCTAGGCTACATCAACATTTTGAAATTCCCACATACTTCTTCCCATTTTTATTAGTATTTCCTGAAAGTTGCTTATGGACCGTCTTTCAAACTGTTCTGTGTAACTCAGGGCTATCGTGTTGCCTGTAGAGCACTCGTATGGCTGGGCAGCTGATATGCTAATTGCTACCTTATAGGACATAATGGCATGTGCTTTCTTTTGTTCTTGCAACCTTTTTGTATATTCCTTTTCTCTTTCACTATACATTTTGTTTGTTGTTGCTTTCAAGTGGATTTTGTTGCCTTCTTCAAGCTTTGCAGTGTCTTTGTACAGCATCTTGCGCTGTTAGACCCAAGTTCCCAGACGGGATTCTCCCTAACAGTGCAGCACAAATACATCATATTTCAACATTTTTTATTTTATTTTGGCTTCATTCAAAAGAGGTTTTGTTGCTATTTCTCAATTCCTATTTGACATACTAGTTTTGCAGTAATTTTCTGGCTATTTTAAGCAGTTTATTTTGGGGAAACCCAATTCAATGTTTTACAAATAAGGCGCTACATAGCATAAGAAACTAATCCCTGTATATATGGGTTAGGGAGTTGATTTATGGTACGTCTCTATATGTTGCACACACCAGTCTGCTTGAAAGGTGAGATGCGTGAATTGCTTATACATCTTAATAGCTTTGCAAAGCATGGAACTGAAGATCTGTGCTAGTCTGCTTGTTTGCTTTCCCATGTTAAAGTGGTAACTGTATACCATTATGGTGTGTTACTGCACTTCAGAGAAAAAAAAAAAAAAAAAAAGAGAGGAGATTGTGCTGGAGGTTTCTGGAGCATTTGGCATTGCATGTTCAACCTTGGCATTTTGTCATTAAAAAAAAAACGAAGCAGAGCTCAGGCTTTCAAATATGCAGTTGGGCCTCTTGAGATCCTGTAAAAATAAGCTGGAAAACAAACCCCTCTAATAAAATGCTGGTGCTGGAAAAGATACAGAGTCATCACTTCGTTATGCTACTTTTCTCAGCATGTCTCATTTACTTCCGACAGTAAAAGACAGAGATGATTACCAGATTAGCGAGAGTTGTGATGAGGGGAAATCCTAGCCTCACTGAGATGGGACAGTTCAGCCACTGAGGAGGCCTCTGAGCCAGGAGATGACCCAGTGGCCTGGCTAGGTCACTGGTTTCAATGGCCACTAACTTGATTTAAGCCAAAGCAGTTCTTTCTTCTTGCTTTTATGCTGTCCATTATCAAGTGATGTCTAAGGGGCTTATGATTTTTACTTTGGGCTTTTAATTATCCTGTAGCCAGCCAAAATGCCCCCTTGGAACCTCCCAGAGGTTGACTACATTGGGGAGGCAAGAGAAGGCCTCTGGCGTTAGGAACATTTGGGCATTGCACTGCTGTTGATAATCTAGGGGGTGACAGGTGACAGTGCTCTAGAAATAGCCTGCGGATTTTCTCCTTACTGATACTGTTGTTTTTCTTAGTAATTTTTCTTCAGATGGTTCACTTAGAATTTTTGGCTCAATATATGTCTTTATTCCAAATCCGCATAGCTACTTGCCATACCTGTAACCTTTTCTTAATCATCCTGCTTTCTTGCCTTCAAAAGGAACTATGTGTTTTTAATATATATTGTGTAGGACAGTTGAAGGAGAAAATGGGAGTTAAACTTTCTTGAATACAAAGAGAAGGTGAGGGTAGAGAAACAGCTTTTAAAACAAACACTTTGCTGGAAGTGGTAACTCCAGTACTGTTACAGAATTGCACACTGGCAAGTGGGAGACTGGAATAAGAAAAGCATTGACTTGAGCATCAAAATAATTTGGTGGAGAGGGTGTCCATGGAGACACCATGTGTTGCAGACTAGGTGCACTAACAAAGCTATTACTCTTGTCTGTAATAGTCATCAAGTATGTTTTTTTTTAAAAAAAAAAAAAGAAGATACTTTCTCTTTGCAAATGAAATGCTCTTGTACTGCCGTCCCACTTCTCTGGCCAGCTCTGCCAGGCACCCATTACTGCCTCTGAAGAAGCCCACATGCACCTGGCAGACTAGGCATGTTGACTGAAGGCAGGAACTAAATAACAGTCTAATTAAGAGAGTAGTAATTTTTAAACTGCAGAGCTTTACATAAGAAGGAAAGAGTACTTCCAGTCATCTGTAGTGACATCAGTCTTAACTTTTGCTTGTTCCTGTTCAAATATGGGGGAAATATTTAATCATAAACAGCTCACATGTTTCTAAAGCAACTCTCCTCAGTTTTGAAAAATCTAAACAAAAGCGGTCTATCAGGAAAATACTGTCATTGAGTCTCTAACCAGTAATGTGCTCTGTGTATTCTAATAGTGTGGAGATCAGTCACATTAGTTGTTTGTGGATTCTTGCTGAATTCAGTAATTGTTGTCTCACAAGGCATTGAACAGGATGGTTTGCATGTGATCTCTGCTACTCATATAAGAACTCCAGGGATTTTTTAAGTAGTGTATTTTTTTAAGTTTCTTGAGCCTGGCTTAAGCTCACAGGAATACAGCATGTCCTGTGTGCTGCATTCTCCTCATCCCACATCAGAATTGCTCTGAGTGTGCATCCACTACCCCTCTCTCACTTCTTATGGCTTCTCCTGTGCAAGCTGTTTTTTGCAGCCAGCTTCCCTTCTCTGTCTTCTGAAACAGCCTCTAGCATTGGAGCAGGGACCAAGACTCAAATCTACAAAGATCTAGTAAATGAAATTTCTTGTGGGCATACAAATATTGTGACATTGTATTTGTGGTCATGGCCAGATGTTACCCTTAATCCTCTGTGGACAACATTCCTGATATTCCAGCAGTGTTTGCAGAGTAGGGATGGACCTCATTCCTTTAGTTCTGAAGTTCCATGAGAGCGAAGATTGCTCTTGTGAAGCTTCAATTTGCTGTGTATGAACTGCCACTGGAAAATTTTTAGGGGATTGTAAAAAGAAATTCTTTAAGTTAGACAGTTTCAAAACTCAGAAAGAGTGGCTTTGGCGTGTTAGTAATGAGTGAGATGAAACACAGAAATTTCTAACATTTTCACTCCCTTTATCCTCTCTGTAGGAGCCCAGCAGGCAGGATGTACAGTAATTTGGAAATCTGTGTGTTCAGTTCCTCAAACAGCTGAGTCAGCTCCAGGGTTTCTCATGGCTGTGTTTTTAGCTGTCTGTTAAATAAATGGTGATAGGACTGTGGACTGTCAGTGATGATAAAAACAAATATATATTTGTGGCAATTAGACATTGATGTATCTGGAGCTAAGCGGTACTGTTTTGGAAGGATTGCAAGAGCTAGGTTGCTTTGAGATTTAATGTTCTTATTGCAGCTGTTGTAGAGCAATACTGAAAGCGCACAAAACTGGAGGCAGGGCATATCAACAGACCAATTAAACAGTGTGTATCATAGATACAAACGTTTGTGAGCTATACTGCTTGCAGAGTGATCGTTATTTTTGACCTTTCAGCTTGAACTCTTTTGTTTCCCCATCACTTTTTCATGCAGGGTAGTCTGCTAGAGAAAAACGCTGTCAGACATGACTTCATACAGACACTGACTTTATTCAGAATTCTGCAGTCCTACTGATTTAAACTAACTCAGTTTTACTAGAGTGATGTAGGGGACAGAGCAAGCCAAATTTTCCTTTGTGTGGTTTTTACTGTGTAGGTCATCTAAAAAGACAAAGATGTGGTTTTCCCAACAAGTGTCCTTTGCCCCATTAGTTTCATTACTAAAGTGGAGTTTGGGTGGATGATAATGGTGTTGAGTGACATTTGCTTCCTTTAATTACATGTTTGCAGCTTGCAGTCAGTGTCTTTTTCGCCAGGAGAAGGTCAAAGTATTTTTTCTGCTAGTGATGCAGCCACTGGAATAGCAACAAGATAACTCAGTTTGCGACCATGAAGCTGTTAAAAAACAGATGACTTTAGACACCTGCACTCAAAACATGTCTTGTCAGTTCCTGACCAATTTCTAATAAAACAAAGCTTTAGATCGTCTTTTGTCCTGTTTGCATAGAGGCTTGTTTGCGTGATGCAGATGCAAAGGAAATACCTGTTTAGCTTCACTTTGACATTTCCATTAAGATTAGACTCGGTATCATCTTGCATCACAAAAACTGATCCAAACCTAGGCAAGGCCTTCTTTTGTGGTAGGATGTTGCTGAGCCCGTCTGAGGAGGGATGTTCTTAGTCGCTATGACTTGAAGAGGAAAATGCACAGATTTGGGGCTTTTGTTGAATGCTTTTTTACTGTGTCACCAGTTCTCACCGAAAACAAACTCAGCCAGAATGTCAGTGCCCTGATTCCAGTTGAGAAGGTCAATATGGTCCTGAGTATTATCTTCTTGTCATATCATAATTGTGACAGAAATTAAATACTGTCAACTGGAAGCTGACCTAGCATCCTTCTTTACAATATATTTTCTCTCTGACTGTTGAGTTGAATATGCACCTGAGTTAAAATTTTTCAAACCACTATTTCCTATGCCTTTTTCATTATAATTTTTTTTAATACCATGGCAACCAGACCTTGCAATAAGTAATAAAGAAATACATGATGAACAAATTTCAGTTCTTAAAGCTGTCTTTAATAATATGAATGAAAGCTAATCCTGCGTCTCAGATTTTTGTCCTGCTGAAGTTCTGAGTCTTTCCATCAGCTAAAATCAGAGTTTCACCTCCAGAAAAATAATCTAATATTAAAAAATATTGTACATCTCTACATTTTAGGACCAAACTGATTGCTATAATAGTTTTTTTTTCCTTTCTCACATATTTTTCCTTCAGAATGGAAGTGTACTTTTCTATCAGAACTTTCTCACAGGTACCCATATTACATGATCAAGTAACTTTTTCATATTGTATTGGATAAAGCCTGTAGGGAGAAGTTCTCTGGCTTCTCCCATAATTTAGAATTTTATGGCAATTTTCTGAAGTGCTGAAGTTTATCAACATTGTTTTTGAAATATACACACCAGAACTAACCTTGTGTTATTTTGTGGTTCTGTCAGAGCCCTACAAAGGAGTAGTGCTGCTTTCCTGCTGTTACTTATTATTCTCCTTATATATCTAGAGGTTGTATTTACTGGTCAGATCATAGCACTAGGAGTTCATGCTCTGTTGTTGTTTTGGGGGTTTTTTTCAAGCTGTTACCTTAAAGACTGTCAATGTCAGTGGCCAGACTGGCAAAAATCTCCCAGATTTCCTAAATTTAATTATGGAAGATAGGAGGAAATTCACCTCATTTTGTCTTTATTTAGGTTTTTAGTTGGCTCTTTACGTTTCTAAAGCTGTTACATTACATTACTAAGCAAAACTCTTTAACTGATCGCAAGGCATATCAATAATCATATAGTTAGTAATGTGATTTATTATTCCTTAAGGTTTTTGATACTTGTCATAGCCAATAAAGAATTGCAGTCCTACAGTCTCTCTATGGAGTGAGGGGGCACTGTTTCATTTTGAAGTGTGGGAACAGGCATAAATTCATCAACGGTCAGAGTGTTGGTATACCTGTACTGAACCCAGTTCTATTTGAGTCCATGACTTTTTAGTTCATCCTTCTTGGGCTGCTTAGCAGAATAAATGTTTTCTATTTAACATTATTCCATCATGATGTTATGCTGAAAGTAGTTCCTTCTGTGTGAGGGATTGTGTGTTTTTAGGACAGTCCTGTTCACGCTAGTGGTTATCAGGGCGTGAAAAGGAATGTGGTAGCATGAATTGCATCATGCAACAGATCTGCATTCCTTGGCACGTGGAGCAGAATAATACTGCTTACTGTGTCCAGGCTTACTGTTTTTATAGTCCTGTTTCCTCACTAATAGCTTATGAGGCATTGTTTAAGTGCTTTTTTGTTATGTATTCTCCTTTTATCTCATTATTTATAGAATAGCTGCAGAAGGTTTTTGCTTCAGTGTACTTGATATTTTTACCTGTCCCGATCACCCAATATTGCAGGAGCAAAGGGCTCTTTGGGGTATTGTTCTGCTCTGGAGACTCGTCAGCTGATCCCTTGAAGCCCGCTTTGAACTACAGGCCCTCATCTTGCCTGGAAGGGGATTCCCCTTTCTCCTCTTCCCAGTCCCTGCAGACAGCCAGATTTACCTCACATCCGAGATTTGTCTTCTGTGCCTTCCCTGTCTGGAAGCAAAGGCAGGAGATGACAGGAGCTGTTAAGGTTGCTGGAGCTGGAAAGATGCTGCTGCTGATCCTGGAGAAGCTAAAGGAATCCTAGTCTGAGAGGTTTTGTTCTGAGCTGCAGTTTCAGCACCTCTACATTCCGTACTGTGGCTTTGCTGGTGCAAAGCGGAGTGAGGGGATGCTGTGCTGCCTGTCCCTGCCACATGGCATGGCCTGCTTCTACCGAAGGGCAGAGCTAAAGATTTTCTGCAGCTCAGGGAAGTACGAGAGGATCAAACATGGTCTCCCCAAGCCTGGCTCCCTGCTTCCTTTTCACTGCCTGTGCCAACCTGCTGCTCCAGGGCCAGCCTTGCAGTCTTGCACAGCCCACAGGCTGCAATTTCCAACATCTCATTTGCTAGAAGAAGGGAAGAGGTTTTTTTAATTATTATTTTGGAGTTGATTGGAGTTTTTTTCTGTAGAACATGCATGAGTCTCTAAGAGGTCTGGAAACTAGGGTCCCGTACAAAATCTTAAGTTACTGCCCTGATTGAGCCCGTGTCCTCTCCCAGTGATCAGTCCTTTGGCTTGGCAGGTCTGGTGTTTAGGTGCACCCCCTAAACAGGGTACTGGATCAGGATCCCACCTTCTGCCATAAGTAGAACCAGTGATCCACCACTACAAGAGACTGTTAAAGAAGATAGTAATATGGATTTTGGCTAGGGAGTGTTTGTTTATCATGGTTCCTTTTTTTTTAGTTTTTACGTGTAATTAGCAGTTATTCTAAGACATCTTCTTTTCAAGTATTGCCCAAGCATTTGCAGAGGGGAATGATGCTCGCTGTGTGGCCCATTCATGCTTCCAGTCACTGCCTTATTATGGTGTCATTACCCAAAGTTTATTTTAAATGTCTGAAGTCCAGAGCTATGCTGGTATGTTAACCCACCACCTTTGTGTAGTCTGGAAATGTTAAAACCATAAATTATTATAAACAAAGTGCCTTTGGAGGAACTTATATACCATGGTTATTTAAGTAGTCCTGTAGATTTCTGCCTTACTGTTGTGCTGGTAGAATGTATACGTGATCAGAGAAATACTCCACAATTCACTGAAGAGTAAAGGTATATTTAACAGAACATGTATTTCTACTGAATATATACTTTTTAAATTATGATTTTAACTTAAAAAAATAATTCCAGCTTGCCTTCATCTGCTTTCCATATGTAGCTGTTTCAGCTAAAGCACATTGTTAAAGGTTTAATTGAATCAATTGAAATTTCTGTATATGTACATTCCTCATTCTTATAGCTTCCAAAAGATAGCTAAGTGACCATTAGAATAATTTAACAAGAAACGTATTTTTAAGTGTTTTATGAGACATAAGTTCTCCAACATAAAATACAGCATGCTGGAACTAATTTTCTTTGCATGTTTATGGTTAATAGTAAAAAATTTCTAGTCTGTGCAGAACCATTTCCATACTGTTGACCCATCTGTTTTGAAGAGACTTTGTCTTGAATAATACATATTTGATCATTGAGGAAAGCTCCCCCAGTCCAATGTATACTCACTGCATCCTTGAAATAGTTAGTCCTTGAGTTTGAAAGGTGCAGTGTTGCAGTCTCTGGGCGTCTTTAGCCCTCAATGAATATTTTGCCAGAATAGATAAAGTGCATGCCAAGTAAATGGCTATAGTTTCCAACTGCAGTGATGAGAAGCAAAGTGAATTAAGGCTGGAGCCTAAGATTTCTGTGCAGAAGTAATAAAGCTTCTCTTTGTTGAGGTTTTAGATGCTGCTTTGTTCTCATATGCCATGGTGAAAAAAAAGCTTGTCTTTTAAAGTATACTTTACAGACACTTAATCTTGGTTGCGTCTGATGCCTTTCAATATTTTTAAAAGAAATTCCAAGTAGATGAGTTATTTATGTGTTTAGCTTTTATTTTCCATTATGTCTTTTAATAGATTCCAGATCTCATCCATATTGTAATGGCTTCTGTGTTACGGAGCAACACAATTTACTGGGTTAAATATCCATTTGTCTTGCCTCTGACATAAAAGCATGATAGACCTCTACTGTAAATTGTTAACACATTTGTGAAATTTAAAGTCCATACCGTCACCCTCACTGTCTGCATGCATTCTCCACCAGACATGAGGAGCCCCTGGTGCACTACAGCACACCTGGAAGCATCATGTTATTCCTAGTAGTCAGGTTAATGTTCTTGGAAGACATGATGATTAAAGGCTGCAAATGGAGAAGTGTTCAGACTTGTATTCTTTCTAAACTCACTTCCCTAAGCCAACATGTTGAAGCACATGTACAGTATAATAGATTTGTCTGAGACCTGGAGTGTAGAGATGGAATATGTGAGATGATGGAAAAAAGAAGAGATAACCTGAACTGCTGTTTGTGCCTCCCCCTTCCCATCTTTTTCTTCCCAGGCATTTCTTACTTTCCTTTTTTTTTTCCCCATGAGGCTAGGTTTATTTGAGTTTCTAGGGAAAGCAGGTGTCAGGAGACAGAACAACACAGGGAGTGGGGCTGAGCTTTTAGCATCTTGGAATTGCCACTACAAATCCCTGATTTTTTATTTTTTTTTACTGTTCCCTGAGAGTATAAGCTCCAGGAATTGAAATATAGCATTCCGTGCTCAAGAATTGTTCCACAGAATATGTGAGAGAGCCTATAATTAAGCACTTGTGCACAGATAGCAGTATTGGAAGAATAAATTTGGTGCCTGTCTCTCCAAAAGTAGTTGAAAACCATAAATCATTTGTAGAATAGATAATCACAGATATAACACTGTAGCTGCATCTGCAATTATTTTCTCCTCAACCTCTTGTGTACAATTAAGAATTCAGATTTAACAGCTGGGAATGATGTTCAAATGTTGATCTGAAGTAGAAAGTTCTATTTAGAAAATTTTCAGCAGTTCTTTTATCCTCCCCGTTCATTATTTTTTTCTGGAATAGGTTAAAAAATATAGTACTTGACCTGCTCTGCACTGAGATAGGAAAGAGATCATTATAAACTCAGATATGGATTTATGCTTAATAATCCATCTTCTCATGTGGCTGAGTTCAATGGCAGACAGACTGAATGTCTATCAACAGGCTGAACTTTCTTTGGTCAAGAAACTTTGTTAATATTTTATTTTCCTAGTTCAGCGGGGAAATATTTTTCAAAGGTTTCTTGTTGATAGTTGTGGCAAAGCAGCTAACGTATAAAGCTCAAAGTGAGTGCCTGTCAAATTAGAGATGATAAACAAGTGAAAACTGTAAGAAATGGAAAGTAGATATTAATGCAATCACACTTCATTATATACACTGATTAGTTTAGAGTTCTATGCATAAATATAACAATATGCTGAATGGATAGGTGTGTGGACTTTGTGTACACATAAAATTCCCACAGAAAGGTCTCGCATATGTCACGATACTCTGCATGCATGTGAATTCAAAGCATTTGGCATTTAGGGAGTCAAAAGCAGCTGCTCAAGCTTTAGGAGTGAGGTTTTATGAGTTTATATTTCATCAGTGGTTTTTTATTCTGCCAGTAAAACCTCTGTCTTTAATGGGCCAACAAGCAGGTACTGGGTCTGTTATCTGAATATGTATGCACGGGCACTTACACACTTCTTTGCAACAACAGATACTCAGAAATCTTTCCTTAGTCTAGCAAAGTGAATTGTGAAACTTTGCTGATGTGGTAGAGGATTATCGTGATGAACTTGATTCTTCATCAGCTTGGTTCTTGATGAACTAATTAGTCCCTCTAAAATTGAGGGGAAAAAGAATTGCATTTGTTGGAGAGTTATATCCTAACAGGAGGCACTTAGGGCATGGGTATGGCAGGAGTAAATACTGGTAAATTTAGTCTCATTAGACACGTATAGTAGTGGTGTACATTTTACCTCCATATATATTCAGTTTGGGGATTTCCAGTTTCTTTGCAGTGAAATAATGTATTTTTATTTTTTAACAAAACTTTCAGCTCTTACCACGTTCTTTGCAGATCAGGCCTAGGAAACACATCTGAAGTTTGATCACTCTACACAGTTTGAGACTGGAATTAGAAACCGTGGCATGTTTAGCAATTTTGTAAGATAATCTGTGTATCAGCCAAGGAACCATTATTCTTTAGAGCCAATATTTTACTATTTATCTTTCTCCTTTTTTTATATATCTTGTTTCCTTGGTTTATTGGGGGATTTTATTTTTTTTTTTATTACAGCAGTATGCCCAGGGGTAAGATTTTTTTTTTCTTTTTTTTATTTAGTTTTCTTCTGTTCTAAAGGGACAGAATTATGCCCCCTTCTTTAAGTTGGCCTTTTACTCATGGTATCTGGTCTAAGGAGTTTGCTTGTACAGACTAGTGTTCAGGTTAGGGACTTTTCTTCCTATTGCCTTTGTGGTTTGGGTATTTTCAGTGATAGAGACATAACAGTTTTTTACATAGTTTTACTAGCAGAATACTGGAAATATTAATTCAGTATTAATTGAAGCATCCAGTATTCCAGAAAATTTGCACAGAATGGAGTAAATATGATCAACTCCACTTTGTATTCTAGACTGGTGATACTAATTTTCAGTGCACCAAGAAGAATTATGGAAATTCTTCTCATGATAGCCTGTGATATTTACTGATGTTGCAGCTAGAATAAAACAGTAAAACTAGCTAGTGGTGAAAGTTTGCAAATGGTGCGAGATTGATAACTAGTCAACAATGAGAAAGTTCTTCGTACAAAATGGTCTGGATTAACGCAACTCAAAGCGATAGGACAATTTTCAGTGCAGCCAGATGTCAAGACGTACATTCAGGAGCAAACAGCACAGGCCATGCAAGAGGACTTGGGCCTGTAAAGCACTGACTTCAGAAGAAATCAAGAGCTGTCATAGGTATTCAACCAGTCCTGACGCCCCAATAGGACTCGGAGTGGTAGAACCTGCATGGTCTTGGGGTTGTAAAAGCAGGAGACTCTTGAATGCTCGGCGTACTATGCTGCTTAACCTGACCAGAACTGAAAGAATTACTTCTGAAAGACTTTTTCTAATTCTGCTTTCCCCAATTCAAAAAAAGTGTTGAAAAATGGTTAAGATCCAGAAAAGCCTTCTAGTGAATAGCCTGAGGGTATTATTTATCAGTTTAAGCAGGAGTTCCCAGCTTTAGTCAAGATCCAAACAGCTGGAATTCAAGGCAAGATACGTGCTGTTTGGAGTCTGTGTGTGTTTTCACATGAGGAAAATTATCCACTGGAATAGCTGGCTAGGGGGATGAGGAGCTCTAATTTCATCCTTTTTCTTTCTAGGTTCCTCTTAACTTAATCTTGGTTTGCGTATTTTAATTTTTAGGAGGAATGTGAGCATTTCTAATTTTCACCTATTTAAATAATTAGAAAATTTATAATAACAGTTTGTGGGATACTAGCTTTTCTGCTTTTCTGTTATACTTGGGAGATGAAAACTTTCCAATAATAGGGTAGCAAACTGGAGAAACAGTCTTACGAACAAAGAACTATTGAACCCTCTGAATTAAAATAAAAGCAGCATTACTCTCCGCCTTAATCAGTAGAAGCGGCTGCTTGGCCTGTAGGTTGGTTTTTTTTTCTTGTTTGTTTACACGTTTACCAAGAAAAATTTCAAAAGTTGTCTTCATCAGAGCACAGCTGCAATGTAATTGTTGGGTATATATAATGGAGAAGAGGGAGCACGGAGAGATAGCAGTGATGATGGTTTTCAAATAATATATCTTTATACAGCAGGAAGAAAGTGATTACTGAAAGGTTAGCCTAGATTACTATTCATGAGTTTTCTGAGCTTTTAAACAAATTGTTGTGCAAATGTTCATAACCTCATAATTTTCTCTTTCTCAGGAGGTGTTCAGATCCCTACATGTGCAGTAGATCAAGCGTACTTCCAAAAATAGGCACATTGTTTGTGCTTGCAATTCCAGATGATCTTGTTATGGCAACTGAGCCCCTGAAAGTTATCTGTGGCCTCTGTGGATGCTTCTTCACACAGTTCCTCTCATGGCTGGGAGCGGCTATTGTACTGCGGAACAACCCTCTCCTTTTTGGGCACAGTCCTTTGGTTTCAAAGCCAAATGCAATTAAGTCATCCTCATTAGATCATTAGAGCCTTCACTGAAATCTCCTCAGTAACATGCCTGAACTTTCATTGTGGTTCCAAATGGATAATTTTTTGGAATTTGACTTTGCTTTGAAATGTGGATCGCTCTTTGCCCAAAGGCGTATCTGGTTTTGTATAAACATGGAAGTTTCAGGCCATTTGAGGGACACAGTGCAGAATAATTCAGCTGTGCTAAGGATCTAAAGTGTTTCAGCGTTATTATTAACAATGTGTTTTGTGTCTGCTTCATCTTTTGAAAATTTTAAGAATCAGATGGTGTCCTCACAAACACATCTGGCAGATCTTGCCAGGCAGAACCAACTGAGATCTCTCCTTCCTGTATAACTGGTATATGTGACCCCACGTACATTCGGCATTGGGCATAAAGTATTTAAAGAGCACCTCCCTCCCCAGCTGCCTTGCTCCTATGGTATGCCATATGCCATCAGAGTGGTAGGTAAGTGTTGCAAAGCATGGAATGTTGGATATTGAATATTCTTAGTGTAAAAGCTGGCACAGGAAATGTGTATCTTTAGAGAAAATAACAAATTGCTTTGTAAATCAGTGTCATTTTCCGACGCTGGGTGCCAGTGAGCTATTTCCTGTGGCAAGACTCTTCTGTCATCGCTGTGGTCCTTAGGACAGTCCATATAAGCTACAAGAACAGACAGACACCAGATGCATGCGACATTTTTACCTTGCATGTCTTCACAGTATCATAGAGGTAATACATGGCTCTAAGAATCACCAGTTGAAGAAGATACAGGGAGGAGTATGAAGGTAATAATGAATGATGAAAATAAAGATACAAAACTGTGAACACAAAATATACAGAAGAAATCCCCTAAACATCTAAAACCACCAGCTGCGTCTCTACCTACTTGAAAGTAGTTGGCTCATTTCTTATGAGCCCTCTGACTTTGTTTTTATTTGTTTGTTTTCAATGCCAGAAATTCAGAGATATTTACTGTGGGATTAATCACCGCTCGATATGAGTTAGAATTTGACTTGCTGAGAATATTTGAGATCCAAATGTATCTCAGTTTGAGTTCACGTACATTGTGGTTAGTGCCTAGTCTCCAGTTCAGTAAATAGTAAGCAGTTGTTTTTTTCTTCTCTGAGATATGAATATTTGTTGGCAGATTGGGCTTGTCTTGTTTGGACCAGGGTAAATCAAGCAGTTATAGCTGAAGCGTAAATAGTATGATGGGATAGTACATGCTTTATTTAGCAAGTAAATTAAGGTGAATTAGTGTAAGACCTCTTTGTCAAAAACAAAACAGCCACTGAAAATTCAAAGTAAGGCTGGTAATAGTTCACATTATTTCTTTTAGTCACCATGGCATCAAACTAATAATTGATAGTTAACACCATTTTGGTGACTCTTGTTTTAGAAGCCAGACTGTTAAAGCTGCTTACTTTCAGAGTTCCAAGCTTTTGTTTGCAGTTTATAGAAATACAGCATTAGTGCTTTAGATTTTACATCAACTCTGTGCTGCTGAATTCAACTGTATGAATAGCTGACTTCTTCCTTCCAGCAAAATGTGTACTGCACAACTAGCATTTTTGTGTGCTTTTCTGAACCACTCCAGTTAGCATAAGTAAATGAAGACAATGAATGATAGCCTGAAACATAATTGGCAAACATTTTATACTTTAATACCGAAATGTGTTTCTTTTGCCTGTAAGTTTACTAAAATTCCAGTGCCTCAAGAAAGCTGTAGTACTTGCTAGGGAGGTTGTATTTATTAATCAGAAAACAGTAATTGGAAAAGAGATGAAGCATGGTCTGTTGCTTTAGAAATTATTCTTTGAATTGGCCAATTTCCAACTGTAAGGAGCTCTAGAAGGATTTTATCCTTTATTTCTGCCTCATAGCTTTTTTCATCACGCTGATAAAAGGTTTCTTGTGAGGCTTCTATTTTTTCCAATAGGCAGAGGAAATCTAAATTGCCTCTGGGCATTTTCTTAGTTCTAATGAGTTGAGCCTGGTCTGGAAACAATACATACAAAATGGAGAGATACAACTTGGAAATGTGTTTCGCAGTTACAACGGGATGTTGTGAAATAGCAGATTCAGGCATTAGGAATGCAGCACTTTGAGATGGTAGGTTGTGACTGTACTTGCAGCAATTTGCATAGCGTTTTCTACAGGTCCTTATCAGTTTACTTTTATTGCTATTTCATTTCCCATGATAAAGAAGTGGAAGACCTCCTTCTGGCAAAGCAAATAGTCTTTGCAAATTATGCTGCTCAAAGGAAGAGCTGCCCTTATGGATCTCACTATTCCATACCCATCATAAAAGTTTTTAAGTTTACACAGTTACTGGTTTTCCCATCTTTGTGCTGCCTTTAGTTTTAACTATGAAAGAGACACACTGTATCTTACCCAAAAAGAGCAGATATTTAGAAAAAATTCAGAAGTGCTATGATAGGTTCTGATTGCACTTTTTAAATGCTGCTTTTTTATTCCTTTTAGCTAAAAAGACAGATATTTATGACTCTCAGGAAATACCAGATAATTTATAAAGCATATGTGAACGCTAGGTATGGTCTGTCAGATGTTCTTAGCTATGGTCAATGGATGGTTTGTTGCAGTCTAAAGAGAGAGACCTAGGTCTTTGCATGTACCTGATTTTTCTTCTTGCACATGAACTGGATTAAGCTAAACCTATTCCATATATTGCCTTATAGTATTTTCACATAGAAGCATTTGCAACATTTTACACAAGCAACACATGCAAGTGCTGTTGAGGAGATGCCATCCCAGAGGCCATGACTGGAAGAGCTGCTGTGTTATGGGCCATAGGTCCTTGTTTCCCCTGATGATCTGTCCTGCACCAACATGACTCAAGTAGCTTGAGAGCCAGCAAAAATTGCTGCTTGATTTACCTACAGATTTTAACATATGCAGCTCTACAGGCAACACCCGGCAGTTGAAGAGTGTGTGGTTGGAACTGTGTTCCCCACTGCTTGTAGCCTCCTTCAAACTTCCCAATTTGAGGCAATTTAGGAGAGCTCTGCAGCCACCTTATCTGAGCTATAACATGGTATTTATAGCCTCAGCTTGAAGAGCTGAGGGTGTTCAGATTAGGTGATAGCTACTTGCCTTCAGCATCCTTACAGATGAAATCAGGCGTATCCCATCTATTAATGTGTAGTCCAGAGCTTGAGAGCTTGCCTGAAAAATAGTTTGTTCACTTTGTGAATGTTAACATTTGGTAGTGCTTTTTTGTTTGTTCCCTTGCTTGGAGTATACATTTGAGAAAGTAACAGGAGTTTGCAAGCTCTTTTACTTCTTACTTGGAGCACATTGTTAACGTACCTTTCTCAGTCTTTGCATGACAAATACTGTAGCTAGTGTTGCAGACTTTAGTAAGCTGGGATCTATTGTAGATCCTCAGAAGAAAATTTGCAAAGGGTAAGTACTGTTTTGTTCCCTCTTTCCCCTATTTTAAATGCTATCTGATAAGGATTCATTCTGGACTATGCATTATAATTATTTAACTAACCTTTACTGAGGCATAAAGAGAGAGTTGCTCACTTTCAGGATAGTTTTTGTTTGAAGTTTCTACTAAGTATTTTATGTAAACAGAACATGCAGGCTCTGTTAACTAGCTTGAAAGGGTTCATGTTGGGAAAGGGTCTTTCCAAATTAGCATTCTCTACAAAATGCTTTTAAAGACAGTTGTGTTTTTTTTTTTTTACTCTTAGGCCACACAAACATAGATTTTTCATTTTTAATTTACTTTTCAGGCCAGAAAAAAATAAGAATATCTAGCAAATTTTGAAACTTGCTTTTCTTTATTATTCAACTGTCTTCCTTTCTCTTGGTCCTCTTGGTAGAATAATTTCAGTTTTCCTTCTATACAGAAGTTATCTTTACAGAATTAAATCTTCAACATCTATACAGAAGTAATCTTCAACATAAGCAATAGTGGCTTGGGAGCTCTGTCTGCCCTTATCAGTCAAACCTTTCCTAAAGGAGGGTCTATCTTTTTAATGAAAAAAAAAAAGTCGAGTTTTAAATCATTCATTTATAACTCATATAAACTGATACTGAATTACCTCTGTGTCCTACAAACAAGTGGCCACCTGCATGTAAACTTCACACCTTTAAATTCTGGAATTCAGCAAATGCTGTCTTAACAATTATTACCATTTAGAAATTCCTCCATGAGAATTTTCCTAAAAGCTTTCAGTTTTCCAGACAGGCAGATTTTAATGCAATTTACAAATAAGTAATAGGTATTAGGAAAGAATCTAAACCATTACTTATAAAATCAACAAAGGGTCTCCCAGTTCACATCCTGAAAGACTCTGTGGAATCACAGATTTTTTTTGAATTACACTACTGAATCAGAAAAGACAACTAGGTATTGCTGCTGCTGGGTCCTTTTGCTATGCCCTACTTCTTCTGCTAGAGCTCTGGCAGAAAGATATATGGCATGAAACTATTTATCAATAGCCTCTGAAATAATCAAATTATTATTTCTTTTTAGAATTCAGTGTTCCTTCAGAAAAATGAAACATATGTTTATTTCTTTCAGCGGTGTTGTACAACTTACACCCTTGTCTTAACTGGATACTATCAAAATTACTGACCATTTATTCAGTTCCTGAGATAAGCAGAACTGAAAGTCAGTGCATGTTAGTGGATGTGATCATCCACTAGACTTTTTTTTCCACTTGGCTTTCTTACATTACCTAACCTTCGGTGAACTCCCTTTAACATCTGCTTTCACAGAATTCTCCTTAATCCAGCGTCATTGTCAGATTGGGGCTTCTGTTTGATTTTTAGAAATAGAGAAATAATAATGCTTCTGAGAATTTCAGTAACTAGAGAAAATTACTGATGATGGGTAGTCATTTAAAAGAGGGTTAAAGGGTTATTAGGGTAACAGTGTGAACAGAAGTATGGAATATTTTCATGTCTTCATAAGAACTTACATAAGTATTACGTCTTGAGTTACTCTGATCAGAGTTTCTCTTCAGTTTTTAATTACTTTTTTCCAGAATCTTCAGGGTTTAAAAAAAATTAAAATAAAATATAAAAAAAAAAAGTTTCTCTGCCAAAAGATCTTACACTATGGAATATTTATCATACACCTATTATCTGCAATATAAACCATCTCTGCATCTCCTTTCTGTGTGGATGGGAATAAGAGCTGTCTTTTCTAGCTAGTCAATCTGGAGATTATCCCTGAGACCAACTATGCCAATGGCATCAGTTTATGTTGTGAACAACATGTTGAGTAGTACAGCACTGATGAGTGTATCTCAGGGTCATCATCTCTCTCAATCAGAATTGATGCAAGGTGTAAGAAAGAAGATAATCTTTTGGGAACACTGAAGGGAAAAAATGTACCCGTACAGTGCACATTTAGATGCTCTAACCTACGTGCACAAAATTCTCCTTACTAGCAGTTACTACAGAGAATGGGAGGTCTTGATGTTTGGAAATAGAAAATATACAATTCACTGCTGTTTGGAGAATAAAGATGTATTTCTATCCATCTAAAATAGGCAAGTGAATGGTGAGGAACAAAGACCAGAAAAAGAATGCAAGTCTTACTCCATGGCCAAAATAGGAACTATTTTCTAGTTTCCAAGATGACACCAAGACAGAGCAGGCAAAACCTGCCATAGAATGTCTGCAGAATCTATTAACACATTTATTTTTACCAGTTTAGGCACGTTCACCCCTGTTTGGACATGTATAAAAAGGACTACTGCCAGTACGTTTTACTTTGTAAGTTATTTCCTACAGGATCACCTGTTTAAAAGTGAATTATTCTCAGAGAAATCCTGAAAAAACAATATGTTAGAACCCATTCTTTCTTCACTTTAAATCTTTCAAATCCATTTTTAAGGCATAGAGACACTAAAAGAGGGTAACACTGAAGGGATGAAATCGTGGCCCTCTTTTTAATGCCTATGGCAAAGCACATTCCATGAGCTTCTGTGGAGGCAGGATTCCTTTTGTGTGCATACCTGTACATAATGAGGCACATGTGCTCACAAAAGTTTCAGTAACCAGGCAAATGTATAATGCTCAAATACAAACCTATGTTGTGTTCTGGCTAGTGTATTTATTGCCTTGTGAAGACTGTGCCGTGTAGTTGGAAGACTGAGACACAGCTTTTTCAAATATTTGTGAATTATCTTTTTTGATTGAACAGATAACATTGATTTTTGCTGAATTTAGGGGAGAGAAGGCACTGAGAAATATGAGGTTGTTGAATGTTCATGCAAGAGCAGAAGACACTGTATACTGCACATCTGGTTTTGTCTACTAAAGGTTACTCCATTTCAAAGTTTTACACTTTGATTTGGTAAATTTTCACCAGCTTTAAGAATACTAATGCATATGTGCTAAAAGGAAAGTAATTCAGCAAAGAGAAAATTCAAAAGTACATACTGTTTTCCCTGCCTCTACCTCTGATATCCAGAAAATATATCTGTTGGCTCATATTAGGCTTCCTTTCTCTTATGTTTTGATACTTTGTCATTTATGAGCAGTGCTAGCACTGGAACTATAAAGAAAGCTTTTTAATGAACAAAGATGTAAAAAGTAAAGATACCAACTTGGGATATGTTTAAGCTTTTGAAGAGAGAACATGTACAAGAAAACAAGGTTTTAGAAAGACATCTCTCTTTGCAGCACGTAAGAATATGGAATTGCACATTCCTTTGCGCATGATTGTGTTATATTGCCCCCACCCCTAGTTTCTCCTCTGAAAAAACCTAAACTGTATTGCAAATTATTATCCAGTCGCATGGGTCCTGGATCTCTTACAAGTTGGAAACCATTTTATATGCTGTGGATTCCTTTCAGTTTTAGAGCCCTGTCTTGGCTTGTGAACAATGATGACATCAAGTCTTGAAATCCAGCTTTAGCTCTATTCCCTGTTCTGTAAGGCTTATAAAGCCAGTAGCACCTGTCTGTTGTTTCCAAATGGGTTATATTTTAACTGACATTTCTGATTGATGTGCTGACATTATGGTTTATTATTTATTGGTTTTACATTATATCCCTTAAATGTGAGGTGATCATTTAAATAGATTTTGCAATATGTGATAAATATGTTGTCATAAAGACGTTTGAATAATACATAATATTTGACTATCACTCTATGTATAAATGTTAAATTGAAATTAATATTTACATTTCCTTATCAATGAAAACTTACAGTGCTATTTTGCAATACTGATGTCAAGATAATTTTCCATAACTTAATGTTGGTGGTGTTAATTAGCACGTAGTATCGTAGCAGTAATATCTGATTGTATCAAAAACAGAATTCACTCAGGATCTTGAAGAATCTCGCTGTTTGTCTATAGCATTATAAGTACTTAATATCTATCTCACTAATATGAGATAACTGATTATGGGATAATATGACTGACTTATTCAGCTGGATTCCACTGTAATTACCCTGTAACTATTCAAGTGTAAGCTAGTAGGTACTGCACAAATGCATTTTTGAGCTCATATCTCTCTTGTAGTTGTGTAGATGACAGGTATGTGTTTAAGAAACAGTGGAAGGTAATAAATTGAGCTAAAAGTAAGACAGGTGGGATTTTTGTGTTTGATGTAGTTCAGGTTTTAGGTATTGTAAGAGAAAATCTAGGAGACTGTGGTTAAGAAAACCTCACTACTATGCTAAGAGAGACTGTGATCCTTACAACAGGTGAAGAGCAAACTTAATATGGTGTATAAATGTGATACTGTTCTATAGCAGTTTTCCCCGCAGTGTGCTGGAAACTGTTTATGAGTTAATTATTGCAGAAGCCTTATAAG
This sequence comes from Cuculus canorus, assembly GCF_017976375.1. Lineage (NCBI taxonomy): Eukaryota > Metazoa > Chordata > Aves > Cuculiformes > Cuculidae > Cuculus > Cuculus canorus. The sequence goes on from NC_071402.1 coordinate 142,054,456, forward strand.
ATAGATAGGTATTGTGAATTCTCTTCTATTTCATTGTGTTTCCAAGGACAGGAAAAGTTATTTTGTAAGGACTGAAATGGTAAATGAAGCTTGATAACTCTTATACCATAGAAAGCTATGACTGGACATCTTTGCAGGCCTATATAAACAAGAATTTAGGGTGTTTTTTTTTTAAAAAAAAGGAGACTGGATTTTTTAGGAGAAGAGGACTAGAGCGATTTTGGAAGATTACTGCTGTATACAGTTTAAAGTGAATATAATCAAATTTATTCACCCATTTCTCTATAGTCAAAGGAATTCTGATTAATGAAAGTTTCCTAAGAGCTCTGTAGTATATCAAGAAATAATTGGTAAGAGAACACTCTCCAAGGATTAGGGTTGCCATTAGAGTTCTGCATTGATTTGTCTTACCCAAATTGCCCTTGATGGATGTTGTATAAATTCTTTCTGTTCTGCAACCTATTTTCTTAAAAGAAATTAGGCCCATTGAAATAAATAAATAAAGTCATTTATGACTTTCTATAAGAGCTGAGCAGAAAAGCTGGCAACCGAGTGCAGTCCCCTGCCATCGTGACATAGACAGGTACTATACTGCATGAGGATTTTTGTCTAGGGCAGTAGCTGAAATGGTAGTTCTTGGCAGGCACCTGCAGATCCCATCATTTAGAGTTGTGGGGTTTAAGTTGTTAAAAAAACTATCTGTTAATGTTGTTTTGTCTTACAGAGGAATACAGCAGAAAAGTGGAACAAAATGTGTGTACAACTACATTTTTGTTTATGCTGTCTTCTGAGTAATTGCTTTTTTTTTTTTTTTTTTAACAGAGGGGAAGCAATTCCTTTAACCTTAACATTTTGAATAGGAAATAATCCAAATTTGATCACTTTGAGTAGCTTTTATAAGTTTTAATTGGATGAGCTGATCACAGCATAGAAAATAAAGTACACTTAATCAATAGTGAAGACTAAAATGAAACTTATAAAACCAAAAAGAACTTATAAAAGAAGCATTACAATTAAATCTGAGTGATGAAAGGTAACAAGGCCATGCATTTTTATGTATTTCAGAGCATGTTGTTCTCAGTAGACCATTGGTTGTCATTGCATACACCATAATGTGCTTTTCAGTGATGTTTATTATTGTATGAATAACCAGGTCAGCCGGTTGTTTAAATAAATTTGAGAGAAAAATACCACAGAAAAATGGGCAAGAGGAACGGCTATATTCTTTAAACATCATTTTTTCTCTATTATTCTTTCTTAGTTTCCAAAATACTGGAGGCAGCTCATGAAAATCTTTTCCTCCTTAGGTCATCATTGTTTCTTTAGATTCATAATATTTTTTGTTGTTTGTCTTCAGCAATATATTGTGATTCCAAGAAGAGATGATAACAATAGGAGAAGAGGAATGAATAATAGGAGAGACAGACTGTTGGAAACAAATATACTGTGTTTGTCTAATTGTCTCCATTTCTAACTGTGGGACAGATACAGAAGAATGGTGAACAATATTCTTGCCACTTAGTGAAGTTTAGTATCAAAATCCATATTCAAGCTGCCAGATATCTCAGATATTAAATGTCAGTGGCTGAAAAGCACGAATTGAACTAACAATTCAAAATTGCTCTGCTCCCTACAAATCTTACCAGAATTGGTAGGAGGCATGGTGAGGTACCTCCTTCTAAACTTCTATACCTCATTAGACAACCAACTTTGAGATCTTCAGCCAATGTTTTTTTCAGTTTTCCATGTCTGTACAATGTAGGCTTTTTCACATGCAGAATTTTGTGTCACAGAAGAGTGAGGTTCAGATTCACAGATTCAAATATGGTTGAAACCTTAGAGAAACGAGCAAACTATCATTTTTTCACTCTTTTATTTATTTTATTACTTTTATGTGAAATGTGGAAAGCAGAGAGTCTGGTGAGCACTCAGAAGTATAGTTGTTAGGATCCAAGAATGACCAAATGCATAACTTTGTTAAAGAAAATAGTCTCATGGACCTCTTATATGATTATTAGTAATTACATGCTTAATTATATACTTTAAAGCATAAATCTGAAATGGAGGCAGGGCTGAAATATACAGTACCATGCAAGGTCTTGCTTAAAACTCCCTAAACTGTCATCTTAAGGTGAACAAGAAGTCATGTTTGTCCTTGATATTACAGGTGAACTGAAATATAGATACAATGTTGTATGTCTGTTCACAGTGTAAAATATGGAGCTTAGCATAGCATATCTGCATGGGTGGAGCGGCAGCAAAAGGCAGAAGTCTACATGACCGTGGAGAACTACTGAAGCTCTTGAATACCAGACTGTTTTTTACTTTAAAGGTGCAACTATTTTTCATCTCTAAAAAAGTATGGTTTGGAATATGATCTGGATTCCCTTGAGATGTTTAAAAACATGTCTAGTTCTGGTTGTTTGATTATAATGTTTATTAAATATTATATGAAATTATATGAAATATTAACAGATTTAATTCTTACTGAAATGAAATTAAACAAGTTTTTAGGAATTTTTTTACAGAAACTGAGAAAAAGACATAAACAACAATGAAGAAGAGACCCTTCACTTTTTTTTTAATTTCCAAACAAAAGAAATGTTTGCGAAGTTAACACACATGTCATGTTCAGCTATAATTTTCAAAAAGTTGGAGCCAAAGAACATATACAGTTTGAGGGATGCTGTAGATGTAGAGTATGCTGGAAAACATAAATCCTGAAACATAAGTAGCCCTAATGTTTTGTGCAGACCTCTTTCTTTGTTCTCATCTTTCTGACTGCATTCCTGGTTTACATTTCACTGGGTTTTTTTGTTTCTGTGCTTTCTTTTGAACCATTTGTCACAGGCCATCTCCATTTTTTCTGCAGTTGCTTAAATGCTGTCTTGCAGGTTGCTTGCAGTTGATCCTGTACATTGCCTGTATTTTCATGTGATATAAGACATCACCCTTTCCCTTCTTTGGCAGATAGTTGTGTGCTTAAAATTTCTGTTGGAAGAATCTCTTTGGCCTGAACCCAGCTGAGTTACCATCCTGACTTTTTCCCATCCCAGCATTGTTGAGAAACATCAGTTTCTTGTATCCTCCCCACAAAACCGTTGTTCACAGGAAATAGGCAGTTGATCCTCATTTCCTTCTGTTTCAAGCTGTTTAAGAGGACTTATGAGTCAGCATCTCATTTAGTTGTATATCATCATCTATATGCTCATCTCTAGCCCTTTGTGTTTTCATTATTGTTTCCTTCCAGCGCTGCATGTCTCTGCAGGATCTCACCTAGAGACTGTAAACCTAGGGAACACCAGTTGGTAGTGTTGGCTAACCCAGCTTTTCTTCATACCATAGCCATGCATTTCTCTGATTTTAGCCACTTCTTGTCTCAGCAACTGTATCGTCTTCCTGGGTGACCCATGATAAATGAAACCTGTTTAATGCATTATGTCTTTGTAAGAGCTTCCCTTTAAAAATTCATCAGAAGCATAAATCCAGGATGTATTATACAGACTGGAAAAAAAGAGGAAAGCTTAACATGCTCCTAGATTTCTCCACTTTCACAGCACTGCCAGGACCTCTGTGAAAAGGCACTTCAGCTTGTATTGTCACTGCAAGGCAGAACAGCAGTGCTGCATTCCTGCAATGGGAGCACCTAACACCCTTCTGTGACATTATTTCAGACTGACTCAGGGAGACAGATGTCTCCTACTAAGTCATCAATACAAATGTCTCAAGCATATGCTTTTTCTTTCAGAGACTTTTTTTTTAGTGTTCAACAGACCTGATCCTGCTTAAAATAGTGAATACTTTCCTTTGATCTGCTTAGCAAGCAGATCCCACAAGGCAGACTTACAGTTCATTCACCCTTGTTTTGAAGGCCCTGGCATAATGACTAATACAGCCAGTCACCTCAAAATATTAAACCTTTTCCTCACTAGGTTACTGGTAATCCTCTGGGTACTACTTCAAAAGTGGTATTGACCAGACTTTTCTTATGACTTTGTTTGACAGTGTTCAATGCATTCTTGGCAACTTTGCATTTCTGCTATGACACTTAAATTTCTGCACCACCTGGAAAGCTCCATTTAGATTTAGAGTTCAAAACCAGCATGTTTGGAAGCTGTTTCCCTTATCTCTATTACCTTCCTGTTACAGTAAAGACTGGCTCTTGAAAATAGTTTGTCTTCATTTAACACCCTATCCTGCTCATACTTGCTGTTAGCGTGAGACTCTGCAGCTGTTCTGGTAGCTGCACACCTTGTCCCAGCCCCAGTTTCCACTCTTCTCCTTGGCCTCTAACAATTTCCACTTTTTTCCAGTAGAAATTATTTATACTCTTTTCTTGTTTCTCTCCATATCACCTTTATATGTCTCTCTGCCTGTATTAATGTGTTTATTTGCATACCAGGCCAACACGGACAAGAGGTGGTACGTCTTGTGTTCTGCTTTCACAACTCATGAAGACCTTACACTAGTTTCAACAGGAACATCTCTGCTCTGAGGGTATTTGGTAACAGAAAGTGGGAAATCCCTGTTATTCTTCCAGGTCATTGGGACAGACTCACCTTTTATAGGTTGTACTCATGCTGTTCGGACTGGTAAAGTAACGTTCATTCAAGCCAGCTAGAGATCTGCACACTTATACATGGGAATGAAATCACAGACTCTATACAAGTCCACTTGGTAGAGGGCATAGGATACTATCTGCTAGCCAGCAGAGGTTGCTCAGTGCACATTAGTTGAGTGTTCTGTGCTCTACAGCTCTCTGTTTCTTAGTCAGTCAAATCCAGGGTATTTTAATTGTCTGTGGGATTTACTCCATCATCCTGTTTCTCCTCTCATGCTGGGTGTTTGCTTGGATGCCTCACCTCTTTGAAACAATGATGGAGTTGGTGAGGGAAGCAGGAGATGGGGGATTGTCCCAAGAACCTCTCCTTGTGTTGGGTGCGGTTGCAGTCCTTGCTACATTTGGAAATTGCGAAGTTCTCCTTGAATTCATTTCCCATCATTGTGGACTATATATATCCACTCGCATGCCCACAAATTGGAAAAAAATAGTATTCCCCTACAATCTAGGAGGAAAGGAAGAAGTAGATCATTATTGTTTTCCCTCTCTAAATACCCATGAGGTCATCAGAGTGCTGATGAAGGCATCAGTGTGGTGTTGAGTTTGGAAAGGAATATAGCAAATTAAAAAATATTTTGGAGAGTTCCGAAGGAAGCCATGCTTCAGGTTTGGATTTCAGACCCAAACGTCTTCAAATTTCATTCATGATAAGGTCTTTACATGTTCTGCAGTAGGGGTTTTGGTTATAGTTCTCCCATATTGGCACATCTAGATCTTCTTTAGGTGATCTGAAGTTTGCTGTATAACGCTGTGAAGGCCTTGTTTGCCTCCCTGTGCTACTTTATGCAGGAATTGGTGAAGCCTGCTGCACCACTCCTGCTGGGGTTCTATATTTGTGTGTGGTTCACTTTTTCCTGCAAGACTGTTTATTCAGACTCTTAATCCTGCATCACATTCATATGATTTCAGATCAACACCCATAAGAGGAGGGAGAGATATCTCAGTGTAGGTGGACTAGATTTATATATTTTAACTGCAAACCCTCATCTATCTACTTCCTTTAAAATTAAAATAAATAGCATGTTACGATAAGAGGAGGGGGAAAGGTAGGGCTATAGACAACATTTTTGCTGGATGGAGAGTGAGAAGTGTTGCTGCTTTCGTCAGGCATCCTAATGTCCTTACCCACCATTAGGTCAGAATTGATGTTTCACTTCCTTTGGGAGTAGGAAAGTCCAGAGAAAAGTGACAGAGTAGTAATACCTATGAGGTGGCAGGGTTAGTGGAAACTAAGTAGTTCAAGTTGATCCTATAGAATAGCTTTAGGAAGAGCAACTGTTGCACCCTTTTAATGCTGCCCTTGTGCAGAGTAATGCCCCCTCCAGAGCGTGGTCTTGATGTGTAATGACATCTGAATGTCAAGCAGATATGCAGTATGACTTTTTCCTTTGGAAGTCTTGTGTATTTGGCATTGAGATGGGCTTTAGTCCTTAGAAAATACATAACTTTTTTTTGGTTTTAATCAGGAGTTTTAATTAAAGGGCAAATAGTACTTCTCAGGTCTGCATGTGTGGGGTAGCGACATTATAAAAACATGAAAAACCCTAATACAGTTTCAGTATTACCGAGACATTAGCAACAGACTGTTTTGTCTTTGTGGTTTGGAATTGGAACTTATCCAGTTGTTGCCGGAAGGCTGCATTTAATTTGTACTGTGTTTGCATAAATAGATTATTTGTAAAAATCGCATATTACTTAACAATTCTAAATGATGCATTTATCATAGGGAGTAAAATGATCTATTGTTCTCTTTAAATAAAATGGTACTGCCCTTCCAAAGTATCCAATCGACAACAACATGAAAAATCACAGCGTGCTTATATGTTGCTTATCTCGTCCCTAGAATCAGTTCTCATATGCTCATATCCTCTGGGTTTGTAAAATTCAAAAGATTCTTTGAATTGCTCTCTTAATTATGGTGTTGGCATTATAATTACTTGCTAAATAAGATTCTTTAACAATGACGTCCTTGTTATCAAAGCAGTTGTGTTTCTTTGCCTGGTATAAATAGCTGCATGCTCTGAATGGGGCAGCAGCAGTTGTCGTGGGAGCCTGACTCTGGCTGAAGGAGGAATCAGTTACTCAGAGAAGGTTGTTTAGAGCGCTATACAAAATCTCTTTTACTCCCACCTCCACCCCACAGGCAAATGAAGATTAAGGAAAATACAGGACTTGCACCTACAAGGAGTCAAACAGCAGCAGGCAATTTCCCCTCCAACTGGCATATCATTTGTATGTTGGAGGGAAAAATGTTAGGGCTTTTTTGGCCCATAAGTCCCTTTTAGCACATTTTCACAGTCTGCGTGCTTTAAGATCCATTATAGAATAATAAAAAGAAACGTGATTGGAAAGTACTTTTTAGTCATACTATAGTTTATCTTTTATTCTTTTTAAAATTGTGGTTAATCAAGAGTAATACAGGACTTGTAAATCCTGCTTGAAGGATTCCATGTCTCTGTAGTAAGTGTGAAACCAACACAGAAGAGTAATGACTGCTGCTAACTCCAGCCAAGAATTGCATAATTTCTTAGGAAAAATGCATATTTTTCCATTTCTTGTCAGATATGGTTGCTAGATATATATTTGAATCTGCATGGCTCAACTCTCGGCTGTTAACTTGTGTATGTCTTTGACAGACACACCACCACATGTAGTGCATCCAAACTGAGTCCAGCAAAGGTCCAGAGAATATTGCATATAAAGTATTGATAGAGCATATTGTTTCCTGGCACATGTGCCTTTCCTTCATTGTTTTTCAGTGCCTTTTCTCTTCTCTTCTCTTCTCTTCTCTTCTCTTCTCTTCTCTTCTCTTCTCTTCTCTTCTCTTCTCTTCTCTTCTCTTCTCCACTATGTACAGGTTATTCTCTTAATTTCTGTTGTTCACCTTTTCCTTCCCTGTTAACCATTATCTCTTCCCTTCCCCTTCTTTTCTCTCTTTGATCCACAGGTTTTGCAGTGCATGTTGGTCTCCCTTCATTCAGAACTTGACATTCAAAGGTACTTGATGAAAATTGAATCCTCTCAGAGAGTTAGTACTGTACTTTCTTTTTTTTTGCACTCTGCTGTAGATTGAGTTTTTTACCCTTTAACTGTGTGTGCCTTGCTTCACAACTAGCATTCTCAAATAAATATGGATCTGCATGCATTTTCCCTCTGTATTTCACAGCAGTGTGTCATTCATATGGATTAATTGCATACGGGAGTGTGATGCATGTGCATCCTTTGACAATTTTTTTTTTAACTCTGACTGCTTTTAATGGCATGAAAGACATGAAGTCCGCACTTTTTTCTTAGATGCTTTGAAATCCACCAAAATGCAGTGGGAGGTCGTAGATAAATAAGTGATCCCTACCAGCTGTCTCAATTCTAGCTTTATTTATGTATTTATACATACTTGGACCTCGCTTAAGGGGTAAAAGAGCTGCTGCAAAGTTGAGGACAGCTCCACGGGCACAGGAGCAAATATTTCTGTATTTGTTATGCAAAAAAAGCTTAGATCTGCAACTGGAAAATTTGTTATATGTACACTGTGCACCTGTGAGGTCACCTGTATCTCACCAGTCTTCCTATTGAGCTCCTCTACCACTCTACCAATGATATAGCTTGTAATGCTATATAGAATGGGTATCTACTAGAGTTACTTCCTCCATCCGACAGTCTATGTACTCATGCCTGTTAGATAGGTACTTAAAAAAGGTGCCTCTGCATGATTTCTACTGCAGTCAAAAGTGCAGTCACAAAAGCAAGCAAGGAATGAGGCCTTGGAGCATGCAGAGTGCAACAGCGGCTTATTTGCACCTGATTTGTCACTTCCCAGCTCGTTTTGTTTCCATGTACAGGATTTAAATAGGCTAATAAACATACCCACCACAGGGAAGGATGGGAGAGGCAGAGGTGTGGAGAGCAGTAAGGCTTCTCCCTCCTTTGCCACGGAGGTGGCCTCAAGGGATGTGAAAATAAGGGAAGAAAGGGCATGTGACAAGTCGGAAGAGAGGAGCAGGCGAGGCTCCTCTCTTCCACAGCATCTGTCTAACAGAAGCCCATTAATTCTTCCCAAGTGCTGGAGCAGCAAGCTCTGGTGGTGCTTCATGGCACGTTTACATCCATGAGCAGAGGCTAAAAATAAGTCAGTGGTGTGGGTGTGCTGCTGCTGGAGGCAGCTGTCTCCTGCTTGCTTTTCCCAGGCGTTTGTTCTTGCTGGGGTCTGGCAGCATCCAGCAGGTGCCCAGGCTGGCCCACGCAGAGGGCAGCTCGCACCCTGCCCCACGGAGCTCGCTCCACTCACAAACCTGCTAGTGGATGGCTTTCTTTTCGGTTATTTTTCAAATAGCATGTTAATTAAGAACTCCTTCTTAGCTTGTAGAAACACAGAAAAACAGGTTTAGCCAGGACTGCTGCATCGTGTTCCTTTGCTTTGGGAAACACACCCCACAAAACCAGACCCTTCTCCTGTTTTCCTCTGGGACATGTGTGGGAGAACAGGGATGGGTAGATAATAATTTTCTTGAATCAGAACACACTATCCCCTAGGTACATTTAGACATCTGGTATATATTCTTTCCCCCTCCCCCCCTCTCCTTTTTGCATGTGGTTTTAAGCATGTAAGGATCTTTCCCCTTTAATCAGCATAATGACAGTTTTTGTTTAAATCATCTCTTTTAATCTTCAGAGTTCTTATGACAGTGTTGGGGATTGTGTAGGTAGGAGTTACCTCACCCGCTGCTGATGAAACGCAGCCATCTCCGGGCTGGAACAAGAGGTCGTGCTGGCTCAGGAATACTTCACAGTAGGGTTTTTAGAAGGGAAAAGAGAAATAGCTTCCAACTGAAACTGCCATAAGATTTTAATTAAGACAAATGTTGATGTCCAGGCTGGAATTTATGGATAACTTATTTAAACAAAGTAATAATAAACTGAAGCTATGATGCAAGAATATGACAGAGGCTGTGAAAGAACAAATTTTGCTCAGAGCAAAATTGCTGGAGCCATAGAAGCCTTTGTGGGGAAAAATAGTGAGGTGATCAGTCACTTTTAAAATTTGTCTGTCACATATAAATAAATACTTAATGTCACAAAGCTTTTGAATAAAGCAGAGTAATACAATTGTATTTTAAAATGAAAGATTTATTTCATTCAGTGTGATTTTTGGTTATGACTAATGGGTTTCTATTAGTTTTGACTATCATTTTACTTCAATTTCTATCCTAAAATCTCAGTCTGGGATTTGTAGGAGAAAACCTTAGATTTGGACAGAACATACTGAGAAATGTTTTTACACTTAAACGTGGATGGCTTGTTTTTTTCTGATATTTCAAGTGTACCAATGAGATGACACAGCATGTTGCATATTTCAGTCTGGACTTGTCTGGACCAATTAAGCTGCTCTTTGATGGGCTGCTGGATTCCTTAGGGCAACATTTTCAAATGCAAGTTCCTCCAATTAAGCATCTGAATAAGAGGTCTGGCAGTGTAAGTGCTGAGCACCTACAGCTTTTATTGCTTCTAATGAATATCTTTACTGTAAACACACAGCTGTCCTGAAAAACAGGCTTCTGTTTATCTAGGCCTTACAGTTAGAAACCAAAGTTTGAAATGTTGCATCAGGTCAGTCATTTATAACAGAGTTTCATGACAAACATTCTCTGCTAACTCTGGGGATCACCCTACTGAAGAGCAAGCCGTGGTTCTGCAAAGGGCAAGCGGGAGTCAACATCCTATGGATGTCCTGCTCCTGATTCACAGCACTCAGGATTAAAAGAAATGGGTTTTGGCAGCTTGCCACAGCAGGGAGCATGCAGCTAGCCACCAACAGGAGCTAGCAAAGCTCGTGGGAAAATGTATAGATTTTTAGGATGATTTGAATACCATTCCGACCTAAAAATATGGCAGATAAATTCTAGTATGTCATTAGACGTGTTTTTTTCTGCTAGGTGAAAGAAACTGGGATCAACATCAGTCAATGAAAACCCTGGTGATAAAGATCCTGTCATAAGCAGAAAAGAGTTTTGCATTCAGATAAATTCAAAGAATAGAGTAGAAAAACCACTTGATGTGGCATCCTTACCCTGCCAATGCAATGGGCTCTGGTAATGTGTGCCTGTGACTGAGCATTACTAGGTTTTAATACAGCACCTTCCTTGGCAGCTAGTGCCATTGGCTGAGTTGTCTTCCCCTCTTTCCCCTTCACAGGGCAAGGGAAGGGGAGCCATTTATTTTACCTTATCTGGGAAAATTCTTCTGGTTCTGTTTCCTCCCTTCCTCGTGGAATGAAAAGATCTGAACTGGGGCTATACCTCAGGTTCATATACACTGAATTAATTGCTTTACTTAATTATCGTGCTGCAAGCAGCCTGGGGAGGGCTGTGATTTGTGCTCTGCTTTGTGACTTCTGCGGTGAGTATGGTGCGCACAGGCTTTCCTCGGGACTGCCGGCAGCAAGGGAAGGCCAGTGTTGTTGCAGCTGATTGGCATCTTGAGCAGCAGCTTGAGCAGCATCCAGCGCAGAACATGCCTCAAAGTCAGGGAGGCGGCAGGCAAGTGGGGTCTCTTGGTTCAGTGTTGGGGATGGTGGTCAACCATGACTCAGGCACTGTGTCTCTCCTTATCAAGGAGGAGAGCCATCAAGCCATTCATGCCATAGAAATTAATATTGCCACCAGACTGAGAGTATTTGTAAGCAAGGACCAACTTTGTAAGTTATTGTCATTGTTCCTACAGGAAACAGTGAAATATTTGTGTTTGAAATACAGAAATAAAAGCCAGAGGCACCTCCTAGCCCATGAGCAGGCAACAGGGAATACTATAAATAACTCCTACAGAGTCTCATGGTGTTGAGTGGGCAGCTGCCCTACTGCTATCTTCAGCTCCCGAGAGCATGGGTGCTAGTGTGTGCCTGCTGTAGTCATGGTATTGTCTCCAATTGATGGTATCTGAAAGGAACGTGAAATAGATTTTTCCATATAATAATGGTGAAATAACACACAGAGAAAAGTGAGCTTGTCACGGAAGACAGTTTGATGTTGTTCAGCTGCTGAATCACCTCCCCACCCCCAGTTCCACCAGTGAGAGAGAGTATCCAAATGCATCCATTGCATAGATGTAATATGAACTTCAATTGATATAGACATGTATAAGCATTTAACTTTTCTGAGAAAGTGCTGTGGAAAACACTGTTACAATAAATGCTTAAGAATAAGAATGTGTGGGTAGTACTCACTTTCTCTCCAGCAGTTGTATGTCACTAATAGCTTGTCCAGACAAGCACAACCATGTAGTTGCGATAATATGGGATGCCAAAGACTCCGTATCTTTGGAAAAAACAGATCCTTTCTTCAGACAACTATAACTTGGATATCACACAAATGTGAGGAAGAAATATTATCATTGCAGTAATAAGAGCTCACGCGCTGTGGCAATATTTCAGAGTTAATAATCTCATCATATATTAAACACAACTGATTTATTTGCATATTTTCAGTCTGTCACATATCCTGTGGCCATCTTGGCACAAGTCACAGGACAGAGAGTTTACTTGAAGGTCAAGAAAAGTGGCTTTACATTTTTCTTCTCATGTTTCTTCTTTATTTGCAATGTCAAGAATGGGGCAGGGGCTGCCTATGTTAAGTGTGTTCTTTAGAGCACATGATTGGAAAGAGTTATTTTACTAACACTTCATTATGTTTTTGATGTCTTTGTTTACCATTTATATATTACCAGAACTGTTAGCAACTTCAGAGATGTGTATAGGTAAGTTTCTGTCAAGATGAAGGCTAAGGAAGATCCTGGAGACAGGAAATAAAAACTGTGAATTGATCAAGAGGTGAAGTAAAATCCTTCTTCAGGCCATGGGATTTTTTTCTTAGTTATTTTATTGTCTGTGGAAAATGTGTGAAGCAAATTTGCAGAAGAGATTTTTTAAAAGGAAAAACAGAAAAAAAAAAAAGTTTCAGTTATGTAGAGCAGTATGGAAAATAACTGGAAATGAGCATGGAAGGATGTTATGAAGAGCAGAGCCATAAAACCACGTAGAAAAAGCAGGTGAGAGGATTAGTGGGGGCAAACGTGAGTAGAGGGCCAGAGGCAGAAGCATGCACAGCACTTAAATAACATCTTTGGTGCCCTGTAACTGCTCATTGCATTGGCATCTTTGCAGTATTTCACTTTTCCTTGTTCGGGTACCTTCACTCTTTATTATTTGAAACTTTATTGGATTCAAAGAGCCTTGCACTTTTTTATGGTTTTTTTTTCCCCCTAAGTCAGTGAAAGAGTATAAATATATATAAAATAATAGATGAAATATATAAAAACATATAAAATATTATTATATAAATATATAATATAAAGCAGATGTATTTAAAATGCATACTTGGACAAAATGTAACAGGTAGACATCGGTCATGAGACATGATTAACAACAGTTTTAATTCTTGATCAAATCTCAAGAGCAGTTGAAATATATTGGATCTTCTGTAACTGATACCACCATGCATTATACCTAAATATTCCCTGAAAAGATTACTATAGATATTTATATCCTTGTAAATAGAACAGTATATCCTAAATAAAATAGTTATCTCAAAGCACTACATAATTATGTGTAAGTTCTCTGAAGAACTGTTCATCCTCATTTGGGCCTTTCCTGTCTGCTGAGCTTCTTACCCACAACTGGCATAGGCAGTATCTTTTACCAGGGAAGTCTTCAAGGAGGTTCAGCTCTGGAACCAAGCCTACTGCACAACAAAACATGCGGGAGGATGTCCCCTAGTGTATAGCTGGGGTAGTCATGACTGACTGAGGAAATGGTAACTAGTATTGGCACAGGAGAAAAAGTTGTGGCTCCATAAATGTTGCTTGTCCTCTCCCCACTTTGTGAGCTGGTTTTCCTTTGAAGTGCTGCATAGGAATCCACTTGATTATTAAGTAGCATCAAGCCTGCTGCTCATTGCCGGTAATAAAAATGCTTTCCTATCAGATATGCACTCATATAGCCACTGTTGTTACTGTGTTTGAGGATTCTTTCTAATCTGTTTAAAATTCAGAATTACTCTTGAAAGGCAATGTTTACATGAGTTGAGCATGACAGATAGCTTGAAGCCATTCATAAATGGTATGGGCATATATGGTGAATCTCATTAATAGCTTGCATTTGGTTTACACTTGTATTACTCCGCCTACTAGAGTGGAACTACTGTGGATTTGGTGTATGTTAAGAGGATTGGACTTCATGTCTGAGCAGAATCCGTGATGTTCATCTGCCTTGCTTCAGAAGGCTTTGGCATACCTGTTGGGGCTGAGGATTTGGCTGCCAAAATCAGTCTTTTTTTAGTCACAGTGATGCTGGTATTAACAACTGGAGGGATCTGAGATGCTGGATATTGGGTCCTAAAGAATTGCCCCAAGAACAGTCAAAGAAACACAGCTTTGCTGGGGTTGGCTCCATCTGCACATTGACAAGACACACTGAGGAACTGCACAGCTGAAACTGTCTGTGGCTTCTGGTAATGAAGTATCCCCTTACTGCTTAAGTATGCACCTGTTCATGTGTGTTGATAAACGATATACCTGCAATTGCAAGTCTCAAATGACATCTAGGGATTCAATTAAAAGAGCAACAAAAATAACCAAAAGCAAAGCAAAATAAGTTTAATTTATGTTATCAGGATCTTTGGCTTTTTTTCTTAAAGAAACAGAAGTGATCCCCTTTCTAACAAACTCTGAAGCTAAAGCCTTTTGCAGGTTGATTTTGTTGCTTTTTTCATATTTTGTTTTATTTTTAGTTATGGTTTTCTGGAAAGTGAGAATTATGTGCCTTCTAGCACCCTAATAATGGACACATACAGATAAGTTATTAATCAGTATAAGGAACTGCAGAGTTGTAATGATTTGGCTTCGTATTACTCCGGTAATATGCCTGTGTAAATAAATGCTTCAGCAGTGATGGTTCCCAAGCCAGTTTAGAAAGCTGAATGAAGGAAGTACTGACTAATCAAATTCTTTCTCTGTGTTTGCAGGTGACTTGTCACCTCTTTAAGTTTTCAGGCACAAGTCTCTGTATTTACAACCTGCAGACTAGTGCTGACCATGTCAGAGGCACTTCAAAGCATACTTTAGTTTGCTGAGAACTAATGTTGTAACCTTTAAGTCTTTCAAAAATTCAGTTCAACTGTTGAACAGTTTCACTGTGGGACTTTGGATAATACCTAATATTTTGATATTAGCATTTCAGAAGTAAAAGGTTCTGGAGGATTTACCTTTTTTGTGAGGAATTTCTAATCTATTGTAGTTTGTGAGCAATTGCACGACTTGGCAACAACAGGTGTCTATAGCCAGCTAATGAAAATCTAATCTAGTTAAAGTTCTTCATACTTTCAAGGTCACATAGGGAATATTAAATGATGCATGCATTACTGAAACTAGCTCACCTCATTTCAGTTGAAAAGCCACTGAAGGAACCAGATGTCAGGAAGATAAGTCATCTTGGCTTTCCAGAAAGAAGCAAAATGTTTTCTGGACCTTGACAGTGTCTTCAAACCTAGAGCTGAAGTTGATTTTAATGCAGGGGAATTTTGGTGTATTAGCATCTGACCTTAAATCATAGGGAAGAGGAAAACATATATGTTTTATGATATCTTGTGCCTGGTGCTGATTACAGGTCTTTCTAAAATTCATATTTACATACTGGTTTTGGGACAGGGTAAGCTTGCTTTGCTTTGAATTTCTGCTTGTACAGTGTCTGCTCTAGTTTGTTGTAATATAGAGTTTGCTTGAGAGACTGGAAAATTATAGTTCCAAAGTAATAGTAACATGTGGTCGAGGGAGATTCACTACATTATATTGAGTGTACTTCTTAAAGCAACCTCTCTTTCTAGAAAGCACTTAAATGAAAAGGCAGTAGAAGTGCATAAATGAAACCATCTCTCTCCTCTCCTGAGAGACAGCTTTTTCCAGATACTGTGTTTTGCAATTTACTAGTATGATTGCCTAGTAAAAAATAAAATTAATTTTTGATCAGTGAATTAAGAGATTTCTGACATGTTGGTGCAACAAAACCCAAATAATTGTTTGTGATTTCAGATAGAAATGTTGGATGGCTATTTTAGTCTTGCTGCATGACCTTTACCTTTCATAGATGGCACAGCAGAATATACTGGTAGCTTACAACTACATCACAGTAATTCTTTTCAGGGAATTTTACTTGGTAGCCTTGTCAACATAAATGTGTGGACATGCCTATGCTATAGTGATTGTTTGAGCAGCATTACCATACATCTCCTCCACACACATCTTATCCTCAGGGCCTTGTTAGCAACAAGATTTGCAATGTGGATGTACAACCATCAAAACCTTTGCAGAATATCCAAGGACACCATTTTCCTAAATAACTTACATGGAAATGACCTTCAGCATACCAGTAGTTGAAGAAGTTTGGACTTCTTCCTTCTTCCCACTGTTTTCCCCCCCTCCCATATTCCGATTTCAGTAGACTGATAATGTAATGCTCTGTTTTGCAGACAAGAAGCCCAAAGCCGTCCCAGAGCCCACAGCCCAATTTGGGTGACCAGGCAGAACACCTTTCTGAAGCGTCGGCAGATTCCTTAGAGGCCATGTCTGAGGGCGATTCTCCCACCCCCTTTTCAAGGGGCAGTCGCACGCGGGCAAGCCTTCCTGTGGTGCGGTCAGCAAACCAAACAAAAGAAAGATCACTGGGTAAGACCCTGCTTCAGTCTTTCTCTCTGCTCTTAGCCTGTCTCTTCCCTTTGTGCATTTAAAATAGTTTTTAAATACTTTGGGATTGAAAAAGTGAAAGCTTAGGTAGCATGTTATTGTGCTTTGCCGTGAAATGCTAACCAATGATTAAAACCCAATATAGCAAATACTTTTTGCCAAGCCTGCATGCTATGTGACATGAACCTTGTACTGCATTTTACCCTCATTCTCAAGACGGGAGACAAGGGCTTTATTTTCTTTATCATTTCTTCAAAGCCAGGCCTGGTTGTTATTGCCTGACAGATACAGCTCTTAGTGAAAAGACTTGGAAAGCGGTAGCTCTCCAGGCAAAGGATTTGGATGGATGTGCTGACAGAGATGCCCTTTCCTTTGGGGTAGTACCCTTCCATTGCGTGATGATGCAGGTGATAATGTTAGTGCACGTGGATGACTCTGCTTCCTTCATTGTTTCCGTATTTCAGGGAAGAACTAAGCCCAGCTGTGAACCAGAGCTCTATTTTAAAGAGTGAATTTTGTCCCGGAGACTCTGCTCTCAGCTAATTGATGGTACTAGTAAAGGCTGTTTTTTTTGAGGGAGAACACCAGAGGGCAGTTAAACTGCTGTGAGAAGGCTCCATTAACTCACATGTGGATTGCTGAGGAAGGCAGGGTTTTGCTCAGAGGTAATGAACTGAAATGCTGCTTTCCTGTAGACTCATCTCCCCACATACAGAGTGACATAAACTGAAGGCTGGTCTGTAAATCATGCCGCGCTTGTAAGCTTGTCACAGTGGTTTACTCGTTCCTCAACAGTCTAAGACAGTTTCTGTCAAGAGTGTTATGATATCTGACAAACACATCAAATGAGAAGAAAACAAGGCTAAAAGAGGTCCTTGCACCCCCAGAGCTGGCAAGTGCAGAGCATTGGGGCTGGGGACAAAGAACTGATCCCATGTCAGCTTGTGGAGTGGCATTGCCACCTTCTGAAAGCCTGTTAGGCCACCAATATGTCAGACTCTCTGGGGAGAAATTCTGAAGACTTCAATCTGGAAAAGACTTTTTGTTTTAGAGGTGTTTTTAAGAGCAAGCATGTAGCACATGTATGTTTACTATACATGCAGAAGATTCAGTTCCACCTGTATGTCAGAGCAGGCTAGAGAATCCTCAGAGTGGCTTGTTTCACCCTGAGATTTTCTGCAAAACATGTATTTGCTTCAGTGTGACATCAAGTGGATGGGCATCAAAGTTGGGGGGCTGCTGTGCACCAGTGCTTTTTGCAGTGTATTCTCCCCCAAGAGCCGAGACAGAGACAGCTTTTTTTTTGTCAGTGTGTTACCGCTGAAAGGAATACAACAGCCCTGTTTCTGGAGAAGACTTAAGGGGCTCATCATTACAAATAAAGGTGGTAGGTTATAGGGAGGGCTGTACTGGATTACACCAAGCGTCTGCCTGGCCCTGTGTTTGGTCCCCAAGAGAGACCACAGGCAGCTAGTCTAGGCAAGAGTAAGAACAGGGTAAGTATGTGTATGCGTGATCCTTACCCCGAGTACTCTCCCAGCCTCGAGCTATCTTTAGCGTAAGGATTTCGTAGTTATGATTTCTCCCTGCATAATAACCCTCAAGAGATGCCTCCTCCAGGTATTTGTTCAGTCTCCCTTTGAACCCTTGTAAATTTTTCACATCTGCAACAGTGCAGCTGTGACTTTGGCAGCAAGTTTTGTTGGTTTACTGCCTAACCATTGCTTTTCTCTTCCTTTGTTTTTTATTTGCTTATCTGCTCCAAGTTAATGTCATACCCCCTTGTCCTTGTGTTGGAAGTAACAGCAAACATTAGATCACTCCCTGCTTCCCCTGAGCCATCTCTGATTTTGTAGGCTTATCATTTCCCTCAGGTCATCCCTTCACCGTTCTAAGAAATGCTGCTGTAATCACTTGTTCCTCGCCCAGAAACCGTCTTGGACATTTGATTATCATTGATGCCCTTCTTTGCTCTTTTTCTGATTTAACAGTACTTTTGCTGAGACAAGAGGACCAGAGCTGCAGAAGCTCACTCTTTATTAGTCTACTCCTAAACCAGTTTCTTAGCATCTGTTGCATAAACGAAATGTGTTGTCAGGTCGTAATGGAGGGCGGTCACATGGAGATGTACCATTTATTTTATTTAATAGCCAGGATTTCAGACCTTGCAAGGCACCCTACCTCAGCCTGTGTTTCATATACCAGAGCCCAGACCCCGGCTTATCTCAGCATGAACAGGCAAAATGCAAGGAGGGGTGGAATAAAAAGGAGGGAAACAATGTAAGATGAAGCATTTGACAATCAGGAAGGGTAGGAGCTATGTGTGTGGCTTAAGGGATCATCATATTAGCTAAATAGGAGATAATATACTGTTACCACTGCACAATCTGTCATTTTCAAGTTGTTCCAGGAGCTATTAATAGCAGATAATTTGTTTTCAAGGATGGTATAAAAATAATTCTAAATAGTTCAATTTTAGGTTATTATTCTTCAATTCATTTCTTTTACAATAATGTCCTTTTCAGTCTTTTCTGCCAGTGTGTTGTAACCACCCTCCACGATGTTCTAAGATTTTCATTTTGAGACACTTCTGCAGAGTGTGGCCCTCTTAGGACTGTTTTTACTTCCAACCTTACAAGGGGAGTGTTTATTTTTAAAAACATGGGAATCTGTATATAGTTTCGGTTTTAAAAGCATCATGAAAATATTTCTGTTCACATGATTTTAAACAAGCTATGTATAGTCACCTCCCTTTTCATCTCTATTTTTTTTTAATTTAATCCAATTCAAATACAAATTATGTTTTGATCCTCAGCCAACATAATTTCCTCAGTGAGGAAGTGACCAACTTCTGTGAATTTTTATTAATTTTCATCTCAATCTCATTGTTCTAAAAACTTGATTTTTTTTCTTTTTGAAATTCTGATTCTTCTGTAGGTTCCTCTTTTATTAATAATGAGTCAATTTATTTTTAAGTTGTAGTCTGAATCAACATGGAGCCTGACAAGGAAAAGTGGTAATGCATTTTGGCTACCACAACATCATAATTTTGTCAGTCATGACTAATTTAATGGGACACGGTATTCTGACATGCAGTGCTGTTGCATGCCATGTGGAGTCAACCCAGAAAACGGTATTCCAGTTGTAGGCCTATCTAAAATCTCAGCTGCAGCTTTTGAAATAAAGGTCTTTCTTGGTTTAGAGGTCTATCAGAAATCAGCACTTGTCTCATCAATCAGCAGCCTGGAGACAAAACGAGGTATTAAAATAAATTAATTCACTATGCAAGAGAAAATTAAATGTATTTTAAAATGTCTATTTGAAAGCTGGGAGTTTTTCCAGTGCGATAACTGTGGGAAAAAATTATCTAGCAAAACTGTCAGAGTGAGCATCAGCTGAAACCTGGAAAGCGCTCAAAAGCTTTCAGCAGGCTTCACTTGTAATTTGCCTGGAGGAAGCAGAACCTGACAAGCGCCCAGTGCGGTTATGCTAGCAGCCAGGCTGTGCCCACGCTGCAGCTCGCTACTGTCGCTGCTCTGGTTCCACTGCAGGGAAATGAAGGCTGACAAATATTTTCACTTGTAGTCACTCTTGAGGCACATCTGTATAAATGTAAGGGCAAGTGCCAGCATCTTCTGTGGTGACTGAGCGACTGGAGAGGTTGACACAATGAGTTGCAGCCCAGAAGGGCAGGGTGTGGTTGCAACCTCTGATTGCAGCAATAGCTGTAGGTGCTCCTGCAGGATCGGGCTGTACGTGCCAGGTTGGATTAAGGAAGAATATAGTATTAGGGGGATTTCATAAATGCACAAGGATTTGGGTTTGAGAAGTCTCTGAGGAGGATGAAGCTTTATGGCCCATGGGGGCCAGGTGCCTTTTCTGGGTGTCCCAGCCTGAGTGCCCAGCTGCTCTAGTCCAGATGAATAAGAAGCAGAGGATGACTGGGCTCCTTGCTGGCAAACCTGTGTTTAAAATCAGGTGGCATTGAAAGACCTCTGCAAAAAAGTCTGATTCTGCAAACATTTACATTTTCTTTTCTTTCAGTGGGATTACTCACTGGAGTAAAATTACACAACTGCTTAAGGGTTGACACAGGAGCAGTCTTAAACAGCCATGGAATAGTCTGAATATTATTTATTAACCACCCAACCCCACGTTTTAGCAGGTCCAGATTTTAGTATCTGATTAATTTGTTTGCTGCCATCTTCTATGGGAATGCTGTTACTGATTATAATAGTAACACCTGGTACTTTTGTAGCATTTCTTGCAGGTATTTCTCAAAACCTGTTAAAAGAGAGTAAGGGCCATAGTTACAATTTGCCTTTAGGAAAACTTTTGTGAAGAGAGGAATAGCGACTTCTGACAGTAGCAATAACTCTCTATACATGTATATACAAGGTACTGTAAAACTTAGAGAAAAATATAAATGGTAAAGGTTGATTTATAAGTTTTATTAGTGGTAATTAATTGTTATTTACTATTTATGAGCTTGAAATTAAAACAGACATGTTAAATCAGGCAGAAGATCTGTGAACATCCATAGATTTTATAAGGGAAGTCTGTGATTTGTTAGCAGTGGCACTGCCCTCTTAGTGTCCCTAGGGCGTGATTCAAGCCTAATGAAGTTAGCAGGATCTTCAGTTTAATTTATGGGAGAGAAACTCCCTGGGAAATGCATTTCAAGTTAAGGCTGAATATAGCTTTAATGTATCCAGTCATCTTAAAGAAATTTTCTCTATCTCGTCTTTTTACAGTGTATGCAAAGCAGCCAACATGCAAAAAGTTTATGTAAATATTTGCTGTCGTGGTCAGATACGTAACCATGGGCTGTGAGGTCTATAGGAAAAACAGCCTGAAATGACTAGTTCCAATCATTTAATTGAAACACAAATCCTGGGAAATTAAAATATTCCAAGGTAACAGTAGTTTTCCTTTCCAACTGCTTTAGACTTTATTTTCTCTCATATTTCTTCAAATTATAGCTGAAGTTTTTGGACTTGAAAAGGAAAAAAAAAACCCAACAAACCAACACCTCCTACCTGAAATATTTTGCGTCAAAAGAGCAAAATAAGGTAAACAATCAAATTGACATATCCTAATGCTCCGAGTCTTTTCTATTTCATTTATTGTCCTTTCATGATTTGTGAAAGTCAGTTATATGGAAGAGTGATATATGGATCTTCCCAGGCTAACACTCACGCACTCCGTTATTGTTTACTTCACATATTTTTCCTCCTATGAGAGATTGTCTCATGTGTACCTGAAAAAAATGCTTCCAAGAAGCAAGATCTTACGTATTACATCCTGGTTTTTGAATGCAGCTTCTATTATTTAATTGCACTGCAATAATACTAAAGAACCCTGATGAAAAATAGTACCTCACCATGTCAGGTAGTATACATAGTGAGAAAATACTCCTATTGCAAGAGCTTACAATTGTAAATAAACTAGAATGAAAAGTGGTGAAGATAAAGGGTAATCAGGTTGCAAATTGATCAACTGAATAGAGCTATATCAAGGTGGCAGTGGCTTTCCTCTTTACCCCAAATCATACAAACACAGAAGATGCAATGTCTTTGTTATGCTCTACTGCCATTTCTTATTCTGACTTAGCAGCAGCAGTTTGGACATTCAGCATTTGATGTCTGTTAGAAGAGGGGTTTGGCAGATAGAATAGCTTGTACAGGCCAAACTACCCTTCAGAGGAAAGGTAGGAGGCCAGATGGAGCTATCCCATAAGTTGTATCTGGCACAGTAGCTATCACTTGAACAAATTTGATCTATTTTAACATTAGGTAAAGTTTGTAGGTCTACCTCTAATACAGTAAGTCACACAAAAACCAGACCCTTCCATTTGCACCAGGACATGGAAAGAAAAAAGCCTATGGAATTCTGTGCTTTGCAAGATGTACAAATTTTGGCCAAGCAGAGAAGCATAGTGCTAGCCCTCAGCACAGTGTATTTAAGATTTGCTGCCAGTGCTGACAGCCAGTCCCTGAATGAGGACAGCTCTTAGATTTAGTCATTGGTCCCAAAACTGTTTATATATTTAGCTAGTGATTCTAATGCATAGTTATTGTGCTGGGCCTGAGTTCAGGTTTCTGTTCTCAAAGAGAAATACCGTCATCTCTGTAGCATCATGTAAGGTAATCTCTTGGTTTTGTTCTCTTTCTTTTGCTCACTGTCTTTTGCGTTTTTCTCTATAGAGTAATCCAATTTAAACAGGATAAGAGAATACTCATTGCCTCTAAGGCTTGTTGATAGCCTCCTGACTAGAGTACACACTTGGGATATTATAGGCAATGGTCTGAGCACTTTCAGGGTGGGAGCCCTTCTGAATAAATTTTTAACTTCTCAACTGTTTCATATTGCCCAGGGAGGTGGTTGAGTCACCTTCCCTGGAGGTGTTTAAGGGACGAGTGGATGAGGTGCTGAGGGGCATGGTTTAAGGATTGTTAGGAATGGTTGGACTCGATGATCCAGTATGTCCTTTCCAACCTAGTGATTCTATGATTCTATATTCTACAAAAGACAAGCTCTTGGTACCATTGCTTCTACACACTTACCTTCTGTGATGAATAGACCAGCTGTGGGGACGAGGGCAGAGCAGTGAATATTGTTTATTTTGTTTTTAACAAGGCCTTTCATATGTCTCTTATAGCATCCTTGTATTCACACAGGGAGATGTAAGTGGCCTCCAAGATGGGTAGGACTTAAAGCTTTAAAGTCTAATTGGCAGCTGGTTTTCAGGGGTCTCCCTCTGGGGTAGACTGGGTAGAATTTTTAGCATCAACAACCTGTCTGTTGGGATGGAATGAACCATCAACAGGATCAAGTATGACACTGAGTTTGGGAGAGCTTTTAATATGCTGGAGCGTTGGGCAGCCACTTGGGCAGCCACTCACTGGGACCCAGTGAGCCAGAGGAATGGGCTAACAGGAACTTCATGAAGCTCTACAGAGGCAAATCAAGGCATTCAACAGGGACAGAATAGCCCTGTGCAACAAAATAGGCAGGAGCTGGCTTGGGAGCAGCTTTGCAGGAAGGACCTAGGGTCTGACAAGAAGCAGGTTGAGGAAGAGTGGTTATTACCCTTTACACAACATTTGTGAGGTCACACATGGAATGTTATGACCAGTTTTTATTCCAGTATTATGAAAGAGATAATAACAAACTGTCGAGAAACCAGCAAATGACCTCCTGACGTTTTTCTCCTTAACCACACTACCTAAGCTACTGGGTCCAAGTTTCTCTTTAGTGTGGTCTTAACAACTTAACAAAAATCAGGCTGCTTGTTGGAGGCCATGCAGGTGGATTTCTGTGTGAGGCTGCAACCAGCTGTGCTCTCACATGCTGATGGCTCCACCCTTTAACTTGATACTGACAGTAGTGAAACTTTATAAATGGAATAACTACAGAAGTATTGAAGATAATTCCTACAGGAAATACAGGACATTTGGTAGATGCGGTAGAGTTACCAAGTCATGAATGGCCTACATGACTTTAGTCAAATCTACATGCGTTAGTACTAAAAATCAGGGTTTATAAAATTAGTCACCACTCAAGTAATGTGTGTTTGATACAGGTGATTTATATAAGAAGGAAATGTAATTGGGTAGGATCTCTCTGTGTTTCTTCAAGAGGAAGAACATATACCCCAAGAAATTTAATTTATCTTTTGTTGTTGTTTTTCGCTCTTGTCCCTCTAAGAGTTAGTAATAAAAATGTCAAATACTTGCTCACAGTGTCCATAAATATGTAACATGTCTATGTAGTCTTTGGAAGACATCCTCTGAAGCTGTATTAGCCAGCTTTCTACCTTAGCAAGCCGGTTGGCCATGGCTTACTGGCTTCTTCAGAGGTCAGGACCTCAGTCTGTGGTAGGAAAAAAGCAGTGCAGCTGCAAAAGCCTGCATAGGCATCTCCTCTGCCAGTTTGTGAGTAGTTCTCTGATTTTACTGTGCTGCATTAGTGAATGTGCACTGACGTGAATGCAGCATGGCAAAGCCTATGGCCCCTCTGGAAAATGGCTCTGGTACACGTGAAATTTCTGGTTCATCTCACTGAATTGTTCAGTTGTAATTTTTTATATTTTGTCATTAAGTATCATAGGATTTTTGTGTTCTTCCAAGTTTACTGGCATTGTTTTGTCAGTTAAGGGTATGAAAAAGTCATCTTCCTCGTCAGTTGGGCTATTCTGGCAAGGCCGAGAGTTTAGATGCAGTTATTGTCCAGAAGTCACCCTACCAGAACATTGTTTTCTGTTTGGGGATCTGGGTTAAACTGAAATATTCCCTCAGACTCTCTGGATGATAGAAGTAACTGTCTACACTTGATGGACTTGCTGACATAGGTATATTGGAAAAAAGCTATTCCACAGGTTTTATCTGCAACCAGATAGGACAAGCACCTAAAGTGCTAAAGTTTTTCTTTAGGTAAAAAAGTAATTCATTTTCTTCTTGGGTTTTGCTTTTCTTCTTAGACAGCTAGATGTATCCATTTGTAGAAAAGTGATATTTGAGTGACAGTTAAAAAAACTATTTCTCATAGCACTTTGGTAGAAATTTTATATGTGTACTGAATTTTCTATGTGTTTTTTTTCATTAGGTAACAAATCTATTACAGAATTACAGCAAGTCACTATAAATAGCAGAAAAGAATGAAATAGCAGTAAGAAGTGTTATTGGACTAAATTAAATAGTTCCTGTTTTTATTAGAATTATTATCAAAGAACTTAATACCTTGAGCAAAACTCTTCAGGCTATTCTGGAAGAAAATTATATAAAATAAGTAATTGTTTTTATTTTATTAAAATATCTGCTTTTTGTTTCTCGCAATACTTCAAGACAGCTAAAGATATTTATAGATATTTTCTGAATGTGGAGTATAGATTATCAGCAGGGAGCAGTTAATGGAAACTAGTATGAGAGCTTCAGGGTAGAAATACCAGAAGGGTCATGACAATGACCTCAGACTAGTTGAAAATGTGTGTGAAGAGACAAGTCTCGAGGATGTGGAAAGTAAGAACTGCATACTAAGGAATTTCTTCCACACTGCAAGAGTTGTTACTGTAATAAACTATGTCTGCATAACTTTTGCAGATTGTGATGAAAAGGGTAGCAACTATGTGTTCTCTTCTTCTATTTGACAGCTGGGAGAGTGGAGAGTGGAGAACAATATGGGCCTTTGCCACCATCACAATCTTATGTATTACAATTTTGTCAAATAAAAATCAAAGAAAAATTAGAAGGGTCTTGGCATTTTGATTTATTTAAAAAAATAATAGTAGACTGGATTTTGATGAAATGCTTGGCATTTTTTATTGTGCTGCCCTCTGAATTGTCCTGAATAGCTATTGACAAGATTTTAAAAGTTATTCTCACTTTTTAAAACTGATGTAAGTCTTAACTAGTGATTCAACATAAATATGAGGAAGAAATAATGGTGCATTTTCTCAATTTTGTTTGTCAGCATTGCTGCTGACTTCACTGTGAGGGAAAGTACAGACAGAGCCAGTGACCCGGTGGAAGATCAAGCTAAACCAGCATGAAAGATGAAGAATGTACATCGTCTCAAAGGGATGTGGTTAACTGATGATTAAGTAAAGAGTGAAGGATGATCTTAATGACAACTTTACCAACCCCTAACTCAATATCATGTTATTTAATTCACTTTACAAAGCATAGCTCAGCTTGATTTCTGGCAGTTCTCAGTGCTTTTTCTCACTATATACTCCATATTTCATCACCTTAACATACAGTTTTTCTTTGCTAGTTTGTCTAGTTTTCCATTCCTTATATATCCTGTACTAATTCCTAATATACTTGTTTGATGTTATTGTTCACCCAGCAAAGTCCTAATGGCCTCTTATGCATATTTTCTACCTGCTTTAGTTTTACCTAGTTTTCACCTTTGATTTAAAGAAATCGCAGAGCTCCTATTGCATCCAGGTTTTGATTACTGCAGTCCAACCAGCTTTACTAATTACATTTTAAAAATGGACACAAAATTTCCAGAGGATACATAGAGTGGCTGGGTCAGAAAAGAGTAGCAATGCCGTGTTGATGCCAGTGATTTCTGGTTCTCTGGGGATTTTTCAATGCTTCAGCACCCAAGCATCCAACGTCAGCCGAATATGGATATTATCATCAGTTAATACTCCTTTTCAGATGGGAGCCCATACATTAAAGTGTTGCCAAATGTCAGTAAGATTTTTCATTGTAGAAATTTGCAAGATTTCTTGCCTACAGAGAGCTGTCTTTCTGGTAGCTTCACAGGAAAGAAACTCATGAACTCCAGTTTAAGCTTTGACTGTATTTTATATCATAACGCTGAGGAGTTATTTAACTTCTCTGCCTGTTTTTCTCCTCTTCATTATGAGAAGAGAATTATGAGAGGATTATGTGAGTACCAGTATTTTTTCCATTTAAAATTCCTTGTGTCAGAGAATAAAGTGATATCTGTAAAGGTCACAGAAGGTGACTCAATCATGTTTGTTATTTTTGATTTATCAGGATTTAGTTTTGCTGTAGTGTGCATGTTTTTCTCTCTTAAATAAAACGGTTGTAAGGATAATTTCTGTTCTGTAAATAAAAGCAAGTTGTGATTAAAAGTCTTCTAAGCATCTAAGCTGCCCAGCACTGAGATTGTTGGTAGTATAACCCTGACCGCATGATGCTTAGTGAGGGTCAGCACTGTGTTTTATATGGAGTTGCTGAGAGATGTGAGCTGGGTAGTGTCTTACTACCGGCATAACATTAGCTTTTGCCATGGGGAGTAAATCTTTACTAGTGGTAACTAAGGAGTTATGATCTTACTGATTTGGGTACAGTGCTGAGCCGTTTTGGTTATGCTCCTTGCTCTAAAGCCAGCCTGGACCCTATGTGTTCAGATACGGTTCACTGTTATGCCATGTGGGCACGTCCTCAGCTGCCGAGTGGGGTTTTACAGCCCAGTGGCCATATCTGAGCCAAACGCCTGGTCTGTATGTGAGCTGCAGCTGCAGCGTGGGCAGTCCGCAAAGCTGGACTACAGGTACAGCATTCCTGCTTCAGGCACCCCCTAAACCCAGTGCTGATGGGTTTGCAGGAGGCCCTGCCTATGTAAATCAGGTTAACAGCACATGTTTCATTGCACGGTTTGGCGCTTCATGTAAACCAGCCCTGAGAGAAATCATGAGCGATTTTGCATGTCCTTCTGTTACTGACCCATAGTAAAGTCGGAACAGAAAGCTCTTTGGTTTTGAAAGAGCTCTGTATGCAGGGAAGTAAGGGGTGATCATGTGGTGTGTTCCCATGATCATCATCAGATCTGGGGTTTATGCTTGAAAACCTTTCTTTGAACATGTCCTTTCACCTCTCAGGTGTTTAATTTCCCCTACTATAAAACATAACTTTCTGTTGACAGGACTGTAGTGAAGCAATTTGTAGAGAGGCTTAAGTTTCTGAGGTCTGACTTACACGTAAATGTTTTCTGCTGTGGCCTGTGTTTAATGCTGTTGCCTGTTGCCCACTGAGTGAAGAATGATCAGAAATTCCAGAGGTATTGCTGAAACTAAGTTATACCAGCATGATGAAGGGGAAAGCTTAACATCACAGTTTGCCTTGTAGCTGTAGGAGAGTGCAGGGCTGGCAGTATCTAGGAACACCTAAAAGTGGTAGCCACAGTATCGTCTGACTTGGGCTTTCAAAACAGTTGCGTGGTGTAGTTTCCTCGTTCACTCTGTTTTTCAGATCTGTCTTCCTACAGCAGCAGGGCATTTCCATTTGGTTTGTGTTTTATAAAACATCACAATCTTCACATTTTGGGTAAATCCATTGTAACAGAAGCAGAAGTGCAGGAGAAACTTCAGGGTAGATGGAGGCATACTAACACCCATTGTGTTTTACTTTCTTTCCAGCAGTTTTGCTAGCATATGTGCTCTACCCTAACAAAAGCTGTGCCTGAGTTATATTCTATGTTTTTCTTGCTTTAATTCTTCTTTAGCTGAAGGTAAAAGAAAACTCAGAGTCCCAGCAGCTTCCATGAAGTTGGGCCTGTAGGTATTGCTGTTGTTCAGAATTTCATTGCAGCAATGTGTGGGAGAAAAATAACGTCAATGACTTAAAATAGTGGATTTTGAGTCTCTTTATCTTGTCATGCTGAAACTGGATTTTTAGAAGTGAGTGGTTAGTTTTGTCAAATAGGAAATGCCCTAAGGCATTGCTATATCATGATAGAGATCAGACAACTCAAGAGGAAAGGCAGTAGTTTTTTTTAAGGGTGTGTGGTTTAAGGGATAGTAAGGAAAAAATAATTTACTATGCCTTCAAAAATGTCTTTTACCCCTGTGGTAAGACCGTGTCCAAAACATTTCTCTGAGTCGTCTGTTAAAGCTGGGTATTCTAAGGCATGATCTTTTTGGATAATGTGCATATTTGCTTTGAAAATCTCGGACCCAAAGATAACTGTAATTTTGCTTTGGATCAATATTTTATGGGAGTATTGGAGGACAGGCAGAGTCAAGACTGTTCTGAAATGGTTTAGACTTGTGTATAAGGAAGATTTTTCAACTCTACCATTTCTTTTGTGTTAACAGTTTCAGTAGCTCAATATTCAGCATATTTTTAGCGGCCTGAAATGCAAACCCAGCGTTTTCTGCATTCTGCCCTAATTTTTAAAGCTGGGCAGAAGAAAGAGTCACACGCGCCTGCAAAGCTGATATGCAAAGTCTGTATTTTTAGGCAAAAAATATCTTTTCCTGTTTAAGCCAAGAAAACTTCATATGCCAAAATATGGAAGATTCCTTATGTTCTTTCTAAGAACTGAAAGCTATCATAAAAAATGAATATGTTTATGCACATCTTGGAAGAGTTAAATATATACAATAATTATAAACATTTGTACATTTTTTTTTAAATATGGTTAGTTTCTGAATTCTAAGGAGTTTTTAGTTGCACAGAATATTTGAGCACTAAAAAATCAATTTTAACTAGAACATAACAAAGTAAATTATGTCTCAAATTAAAATTTTTAGAAAAGGAAAAATAGTTTAATTAGTCATTAAATATTTGCATTAGAAATAAAATTCTCAGGAAAATTCTCTTCAATCTTTGAAACAAAACTAGAGGGTTTTCAGTCTGAAACAATTCTTCCACTGAAAGGAAAATGGAAATTTGTGGTAGGATTCATATAGGAGCTGATTGCATGCTTACTGACGAAAAAGATAACTCTTTATAGTAGTAGGAAAGTGATGTGAACACCTCAATTTTAAAAAAGCAGGCTAATATCAAATGATAGTCAGGTAGTGTTGAGTAGTCTGTTTTGTATTCTGAAGAATTAATAGCTTCCTTCCCTAGACGCAAGCACAATTATCTACCCACTGATTGCAGAAACATCTGCCTATGTGTATGTTCATTCCTCTATAGCAATTAATGGCGATATAGGGACAAAACCACTAAAGACAAAAGAGAAATAGGGCTAGTCTTAGATTAAAATGCCTTCTCTTCTTTTCTTTAAATGCCTTTGTATTCTAGGACCTTGGCTTTTCCCATTGCTTTTGCTCAGTGTTGGTATTTCAGGACTATAAACTGCCTATCCCATTGCTGATAACTTTCAGTTGTGAGTCACTGAGTTACCATCAAAGTTTTGTGATTTGCTGAGATTTGATGATGACTGATGGTAACCGCATTGAGGACCTTGTGTTTCTAACCCTCTTGTTTATACTGGGCAGGGGAGCACAGCATATGGTGCATCTACACCTGAAATTACTGTGGTGAATTCAGTTAATGTAAAGTAGAATCGTAGAATAGTTTGGTTTATCCTGCCTGTGTTGGTTATTGGTAGATGCAAAGAAATGGCAGCACAAAATCTGCTTAGGCCCCTGAAAAGTTTGCCTGAAAATTTAATGAAGACTGGTGATTAGTGCAGCTTGAATGCTTCCTACCATTATGTCACTAGAGCATCCAAACTGGGAGGTGTAAAACTGCTCTGATTGGTATATACATGAGCTGCAGTGAATTCAGTGTCGATGTTTCCGTAATCGCTAATTCTTTAGCAGATCTAATATTGTATTCCTTTTCCAAGTACTTTCCAATGGCCAGATAGCTTTTGAGCTATTCACAGAGCGTTTAGCTGTGGCAGTGCCTCTCAGACAATCGGTGCTCAGACTTCAGTGCTGTTTTTTAATTACTACATTTTTTTTTCATTTCCATCTCATTCTGAGCTGCTAAATGTCTGCAGAGTGGATGTATCAGTGTATCTTGGAATAGCTGGAAAGCTGGCAGAAAAGCATTTGAGGATCCTGGCAGATTCAAAATCGAACATGAGCCAGCAGTGTGCCCATACGGCGAAGAAGGGTAGTGGTATCCTGGGCTGCATTAGACAAAGTATTGCCAGCAGGTCGAGGGAGGTGATCCTTCCCCTCAGCACTGGTGAGAACACTCCTGAAGGGCTGTGTTAAGTTCTGAACTCCTCAGTGCAAGAGACATGGTCATACTGGAGAGAGTCCAACAAAGGATCATAAGGACAATTAACGTTGTTGGAGCATCTCTTCTATAAGGAAAGGCTGAGAGAGCTGGAACTGTTCATCTTGGAGAAGAGAAGTCTCAGAAGGGCATCTCATCAATGTATCAAAGTACCTGGAGAGTGTGGAAAGAATGTGAAGCCAGGCTCTTTTCAGTGATGCCCAGTGAAAGGACCAGATGCAATGGCACCGTGTGAAACATGTGAGATTGCCTCTGAACGTCTTGGGAACATGTTTTTTCTGTGACAGAGGTTTCCCAGAAAGGTTGTGGAATCTTCCTCCTTGGAGATATTCAAAAGCTGTCTGGACACCATCCTTGGCAACTGTTGGTGCCCCTGCTTGAGAGGGGTAGTGGCTGGACCAGCTGACTTCCAGAAGTACTTTCCAATTCAAGCATTTTGCAATTCTGTGAACTACCATTTTAGTGCATTTTGACACTACTGCAGAAGCTGTATCTGCTCCATCTCTTGTAGATAGCAAGATATTAAAGGTGTTTCTTTCTGGCTCAATGCAGTGTTGTACAGAGACATCCGAACTGGCTCAGAAAGAGCACCATGTGCTCTCATCAATCCATGTCCAGGCAGGATACCCATACCTTGGGTACAAACTGAACATGTAGGCCCATCCAGGTTTACCAGTTCCTGTTTCCTGTGTAACCAGATTAGCTTGGCTGAGCGTTAACGTCGACATCTACTCCCTAGTGCTGTGGATCCCAGGAAGTTTCATAGTTTCCTGCAATCCAGTGGCAGCCTGCTCCCAGCTGTGCAGGTCCTAATGAGCCTTTTCACATTGGAGGTGCTCATAAGAAGACATTTTGGTGGTCTTAAGGAGCCAGGCCCATCATGGTCAGAGCTAATCAACCTCATTAAGTCCAGTCTGATTTCTGTTGTTGTCTGAGGTGTCTCTTAGTGCTTCAGTCCTTGGAGGACTTTGTAGCTTGGGATGATGTGGGATCGACTGTAGCAATGCTAATGAGTCATGCTTGTTCTGCAGTACCGGCCAGTGGAGTACAGGCACTCCCTGGTTGTGTGGAGTCATCATGGCCCTGGCAGGGCCCATGTATCCCTTCATATCTTAGGAAATGTCCCGTCACTAGGTCTCTGGTCTACATTATCCATGTTTTTTCCATTATCAAGCATCTCACAGCCACCCATTCCCCCAAATCAGAGAGCTAGCTATATCAGAATGGTGTTCTTTCTGTCTTGAGTGAATAAAAGTGTCTGTATTTCATAATTCAGCATCTAGGATTACTCATGTTTTTCCCCAAGTGCTAAGGATGACTATTAACACTATGTGAAAATGAAAGGACCTGAAATTGCTCTTGTTTTTGTGTAAGACCTCAATTTTCCTCCTGCTCAGAGTTTCATCCAGGACTTTATAATGCCAGCAAATTGTATTGCAAATATAAAATCTCAGGTGCTATAATGGAAATCTGTTTGGGGGGAGGTTTAATGGGTAAGGATGAGGCGAAAATGCAAAATTTATGTTCAAAGAAAACTGGGTGATATATAGGGAGAAAGTTCTTCCTCAACTGCTTTAAAAAAAGTACTTTGCAACTTACCAACACCTTCCATTACCAAGCAGACTTGGTGTGTTTAGGACTCTTTGTTATTCTTCTTAAGGTAAAATTCTTATTAATCTAACTGAAGAACAGTGAAAATAAGCTGCTCAGCAAAGTGCAGTACTGGAGTGAGGATATTTACCAAGGCACAACCATATCACAGTTCTAACGCTCTCTTCCAGTGGCACATTGAAAAGGAAAATGTTGTACGTGTTTTATGAGTAAGGAGTGTGAGTTGATTTTTCTCTACTCATTATGGGCTTGGTCTGTGTTTCCCTGTGGACTTCAAAGCCCAGATCATTTCTGCACTCAAGAATACGTAATTTGCTATTATATTTTACTTGTAGGTGTTTTATATCTTCAGTATGGAGATGAAACAAAGCAGTTGAGGATGCCGAATGAAATCACAAGCACAGACACAATTCGTGCCCTTTTTGTAAGTGCCTTCCCTCAGCAGTTGACGATGAAAATGCTGGAATCACCCAGTGTGGCCATTTACATCAAGGATGAGAGCAGAAACATATACTATGAATTGTGTGATGTGAGGTAAGTAAACTTGGAATTACAGCTGCTAGATTTCCCTTTCCCTTTCCCTTTCCCTTTTCCTTTCCCTTTCCCTTTCCCTTTCCCTTTCCCTTTCCCTCCCCCTCCCCTCCCCTCCCCTTCCCTTTTTTGTAGTTCACGTACAGAATAAAAATGAATGAAGTTGATAAGTAGCTGACAGATGGTGGCCTGACACATAATGGCATGTTCAGTGGTATCTGAGTTATGTAGGAGGTTTGGTCTGACACTGCCTTCAGCTGTAGGTGCAATATCTGTTGCACAAGCTATTGATAAATGGTGTACTTTGTTCAAATATTCATATAATAAATGCAGGTTCACATCTTTAATAATTTATTGAATTTTTAGTGAGTCATAAATATTTAAAATATGGAGCAAAAAATAAACATTTACAGAAAAAGTATTTTTTTCTTTGCTAGCAGAGCAAAATCTAATCCTTGTAAGCCTGAAATTACAAATATGAATGTCACCTGTGTCCTCACAGCATTCATCAGTTCATCATCTAAATCTGCTAAAGATCTGTAGCACTGGTGACTGCTGCTGAAGCAACCCCATCATCTTCCTATTTTATGTTAGGATACAGCCACTGATGCAGTCATATTCCTTTACTAATCTGGGACTTTATCTATACATGATCTGACTAACATCTGGGTGCATCTTTGTATCCTTTATTCTGTGGGAGTGCAGCTGCTTAACTGAATCATAGAATTACTAGGTTGGAAAGGACCCACTGGCTCATCGAGTCCAACTATTGACCGTGTTCCTATGGTCCTGAGGTGTGTGCTCTTCAAGCAGAAAGACTGGGTTCTCAGGGTCCCTAATAAGTCCCAAATCATGTAGCAACAAAGTTCTCTGGTACACCTCAGACATGTTACACTCTGTTAAAACTGTGCAAGGAAATATGGTGGGCCTTCTTGCCATCAATTTAATAAATAAAAAAAATTGGACAGAGTAGCATAAGAAGATGGAGGAGAAAGCAGTAAAGGAGTTTCCTCTCTGCTAGTCTACTGCTAATGTAGGAAAATGACATGAAAGTAAGAGAAGTGTACTGTCCACTGCTGGCTTGTTTCTTCTGGAGATCATGTGGCTCAAGTGCTTCTCTATATCATATTGTAGATATAAGAGAAAGTTGGAACTTCTCTAGCATTGCCACTTCTAACTACCCCATTTCTCTTCTTCATCTTTGAACAGCACCGCACTCTATTTTCTCTCCTCTGTCTTGCTCTCCTCTGGCTGTCTATCCAGTGTCTTCTCATTAGCCAGCCTCTTGGATTTCAGTTTTTGATTTTCTCATCTTCTTTGCTTTGCTTTTCCCACACCTCTGTTTAGCCACTGTAATGCCTGTGTTAAGACCCATCTGATGTTTTGCATCAACATTCATCATATGCTCAAGTTTCTTATGCATCAGTCTATTCACAAGATTGGATCAACAGATTAAATCAAGGTACAGGTTACTCTGTTTCTGTTGCCAGGCACATTATTGCCAACTATCATCTGACCCATCGGTTCCTTCTCTCTTGCTTTATCCCTCCATCTTCCCTTGAGTTTCAGACTAACAGTTCATGACTTCATCTGCTCCCTGGCCCAGAGAATGTAGATGTTGGTTATCTAAACCCTACTCCACCTTTTCTCCCCCTTGCTCCCATTGCAGGCGTCAATCTGCCAACCTCAGGCCTGGCGCAATACAAACATCTGCTTCCTCTGTTCCTATGCCTGTATTGTAGAGCATTTCTAGAGGAAATCCCGTGGTCCAGCTGACTTCCTCCATAACAAAATTCTCCTCTTCAGTTCTGCCACCCTTCTCACTAAGGAAACCTCAATAATTCCAGTTTAATAGTCATGCAACATCAGCTGCGTTTTCACTGCTCTTGAATAATTTCCACAATTTCTCCATTTCTGTTCCTTACTTTTCACAAGATCTTGCCAGTATCTCCCCTCAGAGAACAAATGAAATGTAATATCATTTTTCTCTCCTTTGCTTGCTATGTCTTCCCTCAATTCTTTTCTTTCTTGTCTTAAACACAGGTGTTTCAGTCAACTCTTCAAGCTTTCTACCTTCCTTGGAGGCTACCTCATGTTCCTCTGTGCCTTGCATCCCTTGCTTTGTGTTTTTATTAACTTATTACTCTATTTAAAAGTGCCTACTCTTACATTGCTAACATGTTTCTGTGCCTGCCAGCAAAACTGTCCCTGAACACAACATACACTTACACTTCCCACCCCATCACCTTTCTCTCTTGCAATGAGTACTCACTGCAGCTGTGGGCTGGAGTTCTACTCTTCTTTCCTAGAATAATTTCGAACCTGTCTACAATTTTATTCTTCTAATTCCAACTTGTCTTTTGTTTTCTACTGTTCCAGTACAATTGTCAAAGCCAATAAATGTCCAGCTTTTGTGAACACCCTCTTTTTCTCAAATGGCTCGTGTAGTTTTAATGTTTTCTCCTTGCAACTTTGATCTCCCTTTGTTTCAATATCTGGTCTTCCCTGATTTCTTCTTGTCTCTCTCCTCTCCTTTCAGTTATTGTTAGACAGTTCCTCTTGTCAAACATTGATTTTCAGTTGTGTTTTTTCAGGACTTTGTCCTCCTTCCTTTTCCTTGTCTGTACCTGCCTCCATCGTCTTAATCCTTGTAGATTAGTTGAATTACCATACCTATCTGTTTGACGGTCCCAGTTATTTTTCTTTCTCTCCTTTAGGATGGGATTCATTTGACCAGATGGAGATTTTTACATCCACATTCTGAGCTGGTTGTGATTAATCCTATAAAATTGTCTGATAAATTATGCCTGCCAGAGAGCTTAGCTCTTGATATCTTCCCTGTGAAAGTCTGTAGTTGGATGACATGTATCGTGCCTCTTCCATCTGTGCTAAAATCTTTGTCTTCTCCTTTAGTATAGTCCATTTAATATATACCATTAGTTTCAGTGTAGCTTTTGTTCTTCTTTATTAGGCCATCAAGGTCTTCCCCCATCCCTTTTTTTTATTTATTCAGTTTTTAATAACTGGGGACAAAGCGCTGTCTCTAAGCTGAGTACCTAGTCCTTTTATGAAGTGGTTCAGGGCTCTGCATCCAGTGTAAATTTCAGATTTTTTTTTACATAAAATCTCTATGATGCAGCCTTTGCTTTCCCACCATGTAGTGAAGAAACACTCTGCTAATTCATCAGGTTTTTAATAGCAACTGCTGTAATGGTCTTTTCTTGGCAATTGACACAGGTAATCTTGTTCTCTCTTAACCATTCAAATGAAGCAACAAAGATCACTCTCCAAGTTTGATGAGCAGACTGTTTCACATGCTTTTTTTTCATTTGTCCTCTGGCTGTATCTTTTCCATCTCATTAAATATAAACTACTTGTCTTCATTATGAGGGCTCCTTTAAGCCCTCTTCAATGCTACTTTTCATTTCTTGTTCTGTACCAAGTGCCATCTGCTTCCACTTGGTGAATAATGCCAACTTCCATTTTACATGCCTTTAACTTTCAAACAAGTGCCTTCATGCTCGCTCTCTCTCTCAGGCAGCTCTGTAATGCGCTTGAAAGGTGTCCTCTGAAGACATTTGCAAAGCCACTGCATTCATCTCCTTCCAGTCCCACCTTCCTTCTATCTCTGTTGCACTGGCTACTTGGAGCATGCCCGTGGTCCCAGGATCTGTTTATTGCTCCTGTGGTCTTCCCTTATCTTTCTGCATCTATCCTGTTGTCTTTTGTGTCATACTCACCTTGTAAGCTGTTGAAGAGGTTGTATTCCTGGGGTTTTTATACAGCACACACAGATCAGTGAGGCCTTTGAACATGCCAAGGATATCTGGAAGCTACAGTAATGCAAATAATGGTAATAATAAAAGCACGGTAATATATACCTGTTATCAGTAATGTTTATCTTAGAATAGCAACATGAAGTGAAATAGAATTCACTTGAGATCAAATGTCTAGTATTTTGGTGTTTTGCCTTGCAGCGGTGGTTTACTTTAAAGTGTCATGTTTCTACAAGAAATACTTAATGGAGAATGCTTTTAAAACAATCTCCAGTTAGTTGAGGTACCATCTCATAACCATCAGACAGAAAGGACAGCAGATAAAATTTATTTAAATGAATGATATACTGTTTCTCGAACCTGGAGATAGGAGAGCTTGCTTTGTATTGAAAGGAACATATTTCCAAGTCTGAGGCAGAATTTGGTAACTGAGACTCCCAATGCAAACCTCAAAGCGAAAGGGTCACATTTGAGAGATAGAAAACGGTTTATGTTACCGTAAATAATTGAAAAACTTAAACTTGCCACAAGGTAGCTATTTTCCTATGCACTCTACAAGTAAACACTCATAAATACTAAACTTCTTATCAGCCCTGTAGTTCTTAAACAGAAGGCTCTAATCTGTCTTTTAAGCTGTTGGGTTTCTTTAATAATTACTTGACATCTACAACAGCAGCGCAAGTTCTGACTAGCTACCCATTCAAAGCAATCACTGGTTGTAATATGACATTGTAAGAATGAAATTGGACCTGCCCGAGAATCCGTTCCTTCATTTTTAAATGATAATCCCAGTGATTAAGATCAGTTACTAGACTTGTAGCTGCACCTGGAGGAAAGGAATTGAGTCACATATGTAAGTAGATTCTTTAGAGATCACTACTGGGAAATTAAAGGAGTTGCAGCTTTGAAAGGATGCAAGTGAGCACAGAGTGGGGGCTTTGCTGCTCATTAAGTGTGAGCAAGAACTCAGTGCAAATGTCTAAGCCATAAAATTATTAGAAGGTAGGTTTTGAAACAAAAGAGCAAACTAATGCCAGCTAACTCTTTCCTACATGTAGTATTTTAAAAGTGGACTAGTGAATGCAAAAATGTTGGGTCCTTACTAAACAAAAATATTCTCTTTGGGCTTTCCAACTAAAGAGTTTCTTTGGTAGCTTTCATCAAAACTTTTGCTTGTTTGTTTGCTTTTTGTAATTCCTCTGTTTTCCCTTAAAAACCTGCTTTTATTAAGTTTAGAGGAAGGATTTATCTGCTACTGAATTTTTAGCTTTTGTGGATATTTTTTCAGGTTTGTGAACAAGCTGATAATTAGAATTGCCTCAAGAATAACTGCAGTTAGAAAGACTGCTTTTCTTTTGATACTCTTGCTTCTCAGAATAGCAAAAATTCACATGGTCTGAGTACACAATAAAATATGTAAATATTAACTAAATCCTTTTGAGTGCCGTGTAAATGTTGAAGCTCTATTGTTTTCAAAATGTTTTCACTCTATGGCAGGATCTTGAAAGAAACTTAACACTATCTAATTTTTATGGGTGTGGAGTTGTAGCAAAAGAATGATACTTCCCATGGGAAACAGAATCAAAGTAGACTTTTGTTTGTTTGCGTGTGTCTAATTTATGGCATTTAGGCTTTCCTTCTAGGGAGGCTGCAGACCTACTGTGTTTGTCTATTACCTGAAACTTTTCAGCAACAAAGTAAATAAAACTACTTTCATCTGTTATCATTGCTGATTCTTTTGATTCCAGGAATATTCAAGACCGATCTTTCCTTAAAGTTTACAACAAAGATCCTGCACATGCATTTAATCACACTTCCAGAGCTATAAATGGAGACATAAGGGTAAGTACTAGTGCTGCATTTATACTTCTCTTTCCTCTAGCTCTTATGTTAAATGTTTAAATTCTTAGCTGTAGTGTGTACACAATTCATAAAATCAAGAGTATATGGATGACGTGTATACAGAAGAAGGAATTAATAATTCTTACCATAGTGTTTCTTAACTGCTTTACTTTTTCCAATTACTTGCCCCGAGCATTAACTGTTTCTTCATTCTTGTTTACTAGCATCAAAGCAAAAGAAACAAAACGTAGCCTTTAATTACTTATTTTGGGATACAGGCAGTTTAGACAACAACTTTTTTTGTGTTTCAGAACTGCTTATAGCGAAGTACAGCATGGTATTAATTAACTCCAGCAAGGCTTTGGGATGTACTGGTTTGCAGTAGATGAGAAGGTCTACCTAGCTTGAAGCCTATTGAAACATTTTGTAAATGACCATTTCAAATAAGAAATTATGATAAATACCCAGGTGGTGTAGATGGTTTTGTCTTTTTCTGAAATTTCCTACCTCTACTGAACAAGGACTAGTATATTTGCATTTTGAAGTGAATATTTTGTATTGGGAAACTGTAACATCTGAAAGGTATTTGATTTCTCTGTTACTGCCTCTACCTTTTGGTGGGCTATAATCTCCCACCTTGATGCCAAGAGGGCCGAAAATGTGGCTGTACAGTACCTCTTCCACCATGTTATCCACAACTAGCGTTGCAACAGAAGGTGGTGGTGGTGAGATTACTTCAGCTTCTCCATACCCATCCTAGGTCTGTCCTCTGGAAACAGTACAACCAAATGAGCTCAATGCGGCCAGAAGGGGATGCCTCTACTGTCCTACCTGCTTTGTGGCTTTTATGTGTGCTCCAAAGCTAATTTAACTGTGCAGAACATTTCCTGTGAAGTGATTTGCTTAACTGTACGTTTGCTTCTTGTTTTCATTATCAATTCTGAGCATGTCACACTGCTTTGTTATTAACATTTGAGTATGTACTTTTGCCGTTTCAACAGTTTAGGACCTCATCATTTTAGAAAGATTGCAGTAGTTTATTTACAGGCACTGTTCTCAACCACCTTTCATTTATTTACTTCAATTATAAAATGGTCCTTTTGATAGGTCAGAAATCTAATTACTTGATTAGTCACACTGCTGCACACAGAACATGACAGAGCAAAAAGATGTGCTTCAGAGGGCCGATGTGATAGTTTTTAGTGTCTTCTTTAAAGTCATGAAATTTTTCAGTTCTAGTCATATTCCTGTAGTGTAACTGGATGTATCCGATACATCTCATTCATATTCAAAGGTGTGACATACTGTCACTGCACATTATGGCATCAATTCATGCAACGATTTCAATGTGGCTTTATAAAGTTATGCAATACTATTCTTGTTCCATATGCAGTGGATGCTGAATGTACTGACTGTGACTTTATTTTTGTGCTCTAGAACTGTGTTAGCTACATACATTCAAAAGAAAAGATTACTTCTTTGGCCCTTTTCCAGGTGTTTACTGCCTACCAGAGTTGTTTTGAACACAGGTGCTGCTTCTGTGCAAAAACTGTATTAATTCCTATTGCTTATTTTAAAATAACATGTGGTACAACAGATACGTACACTTTACACCTCCTGATTATGTCTGAGTTCTCTCTCTTCGGCCATAACTCAAAAATAATGGTGACAAAGTGATGATCTTTGCAGAAGTTGTTTTTGTGGTAGAACATTGTATTTTACTCTGCTAGGTAGAAGGTGTTTTTGTGGTAGAACATTGTATTTTGCTCTGCTGAAATGCTAAAGATTTCAACATTCTGTGCTTCCAACAGAACAGATATTTTCTCATTTGGCTTTTCCTTTGCGCTGGCAAATTTCTTGTCTTCCTGGTCTGAGAGATGAAGTCAGAGCCAGGATGTTCGTAAGGCCTTTGTGGAGAAAAAACAGTCTTCCCTTTGATCTATGTGAACTTCTGCACTTCAAAGTTATGAGCATGGAAACAAACGCTTTCTTGAGCTCTGGAAGTAATGAAACCTGTTTGTCTAAGGATATGTGTCTTCTGGTTGGATTCTTCCTTGTGCAGCAACACTCAAGTCCTAACTGAGGCTTTTCCCAAAGTAGGAGGATCTAATAACACTCTCTCCATTCCTCATCCTCCAGGGTCTAAAAAGCTGGAGCTCACACTGCAACTTTTCCTCTGTTTGGCAGAAGTACTGTAGGATCTTCCTACAAATCTCTAATGTGGCAAAATTTGTTTGGACATAGTATTTCAATGATTTCTACTCTTTGGTTAAATCTGGTTGAAATTTGCCTGCAGATTCACAGGTTATTAGGTCAGGGAAGATAGCAACCAACAAGCAGATGGATTATCTATCCCTCTTTCCTTAGCAAACCAGATTAACAGGAGTGAAAATGCAGGGAGAGTAAATGAGAAATATGTACCTTTTATGTACTGATATTGCACCATACCCAAAGGATTGTGGAAAAAGCTTTGCTTCTCATCTCTCCTTTTTTGTTTGTACATCTTTGCACTGCATACTTTGGTGTTCTTCAGTCTCATGCGACAACACGAGTGCTAACTTCACTACAGTAGGAAGTAACTCTTGTCACTACTG
This sequence comes from Cuculus canorus, assembly GCF_017976375.1. NCBI lineage: Eukaryota > Metazoa > Chordata > Aves > Cuculiformes > Cuculidae > Cuculus > Cuculus canorus. Next base: position 142,095,620 of record NC_071402.1, read on the forward strand.
TGCTCTGCATCATGGTTAACTGTTTCAAAAAACCTACAGAAAAGCAGCCTGTTGTCAGACCAGTTGAAAGAACAGTATTTAGAAAATCATGAATTAGCCATTGTAAGTACATTTTTCCATGGTAGTACTATGAGTGTCATTGTATCTCCTGCCATATGTGAGTTAAAGCTTTGTTTTTCTGAGGTTTGAGAAAGTATTGCCTTTACAGATTTTTCTACTGTTTGCCTTATTCTCCCTTTGGAACCTTTATCCCTGGGTTTGATGATGTTTAGGCTTCTATTCATGTGATTTATAATCATTTCCATGTAACAGACCCAAAATAATCTCAGAAAATAATGTTAGCTGCCAGCTTGGACACCTGTTTTAACTACCAAACAGATGTGAGACCTGTGTAAGAATTGGCAGTAACTTTTGAAGTATTAAGTATTATTCACATGAATATGAATGAATATGAATATGAATATGAATACTCAGAACATGCAAGAGGAGTGTGGAATCTGTGAGTTTTAGATCTATCTAACCATTCCTTCATGTACATAAATTCTAATTTTCTTGGTCTTTTTTCTATTTCATGCATTTTTCTGAATGAGTTGTGGCTTTGAAAAGGTGTTTTGCTTGGGGTCTAAGCAAGTTCTAAAGGACAGTTTCTTCTGAAATCCTTGGGTGCCTTACTGGCTTATTGATACTGTGCCATGACTGTTTACATCTTGAAGAGCGTAGTTTGTTTGACACATCTGCCATGTTGAATGCCACGTTCAATGCTGTTCAGGCAAGAGTTAGCCACATAAGTGCAGTCTCACTGAATATTTGCGTTTGTACTTGTTATTATTGTTTCTTTCCCAAAATATATGCTGAAAACCTATAGCATCTGTTTTCATTGAAGAAATGTATCTTCATATTGCTTATTTCATTCATTTTATTCCTTAGCCTGAGCCTGTAACATTTATCAGCACTTTTTAGCTCTCTGTGCAACGATACTTTCTCCTGACAAAATACTCTCTCATGTCCAGAAGTTTAGATACTCTTTTTATTCTCTCTGGCGTTGTTTTGAATTCCAGTGCAAGTGCATGTACACAGCCATGCTGGTCTGTGCCATTAGAGTTAATGTTTGTGATTTGCATAGATTTGAACAGGGAACAACTTTCTTAGCCTTACAAGGAATGGCGTCCAGGTTGCCTCTTTTTTCACATTTAGAGGGGGTATATAGTTTCAACATCAACAGATGACACTGAAGAACTGACAGCAAATTTTCTTGTATTGCTGGATGAATTTGATTTCTTTGGATGTGTTGCGGATCGTTTTATCCAGTGTTGTTGCTGTGATCCCCTGGTGACTCCAAGTGGAAGTGATTCCCCCATCAGATGTGCACAGAGTATTTTCTGTCCTCATGCCTTACACTCTACCTTTATGGAGTGCCTAAAAGGGGAAGAATCCTAAACAATAATCTACCCCTTCTGTCATTGCAACTTGCCTGCATTTCTGGTGTCACAGTTGTGTCCTAATAATGTTAGTTTATGCAGTGGTTTGGTTTGGGCTTCATCAGTCTGCCAACGTTGAGAACTGGGAGGGAATTTTTACTTCATAACAAACGTGTGGCTGTTTCACTTGGCAATCTTTCTCTTCCCAATCACCTGCCATAAAGTCTGTGGGTGATACTTTATTTTGAAATGTCCTAGACCCACCATGTTTTTGCTTAACTCCCTAACTTGCGTAAGACCTTAGCAGGTCAACTCTTTATCCCAGACCTCTGCTGGGTGGATGAGGCCAGAATATCCAAAGAATGCTTGTTTTGTTTGCTGTTGTATCAAGGCACGCTTTGAGGTATTTTGGATTTTTTTAGAGATTATTTCTCCAAGAAAAAAATTAATAGGGTAAGTGGAGTCAGAGCTGAGCTGGGGGAGTAGGGGGTACCTGGTATCTCATTTTCTGAGATCTAGAATGACAAAAAGGAGATCATGTTCTTGGCAGCAAGGGGGGGGGGGGGGTTGGGCTGCCAAGACAAGAGGGGATGAGTTAAAATGGTTTGTACAGTAAAATGAGACAGACATTTGAGAAGTTGGATAAACTGTTGTGCTGAATAGGTTTTATTACTGAAATTACACAACAGCAACTTTAAATTTTATCCCTGAATGTGTCTGGCTAGTAAGTTGCTAACACTTTACTCTCTAGAGTTAGATGCAATTTTTGAACTTAAAAAAATCCTACAAGTGCAAAACCCCCTGAAACAGCTCCCCAAGAATTTCAAGCATCTGAGGAGCGTGAAATTCAGTGCTGGTTTGCGGGAAAGATGGAGAGATAATAAAAGCGGTATCATCCTTCTATGTTCTTAAGGTACCTGTAAACATACATGCAGCTTCTTTGAGATGTTTAACTTCTTTTCATTGGATTGTTTGCAACCTTAACATCAATAAACATAAAAGCTGCAAATGCTGCCAAAATGACAACATTTGTTCATTGCATACTATGGCCAAAAAAAACCCCAAAACCAGCTCCTTGAACTACATAGAGGTATTTAGAACAAAAGTATTTATTGGAAAAGGATTCAAGCGATAAATTGAGTGAATGCATTTTAGTGCTTGGATGCCTATAGGACAGCATTTATATAAGTTGCCATGTGTTTGCCTTACTGATCCTATTACTATAAAACTTTGTTTTCTTTTGGGAAGAAAAAGAAAAAAGAAAAAGCAAACGCTAATACCTCTATTATCTGATAGAGACCTTCCAAATGATACAAATCTCATCTTTCCTGCTGTTCTGCTGTCTGCTTCTTCTAATGCTCTTTTTGTCATTGAGAGGTTATGACAACATGAGCCATATTGTATTTATAAACATCACGTGTTTCCTTGATATGACTTGCAGCGTCTGCCAAACAGAACACATGGAAGAAACATTTCTCATTAGCTCAGCATTGGTTTTGGTTATACTGATTTCCGGGACAGGAAAAATGCCTTCCTTACTCAGATTTAACTTTCATACAGTAGAAAGAAAGCCTCTGAGTGTCTATGAAATCGCTTGAACAGAGACGCTGCAGCTCTTTTAGCCCACATACTTTGTCTGAGGAAAAGACAAAAAGCAGTTTGTTTTAAAGAGAAGATGTAATGACGTGCATTGCTGAAATTAATTCTGAATTAAAATACCTGCCAAAGTCATCTGGAAACGGAGCTCACTGAGAGATGTAAGGTAAGATGATGCTTATAAATAACGAAAGATGCCTAATTCCTTTTTTTCTTTCTTTTTTTTTCCAAACTGAAAGATATTTTCAGATAAACTGGGAATTTAAATCAGAACAATGAAAACTGTTTCTTGTTCCTCGAGACCTCTGTGAAAATAAATGTTTAATTGCTCTCTAAATCACCGAACTCTGGTCTCAAATTTGTCTCGTTTCAGACTTACATATTAAACATAAACAGTTATTTTCCAACTTGCCATTACAAATTTTGATGAGATGTGAACAAATTATATAAAAGATGTCTCTGATGTTCTGAGGGAGCTTTTTTAATGATATAGATTTTACTACTTTTGCTTTGAATGGGTTGTCAGGAATTGCCAATTATTTATGCAGCTACAGAGCTGCAGACACTGAGAAGTAGCTGCATCAAAACAGACTGTGCTGAAAGACTGTAAATGTACCTGTTTGCTTTCATTCATATATCTGTTGATATACAATACCTACTGCTGTGTGAAGCCTAAGTTAGTAGGGAAGTGGATAGAATTCTAAAGGAAAAATCTTTTTTTTTTTTTTATTTTAGCTACACATAAAAGAATATATAAATTTCAAATGTTATCTGGCAGAAAGTCATTCTGCTTAAAGATATAGATCCTGTGTTATAGTTGGATGAAAACTGCATTGTAGCTTTTTATATGATGGCTATGTGCTTTGGTATATTATATTTATTTTTCAAACATCACACGTAAGGAATACAACCATGTAGATCCTGTTACTTTACTGGCATTTTAAAAGACAACTTTTTAAAATATTTTCAAATAATGAAGATGGATTTTAAGTTTATATCAAGCTCGCTGTTGAAAGAAAGTGTCATGTGCTTGATATTAAACTGTTCAAGGAACATGAGCTTGCCGCACCCATGCAGTAATCTTCCAGTTAGTCTAAGAGGAGTGTCATAGGGTAGATATCACAAGCCAGTTACCTGGAAACCCCTAGAGAGTTTCGTTTGTGGAAACAGATCAACTTGCAACCACAATACAGTTGTTTTAGTGGATTTTTTATTTCCCACTAACAGGCCTGTATTCAAGCTAGCCTGCCTTTCGTGTTGAGGTTTGCTTAGAGTTTGCCCTGGAGCTGATTAAGTTAATGACAACGTATGATCCATCTTATGTGAAGTTCTCTCCAGCCCTTCATTAAAATTAGAAGCCTTATCTTTCATTAAGTCTGAGGTTCTCAGGGAAAACTTTCACTGCCTTCACTGGGAGCTTGCCCTGTATAAAAACATAAGTATTAGATTGGAGTCCATTCTTATTGGCTACTTGTTTCTGGTTTTAATCTTATTCCACCTCTTTTTACATAATATTTCCATATTCTAATTCTTTAGATGTTCTGACTGCCCCCTCTCCATGGTTGTGCTTTTAGTAGAACAATTTGCACTAATTTGGCTAGAAGTTCCTAGCTGGCAGAGTCATATGCTGCCAGAGCTCCCTAAACATGTTGACAGATTATAAAAATTCTCATAGCTGTGACCTCCCTTACTAGGAGAGGAGGTCCTCCCTTACCTCCTTTGAAAACCAAGTAGCTTATCTACTTATGGAGTCCCATAAACCAAAGTCCAGCCAAGCTTTATGACTTTGAGTTAGCTTTCCAAATGAGCTGTTACTCAAATATGGGTTAAAAATCACTTGTGGAGGTGGATGTTTGTATCACGGTTCCTAGAGTACAAGTAAAGTGAGAAGCAATGTTTTTTCTTCAAACCTGCCCTTCACTTGTCGTTGAGGACCTTAGCTTTCCTAGGAATTTTTCACAAATCCTAAATGTGATACTTCATGATCATAACTCAAATTCTCTGCTTTCCACTGAATCTTCACAGCAATATATTATTAGTTACCTGTCTTAGATAAGCCTAATGAATACTAAAGAGAATTATTTCTGTCCTCATCTTCCTTTTAACTTAGAGGAGTTAGCCAGTGCTTGGTGTCTAGGAGAGCACGGATATATGTCTGAGGACCATAATTCTTCGCCATGTTGGATCATACTTTTTCTAATAAGGCCTCTGGAAAACTAATCAGACTTCTGAAAATATGAAGAGTAAAAATATCTTTTCTTGGATACGTATGCGATCTGGGTTAAAAAAAAAAGCCTGAGCTGGCACAAGCAAGACAGTTGCAAATATCAGCAGGCTACAGGACTCCATGAGAAATGATGCGATGCTGAAAATATTTTTTTGTGTGAATATATGCCTTTCTTACATAATTGCAAATCAGAACTCTGTGTGACTAAGTGAAAAGACCAAAAGGGTGTGTTGAGTAAAGGGTTAGTCCTTCAGTCACTTAATATTTACTTTAGATAGCTTGACGTTAGGCTAAACTAAGTTGTTTACTTCAGTCATGCTAAACAATTTGTATATTTTTTAGGCTAGGAGGAAATAAAATGAAAAGGCAACGTAGAGCTCAAACAGTATAAAAAGAAGTTTACAAAGGGGGAAGGTTTAGATTAGACATGAGGAAGAATTTCTTCACGATGAGGGTGGTGAGGCACTGGAACAGGCTGCCCGGGGAAGCTGTACATGCCTCCTACCTGGAGGTGTTCAAGGTCAGGCTGGCTGGGGCCTTGGGCAGCCTGGTCTGGTGGGTGTCCCTGCCCACGGCAGGAGGGTTGGAATTAGATGATCTTTTAGGTCCCTTCCAACCCAAACCGTTCTATGATTCTATGATCTACAACAACTCTTAGTGAAGCACTCATAGTGCCTCTAATGTTGCAAAAGATGTATAACTGCAAATGCTGCTGGCACTTAGCAGGTATGAGAAGCAGTGCAGCTTAGACCCTTGCATTGCAACACCCAGGTGTGCAAAAAGCTCCACGACCATTTCTCCTACTAATAGTGAAATTCCTTGTACTGGAAGAAACAGCTGGCTACAGGTGTAACATGCTGCTTAAGTCTTCTAACTATCAATCATCATCTCTGTTTTATAATATTTTTATATTATTTGTGTCCTAACCTATTCCATATATCTGTAATAGAAGTTGTGTTTTGACTCAGTTCAGTAATGCCGGATGAGACCAAGGGTTATGCTTTCCTTTATGTTCATTTAACCATACCAACTTGTTCAGTTTTATTTGGCTTCAGTGCAGTGAATTAAGATAGAAATACGGAATAAAAATAAGAGCTGAATTGCTAGTACAGCCAGTCAGAAAGCCATGCATTTATTTTGATTTATGAGTGCAGTTACTAACTATTTCTTTTTTTTAAAGAGAAGAAATCTGATATATAGCATATTTAAACCAAATAAAAGTGCTGATCTGTACAAGAACTGTATGTATTTTGAAACTATTCCTTTTTTGGTAAAAAAAAAAGGATGATCCCATCAGTTCAGTGGTGCCCTGAGGAAATGCTGCAATTGAGACTGGTTTGAAGGGTTTGGCTCCCTGTGTTCGTGGTGGCTGTGTCTATGTTATGTACATGATGTGCTTGATCTCTTCAAGGAGAATGAGGAGAAGGGAGGAAATATCCACTACATCTTTGAGTCACCATCCCTGGAGGTATTTAAAAGATGTGTAGATGTGGCACTTACAAAACGTTGTTTAGTGGTGGACTTGGCAGTGTTAGGTTTACAGTTGGACTCAATGATCTTAAAGGTCTTTTCAAACCTAAATGAGTCTGTGATCTTCATAAATTACATGATTCCTGCTTGTTGTCAGAAAATTCTACCTACAAAGCAGCTGTGAAAAGGCAAAAGAAATAAACAGTTGTTTTGAAAGCCAAAGGAACAGTTGATTTGAATGCAGCACTAGTTACAAGGGCTGTCATAATGTTAACTTAAAAACAAATAAATTGGTAACTGCTTTTATATGTTCAGTCCAAACAGTCCAATAGCTTATGGGATGGATCGGCCATGTTATACTGATGAGATAAATGTGGATATTGGCAGACCAATGGTGTAATTATGTAAATCCAGCCTTTTTAACATTGAAATGTGTTATGTTTCAATGTGTTTATATTTTTGTCATTTGTGATACCACCCTGAAAAATCTTGGCTGAAAGGCCAAGAGGTTTCTTAGTGTACTCACCATGCTATTCTGTCTGCAAAGTACATTAAGGAAGCATAGAAAACTCAAGCATGAGAGATTTATTAACTCCTTTCTGCTTAATTTGATAATTTTAACATTTATTTTTTAACTCTCCCAATCTGTTTGTTTGTAGGAAATTAAATGTAAATATGCAGGATGAGTGCCTAGTAGGTTCACCGATCTGGATGTTTGTCTCACCGATCAGGAATAAAGTAATACAGAATGGTAGCAGGGAGATAGCTCAAACAGTGGAATGTTGCTAAGGGAATAAACCTCCATGCGGAGGCACTGTAGTTTCAGTCAAGCCAACGAAAATTTGCTGCATCTCATGCAGCATTTTGCCCAGATTGCCTAAAGCATGTCTAGACTGGAAGCCCTCATGGGACTGCCTTGGGTCAGTCTCTACATAGCCTTGTGCTCCCTTCCCTTCTGAGCAGAGTTCACCCAGTATATCGCCAAAGTTGTTTCAGTGACAGATAATCTGTGACGTCAACTAGGGAGCATTAGCAGGTTCAGTACGGGTGTAACCAGGCTAGTGCAAATACAGAGCCCACTCCTCTAGTTAGGATTAAACTGATGCATGTTGTAAGCTCAACATTTTATGGCAAGAAGTGTGATAATTGCTTTCCCCTTATCTTTCTGTTGGATTCTTGTTTTACGCCTGAAAAAAAGGTGGTGTTAGTCTAGCGTTGGAAAGGCCATTGGACATTTTGATGGCCAAAGAGCTCTTGATGTGCAGGTGTGCTTGGGGTCACAAGGATGGAGAAACAGGAGAATGGAACATGGAGGTGCTTCTGTATTGTTCTGTTGATAAATAAATAATTTTTGTTACCAGCTTCAGGCTAGAGACACAATTCTTAGCTCAATCAAATGGGAACCACAGCTCAGGATAGATCCACCAAGTTGGATCAGAGGCAAGTCCATTGCATGGATTAGCATGCAGCAGCTGGAATGAAGCTGCCATTATGACTTCTAGTTATAGTATCTCAGCTTGACTTATAAAAAAGAAAAAATAAAGGGGGAAATGGGATGAAAAGCAAGGCAGAGAGTGAACTAGGTGAAAAGACATAGAGGCAGGTTTGCTATAGAGAATTAGGAAAAAAGTCTAATCCTCTTAAGCTTAGAGTAGAAATTGCCGCCCACTTCAGTCAGTGGAGAGAGACGGGGAATGCCAAAGGGCAGCTTGTCACACCTGGCTGTAGAGGGAATGAGCTGACTCCGGAGGATGCCTGGCTGTCTTTTAATGCAACATTAGGTGAGACAAGTCCTCAATACAGAGCAACAAATAGTGCTGTCTTAACTTTTCAGAGGTGCTTAATGCATATAAGTCTGTGATGCATACCACGGTAGTTTCTCATAGCTAGGAAAATGTCTTTGTTTAAATCAGTACAGAAATGAGGAGTGAAGCATGAGGCTTAAATTACAGGGTGGAGAGACAGTCTGCAGACCTGACATAATAGTTCAGTTTTGCAGAACCTTCGTCATGAGATTCCAGTGAGAGTTGGCTGTATTTGCTCTAGTAAACTTAAAATAAATTTTGAGAGGCTTATAGAGTTTCCAGCACGGGATTTCCCACTTGCACATGCTTGCCTTGAATTTGTTAAGTCTGTAAAGATCTGGAATTCCCAATTATGTTGATCTGCCATCACGAAAGGATAGGCCAAAAATTTACTGCTAGTATGCAAAACATGTATGTATGTATGTATGTATGTAAGCCTAATGTTAATATACATGTTACAATGAAGCACCATTCTCTTGGAGCTCAAATGCTCACTGTGTGCTAGTTCAAAGGCTTTGTGTACAGGTTGCTCCACACTGCATTCACCAGCTGTTCTATGGAGTGTGCTTTGCCAGCAGTGAAGCTGTAAAGCTGCCTGCTCCCTTCACGGTGTTCATTCTAGCTAGTAGTGATATGTGCTGTGCTGTGGGAGAGTTTGTTGTTTGTTTGTGGTTTTTTTTAAGAACTAGGGAGTCTGGACTAATTATAAGAGAACTTTATGGTACTTGTGTTTACTCCAAGGCATATCTGTTGAACTGCATGCCTTCAGAATCAGTAAACAGAAGAAATAACAAACGGTATGTATCTTTAGCAGAAGATAGTGGAGTCTGTATATAATCTCAGGTCCCATATGTGTCAGGCAGCCAGAACTGTTCTGTTCCCTCCCTGTTTGTTTAGCTTGGCCTCTCAAATTCAAAGAGCTTCTGTAGGATTTTGAGTCTTCAGGGAAATACCACACACATCCTTGTAGGTATAAATATGGGCAGTGGGCTAGAGAGCTGATACAGGAAAGTTGAAGCCAATTTGAAAAAGTTATTCAAGGTCATGAAGAGCAATGTGGAGTGCAGGGTAGCACCAACACAGCCTGGCTGGGTGCCAATGTGTGGCACCTCGGTACTTTTTTGAAGGGCAGCAGCTTAGAGGTCTGTATTCTACTCCCCATTTTTGCCATGGGGAAGCAGCTGAGGCTGAGGTCAGGGTTGGATACGACCACTTTTTTCTTTCACTGCTGAATATTTGAAGGCAAAACAAGGGGTTTTGTCTTTCCTTTCATTGCAGAAAGTGGATAACCAAACTGAGAGGTTTCTGTCATGGTGCCTGCCTAAGCAGAGGGAAGAAACATACTGATGGTTGTTCTCCAGCTACCTTGAAAAGTTTTGTGTATCAGAGACTGCAGATTTAGTAGATCCTGCAGACAGCTCCATACATTCGTCTTTGTCCTCCTACACTGCTTGTTCCTTGGGTCAGAATTAGATGCTAGGTGAGAAATTCATTGACAAAAAAAAATTCCCCAAAACCATAAACCTAACCAAAATAACCCAGGAGAAGATAATGCTGCTTTTGTAATGCAGCTACAAAAGCCACCATCAGCAAACTCTTGCCATTTGGATTCTGCTGGACTGAACTAACTTGTCACATTTAAGCAAAACCCCATTGACTCCATCACAAGCTTTGCTCCAGAGCGCTAAGAACAAAACCAAGTCCTTGATTAGCAAGAAGCAATCCAGCCTGTAAATGCTTCCCTGTTTTCTGTCAAGGAAATGGTTGTTTACAGCACTACAAGGCATTAACTGCTTAATTATTTCCATCCATGGAAGTATTATTAAGGGAATAGGAACCAAAAGAGCTGTTATCAGGAACAGAATGAACTTTGATTAGCAGTCAAGCAATAAGTTACATCTATGCCACATGTTTATACTCCACAGTAGACTTCAAAATATTCTATGGCTGTATAATTATGTGTTTTACTGATGTTGTGACTCTTAAAATTTTTTCGCTTAAAAATGAGGGAAGCAAAGAGAAAATAAATTAATGTGATGGGAAAATTGGTTGAAATGTCCAGCAGACCAACACTGTTAATAACTTAGAAGAATGTAGGGTGACAGGTGGTTTAGCTCAATGGTAGCTTAGGCCTAATAACATAGATGTTAACATTGAATTTAAATTAATATGCTAACCTAAACTTCCAGGCTTGGTCATAGTGAAGCATAGGGGTTTGCACCTTTTAAGGACATTCTCTTTGTTTATACAGGAGGTTAAACTGAAAAGGAGCTTGTGTTCTGTACAGTACTTTAAAACCAAATATATAGCAAGTAATTAAACACAGGATGATACATGGCAAGTTAGGCAAGGCTTGAGGGCTCTGATAAAGTAATTGAAATGGGAAGTGATGCTTGAATGGTTTGTATGCATTGTTAGAACCTATGGATTAAATTACAGCCTCAGTTATGGTTTATCTGCAATATTTCTGATGTAGTGCCTGATGTATTTTAAAATAAAAAGAAAATTAATTCTCTCTTGATAAACTTTTCATATGCATCAGACACACTTGAAGACTCTTGCATATCGTGCCAGATGTATGGAGAACTAGTTACAGTATGTCTGATGATCGGGGATATACTTTATCATGCTGGAGTCCAATTACTGAAAATGTGCATTCTTCCAGCTTGCAATTCATTGCAGAGAAAGTGCAGTGAAAGATAGTGGTCCTTTTTATCCTGCATATTAGTATAATAATGTGAGTTCTTACTGCAGGTTTGTTAGCGTGTAAGGAATAATGTGCGTGAAGAATATACTCTGCAACAGTTGGAAAGCATGTGTGGCGTAGAAGTGTACTAGGATAATTTGCTTGTGTTTTTTACTCTTGATGTTTTTGTGTCTGGTTGGTCAGCAGACCTGAGCAGCTTTTTAACTAGGTCAAGTATATGCATCCATTCATTAAAAGGGGATGCTTGACTGGTTAGTTAAACCTGCCAAATAAAAACCAGATGCTTCGATGTTAAATGCTACTTCACTCCTGTACTGCAAGAAAGAAACATTGACTGATTAAATCTGAAATAAAAATAAATAGGTTTAGCATTGTTTCTGTGCCATAATACTACTTCATTATCATTCTAGTGCAAATATTTAATAAAAATAATATTTTAAAATATTTTACAATGGAACTGAAAACTAAATATTTAAGACAAAAATGAATATTTTTTATATTTCTGAAAAGACTATTTATATTACACTACATGCAAGTTTTGTGAAGTTCTAGTGAAGACCAATAATGGTACACAAATTCACAACGTACATTACAAATCAGAATACACAGCAGATGTCTACAAAACTTGAGAACTTCCCTGCTGTTGGGCTGGGTGTAGTGAGGGGTGGAACACCTGGATTTTCAGTTTCAGCTAGCAGATCTGCTCTGATCTTTGTCCTGTGACTGAAATGCTTTGTGTCAGATTGCCCTTTTGTAGCGGAAATGAATGATGCCTCCCTTACTAATGGCTGAGAGACTGAGAGCAGTATTGTGAAACAGAAATGCTACTCCAGTAAGTTCCCATTATGACTGGTTCTTTACAGGGCTATTAGCTGATGGTCATGTGCTTAAGCTGTATTTTGATCCATTTGAATGCCAGTCACAATGGTATAGGCAATTTTTTACTTGCATTAGAAAAAAATAAGCAAGCAAAAAAACCCCCAATTCGACATCAAAAAAAACTCACTCCCCCCCAAACCAGAAGATAACTCCTAAACCGGGAAGTGCTTGTGTTGTGAGATTTTCCCCGTGATATTTAAGTGCGATCTGTTTTAGAGATGTAAATAATGTATTTTTAAGAAAGACATTTTCCATATTCTGTAGTCTTTTGAGGTGAGAGGATAGAATGGACGGAAACATCCTTTCTGTTCTAATTTTATTTCTAATTTTATTTTCTAATTCTATTGTACCCTTTTTCAAAAAAAAACCCCACAAAACCCAAAACCTAATCATAATGGCTAGTGTGGGGTGCTGCAGAGATAACAGTGAGATTGATTTATGGGGGCCCCAAAGTTCAGGTTAGCCAAGCAGCTCAGGTGCCTGGTTAATGAGTAGACAGCCTCCTCCACGGGAGGGGCTTGCACTTCCTTCTGCCAAATGTCACTACCAATCTGAGTGTGTGAAAAGCTTCTGAGGTTTAGAACTCCTGTATTTTTTTTCAAGTATTGTATGTACTGGGTTTGCTACGTAACCATAGGTCTTCACCTGTTGGGGAAATTAATATATGTTTCACGTTGTTGCCTTTGAAATGTGCACTCTTACTTAAGCGGAAGTTACTCACTATTTTATTTATAGCTTTCTCCTTTGTGAATCTCTCTCTTGTGCTTCATTCCATAACATTAATCTTTTTCTATATATCTTATAGGCACACATTAAAAAATGGTTGAATGATTGAATCACATAGCGTTGCACAGTTTGTGACTGGGTGACATGCCAAGGAGGTTATTTAGTGACTAATTTCGAAGGGGAGGAGAAATTGAAAGCTTGTCATGTGGAAAAATACTTCAGTCTATTGAAGCGGCATTACTTAGATGACCGAGTAAAGCAAGATGGCCTGCCCCTGTTGTGAGGAGAACGAATGAGCAACATTTTACTGTTTCAGAATCTTTTCCCAGAAGTCGTGGATATACAAAATATTATACTGTAGACTGAGAATTTAGATTAAAGGCTGAAAACAAAGAGTGCTTTATTAGAAGAAGTGGAACCAAATGTTCATCTTACTGCTGTAGTCATAGAGGTGATTTCCTTAAGTAACAGTAAGTGGCTTTAATTATTTCAGAGCAAAAATCTTATCAAAGATTTGTTTTATTTGTCTGTTGCTAACAATACTGTCTAAGAGTGTAATGGGAGTGCTGCTGTTTTTAATTGTAGAAACAAATACTCAGAGTAGCATCTGGATAGCTGAAGAAATTATGCCTGAAAGAGCAGACTCTGTAGGATTTGGTCTGAAACTCTCCTCTCTGCTTGTTTGCATGATACATCCTCAGCGTACACATTGACTTAGAGGCAAGGTGAAGCAATCAAACATTATTGTTGATATTACCATTAAATTTATTTTGTGGTTAGCTTAGAATTTTATGTTTTACATTCAGTAAAAACTGAACTAGAAATTCTTTGTTTTCCCCATGGGAGCTTTAGAATATGGTATGAATTAAGTTTATATGTAGCCAGGGGTATAAAGAATATACTTAGACATGTAAAGTACCTTGAGGAAAAATATTTCAATCGCTGTAGGGGATGAGTTCATGCAGAAGTGTGTTAGAGATGTAGGTATAAAATAAGGGACAATAATGTTAAGAATGTATTTGATGCTCTATTACAGGGAAAGGGAAGTGATGGTATGGCTAAGTTTCAAGCCAGTGTATGGGCAATTACAATATGGTATCCTAAAAGTTCTGCTCTTGAGGATGAAATAGTGCTTATGTTGTTACCTTTGTGTACACCTGCACAAGTAGCAGAAGGGTACAGAGATTGGATGTTGCAGTGATACTGGATAGTGTAGTGATGACACCCGATTAAGGTTCACTGAGGATGCCTCCTTTCTGTAGAGTCACACTTACGTGCTCTGAATTCCACCTCCTAGGATAGTGAACATCGTCTTCTTGTTCTCTTATTTTGCTCATGTCAGCTTTTAGCCAGCTGAACCTGGCAAATGAAAGTCTGTGAACATAGAAATTGGAGGACTGTGTGGGTTCACCATCACTTACCGTTACAGGCTCATCCCTGAGCAGCATCTTACATTGGCTGATTGCAGTGCTGTTGATCAGAGGAAAGAAAAAACAGAATTAAGAGCATGAATGGAAGAAGAAAAACCAAGTGATTCTCTTGCCATGTCCATATATGTTCAACTAAGTATTCTGTTCTGGTGTAATCGGAACCAGAAAATTACAGTTTCACAAATGTTCTGAGTTTTTAGCTCAGCTCTTCTTTTGCTATAGTACGGAGATTTTACAGCTAGGCATGTACCAAAACTGTGCAAAAGGAGCTAAAGAACTGAAACCTAGATGCATGCTAATAACAGGAAGTTAATTATAATAAATGCTCAAGTTTATCGGGGGCATGTGCAACTCCTTCTCTGGAAAATTATCCAGCAAAAAACAACGGAAATATGTGGGACATGCTAAGAAGAGTTAGCTGGGTCTTGGAGTTCCCCATTCATGGGAAGTTTGAACATTTTAAATCAGTTTTTTGAATGGGGCTCATTCTTACCTAAAATTGCCAAATAAACATCTAGTCTGGAAGCATAGCTGAGAAGCAATGGATGTTGAAAGCCCTGGCAAGTCTTACTACTTTGTCCAGATCACCACCCCAAAACTACCAAGAGAAGCAACCATGGCAACCGAGTTGCCCCAGGTCTATGAATCTGGAAAGCCAAAACTCTAGAGCACTCCGGGGATGTCTGATAAGAAATCAGTCCGTGTTTGGCTGAAATCTGCTGGGTGTTTTTTTTCTAACTTTTGTCTTTACTGATGTTTTTACCAGATGTTTCAGCTTTTTTGGATTAGGATTGTCTGCTGAAAACATTTTTCATTGGAAAGTTCCTGACCAGAAAAAGCTAAAACTGTGCTAATGTGTTTGCAGTTTTCTAGTATGACATTGGGCAAGTGGAGGAACCCGCAGCAGCAGCCAGCACAGATTTTTTTTTTCCTGTGATGACCCAGTAGTATGGGGAAATTTATAGGAAATAAAGGGCACACTGTGGGGAGGCAGAAACAGACATGGGTGACAACATCTCAGTGATGTCTGATAGCATAAGAATCTGGCTTCAGACAGATATTCATGGCACAGGTACTTAAAAATTGTCATTTCCAGAGAGTTTACCAATTTTGTGATTTTCAACTGCACTATTTCTTACTGTAAATGATATTATTTTAGAAATAGGAAAATGATATATGAATTTTTTTTTTTCAAAATGAGATTTGCACTTTCAGCTATCCAGACCCAACCTGTAGGAATGATCAGTCATTACAGAAGTGGTATTTCATAGTGCAACTACTGATTAAACTGAGGTTTTGGACAACTAGTCAGTAAAGCTGTCAATTTGTTTTTATGAAGAAAGAACAAACTAAGGCGTTGCATCATAGTTGGATTTCTGGTTCTTTAATTAAGACTTTCGTGATTAGAAAAGTGAAGGATTGCTTCAGTTTTTAGATGATTTTCTTCTGGTGAGCAATTTCCATAAAAGAAATCTATCTGTCCTTACAGATAGATTACTTTATCAGTACTTAGCTTTTCTGCAGCGTTTTCATCAAAAACTCCCCAAGCTGTTAATAAAATTCTTTGCTGGTATCCTCTGTTTACTGTTGGGTGTGCGAGCTTGAGGAGCGTAGGTGTAGATTCCTCAGGGAAACGCAGAGTATGAACAGGAGAGTAAGAAAACGAATAGATTCATGTGCCTGAGAGGTGATTGATGGAGTCTGTTGGGAACTCCACGGTGTCGCCAAGAGGTTGCATGGGTAAGGTCCATCGAGAAAACATTCTCCATATAGGTATTTTGGCAGGCTGATATACTTGGGTTAAAGCCAGTTGCTGTGTTCTCTTTTGATGTAGACAAGGCCTGAGAGAGCAATGGGAAAGGCTGCCAGGTCAGAAACTCTGGCCTACTTTTCCCTTTGCCCATGTTTTGCTATGAGATGTTAGCAGATAATGGCATGAGTCAGGCTGTGCCTCTGGTATTCAGTTGTGTGGTGAGGTGAAGGGTTGGTGTGGTGCCCACGAATCAGCGGCAGGCTTAGTGCTTGGTGTTGGCTGGCATTGCTCTGGTGTGCCTGCCGGTACGGCTCTGCTTGCCCTCTCTAGTGTGTGCCACAGGTGTGAATGATGTGTTGAGGCAGCTGGAAAGGCAGAAGTAAGGGTGGTTTCTTCATTGTGAGATGCCCGTGTTGGGAAAGACCACAAGATTGACCTATGGGACAGGACAGCCCTAACAAATTCAGAATAAAGATCAGCACAGTGTTATATTGGTCTTGATGGACAACAAAACAGGCTGGATTGTATGGCAGAAATCACCAGCTGTTGAACCACTACATAGCAGTTTGCTCTGTGCTATCCATAAGTTTTTATGATACCATGATTGTGTCCTTCTTTCATGGGAGCTATGATATTCGAGAGGCCAGGGTATATGTTCTGCTGTATGCAGAGACACTGGCTCTGCCTGCACTTTATGTGATCTACCAGGAGCAAGACTCTTTATAAGGTCATCTGTTTGGGTGGATGGATAGCTGATATGCTAGCTTTTTTGCATATAGTCATATTCAAGCTACAGCAAGTCATTGAGTATGCCAACTAGTTTTGAAATAAAAGAACTGGTTTTATGTTATGTTCACTCTTCAGTATATAGAAACACTCCTCACTATCTCTGTTGTTCTGTTCTAAAAAAGATTCTAAATCTGTATCTTACAGACTTAAGTGCTGTTAGACTGACCAAAAACCTCCACAAGAGATTATTAAACATGGTGTGATCTTTTTTACTACAGGAAGTGAAAGATTCCTAGTGATCCCTTTTTCCTTCAAATGTTTTATACGGAAATTGTTGCTAGCCATTTGCTGTATTTTACCACAAGGATTGACAAACCAAGTTTCCATTTCAAGAATGTAAAGTCTACAGGCAGTAAGAACAAGGAAGAGCTGTGTGCTAAAGAACCCACACCCTCAGGCAAATGTATTACATGGCTGCAGTCCAAAAGCACATGATCCTAGGTTTGCACTAAAAAATCTTCTTCCTTTTGCCCCCAAAGCAATTGGCTGTGATAGCACCTAGTATTTAGAGACTCAGATAAGCCCAGTGTCCTCTTTCTCTGTCTCTGAGTCATGGAGCTGAAGTCCAAGAACATGTGGCTCAAGACAGCCTGCATATTAGAATATGTGTTTTCATTGAGTACATGGGCTTTTTTTGGTGGAGGACAGAAGAACAGCACAGGAGGTGGGGCGTATATGAGAGAGAGTAGTGTGCCTTGATTATCACACAAAAGATGTATAAATGAGAAGCAAGAGGAGACTGGCATTTGCCGTTTTAAAGTTGCCATTAGCAAAGAACCTGAAGATTTTGGAGAAGAGAGAAAAGTGGAAAGATGTAAAATATTGACCAGGTGGCAGAAGACCGAGTAATCTGACCAGTAAGGATGCCTGGCTGCTGGTCATTGGCTCGTGTCCCTGCCCAGCCCACATACTGTGATCCACCTGCCCTGGGTACCCTGGACTCTCTGACTCCGACTGTTCTCCCCTTCTCCACACTCCACCCAGGGACTGAGTCATGGCTTAAAATAGAAAGTTAACTTTTCAAGAAGGGGTTGTCAGCCTAGGCATTCATGCCCTGCCCAGCCCTATGGGGGCTTGACTCAGGCTGTGTACTCCAAGCGCTATTTTAAAGCAAAAGTAAATAGCATTATATATGTCAGTATTCAGACCCAGGGTTTTGAGCTCAGCCTCACATTTGAACTTCTCATTTCCATCCTGAAGTATGGCAATGCGGTAAGGTGAAAACCAGGAGGTTTTCTTTGACATATTTCTTTGAATTATGAGAAATGAATTCACATATACAGAAATATGGAGTCCAGAACTTAGAGGACATTAAACCTTTTGCTTTCAAAGATTCTCATGGAAATGTTCTCCTCTCTACAAGGTAACACTGGAATTTTCCTCTCACTGCAATCCCAGTATCCCAGTGTCTATGGATTTTGTGCCAGATATTGTTACATCTGTTGTAGCTTTAGCTGAAGCAGGTGATCAGGGCATGGTATAGCTTGTACAATAGAAACCCAGGAGGATTTTTCTTTCTCTGGGCTCTTCTCTCAATGCAAAACATCTATGGCTGCTTACCCTGGACGCATGATCCAAAAGCTGCTCAAGTCAGTAGTCTTATTGTTCTACTGGCCCAGGTCCAGAATCCAAACGCACATTACAGCTCAGTATGTTGCAGTGTTTCTTCAAATCAATAGAAAATTGTGTTGAATGGACACTGATAATTTCATTAATACTGTTTAGTTATAACTTATTCTAAATTCCAGGCTACAGTAATTCTCTGTCCAAATGACAGAACTATCCCATGTTCCCCTTTGACTTGAGGACTTTTTGTCTGGCTCATTTATAACCTCCTTTGTTTAGTTACACTTATTTATTATTGCCGCTGCCACAACCGGGTTATCTGCTTTCTCCTTTCTGATACCTGATACTCCAGACTTTTGGTCTCTGGCCGTGGGGAATGTCATTTGTAATTCCCAAGTGCAGAGCCTGCTGTGATGAGAAGAGCTATTGTTTATATACTGCTATTGTAATTCCCTTTCCAGTGGAAAAAACTGTGGTGGGGCAGGGATAGAATATAATTTCTTGCTTCATCAGCCACAGATCATCGTAACTGCGATGAATCCAGTCAAAGCAAGGAGTGAGAGGGGAGAAAAATAGTGAAGATTTCAGAGCAGTGACTTCTACCACACATTAGTGTGTGCTCTGTATCTTCAGGAATGTGTAGTTGGCCTTGATGGTGCTTGGTTTTCTACAATCTCTTGGAATTGATGGAGGGGGAAGCTGAAATTGCCAAAACGAATTTTAAAAGCTGTAATTTTTTTTCTTATGTAGTTGGTGAAACCCAGTTGATTTTTTTCTCCCCCTGTTTATTCACCTTACCCTAGTGGCACCAGAGCAGGCACATGATGCTTGCTAGAGGGAGAGTTTCTCCTGTGTCTGTCATTGACAGTATTCAGCCTACTAGGGAGGGCATTGCTGGGTAGAGTGAGACTCTACAGTCTCAGAAGCACATGTATCCATTGCAGATTTTTGCCAAGGCCTCTGTCAATAAAGCACTGGTATGGAAGTTTTTCTTTTACTTGTTTGCTCATTGCTTACTGCTAGGAGTTACATCTGCTGCTTCCAAAACTATGAAAAATGTTCAGTGATTTTCTGAGTGCGTGCTCCACAAACTGCCTGAAGCACTCTTATCTTTGCAATGAAGGAAATCCGTGGTATGTATTTTGTAGGGTCAAACAGTTTTCATGCAACTGGACTGTGTTACAGTCAGTAAATGTTTGTGTGTATGTTCTTCTCCTATGCTTTGTGTATCCTTTGTGTAATAAAGACCACATCACGTTATCAGCAAAAGGCTAAATCCTGCACTGAAACAAATAGCCAATTAGTTGTAATATTTATTTTTCTTTTCTAAGGTCTTCAGGTCTGTTTGTGATGACAGAGCATCAGCATTTTCTACCATGTTTGGGATTGGTGTACTGTAGTCGGTGTATCTGATCAGTAGACTGTTTAAGTCTGTCACTGGCTACGTGCATTTAGAACGCTTGACACTGAAACTCCTGATTTCAGTTTTGGTAGCTGTGAATATCCGATTAGGGTAAAATGGTATTTGCATAAATAAAAGCATTTTTGAAACTCTCATATTCCTTTAACAGGCAGCCCATTTTATTATTTTCTTTAGTCACTGAGGTCCCAAAGTGTTTTGTTTATGCAGATGACAAAGTATTTGGTCTTGAGGGTTTGGAGGTTTTTTTTTTTCCCCTGTTGTTAATGTAGATGTCAAGCTCATTGCAACCCACATCATGTTTTGCTCATTCAGTAATTTTATATTACTGTAATATTGCATGTTTTTCCTTTCCTTTCCAGATGCAGAGGGAAATTGCTTATACAGGCCGAGATGGCCCAAGTGTATCCCGCCCTGGATCTGCCACGCACCCTCCGCACGTGATGCCCAGCTCTCCACCTTCCACCCCGGTGCCTCACTCAATGCCTCCCTCTCCGTCTAGGATCCCATATGGTGGGGGCCGGCCCATGGGTGTTCCAGGCAATGCCACCATCCCCAGAGACCGGCTCTCCAGTGTGCCAGCTTCGCGTTCAATATCTCCTAGCCCAAGCGCCATTTTGGAGAGACGGGACGTGAAGCCAGACGAGGACATGAGTAACAAAAACCTTGCACTGATCCGAAATGAAGGTCTGTATGGTGACCCCTACTTGTTTCACGAAGGGAGGATGAGTGTGGCTGCATCTCATTCTGGACACCCCTTTGATGTCCCTGATCACATTGTAGCCTACCATCGCAGTGCCATGAGGTCATCAAGCACTTACTGCAACCCTTCTCTACAGCCTGAAATGCTGGAGCAGTCCTTGTACAGACAAAAGTCACGGAAGTACCCAGAGAGCCACTTGCCTACTCTTGGCTCAAAAACGCCTCCCGCCTCACCCCACAGAGTGGCTGACATGAGAATGATTGATATTCATCCTCACCATAGCGCTCACATTCCCCCGCACACCATCCAGCCTGACAGGTCTTCCCCCAGCCGCCAGTCCTTCAAAAAGGAGCCAGGACCACCTGTGTTTGTGGATGCGAAAGCACGGAGTGCCCTTGGCCTCCCGGGCATGGCCGAGGTGGTGCCCTCTCCAGTTGACAAGCAGGCTTTTGGCTATGGATCACCTGTGACGCCCAAGGACAAGGAGACAAGGTAAGGCACAGCAGGGGCTTAATTTATGCAAATGAGAAATGTTCAAAATCTGTGCATCTTGTGTTGTTTAACACCCAGAGGACAATGTAATGTGCAGGAGGCTGCTGCACTGGGCTGCAGTGTTTATTAGACGTATGTCAAGGTAGTTATTAATTTAGAAGAGATGCAACACCACCCGTTATTAATCTGAAAGTATTGTCAACCCATGATGAATCTTTAGTTATTTTCATTTGTGTAAATTTCAGTCATTGGAAAAATTATGATAAAATAAAATGATTAACTAGGATTTTTCTTTCCAGGCAACCAGATCATGTTGCAAGAGCAAATGATGTTCTGTTCCTGCTAATAAGGGAATATATTTCACCCGTGTTAAGAATGACACTCTGATATTACAGTTTTGGTTCTTTATGGAGTGAAGTTGTTCTCATCTAGTGTTAGTGAATGAGAAGAATTTATTGTTACTGCCTTATCTCCTGTAGAACATGAATTTGCATAAAAATAGGACAATTGTTTATAATAATGTTCCTCGAGGGGAACTTGCTGAGTCTTTCCCAGGGAAGAAATTGAAACACAAATGCTTTTCCAAATGATTTTTCCAGCATCAAAAATAGTTGGTGACCTGACTGTTGTTAGCTTTTGTGTGCTGATAATGATGAAAATTATCTCTCCTGTCTTTTTAAGGACCAGATTTACGCAAAGGTCTGTGAAGGCTTCTCCTGCCATAGACCCTGCCATAGGAGAGAAAAATCGTTAAGTTGCCAGTCATTTGCTGTGTATTTGTATGAATTGCATTAATCTCTAGCGTATTGTTTGTGCTGTTAACTTTTATAGAGTTATTTAGAAAAGTGAAGATGAATAGCTGGAAAATGCTGAGCTCACAGAGGCAAAAGGTAACTGCTGACTGACTTAACGACTGGGGAGATATGGCGCTTCATATAGCCTGCAAACTTCCCTTCCACCTGAGCAACTTGCTCAGCAATTAGTCTCCTCTGATCATGCTTGGCCAGAAAAAAGAATTTGTTGTGAGGTCCATTGGTGGGGAAAAAATGGAGGACAGAAGAAAATCAGCCATCCACAAAAATTACAAGCTTATAGCTTGGTAGTTATGTTAACACAAGGGTATGAGAGCATATTATAGTCTACAGTCAGTGAAAGCTGATTTGCACCTATTCATTTTCAAGTAGAAAATGCAGGTATGTGAAATTTCATCTCAAGCTTCCGTTAATTATAACTAGGAAATAATTTGGACTGTATTTGCCAATTCTAATCCAAGAGATCAGAAATTTTACAAGGTTCATGTTAAGGGGTTGAAAATAAGGGAAGGCGCCAACAACTTTTCTGTCTATGTGACTTTATCTCCTGCCAGTGAGCAGCATCTCATTTGTTCACTCAGCTACACAGGCATGCACAAGGCTACGTTTTTATGAATATACAAACAGTGTCTATACAGATAATTCTGCAGCTCCTTAAGGGGAGCTTTGCACCACCATGCTACTAGGGAGCTACAATCTAGTTGCCATCGCGGAAACTTGGTGGGATGAATCCCATGACTGGAGTGTGGCTGTCAATAGCTACAGGCTGTTCAGAAGGGACAGACCAGGAAGGAGGGGTGGAGGCATTGCCCTCTATCTCAGGAAAGGGATAGAAGGTGAAGAGCTGCTGTTGAAGAGTAGCCACAAACAGGTTGAAAGCTTGTGGGTCTGAATAAAAGATAGAGGAACCAATAGGAACCTTGTGGTTGGTGTATACTACAGGCCAGCCGATCAAGCAGAGCCTACTGATGGAGCCTTCTTCCTCCACCTACAGAAGACTTCACACTTGCAAGCTCTCATCCTACTCGGGGACTTCAGTCACCCTGGCATATGCTGGAAAAGTAGCATAGCAAGCCGTAGGCAATCCAGGAGACTCCTGGAGTGCATTAAAGATAATTTCTTAGTCCAGCTGATAGAGACCCCCACCTAAGGGGATGCAATACTGGACCTGATGGTCACTAATACAAGTGAGCTCATCAGTGACATTAGGACTGGATGCAGCCTGGGCTGCAGGATCACACACTGATAGAGTTCCAAAGTCCAGAGGGATATGAGACAGGCGAGGAGTATAGTCAGGACCCTAAATTTCAGCAAAGCAGAATTCCAGCTCTTCAAGGAGTTACTCGGTAGGACCCCCTGGGACATGGTCCTTGGGGACAAGGGAGCAGAAGAAAAAATGAAAACCAGTATTGATGATCTTTTCTTTTGGAGTTTTCCATTTTAGTTTTGCATTGCAGAAACCAGTCTTGTTGGGCTTGTTATTTAAGCCAGAGTTGAGGGGGATTTAATTGGTTCACTTAATTCTTTCTTATATAAGTTTTAGCTCAGGTGTTTTCAAGGTAGCTACTTCTAAGGTATAAAGCACTGAATAAATTCTCACGCTAATTCATTTAGCAGAAGAGTTCCCTGTAAAGGTCTTTTACAATAGCAAGAAGCAACAAGTACCTGGAGATTTAAAAAGATAAATGATGTTAATTTTCATATGCATAAAATCTATTAGAATTTGTAACAGATTGCAGCAGTTCATCTTCAAAGAATGATCGTCCCTTAAACTGATGTTTACAGGAAGAATGAGTGAAGCATGAGTTATTTAAACAGTTACTTGCTGTTACATTTTTGGATGGCCTGCTTATGTAGCTTATGGCGGACAGTTCTGGAAGTTACTACAGGCAAGGCAGATGTTTCGATGTTGATAAATTTGAGAAGAAGCTGTTTACCCAGAGATGCATTAAATTAAATGCAATTTACCTTACAGGCCTTAAAAACATAACCACTATACAACTTTTTTCCCTCCAAATGCATTTCAGGAGTGTACTGTGGTTCTCTACTGTCTGAACACGACTTTTGTCCTCTTCTTTTTATGCTTACATGGCTTGCAGTTAGAGACTAAAATATAATAGCCACATATAGGTTATCAGATACTGCTCCCATCACAAAAACACTTTATCGTTTGATACGTAAAAATACAGATGGAGACTCTATGCCTCAGGAAAAAATGGTAATACTCTGTAAAGCCATGGGCTGTGGGAGAGTCTCATCAGCAATACACTAAGAATTATATAAGGGAGCTGAACTTTGCAGAAATAGTTTCTCTGACACTTTCCAGAGGGACAGAATTGCATGCTCCTACGTGAAAGATGTTGAATAACCAGGTGGAAAAAGATTAATGCAGATGACCAATACAGATTGGAGGGAAGGTAAATTGTACTTTGGCTTCCTTCTGTTGGATGAATAGTTTGTAGGAAAATTAGATGCAGACTCTAGGGTAAGAGTTGTCAAATGGTATCATAGCTGGCAGTGCTTCTGAGCTTCCCTTTTCCCTTTAGCTTCAAGCTGTAAAAAGTCCAAATTTAACCTTATTTTTAGAGGTTTGTAATATTCACCTCTGTGTATCTTTCCCTTGGGAGAAGAGAAATAGTATGGAAGACCTCTGCTATTCTTTGCTTCACACCCTTCCTGGAGAACCACTCTGCTATTTTGGGCCTGACTATGCTACTTGCACTTGGTGCTAGGGAAGCCCTCAGGAAAGACAACCTACTCCTGCTTCCTTTTTTTTTTTTTTTCCCAGCGAGGTATTAGAGTATTCCATCTCTAATGAAACGTTCCTCTCATAGGGTAATGTAGAAAAAATTGTATTTTTTCATCTCTGACCCTCTTTTTTATTTCTATACAGACTTCACTTGAGGTTTAACTATAAATACAAAGTCACTGAAAATCTCTCCAGGATAGTGTGCCAATTAGTTTGTGGTGTCAAACTTGGTGTTTGAGTACATCTGTTATGGGTGATGCGCTGCACAGCCTGGGGTCAGACAGGAACAACAATGAGCAGATACATAGCCCAGTTCTAGTTTGTGTCTGTACGAAGCGTATTCTCAGTGATGCGAATATTAAAGATGTCCCCAGGAAGGGGAAACAACATGCAAGTCACGCGTTGATAGTATTGCTGTGAGAAGTGGGTGCCAATTTAGCAATACACTGTACCCTGCTTAGGATTCCTTCCAGTTAATTGCAGTAGATGAAATGACATGAAACCTCAGTGAAGCTGTAAGGAAGAAATTTAGTGATGAAATTTGATGTCTCAATGCACAGTCCTCAAAGAAGCAAGGGCTTGTTTTGCTTCTGCTTAATTTGTGGAGTGGGATGCTCAGGCAGGGCTTTAGTGCCTGGACTTGGCAGGGGGGTTGGAACTAGATGATCTTTAAGGTCCCTTCCAACCCTAACTACTCTATGATTCTATGACTCTATGATTCTATGATTCTGTGATTCTGTTACATGTCTGGGGCCAGGGCTGTGGATCAGGCTGCTGGGGAGAACAGGGCGGGCAAGCAGCCGTTGCTGGCCGTATGACAAGCCAAGGCCAAGTCTGACAGAGAGGGCTGCTGGAGCTGGAAGTTGCTTCTGACCTTGCTCTCTCCGTTGGTCCCTACCATGCTACCACCGCTGCCTCTCCCAGCATTCACAGGAGAACAATGCGGAACAATGACCTTCCATGTTCAGGCTGATAAAATAGCCATTTCTTTCCCAACTACTGTAGCGGGGACCCTTTCTGCTCTTCCTGGGTGGTGGAGAGATGCAGATTTATCTGGGAAGTTACTCTGGGAACAGAGGTGGAGTTCAACTTTTTCATGCTACCACTGCCAGCAAAGAGGCACCGCTGCATTTTGTTCTGCCTGACCCTTGGTCCTAGTGCTCTGCATACCAGCCTGCCCCATGCCTTGGGCCCCACCCTGCCCAGTGCAGGAAGGGGTGGCAGGGCAGATTTGTCCCCCCAGCTTCCATCTACACAGCAAAAGAAGTGAGAAGGGAGAGGTAGAGAAGATAATGTTGAGAACCGAAAGTTTCTGTCGTGATGATGCCAGCTTCCCTGAGAGACTCCAGCCTAGCGGAGGCTGAGGAAAGCACTCAGGGGCCAAGGTTGCTCCAGACCTTCACAGCCAGGCCCCTCTGGGACCATGTGGTGGGTGGCAGGACTCGGTCACTGGCCCTACAACCACATCAGCCCAAGGAACAGCCTTGCCACTGGGCCAGCCACTTCCCTCCCTGTCCGCACTGGAGTGTGCTGCCTCCCACCACCTTCTGTGTGACCGCCAGGTCACTGAAAATGAGGTCTTCTTATTTATTGCCTAAAAGGTGCCTCCTTTGAGACACTTGTTTTTGAAGTGTTTGGTGCTGATGGCCATAGCGAGTCTGGGCATTACAGTGAAACAATTACAGGAAAAATCCTGCCTTGTCGTTAACAGAGTGACTCCAGAACACATGTAGATTCTTCACATTCTTAATGCTTTTACCATATGAAAAATAATGTGCTCTGTGCAATTGATTCCAGTATTTCATTTGTTTTTCATCATCTTCTATCTCTGGAACATCCCTCTCCCTCTTAACAACATATTTTCCTAGATTTCATGGCGAAGGACAAGATCAGCTTTGTGTTGCCATAATCTCTTTTGAAGCAGAAAATTGTTTCCAGATTATTGAATGTGGGATGGAAAAAACATCATATTTGTGAATTGGTAAAACAGAAGACTTCCAATTGAGTTTAGCTGCGGGAAGGGTTTGTGATGGTTATCTGGGGAGAAAAAATGTTTTCATTATTAAGTGTCAAAAATGCTGCATTAAAGTTTTTTTGGATATATTTATCCCAGGCTTTTAGTACTTGTTTTTGTTCCAAAGGTAACTGTAGCCTGAACCAGATTCTTATTTTAAAACTTATAATAGTGGAAATTCTGTAATGTATTTCTTGGTTTGAAATGAATGAGGTCAGATTCACTAGTCTTCTCATCACTATTCAAAATACCTTTCAACATGGAGGCAAAAAAGACAGGCATGATGTATTAAATCGTAGTAAGAACACGTCTGCTGGCGAGGGACTGGCTGATTCCCTCCCTGTGTCTGTTAGCATCTCGTTACTTGTTTTGCTGCACTGTATTCTCAACGTCTGGATGTCGCGGAGACTTTCCTGTCTATGGTATCTGCGTGCTACTCCATTAAACCTCTGTCTCATCCCCCAAATGTGAATTAAATAATTAGCCTGGATAATCTGGCTGGCCATGAGCTGGGCTGGTTACTCCCTCTATATCATGTCAGTTTGTGTTTGCCTGATATTGGTATCTACATTTGACTTTTATGGCCCTTTTTTATTTGCATTACTGCTTTGGCCACCATATAGCAGCTGGAAATATGGGGTGGCTGGAGCTTGTCTGCTCCCATGTGCCCAGGACACCACAGCAGCGATGGATGGCCCCTGCAGCAAGCTAAGTGTGGGGCTGCATGTGTCTGTCCCGTCTTATTTCATCAGTCATCACTGCTGGTCTTAGTCACTTGCTTTTGTGAGAAGTTTTGTTCTCAGTCATCTTCCAAAATCATCGCACACTATTCACATTTGCTTTTTGTCCCTCCTCTGTCACTTGACTGCTGGCAGATAGGGACACATTTTCAGAAGGTTCTGTCTGAAGTCCCATATTGATGTGTGTCTGTGTTGTGGTGTGTTGACATAGTGGCACGAGAAAGTACGCAACTGTGAGAGCAAAAGGCTGTTTGTAGCCTACTGAGCAAGTCAGCTGGTACGCGACTAATATATACGTTTTGTGAACAGATAAACACTCAAATATTAGTCTTCCTATCCAAAAGAGTCCTTGTTATTGTTTAGTGACTTTTTGTACCTATGGAAAACACTGACTGTATCTGTTACAGTTCTGCTTCATCTCTTTACTTCTGCTTTTTACAAAATTCTCAGGATATGTGCATGAAAGCAAATCTTTTTTGTGATAATTGCTGTACAGTCTGCATTTAGTATCCTATGCCTGTGTTTGCATTGCTGTCCTTTCCAAAGCAGACAGTTGTGATGACAGGTGAAAAGGATTTGGGCTGGGAAATAGTCAGCTTGGGCAGATTAAATGCTTTGCAGACAAAAATCCTGGGTTTGGAGAAAGTGAAAATAGTAACAAGAAGTGTAAAATCTTTAATCCTGAAATCTTATATATAGGCGAAACTATTGGCCCAGTGTATTGAAAATATATGAAATACTGAAAAAAAAAAGATTTTTTCACTAGTTCCAAGAGGCATTAACTGATTGTCTTAGGTGCCTGAATCATGAGATCACTAGGAGTTTATTATCTCGGTGGTTGGTTGTTTTGTTCTTTTTTAACCAAGCAGATGTCTTTTTTATTGTCTGTTGCCATGCAAAAGCTGTTCAAACCAAGAAGCGGTAAGCTGCTGCAGCAAGGTATATGCAAACTGGTACCTCTGAGCCTTTGCACAAATTCTGTAGTGTCTTTCCAGTCCTGTGGTAATCATTCACCTAGAAAAACAAGTCTGAAAGCAAATATATCTGGCTTTAACAAACGATTCTCTTGTCTTACAGAGAGAGGATACAAGCCATGGAGAAACAGATTGCCAGTTTAACTGGTCTTGTTCAGTCTGCGCTTTTTAAAGGGCCAAATACAAGTAATAGCAAAGATGCTTCTAGGTAAAAAAAGAATTCATTAAATCTGTTTCTCTGTAATGATTTTAGTAATCAATCAACAAAAATAATATTTGAACTGTAACAGTAAAAAAATCCAGAATGCTCAATCATTTTTAAATATCTTTATCATCCCCATGAGAATGTGAGGCAGAGAGGAAAAATATGCCAAATAATAGATGGAGATTAACTGCATTACTTTTCTTTGTGTTAAAAAGAATTAATGTAGCTACATCTCTGTGCTTTCTACTACTTATACTCTGTTCCTTGCTTAATTTGTATTAAAAGCTGATTTTAAAAGAAAACAATGACAAGCTACTGGTGATTTAAATTAAAAATATATATGCTAGACAAGGCCATTTCATTGCTGATTATAAACTTCATTACAGTTTTATTGTTAGTAATTTAAAATCATGATTTTTCTTTTTATTACTTAGTGAGAAGATGATGTTGAAAACTGTGTCCAGCAAGAGTAGCACTGATGCTGCAGGTAAGATAACGAACTTTTAATTTACAAAATATTCAGGTATATGAATAGCTCTAACATTACCACCACAGGAATATACATAAATTCCAAATTTCCAAATTTATTGAAATTCCTGTAGCTGTACTGTCAGAACTGAAATTTAAGTTCAGAACATGGGAATCAATCACTTCTTTGTTAAGAAAGGAATTTCTGACAGGTTGAGGTGGCCTTTGGAATGAATTTCACACCTGAGCTTAGTGGTTTAAATGAGATAGAGTCTCTGCATATAGTGAGTTTTGTAGTGACTCATCCTGTCTATAGAATATATCTACCACTAACCGTAGATGTATCCAAATTGCTGTAGAGGGCTAAATATTTCAATCCTATTCTGCTCACCTGAACTTTTCGCTAAGGTTCTTCTGTCAGTAGGGTGCTATGGATGCAATGACACTGGCGTTAGCAGTCAGCAAGATAGCACTTTCCCTAATTAAGGCTTATTGATCTGTTACTAATTATTAGCATGGGGCTAAACTGTTCTGAGCAAGCATCAATTATGAAGCCAATAAGAACTGGTCTTATTTTAACTTTCCACTTCGAAAGCTGTTGTAGTGTTGAAAAGTTGGAGATAAGGCTACTGTGAAAGAAGATCTCCATGTGATTGGAGCTCTTTGTGTACAGGCTGCTGTTGGAGGTGTCTGCAAGGCATGCGTATGTTTGCATGCCTCCCCTTCACCCTTTGTCATGCACTGAATGCAAATAAAGGCAGTAACCTACTTCCTGGTAATGCTGTTCCCACAGGAAGGTCTGTGCTCCAGCAGGTAGTAAACCACACACATTTATTAGCAAATCTATTATGCTCTTAACTAACCCTTCTGTTGGAGCTGTTAGCTCACGTTCAGGATTCCTGTTTACCTGGAATTGCCTAATCAGCAGAAATCAAAACAGACCTGGAAACTATCAAGCATATACACGAGCAATTTAACTAAAGCCCTGATGCTGGAGCATTGCTCCCAAGCCACTCTGCGGTTGTCTTCCAGTTCTTCCCTTCCCACTGACCCCTGGATGGGCAGAGCAATACTTCAGGCTGTGAGAAATAAGTTGCTATTTATCAGTTTCAGACAACTTACTGAAAAGTCCATCATTTTTCAAAAAGACTGGAAAATGCTTTTCTTTATTTCGATGTCATAATACACTGAGAATTTATGGTATTTCCCATGCACTGGCCTCATGTCATACAAAGCACCTATGAAGCCATCAAAATCTGCACACACATTGCCTGTTCTCCTCTTGGTATTGTGCTGCTGTTTGGCCTTTCTGCTTTCCTTGTGTTTGTACTAATTCAGAGAAGTACTTCGCAGGGGGCACTGAGTTGGAAATCCTGACCTAAGTGGGCCCTGCTTTCAGTAGGAGTTTGGGCCAGATGACCTCCAGATATCTTTTTCAACCTAATTTATTCAGTTATTTGTGAGTCACCGAGTTAATGAGCTCTCAATGAAATGAGAAATGAAATAATATTCATTGGGAAAACAGCACTACACAAAGTGAAGGTGGGGATTCCTCAGTGTGGAAGTCATGCCCAGACCACCAGAACAGCATGGTTCACCTGACCAGAAGCTGTTTCCTGCCATTGTTGTACCCAAATGCTCCTCACTACCTTGTTGTATTGGTGAATGCATGTCCCTGAAATGGCAAAATTACATATAACGGTTGCATTTGAACGGTTGTCCAGCTCTGTTCAATGTCTTTATCAATGACCTGGATGAAGGCATCGAGTGCACCCTTAGCAAGTTTGCAGATGACACTAAACTGGGAGGAAGTGTCGATCTGCTGGAGGGTAGGGAGGCTCTGCAAAGGGATCTGAACAGGCTGGACTGCTGGGCCGAGACCAATGGGATGAGGTTTAACAAGGCCAAATGCCGGGTCCTGCACTTGGGGCACAACAACCCTATGCAGCGCTACAGACTGGGGGAAGAATGGCTGGAGAGCTGCACGGAAGAGAAGGACCTGGGGGTGCTGGTTGACAGCCGACTGAACATGAGCCAGCAGTGTGCCCAGGTGGCCAAGAAGGCCAACGGCATCTTGGCTTGTATCAGAAATGGGGTCACCAGCAGGTCCAGGGAGGTGATTCTCCCTCTGTACTCAGCACTGGTGAGACCGCACCTTGAGTACTGTGTTCAGTTCTGGACCCCTCACCACAAGAAGGATGTTGAGGCTCTGGAGCGTGTCCAGAGAAGAGCAACGAAGCTGGTGAGGGGGCTGGAGGACAAGTCGTATGAGGAGCGGCTGAGAGAGCTGGGGTTGTTTGGCCTGGAGAAGAGGAGGCTGAGGGGAGACCTTTTTACTCTCTACAACTACCTGAAAGGAGGTTGTGGAGAGGAGGGAGCTGGCCTCTTCTCCCAGGTGACAGGGGACAGGACAAGAGGGAATGGCCTGAAGCTCCGTCAGGGGAGGTTCAGGTTGGATATCAGAAAAAAATTCCTCACAGTAAGAGTCATTGGGTACTGGAACAGGCTGCCCAGGGAGGTGGTCGAGTCGCCTTCCCTGGAGGTGTTTAAGGAACGGGTGGATGAAGTGCTGAGGGACATGGTTTAGGGAGTGTTAGGAATGGTTGGACTCGATGATCCAATGGGTCCTTTCCAACCTTGTGATTCTGTGATTCTGTGATTTCCAAGCATGAGCCAGGAGGGCACGTATAAGTCATGTACTGACAGAAACATTGACTTTGTCACATAGCTTTGCCCGTATCATAGAATCATAGAATGGTTTAAGTTGGAAGGGACTTAAAGATCATCTAATTCAACCCCGCCTGCCATGGCAGGGGCACCTCCCACTAGATCAGGCTGCTCAAGGCCCCATCCAACATGATCCTGAACGCTTCCAGGGATAGGGTATCTACAAATTCCCTTGGCAACCTGTTCCAGTGCCTCACCACCCTCATTGTGAAAAATTTCCTCCTTATGTCTAGTATAAATCTGCCCCTCTCCAATTTAGAGCCATTCCCCCTACTCCTATCACTACATGCTTTTGTAAAAAGTCCCTCCCTAGTTTTCTTGTAGCCCCTTCAGGGACTGGAAGGGCGCTATAAGGTCTCCTCAGAGCCTTCGCTTCTGCAGACTGAAAAACCCCAACTCTCTCAGCCTGTCCTCATATGGGAGGTGCTCTAGCTCTGTGATCATCCTTGTAACCTTCCTCTGGACCCATTCCAACAGTTCCATATCGTTCTTATGTTGAGGATTCCAGAACTGGACACAATACTGGAGATAGGGTCTCACAAGAGCTGAACAGTGCGGCAGAATCACCTCCCTTGACCTGCTGACCATGCATCTTTTGATGCAGCCCAGGATACGGTCGGCCTTCTGGGCTGCGAGCACACATTGCCAGCTCATGTAGAGCTTCTCATCAATCAGCACCCCCAAGTCCTTCTCTGCAGGGCTGCTCTCAATCACATCATCCCCCATCCTGTATTGAAACTGCAGATTGCCCCGACCCAGGTGTAGGACCTTGCACTTGGCCTTGTTGAACCTCATGAGATTCATACAGGCCCACTTCTCCAGCTTGTCCAGGTCCCTCTGGATGACATCCCATCCTTCCAGTGTGGCGACTGCACCACTCAGCTTGGTGTCATCTGCAAACTTGCTGAGAGGCACTTGATCTCCTGTCTACATAATTGATGAAGATATTAAACAGCACTGGTCCCAGTACGGACCCCTGATGGACACCACTTGTCATGGATCTCCATCTGGACATCAAGATGTTGACCACTACTCTCTGAATATGACCATCCAACTGATTTCTTATCCACTGAACAGTCCACCCATCAAATATCCCTCCAATTTAGAGAGAAGGATCCTGTGGGGGGACCGTGTCAAAGGCTTTACAGAAGTCCAGATAGATCACATCCATTGGTTTTCTTGTGTCCACTGCTGTGGTTACCCCCATCATAGAAAGCCACTGGGTTGGTCAGACAAGACTTGCCCTTGTTGAAGCCATGCTGGCTGCCAATAATCACCTCCCCGTCCTCCATGTGCTTTAGCATAGCTTCTAGGAGGATCTGTTCTATGGTCTTCTCAGGTACAGAGGTGAGGCTGACAGGTCGATAGGTCCCAGGGTCATCTCTTCTACCTTTTTTAAAAATGGGCACAATGTTAGCCTTCTTCCAGTCACCAGGGACTTCTCCTGACTGTCGTGACTTTCCAAATATCATGGAGAGTGGCTTGGCAACCACATCAGCCAATTCCCTCAGGATTCTGGAATACATCTCGTCAGGACCCATAGACTTATATATGTTCAGGTTCCTCAGGTGGTGACGAACCTGATCCTTCCCTACAGTGGGAGGGGCTTTATCCCCCTGGTTCCCATCTTGTTGTCCATTGACCCAGGAGGGGTGAGGAGAACAATTGTTGATGAAGGCTGAGGAAAAAAAGTTGTTGAGTACCTCAGCCTTCTCTTCATCTGTTGATATGAGGTCACCATTTTCATCCATCAGTAAGGATATACTTTCTTTAATCTTCCTTTTCTGATTGACATACCGTACTGACATATCCAGCATGTCAGTAAGGATATCAGCATTCAGGTTGTGCAATAAATGCCTTTCTGATCACCTGGGAGACAGGGATAGGGCAGTAGAGCCAGCCATGCAGCCACCCATCAGCAAGGATCTTTATCAGTGCTATAGAGTATAGCTGTATCCTTCCAGTGTGACTCAGCCTCAAAATTAGACTGTAGCAGGTAAGCGAAACAAGGTGTGATGCTGACCTCAATATACTACAGTATTGTAACCCACATCAGCTATTATTTAAGACTGCTGTATAATAGAATAGTTCTGTATAAATAGAATAGTTTGCTTTTGCACCTGCTTTTGAAATTGCGTGTGATAGGGTGTAATGAGTCAATGTAGTCACTGCTTCATTGAAAAATAGGCAGTCTGCCAGAATATGCTACAGAATGTTTCTTCTTTTTGTAAGTAAGCTTGGGTTTAAGTGTGCCAGCAACATTTACAAACACTTCTGCTGACCGCTATTTTTTCCTTCAGTTCACCCCAATCCTTATTAAGTATAGCCATTTAGACAGTCGACACTCTTAGAACACAATTCCACTAGACAACTGTGCACTGAGATACCAGTTCTAGCAATTTCAAAGTCTATTTGAAAGAAAAAGTGGTATAAAATGTTGATTGAGCCTTCCTTTCTAGAGCACTGGTAAGCAGAAAAGTGAATTGCTTCTCATCCTGAACAATAAAACATCTGTGCAGGATAAAATTGGCTCATCAATGTTGAACCAACATTGTATTTTATAGCGTGTGTTCCAATGACAGGAAACTTCCGTGCAAAAAATAACTAGCTCACATAGGAAGGGAAAAAACCCAAATTTTCTAAATCCTAGATAACTCTGTATAGCTAGATTGTGAATTCTCTGTTTGGTATTTCATATGAACCAAATTGTTGTATTTAACATGTTTCTGCTTTGCCAGTCTGTAGCAGATTCTTCAGGCTCAAATAATAAAGAGCCTAAATAAGAATTGCTTTTTCACTGGGGGAAAATGAGCCTGTAATAATCATGCTTGTCTGCATTTCTTATGTTTCATTGCTTTAGGCTCAGTTCTTTCATGAGGGGTGGGTTCAAAGAGCACTAACCTTCCACAGACTAGCTATGTCTCTTTTACAAATATTGGGAGAAATCCCATGACGGAATCCTTACAACTTTCTCCAGTTCATCAAAAGTTAGTGACATCAAAGGGACTATTCACTTAGGAACATGTGACTCTTAAAAAAAAAAACAATACTAGGAAGACTATCCTTGAAGTTACCAACAAATATGCTGAGAAATGCTTACCTACGATCTTTTCTGTCATATTTATTTCATCATGTGCTGAGATTGATAGATTCAATCCTGGATTCATTGATCAAATTGAGATCAGTTGTATCATGGATTGCCAGAAAAAGCAGTGGTTCCTTGCTAGTTGCTGACTTTTTGGAAGAGGAAGAAGGACATTTCAATATTTCCTAAAAAGGAATCAAGGAGTCTTTCTGCACCAACACCACTAGTACAAACCAAGGGAGGGAGATGACAGCAGGGAGAAGAATTACACTTGTGGGACTTGGATTGGATTTCTCATGCTTTGTGAACTGTCTTGTCATCTGTGCATATCTGTGTGCATTTTTTACATGCATGACTCTTACTATTATGATCTGTGAATTAAAAACATTGTCCAAATCTGCTTGCTTATCTCAGATTCAAAGACAGATATTTGATAGAGTCTTTGAACTCTATTGGCATTTGCAGGTAAAACATGATCCTGAATTCATTCTGGATCAATGAGGCGAAGCTGCACACTAGTGTGTGTGTGTGTGTGTGTGTGTGTGTATATGTATACATATACATATGTATTTATAATAATCTCTTTTTCTAAGTGGTTTAGTGCCTACCATTAATAGCTTGTTAATGATGGAATTCCAACCTTAACATTGCATTTGTCTATATTTTAGTGGATTCTGTGTGGTTGGTAAGAAAGCTAAGTAACTGTCACGTGTCTCTCTAAATGATGCTTAAAAATGTTGTAGGTCTTTAATAAGAAGGGTGAAAGTTGTGTTCTTTATCGTCTGGACAAACAAAACCTGTCCTCTTCCTGCACACCAGTTCTCTTTGTACTTCAAAAATGGCAGCTTAGTTCATTAGTCTTGTAAGAAAAAGTTAACCTTTGAGTTTTGTCCTAAGTTAGAGAATTATGGAGGGTGGTTGCATTCAGGACCCCTTACCTAGCTCCAGCAAGGGTTTATTTAAAACGCTGAGAGCCAGCGCTGTTTCTTTCCCTTCAGTCCATCTGGCTGTACATTTAATTGCAAAGCTACAGCCTGGGACTACTTCCGAAAGAGAGCCGTGCTCCCCAAATGAAGCAGCCCCTCATTCAGCTGCCCCTCTGTTCCCTTTTGATGAAAATATGTATCTCTGAGAAGAGAGTTGATGATCTTTACTGCACTCCCATGCTCACTCAAGGTCTCTGCTTGTTTCACATCCTCCAAAGTCCCTGCTTCACAGGCTCTGAGCATGCCCTACAGCAGGAACACCGTGGCAGCTGAGAACTCCTAACGGTGCCTAAGAGGCAGCTGAGAATGCGAAGCAGGAGGAGAGCTGCTTTGTAGGGAGTTGGAGACATTTATTGTTTACAGAAGCAGATCACAGTCCATCTACACTAAAAGGAAAGCAGGCACTCCTTCCTGAGAAAATATGTGAATTTGGTGGGGTCCAGCATGGGGGAGGAGACACTGTGGAGACTGATTCATGCCTTGGCTGCTTCATCACAGGGTCAGAGGCTGAGGTTTTGGAGCTTTGCTTGAGGCAAAGAATAGCAGAAAGGTAGATGTGCTTTCAAAAAATAGTCCAGATTTGTGGCTAGGGTTCAGAACTCTTGGAGGCTTACCCACATTTTTCAGACTCTCTGGGGGTTTCTGTCTGTAGAGTTTATGCATTAAATAGTCTTTTCTTAAAAAAAAAATACCCAAAAATAGTGTGTGTGGGAGGGAAATATATGCTTGACTGTAGGCAAAACTGCAGTGTACATGTAGACAGATAAGTATTAGCATATATTAGACTGAAGCATGGAGTGGGTACAGTATGGCAGTGAACAAGGACTATTTATTTCTAGACTGTTGCTTTCTGTTAAGCAGCTCGTTGAAAGTCAAGAGAGCATTGAATCATACTGGAGTATAGCAAAAATGTGCAGCAGCTTTCTCAGCAGTGAAATGAAAAGTGCTGTTACTGAAACACCGAGCAAATCTAGCTGAAGCACATTTTGGAAAGATATAGCATTACAATGGCCAGCACTGGGCTAGAACAGCTTTTTGTTTGAGCATGTTTCCGGAAGCCTATGGCATGGCGCACCATACGTAGCACAGGTCCAGTCAAAGAGGGCTGTGCTGTACATTTGCAACAGGAATTGCAAATGTAGATAAAGCAAGAAACACAATTCTTCAGAAACCTTTTAGCCTATTTTTAAATAAAATTAGTCTGTCATTATTTCCATCCTTTAAAAATGCTTCCCTCAGATGAATTTTGCAAAGGCTGTGTTTGAGGTATCCACACCTGTTGGCAGAGGAATAATAATTTGTCGTTATGCTGAGCTGTACTCACCTGGGCAGACTTTACTGGCTGAAAATACTGGGGGTGAGAGGGCAGGGATAAAACTTACCACTCTTGGATTCATACACATTCCAGCCAGGATAATGTGTCATGCCCCATGGTGCGCTGAAAAATTGCCTTCAACAGACAAAGAAAAGCTCACAACACTAGTTTCTGCTTGACTTCTTGAACTTGATAGAATGTGTGCTTGTGGGAACAAATGATGACCACAGTCCCTGTACAGATCCATTGATGAGTTATTTTCTGTTTCCTCAGATTTTTTTGTTTTACTCATACAGAAGGAAGAAAATGAAGTGGGAAATTACGTAGTTCAGGGAGTGACAGCTATCTGAGCCTGAGGGACAAGGTGGATCTGGTGCTGTAATCAGAAGAGTAGACAGGGCTACATAGTGCTGGACTTAGAAAATTAAGTGCATCCTACTGTTATTTTGCTTTTGGCAGTGGGGAGGGGAAGGGACACATTAGAAAGAAAATTTGAAGAATATGGGTGTGTAAGTGCAAATTATCCAAAGAAACGGTAACATATCTATTAGCTGATGAGCTGGAATTTGCTGTACCCTGTAATAAAGCTTCTTCCCAGGTACTTGAGACTGAAAAGAACAAGCTTGACATTGATGCTGTGTAGAGAAACAGCATTATTTAATGAAGAAAGTCTTGTGAGGACACTGATGGTTATTCTTAGAATGTGGTTCAGCACACTTCCTTATGTTACAATGTATTCCCTTGTAAACACAGTCCTGAATAAATGACAGACTAAAGGAGAGAGCTGGAGAGCAATTCTTTGCCACACCATTTCATCTCTTCTCCTGGTTTTATACCTTGCTGTTGGAGACACCTGATAGAAATAAAGCAATTGCACTTTAAGCAGCGAAGCAAGATTCTCTATACAAAACTTTTCCCTGCACGTGGCAGTTTGACTGAATCTGTCTCCACTGATAATTAACCAACAAATACACAGTTGAGGAGTCCTGTGAATTGGCATCAGCTTGGTCTCAGGTGGCTTCTAGGAGGACAATCTTGAAGCTACTTTCAGCACCAATTTGATTTGCTGTTGTTTTGTATAATCTGCAGTTATAGCTTATTATTCCATCTCCATTACATGTGATAGGAGTTGTGTTAATGCAGTGCTCTGATATGGCTGAGTTTCCAACACAGATGCACTCTGATATTGTACAGTCTTCCCTTAAAATATATTGGCAAGAAGGTGCCAGTCCATTTTTAATACTGAGCATTGGCAGCTGTAATTTTATTTTCTTGTCCATCTGTCTGAAATACACATGGATTCAGTTGTCAGAGGAAGGATCGTGTTGCACTTTCTCTACTGGTGAGCTCAACCTGTGCTGCTGGTTATTGCAGGCACTGCTAACATATCTGGGGGAAAGAACGCATTGGCAACTGTGGAGTCAGCTGTCATCCACCATCCTGCTGGAGCCCCATCAATGCAAGTCAGCCTGCATGGTATGAAACGCAACGTCTCAGATCTGCGACTGCAGCTGCATCAGATGAAGCAGCTACAGGTATGCCTGTCTGAGTAAAGCCAGGAAAGTGGTTGGTTGGTTTGTTGGTTGGTTGGTTGGTTGGTTGGTTGGTTCCTTCCTTCCTTCCTTCCTTCCTTCCTTCCTTCCTTCCTTCCTTCCTTCCTTCCCTCCCTCCCTCCCTCCCTCCCTCCCTCCCTCCCTTCCTTCCAAAGCTACTGCAAAGGCTTGTTGTGCCCTGTTTATATTCACGTTTTACCAGTACCTTCCTAACCCACATTGGCACCTCAAAACTTGCAAGAAATAATAAAAATAATGAAGAGTTAACCAAAATGTTATGTTGACACGTACTGTCATGCATGGAAGTGTAAATATATGATGTTCATCTCAGATACTCATGAACATAAGCTTATGCAGCTGTACAGATCTTCCACTCTTCACTGTGTTGAAGAGCCCTGTGTATTGTCTCAGAAGATGTAAAAGGAGGTAAAGCAATTTCTTGTAAGACAAAGTGGACAGCAGGGGTAACTTCAATACTCTGCCAGTCCTCCTTGCCTGGAAAGCAATATCGTGTTTGATGTTGTAAGGCTGTAGCTACTACTGTTATGGCCAGGGTGGTACTATGTCAGTTACCTTTGGTATGCTGATTAATTTTAGAACAGAATAATGATAATACAGATCGGAATTCAGAGCACATTTTGACTTCACTTCCTTAACTGAAGGAGAGAGGACAGGGGAGCAGAAGGGCAAGATAAACATCAGGGTAGAGAAAAATGTGGCTGAGACTGAAGATGCTGTGGCAAGATCCTGTACTCATTTTGCTGGTAATGAAGACATGGCAGAAGGTATTTGGAGTAAACAGTTGTGCCAGCCAGGCAGCCTCTGCCTGTCATACAGCACCCATTTATTTACATTTTTGGTGTAAGGCGAGTATGTTCCTATAGCAAATGTATCTTTCAGAAACTGTTGCCAGCAGTGCTGCCAATATGCTGGCCATCATGGTCCCCATCTGATTTGGATGGGATCTCTGATGGATTTGGCTTGGGATCTCTGTCCCTGGCACATGATGTATAAGTGTGTATTCTTCCACATTTGTACCACAAACCACTAGTTTCTCTGTCCTTCTTTAACTCCATGTGCCAAATGAAGCTCTCGGCAAATGCCTGCAGTCTGGCCACCAGCTGTGCTTAGCATGTGACCTTCTAAAGTCAGATGGAGGTTGCAGTGAGTGCATCACTCTCACAGGGCCTGCTCATCGAGGAGGTGGCATTTCCCCAGTTGCTCCATGTCTCCACAAGCCCTGCCTGGGGCGATAACCTTGCTTTTGATTAGATATAGAATTGTGGCACACAGGAGTGAAGAAACTTGGGTACCATCTGCACAAATCAGTGCTGCCAAGGAAGTCTTGAGAAGAAAAAAAGGACGTATCCCGAGTGTGCTCATTAACTCTGGCTTACTTCCCTTATTTCAGAAATGATAGCAAAATTGGTGCATCGTGCCAGTAGGAAGTGGGCAGATTTGTGATAGTCGAATGGAAGAACCTGTACTCAAGGGAAACTTTGGTATATTATATATAAATTACATTCATGAGAGTGAGTTTTTGTCATGGCTTTTCTGAATGGGTGGCATTATTTTGAAAAAGAGCTCACAGTTTGTAGGGCAGAAAGTGAAACAGGTAGTGTTTTAAATTGAAGAGTGTTGAAATGTCACACTTCAAATGAAGAAAAATTGCACTATGTTTTTTAGAAAATAATTCTAAGTAAAAGGGAAAAGTATTTTCCTGTTTTTCCAGATTGTTTGCATTGCATAATATGTTAGCCAATACTTTGTATTTTTCACTTTTCACAGTGTCTTCTGGATTGGCTGTCAGTTCTTGCTGTTTGTGTGAATGTTTCATGCAGTGACAGACTAAAAGAAATACTTCCAGAGAACTGAAAGAAATGATTGCACAGGGACAAAAGTTGGCGGGATAACTTAAGAAATGGGAACAGAACATGAAACTATATTTAATACTGTCTGTGGTTCAATTTTTAATTGATGATATCACTGATGATATCATTTGTTTAAAAGAATCATGGAAACACGTGATGGAAAAGACCCATTCATTTATGTAGCCTTTGTTTGTGCAGGCATAATCCTCTTTTTGAAACATATGTAGCAGCAATTGATCAAGGTGTATTGATTCACATACCATTTAAACATATGTGTTACCAGGTGCAACCAGAAAGTCAAGACTGTTTCATTCTGTGGTTGGATTTTAACCAGACATTCTTGAATGACATTTGCTTTATGGCTGTAGCTAGAGGTTAGATACACTTACTGATGTTCCACTAGTGTCTTCCTTAAGTGCTCTCATTTTCAGAGATACTCAAGAATGACTAGTTTCATGGTGCCATGGAGTTTTCCTCATTGCCAGAGAAAGGCTATAACCCAGCCTTGTCCTGGATGCATATGTTGTTGGTAAGACTGGAGCCCATGGTAAGTTTGTTGGGGTTGTTCATTCTGCCCTCCCAGATGAGAATTCTTAGTGGCAGTTTTGAACTGAGCCTTAGAGCACATGTTCGTAGTATATATCATTAACTTATTTGTACATTGGATGTTTTTTCTTATTTCTTCCTTTCTGTAATTGAACTCATTTTAAGGGAAAGCAGTTAGATATGATTAAGGCTGTCTTAGGAATGTGTATGCATGCATGGTTTTCCTTCAGTCAGTGTATTATTTGCAGGGAAATGAGTGCTGCAGAAAGCACAGAAAATGTAATAATAATACTGTCACAAATGGTGTATGATACTCAGTCTCACATTTTTAACTTTGAGTTAGAATTTCAAATATGTTTTGAGCTGCATTATAGAACTGGTCAGGGTTTGTTTAATCTAGGTATGGTAAAAAACTTTAGGAATTAGATAATTAGATTCTACAGAGATCCTTGGCTGCAGTCAGACAGTCCCTGTTTGTGCACTGTAGCGTGTGGGGAGGTGGGTGGCCAGAAGTCTCTCCCAGCAGCGCCTATGAGACTTCCACTGGACAGGTCATGCTTGTCTCCTGATGAGAAGCAGGGCTGTAAACTAGTTCCTGGTGTTCAAGTTAACCTGGCTAATAGATAATAGTTGGTTCAAAGTGAACTAAACTGTTTATAGGATTATCCTTGAAGTGCCTGCCAGAGGTAGTACTGGGGTACGTGTGAGAGAATATCATAGATAAGGGCTAAAGCGGTAGCCAAAGAGGAGGGACAATGTAGCTATCTGAAGAGATTGGTAAGGCAGGGAGTGAGAGCCAAGGATAGTGAGTGTAGGAGAGGTTGCTAAAATTATAAAAAAAAAACTTGTTAAATATCTTTCTGTTTGATTGCTATTTGCAGATATTAAGCTAACTCTAATTAGCAAGAAATTGCCATTTGGTGGTGACAGGAGAGCCTGCATTGCATTTCCTTACCTTTGGGCACTTGACTTTGTGACTTGAACACTATTTTAACAGTTTCTTTCAAGTGTGAATTTCTACTTGAAAACAAGCCAAGTAAAAACTTAAAGTACAAAAAGTTCTGCTCTGTGGAATCACAGAATCACAGAATCACAAGGTTGGAAAGGACCCATTGGATCATCGAGTCCAACCATTCCTAACACTCCCTAAACCATGTCCCTCAGCACTTCATCCACCCGTTCCTTAAACACCTCCAGGGAAGGCGACTCGACCACCTCCCTGGGCAGCCTGTGCCAGTACCCAATGACTCTTACTGTGAAGAATTTTTTTCTGATATCCAACCTGAACCTCCCCTGACGGAGCTTCAGGCCATTCCCTCTTGTCCTGTCCCCTGTCACTTGGGAGAAGAGGCCAGCTCCCTCCTCTCCACAACCTCCTTTCAGGTAGTTGTAGAGAGTAAAAAGGTCTCCCCTCAGCCTCCTCTTCTCCAGGCCAAACAACCCCAGCTCTCTCAGCCGCTCCTCATACGACTTGTCCTCCAGCCCCCTCACCAGCTTCGTTGCTCTTCTCTGGACACGCTCCAGAGCCTCAACATCCTTCTTGTGGTGAGGGGTCCAGAACTGAACACAGTACTCAAGGTGCGGTCTCACCAGTGCTGGGTACAGAGGGAGAATCACCTCCCTGGACCTGCTGGTGACCCCATTTCTGATACAAGCCAAGATGCCGTTGGCCTTCTTGGCCACCTGGGCACACTGCTGGCTCATGTTCAGTCGGCTGTCAACCAGCACCCCCAGGTCCTTCTCTTCCGTGCAGCTCTCCAGCCATTCTTCCCCCAGTCTGTAGCGCTGCATAGGGTTGTTGTGCCCCAAGTGCAGGACCCGGCATTTGGCCTTGTTAAACCTCGTCCCATTGGTTTTGGCCCAGCAGTCCAGCCTGTTCAGATCCCTAGAATAACCAGAATAACTCTGGCAGATCATAAAACTTCTTCCACTTGAGGTGGTGGAGTAACTGGCAGAGGTGGTCTGAGGGTCAGATAGGGTGTGCATTTAGCCAGGGAGTCTCAGATCTGATACCTACTGGCAGAAGAAAGGGAAGAGTCAAGTTCAGTTCCAGAATGCAGAGGTAAACATG
Source organism: Cuculus canorus (assembly GCF_017976375.1). Taxonomy (NCBI): domain Eukaryota; kingdom Metazoa; phylum Chordata; class Aves; order Cuculiformes; family Cuculidae; genus Cuculus; species Cuculus canorus. The sequence goes on from NC_071402.1 coordinate 142,138,717, forward strand.
TTGCAGTGGCCAGAGACTGCCTCTTCTTCGTCACCCACAGCTCTTCCCCTCTGCTTCTGCTCACCCTGCCTCAGTGCTTTGGCTGGTGACTCTGCCCTGCTAAAACCTACAATTACTTCTTTCCTTTGGTTTCTTTTCTTCTTTCCCTGCACTAATCTGTACCTCTCCCTTCTCATCTTCTGTCCCTGTTCCCCAAGCATGAACAAACTCAGGTTCTCCAGAACTAGCTAAGTGTTGCATGAATTTTCACAGAAATGGCAAAATCTTTTCTTTGATACCAAGGTGATTAATTTCCCAGACTTCAGGAGCTCACTACTGATGTTTGGGAGTCATCAGCATACAACTATTTTGAAATATTGCTGAGCTGATTTTATCCCTTAATCTTATAATATTATAAGAAATGGATGAACTTCTATTACTGAAACTTTCTAATACTGTTCAAGCACTGCATAAATGGAAGTGACAAGCACCTTAGCTGTAGGTGTCACTACAATACATATAGATCCCCTGTATACCCCCATAAATAGAAAAAACAGCTTACCTGCCATTGCACAACCTCACACACACACATACTCAGCTTTGATATTTCTAAGGGCCACTGCTAACAGCTGAGGAACACAGAGGATGTAAATTCTGGACACCCGAGACTTAAGTCTGTCTCCATTATCGAGCTTCTCACTGAACTCAGATCAGTTGATTCATGTTTCTGAAGTCACTTCCTTATGTTAAATTTCCCTGCTTTTTTAAAGATCTGCGAATGAACTTTATGACTGAAGTTTTACATGCTCGTGCATTCGTTTATTCATTCATTTATGTTTTCCTTCTTAAAAATATGGTACAATGAAAGAGATCTGTGTCTCAGATAGCAGTGCTGGTCTTGCTGTAAGAGGTTTAATTTATCAAACCCGAACATTAATTCCATAGTGGGAAAAAGTAGACATATGCATTGTCTTCAAAAGAATCCAGTCTGGTTTAAAGCAGCTGACAATGTTTATAAATCTGTGCTGTTTCAAGTGTTTTCCAGCTTCATTTTTTTTCCCTGACTGCTAACACTTATGTGCGGTTGAGTTTTGAGCTAACACCTCCTGCTTGTCACAGCTCAGACCACCCTACACACTTGCAGTGAAGTGTTACCCTCCCTCTCATCACAATTGTGTCCCTGGATAAGGCAGAGTCAGGCACAAGGACTGAAGAGTGGAGGGGAGAGCTGAGTTTGTTCCTCTAATTCCCATACTGATTGGAAAGAATGACATGAGCAAAGCCTTTTTTTCCTGGATTCCGTGAATTCTCTTAAATCAACTTTGAAAGAAGTTTTGTTGCCTTACGCTGTCTTGTAGATAATCCATTTTTGTGATTCTTCCTATGAGGCAGTGGTATTACTTTGTATGTTAAACGTAGCTTTGCTGCTAAGCTTGGATGTTTAGAAGACAGATGATTTGGCTGCTGGTTTTAAAACTATACATTTCTCCCTCAAGTAACACAGGTGTTTTTGAAAATCTTTCGGTCTGTTAACCTAGGCTGCTAGGCTAGCAGAGTTGTGTCCCAAAGCTGTGACTAGATGGAGTCCTGCTAATCACTTTGAATCTTGCGAATTTCAAAAGAGACTTAAATACATTTGGTTTATGTAAGTGTGGGACACAGTTGGTCTAGGGCTACCCACAGAAAAGCATGGTCTAGTTTGCTTTCTTAAGTGTGTTTTGCTCTGCAAACTTAATATCATTAAGAAAACTAATGCTTTAAGTACTTAACATAAGGCTAAGATAAGAAAGATATTAATTTTGCAGGTCTCAGAAAATTACCATATTTTAAAGGAGGGTTTTTTTGGCAGGTGAAGGAGGTTTTATATATTGCAGGTGAGCTGTATGTCTGTCACCAAATTACACTGGATGGCACAATCCTTCCTCTGCCACTTGAGAGACTGAAAAATTCCATTCTGAGAACAGCAGTGCGTTCCAGCCTTGTCATTAATGTGAGGGATTATCCACTAGGCATGTATGGGCTGTGTGACGCATAAGCTTATGAGATACACACGAAGTGGAAGTCAAACTTCTGGCATTCTCGTGAGGCATGATTAGTTCTTGATTTATGCTGGACTGAACAGAATAAAAGGGCCACAATTCTTGCAGAAGTTATGCACTGAAGGTGATTGCAACTGGAAGTTAGATATGTACATTAGAAGTTGATCAGATTTAGGCTTTTCTCACCCCCTACGCTTCCTTGTGGAATAATACTTATAGGTAAAGTTAAAAGAGGGGAAAAGAAGGTAAAAACTCTCTCACTGTAGGGCTGTGTTTATCCCAATGTATTACTGAGTTCTACAATGTATTCTGTTGCCAGGGATGTCAGTCAAGCAGGAAAAATTTAGGTTGATTTCTTTTGTGCAACAGCTGCAGAACCAGGAGATGCTGAAGGCAATGGTGAAGAAAGCAGAGCTGGAAATCAATGGTAAAATGATTGAAGCAGTGAAGAGGCTTGAAGATCCTGTGCAGCGACAGCGCAACCTGGTGGAACAAGAAAGGCAGAAATACCTCAACGAGGAAGAGAAGATTGTAAAGAAGTTATGGTGGGTTGAGAAACCTCTTAGAATTTGTTGCTCTTGTCTGTCTTTTTCTTCCATGAAGTAGGAACTCTCACCACTGTCTTCCGTAAAACTGCACCTGTCTGTATTGCTTTAGCTGTGTTCCGTTGCACTCATGTTGACTATAAAACTGTATCTGTGCTGTTCAAATCACTGGTCCTGACTGGGAGTCTTGACTGGGAGTCCTCGTTACTACAGCCCAGTGGGTGAGTCCCACAAATACAAAGAGTTTCAACCTCTTCTGAAGTCTCTCCCCTTCAGCGTTAAGTCTTACACTTTAGGGAAGGACAGATGGATTTCCTCAAGAGCAAAAGGATGCAAAGGAAGCCAAGGGGTCTGGCTTTAAGTACAAAAAACCAGATTTCAATAGTGAGTGCTCTGGCTATTGTATGGGAGAGGTAGGGGAAGCTCATACATAGAGGATTAAAGTTTAGTTGCAGTCAGCAATGCAAGTCTCCATCTAAAATTTACTCACTGGGATTTCTATACACTTAACTACAGATAAAAATACTTTGTTGTTGTTGTTGTTATTGTTGTCGTTGTCATGTAAGGGCTCTTGGCAAGACTTTTTTTTTCCCCAGAACTTTGGCCTACCAGGACTGATGGAATCCAGTTGTTTGTTCTAGTCCATGTTCAGAGTCAGCAAGAGGCAAGATGAAGCTGAAATCAATAAACAGTTTAACTAGTTCTGAGTCACATTTGTAAGATGCTAGATAACTAATTATTTCTCATTACTTCATTTAGTTCACACCTGAAGAAATGCTCGATAATAGAGAGAAACCTTCTAGTCAGATTGTCATTGGAAATGATGGTTAAGAGCCATAGGAGTACAGTTATTGACAACTAAGGAGAGTAAATCTTTCCTGATGATCAGTGCCTTGTCAGATGAAGATTTGTAATAGAAGTGGTGCATCTGTAAAGACAAAGTAGTTTTACTAAGGAAGTGTATGTTTTCTGTGAAGAAATGTTGAATGTACAGTAACAATCCATGCTAGTGTATATAATACTCTTAGCTGGTACGTAGTCAGAAATACCATTGTGTTGTAGTCTTAAGTAATTAACTTCCTGTTCATCACTTTATTCCTGTGTACCTCATCGCTTAGTTTCTAGATTGTTTGTTCTCTTTGGAAAGAACAGTTTGTGTGATGGCTGTTTATTGCATTGCCTCATAAAATGGATACTGAGTGAGGTCAAGTGCAAATGGCATTAGTTGTTACAGCTCTTTGTTTAGGATATGACTTTGATTGCAGTATGGCTTTGTTTTATCAGTGTTTGGAATTTTTTCTGTTCATAGAGCTTCTTTGAGTTACTTCTGTGCTACTTCGTTTGTAATGTTACAGAAAAATGTCTTACTTGGATCATTCATAGGCTGTAAGTGTTTGTTCAGCCCTTTTAGAAACAGGCTAGAAACAAACCTTGAATCACAAAGAATTATTTTTCATCAGTTGTGTCAATGAGATTTTTTTGGTCATGTAGTTGCATGTTTGCAAGATCAGCATCCAAAAGAAAAAGCACATCTGACAACATTGCTTTAAGTTCAACAGCTGATGACTGTTAATAATAAAGAGTATACATCGCAGAATCACACACCAAATGTCACTGGCAGTATTCAGAAAAAAGGTTAATATTCTATATGATTACTTTCAATTAAGCTGATTCCAGTGCAGATGTATAAACAAATGCAAAGCAACAGAGCAAAAAAATTACCATTTCTTAGTCTTTCAACTGTTGCCCTCTTGACCTTTCCCAAATCATAGGACTTAATCAGTAGACTGGCTTCTTGAAAGGCAGGGAGCTTAAGGATTTCTGCAGTACTTAGGAAAGTGTATTTACTACCGTGAAGTGGTAAATCTGAGCTTAAAAAGCTCTCTTTCTGCAATTCTGAAGATCATCGCAGGGAAATAAAGAAATAAAATTTTTGGCAGTTTCATATTGTAAATAGCAGAAATGTTGGTGTATATTTCAGAGCAAGTTTTCTGTTGAGCAGCTATTCATGATGGTGCCTACAGAAGTGTGTCCATGTATGTCACAGCTGTAGCAGGGTAACCGTTCAGAGATATTTAATGAAGTCTAAGGAATGCTGTTAAACGTAGTGTTTGCGCATGCTTCTGACATGAAATGCACACTCAGAATTAACTGGATAGATATTTTTCAGTCTAATCTTTTGATTCAACGTGAGAAATGTCATCTCTTTGGAGCTGTAGATGCTAGCCTTAAAATTTACCAGACCAAGGACAGATTTCAATAATGTGACAAATCAACTAATGAAGTATTTTGAGGAGCATGTTACAGGAATGACTACTGTATGTTGTAGATTATTGTAAGCACTTTAATGGAGGGGATTTTATAAGCACAGTATTTAAATTATAGCCACGTCCAATCTGTCTAATTGGATATGATCCATAGTAAGTTACAGTTTATGTTTTGCTAGGAGAAGTGTTAGACTTTTTTATAAGAATAACCATACTCAGTAAAAACAAAACTCCGCTTAGCATTCTTAGGCAGTCATTAGTAGCAGATACTTGGAAAAGGATATAAGAACATGGCAAAATGCTCAGCGCGCATCTTCTTGCTTTTAGTGACTTGTAGCTCAGGGGATTTCCAAGCCAGAGATGGTATCTTTATATGCAAAAGCTCTTCATGGATTGTTTACTTTTCATTAACTTACCCATTTTTAAAAATTTATGTAAACTTCGTTGTGTACAGCATCTAGGCAGAATGAGTTCTATAGAGTAATTCTTTTTTGGGTAGAAAGAACCTCCTTTTGTTTGTTTTTCAATCTTTCATCTGTCAGTCAATTCCCAAACTCTTAAAACATGCACAGCACGGTATTCACTCTTGCCATGCTAGTCATCATGTTACAGCTGCTGTCCCACTCCCTTTCCTGATCATGCCTCTTCCAGCCTGAAGAGTCCTAGTCTTAGGTGTTCCTTGTGTACAACCCTTTCCATACATTGTGTTATGTCTTGCCTTTCTTTATGCCCTTTCTAACTTTAGTGTATATCTGTGGGATGAAGGTGGGGAGAGCCGTGCAACAGCTAATATCGGATGTGGGCTCACCATGACTTCATGCAGTGGCATGGTGATGGTGTCCCTGTCCTCGTGTTCCGCATGACCTGTCCATTTCAAATCCAACATCTCACTTACAATGGATGATTATCAATTCAAAGTTCATGACTGTGTATAAAAAATTAGAGCGTTTGGAGGTGATGGTTTCAGGTGGGGTTGGTTTTGGTTTTATTTCTCCTCTTTTCATAATCATTACTTACATTTATTAGGAGTTTAATCTTTGGTTTTTTCCCTGGTCAACTGGTATCAGGTAGTCCACTTGCAGGCTTTTGTAGTCACCTTTCATTTTCATGTCCCTGAATAATGTAATGTCTCTTTGAGACGTTTTTGCTCTACTATTCATCCTCTTTTCTAAATAATTAATAATATGTTGAAAAGCACCAGCCCTAGCATCAATCCCTATGGAATCCACCAGCAAACGACATTTGTTGAGTAAGCTGCTCATTGATCCCTCACTTATTTCCAGTACTTTATCCATGAGAGAATTTCCTCTCTTGTCCCATGGCAACTGTGCCTTCTTAAAAGTTTTTCCTCAAAATACCTTGGTGAAAGCCTTTTGGGCTATAACCTGTCCCCATGCTTATGTTGTTTCCTTGTGGATTAGTGAGACTTACCTTCTCTGTACACAAATCACATTAATTCCTCCCTAACACGCCATATTTATCCATTGCGCCACTAATTCTTTATTGTTGTTTTGGGGATTTTTTTGGTATCTATGAATTACATCAGTCTGACCGTCAGTCTCACTAGAGTACAGTTTCCAGGATAGCCCCAACCCCTTTTAAAAAATTCATTTTTATCGTCTGTGACACTTTCCAATACTTTGGTGCTAAAGCAATTTTAATCAAGAAGTTAGATACTTAGCGTTATTAGTTCTCCTGTTTCACCCTGGGGCTGCTATTGAACTCCAGGGCAAATACCGTCTCACCTGGGTAATTTCATGGAATCATAGAATCACTAGGGTGGAAAAGAACTCTTGGATCATCGAGTCCAACCATTCCTATCAACCACTAAACCATGTCCCCGAGCACCTCATCTACCCTTCTTTTAACTACCTCCAGGGATGGTGACTCAATCACCTCCCTGGGCAGCCTCTGCCAGCGTCCGATGACCCTTTCTGTGAAAAACTTTTTTCTGATGTCCAGCCTGAATCTCCCCTGGCAGAGCTTGAGGCCATTCCCCCTTGTCCTGTCCCCTGTCACTTGGGAGAAGAGGCCAGCTCCCTCCTCTCTACAACCTCCTTTCAGGTAATTGTAGAGAGCAATAAGGTCTCCCCTCAGCCTCCTCTTCTCAAGGCTGAACTATTAATTATTACTATTAATTTTGTCAGTTTGTTTTGTAACCTGTTCTACTGATACTGCAATCTGAGGCAGATCCTCTGATGCTTTTTTGCTTAAAAAAAATCTCTGCATAAGAGTTTGCCTTGGCTCCCCTGTGTGAAACATAGGATCAGAAAAATCATTTATCTTGTAGTAGCCTTCTGAAACTGCATAATGTGAGTGTCTTCTTAATTGGGTTTGCTCAGTCCAATGTATAAAGCCAATTTGTTCTCCCAGTTACAGAAAAGAAATGCTGGAGACTGCAGACTTTGGCCTCTGAAGGCTGAAGTTTCTTTTCCTTTCTAGGTAGCCACACAAGGCAGCTTAATATCCCGTGGGTAATTGCAGAATCACATGTCTTGTTTGATAGTATCACTGGATGGAATCAAAGGGGTTTATGATGACCCTTTATTTCTGCTCAAGGAAGAAAGGGCAAAGAAAGCCATTGTCAGCTGCCTAGAAATCTTTCCTTTATCCCTACATTTCCAAAACCATAAAACTTTCAGAACATCGTAACATTTTTTATTTTTTTTTTTTTTTATAGTTTGGGTTGGAAGGGACCTTAAAGATCATCCAGTTCCAACCCCCCTGCCATGGGCAGGGACACCTCCACCAGACCAGGCTGCCCAAGGCCCCATCCAACCTGGCCTTGAACACCTCCAGGGATGGGGCAGCCACAACTTCCCTGGGCAGCCTGTGCCAGTGCCCCACCACTCTCATAGTGAAGAAATTTTCCTAATATCCAGTCTAAATCTGTCCCTCTCCAGTTTATACCCATTCCCCCTAGTCCTATCCCCACAAGCCCTTACCGATAGCCCCTCTCCAGCTTTCCTGTAGGCCCCCTTCAGGTACTGGGAGGTCGCTATAAGATCTCCTCGGAGCCTTCTCTTCTCCAGGCTGAACAACCCCGACTGTCTCAGCCTGTCCTTGTAGGGAAGGTGCTTCAGCCCTCCAATCATCTTTGTAGCCCTCCTCTGGACCCATTCCAAATTTTTCTTTGTTCCTTTCTCTTCCTTCCACCTCTGAAAAAATTTAAGCTTCTGCCCTTGTTTTTTGGTTGCCTGGTGGATGCAAGTATCTGCGAAACTGCTTTCCTAGTGCTAATCTACAAAAGGGAGGGGGGGAGTCATAGTTACTCTGATTCCCAAAGTAGCACCGCCTAGTCCTGAGTGCATTAAGAGTGACTGTGAAGCATCATTCTGGAAGGAAGAAGCCTTTGCATTGTAGTGGGTGACAGAAAGCTGGATTCTTTTTCCAGCTCTTCTTAGACTCTATCTGTGCCCTTTATTGCAAAGGCAGACACAGAGACAGCAGATATCTGCGTTATTACAGCCTCTTCCACTGGAAAAATACCCCAAGAAACGTTCCCTTGCTGCCATCGTGTGGCCCCTTGGATTGCTTCCTGCAAAAATGCTTGTGCTACTGGAAATTGACTCTCCAGCCTTTCTCTAGGCAGTCTTTGGGAGAAATGGTCGTAAGTGAGAAGGGCATCATTTACCTCCTCTTTTCTGTGATCTGTTCAGAAGCAACTTGTGAATCTTATTTCAGAATTGTTTTATAGTTCCTATGGTTCTTTGTTTTCGGATTGAAATGAACTCTTTGCTGTGTGCACTTGATATTCAGATCCTGTTACTATTTCTGTTTCTCTGTATATCAGAGGTACTTTGTATTGCCGTTTGTTGTTCTGTGTGACTGTGCTTCCACTTTGACCTAAATGTGGAATGGTGCTGCAATTTGGCCACCTACTCCTCCCTTTTCCTCCTTATGTTGCTTATCCATAGTGACGGATCTACAAAGTGACCTTGCTGAAAATAAGTTTTTTCTGCTATATTTCCATGGCAGTGCTGGCACAAGGGAAGTGTGTGGAAATGCAAGACCATGCTTGGTGCAGAAAGCAGTCTTCCCGTACCTCTTTTCAGGCAATTGGCCTGTATCTTGGTTCTCTTACAGCAACTGCAAAACTGGTACCTGAGTGGATGCAAGAAATGAGGCGCAAAATTAATATGAGAGGGCAGTTTGTCAGTTCAGGGTTTAATTTGGATTGTTTTCTACCATGCAATTAAATCACTTATCAGAATATTCATGTTATTATGTTTGGTATCTTAATAGAGGTGGATTTGTCTTCCAATAAATATTCAAGAGATGATCCTTTTAAGGTATTTGAATGGGTTTTTATGTGGTTGTGCGTAATACATTTCAGCTTTCTTTAAGAAATCTTTAAGCTTCTGTGTGGAAACTTCAGGTAAAAAAATGTGGTCTCAGCCTTAAATGGAAAAAAGTGGCTCCCCCTCAAACAAAAATAAAGTGCATGTGTTTGAAGGATTGTGAAAATTTATGTGAAGAATGGAAGCGCTGGAAAAAATACTGGTGAAAGATGATGAGGAAGCACCAGATGGAGCCAGAGGAAGCACAGGACAGCACTGGTTGGAAAAAAAGCATCTGAAGTGATTCATTCTTGAATCTGAATGCTGCACACAGTGAGAGCTGCACACAATGCTCACTTGCTGTTTCAGTCTGGCTATTTGTGGAAACAACCCTGTATTCTGTCTAGCAGGACCCAGCAAATAAACAGGGTAGCATCAAGGGGCCATTAGTGCTGGGGTTTGAGTTGTTACTTCACTGTTGAGCTTTCCTTGGCACGTCATTAACAATGAGAAAATACAAGGTGCAAACCAGTACTGGATGTAGTGGCATATTGTGTCTGTACCCCTCTAGGACTTGCATCCCTAGAGAAATGGCTGCTAGGTGGTCTGTGTACTGAGGTCTATATACTCTGCACATCTGCAGCCTGTCAGAGAAAGCAATGACTTGGGCTAGTTACAAGCCTGTTGTTGTGCTGTGAACGTGAGCGTCCAGCATCCTCCCCTCCCCTCATGGTACCCCGCTGCTTTTCCAGCCCGTGGTGTGAGATTTAAAGATGCGAGAGTTGGGGTTTCTGGTTTACCTTAGTGCATTAATTGGCATATATTTGATTGTAATGAGAAGGTCTTGCTTACATTTTATGTCCACTTCTTTGTTCTGCCAGTGAATTGGAGGCGTTTGTCGAAGACCTGAAGAGGGATTCCAGTGCTTCCAGCAAGACAGTTACACTGAAAGATGTCGAAGATGGAGCCTTTCTTTTGCGTCAGGTGGGAGAAGCTGTTGCCACACTGAAAGGTATGTATTTTTACTTTTCACTCTTCTCTTTTAAACAGTGGCTGAGAACAGTTTTGCCTTTGATCTGGGAGCATTAACTTTCACTTCCCAAAAGATTTAAAGTCGGGATTAAGGAACTTGTTGCAGGGCCCCTAGAGAAAAGTAGACACTCAACTATTTAACATTCACCTCATAACCTGTTTCTCCCCAGGGCTTTTATGATTTTCTCTTGAGCTTTACAGCTATTCTCTTTGCAGGAGAGTTCCCAACGTTGCAGAATAAAATGCGTGCAATCCTCCGGATTGAGGTAGAAGCCGTGAGGTTCCTAAAGGAAGAACCACACAAGCTAGACAGCTTGCTGAAACGTGTGCGCAGCATGACAGATATCCTTACCATGCTCAGGAGGTGATTTTTCATTTTTCTTCGTAACTGAAGATTTTCTTCAAGCAGAGCTGGAGCAGCTTTTGGTCTTGGTCTCTTCCCCTCTCCCCAGGCAATTTTGAGGAATGTAACTTGCCCGCAGTATTTCATAGATTCTTGCTAGAGCCCTCTCAAGGGAAATCAAATTAGCCTTTCCTGTGCTCAGTGCAGTGGTTCTGTTCTGACCAACAGACCAAGTCACTGAGATCTTATGACTGAAATTAGCTCCATCTGAACTCAACACTTCCAGATGTGGGAGGTATCTGGATGAGAAAGCTTACAGAGCTAATTAGCTAACTGCAGACATTTACAGCAATCTAAGCTAATAGGAATGTTCTGAGATGCCAGTACATGCATCCCCAAAAATCTAACAGTAAGAAATAAAACAGAAAAATATTCTAAGTGGATAAACATATCCTAAAGCTTCCAAAAGAAAGAAATGTTTCTTCAGTATGCTTGTGAATTCATGCAAATTCTTTATTCTCTCCGTTGCAAGGAAGATGCATTAGAGAAAGTTGAAATATTACATAAAATTTGCTTCTCCTAAGTGCCACTGTTTAGCTATGTTTGTCAGAATATATGGGCAGCAAATGACTGCTGATTTATATGAGGCAATAGGCATTGAATTTAATTCCTCTCAAAACCGGTGAATCAGACCATCTGGTCAGTGGTGGTGGTCCTGATTTTACTTCAATTACAAGAAAATGTGAATCTTAAGCCTATTGTTGCTACCATTATTCTAAGGAATGGAGGGTTGTCATTGTTTCCATATATCCTGGAGCATATGTAAAATGGATTTGTACTAGCAGGTGGATAAAATGGTTTATGTAACAGGTCTTGTAAGAGCCATCACTTAATTTTCCACGTAGATAAACATCTGTATCCTTTTATATTAGATTCCTTTTCTTAAAAATGATGACAGTTATTTCCTGTCTCACCCTGTTGGGTAAAAAAAAAACAATGCTATGCATGCCAAAGTTTTACCAGAACTGTTTTTTTGCAGCAAAATTACGTATTAAGCCTCATAAAGTCTGTTTCAGTAATGGAAAAAATGATGGTGTTTCATGGCTAGCTACACTCCAAAGCTCAGCCATTTCACAGCTAACTGCCAGAAATAATTGACTCCTTAGATCTTTAGCTGATTTTACCCCAGGCTCTTGACAGATAGGACCTTCATGAAGTATCGTTTGAAGACTTCGTTTGGGCAATTTGCCAGGCTGCTAGTTCACATTCTATGTAGCTGCCACTTTCTGCGCTAATGGACCAGGAACACCTTGTTTAGCTAGATACCGTGTATAAAATTTAAGTCAACTGATTTCCATTCTCCCTCTAAAATCAACCCACTGTAATTCATTGTTTAGTCAAAAAGTTCCAGTGTGTCTGTGAAGGTTTGTAAACATTTTAAAAGACAAAATATCCTAATTAGAGTGGCCTCTTTAAAGTCTCTGATTCTGAGAGGAAGCTATGAAATCACACAACTGAGAGCACCAAGAAGGAAAAAACACCATTTTGATGTTTCCGATGTAGGTGCTTTTCCCTTGCAAAAGTTTATTGTTAAATATTGCTCATGACTCGCCTCTATGCTAACCACATTTCACACTGTTGTTTTCAATTTGGCTGGGCAGACATGTTACAGAAGGACTGCTGAGGGGTATGGATCCATCCCAAGCCGTGCAATATTCTGCTGTGGAAAAGGTCACTGCAGCTGATACTGTGAAAAAACAAGAGGAGCTCAAGCATGCCCAGGGGCATGCACAGCCAAACATCACAGCAATTACATCAGAGTCCCAGGTGTCATCAGTCAAGTCAGAAGTCGTCCCCGTCTCAACAATGACGGTCCACCATGTGCAAAGCTCACCTGTTGTCATCCATCAGTCTCAGCACTCATCAGCCTTGGTCAACCATGCCCAGGGTTCACCCACTGCAGCCAGCCACAGCGAAGGTGTGCTGGCAAGTGGCCACCTCGCAGCCACCCCACCAGCCCTACCACAAGAGCCCACAACAGGATCCCAGCCCACACAAACTACGTCAGCACCACAGGTGTCTGTCAATGGCACAACCATGCAAAGTCTTTTCATTGAGGAAATTCACAATGCAAGTACCAGAAACCGAGCTGTATCGATTGAGGTACGAAGTATTCTACTCAACCAGCTGTCCCTTCTATGGGTCTGAGCTCCCAGTCTCACTCTTGAGACTGCAGGTGGGATTTTTCAAATGCATTCTGAGGATTATGTGCTTAACTCCTAACTACACTGTGCTCTTCCAAAGATACCTTCTGATTTTAAATGCAACATGATAATAACATGTAACCAAAATTAGTAGCTACATTTTTAAAATAACCTTTATTCTTAAAAAAAGTTCCTTTTTAGAATACCTTGGTTTTGAACAATAATATAGGATTCTCTGGCAACACTTGCATCAGTGGATTTCATTCACACTTTAAATCTCTGTATCCCCCATTATGGAGAGGTAAAAGTGAAAGTGTGAAGTTCTAGTGGTTTCACACAGAGATATTGAGAACATCCACACGTGAACTCTCATACCTTATTACAGATGTGCACCTCAATCACCGGTGCAATATAGCAAGGCAATGACTCAGATTTAAATTTTACTTTCATTCTTTTAGCAAGCAGTGGCTGCTGCCAGTCTGTCATGTGTTTATGCCATATCTGCATGCACAATGGAAGTCAGAACAGTGTACAATTAATGTTAATATATTTCCTCTTGTTGCTGACTAGAAGTGAAAGAATCTGTCCATACTGACCTCTGTTTACACATGGATTTTTTTTAAAGTAAGTGATCATAACAGAAATCAGAAAGCTAAATAGGTGCTTTACTATTTTTTCTAGAGAGCTGAAAAGAAATGGGAAGAGAAAAGACAAAACCTTGATCACTATAATGGAAAGGAATTTGAAAAGCTCTTAGAAGAAGCCCAGGCCAATATAATGAAGTCAATTCCTAACCTGGAGATGCCTCCTCAGCCAGCAGCCGTGACTAAAAGGGATGCAGCGGAAAAGCTGGAAGTCTCAGGTAAGAGTAAATGGTGCTAAAGGATTGCACACATGGAAAAGAGGGGTTATTTTTCTACTTTCCAGAATGGTTTCAGTTTGCAGATTTCTGTGTTGTTGGTCATACCTGTGAGTATGTCCCTGAAGAATAATGCAGTTCCTGAGGACAGGATGCAATGATTTTACAGATCCCAGTGTGGGTAACCAGCTGCACACAAATTTCCCTGAATTGAGGTAGGGAATTTGTCCCCTGGAGATAAAGAGTCCTCATGAGCAGGAGAGTAAGAGTACACCTTGCTTTTGACAGAGATGAGAGTGTCTGTATAGTATGTTATATCTATATTTAGTACACGGTGTTCAGTTTTCCACTTGGAAGTTAAGTATTACAGAGAGGTCTGGACAAAAACACAAAGAGACTGAGCACAAATTACCTTAACATCAGAAACCTGAAAAGCTCCTTTTGTAGACATATTTATTATCAAAAGAAGATCAAGACGTGCCTGAAGTTTCTGAGGGTGAGGAGGTCTTTTAACTTTGCAGAAAATTTTCCAACAAGTTCCAGCAATTGGTTGCTGAAGCTAGAAAAAGCCACATTAAAAATTAGCTGTCAGTTTTAACATCTAGAGTAACCAATCACTGCAGTTTAATTATGAACATATGGGATTCTCTGCCACTTCACATCTTTAAGCTATACTACGTTTTCTTCTGAAAATCTGTTCAGACACAAGCTCTGTGCATGGTGGAAGACCTACTTAAAGAAACCCTTGAACCTGTGTTAAGTGGAAAGTCAGAGTATTTGATCTTAATGATCCTTGCTAACTTCATAATCTTAGACTATAAATACAACCAATGTTCTGGATGAGTGCATTAAAAGCCTGAAAATAACCTATATAACTGAGCTGCCCATGTAGGAATGAATGAGACTGACTTTCATAATAAACATTCTGGCTGTTCATAGCTATGATATAGATGTACTGAGTTTCAAGGTCAGATTGTAACCCTGTAGCAAAAAAGGCAAATGTCATAATGAAGACAATGGGAATATCTACAAGATACATGAATCTGCTCAGCAGTGCTGAGCTCTCACATAGAAATTCCCAGACTCAATGTTTTGGATTTCAAGGAAGACTAAACTAGGAGGGAGTCAAGAGGACAGCGGTGATAATGACCAGAACACTAAAAAAAACATGATCCCTGGGAAACAAAAAAGCAAGAATTGATTTTATTTAGCATGAGGCAGCAGAGGCTGAGGAAGGACAGAGCAATCTCTGAATACATAAAAATCTGCTTAAAAAACAGAAGAGCAACTTGCTTTGTGTGGGTAGGATAGCAGTAGAAGTTGACAGTTGCAACAAGGAAGATCCAGGTTACCTATTAGGAAAAAAAGCTCATCATGATAAGGAAAGTGAAGCAATGAAGGTGGCAGTTTGAGGCAATGAGAAGGATGTAAGATGCCCATCACTGGAGAGAATGGCTTAGACATTAGCATTGATCAAGAATGATAAAGGCAGAGCTACTTTGTGGTAGCAACATGATGAGGGGGGGTCTTCCAGTTCTATTTCTTTCACAATTTAAGATATAAATCCATGTCTGAATTTCTTCAAAGTTTAAGGATTAAAGAAGATGCCTCATGTAAACCTTGAATTTACATCATTAGCAAAACATAATTAGGTGCAAAATTCTTATCCAGCTACTTAAGCAATAGTCCATCAGGCTCAGCAGTCTGTGCCTGACAGAGGCAATGGGAGATACTGTCTGTGGGCAGCAGAGAACCTGGCCACCTTCTGCAGTCTGCTCTCCCTCAGCACCTCCAATTGATATTAAAAGGAATATTCCAGCCTCTTCCTTTTCATTATAGGCTTTTTATCCAGTAATTTCTCTATACCTGCTTATAGCATTTGCCTCCCCACTGCTGTGTCAGCAAGCTCCAGGAGCTCACTCCCCATCCTGTGACGGCTTGGTGTTTCACCTGTTTTAAAATTGCCTCATACCAGCTTCATTGAGTTCCCCTAATATTCTGCGATTTGACAAAACCCACATCTCTGCATTCCCTTTATAAAATCATGAAGGTAGTGGATAAACCTTGATCATATCCTGAAGATCTCAGCCTGCCCCATTGCCTCCATACTGCAAACTTGCAGCCTTTCTGGTCTCTCCATCTAGGCCAGCTTCTCCTTCCCCAGGCTCATTTCAGTTGCCCTTCTTTAACTCCAGCGTTTCCTTCTGGAGCTATGGAGACAAGAGATGCATGCTGCACCCAACAGGTTGATATGCCAAGATTGTAAATAGCTGCAAAAAAGTGCCCTGGGGCCCATCTACGCAAATTCATGTAGAATTTGGGAAGAATGTTATCAGATTCAGCGTTTTGGTCTGGGTGCACCTTTAGCACTGACAAGTTGTGGCTCCTTGGATGTTTAACAGCATACATCTTTAAAATTAATTCTGTTGAACCTCATAAAATAGTTCAGAATTCTGGCATGATTTCAGTGAGATTACTGGCTATCAACACAATTATCTTGTATAATGTGTGGCATAAATAGAAAATGTCAGTGAAAATAAATACCATATGGGTCCAGTAAGCTGTGTCATCTTAAAAAGCGCAGAACACAGTAACAGAGAAGTTTTTTAACGCGCATGGTTGAATAATCCACTTCTAGAATACAATTTTGCACAGTGTGTAGCCAGCAGATTTAAGGAGAAGTTTGATGAGGTTGAGACATTTGCCTTCTGTTGTGTGTGATGAATCCTGTTAATAGCATATTAGATTGCACCAGGGTGCGTGCACTAAATCACGGTTAAATCAAATATGCTTTATTGTTCAAACACACTACAATATCTTAACCTATTACACCTACTTTAAACGTATAAACTCACAGACCTGCCAGATAGTGCCAGCTCACCAAGTAAGAGAAGGAGGTGGAGCATAGTGCTTGGACAGTCAAAGTCGATAGGTACTGCACCTGACAGGGTGTCCCCTTGGTAACAAGACACGCACGTATTCCTTCCTGACCCACCCTGTCCAGCCCAGCTCCTTTTATTCTTTTCCCAGGAACTGCAAAAAAAGGGCCAGTGCATGAGCAGGCCAAGTGCCAGCTTGTTATTTGTCCCACACTAACTGCGATTCCAACACCATGCCCTGTTCTCATAACACCTTTCATGGCTGTGCATGCTTCTTGGGCTCTGCTTCAAGGTCTTGTAAATACCAGACAGTTCTGACTGCTTTTCTACGTTTTTTATCCGATTCCCTGCCTGTTGTCTGCCTAGTTAAGTACAAACAGTCATATATTTTCTCACTGCAAGTTGGCTAAGAATTGATGCATAAGCTAATTCACTACTTTAAAATTCGACTGTACAATACTTTAACAATGTATGTACATATATATATAGTTTGTCAACATATATATAGATCATGTCCAACAACAGACCATTATTTATTATTTCCAATACATGCCACCACGTGGTCCATTGTTGGGACACAGCGATATTCAACTACTTTTTAAACTTACCTAACATGACATTCGAGTGTACGATACTTTAACAACTTATATGTATATCATTTGTCTATGTCATGTCATGTACAACAATAGACCACTATTTATTATTTCTGATACAAATAGTAACGCAAATACAAAAACAAAAAAACCTTTTTCTTCAATATCTGGTTAAATATCTCACATGCCAACTCTTCTATGATTCAAGATGGAAATGTCGATTACAGTTCACTGTAGACTAGGAAGCTGAGCAACATAAGGAAAAGAGGCCACCTACCTACTAATATAGTGCATAAGACATTTTTGCCATACATTAGCGTAGTCTTCTGTTGACTTTGCTGCAGAAGCCAGATAGATCACGTTGCCATCATACGTTGTTGTCTCAGCCATTCTCCACACAGAACCCAATTAAGAAACTTTTTTCTCCCCTGCAAAGCACAAAACAAAGTAAAATTACGCACTTTATACAGTTTTGCAGATGATTGCAAGTACTTCTTTAGTGTCTTGAGTCTAACTTAACTTTGTTATCACGATTGCTCACTGAAAAATATGAGTGTCTCTAGAATATACATTATAAGCTGGGTACCTTCATCTCTCTCTGTGTCTTCATATGTGCAAATGACCTGATTTTTGCAAGTTGGAGGTAGTTTGCTTATGACTACTAAGGCTACCTCATATTGTTTTGAGATCATTTTTAGACATGTTGAACTTCTTTTTTGTACAAGTAAAAATTTCTGTGGTGGGAGAGATTAATTCCAGTCTGGCCGTGCCTGTCAATGAATGCTCAGTTCAGTGAAATGGCTAGCAATGAAAAACTCCTGTTTGGTGTACAGAAGTGTTGAGCCCTTCAGCACCAAAGAAGATTCCATAATGTAGTGGTTTTGATTGTGGTTAGTCTCTGACCGAGTGAATTTTACTGGTCCATTTATTCCTCCCTCTGTAAATATGCTAGAAGAACTCAGTTAATTTTTTCCTCCCAATTTTTTTTCCTTCCCATTTAGACTGGAGAAATAACATTGTTTATTAAAGAAAATAGAAATCCAGCTTTGAAGTTTTACTTCTTGCCCAGTGTTGCTGCATTGACTGTGAGCGAACTCCATCACTACCTCTCCTTAGTGACTCCATTTAAGGGATGTGAGGGGATTAGCCTTTGATAGCCTGTGCACCTGCAACTCACTCAGTTTCTTTTGCCTGTGTCTCCTTTTTTTTTCATTTTTGAAAATGGAGGTGGATGAATATTACACAAATATGAAAGACATGATAGGAATCATTCTGTCTTTGTGCCTCCCATGTCTTGCATCATCCAGCCTTGCTCTTGTTAAGTGTGAGAAAAACTTTAATGTTCTTGTAGTCAGAGCTGCTACCAGTTTGAGGATAATACATTGAGCACATTAAAAGGAGGAGGGATTGCACAGGCCCTGCATTATAGTCTGCTAAACACCATCTTAGAGAATTTCTCTAATTTTACAGCAGCAGGATGTCTGATGTCATAAAAAGCTTTTTGGTGTGTATTGACCAAATAAGTGGTCTAATGTCAAATGCATCTGGAAATGCACTGTTCTTGCAATCTTGCGAGTGCCAGATAAGCAGGGAGAGAAATAGTACCACAGACCATTTCTTTAGGCTTAACCAGTTTCAAAGAACATTAGAGCTAAGAAAGAAACAAAGATAAAGACTGGGTCAGACAAGGGCTCTGCTCAGCCCCAAGGGCCAGCTGGCATGTTGGAGGAGCCTGACACAGCCCTGCAAGTGGGCAGTTATGCAATAACTTGCTCAGAGGGAATACTTAGCACTAAAGCAGCTGGATAATCCCAAAAGCAAGAGGTTTTATCTTTCTGGGTTATATTTATCCCAGCTGTTTATATAACACTGAGTAGCTGTGGAAAGGTCGTTCTGTCACTTTTGAAAACAAACATTGTAAACGGCAGTGTGAACATGGTGGTTGTTGCCATGTATGATGCTTCTATGACCAGAAACACATAAGGCCAGGTCACAAGCAGAGTAATGCTGCTTCTGGAAAAATGCCATCCCATGACAGTGGGGAAGAGGAACAACACCTCAGCAGGGAAGCATCGTGGTGAGGAAATACCAGTCTGAGAAACTGGTCTTCCTTCGAAAGGCTTTCCTGAGAAAGTAAGTGCTGCTCTGCTCAGCTGTCAGATTTGGTATTTGAATCTTTGTGGGTTAGCAAAATACACATATAAGGCTCTCATAGGATAACTAAAAGGCAACCGTATGCTTTGCTGAAGTAGTTAGTAGTAAATACTGTGGAAACAAATGGTCTCTTAGAAGAGAAGCAAGTGCAGTTGCCCTTGGCGCTCCTCTGCCTTGCTCAGGAGAAAGATGACTCACTGAAGTGGGGAGGTGGCATCTCCAGAGCAGTATTTATGTTTTTCCTCTCAGCCTTTGTCTAAACTTAGCTAGTTTTGTCCAGTTATGAAATGGACGAGACACTTCAGCTCGTCTGCTAGCAGTTTGCCAGCAGCACCTCCCAGGCGTGCTAGTTGTTTCAGAATTGCCGAGAATGACAAGAAGCCTCCAGGTTTGATGTCTTGCTTGTAGCCATGCCAGTGGCCACATTCTCAAGTGTTCTGTGCTGTCAGTCATGTACACCAAGGCTTGAAACACAGCCACAGTTATGTGGAGGATGAGAGTTTTGCTGAAAATTTCTGGGTGAAGTGACATGTTTTTTCTGGGCAAGTGCAGCACTCTCTGTTTTTGCACAAGGTGTTTCCACTTGAATCTCAAATGTGTTTCTATTTGTAGATACTCATCAGCAGGACCTTTCAAGATATGTTTTTCCTTTCCAGTTGAGGCAAGGATGCAAATACCTTTTGCCCTCATTCACCTGTACTCACTTTGTGCTGCTCTGTTTGCTTGCAGAAGAAGTTCCTGATGGAGAACAGGATAATGAGAAACTGACCAAGTCTCCACCTCCTCCACCTCCGCGGCGCAGTTACCTGCCAGGTTCAGGACTAACCACAGCGAGATCAGGAGATGTTGTCTATGCAGCCAGAAAAGAGTCTGCTGCTGCCAAGGTTTGATGATTCAAATTCTAGGCAATCAGACTGTTGATGAACAGAGAAACATTCTCAGGCTTGGGCTGTGTCTATAAATCATGAAGTAAGTTGAGACAGAGCTGTGTCCTGGAGAGCTACTGGAACTCCATAACAGGAAACACACCTGTTAGGCCAAATGAACTAGTAAGGTTTGATCTGCTCTGTTTAGAGGAATCTTGCTTCTCCTATCTCCTGGCAGTGTAGAAGGCAAGTCACAGGCTGCTTTCATTTAGAGTGGTAAGAAGATTAAAAATAAAAAAAAGCAAGCCTTTCACAGACGAAGAAAATCAGCTCAAATTTAAGAGCATTTTTACAGAAATGTTGCAAATTTGTTTCTTTGAACTTCATTTTCCCATCTGTTCTTTTCCCTGAAGGAAGTGGAGGGAGTCCCATGTTTGGAGGCTTTTAAATTTGTGAACATGCTATCATATCAGCAATATTGTTTGCTTTTGATCTGATGAAGTAGCGGTCTCCTTAAAAAAGAAAGAAGGGCCTTGCAACAGGGCAACTGCAGTAGTGTTAGATTTTTGGTGTTTGCTCTGCATCAGAAGGGTTCAACTGTATTATCTGTGCTTTGTCATCCCTGTGCAGGAATGCAGTGAAGATGCTGGGCAAGTATCACAATCCAAAGCCCCTAAAGAGGATCAGGCATTGTCTTGGAGCACAGAGCATGCTGTAGCATCAGCTTCAAAAGATGAAGAGGAAGAGGAAGGAGATAAAATAATGGCAGAATTACAGGTATGTCCTTTGGGTTTCACATGAAGACATCTGTGACCAATATCCCTTCTAGGGCCTCAACACAATTTATAGGTCCGAACATGAAGGAAAGGAGGCCTGTCAGTTGTACCTGGTCCTGCTTTATTGCACTGGAGGGGGCACATTTTGTAGGCACCACCTAAATTTTGTTCAAGAGGTCTAGAGGTGAGAGAATGGTCGAGAATGTAGGGGTTACCACTGAAGGATCTTACATAAGTGCATTTCTTACTTAGTACCAGACCAACAAGGTGCCGAGAGCCCATCATTCATGTTAACATTTGTGGGAACATAGATTACGGGATCTGCTCCTGACAGGTTGTGCTTACTTGTTCTGTACCTCATCCAATGTTTTCCAGAGTGTTTGAACATTGAGACCTTTGCTGTTCCCTGTTGTGTTACTGGTACATTACTCTACCAGTGGCATAGGAGCAGTGCTCTCTTGCTGGTCCTTTGGTTGATAGAACATGGGCTGGTTTAGTTCAGCGATGGCAGTGCTGCAGTAAAAGCCAACTATTCCAGCTGCCATCAGCAAGCTCCAGCAGGGGCATCCTCTGTCCTCTTCCATGCCCATGTGAGGAAAGGCCATGTGGATCAGCTTAACTGGCTATAACTTCTGTTGTTCGGGTATTTCAAAGCACTTATTGTGCATGACATGACATGATCCTGCTGTCCATCTTCCAAAGGGTGGGTTTGATGCTGCCCAGGGAGTGTTTGCAGCCCAGGAAAACTGGATACTAAGCAGAAACTGTTACTTGTGGTAGGTGCACCCTGCCTAACCCTCACCTGCTGGGGTACTGGGTTCAATCAGTGAAGAAGTAAAGGACAGATACAAACAGTTACCCTAGTAAACACAATATAAAGGAACACATTTATCAAAGCAGACAACAGTTTTTGATCAGATAACAGGTTTGTCTGCTTAGACAGAATTGTATATATCTGTAAACGTTCTTGTCAGTCGTTTGATTAAACTTCATACAACATTTTGATAAAAAACTGGCACCATGGAGTGTACCAAAACAAAAAAAAAATCATAGGGTGATTGAGAGATTTCTGCTCTGAAAGCATTGCCTTTTATGCAGGTAATTGTAGTTATGTCCCACAGACACCAGCTCCAGGCCCAGTGCCACTCTGTATTTTCATCAATGGCATGGAAATACATGTAAAATACTTACTGTTTAAATCAGTTTAATTAAAACTAGAGAAATATGAGAGCAGGGAGACGATAACGATCACTTAATGGTCATAATACCTTCGCTGAAATATGAAGTCTGCATGAAGAACAACAAATTTAGGCCAGACCACGAGTGCATGTCTTGGAAAGGAAGAGCAGTTGGAGTAGCAAGTTGACAGGAGCTCCCAGGTCAGTGCTGTTGCCACAAAGTTAGTGTCTGCTTTGGAGATAGATGTGAAAACAGGGAGTGTTCTCACTGTATAGGATCTGTGAGATCGGCGTTGGGCTGTTGCATCCATGACTAAGTGTCCATGCCTTCCCTGTCTGAAAAGGCTGTTAGGCATATGAAGGTTTGGAAGGTACAATGTGGAGGTATATTCATGGGAAGTACCTTTTTAATCTGGCAGGAAAAGGCCAGATACTAATATCAGCTGCTATAGCACAAAATGTATATGGACAGTGTTATAGATACATCAGAGCAAAAGTGATAAATAAACAAATTACCAAGGGAAGTAGTGGATTCTTCTTCACTTAAAGACTAAGGACTCAGAGGATGCCTTTGTAGATGGTGTGCCTAAATCAAAAGCACATCACTGTTTTACAGATTGGTAAACTGGGGTGAGTCCATACCCTGTATTATGAGGAGAAAGACTGCTTGTTCTAATAGTTCCCCGTTGTCTTAGTTACTTTGGTCTATAAACACATACAAATAAGACATAATGGAAAACCAAAAGAAACTCTATAGCCTGAATTTTGCACTGAATTTTTTCAGTATTGTTACTTTTCTCATTTTGTATAAACATGCAATGCGTACAAAGTGTACGATATTTAAAGAACAGGCCTGATTCTAATCTGTAATCAGGGCTATTAATTTCATAAGAATTCCCAGGAATTAATAAATAATTAATTTTCCTAATACATGGTAGAAGGATACAATCTTCTTGCATGTCACAGTGTGTTTGACTCCTGTAAGCACCTCACTCCCTTATTCCCCTGACTGGCAGAGATGTCCTGCCTGTACATCTCACCAATAGTAGAGCATGCCACTAGAGGCCTGCAGAAATCTCAGTGATGCACGCTCAGAGGCAACACTGTGCAGTGGTACCAGTGATGATTCTGCTTCTCTGGATCTGGGAGCTGAGCCAGATGGATAGAGAAACCCAAAGGAAAGAAGATAGCAAGATAAAGGGCAGATAAGTCCAGGCCATGTCCTGGGGTACACAGGGTGGGAGGCCAGTGATTCACAAGCCTGTATACTGGAATGTTTCCAGACCAGGAGGAACTTGAACTGGACTGTAACCGTCTGGAGCGTTACTGAAGGTGGCGGCAAAGAAACATGTCTCTAAATTTTAAAAAGAGTTTGTGTGGGGGAGAAGTGGAGTTACGTAGCTCTTGTATGAGGTACTGTGAGACAGAGAAATCTGGGAGCTGAGTGGACAACAAGGGGTGGGTAAGAGGTATTAGATGCTGCCTTCTCTCATTTATTGAATGTGTAAGGCCTGCTGCTCCCACTTCTTCCTCACATTTCTGCATATATATTGGTTCCAGATGAGAACATCTGGGGAAGAAAATTTATATTTCCACTCTGCTTGTGCTACCCAGGGAAACAGCAAACGCCTCCTAATACTTACTGGGAATGGAAGTGAGACAGCTTAAATGAAACACAGGGGAAGTGTTTGGGGACTGTAAATGGAGTAAACTGAGCTAAGCAGTGGAATTTGTTTATTTTAACAAATAAAACCACAGGTTTAGTTAATAAATCATGAATGTTGAGGCCAAAATAAGTCTGATGTGGATTTTGAGGAGATGTCAGACATTAGGAAGTAGGTGGTGTCGCAGGCTCAAAGTTTGTCATGGGCTTCCTACTTAAGTTTGGATAGTTTGCAGCACCTCTGTGTGCCTTCATCTCCCCATCTTTAAAAATATGGATCAGCTTTTCTCCCTGCAGGGGACATTGAGGTTAGCATTATGAGTTAGAGAGCAGTCTTGGCAGATTGAAGGGTTTGCCCAATTTATCTTAGTCTGATAGTCTGAAATCTCTTATTATCTCATGAGGCTGTTGAGTTGTGGATGTTAAAAACAAATGCGCTCTTTGTAGATGGTCATCTCCAGACATTTCTGTATATAAGCACCTTGGTCTCCTGATAACCTGCAGTATTTATTTCCTAGGCTTTCCAGAAGTGCTCTTTTATGGATGTAAACTCAAACAGTCATGCTGAACAGTCCAGAAATGATACACATGTTAAAGACATAAGGCCTGGGACTTTAATGCATCACAAGGAAAAGAAGGTAACAAGTGGCATTTGTAAACATGCCACCCATCTTGGCATAACCTTCTTTTCTTCAAAACTAATCTTATATCTTGCGTATTGTTCTCTCTAACCCCCACCTGCCACCACTCAGTGGTTTCTTTCCTTTTATCTCAGTATGGCTCAGAAACACTCAAATGGAATGTTATATCAATCTACATTATGTGTCTTATTAGCAATTATATAAGGGTTGCATGAAGTTTTATGGTTCTTTGAAATCAAAATTAAAAGAAGATTCATCAGTTTCCACCAAGAAAATGCTCATACTCCTCAGAACATCCTTCCAGTGCCTTTCTGGCAATAGTTGGAGAAGCATTTCTCTTAAGCTTTGTGCTTGTCTTGACGAGAAAGTGGTCCTCTCAGTCTCAAGAGCCCCTTTAGAGAATTTATGCTTTATTTAGCTTCATTTGTTGATCCCAGATATCTTTATTAAATATTCAGAAATCCCATTCAGTTTACTGGAAGATAAAGTCAAGGTGGATGGGCCAAATTTGCCCTTATTCTAAAAGTTAGTGCACAAGATTTACTCTTCTGTGATGAGACTCAGGAGAAGTGTCTGGGGCCATAGCCAAGCCAGGATGAATTTCACAGCTGTGTCTGGACTGGGGTTGCCATTTGAGTTGATTGGTCTTAGTGGCATTTCTGCCTTTGCAGATCTATTTTTAAGTTTAAGAATAGTGAGTTGAATCATTGCTGGGTTTAGGAAGTCATGCAGGCATGACAGTTTGTCAACCAAATCCCAGTTTGCAATGAAGCCGGGTGTGATGAGGAAGAAAACACAGCTGTTTAGCACAACATTTCAACTTTGTCATGCAATTTGTGTGTGTGTTTGCAAATTGGAAATAGCAGCAATACCTCCTCTTTTGTAGCATCATGAGTAGCTCCAAAGGATTTTATGGGAGACATTGCACTTCAGCTTCACTTAACAGAAACTGAGGCAGGGAGAGAGAAAATGACTTTGCCAGGTCCCCAAGGCAGAGAAAGAACCCACTGCCCTAACCACAGTCAGCTGCATCTGTATGGGGCACTGTGGCTGTAAAGTACGAGGTGACAGCTAGATGGTGGTGTCTGATATGTTATTAACATCAAAATTCATAGTCCCCCAGAAGGCACTGCTGCCCGGTTAGGGCATTGCACACAAGGAGTTGGCTTGGAGCTGCTCAAACAGCAGTTCTGGTCTACAGCTGGCTAGGTGAGGGTTCAAGTGCACGGATATGAGTAAAATCACTTTGTTGTGGAGTGTATGGTAGTGTCATGGAGAAAAAAAATCTCTGTTCATCCTCATTACTACTGGTGTCAGAATGAGAAGGTCATATTGTTACATGAAAGCCTGGGTCACCACTCAAGACACTGCACATCCTGTAGCACAAATCTTTCTTTGAAAGGTGCTGCCAAGTAATTGCCATAAACTGCTATTTGTTGGAATAACACAGAGTCCAGGAAATTAAGGTTAATGGGATCTGGTTTTATCATCCGACATGATAGACTGTTTATTGGCTTTAAATATGGAACCTTATGGTCATGAGAAACTCATAGAGGAAATGAATTCTGTTGTGGTTTTATTTTTTAGTAGAAAGGCAGCAGTTCCTAAAATGATATATATTCTACAGTGACACCACAAGGTGTTGTGCTGATGTTTGGAACGAGAAGTGGAAATTGCTAAAAAAGATACAGAGATCTGAAATTAGAGTTCAGTCACCAAGTCAGCATAACCACAGGCAACAAGTGCCATTAAATGTCCTGACCTCATGCTGGGAGCGTTGGGTAAATGTAAATGGGATAGGAAGGCACCTACTCACTTAGCAAGTCTGGGCCTGAGGTGACCATGAGCCCTGACATTTTTCCCCTGATACCAGCTCTCAGCACAAAGTGCAGACAGTGCCAGGCTGCCCACTGATACCTTGCTGGCTGTGGCTGGTTTGTGTGATAGCTCCTCCTTATTTAGAAATAAGAGGGATGTCAGGGTATTCAGGAAGCAGCTGAAAAGCCTTGTTACTGCTAATAAGCCTCTGTAGAGGTGAACTGCAACTCTGGTTTATCAGCAACTTTCTTGCTCCTGCATTTTGATTGTGTGTAAAGTTTTTCTGTGTAAAATCCTCAGACCGTATATAAGAAAATATCACATGAAGTGTAGAAACTACACATTGTGAACCGTCCTATGCGTGGAGAGTACATGCACTAGCCAACTTGTGGATTTCTGTGCTGTCACTCATTCATCTCAGCTGGGGGAGTGACTCGTCTAACCGATCTTCTGCACATCTTGATGCTCATACAAGTATAATCTGTCCTTCTGGTGTGTTAGGAGTCAGCTTCTAGTCTCAAGTAGTGTCAGCAGTAATGCTTTATGCTCACTGGCTTCAAGCACTTGAGGCCAGAATAATTTCCTTCTTGGTGAGCCATGAAATTTTAACTGTAGATTTCTCTGTTGCTCGTTCATAGGCATGGCGTCTCTTCTGGTCGTTCCCTTACTCTAATGATTCGTGTTTATCCTAAGCTGTGACTAGCACTTAACAAACCAAGGCCCAGGGAAAAGCCTGCTATTATGAAACACTCATTTGAAAATAAAGAAAAATGTCTCCTTAATTTGCATTGCTGGGAATATATTACTTGTAAACTAGGGGATTACCTCTCTGTGTGCTGTTTAAAGGCGTTTCTATAAATGAATGTAGATCAGTGTTTCGTCCTGCACTTTCACAGGCACTGCAGAGTGCCACTGGTAATTTTGAAGGAGTACTTTTAAGCTGCAGCAAAGATTTAGAAATGCACAGACTGTGATCATATTAACTGTGATGGAACAGTGCTGCTCAGGTGTGGGCAACATTAGAAGTAGCAAATGTCATCAATTGAAAATCAGCTTTTATCATACAAAATTTCCTTTCAAGGCTAGCCAGACTGTTGCATTCGTTGCTGAGGTGAGCTAGCAAGCTGTAGCGCCTGCTGTCAGCTCTTTCCACGTCAGGCTTCCTTTGATGCGTCCCAGCAGAACT
The DNA here is from genome assembly GCF_017976375.1 of Cuculus canorus. Taxonomy (NCBI): domain Eukaryota; kingdom Metazoa; phylum Chordata; class Aves; order Cuculiformes; family Cuculidae; genus Cuculus; species Cuculus canorus. The sequence continues at coordinate 142,166,019 of NC_071402.1, forward strand.
TAATAAAATACTGTGAATCTTTTCAACTTCAGTCTTTCACAAACTAGGAGTTTTCTTTAACTGCCAAGGAAGCACTGTGTTGGAAATAAGGTAATTAGTGTGTGTTTGCATATTCTGGAGGCCTTGTTAAGACAGGAGCCCTGCGTACCAACCCATGCAGGCCACATGCATAGCAGAGAGCAGTAACATCACATGCTGTTCTGCCAGAATTCGGAATTTTTGCTCCGAAGAAAGACAGGAATTAGATGACAACTTCAGATATGCTTCTGCAGCAGTAAACAGAGTGGTGAGTTCACAAGGTCTGCACTTCCCCTGAGGATATGATACTTTATTTTTGGGGAAAAAAAGTCCTGTAAAGGTAACAGCCCTGAATAACTAAGTAATCCGACTTTCCCCCTTAGGTGTATGGGGCTACAACAGGATCTCCCACAGATAGTGACCATCATAAAGAGAAGAGGGAAGGGAAAACTGAAGAAGAATTGAGTTCTGATTCATCCAGCACAACTGACAGTAAAATTGGCTTTTCAATAAATGGGAGTCCTACATTTAGCAAGGGTTTGTTTGTAGATGGTAGAGACTATTCTAAGAAAAACCTCCAAAATATGAGCACAAACCTGTCTGGTGTCAGTTTGCCAGAGGAGGACAAACGAAGAGGGGCTCAAGATACTTTAGGATCCCATTTTCCAGCTGTTGATACAGGAAAACAAAAGCTAAATGGTGGACTCTCACGGGATGCTTGCCAGGGCCTGCCACAGATTGAAGCCTTGCAGACCACGGGCAAGCATATGCCTATCAGCAGCATTACCCCTCTCATGAGGCACACACAGGAGGCTACAGGGCCTCAACCTTCATTGCAGGAGCAAGAAGCTGCTGCAGTCAACTACAATCAGGCTGTGCTAAGAACCAAAGTGTCCAGAAGTAACAGTGTGAACAGCATTGAAGAGATAGACTCTCCAGCTAGCTCTCCAAGTGAAGACAACCCACCAACAGAAAACATTGCCTTCATGATTACTAAAACTGCTGTCCAAGTCCTCTCAAGTGGGGAAGTTCATGACATAGTCAGCAGGAAAGGTGGAGATGTGCAGACAGTGAACATCGATGCGAGGAAGGACATGGCATTGGAGAAGGGTATCCCAGAGAGCACAGACAGTGACGAGCCAGTGGTGTGTCTGGACAAAAAACCTGTCATCATCATTTTTGATGAACCAATGGATATTAGGTCAGCTTATAAGCGTCTTTCTACAATTTTTGAGGAATGTGATGAGGAGTTGGAGAAAATGATGACAGAGGAAAAGATAGAAGAGGAAGAGGAGGAGGAAGAAAATGAAGCACAGGAAATCTCCAAGAGCCAGAAGGAAGAGCCACCAGTAGTTAATGACAGAAAAGCAACTGCAGAGTATTCAGCAGCGCAGGGTCTCAATGAGGGTCTCACGTTTAATCTTCAGTCTTCCTCTAACCCTGCAGAAACCAGACCTCCTGCAGAGGAGGAAAGCATAAAGACAAATTTTAACAAATACCGTCAGATCTATGGGCTAAACACAGACACAAACTTGGACTCTGCCGATCAGTTTGGAAGCAGGCAGGATGCTAAGAAAAAGTTTAAGTTCAAATTCCCTAAGAAGCAGCTGGCTGCTCTGACACAGGCGATACGGACAGGAACCAAGACTGGGAAGAAGACCTTGCAGGTTGTGGTCTATGAAGAAGAGGAGGAAGATGGGACCCTGAAGCAGCACAAGGAAGCAAAGAGATTTGAAATCACCAGGTCTCAGCCAGAGGACAGTGACAAAAGTCCTTCTGGGAAACAAGAGGGCCCCCATGGAGCTGCAGTGTCCTTTTCCAGAACTGATGAAATTCGGCAGAGTACATACCGAACACTAGACAGCCTTGAGCAGACTATAAAGCAGCTGGAAAACACCATCAGTGAAATGAGTCCAAAAACTATCCCTGAAAGCACACACAGCTCTGAGGGAAGCACTGTCCCCTTCTCTGCCCAGATAGTACCAGAGACCCCGCCCCGAGAGCTTGTAGTGCTGGATGAGAGCCTTGCTGGCGTAGAGTCCCCTCCGTCAATCCCAGGCACTTCACGTAAGGTACCTTAGTCTGACAAATGAAACCTCCAGCTGCTTTCTAAAATCTGCAATAATCACCATTAAACAAGAGGGCCTTGTGATTTGTTCGCTTCCTTTCAGGTGGCTTGTTTGGGCTCCCCAGGAGGTGTCTAACAGCTAATAGACTGTGGGGTTTGGGGTTTTTTTTTAATCTTTGCTGCTGATTGGTGATGGGCAAATGCAGGGGAGCTGGGTCAAATAATCCGCTGTGTGAAATGACAAGCGTCACTGACATGAAATCCAGGCTGATCAGTAGCTGAGCAGTTTTCTCCATTTGATTCTGGAAATTAACGCCTGTGGTGTGAAGCTCCTGAACTCTCCCTGCATGTAGTACTGTGGCTTTTTTTTTGGCGCATGGTGTGCATCCTCCTCTTCAAGCACACTGGTACTGATCACGCCTTCTCCTTGTCTTCCTCCCTGCCCCTCCACTCGTTTCCGCAGGGCTCCAGCACTGCCTCCCAGACAAGTCGGATGCCGGTCCCCATGTCTTCAAAAACTAGACAAGGAAGCATAGAGAAGGCAGGCAAACAGCACAAGCTGCAGGATCCACGCCAATACAGACAGGTAGTTTTACCCTAAACCGGGTGTTTGGATGGACATTTCATGTTGTTTGTCTGTTTAAAAACTCGAGTAACTGACTGAGATTATACCAAATAATGGATGCCTGTCTTTCAAGTGAGGCCTAACTGGACATCCTGGATCCTGGGGGCATGACAGTATCTACTGATCTTTTCACCATGTTTGTGCATGCATGTCTGCAATAAAACACCTGCTGCTTTGGGTTTGGTTTGGTTTGGTTTTTGGGGGGATTTTTTTTGTGTGTTTTGTTTTTTTTTTTTTAAAAAAAAACCTCTGGTATTCAGCTGTAATTTTAAGATTTCAACTACCTGTTTACTTCCCCTTTGGTAAATGTGGCAGTTCCTCAGGAGAGCTGGGAATGGTTCTGTTCAGAAAGCCTATACAGGAAGCCTTGGACACTAACCTGTCAGTGTGATAGATGGCAGTAGATGCACGTTAACTCTTCGGCCAGATGTGTCTGTTCACATGTTAATAACCCAGAAGCATGGCCAATGTAGTGTCTGGTCTGTAACCCATAGATCGCGTCTTCTCACAAAGTCTTTGTTCTCTCTCTCTCTCTCTCTCTCTCTCTGCATTCTTTGTTGGGCACTTTTGGGTTTTCTACCAGGTCCAGTCCATGGCTGCAAGTCTTAGCTCAGGCCTCAAACTGTTAATTCTTATTCTCTGCAGGGCTGTTTTCCCAGGTCCTGTTGGTTTATCATGTTACTGGCTTTCTGACAAACTGTCTCCTGCCGTCTTTATTTGCAGGCTAATGGAAGTGCTAAGAAAGCTGGTGGGGACTATAAGGCTACTTCCCCTACCCTACCTGCTTCTAAGATCCCAGCCTTTTCTCCCACTTCTGGGAAGAGCAGCTCAGCACCTGCTTCTAGCGGTGACAGCTCTAACCCTCTTACTCCACCTACTAAATCCTCCCTTCCTTCCTCTAACCTTCTCGGTCCTCAGGCAGGTCGCATAACTTACTCTACCTCCCTCATCCCCTCTGTCTCTAATGGCTCCTCCAAGTTCCAGAGCCCCACTTACCCAGGGAAAGGTCACCATCTCTCGTTCTCACTACAGACCCAAAACGGCCGGTCACCCCCTCCTTCTTCCTCTACCTCCCCCCCCTCCTCTACCTCTCCCACCTCACTGAACCAAGGTATGAAGAGCATCAGGACAATCCACACACCTAGCTTCACCAGCTACAAGGCACAGAACGGAAATGCCGGCAAGTCCACGCCCTCCACGGCCAAGGAGCCATCCTAAAGGCTAAGCACAGCACACGTGCAAGTTCACCAAGGCTTTTTGTTCATTTTCAAAGAATCCACAGCCAATATTTTAACCAGGGAATGTAACCATTTTGCTGTATTGCTGGAGGCTTAATACTAATCACGTGCTAAATACTGAATAGTACACTAGATTAGAGTGAAGCTTTTTTGTAAAACTCTTGCTGTTGTAATGATAAATGAGTGTTTTCTTCCTATGGGCAGCACCTCTTACGAAAAAGCACGAAGGTGTGTGTGTGTGTGAACTCGACTGCGTGTGCACAACGGTGTGCTGAGCATGGGGAAATATATGGCTAAAAATTTAGTAAGTTGTTTTGTATAAAGCTATTTTTCATTAAGGGAACTAGAAGTGAACAGAGCTATACTAAAGTGTGATTATACACAACTGTAAAACTGAAACTAAAATATTTTTCTTTTATTTTGGTGTTATTTAGCTTTGTTACAGATTTCTATTTTTGTCAACAAATGTTATGGTTCCTTTCAAGATCTTTTTGCCAAAACATTTTGATACTATTGTAATGTACATTTGAAAGTAGTATGCTGGACAGTAAACCTCTACACAAGGAACAGAACAAGACTGGTCTTAGTGTGTAGGAGGCAACTCAACCTATTGCACTGCCATTCAGATTATATTTAAGAATTAGCCAAGCCAAGAAAAAAAAAATTGTTTCACATGTATAGGTAGTTGCTGATTACTTTTTTCTTAGCTAAATCCACCCTCTTTTCCTTCTGTTTTATTTTGCTGAGACCTGGTAACCCATTAATGTATTGCATTGTGGATTTTAAACTGTACACTTCTGTACTGTTCTGTATACTGGCAAACGTTTGTACATATCTATAAATATATATATAAATAAATAAATACTGTATGTGGCTGGGCACATAGAGTAGTTTTACCACACCAAAGTTAATTTTTATGCATGCTTAAAAATATATATGGGGCAGGGTTGAAGAAGATGGATCAGTCAGGATAAAAAGCATAGCTCATGGTTTTGTAAATAAGTTTATTTGTATAACACCATAATGTAATATACAGAACTATGATAAGCAAAGATCTTTACAAGAATAAAGGGCTGCATGCTTATGTATTTGTATTTTGTCACTAATAACTTCTATAATGGTCTCAGCTAGCTGTTACGCCTTTTGCCTGACAGCATGAAACCATCAGGAGAAAAACTGACTTTATTTTCCCCAAACTAAAGCCATACACAAGTATTAGTTTTAAAGTGGGGTGTTTCAAATTTACCTGGACAAAAAGCTAATAGTTGTAACACCAGATTAGAAGATTAGCAAGGATAAAAAACGGTACCGGAACCTTTGCCTGAGGGATCATCGCTTCCTCCTTTAAGTATTATGTGGTTTATTCCTTCTTGGGAAACAGGAAGTTTCTTAGAAGTGTCATTGCAAGGATGAACCCTCAAATGGTGCAGTGGAAGTACTTAAAGAATGCAAACGTTAACTGACAGCTGATGAATGCGAGACAGTGTCAGCAGTGCTCACGCCAAATGCCATCCCTTCCGCCAACACAGCAGCCAAGGCCCGAGGTGCCTGCAGAAAGCAGGAGCAGCAGCGCTGGGCTGAGCCAAGCCGGGGAAAAACTGGGTGGCTCCGAAGCTGAAGCAAAGAATAAGATGCAGTTCAGAGCCAACGGAGTGAAGCCAGTGCCCTTTCAGCCAGTACAGAAAAGCAGAGGCGCTGAAGCCCGTTCTAGGCACAGCTGATCGAGGTGGGAAGAACCCCTGAAAACCTTCAGTCGGGCTGCCCACCCTGGGCCATGCGCTTCCTAAGGGTGATTCTGCTTTCTCAAGTGGTGAGTGCATTATTCCCTTGCTCTGAAGGGAACAAGCCCAATCCGGCACTATGTTTTAGTACCAACTAAGGCTACTGCACGTCCCCACACAACAGATGGCAAATACAGAGAGCACCAGGAGACTGGGTACTGCTTTTCCTTTACCATACACAGCCAAACTATAAGTTCAAGCTACACACCAGACATGCTCATTTTTGTTCTTAAAGTTAGTCTGGCAGCCCCAGGGATCTGACACTTACTGAAAAATTGTGACATGCTAATCCCCGATCCTCTCTTAGGTGCCACAAGAGCAGCCCCCCACAAGCCATCGTACAGCCAGGCAGGGTCCCTGATGGCAGACGGCACCCCTGGCCTCATTCCCGAGCCCGTGGTGCCACAGCAGGGACCTGTGGGCAGCAGCTTCGGCACAGCTCCAGCTGCTGCTTCTCACAGCCCCTCTCTGTCTGAATTTAGATGCTGACAGTGGTTGTATAAATAATCGAGAGTCCCTGCAGAGCCTCTGGGCGTGCTGCGGGCAGTAAGGCAGTGCTCTGCTCAGTAGGTAATTATTGCTTGTGGTGGAGAATGTGGAAATCACCATCAGGGAGTGAACACAACACCCACTCGTGGCCTCAGCTACGCTGCAACACGCACGTCTTCCAGCATCCGCCATGCTTTGTGCATTTCCATGTCTCGCCATCAGCGCCGGTGTGCAGCACTCACCAGGAAACCAACCACAGGCTCAGACAGCACATCAGGACCATCAGGCGTTCAGGCTGTGTTGATTCCCTCCTCATCCTCTTTGTACATCAATGAAGTTGTCAGGGTTTCACAAACGCAGGCGGGGAGGGGCTGAGCACAGGTGCAGCCTCGGCACCAGGAAAGCTTCTGAACACTGGTCAGAGGATTTAGAAAAAATCAGTAGGTCTCTAAAAATACCTCTTGAGCATACAAGGAAACAGCAAAAGCTAGCGATTAAAAAGCCAAGTTTCCCACTGCAAACCAGTTATGAAGAGGCAGTTTTAGTTGAGGTGACTGCAGCCAGTTGGGGACGAGAGCCAGTGGGCAGCTCGCACTGTGATAGGGAGCTCAGCGCCAGCAGAGCAGCCCCCAGCCTGCGAGCAGCTGCATTCCCCACAGCTCACCTGTGCTTAGAAAAAAAAAAAAAGCAGCCAGCCCATCCTTCTTGCTGTCAGCAGAGCATTCTGGTCTGGCACATGCAATTCCAGCTCTCAGGCAGTTTAAAGATGACAGAAGTTCTTCAGCAAAAAAATCCCCAGCCGATTGCTGCATCTCTAGAGTACCAGACCTACCAGCGCTTGTGTTCACAGCACAAGTTTCTTCCGTGAGCAGCCATTGAGCTCGTACAATTCCCAGGCTGGAAAAGACCTTTGAGATCAAGTCCAACTGTACCTGTCCACTACTAAATCATATCCCTGAACACTTCATCTACCCAGCTTTTACCTTCAGGAATGGTGACTCAACCACCTCCCTGGGCAGACTGCCGGTGCTTGATAACCCTTTCTGTGAAGAAATTTTTCCTGATCTCTAATCAGAACCTCTGCTGGTGCAACTTGAGGCTATTCCCCCCTGTCCCATCACTTGGGTGAAGAGGCCAACACCCTCCTCTCTACAAACTCTTTTCAGGTAGTTGAAGACAGTGACAAGGCCTTCCCTCAGCATCCTCTTCTCAAGGCTAAACAGCCCCAGTTCCCTCAGCTGCTCCTCATAAGACTTATTCTCCAGCTCCTTCGCCAGCTTTGTTGCCCTTCTCTGGATGTGCCCCAGTACTTCAATGTCTCCAATGTAAAGAGGCAGTAAAACCTCCCTGGACCTGCTGGTCACACCGTTTCTGATACAAAGCCAAGACACCATTGGCCTTCTTGGCCACCTGGGCACACTGCTGGCTCATGTTCAGTCGGCTGTCAACCAACACCCCCAGGTCCTTCTCCTCTGTACAGCTCTCCAGCCACTCTTCCCCCAGTCTGTAGCACTGCATAGGGTTGTTGTGCCCCAAGTGCAGGACCCGGCATTTGGCCTTGTTAAACCTCATGCCATTGGTCTCGGCCCAGCGGTCCAGGCTGTTGAGATCCCTTTGCAGAGCCTCCCTACCCTCCAGCAGATCCACACTTCCACCCAGCTTAGTATCATCCGCAAACTTGCTGAGGGTGCACTCAATGCCTTCATCCAGGTCATTGATAAAGACATTGAACAGGGCTGGACGCAGTACCGAGCCCTGAGGAACCCCACTTGTGACTGGCCTCCAGCTGGAGTTAACTCCATTGACCACCACTCTCTGGGCCCGGCCATCCCACCAGTTTTCAACGCAGGAGAGTGTGCACCAGTCCAGGCCAGAGGTTGACAGTTTCTGAAGCAGAATGCTGTGAGAAACTGTGTCAAAGGCTTTACTGAAGTCCAAGAGGACTACATCCACAGCCTTTCCCTCTTCCAGTAGGTGGGGCACTTTGTCATAGAAGGCGATCAGGTTAGTTTGGTAGGACCTGCCTTTCATGAACCAGTGTTGACTGGGCCTGATCACCCGGTTCTCTTGCATGTGTTGTATGATAGCACTCAAAATCACCTGTTCCATGACTTTCCGCGGCACTGAGGTCAGAGTGACAGGCCTGTAGTTCCCTGGATCCTCCCTCTGATCCTCCTTGTAGATGGGTATAACATCAGCCAGCCTCCACCAAGTGGAACTTCCACAGTCAGCCAGGACTGCTGGCAGATGTTGGAAAGGGGTTTGGCAAGCACATCCCTCAGCTCCCCCCCAGCTCCCTCAATACCCTCAGGTGGATCCCATCTGGCCCCACAGACTTGTGTCTCATTGGCCAAGTAAGTCTCTAACCACTTCTTCTAGGATCATGGGAGCTTTGTTCTGCTCCTCTAGCTCATGGGGAGGTACACACAGGGAACAGTTTTCCTTACTATTGAAGACTGAAGCAAAGGAGGCATTAAGTACCTCAGCCTTGTCCTCATCCTTTGTCACAGTTGTTCCCTTTGCATCCAATAAAGACTGAATATTCTCCCTGGTCCTCCATTTACTATTGGTGTATTTGTAGAAAGATTTTTTTTATTACCTTTCACAGAACTGGCCAGTCTGAGCTCTAGTTGATTTTTCCTCTGCGTGATCTCACTTCATCCCTGTAGTCCTCCCGAGATGCCTGCCTCTTCTTCCAAAGCTTACAGACATTCCTCTTCTTTTTGATGTCCACCCTTATCTCCCTGCTCAACCAGGCTGGTTTTTTTCCCTGACGGCTCATGTTCCAGCACATGGAGACTGCTTGCTCCTGCGCTGCCAGGATTTCCTTCCTGAAGAGCACCCAGGCCTCTTGGGCTCCCTTGCCCTTATGGGAGATAGTTCTTTGGACTTTATCAACCAGCCTTCTGAGCAGTCCAGTCTGCCCCCTGGAAGTTTAAGGTGGCTGTTCTGCTACCCCTCCTCCTCACCTAACCTAGAAAGGGGAATTCTACCATCTCACGATCGCTTTGCCCCAGTCGTCCTTCAGCTGTCACATTCCCCACAAGGCCTTCTCCATTCACAAACAGCAGGTCCAGGAGGGCGCCTTCCCTTGTCAGCTCACTCACCAGTTGTGTGAGGGAGTTGCCTTCCACACACTCCAGGAATCTCCTAGACTGCTTCCTCTTTGCTGTATCGTACCTCCAGAAGGCATCTGGTAGGTTAAAGTCTCCCACAAGGGCAAGAGCGGGCAATCTTGAGACTTCTCTCAGTTGTTTGTAATAAAGCTCATCAGCCTCTTCTTCCTGGCTGGGTGATCTACGACAGACTCCCATCACAACATCTGCCTTCTTGTGGACTCCTCTGATCTTTACCCACAGACATTCAATCCTATCACCACCACAATCGGGCTCGAGGGTATCGAAGCGCTAATGTAGACAGCTACCCCATTACCTCTCCTGCCTTTCCTATCCCACCTGAAGAGTTTATATTCCACCATAGCAGCACTCCAGTTCTGAGTTGTCTCACCACGTTTCTGTGATGGCAACTATGTTGTAGTCTCCTTGCCCTACAATAGCTTCCAATTCCTTCTGTTTATTGCCTGTGCTGCATGCATTGGTGTAGATGCATTTCAGTTGGGCTGTTATTCCCGCAGCACTCAAAGGGAATATTCATTCCCAAATGACTGGTCCTTAAATTATCTAACCCATCAGTGCCATTTACATCTATTCCATCGCAAGATGTACTCACCCTCGCATGCTCTGAGGTGACATACTGGAGGTTCTCGCCAGTACACCATCTCTTGGGCACTGGAGTGCCATTTCCAGGCTCTTTTCTGTCAAGCCTGGCTTCATCCCCCTCCCCCCCCCCCCCGCGCATCTAATTTAAAATTCTATTAATAAGCCCTGCTAGATTTTGGACAGAATTCTTACATCCCTGGGGGACAAGCGTGCCCCATCCCTGGAAAGGAAGCCTGGAGGTGTGTAGCCCAGTCTATAATCAAAGAACCCCAAGTTTTGTTGGTCACACCAGGTTTGGACCCAGGTATTAATTATCTGATTTTTCTTCTCTCCCTCTTCATTCCTTGTTATTAAAATGGCAAACACTGCCCTGCAGCCCTTCACCATTCTTCCCAGGGCCCTGAAGCCCCTCTTAATTGCTCTCTGTTTCTTCCTCTGGATATCATTATTGTCTACTTGGAATATTAATAGAGGGCAATAATCCATAGGCTTTACGAGGGTAGGAAACTTTCTTATGATGTCTTTCACAGAGGCCGCAGGCAAGCAGCAGACCTCCCTGCGTAGTGGATCCAGCCTGCTGATCAGGCCCTCTGTTCCTTCCAGAAGGGAATCGCCCAAGACAATGACTCTTTTCTTCTTCACAGAGGTTGTTTGATGGCCAGTTGAGGATGGCTAAACCTAGGGAATGTTTCTAGGCTGTGGGAGTCATCCCCCTCTGTGGAGTTTGATTCCACTTGCAGCGCTTCGTATCTATTTTGCAAGGGAACCTGGGAGTTTGTTGTTGGAATGGGGACAACGCACCTGCTGCACTGGGCAGGAACTTGCTGCCATTTCCGATTGTTCTTCTCAATCAAACAGGCAGTGGATGGGGAGTTCTCAACGGTGCTATCTCCGACTGTGTGCTTGTTTGTGAGAAGGGGCACAGGGTGTTGTTCTGTTTGTCTATTTCCCTCTCACACTTCCTATTCACCACAGGGCAGGTTATGAAACACATCCCTTCCCGAGTCAGACTGTCACCCTTCTCTTCCAGAACACGAGAAGAAAAAGCACCATCTCCTAAAAATATACCATCTCTGTTACCACACTGGCCAGGAATTTAAGGTGGTCCCAAATCTTGGCATTCTTCAAAGAGCAGGAAAAGCATCAGTGCTTCATAGTCTCAGATAAGGTGCCATACACTATTTTCTTTGAGGGGACTCAGTAATGATCTCTCCCTGATGCACCTCAGATTGCTTCCTGTATCTCCCCCTGCAAGCCGAGTGCTTTCCCAGAGCTTCCCTACCATCCTGCCTGACAGGTTATCCCCTCCAAGCCCTGATTTACATGAAGGCCGCAAGGCAGTGGCCTAATCCTTTTCTTACACCCCCACAGATATCCCTGACTTTTGTCCAAGCTCCTTCCACAACTGCTCTGCAGCTTCCATGCAGCCAGGGCAGCACCAGAACATAAGAGAGAGGCTGTTGAGACCTTAATTTTGCACCTGAAGCACTGTCAGGCAATACCGTGTGCATTTGCAGCGGTGGGTGTTATGTTCTGAATTTTTCAAGGGATCTTGTGCTCTATTCCAGTCAATACAGTAGAATTTCCATGTTCTCAAGCGTAAGAGCTGGCAGCCGCATATCTAGACTCAGGAATCAAGATCGTTAGTTATCTATAAACACAACAACACGTAAACTTGATCCATCAAAATCACTGTCAAATCAGAATAAGATGCTGACCCCAGCACCTCCACAAGTATATACTGCTGCTTTGGTTTTAAGCTGAAAGAGAGGAGATTTAAATTAGATATTACGAAAAAATTTTATACTCTGAGGGTGTTGAGGCACTGGCACAGGTTGCCCAGAGAAGTCGTGGCTGCCCCATCCCTGGAGGTGTTCAAGACCAGGCTAGATGAGGCTTTGAGCAACATCATCCAGTGGAAGGTGTCCCTGCCCGTGGCAGGAGGCTTGGAACTGGATCACCATTAAGGTCTTTTCCAAACCAAACCATTCTACAATTAGTACTGAAACAAAAATCATCAGTCAATTACTGCGTTTCGCAAAACCTACCATCCTTCCTTGCACTGCACAGAGAAACACTGCTAATGCGCCAGCTTCCTGTTCCCTCTGGAGGGAAAAGACATTTTAGTCTGCAAGGAGACCACAAGAACATGATTCATATTATGTGAACTGGTCCTAGATGCACACCAAAGTGATGAACAACTGCTCCGTTTTCAAGTAGGTATGCAAGAAAACAGAAGAAAAAATGTAACTGGTAGAGAGTTCATGCACGGAAGGACTTTCAGGCTACATACAGTTCATTAGAATCAATTCGCATCATGCCAAGAGTCACCAAAACAATTTTATTTCCAGTGTTTAAGTGGGTATGCACACAGGCATGATACAGGTTTGGATTCATTAGGTCTTCATGCAGAATTATATTCTCGATAAAAGAAACCAGTTTCATCCAGTATCCACTATCTACACGCCTATGTTACAACATTTATATCAAATCTGGTATCTTAAGAAAAGATACACATGTAATATGTACATTTAAGTTACTTATTTTACAGAAAGATTAAAAATTCAAGTCACATAAAACTCAAAATCTGTATTAAAATTGGAAATATAAAACTCCAATATTTACTGGAATGCCTAAGGAATGGAAGCTCTGTAGCCACCTGTGTTAACATTTGTAAAATGTAATGAAACTCGTTAACAGTAAAATGCATCCATTTGTTTGTAATAAGTTTCTCTAATTTAACAATATGGCACCCTAACAAACCAAATGAATTTATGATGAGGCACTTGTTAGTGACTAAACCAAAAGAACAATTTTTCTGCATACTAATGCCAGGCCAACTCCCAGTCAGAAAACCATGTATAGACTACACAGCATGTTGCATCAGATGCTTTGTTCAACATTTGTATGCAGCCATCAAATATACTTTTTCTTAAAATATATATATATACTTTAACTTTAGTGTTCTTCTGGCTGTGGTAATGCACTGTGAAGACGTTCCACAGAGCATATTGATGAAACCAGCCCAAATGAAGGCTGCATAACAACAACAGTACAGGAAAATATATATATATGTACACACACACACGCGCACACACACAGTTACTGGGAAGCGTAACAGTAAGTTAATGAATTGCTGTAGTGGACATCTCTCCCCATTTCAAAGATACTGATAGAATCGAGATCTAACCACTTGAGTCCCAGACAGTTTATGAGGATGGGCATCAACTGCTGGGCTGAAGTTGGTTTTGTTCATATTCTGATAATTTTCACCGTTTACCTGGTCTGGTGGCTGAAATGGTCCCAAAGGTGGTGTTCTATTAGTTAAAGTCAAGCTGCTGGAAGAACTGCCTTCATCTGCCTGCATCTCTGCAGATGAGGGCAGATCTACCTTTGATACATCTGCTAAGCTAGTGTTCTCAAGTTTGGGCTTTCCAGTTTCACCCGTATTAAGGTCAGTTGTGCTAGTGCGTAAACGTTCCCGTGCAAGCCAGTCTGAGATCGAGAGGTCCTGCGCTGGACACTTTGGCTTCAACCGATTCACAGCTGAAAGCTCAGATTCTCTTTCTTTACTTTGACTTGGCTCTTGAGCTTTCCAAGCATTCAGGACACTTATTTCGGCAAAATCCCTCTGTCCTCCAAGCGTATGCCTTCGCCTGATATTTTTTCTCTTTGCAGTCTCTGCAGAATTAGATTTTTGATTCCCTACTCCAAACATGTCATCTGCAGATGACTTGAGTCGCAGCTTTAACCTATCTGTAATTTTAAGTCTCCAGGTAGGTTCTTGTTTGTCAGCCTCACTTCTGGCTGATGTAGCTAAACTGCTTGTCGATCTCCCTTTTTTCATGATGTCAAACATTTTGGTCACAGTAGGTAAGTCCTTCTCACTCTTTGCATCCCCTGAACCCTCACTGTCCGTTTTGTGCCTCGAAGACTTTCTCCTAGACAGTGTATCACATTCAATAAGTTTGTGTGAGCTAAAAAGTCTGCGACTCTCTAACTTTGGTGTTGAACTTCCCTCAGTACAACTTACTTCGCTTTCTTCAGAGTTCCTCCGACTGGTCTTTACCACTTCTGGAACTTTCCCCTTGGGCAGCCTTTCAGCAGCAGCGCTGGTGGCAAAGACAGGGAAGTCACTTTCACTGTCTGTCTCCATAGGACGCCCTTCGCTGATCAATTCACTTCTTTCATCATCAGCATCTTCTCCCTTACTTTCTGTCACAGACTGAACCTCAGGGCTCAGCATACTGGCATCTAAACCAGTTAGATACATAGTAGATGAAGTAGTTGAATAATCTGAGGTGATGGAACTGACATCAGCTGCTAAAAACTCATTGTGTTTAATTTCAGGGCTGGTTACTTTTTTGCATGAGTATCTGTGCTGAGAAGCCTGGGAGGAAGTGCTAAGCATAGTGCCAGAGTCAGACACTGTGTCCTCAACCTGGGAAGAAGATTGTGAAACAGGCATTTTTGGGCTATTCTTCTGCACAGCTTGCAGACAGCTAAGATTTGTTGATTTTACACATTTTTCATGGTAAGGCAGTGAAGGTTCCTCTGACAGGACAATTTCTTTCTTTAATGACTTCTTTTCATCCTTTACAACATTCACATCTTTTTTACTGCTGTTCTCTTTTTCCTTCAGGACAAACATCCTCTGTTTTCTCCCTATGTCTCTCTCTCTTTCATATTCCCCCTTAGCTATGTCCTCTTTTGTTGTGTCACCACGAGATTGTTCCGCAAGCTCCTTCTTGAAAAACACATTATCCAACTCATCCTCTGAGCTGCTTGGTTGCGGTTTCTCTTTTGGTTTTTTCCGCTTGCGACTAGCTGCTGCAAAAATGGAGGACACAAGCAGTTCCTTGCTATACTGATCCTTTCCAGAACCCCAAGAACCCTGTTAAAAAAAGAAGAGGGGAGAAGGCATAATTAGAAATCAGAAAGAAACATTCGTTAGACTGAGACTTTCTAAAGAAACATATTCTGAGCTTCACAGAGAAAGTCTGTCTTTATTCATAAAATATTTCCATGCTCTTTCTGTAGTCTAGATGACATTACCCAAGAGTCAGTTTTCATCCTGAGAATTCCACTTTTTAACTGAATCACTTCAACTTTAACGCTAGGTCAGTATACACAGCTATTTAGTTTTTGATTGACTAATAAATCAGGACCCATTACAGCAAGACAACCTTTTTCAGGATTGGTTTGCAACAGAAACTGCTTCACAGACAAGACTGAAACAATAGTGTGGTTTGAATCCCCCCTTTCAAGGTCTTACCTATGTGAAAAGGCTTGTTTCTCAAACTAATATTCAGCTGATCTTTCACCTTTCAGGCTGGGTTTTTAAATTGTATCACAATTCACTAGCTCACATAAAACGAAAACTATAAAATCCCCTAGTGTAGGCACAAATACAGAAAATCCACAGAAATAAATTTCTTCCTGTAGGCACAAATACAGAAAATCCACAGAAATAAATTTCTTCCTGATTTTTGAAAAATCTACCTTTAGAACTGCACAGAAGCAATAAAGGAACAAACCCAATTTTTTTTCCATTTATAAAATTAAAACCTATTTTCACTATACTGACGTTACCACCTTGCCACTCCAAGGCTATGCTCCTTTCCTACTTACTGCCCCACTGCTACCTGTGAAAGAGGTATCACCCTGCCTTTGACGCTGATCAGTGCCGTTTGCACACTGCAGACATTTGTGAAAAGAACACAGCAGCGCAATACGCTGTCCTGGAAGTTGGGCTTTTTTGAGGCAGTGGCTGAGCCACCAAGAATCCTCACAAAGCAGCTGGTCTGGCATCTCACCAATGAGCCAGAAGGATACGTTAAGTCTTGTTCTTGGCTCAAAGGGTGGAAATCACTGATACACCTAGACTGCAAGCCAGCATAAAGCTGTATTCATGTGCTCACGGCTGATGAAGGTCAGCATCCTGCAACATCACCCAGCACTACAGACATCTTCTGTTAGCAACTATTGAAATACAGCTGAAGAGACAAAGATTTGTCCATGGGTCAGATGACAACTTCCTTGTTAAACTGAGGACTGAACTACTGCCTATGTCCCAGTCTTACTCCCCAACGACCCCTAGGCTATCCTTCTAAGCACAGCAGAATTTCCAAGGGAGATTTTACATAGCAACCTTTAACCACAGCCTTTGGCTTCCTGTAAGACAAGGAGCTATTACCTCCTGAGGAAGGAAAGGCTAAATTCTATGCATACGCTTCTCAGTGAAATAGGGAAACGCAAATACTGCCTGGGAGTAAGCAGTATGCCAACAATGACAGGGAACATACTAAATACATTTACTTCCACTAAATGAGATGCAAAAAGGAGGTAAGTGCTCACAATTGCAAGAATCTGGAACACAGCTGTTCATGTCTGCAGCTGACTGTTCTGGAGATGCAGCCAACTACAAACAAGTGATGCTTTTGCAATGTCACCCTTGAAAATTATTTGATGATAATGTTGTTTGCATTAGCACTTACTCAGAAAATTCTACATACACTCTGTAGTACATCTGCATATGAGCCATTTAATAAAACAAGCAAATATCTAACAGATTTCAGAAGCTTAGAATTACATCATGTCACAAAATTATTTACCTTAGATTTTGCTGAGTCACTAGTAGCCGAATCTGTGGAAAAATTAAAACAAACAATTCTGCTCAGTTCTGTGCAATTTTTTTGATGTTGCTACAGACAACGCTGGACTTATGGAAAAAGACAAGCACAGAACAAAATGTGAAGCAAATAAAAACCAGAACAGAGTGAATAGTTAGAGCTCACAAAGATGCAAGCTGCACCACAGAAAGCCACCGCCATGAAAGGATGCTGTGAATTGTAGGCAGAATCAGCTCAATGATAGGAATGGCAAAGGAGCCCTGTTCTTCTAAATAAAAAACAGAAATACTAATGTTTATTCGATGGTTTAAGTATACAGCTCCTGCAAAACCGCAGCTGAGAGACCTTTTCAGGATCGTACTGTGTACTCTCCTGAGATTCAGTATACACAAAGCAAAATTGAAAGTCTTGGTAGTGTTGGCTGCCCTAGATACAAATCATGGTTCATGTAGTCACATTCTTTTTGTGAGTTTTTAAAGAAATTAAGTTACGTTTTGTGTGTAAAACCCCAATTATACATCTCTTTCCACCTCTGACTAGGTATAGAAAAAATTTCATTTTGCAGTCTGCTAGATTCCAGCAGCTACCAGTTTTGTACTTTTCAACAACAAGCGCTATTATGAAATGAAAAATGGACACCATAGTTTCACTGTCTTGCAAAACCCAAGATTATACAATTATAAAGGGGGTAGGAAGGGGCTAGCACAATGACTAAAAAATATGAACTTTTTATGCTTTAGGGACTTTCTCCCTAGGAAGAAAGAGCTGAGCCCCCTGCCACACCCCTTTTTGACACATGGCTAATGCTTTATGACTAGAAAGACTGGTAGACCATACCATGCTATTTTCTCCTCAGGGTCTGCTTCAGAGATAACAAAAAACAGCAGAAAAACTTTTAAAAAGTAGCATTGATCTGTTTAAAATACTCTTAAAAGAAAATTTACAGCACAGATCAACTTTTTTTTCTCCATTTACAAGAAACGGGGGTTTCTGCAGACAAGGCAGCTACAGTGTGGGCAACAGTCCTCCTTCTTCCTACAGTTCCAGCTGTCCATCAGTGACATCACAGAATCCACTAATGACATCACCGTGTGATAGACTCCTCCCACTTCGCCTGTTACAACATCAGTATAAAGTGACTGTTTCAGTAAGTGCTGAACAACCTTTTGAAAACTGAAACAAAAGCTAGAGATGGAGGGATAACATTTGTGGGATACAACATGCTGGGTTAGTGCAATAGTATAGTGAAGGGAAGGGGGGAAAAAAGTCACCAAAAAAGAGCCTGCAATGCTTGTCCTTAGCCACACAAGAGGATGGCATTTATAAACAGAAGGAAATCAGCTTTAGTATAGACATACTGCAACAATACTTATTACTAATGTGTCCATTACTTGATAAAAGAACATAACTCAATTTTTTGCATTCCTAATGTTGAAAGGAGCAATATTAGAACACCACTGAAGATAAGTCTTTCTGCCATCACAACAAACCATTTTTACAGCAGCATATCTGCTTCACCTCACGATGATGATTGCATGGGTTACTGTGAATAAATAAAATAGTATGTGCAAGCCTCATCTTTTTAATGATTGTATTCCTATTAGACAACAAAAGTTCCAAATTATATCATGCACGATTATCAACAATTCAAGTCTTTAAGAAGTGTTAATGATCTCTTGGAAAAGAGAAAAACAGTTTATTAGTAAAAAGAAAATAGGAAGAGAGAGTTACAGTGAGTTAGAGTATGTTATTCTAGCCTACGGACTAACACCGTCCGGGCAAGAGTTACCTGATACGTCTCCAGGAGATACTCCCGTTCTTCCAATGTTGGTGAGTAAATGATCTATGTTTGGCACTGGCTGAGATTCTACAGTGTTTTCCTCCTGACCTGTTGTCTATAGTTAATAAACAAAGATCTCTTCATCATCGTTTCACAAATAGTTCATTATGATTCAACAGCATTTAGAAAACTGCATTATTCACATGAGGATATGCATTCCTCATGTGTTCTTATTTTTCCATTTTGCTTTAAGATTTAAAACAAATATATGGCTTTTTAAAAAAAATCATTACTGCAAAGACTGGAGAGCTAAAAAGGCGCTTCTGAAGAGCAAACCATACAGTGATTTAATAAAAAAAAAATATACAGACATTCCAGAGGCAGCAGAAGCAGATTCTAAACTAAGATAATTACGATACAAATATTTATGACAATACTTACAAGAGGTTCTTCAGCATCATCTTCTGTGAAAAACCAGTCATGCTACAATTTAAAATAAAAAAGGTGAAAACACCACAAGAAGTACAAAATCCAAATGTGGAACAATCATACATGGACATTACTAAAAATGATATCCCGGAGTTCAAAGGAATAAATACCAGACTCAAACTGGCCCAGTAAGAGAAAAGCTGGCAGATCTGTATACGGTCTTTCTTTTTTTCAATAATGAAATGCATCCACTTACTTTTTGGATGAGTGTTTCTACAATTTTATATTGGTCTGGCATATGCGTAACCATGTGTGTCATGTTATCATCGGACGTCCTCACGAGTGTTGGACCAAATACTATTGCCAGGTTTCTTGGTTCCATCTAAGAAATTAAATATTTCCACATCATATATTTATAATGAGAAAACACAATAATATGGGGGAAGTACATTAATATAACACTACTCATATCTGAGAACTATTTTAAATAGGTAGAGAGGTTTTTAAAAACATATTACTAGCTCAGATAGGCTCTTTCACTACATTAAAACTCTCCTACACACAGCTGCAATAAATACATCTAAGATTTCTGCAACTGAGAATCCAGCCTTCCTTAAACCAATGCAAGTAAACAGCTCCACAAGCTCAGAAAACTCAAACTCAATACATTCTTTAGCCTTTCAGGGTTTTTTATTTCATAAAGAGTATTTGCTTTGCTTAGAAACACTCACGTTGTAAGAATTTATTTTTTTTTATTAAAAGATACTGGTTGTTTTCTGGTTGGTTTTTTTTTCCTGAAAAATCTTTACATGACACGTGAAAAAATTAAACTGGTAATCGAAAACGGTATTATGTCTCCTGACAACGAACTCATTCAATTCAGTTTGCAGGAGGCAGCAGCAACAAACATCACAGACCCAACACATCTACTCATGAGACAAGACTCAGGAATTATCCCGTCATCTCACAGTATTAATTAGCCACTTAATCTACTTTCAATATTACATCTCTGACAAATAATTCCAAGAAAGCAGCAGCATTATACTTACCTCTATTTTCCTTACTTCTGACTTACAGTCTACTGTTGTGACATAGGATAGACCAGTAATTTATAGGAGGCAAGGTCCTTGTGCTTACCAGAAGGAAGTTCAAATATAATGACACAAGCCACTAATGCTCTCTTTTGACTTGTATGACTTGCTTAAGACCACAATTCAACTATAACATCACCTCGCTAATCCAGCCTTATATTGTCTATAATATTAATATCATTTAAACAACATTTATACAGCACACCAAAACCATAACATGACAAATGCTCCCTTTAGGCATTGCACTTAAAAATGTAATTTACCATCATTTCCCTATCATGTCAGCTATTATTCCACTAAAGGTTATAATTTGGTAAATATTTCCATATATATACACAGATCCACATTTTTCTGTCACATTTAACTAGAAGGTTTTATTTGCAGAACTGATGTTTGACCCTACCATATTGATTTGAACTGAGGCATTTTCTGATCTTCTAAAAGCCTCAAGACTGGCCACAGATACCTCTATATAGCATCAATCACACAGGTTTTTTTCCTGTACTCCGCGAATTGGTAGCCAAGTCACAAACCACTATATTACCTGCCCTAGGGTAAGCATCCATAGGCATGCCGTATTGAGCACAGCTTTGCATTCAGCTACCCTTCCCTGAGAGGTAAAAAAAGCAATACTATTATTTGCATTTACCGTAAGTGTTCAAGGCCAGGTCGGATGGGGCCTTGGGCAGCCTGATCTAGTGGGAGGTGTCCCTGCCCATCGCAGGGGGGTGGAATCAGATGATCTTTAAGGTTCTTTCTAACCCAAACCATTCTATGATTCTATGATTATAGCATCAACAGAAGTACTTAATGCAAACTAACTCTTCATCATCCTATAGAAATGGCAAAAAGCTATTCCTATTGGTGGACTAAGACCCTGAGGTGGACTACCACCCTTTATATCACAAATTTTCCTCCTTAAAACTAGCCAAACCAGGAGCTACAGTATCAAACATCCAAGTAATTACAGGAAGACTTAGTTTTAAAAAAAAATTACTCAAGTGCCCAGGCAGTCAGGCTTGACACAAAGCTGGTGCAACAGCCTCTCCCAACAGGTTTTTCAGGTCATAGACATTCACCTGTGTCCCGCCCAGGCACACTTACTGGTGTGCAGACAGGATTATATGAAATTTAAAGACTCAGAATAAATTTTGTATCTAAGCAATTATTCCCAAAAGAATTAATGCCAGTTTGAATAAACTTGAGTCACACTAAGGAGCTGCATGTTTTGTAGGAGTCCTTAGTCTACTCCAAAAATCTTCTCGATGTAGCAAAGGTCTGAATTTTACCTAGAAGAACCAATTATCACCTTAACAGAAATAATCCTGTACTTAATGAATGAAAACAACAAATACATTATATTTTTGTTCCCGATACCTTGTTCTTTTCTGAATTCTCTGCTACTGTCTTCAGGTGTGCAGAAAGAAACTTTAGAGTCTCATAATGATGTTCAGGCAAATCATGAATCTGAAACAAACAATCACTATTAAACACTTAATGCTAATTTTGTGCTGCACAAACAAGACATCCGATTTCAGCTTACCAGTCGCTTCAGCGTTTTCAGGCGTTCAACAGGATCTTCTTTTCTATTAGCATCTATAAAATCTGCATATTTATCTGTTGAAAAAGCAGGATTTAATCATGTATATATATTTTTTTATATATACATATACAGCTGCAGTCCCCCCAAAATACAGGTAACATATACATATACACACACAAGTGTGCGCGCGTGTGTGTATATATGTATGAATGACCTTTGCAAGTCACAAATTAGTCCATTATACTGTATAAGATGGTAGTGGAGAAAAAACAGCTTTTCTAGAATGCTAAACAGTCCAAGTTTTACTCAGTGTTTTTGCAAATTCATAATTCCTTCACCATCAGAGAAATTCTATTTACAGCTATCATTCTTGAGCTCTACAGTCATGACGACTGCCTGCTCTTTCAGGAAGACAGAATACATTTATTAGAGTTAGGATGATTCCACTGGATTTTTCTCTCAATCTGAAAGATGTAAGACAACTTTTTAAGAGTAGCTGCTAAAGACAAAAATTATGATGTCAACAACTCACCGTTGGTAAAAAGGGGTTCAGGAAGCTTTCTGAAGAAGGATTTCAGCAAACTGCTTATCACATTCAAGTCTCGCCATTTCTACACATTTATAGAAAAAGGAAAGACATGCTTTATATTTCTATAATCACAACACAACCAGAAGGTTTTGGGAATTCAACCTGGAAATAGCGTGATCGAAGACTTACATCATCATGGACATCAATGTCAGTCATTCCTTTGTTGAGCTCTTCTTGCATGCTTGAAATGGCAGCATTATTCCCAGGAACTCTGTAAATACCTGTGTACTCAAGACCTCGTTCTTCAACCAGTTTGCAACATATATCAACAATCAGTGGAATATACTGAAGAAAAAGAAAAGTTATATATACACATTTTAAAGTAATTAATGCAAAAGGTATTTTAAAATCTCAATGGAAAGAAAAATTGTCCTTCCATACCTTGTTGGTATGAGCTGGGGGGCAGTCATCTAGTCTAACACCAAATGTTCCTACAGCAGATGGCTTCTTTTCAAACGTCTTCCTCATAATGCTTGGAATGCCTTTTCTCCAGGTTCCCTTGTCTTTCGGTGGGCTTGTCTCATCTTTTTCTTGTTAGTATAACGCAAACAAGGAAATAAAGCAACAAAATAAGAGCATTTAAGTTACCGAAACTACTGTGAACGCAGATAACAGATTTGCAAGGTCAAGCGACACCTACTGCATTTTTCACCCTTTACTGGCCTAGGCTCCTGCAATAACTCCCTAAACATTAGTCTGTCTTAAACATACCGTCTCTTACTCTGTTGTGATTCAAGAGACATTTGAACATACTCACACCCTAGATTTAGAAAATCAAGTAGGTCGATGTTACTGTGAGATTTTATCATTCTAAGACTAAAGGTACACAGATTACATTTTTAAAATATTAAAATCTACAAACAAGATTTAAGTCAGTATTGCAGAAAATACCTATGAAACTATACAGCCGTGCTCACACTTGGGCAGACTTACTCATTCTTTCAAAAATTAACACACTTTGGTCATTCCCAAATCATTCCAAACAGGACTCAAATACCTAAAAGTATTATCTATACAAAAATCAGATTAAAAGTTCAGTTGCTCTGTTTATCTCTCCTATATGATTAATGCAGCAAATTACACCTCCCATTTGTCCTGTACTGCAAGTCACCTAAAGCAGTAGTACTTCCTTCCTAATCAAGTGTTTCTGGAAGTATTGTTTCAGCAGATACGATATTTACTTAACACCTGCAATTTATTTACATAATCAAAGGCATAGCAGGAGAAAAGGGGCATTTGTTGGAGCACAAAAGATAATTCACTCATAGCTTAAATTCAAGACCGAATTGTTCTGAAGTGTTTAATCAAAGTGACTGCTCAACCAGTTTCTTGAATTTCTGTGTGACATCCTTACAAGCAGAGTCTGACCAGAAATACCAGACATCACACATTCTTTGGAGAGGGAAAAAAAAAAAAAAAAGAAGTAGCATATGACATTATTTGATGGAGTTCAGTTTGCACTGCCAGCTCAGCAGACTCTTTTAGAACTCAGCAGGCAGTAATTTTGTTCTGGAAAAATAATAATTTCACTCCTGTATTTTAAAGATTAGGAAAAAAAAATGGTTCTATACTTCTAAAACACTTTAGTGGACAACTGTGGTTTCTCAATAGCATTATTTAAAATATGAATTTACATTGTTATTTGTAAGTCAGCTGGAGACAAAAGTATGAATTACAAATAGAATTCTTTCCAAAGCTTGGCACACTATTGGTCACAAGAAGTATAGCACCTGCATTTTGCTACTTTTAACACTATATGGAGTTGTAGGAAAAAAACAAAACTAACTCTTCTGAGAGAGGACTGGAATAAAAAGCCTCAGGGATATGAGAAGACCTGAAATATACCTAAGATAACAACTAAATGAAGTAGTTACAAGAAATGAGAGATTACAGCTGTAGCTTAACCACCCCGCCCCCGCCCCCCCCGCCCCCCGATTAATACTTGGTTTGCATCTGTATATTCATGAGCTCGAAGAAACTGCGCAAGGCACCTCAATGGCCTCACACCGGGGCTATATGGAATCAAAGCAACACAGAAAACATATAGACCTTTAGTGAGAAGCTTCCTTTCAGACTCATCCTTAGGAGAATGTGGACTCTGGGTCCTCTGCTCTGCTTTAGCTCCTAGCAGAGTCTGTCTGATACTTAGACTCTGGCGAGGCGTTTTGGGAGATGGCTCCGTTTTGCTGCTTGAAGAACTGAAATGAGATGCATTAATTCAGTAAAAAGAAGCTAGATAAGAAGTATACAAAAATCACTGGCAGCATATAATCCACCTACCTCATCATTGTACTGTATTCTTTAATCCTTCGACTAATTAGATCTCTACTAGTAACACCAGTATCCTGTAAGACAAATTGAGATGTATTTTACAATCTTATAAAATATAACAAATATTTTTTATTTTCAGAATACAACTGACTCTTCCCATCAACAGACCACAGGTGAATAAAGAACTTCTCAGTACAGTTTAAAAAAAATAAAAAAATTAGGCAGACCTTGGGAACAATAAGGACAAAACATTTGAAAACTACGAGGAAAACTGGAGTGAATAATTACAACTTAAATTCTGCTATTTAGACTTTTTTTTCAAAGCAATACAATCTGATTGAATCCTCTTGAACTGAAAGTAAGCTTAAATAGAAAACATGTTAAGTCAGCATACCCTAACACTATCAAAAATCCAAATTTATCTGTACACAGTACTTATAGAACTAACTACTACTACACATACAGCTGAAACAGCCATGAATTCAAATATGATTTTATTCATCTGTCTAATAATGTTTATTAATCTGTTGTTCTTTGCATAATTATTTCAGATCTGAACCGAAGTGCACAATCACAGACATGAAAATATTCCCTCTGGGGCTCATCACTGAAATGAAAATATCCCTCTGTGGCTCATCACTGAAATGAAAATGTACTGAAGACAACAGCCAGACAGATATCACTATGTTATATACAATAGTGTATGTTGCCTTTTGTAATTAGCACTAACATTTAATTCATAGAAATATCAAACTTTAACCAGAAAACCAGGCATCCTTCAAAGTTTCACTTTTTAGCTACTAAGAAACTCATTACACTGTACCATTGCACTCACCATTTCGCAACGCAAGCCTAAAGACAGAACGTACCAGTTCTAATACTGCAATTACCTTCTAAAAAAAATTAGGGATTTGACAGATCAGTTTAATATATGTAAAGTGTATCTTTAGTCAAATCAGCAGTGCTGTTAATTAATTTATTTCAGAAGTCTGTTTTCATTATAAGTACATCAGGATTTTCTTAATTCTATTTACTTACTCATTTACCTTGCCTTTCACTGCATTTTGGTTTATGTTCCTATACACATTTCGCTCTATTGTGTAATGGTAAATTATTTCTTTGGCTTAAGTGTTAATTACAAAAAACACAAGCAATTTTTAATTATAAGACTAGAACTATGGCTTCTACGTGATATAAAATTACCTCATCATTTAAGTTGCTGTTGTCTTGTATTGCTTTAATCCATGCTAGCATATTATCTCTGTCCTCTGCTTGAAATAGATACTCGCAGTCTGATGTGGTGAGTCTAAATACATTTTTCCTCTTGGTTTCACAGTATGAGATGTCTATCAAACAAGCATTGATGCTTATAGGTTGTTCTTCTTCAGACAGGGTCACTTGTTCCTTTTTATCCTTGTACAAATAAAGTGAATGACCTCGAAGAACAACATACAATTGCTTCCATGGCCGAATGCTCCCTCCAACTCGCTGAAAAACACCAACTGATATGTTAGTTTGCTTATTTGTAACAAGGAATGTTTCTGGATTTTAAAAAAAAAATCTACCTCCAGAAGTTTTTAAAAAAAGACTAACCATCTACCTGTACCATTCTTAAAAACTGCCTGTGGAAAGACTACAAGTGCTCTAGTTGCTCAATAGCCAGCCTTCTCACGTCACTCATTAACAGTGTGTTCACTTATGACAGCAGAAACAGAATGTAACAACTAGAATTTCACAAAGGCATTAATAAAAATATAGTAAAAAATATTTAGTGGCCTCCTCCCCATGACTTGTAAACTTCATTTAAGTCACACTCACATTTACACATCAATGCAATTCCAGATTCCCAGTTTTCTTCAAGTGTTAGTCTATTGTTGCACAGAAGGTTAATCTGAACTCAACTCCACAATATTCAGGAAAATCACAGCTTTTTCAAACTATACTATCAAGGGACTGATTCTTACTACTTAATTAGTCTTTTGAAATTATTTTACTTCACAGATTCTTTGAAATATAAAATTACAATCAGAAAAAAATCACAACATCATTTAGGTTGGAAAAGACCTTTAAGATTGAGTCCAACTAAAAACAGAGTCCATCACTAAACCATGTCCCTAAGCACTGCATCTACACTTGTAAATACATCCAGGGATGGTGACTCAACCCCCTCCCTGGGCAGTCTGTGCCAGGGCCTGACAACCCTTTCAGCAAAGAAATAACATCCAATCTAAACCTCCCCTGGCACAACTTGAGGCCATCTACTCTCATCCTATCAGTTCTCCTTTCAGAAGACAGTTCAGAAAGAAATCTGTAAAAGAAGCTGAGGAATTCAGTTAAGTCAGTGGTCTAAAATTTTGTCAGTCGTATTATTGATGTGCATATCCCAAAAATTTTAATTAAAAAAGCAAAACAGGAAGGCTTCCAGTTTCTTATCTTTGGTTTCCACCAGCTTAACATTTGTGCTGGGTTAAAAAAAACCAAACACAACAGGTACCTTTCCCTTGTCTGTAACAAGCTGTCGAAAATGGAGCCATCCTTCCTTGGAGGCATCACCAAAGACCTCTGAAGAAGAATCTTTTTGGGAACCAGAGTCTTCTGAAGATTTCTGGCTGTCGGTGACCTAAGAAAACATCACAGAAATAACTCCACAGTGTACTTCTAAACACCACAATCCCTACATTCAAGATGACTGCCTCTTTAAAAGCCGACATCCAATTCAGCAAAAAAAGCCCCTAAATAACCCCCTGGGAAAATATAATTTCTAAAGTTTCCATACAACAGTGACCTTACACATCCCAGGAATACTCTGAGAAACTGCAGGAGTCTTAGACTCTGATTAGGAAGTTTTTACAAAAGCACTTTATATAGGGGCTGAGGAAAATGAAAAAATCAAGGACGATGTGGTGAGGTTAGTAAAAAAATGAGACCGTGTTTACTTATGCAATGCATACAGTACCAATTGGGAAAAAACATTATGATGGATTCAAATATCAAAATTGGTCAAAATTAAGAACAATTTGATGAGTAGCAATTCCAACAAACTTCATGTATGTGTTTAACATATCAGTTTGTATAACAGTTATATAATTCACACAACTTTTCACAGTAGTATGTGCAATTTTTAGGAGTTGTTATATACATATTGACCTACCTTAATCCCTTTTAAACTAGATACATGCTTAATGGATCTGTTGGGAGAAAAACAAATGTTAAAATGAGATTCTATACACTTAGAGAAACAGATCTCCAAACTACCTGCTATTTTTCACGAACTTACGATTTTGCCTCTTCTCTGTAGTCATCCAGTCCTTCATCATAGGACTTTGACCTCTCAGTTTTTGCAGCAGGCTGGCTATCCAGGACACTAGGTCGGATGGATTCTAAAAACAAATTGGAATTTTTTGAGTAAGAACCTGAATCTCATTTTTGCAAATTATTTCAAGCAATAGAAGAGTCTACTATTCTCACTCCTGTTCTCCAGGGTGTAAAAGGAAAAAGATGCATGAGAAAATAAATTAAAAATCAATGCTCACCATGATCATGTGAAAGCTGTCGCCGAATTAAAGGAGCTGGAGATGTAGGAGTGGGAGGAACAGTTGTTACAGCTGGCGTTTGAGAAGCAGATGCAGAAATCACAGCAGAAGCAGGAATGTGTGCAATATCATGGTCAATACTAGGACTAGTCGGTTCATCTACAAAGGCAATGTGTCATATATCAACATATTAAGTACATTAATCAAATGTTCAAACTAAATAGCTGTGTGAACTCATTACTGGGATATTGGATTAAGCATCTTAAACATGAAGCCTTTCAAACAAGCATAAGGGGTCAATTAATTCATACTATCAAATGTACTTGTTTGTTTGAAGAAAGAGAAACCTGTTTAATTTTATAAGAACATTAATTGTACAGTAGAGATAAGGGCAAAGAACATCATACCCAACTGTAGATTTCGCTGTGAGTGAATAAACCAGGAATTATCTGCTAAACTTTCGTAATATTATTTTCAAATAGACTAGTTTTGTTTATGTGCATAAGTGAAAGAAACACACTTATTACATCATTAAGTCTAAACTCAACAGACAAATAATTATCATTTGCTAAAATAAAGTATGGGCATTCAGACTACCAATACCCATTTTGCTTAAACCAATGTTCAAATAACAAAGCCAAGTTACAATCAAGCCAACCCAAATTTTAAGCAGATTTCCAGCACCCAAGGAACCAGTTCCTGCCCTCCCATATATTCAAATAGATTAGCAAGTATTCGTATTGTTAAAAGATGGTGCTACTACATACCAATTAGTTCTTCCACTAATTGTTCATACAAACGATTGCATGCCATACAAGCCCAGCACCTCACAGTCTCAATAGCCACAAGGGTCATCATGAAAGATTCCAGAAATCTCTACATATTTCTACCATTTAACATGTTTCTTACAAGATGGAAGAAGCCAAAAGATGTATTTTCAATCATTCTGAGAGAAGAGCTGAAACATCTTCTAGAATACATTACTAGGAATAAAAAAAATAATTCTACTTCATGCTCCGGTAGAAGAAGGAATGGGAAGAAGAAAAAAATCAAGTCGCAAGCAGGGGCTGAACCGTACTGCCACAATGAATATGAATGTATGCTAGGTGCTAAGAATTGTAATATGCAGAGCTACTGAAAAGCCCATTGAAATCAATGAACACTCACAGACAGAGGTTTATTCTTTGCTTTGTGTGAACACAACTGTGTGTGCTGCATTGTGCTTTCCTAACAGTCACTAACAGTTCTGTTAAGGCAGCACTTGTACCATCAAAATTTGGCAATGGAAATTTAAAACAAGGCAGTAATTTAAGTACAGGAAAGTCTAGTAATGACAGCCCTCTAAATTGTGTGAGCTGAAAACATTATAATAATTGAAATTACATATTAAAAATGGCATATTACCCTCCCCCCCCAAAAAAACCTAGCAGTAAACTAGAAACATTAATAAAAAGGGAAAGCAAAAGAATTCACAGCAAACCTGGGATACTACAATTTAAAAAACCTGAGATTTCCTTGCATCCACAGTGATAAATCAGAAGCATTCACAGACCTTTTCTATACAGCAGCTAGGAGATAAGAAGGAACCTCAGTTACACTTCCATTCCAAAACTACAACAGATCACTGCATTGCCTGTTGGCTCAGCTTCCATGCAGCAAATCCCAAGAAACCACATGGACAGCGACAAAAGAATACAACCACTCACTGAACAATTCATTAGTTTATAGCATGCAAACTTGAAGTGCTCAGCTTTAAGTTACTGATGTTACAGACTTATCTCAATGGGTTGCAGTCTACTCCCAAAAGTTACAAAAATGCTACTGCTTAAAATAAATCTGGGCAAGCTGTGAAATCTGGGCAAGCTGTGAATGTTAGGCACCACTAGACCATTTCCCACAACACTTAAATCCAAGAAGCCAGCTGAGGAAAGGCAGTTCCTAAGTCCTTGAAAGCAACAATAACTATTCAAATTATTATTCCTTCACAGTAGATCTAAATCCCAGATGAATCAAAGTTAAAGTGGTTTTAGAACCAGGCAAGCTTTAAAGAAACAGTAAAAAACATTGGTACAGGAGGGAAATAACACCGTTCATTCTCTGAAGAGGCTGAAGGTTAGATAATGGCAAGTTTTTACATAATGTAAAGTGATGTTAGAGCAAACCATGACGTACACTGTATGAGTTACTGCTGCCTACTAATTCAATGCATTGGTAAACTCCACCCCTGCTGTCCAATAAAAAACCAAAATCCAGATGGCTATATATAAACATATCTTGCTTCTATTTTCCTGTTCAGTGCTTGCAGGTTTTGTCTCCTTTTTCAGTTTCCTTCATCAATCACTGTATTTGCACCCAAAAACTCCTTGCACAGCCTGTGAAAGTATGTGTTCAACTCACTGATCAATGAAAATGACTGCGTCCAAAACGCGGTGAAGTGTGCAGGACAAACAAGCCAAAGGAGAAGCCACACAAAACAATTCCCTTTCAGTTTGTCATCTCATGGATTATCAATGTCCTTTAAAAAAAAATGTAACAAAAAGGTCAAAGACTCCAATACTACTTAAAAAGTTTTACTTTTCATTTGAGAAAAGGACACAAATACAGCATTACTGTCTAGGAAGCGACCCAAGAGATGAGCCATCAGAAAATGAGCCAGCATTGCATCTCTATCAAACGGCAAGATGCCACTTGTCACCTCTGTTTGACCATGAGCGTGCAACTGGACCACAGGTGCAACTAGTGATCTTCATTCAGGAAGAACTTTTAAATGCAAAAACATTTATAGTGTGCAAGACACTGAAACACATCAGGCAGCACAGCTCCAATTTACAGTTACCTTGCACTAACTGATTTGCTGGCTACAGCAGAGAAATTCATGTATCAAAGGACATTTGTATTGCAGTGCAGCTGGAGATCAAGGACCTTCGAGAAGAGGGAGCATCCGTACACAATGCAAGTGATCTGGAAAAATGTTAACTTTCTGCAAAGACACAAATTTACACTGAATGGGCTCAGTGGCAGAACTAGAGATTTCAAACCTGAGGATTACATGGATGAGAAAGCATGACAAAGAGGATGCATTATCCCCATTCTGTGCATGAGAAACTAAGTAACAGTATTAACCAATTTTACAAAGACTCAAAGGAATGAACACATTAAAAAAAACACTGGAAAAAAGCATAGGTCTGCACCATACCCTCCCATGCTGCTACAATACAATTCTGTTGTGATTAATATAATATTTTATGTCTTTGTTTCTACCTGAAGCTCCCGAAGTGGTCCTTCATGATACCACAGGAAGGTTTAAAAGTAACAACCTGAACACTTGAACACAAAAGGGGGTGCATTCTGAGAACCTTAAACATAATTTAATCACAGAATTATTCGTGTGGGAGTGAGCCTTGGAAGCTTCCCTAGCCCAACCTCCTCCGAGCAGGGTTAGCACTTAATTCAAACCACATGGCCCAGGGCCTTTGTGCAACAAGTGCTAAACAGCAGAGGGGTGATCTCTTCCCTCAATACCCCCTCCCTTCATGTTGGCAGCAGGCAGCCCATGAGGCGTCAAGTGAAGGCACAAGCAGAGTGAGGGAGAGAAGAGCAGGGGACAGAGGCCACAAGGAAGAGACACCAATGGAAAGAATGCAGGAAGAAAGGAGAGAGGACAGACACTATATGGGAGGTAGGAAGACGATCTTCATTGACACACAGAAAGGAAGTTAAAAAAGGTCTATCTTAGAAGGTACTCATCTCCAAATAACATCAAAAGAAGGTCAGTTTAAGGTAAACACAGACATACTACTACAGACCATTTCTCTTAAAAGCCTGTCAGGAAGACAATCAAACAAAAAGACCATGTATACTATTTTATCTGCATAGTAAGAAGACCAGAAATAACCAATAAAAAAAATTAATTGTTCAACCAAAAATAAACCCTGCTATCAAACAAGACAGAGCATAGGGCCAATCAATACCCCACAACAATGATGTTTTGCTGCAGATCCTGAAGTACGAGCTGCTGCATTTTATCCTTCCACCTGCAACCATAAAAGCTCCAAAAATTAAAGACTTGCAAGTCTAAAACACATGATTTGGAAAGAAGATACATCATGACTCACTACCTCATTTTTCAAAATATAACCTTTAAAAAGGGGGTTTTTTTTTCTTAGTTTTTAAGTACTTCCAGCAGTGAAAGCACTGATTGTCTTTACAAAGAACCTCTTCATATGTTTACTTTATGTAGTTATCCTCATGCAGCCAGAAGAATATAATGAGAACACGTCTGCATGCTGAGCACATTCATTTCCGTAAGCCACAGAAACACAAGAGCTGGAACAAGCCTCTTGAATCATCAAATCCAGTGCTCTGCTAATGCGCTCATGTAAATAATATATTTATTATACCGAGTTTCACACAAACAGAAAAAGGCTACCCAAGGTTATTCTTCATATGAAACTATCCTGAAAACCTAATCTATGATAGTCTGTTGTTTATTTCAGTGCTAAATAAACAAATGCATTACTACCTTTCTATGTAAAGTAATACAAAACAATTCTAAAGAATCCTGTTTGCAGTGCTACCTCACCACATAAAAAAAGTAAAACTGTCAATAACTTTTTTTTTTTTTTGGTCAAGAACCTAACAGCATTCCTTTATTACCTGCAATTGTTATTTTATGTTATAAAGATATACTAGGAAGATTTATACCTTGAAAACATTACTCATTACCAAACAAATCTGATGCTTCTACTCAATTCGAACTCTTCTAGATATTAGGAATCATTGACTTCAAATTTTAAGCTTATTTAAAAAAAAAATTTAGAGTTAGAGAAACATTTAAACAGTATTTGAAACGCTAATTTGTAGTTTTCTGTTTTAGCTGCTATACTTGAAAATATCACAATGATTTTAAAATTGTTCTTTGGATAAGAAACACTGACATTTTCAGCCTGGAGCAACAGTGATTTGGCAGGCCAAACTGTAAAACCCTGAAAAAAAAAATATAGCAAGACTGATGCTTATCTTAGAAACACTGATGACACATTAAAAGCTGTGCCAATGCTATGACTAAAATAATGGAAGCAATAGTCCCTCAAAAATGAACATCTGCCAGCTCTAATTTCTATTGCAGTTAAATTTCTGCTTTCACAGTGTGGAGTAAGTAGGTAGTAGCTTGCAGAAAACAGAAATTACTACAATGGCTGAAGATGCTCATATCCATCCTGATTGCCAACAGTTTTCGCTAAAATTAAAGTTTCCTTAAAACATGCTATATCAGCCATCTGTATTCCAGCCACCATTTGCCCTTAAGGTATTCACACATTTTGGGTTGACAAGTGACAACACCTGCTGCAGAAGTTTGAGGTTTTGAATTTTCATCTGCCTGATGCTTATCTCATCTTACAAGGAGAAAAATCGAAAAAGTATAGTCTTTCTATTATTTTTTTATTGCAGGTGAGAAAATTGCTAATTATTTCCCCTGATCTTTCTCTACTCCAGCCATCATAATCCTTTTCACTGTGTGTGAAAATTTATCGATTTGTTTTCTGCTGTCAAGAATAGAACTGCTTTCAATATGTGTGCATTTACACTGTCGTCCTCTGTACCAGAGCCTAAGCAGCCTGCAGAGAGGGGCTTAACGGAGTAGGGGGAAAGACAGAAAAGGTATGGCACATATTTCACTAAAAAAAGACAGTAAAGTCATCACACTTGCGAAAAAAAAAAAGTTCTTGGAGCTTTGTAAATGGCTTCTTATTTAAAGGTAGGTACTGAAAGAAATCCTATAGACCTCTACTTCCAGCATTACAGAAGAATGCAACCATATGTACAATAGAGATATCTGAAAATTTTAACTAATGCTGAGTGCTTTAGATGTGTCATCTCCTAAATCCACAGCTGATTTATTTTAAAAAAAGAAAGTATTTGGTAACAAAAAAAGAGAAGAATTAAAAAGAAGGTTGAGCAGAATTGACTAGAAGCCACCTAAATTTATCCTGGGTTAATCAACAAGTATCCAAACACTTTTACTATGACAGAAGTTTGTAGGAAAACATATACTGGAACACAGTTACAAAATATTTTTGGTTTTGAAAACTAGCATGAAGATCAGCTCTCAAAGCATGGTGAGAAACAGGGTCTGCCTAATTACTAGCACAGAAACTACTACATTTTTTTTGCCTGCAGTAAGGGTAGAAGCAATAGAGAGATAAAACCATGAATGGCATGGAAAGGGTGAATCAAGAGTAGCATTCTGCCTGTCACTCTTACAACATTCGTATCAGAAATTCAGCCAGCAGGAGACAGGTTGCAAAAAAACACAAAAGAGAATAAATACCAAGTAGCTAAAGCTACAAAACCTGGCAAATCTTCTTTTAAATCAATACAGGGTATTGGATAGTAAAATTTTACTGTAATACAAAAGAGAATGAAGAAATTTATGGAGCACTTAAAATCACATTTGGCTCAGGAAAGCTGTAAACTGCAAATGGATAGATAACTGAAAGCACCAATATTAAGTATCGTATATCCTTGTCCTGTTCTTACACTTTTCCTTAAGTACCCATTTCAGCCAGAGAGAGGACACTCATCTAATTTTTACAACACTTTGGTGTTATCAAAGTCTAGTCAAATATTTCTACCTGGCTAATTTTCTCTCATTTATTCACAAATTAATAGTGGAATGAAGTGACCTAAAATTTTTCTAGGGTAAGGATGTACTAGATATTTTAAAAAATGGGATCACACCTCTCAGGAAAAGCCTCTGTACTTACCCAACGCTACTGCACTCCTGGAAGTAAAGCTCTATAACAGGATGACTATAAACTTGTTTGATATGAAAAACAGTTAAACTTTAAGATTACAATTATTTAGGCTAAGCATCTTAAAACATATCAATTAAAAAATTAATTTTCATGTGACAACCCACTGTGAAGTTAGAAGAACATTCACCTAGTAGTAATGGTGACCAAAACACTACACTGCGCTGGCAGCCTGACATACTGCAGCCAGGTTTGGTATTGAAGCAGCTCCGTTCCTCCTTTTTACTCAAGTGGGTAGTTAATTTAACTCAGTTTGGGAGTTGTATTACCCTTTTTTTAAAAAAAAAATTGTTTTCTGTTCAAAGAGGTACAAATCAGCTGCAAATCTCAGACATGCACACAAGACATCTATGTCTAAGAAATGTATTACAATAAATGTATTAATATATATTCTAAATCATTTTTTCCTGACAGTTACAAAAATATTAACTAGCGTTCTAATTTCTGTCTCAGTGCAGGTTAACACATACAAAATTACCCAGTATGTCAGAAATTTATCATTTGCTGCTCTCTAACAGAGAAATTGTACACAAATTATAAGTCTGAAAATAAGGTACATTAAACAACACACTGGCTAATACAGTCACTGAGAGATAATGGTACTTATAGTGGTTTAGAGAATAGGTAAGACTGTTTCCCAGTAAAACAAGTAACTTTTCATTAGACTACCTATTACAGTTTGAAACTATAGAGAGCATTTCAAGAACAGAGTCTTTCTTCGGATCTGAAACAGAAACAGCAGCTTTCCAAGTCAACCACAATACCCTGCATTTAGTAGCACACGGAAAGTACTGAAGCTTGCAGTACCAGGGTACCTTTTCTGTAGCACCGGCAGCTTCCTCATTCCTCAAGAATCATAGAATTATAGAATGGTTTGGGTTGGAAGGGACCTCAAGGATCACCCAGCTCCAATCCCCCTGCCATAGGCAGGGACACCTTCCCCTGGACCATGTTGCTCAAAGCCTCATCCAACCTGGTCTTGAACACCTCCAGGGATGGGGCAGTTACGACTTCTCTGCGCAACCTGTGCCAGCGCCTCACCACCCTCACAGGAAAAAAAAAGTATTTCCTAACACCTAATCTAAATCTCCCCTCTTTCAGCTTTAAACTGTTACCCCTGGTCCCATCCCTGCACTCCCTGATAAATCAATCCCTCCCCAGCTTTCTTGTAGACCCCCTTCAGGGAACGGAAGGCTGCTATAACGTCTCCCTGAAGCCTTCTCCAG
Organism: Cuculus canorus; assembly: GCF_017976375.1. Classification (NCBI taxonomy): domain Eukaryota; kingdom Metazoa; phylum Chordata; class Aves; order Cuculiformes; family Cuculidae; genus Cuculus; species Cuculus canorus. Next base: position 142,201,866 of record NC_071402.1, read on the forward strand.
GCTGAACAACCCCAACTCCCTCAGCCTGTGCTCATGTGGGAGGTGCTCCAGCCCTCTGATCATCTCTGTGGCCCTCATCTGGACTCATCCCAACAGATCCATGTCCTTCTTGTGCTGAGGACTCCAGAACTGAAGGCAGTATTCCAGGTGAGATCTCACGAGTGTAAAGGGGCAGAAACACCTCCCTTGAGCTGTTGGTCACACTTCTTTCAATGCAGCCCAGGATGGATGGCTTTCTGGGCTGCAAGCACACAATGCCAGCTCAGTTTGAGCTTCTCATCAACCAGCACCTCCGTGTCCTTCTCTTCAGGGACACTCTCAATCCATTCTCCATTCGGCCTGTATTTGTGCTTGGGATTGCAGGTCCTACCCAGGTGCAGGACCTCACCCTTGGCCTTGCTGAACTTCATGAGGTTTGCACACGCCCACCTCTTAAGCCTGTTGAGGTCCCTCTGGATGGCATGCCTTCCCTCCAGCCTGGAAAAGTGCTTGAGCACACAGTATCTTGCCTAATTTTTTCAAATAGTTTCCTCATATAAAAGGGATTATATCTACCTATACTAACTAGCTTTGCTCTGAATAGATCTCTCATTTCTATTAACAAATGCAACTCAAAAGTTTATCTTCCCGCTTCAGAACAGCATTTTGTGCAAGGTCTGGTGTCAAAAGGCAGTTTTTCAGTCACACACCATAAGCCCTGCAAGAACCTGCTCTGAGCAAGCTCAACTGAAACTCTGCTTGGATTTCTGTTCGCAGTGCAAGGCAGCGTGCTGCTTACAAAGAGATAGTCTAAAATCATCGTGATGTGCTGTTTCCAAGAGCAAGTTAGTCACAAACCACTGCTGCAGAAGCCAACTGTTTCTGGCTGAATTTCTATCCAAGTATGGTCTGGCCATATCTACTATTTTAATGAGCAGAAAGTGATAATAAAAATAAACACACCACAAAGTATTTAAAATGGCAATAATATGTAACCATGGAAGATACTTATTCCCCAAATTACATTTTTACACTGCTCCAAAGATCTACTGTACAAATAACTTTAGAAAGTGTTTTTATGGAATGAACCATAGTTAATATAACCCAATACTGCAAAAAACAATTACATTGATATAAAGCTACAGTAAGCAGGAAGGTTACTAACATCAAGGCACATCTTTATTCAAAGTAACACCCTTCTCAATCATCAGACAGAAGGAAAAAGGAAAAAAAAAAAAAGAAAAAACCTGAACCAAAACACAAGCGATTTTCCATCACAAGAGTTAAATAGCCTTTAACTGAGTTTCAAAGTAGATCTAGGGTTTTATCCGCCTGATTAAGTAAGGCTTTTAACACCTTAAGCTGTAATTAGGCATAATAATAGTGGAACAAGCAAAGTTAGCATTATGCATGTTAATTGTAACTTCAGACGATGCCCATTATTAGTGGCATTTGATGCTCTTTCTATTCAGAGAAGATTATTTCATCTTCAATGTGCTGGAGCTGTGGTGGAAGTTTTCCATAGTATGTGTACTGGCTCAGAAATTTCTCGCTAGGAAGACAGTTACAAGCACTGTGTTGGCTCAGACTGTGCCCATGCTCCAGCAGCACCAATTTAATATTTCTGGAGTATTCAAGAAGTTTCCGCTCACAAGAATTCACACAACCCCATGTGGCGTTATGCCAAGAGGCTGCAGTGGAGCATTACAACTTTGTTTCTTCTGAACTGCTCAGCTGCTACCAGAATGCAGTATGATTGCCATGTTTAAGGCTTCTTTGAACTTAAATCAACACGTTTCTCGAAAATCTGGAAGCAAGCCACGTAAGTAGGAGTTCATCGGAAATCTTCATCAAAATCAAGATAGGATATTCTGTAGAAAAGGTTGGTCTCAATTTTGACAATCTTGATCTGACTTTTACATGACATTTAAATTGAATTAGATTAGAAAAATCCCAACAGCCACTCCAAAGTGAGTGCAGATACATAGCTTAAATCAAGTGCCAAACACTGATTTTAGCCATACTATTAAGAAGCTCTACACAAAAAAAACAGTTATATGCCTTACAAACTTGAACTAACCTATAAAAAAAGACCAACCGGCTGTAAGGAAGAATCCAAAATTACACTGGATACTGAAGCATCCAGTAATCAAAAAAAAAAAATCCATAAAACATCCATTTAAGAAGAAAAAGCCAATTTCAAAACCATCTGCTAGCTAAGAATGCTTTTTGTTACATCGTAACAAAATTCTCTCCAAAGAACAAAATTATTATATCTTTTGCATGATTTCCATTCTTCAATGCGCATGAAGCTTCTTTGCTATTTTTGGTTATTTAATAGTAGAAGACCTTGGAGACAATTCTAGGGGAAAAAATCACTGCTGCAGATCCACAATAGAAGACAACTGTGCTCAGACAACGTACCTGTAATTCCCTTAATCTAATCTGTAAAAACCTGGGGAATATGAAGACTTGTTTTACACATATCTCAGATTGAAAATATAAATTCAGTATTTTCTAAATACTACTTATACTAAATCTAAGAACACACAGTCGAGTATAAACACACACATGTGGAAAACGGTCTGCAGACATCTAGAGTCTGAAAGATTAAACCAGTCACAATAAAAGACAAGTCAACTCAATGACAACAGCATGGTAAAGGTGACACAGGCACTGACTACTTGACTAGGAATCAAAATGCTTTGCTACTGAAATACTCTTCAGCAGATAACTCTAATTCCTCACACGCACAAAACTAGATTGCTTTGGTTTTTTCTACTTACACTCCTTCCGAGTTCCTCTTCCAAATTAACTAAAAAATGCTGACGCCCCTTCCTATAAACTCTCTGAAATTCCAGCCTTGTTTATGTCACAGTCCACAGGTAAATCTTAGTGGCTTCTCACATTCTGCTTCCACAAACCCTGTAATTCCTATTCACATTAGCATCTCCTGCCCATATTGGTCGCCAAAAGCTTTCACCTTTTTACCTATTCAGCTGAAAAGCTTTTTTTCACAAACTACCCTTATATGGATTTGTACCTGTATTTTCTCTTTACTGGGTTCCAAATAGATTTTATACTAGAGGAGTAAAAGTATTTTGAACGGTGTCGCAAACGTTAGTTGTCCTTATATGCAGAATCAGAGCATTATGGAGTGATAACCAGACACAGTTATATAACATAGGTTTCTCCAGTAGGTTAAGGAAAATTCTAGAAAAATATCAACACACTGTAGACTTTGTTTTATATCAATCCTCTAGGACTCCAAACAAAACAGAACATTTTTTTCCTCCACTAAGAATATATTTACTTTTACCAACCTAATATTACTCCAGATGAGAAAGGAGCCCCCATGCCCTGACCCTTAGGGCAGACAGGAACAGCAGCCTGCTACCCGGCATGGTGGCCTCCATCATCTATAGCAGAGAGAAGCATTTGATGTACATTGGAATAGTTTAACTCACCAATAAACGGAATAGAAGCCAGCGAGTCACCAGGTGGGCTGGAACCTGATGCTTTCCTTTCTTCTATTCTTTTTATGTGGACTTCCCTCCGAGCATCATTGGGTAACCAACAGGTAGTGTCTGAGGCTGCCTCTTGTTCGTTTACAGCAAGAATGTAGGACTGATGCCTCAAAGGCTGTGGAGTTTGGTGGCCAGAAGGTGATTTGTCCCGCATGACCACTGTGTCTTTGTCTTTTTCCTGAACATCTGTTTGCAGGATTTCAGGCTCGTGGACTTCTTCCCTTTCAAAATCATGAATCTTTTGTCTGATGGAGCCATCTATCTTGTCAGAGGTAGTTGAACTCTCACTTGTTGGCTGAACAAGTTTGGCGGAAGCTGGAGACATGGAGAAGGGTTGGATGGTTTTGCCAGTTTCTGTTCTATGATCTGGGGCACCTTCTGCTCGGATCCTTGACTGTTGGTTTAACAGACCACCCTGATGCAAGTGATTTACTGTTCTTTGGTCTTTGCTGGCGATAGCATCCAGGCCCTGGTTAAGGGGAAATGATGGTTTTGCTGCATAGGGAAGAGAGTTCTTTGAAGAGCTGCTTTTAGAACTTCTGGCTGGTGTGAGAGACAATCTTTCCTGCGAAACAGCTGAAGCTTTTGAAACTCCCCCAGGAGTTTGCAAATCTTGAGAAGACTGCAATATTTTTATATCTGGCGGTACTTTTTGAAAATGAGATCCAGGCAGAGAAGCTCGACTACCTGTTCTCCTGCTGTCTGCCATATAAGCACTTGGAGCCACAGAAAAATTTTGACCCCGAAGGGACATATGTAATGGATGCTGTCTAGATCGCTCATAAATACCTCGCCGATCATCTTGTTCATTAAACCCTGTCCACTTATAAGTCTTTCTCCTATCTCCATTACTATCTGCAATCAGATTCTCAGAATGATAATTTTCTACCACTTCACCCTGTTTGCAGAGATAATCCCACGACCGAGCCCTGTGATTCCTAGCATTAACTGACGGTGAAGTTAGAGTATCTTGTGAAGCACTCCGTGGCCACTCTTTCATCAACACAGGATCTTCAAGTCTTTCCTGGGATATGCTTCTCTGCCTGATCTGAACAGACTGCGGAACCCTGTCGTGAGAGGTGCTCCTGCGCCGTACCTGTGAAGCAGTGCGATTTGGCACCACTTGATTATAATCAGTTGTATTCTGAGAAGCTGCTCTTAAACTATCCAACCTTTCCTGTATTGTTCGGGAGCCATACATGTGCATGCGTCTGTTATCAATGTACTCTTTATAAGTTTTGTATGTCTTCCAGTCTATATGCTGGTGGGATGTTGGAGAACTGTAATGATTAGTAGAGACTGAGGGCGAGTCTGTGGCTTGAGCAGGAGGTCTAGTGCTTGGGATTCCCTCTGGACACACTACATAATTAGAAGCTTTACTTAGTGTTCCAGTTGGATCAACTGGCCTTGTTATTGGAGTCTGTGGAAGTACAATGGCAGTGGACACTGAAGAAGGTGGTGATGTGGTCCGCGCTTTTAGACTGGTTTGATCTTGTAAGCCATATCTTACTTCCTCTGTCCTATGTGATGGACCAGCATGATTATTTCTACAAGATGGCAAATCTACAGCCTTCTCAGAAGGCACAATAACAGTCCTTACAGTTTCATTGCAAACACACACAGCGGTATTTGATTTTGCAATGTCTATTGGTGATGGAGGCACTTGTATTTCCATTCTGTAGGCCCTCTCTGGCTGTGTCAATGCCCGTACTGGTCTACTGCCTTGCTGCTTCCCCAGTGAGAAGTCAGAAGACAGCTTGTCACCAGCTTGTGCCATAACAGAAGCTGTGGATGTCAGGCGTGGGTAGCATATTGGTGGTGGTTCAGGTATGTTGTGAGCATTACCACTGTAGGCTTCATTGCCTTTCAGGTAGGCATCTTGGGAATATGCCTGTGGAAAGAAGATTATATGAGTATTCAAGTAGCAAGTGAGATGGAAAAGTTCACCATCTAGCATTTGCGTGATCAAGCTTCCAGAAAAGGAACACAAACACAGAATTCACACTATATAATTTTAGATAAAATGTTAGGTTAGACAAGATAAAAACAGCATTTCATCCTCTTAGTAAGCAGAAACAGAAGCAGCAAAATCATTACATACAATCTCTCCCTAAAGAATAAGAAAAATGAAGCAATGACCATTTCTAGGAAATACTGCAGATAGGGCACTGAGGCAGGTGTTCCAAAATCCAAGAGCACAAATCACAGTATTTTTCTCCCCCTTAGTTTTGCTTTCTACCATGATGCTTCATGCACCCTTCCTGTTTAAGCTTCATATTCCTGGAAACCAGAATTTCACAGCAATAGACAGGTTAAAATGCTGCATAAAGTATTCAGCTAGCACTAGAAAATTCTCTGTTCACTTAGTGTATAAAAACTCCATTCACTTACTGTAGTGCCTATGAAAAGTACACACACACACGAAAGGAATAAATCATGTTGTGAGCCAACACCCTATAAGTCACCTTACATTTTACAGGAGACACCCAGTACAAGGCACACAAATCTTACTGCAAAAGTACTAATAAAAGGTAAAGGTATTGCCTCCAAGGTACAAACAGTATGAAAATTCAGATATCCATTACTGTCCACACAACATTAAAACAAACTAAAATTTCTAATTTCCTTACTGCATTTATTGGCTTATTTATGTATAAGAGCCTAACTCCTGAGAAAAAAAAGGTTATATTACACTTAATATTTTTCTGTAGCCTTTTAGAAAAGCAGCATCTCTTACTGTGAAATTAATAGAACATTCAAAATAATAAACAGAAGCATACAGCATACTTAAAACAATATCCTATTATTGCAAAACTTTAGCATGACTTCTTTCAGTTTAAACATAATGAAATAAAGAGCCAATCCAGAGCTTGCCAATGCAACAGAAGATTAAAATAATTTCTCAGGGCTTTTACACACATAGGCATGGTATCATATCACAACATTTCCTGTACAAATTGTAACATGCTCAATTCCAGAATATCAGCGTGCCCTGTCTAAACAGCAGACAGGTTATAAAAGCCCAAGAACAGCCATAAAATAAATACAGAGCAGAAGGATGGAAGAGGGCGAGGCATTTACAACATTGCTGCAATAAACGTTATACCGAGCATTAGTGAAGTGCAAAATATTAAAGCACACAGAGAAAACCAACCAAATTACCCAGGCATAAACCACAAATTAAGAGATTAGCATTAAGAACAAAATTCAGCTCAGATTATCTAGCTCATTTCCAAACTTGCTACTTCATATTCTTGCTTCTCACAGATCATTAAGAAAAACATGCCTTACAAAACCGTCAGAGAAATGGCTACTGTACATTTCTTACCAGTGCTGTGACATCCTTTGTAAATTGCAGCTGGCAGAAAACAGGAAAACATAGTAAAAGCTGCTTACAGATGTAAAGGCAGAATTATGTTGTCATATTGATGTTGGATACAGCAAGCTAAAAATGCAACTACACTGATTTCACTGGAAGGTACCAACAGAGGTAAAGAAAGGGCAGTAGTGCAAAAAAAAAAAAGCTTCACCTTCCTTGTGAGCATGTCCATCTTGGGCTTTTACCTGCTCCCCACATTTATCCACTGCCCTTATAGAAAACAAAATACAATTGTGCCATTTTGTCTTGGTGCATCCCTACAGCTGTCTGCAGAGAGCTCTAGTTCTATACAACAAGACTTCCCTTCCACTACAGCAGCATTACTGTCTCTCATTTCCCCTGGGCTCCTACCATCCCCGCTTCCTGGTGACGAAACAACGGCTTTATTATGCATTTAAAACAGCACGCCCCTTCCCCATATATATCTGAACATGCTCACAAGCTGTCAGCTGACTGCAGCTGCTTTCATGCTCTACATCTGAAATGAGCAGTGATGCTGCAGAAACACTCTATTCATGTGATTTGTAATTTTTTTCCTCTACTCACAGTAAAAAAAAAATATAAAAAAAAAATCAAGCCAGCTTTCCACTGGCACATTTGATAGAGGAGAGGAACATATGAAGATAAATATTTCTGAATCCTTAAATAAATGGCTATTTATGATCTTGATAGAGTACGTAAGAAATTAAAAAGATGGAAAAGATGCTGAAGATCCAGAAAACAGATAAAGCAAGAGACTACTGGCATGCACAACAAACAGTCACCCCTCCCTGCCCCCAATCAGAAAACAATTATTACTTGATATAGCTGACAAAACAGTTCAGAACCTGGGATATGGCACATAATGCTAATATAAAATACACCGTTTTTAAGTTTTGTGCCCAAGATAAACAATGCTTCATTGACTTTGACAGGAGAAAGGATAAATTCCAAAACTGGGGTGATCTGATCATAGCCAAACATTACAAATGAATATAAAAACCAGTTCTCAGCTCTTGACAAAATTTATCATAGGTATCAAAACATGATCTGTAAAAGATAGCATTCTCACAGGGTCCAAAATGAGACTAGTCAAACTTTCTTCTCCCTTCTCTCAATCAAGACAGTATTTCCATATGCAGACAGACTGCCAGTGCTCAGGAACACAGAGGTATGGAAAAAAGCTTTTCATGCTGGGAAACTCAGTTCTCTTTTCAACCTCATTCCACACACTTCCCAAGAAATCACTGAAACAAAGCTGAACTTCCTGCCAAGAAAGCAATAATTATAAAAGGAGGCTCTGACATTCCCACAAAGGAATATTCAATAGCTTTAGCTTTTTTTCATGATTCTGATTATGGGCCTAGAGAGAAATATTGCAACTTAAAGAAATGCACAGATCTGTTTTAATAACATTATGCTGAATGATGCTTCACCAGCCCTTTCACTATGAAATATTTTAATTGCTCTAGCAAGAAGGTGATGGTTAAATTTTAAAAGGTTTAAAGACTAACAAAAATGAAGTACACCAATATATGTATTACAATATTTTGATACTTAGCATATTTTGCAACTACATATAAAATACAGTTTGACTATTACTCTCCTCTTATAAATATATATATATATTTAATATCTAGGTCAGCGATGTTCTCAATTCAGACACCAGCCAAGCCACTACGACTCCTAGAGGAGCTGGGTACTCAGCAGGTATTCAGAAGTTCCAATGTTATTGAAAAAAAAAAAAAAAAAAACCAAAACCCATCAATCTGGAAGTTTTAAGAGCTCTTTCCCCACTTTCTCAAAACAATGGCAGTTATGGAAAGCTTACCATACAAATACAACGATTTAGAATGATGTTGACAGCTTTTCTAGATAACAGCTCTGCAACAATTACTAGAAGCAAACTGCTGTGCTTACAGTAAAAGCTCAGTGTACTTCCAGTTATTGGGTGCAATTTCTTCCCCATCTTGCAATCTGGTTTCGTTTGCACCAAGTTCGCAAACTCCTCTAGCAAAGAATTAATCTCTTACTGTGAATCTGCATAACCATTAGCACACTAAGGGTTTAACTGGTAAGGGAATACATTCATTTCGTATGATATACAAAATAATTTTAAGCAAAGAAAGCATTCCACAATATACTTCATGAACCCTCAAATTCAGATGAAAAGTTTTGCCAACATTTTTCTCCCCACTTGATTTTATGCCACTTGATGTAAGAGTAACAGCAGTCAACATAGAAGGGCTCCTCTTAGTAAGAATCGTAGTGAAACCCTGTACTTCCAAGAGCTTGAGTCAACCATGGCCTACAACCCTTAGTCCAAAACCATAAAAGCACATAGGCATATGCTTCACTGAGGATGAGTACGCTTCACTACACTTCACTAAAGGGTGAATAATAACGCTGATTTCAACTGAACTACCTGCAAAATTGGAGATAAGTGTTTTGATGAATCAGAAGCCAATGTGCCAAGTGCCTTGCAAGACTGAGCTTGAGGCATTCTTCCTTCTTTCACCAACCAGTCTGGCTTCAGATTATGTTTCTTTACTACTAAATTCTTCTCTTCCCTAGTCCTACCCTTATTCTGCTCTTTAGCATCAAATACAGGAACTGCACATCAAAAGAGTTTTCAACTGTCAACATTTTCCAGCTATAGCTTGCTCTGGCAAGAATGGAAGTAATACAGCTCAAGTGGTTTCATATTACTCCAAGACACCCAGCAAACACTACAGTTAAATAAACATTACTCAAACCTGCACTCCCTTTGTTAACAATGACAGTGAAATTTTAGTATACAAAATTTAATGCCTTAAGCTCAAGAAAATTATTTTCCAAATACAAGCTGTGTAAGAGACTTTCTTGTAAATATTAGTATTAAATGAGGTGAAGAGGGTTGACACAAATGGTATTTCTAACATACGCAATGTTAGATAACAAAGTTTAAGTCATTTCTAGGTCACTACGTCTTTATACCACGCCCCTCCTTCCATTGTGCTTGCTGGCAGAACTTTAATATTAATCTGTGCATATTAGTAACTGCGTCAGTACAAAATCTGAAAGTAAACAAATGCATCAAGACTCTGGACTAAATACAGCTACTTACGAAACATCCCTATTTATTATAAAAAAGCATATTAAAATATTTCACAGTTTGCCAATGAAATGGTCACAGTGCTCCGTTAGGTCTGATACAACTGGAGGGTATCAGGAAAAAAAAGACAATATTGTTAAAAGTTGACTGTGGGCAGATCCATTGTCAGAAGGACATTGTTACTGGGGCATATAAAACTCTCAAATAAAATTTCCTTTTCCAACTTATTTTTGGTTTTTCTTATTTTTTAATACAGGTGCATCACCAGCAATTTCAGGATACTACAAGGCCTCAAGAGCTGCTGAATTCCACAAATATTTTAAGTATCAGAAATTACAAAGCAGCAAGCTCTTCTGCCTAAATCCCCCAATATACTGAAAATTTCCATATTCCCTCACTAAAGAGGAAGAAAACAGAAGATATGCTTCAGCTGGCTTTCACTCACTTTCCTGCTCATTCCCATCTAGGATTTTTTTTGTTTCCCGACTATGTATGACAAGAGAAACATTTCTGTTTAAATGTGCTCACCTTTCAGGCATCAATATGCAGTTTCTATGGTCTGTAATCTTAAAGAAAGATTAAGAACTAAATTAAAAAAATGATCAGCTCCAAATTTGATCCTATTGAAGATGGAGTTTTTTTAAGAGAGTGATATTTTCAAGTGCCTGACACTTAAAAATTCAGTGACTTGCAAGCTGTATTGTTCTTTACATACACAGGAATGATTAGCAAACAAGCAAATTCTAATATGAACCTACCTCCAAAAAATGTTCAAAAAATCCTGCATAGTAAGGACACTAACACGTATGTGTTAACCACCACAAAGTCTACTGATGAGAGTTATCATAAAGCTGACCTCCAAGCAAACTTAGCAATTTCAACTTTCTCTCTCTAGAGAACGCCTTTACATTCAATATTTTCTGTGCAGCACAAAAAACTTTTGAATGACTGAAGAGTGTCACAGTTTCAACAACTTTCTAGTATTAAACTTGTTATCCAAAGGCTACAAACTAGCAACAATTTCCATTAAACACACTTGAGAAAAGCAGTTGACCTAAAGTTCCCATTCCTATGGCCAGTGGTACTAAAACCTACGAGATCCCAGAGTCTTCTGACAAAAAAAGACTGTGAATGCTACAGAAATTGGATATAGATACATCAAATTTGAAACACTGAGTATAATACAATAATAATCCTCCTCCTCATGGTCTCAAAATGGTCACATATCTACAAACATTTCAAAATCATCCAGAGAGATTTCAAGTAAACTAATCTCAGATTTAAGAGGAGCATAAAAAAAGCCAACAGTCACAGCTGTCAAGAGTTCAATTTTTTCTCACAGATAAAGATGTTTTTAATATCCTTTACCCCACGCCCAAAGTGACATTTCCAAGCTCATGCTAGTGAACGAACACGACTGACACCAACTTCACTAACATTTCTCATATAATTTTTCCCTTTAAGTAAGGAGTGTGTACATGCTGCAGAGGGTGGTGACCTGTGGATTGGATCACTTCATTGTTACTATTAACGAATGGATTTATAACACTGTTTTCAGGAAATTCAATATACCAAGATGTTCACAGACATATGTGGATATTTCTGAAGACTAAACTCAACATTTATAAACAGCAGACTAAGGATAGGAACAAGCAACTGTGTTCTTTATGTACTTAACCTACCAATCCATCATCACCACATGGAGTAGACTGCCAAGTACCATAAAAATTACCACAACCAGCATCATTCCTGAATATAATGAAACTATTTTGTCCTCATTGCACTAGATAAAACTTTCATCAACTCCTACTGCAGTACACAGTAGTGCTTTGAGATTTTCTATTTTTATAGCACCCCAGTATTTAACATCAACAGTTGACGAGTGATACCATCTGAAGACATTTACAGTGAAATTTAGACATATATGGAAGAAAATAACTAAATTCTTTAGCATGCTATAATTCACGTAACACAACTTCAGTGACAAAGGTCTTAAGTTTTTCCTCTATTAATAAGGGCATTTATCGTTCACTTTACACTTACACTGACACCACCACCACACTGTTACTCTCAAAATGTTTTCAATAGGAGTGTGCTCGGGTTTGAGGAGAGTTCTTTACCAAATCTTTTAATGAGAACAGTAGATACTAGCACCTAAAGGCTGAAGACTAACAATCACCATCTTTAGGGAAACCGCACAGTTTTTTTTTTGACTGAAGGCGCAGTGGTGCACTGCCTCTCAAAAGACTACTAATTGTTATTTTAGACGTGAAAAGAATTTTCTTCCTCTGTGGTGATCCAAAACGGAGAAAACTACAGGCCACAGCCGATGACTTCTGTTGTATGATGTAATTAAATTTTATCATCTGCATCTTCACATGTAGCAACTCTGCCATCACAGATTGACACTTGAAAACATATATACTAAAATACAGACCGTAACAGAACCTCATCAACAAGGTGCAGTTATCCTAAGTCTTTTCCAATAGGCCTGAGTACACACAATGCTCAGCCTTGCAGACTACCAAAACCACCTGTCTCTTCACGGCTTTCCTCTGGAAGCTGCTATGTGGAACAGCCAGTCCTCAAGAGAAACCTACTTTTACCCAAAAAGATGCATAGCAGGAAACAGGAGTATGAACTTCCCCAAGTTGTATCACAAACCAACCAAACACAACACAAACAACTGTCAGAAGGAACACACACAAGCTATGGAGGCAATGCAAAGCATTTTTTGCAAAACAATGGCTCCATCTCTCAAACCTAATCCTCTATCTTCAAAAAAAGGAGTCTGCTATACAAAATTCACAACTCTACCACGTCTTATGACTCGAAATTTTTTTTTTCCCAATGACAGCTAGAAATCATCCCCACACATGTCCAGTTTTTTCCTAGAACTCGCACAGTCAGATATTTTTTTTTCTATCCTTTATCGCTCAGTCTCCTCCAGAATGGCCTATTGTCTTTTTACTAATATCCTTCTCTAGCCCAAAGGCAACAATCATTTGTGTTTCTTCCTCTGCCCTTATCTTACTCATTGGTACAAGTTAAATTCCAATCAATTGTTTTGCATCTATACTTCACCTGAAGCTTGTGCTAGTGCTTCATCAGCAGAGGAAGATGTGTCCGAGAGCTTCTTGCCCGGTCAAATAAACTTTGTCAGTTTAGCATTAAACTGACAAACCTTGCCTCCCACAGATCCTTGGATTGTTATGGCTACAAGACTGAGTTAGATGCTCATGGTCATTCAGATCACTTAGAAGTTAGATCTAGTCCTGCAATTCTACATATTCACAGTTCAAATTAAAGTTAAAAAAAAAAAAAGGAAAAAAAAGAAAGAAAAAACCACCCAGCTTTTCCTTCTCACTTACTCATGCAACCAAAACTCACCTACACCCCCACATTTTCTGTACTGAATTACTGAAATATCTCATTATCAAATATTCTCAAAATATCACTTCTATTCTAATAATCTTGGCTTGTTGGCCTAACTGGCTGAATTCCTCTACTAGCCTCTATCGCAACCTTCAGCTCAAAACAGCGTTTCTTGGGTTTGTTTCTTTACCCATTAATTCGTCCCTTAATACTGGAAATGAGCTACTGAAACCCAAAAGTTTTTCCCAACTGTTTTTTAAAGTCAAGCCTTACTGTTTCTGTGATTAGAAAGCAAAAAATCACCTCACTTTATATGCAACACTTCAGTTCAAATTGAGAACATATGGGCACTAGTGTAACAAAATATTTACAGCAGTTACAATTAAAAAATTTGTTAATACCCTTCATCAAATGCATCCCTTTGCTTCTTTCCTGGAAATCCGCTGACAATTCAGGAGTTATTAACAAAAGCTAATTTTAAATGCCACATACTAGTTTTTTTATTCAAATTTAGTAATTATTTGCAACTTTTTTGAAATTAGACAACCAAGTTGAAGAAAACAATCAAATTAATGAATTCTAACATAAGGAAACATTTATTCCAAGACTTAAACGAGACACTAGAAATATCATGTGAAGAAGGTATTGTCCCCTGTATTTGGATTCCTCTGAAATTTCAGGGATGTCAGTAGAGAAATATCTAAGGATTGACAGAGATAAATGTAAACTCTTTAATGATTCACTGGTAGCACAGTTCAAAGACTTCCTAACTAACAACATGACATTTTTCTGTCTCGATATAAGCTTCATAAACATACCAACTGAAGGATGTCCTCATCTTTTGGCATCACACTAAGTTCCAATATGCTGTCACTGAAACAATAGAAAAAAAAACACCATGCATAAACTTTTGGAAACATTTTTGATTCTTGTTACAAAGACGATCCACTAACTTATATACTCCAAAACCATTCAAAACCCACCACTGTTCTGTTGCATAAAGTAATTTGACAGAAATTAACACTGGTTTTCATTAGTCTTAGCAAATAAGATAGTAAAAGAAACCTGAAGAAAGAATTCATCCACGTTCTCAGCAAAACAAGTGCAGTACAGACAGCAGCTGCCTTTGTCAGTTTTACTTTGGAAGTGTTTTTCCCCCCCTTCCAGCCCTAAGGCACGTTAGGTTTTTAGAGCTTCTCAGGCAAAACAAAGTGGAAAATTTGTGAAAACAAGTTAAAATGTCGCTCTCTTCCATTTGAAACTAATGTCTCTTAGCACTCTTTAAAATTGCTAGGGAAACATCATAACCAACACATCATATGAAAAGCAAGGCAATAGCATGGCGAGCACTGACACCTTTCCAATTCAATCATCTCCTAGCAGAATCTAACTATTTGGTCAGCCAGGTGAAAACTGGCATATGGATGAAAAATGCTTGCTATTTACGTGCCGAGTTTGTCACTCTTAATTGCTGAAACCAAAAGCAGCAGCAGCATAAAGATCCAGGAATCCAGATAGTTCAATCAATATAATTTAACTACAGGCAAAACCAGGACACTGACTGTACAATGTACCAATTATCCAGAGTCAAATATTGTACAGCAGTGAAACTACAGTTAGTGCCTACCAGAAAAAAGTATTTTCCCGAGCAAGAGAAATATGTGCTTGTACAGCCCACCTGCTATAAAACAAAACCAGCACAGAGACTGGCCATCAACTTCAGCGTCCACAGAACAGTCTACAAAACCACTGAGCACCATGTTTCTTATGGCTGCAGAAAGGAAAGTCATCTTCCCAAACAGGTAATGTGTGATCTATTATTCTCTTATGAAAAATGGTTTTATTTTCTGGTTCCTTTTCCATTTGTTCACACCACCAGACATAGGTCTGCATTCCAAAGTGGCAGAGTAAGGGTATTTGGTTTCACAATCTTCTTAAACCGTTATTCACTTCAAAAAAAAGGGTTCTCCAAGCAGCATAAATTACTTCAGTTTTAAAACCAAAGATCAGCAGTCATAGTTTTTTAACATCATCTAACACCTTTTTTAGCAGTCATCCAAAAGAAGAAAAGATTCCATTCAAGAACAATGTTTTTTGTCTCATTCAAACAACTATTTAACTCTTCTATTCCAGTTTGCCTGGAAAAACCTCCAGGGGACAATTTGGATATTCCTACTTTATATTCTCTGAAGTGCTCTCAGAACAGTTTGCAATTCTCATATCAGAAAAAAACCGATGTATTGTACTAAATAACGTGCACAGAAATTGTGTACTAGAAGGTATTAACAAGAACTAGCACAGAGAAAGAGGCAGTTTGCACTACCATATTAGACACTAGTATTGTGAATCCCCAGACCCATCTATCATGCAAATAGCTTTCACTACAAATTTTGAGAGTTAAATATAAATTTATTGACTCAGAGTCATCAAAATAGAACACTAATCATAAAGACTATCTTTTGATCTATTATTTTATATTACGGAAACAGATTCAGTAGCTGAACTCTGTGCATTCCTGTGTAATCCAAACACTTTCAAGAAGAATTTGCAAAGAGCAACATGCAGAATAGACTCATGCATTTAATTTCCCTACAGTTTTTTTTTTTTAAAAAGCAAACAGCAAACAAAAAACCCCCAAATTTTTGGTAATCAGAATCTGTTTCTTATTTTATTTAGAACCATAAATAAATAATGGATATTATCACTATCTCCAAGTTGATTATGTAAGCAGATGAGAATAAATTCCAATAACTACTGGTAAAGAGTAGGAAACCTACACTTCAGTGAGTCATGGTTAATCTTACATGACATAGTTATTTCTACCAACTGTTTTGAGGTGTGCCTATCACTTTCCAGTGAAAACAATTAGTGTAACTTTAGCTCTGCTATCACCAAACAGAGCAAAACAGATAACAATCTAGACAGCTTGAAACTTTCCTGAGAACAATAAAAAACACAGATGAATTATATCCCACCTATAAGTCTCACTGGAATTTATGAGGATCAGTTCATTTAAGGCAGTTACGTTCTGATGGTAGTGGCATTATATAATGAGGAGCAACAGCTACAACTGAATATTTTTACAGAAAAATAATGAGCAGCTATGGAAATGGAGCTTCAGGAATAACCTAATTCAAGATCACTAAGTCCAATATCACTCTATAGTTTCATTGTTTTCATAGTCTTCTCCTAAGAATCCACTACTGGATGTTATCACAGAAGATGCTGACATAAACAGACCATCCGTTTGAGCCAGGATGGCTATACTGATGCAAGAGCAGCATGCTTAAGCAAGCAGCATACACCATAACGTAATTTTACTTGCTGTGAAATAACAGCATGAGAAATAGAATCACAGAATCACTAGGTTGGAAGGGACCCACTGGGTCATCGAGTCCAACCATTCCTAACACTCCCTAAACCATGCCCCTCAGCACCTCGTCCACCCATCCCTTAAACACCTCCAGGGAAGGTTACTCAACCACCTCCCTGGGCAGCCTCTGCCAGTGCCCAATGACCCCTTCCGTGAAAAATTTTTTTCCTGATGTCCAGCCTGAACCTCCCCTGGCAGAGCTTCAGGCCATTCCCCCTTGTCCTGTTCCCTGTCACTTGGGAGAAGAGGCCAGCTCCCTCCTCTCTACAACCTCCTCTCAGGTAGTTGTAGAGAGCAATAAGGTCTCCCCTCAGCCTCCTCTTGTCCAGGCTAAACAACCCCAGCTCTCTCAGCCGCTCCTTGTAAGACTTGTTCTCCAGCCCCCTCACAGGCTGCGTTGCTCTTCTCTGGACACACTCCAGAGCCTCAACATCCTTCTTGTGGTGAGGAGCCCAGAATTGAACAACGTATTCAAGCTGCAGTCTCACCAGTGCCGAGTACAGAGGGAGAATAACCTCCCTGGACCTGCTGGTCATGCCGTTTCTGATACAAGCCAAGATGCCATTGGCCTTCTTGGCCACCTGGGCACATTGCTGGCTAATGTTCAGTCGGCTGTCAACCAGCACCCCCAGGTCCTTCTCCTCCAGGCAGCTTTCTAGCCAGACTTCTCCTAGTCTGTAGCACTGCATAGGGTTGTTACGTGCCAAGTGCAGGACCCGGCATTTGGCCTTGTTAAACCTCATGCCATTGGTCTCAGCCCAACGTTCCAGCCTGTTGAGATCCCTTTGCAGAGCCTCCCTACCCTCGATCAGATCCACGCTTCCACCCAGCAGTGTCATCTGCAAACTTGCTGAGGGTGCACTCAATGCCTTCATCCAGGTCATCGATAAAGACATTGAAATAGAATACTTCATGTGTAGAACAAACTACTGAAAGCTCAAAAATACTGTTTTCAAGCAAAGAATTAGAGTTCTTTCTCTAGTTAGACGAGAAGCATTGTCTGTAAGCTACAAGGAGGATACACGTGATCTGGAGTCTAAGCTCTCTTTATGGATCAGAACTAATATTGATCTGTTTATTTTAAGAGGTTCAGATGAAGACTTCTGTATGTTTTTCTGTATAAAACACTCAAGGATACACATGATCTTTTGGTATGTACACATCTGGCTCAAGATAAATTATCCTCCTCTCCTAACTAACAATGGCCTCCTTTCATCCTGTCTGCACTCATGGAAATTACGGGGGGCAGATGCAGCAGCATACTATATCATTCCTGGCTGCACTAGACAATCACTGATACAGGCTTGTTCAGGTTTCCCTGGTTTATCCACAGTGGCAGGGGCTGCATTCTACTGGAATAGTTTGCTACCTACACTCACAGGGCTGAAAATAGAACCTTACTCACAGGCAGACCTAGAGCTAAGTATCTCTGACCATACAGGCCTCTGGAAGATGTAATTCGTCTCTTTCTTTTCTGGATTAAGATGCGATACTTTATTAACTGCTGGACCTGCTGGGCATGTAAAATAATGTCCTGTCTCTTGGGTATACACTGTACAAGATTTCTGTCTTGTACATTGCTGTCTTTTTGTTCATTGCTATGAACCAAAAAAAAAAACCAAAACCCCACGCATGGCTAGTGTTATCCCCCAAAAATGTTATTAAAAAAAAAAGATACTTTCCAGCTCCTGTATAGAAAGTACTAATGACAAACTACATTTCCATCTACCTTACTTTTCACGTCGTTGAACATAGGGTTTTGTTGATTCAAGAAAAATACACCCAAGACATACATATTTGTAATGAAATCTTCAACAGAGTCCACTGAAAGAGGGAGACCAGGATTTAACCTATCCTACTTCTAACAGCGAGCAAAACTGTCTTACGGCATGAAGATTCAGTAAAAATAGCATGTGACATGTATTTAGAAAACATTCTTTCATGCTGATCATAATGTATCTTTTTTCCATATAACTCATTATTATATTGGAAAATTCTTGCTATAGAACAGAAACCAGCACCAAGAAAACTCTAAAAAGGAAGCAGATATGAGACATGAAAACAAGTATGTAGATTAATGTACAGACTTGATTTAACAAGCCCTTGCTAGTTGCAGAAGCAGTAAATATTACCATTCCCTCAACTCTGTGCAAGGTTCCTAACTTGTTGCAAAATACAAGACAGCCTGGATGCACTGCACATGTGTTCTGCAGGTGTGCACTAGCATAAAATTTTCCTTTACCAGAGACACTCCTTTCTAATTATCAGATCACAAAAGCAAGGAAGATTTTTCTGATTTTCGTTTTGAACTGACACTTGTATGACTGCTGTACGTATATCTAATCTGCCTATTTTAAGTTTAGTCAGCCTTCTTCTACAGCACTGTGCATTTTGCTAACAACAGGGAAGCACTGACATAAAAGGACTGCGGCACAATTCAGCACACCTATTCTCAATCCTCTCTCAGCAACAAGTAAATACATGAAAACAGAAACAGTAAAACTGACTGTGTATTAATGAAAATTTAGAAATATAATTACTTTTTCAGAACTACCATAAGTGGTCATTTCCTGCTTAGTATTAAAAAAAAAACCAAAAAAACAAGCATGGCACACATACTAATATATCTTACCTGTTCTGTATTAAAGCAATGACTTGAGAATATGTCTTCCCAATAACACTTTCTCCATTGACTTTTATAATTCTGTCACCTATAAAGGAAAAGACACAAAAATTAGTTTGTCAAGGTATTTTTTTGATCATTTTTATTGTGTACTTCTGAACCTCACAATAATCAAGATCACCAATTCAAGATTAGTCATCTTTAAAAATGAAAAAATAAGAGAATAAAAGATGCCAAGAGAATAAAAGATGCAAAACACAACTACATGTAACCATATACAGTTTCTACTCCTTTCTGAGAACATTTTCAGGTATGAAAGCTTCCAAATTAATCACTTAGAAACTCACAGAAAGCAAGCCAGAAGCAGGTGTAAGCTATACCAGAGGCTCATTTACATATCCCATCTTCCAAACAAAGTTTTTGAAGTATGGCAACACAGATTAATAACTTTGCCCAATTCTTAAGCTAATTATAAGTAGACATTTCATTCAAGCACTTAATCTCAAAGCAAACCCGAACTTCAACTGAGAGAAGTGCCAGGTGTAGCTGTACACCTCTCCTTTAAGGGCAGTAAATACATGTGTACTACTTCCTTCTGAGAAACAAAGAACAAATATTTTTAAAGGCCCAGTTTCTTCCTTAAAAATCTGGGTTGTTTCCAAGAGATTAATGTCCCTTCATTGCATTTTGGACAGTGTCATGGGTTATTTCTTATCCATATAGATCAATCTCTAGACCTATCACTTTTATCATATTTCTAAAATAGTTTGTTGTACATTCCTCATTGACAGCTTCATAAATTAAGTGGCAAATACATCACATACATCCATATTCACCTTTTGACGAAAACCCCATCCCATTTCTTCACAAAAAATGGTATTTACACCATCTCTGACGAGAAAAGCAGAAAGGTATCTTGAAATTACTAATGAGAAGAAAAGGTAAGGAGCTTTGGAAAGCTGCTGCAGAAAGAATTCAAAGAAAAGACCTTTGCAAAGTGAGCCAAAGGAAATGGCTTTTTCAACATTGCTTTAGAAACTGAAAACCTTTTTGGCATTTCTGGCATGATCAGATTAAAGCAAGGAAAAAGCTTTTCACTCTGAAGACTCAGCCTCACTTGGTGGCAGCAACACTCTAAATGATCATGCTCGGTGGAAGCTCCCTATACAGACCCCAGGGATTTCCAGACTTACCAAACCACATGGATCTGCCAACTGTTTTTAGTTTGGTTTGCACACACAACATAATGCATCATGCAAATAAAATTGGTGCGATACTTTCAACTTTATAGAAGTTTATATATGCCTTTCTTTCAGCCAGTTATTGTTATTTTCCTTCCCTGAAAAAACTCCTAAGAACTTTGTATCTTGCTTCCTAAGTGATGAAAGAAAGGTTGTGGCAACATTTAATGGCTGCAATCCATATGACTGACAGGCATCTGTGATAGATGGCAAACCCTATCCTACTGCTGCACAAATGCAGACTCCTTACCTAATTAGGTTGAGAAACAACTTCTATGAAAGCAAAGTTAATTGTTAAATCATCAGTATCACACCAAAATAAGTCCTTTCAAAAAAGTTGCAGGAAAAAGAAATTATACAGTTTGTGCCAAAAAATATTCTTATTTACAAGCTCTGAACCTTGGTCTACTAGGTTGCAATGGCACGACTTCCTCAGAACACATCAGATCCTTCTCTAGAACTTAAAATTGCCTTTTTTCCAGGCTGTCTCAGAACCTGCCCATGGCTGTAGATCTCTACTCAGTATTCCCATTAAAAACTGTAATTAGCAATATCCTTAAAGTAAATCACATTACCTTATCTATTCTTGTGCAGTTTTTATTTTTCAAAGAAACAGAGTAGGTTGCACACAGCAGTAGAACAAGTCTGCTTGAAGCATGCGTCAAATGAACCTGCAAAAACTCAGGCCAGCCACACTGCAGAACTGGTCAAATGAAAGTAGTGGGCACAGGTAACTCTGCACAATACAGTTTTTGCTCAGTTTCAGGCACATACAAAGGTGAAGGCCAGTGCCTGCAGTTTGAAAAGATACAGAAGCACGGAAAGCTTTTTCTAACAGCCCTCTATCAATCCTGGGTCCCACTATAATAGTTTATATAACCTTTATAACCTTTAGTCAAACTGAAAAATCAATCTCAATGCATGTAAACCATCTCCCTTTCCACAAACATTTTAGCTCTTTATATTCTTGAATATATATCAAGACATGAGAAATATGGATCTCTTTTGGCTGTCTGAATTTCAATATTTCTAAAATATTTATGTTTGGAGCTCACAGATACGTTCTTTTTTAATGATATGACTCAGAGGTGAAATATGGGAACTATCAGCCAGGTGAGTTCCTGAGGCAGAGCTCATTGATCCTGGGTAACTGTTGAAGAAGCTTCTGTTGAGATTTTGAGTATTACAAAAGGACCCTGCAGCACTGAAATAAGAATTGACAAACAAACATAACTACCTAAACTCATACTAGATTTTTGAGTGTTTTCTTTCCACTAGTGCGACCATGAAAAAAAGCCAAGTTGGATTTAAACAAACAAAAAAAAATTCACAAAAAAAAAAAAGCCCAGCTGATTCTACAAAATAAGAAACGTGTACAGGGTCTGTATAAGAGCTTAAGCAATCTACCCGGCTGATCATTCCCTGAGTGTTTCACAACATAATTTCAAGACAGAGATATAGTAATATATTTTATCTAAAGTTTTAAATAAGAAATAGTAGCATGACCTAATTAGATATAACTACCATCAGCAATGTATTTAAGAAGAATATTCTGGTAATTTCAAAACATATTTTCTCATTTATTTTCTGTTCTTTATTCTGGGCTCCTGCAAATCTCTTCTATGCCTAAAAATAAAATGCTCTCTATGAATTTCATATCTTTCAATTTGGCAAGCCCTGAACAGAGCAGAAATTAACATGGCTCCTCTGTACAACTTCAATATACGTTGTACTTCATCAACTCAAAACATTTCTTCATATAATAGCATTAAATTAATGTCAAAGTAGCCCTTCCCTGAATAACTACTCAAGGAGGACTTAAAGAAAAATACCTTATGCTGTACGAGTAGGATCTAGTACTGTTTTCAAATTGATGATCATTCTAGAATCTCTATTTCTTTAAGAAGAAACATATAAAAAAATATTCTAGTCAAATGCACGTAAATGACTTTTCGAAAGAAAGTATCAACATCCCATCATCAACACAAACACAATCTTTGCATAGAACCTAAGTTTTGCTATATTTTTAAGAACAGCAACCTGTTTGTAGTATCCAAACAGGTTTTTGTATCCAAATGTTTTATTACTTGTGAGACTTCTCATTTTAACGTAGCTTTTTTCCCTTTGACACTTAAGTGAAAGTGTAACGAAGTACCTGGCACTTCACAAAAAACATGTTTTCTGCTAACCAGTTTGATGTAATCAAACTGAACAAAATTTGATAAGATGAGATAGATTTGGGTTCTCATTTAATTTAAAGGTGGTAGAAAAATGTAATTTCAAGGACAAAAAGCTAAATGTTTTGAGGTTATCAATTTGTAACAAAGCAAAATAAATAGGAGCTTACAGCTATCACTCTTCTCCCTTTTCTACTTCTGCTAACATTTAATCATATACCTGTTCTTATTTTGTAAAATATAATAAACCAAAAAGACTAAGACTTTAATGCCTTAATATATTTTATATAGCCCTTCCTGAGAGAAAACAACAGTGCTTTTGAGATGAAAATGACTGTAAGACAATTTAAAAGAGAGGTCTCAAACTTCCGAAGGAAAGAACAAGGTTTAAATGGAAGATAACTACATTTACAAACTTATATATATTTTATATCATGTACACCAACTGCTACAGAAGAACAGTACCTGTGCACAGTCCAGCTTCAAAAGCAGGTCCACCCTCTTTAACTTGTTTAACAAATATGGTATCCATTGGCTCCAATCTATTTCTTTGTTTTCCTGGGGAAGAAAGAATATTTCTTAAAAGCAGTTAATTATATTGCATTACGATGTTTTCACTTCAATAATTATTTTGAAACATAACCCTGCCATGTTCATCGTTACACTCAATACTCAGGTTCAATTTGGAGTGAAGGAAGAAAGACAGAGTAGGAGTCCTACAGATAGTGTTCCATTTGGCTACACTAACGATCATTTAGTTGTCTGGAGAAAAAAGAAAGGGGAGGGGCATGGGGAGAGAGAGGTGTCTCAAACTTAAAAGTTGTGTGTATGTTCTTGGGTTCATTTCATCAGCTTATTGCTACATCATCCTCACACTGATACCTATACTATTCAGTAAAAATGATCCCTTTCTCTTCTAGATCGCTTCCAAGTCTAAGATATCAAGTCAGAGAAACCTGAGTATGAATTGGTAGTGCAAACTGAAAAAAAAAAATTTTTAAATCTTTCCTTACAAGGAAAAAAACTTAACATTGATTTCCAGTCCTCACAGAGCTGTAACAGTGACTTTCTAACCATGATTTTCAGTTGCTCCAAGATGAAGTCCAAAGTCTTCTTGAAGATTCAAAAAGCAATTAGTATTTCAAAGTAAATTACAATGTCTGCGCTGCTGTAGGTATTCATATATACACAACATAAAAGTTATTCTATCATAGTTAGAAATTGTAACACCTGTATCTTCTTGCCTTCTGAGTATACATCAATCTCTATACTTCCAGAAACACATGGACCTCAAGCTTTGACATGCTTGCCACCAAAACTAAGTCATTCTTAGCTGAAGTAGCCATCTGAATATCAGGGTGGGGGAAGGACTGCAGTTATAAAAACAAAATCACACCACAAACCTGAAAGAAGCTCCACACAAACAAAACCACAAAGCA
Organism: Cuculus canorus; assembly: GCF_017976375.1. Classification (NCBI taxonomy): domain Eukaryota; kingdom Metazoa; phylum Chordata; class Aves; order Cuculiformes; family Cuculidae; genus Cuculus; species Cuculus canorus. The sequence continues at coordinate 142,226,052 of NC_071402.1, forward strand.
AAACACTCCACAGTTCCACTGCAGGCGAAAATATAGTGATCCTGTCCTGACCTACATCTGTATGTAGCTGGAGTAAGCCATTTTACAGCCTCTACACAGCTTCACTAGTGCAATTTTTATGCTAGTGAGCTACAATAAAAAACCCACCAACACCACAAAAAATCCCAAACCAAAAACCCCACCCAAAAATAAAATTTGAAACTTTACCTCCTGTCTGCCAGAAAGCTGCATTGAACTTAATCTGTTCTACAGTGTTATCAATCTGTCCTTACCCCTTGCCCTACAAGGTACAAAAACATAACCGGCCTTGGAAATGAGGGCAGAACCTCAAAGGTTACAGCCAGACAAGTTTTTAAGGTGCCAGTGCTGGCTTTAACTGCCTCAGTCCCTCCAAGCTACTATTGTCAATTATTGCTCCTCTACTACACTTGCAGCTGGGAAATACCACCCTGCACGGTGAGCCAGCCTGGGGAACTGACGGTCTAAAAACAAGCAGGGTGTGGGTTCCAGTCTACCAGGAAACCCTAGCATAGTGGAGGGTGGTATAAATGGCAGAAAAAGCAAGACAGAATAAATGGACTCCTTAAAACTGGCATTGCTGATAAATGAAACACTCTTTGAAGATGAAGCCCTAGGTTACAATCACTTCAGTAACCTGTGACTTGGGCTCAAACAGTGTACTTGCACTACACCTTTAAATATCCCACCTGGCCTCGTCTACTAAACCATTATTTACTGAATATAAATAAGGTGCCCCCCTTGCTCCTTTTGTATGGCAAAAGCTCATTATTTGAGGAATTCTAATAAATTCCAGTAAATCAGACTTCCTTCTGACTCTCATTCACATTTTTCAAACACAAGTTTTAGCCAAATGCCTTTGTTCTGCAAACCCTCAGTGTCTTGCCATTTTCCCACAAAGCAGCTGAACAACATGGCTTACTCACATGGCTCTAAATGGCGTTCTCAAAGTAACCCCAGATTGGTAGAGAACAATCAAGAAGTCGATTTGATAGAATCAGATAACTGCTATATACAAAGCAACTGAATCACAAATCAAGCAACTCCATCTGGTAGCTCAGTCTTCAAATACTCCATAATTTGATTAGCTGGGCACAGCTACAGGACATACAAAATGCTTTTTGTAAGCCAAAGCCAATATCTGTCATTTTTAATCTGCTGATATAAATAGACACTGAACACATGATGGGTCTCGTCCTTTAAGAGGCAGTAACGATTCAACAGGTTTAGGCAAGCTCAAAGAAGGATTTACCCAGATGCCATGAACAAAAGTTAGCCTCAAACATTTACAAGAGCGAAGTTAAAGTATGATCTTCTATGGGACCACCAAACATCCTTCTCAGTGCCTCCCACTTATTCTTTTACTGAAGATATGCAACCCCAAAAGTGACAATAAAATAATGGAGCTCTCATGGCACATTTAATTTGTAACACTTAATACCTGATACTTCCAACACCAAGCGGCTACTACCTCCGCTTCCTTTACAAAAAGCTCACCAAAAGTGATAGTGGCCTACTGCAAGTTTGCTTAATGCTCAAATCCTACTTTATGCCTTGCCCATATGTGAACACACAAAGCAAGAGGTCAAGCAAACAGGTTACTCCCATTCAATATCCAACACAGAATACTTTTAACACAGTTCCACTTCAGAGTCAGAGGGGAAAAGTGCACCAATGGATGGAGACCAGAAACTGAAGGATTCCCCAAATATCTTATTTCTGACCTGACCTGTCAGCTACACCAAGACGTTCCTGAATGCTACAGGCACTCACTTCAGGTTTTCACAGCTATTTTATGGACAAATTCACAAAATTGATAACACATTAAACCTGGTTCTTGCCTACATGCAGAAGGAGGTTATACTGAATAGTCATTCTTCTTCATAAAAAAGGTGAAAGGCCACCCTAAAGATAAAGGTCAATTTAGAGGCAAAAAGTTAGGATTAAAGTTTTAAAATGTTGTTTACATTTGCAGTTTCATTTTACAGCTCAGTTATACCCAAATACAAGTAAAGACAAGAAGAAAACCTAGGACCCCCAAACTTTAGTAGATGAATACATGTTCTTTATTTTTCCTTGGTCTTCTACATTCTTGGATACTAGCCATAACTTTCTTCTATCAATAAGATATAAAAGAACTTCCTTGAATACCTATGCTCAGGGTGTACGTTCATATTTTGAGTTTGAAACTCAACGAAAGCTAAAGACTATTTTCTGACAGCAGGAAATAATACCTTCTTCAGACCAACTTACGGGAATCCACACAATTGTGTGGATGTGCATTCAATCATTACAGAAATAAATTCCAAGTGAAACATATAATCTACCAACTTACCTCATGCCTCAAAATTTAACTATCACCACAATTAAATCTGTTAGGTCCCATCTGCACCCAATCATCAGGCAAATGCAAGATGCATTCCAAAATGTGTGCCTAAACTTCCTTCCTTCCAAAGTCCACCACGTAGAGCAGGTTATCACAGTGGAGCTGTCACACTAGAAGTTCTCCAGCTCTTCACTATATACTTTCAGACGAGATTCACAATCTTCCTTTCTAATATTGAAAGGCTCAATTTTTTGGAGCACGCCAGCAATTCCAGGCCATACAACTAAGAACAGTAAAGCAGCTCTCAATACTATTCTGTCAGACATGTAACCTTACTGCACCCTTGCTGGGCACAAATACAAACAGAGTGGAGTGACTGGAGAGCAGCTCTGCAGAAAGAGATCCATGTCTGCTGGTCAACAACAGGCTCAACACAAGTCAGCAGTACGCCCTGGCAACCAAGAGCACTAACCACATTCCAGGGGCATCAAACAGCATAACCAGCCAGTCAAAAGAGGGCATTAGTCCACTGTATTCAGTATTGGTGCAGCCTCACCTTGAGTACTCTGTGCAGTTCTGGGCCCCATAATTTAAGAAAGACGTGCAGGTGTTCGAATGCATCCAGAGGAGGGTAACACAGCTGGTGGAAGGGCTGGAAGGAATTGCCCTGTGAGGAACAGCTAAGGACTTCGGGCTTGCCCAGTTTGGAGAAAGCCAGGCTCAGAAAGGGAGGTGGGAAAGGTGCTGATGTCTTCTCCCTGATATCCAGGGATAGGACACGTAGCAATGGTGGGAATGGTTCAAAGCTGTGCCAGGGGAGGTTTAGATGGGACATCAGGAAGCATCTCTTTACCGAGATGGTGGTCAAGCAGTGCAACAGACTTCCTAGAGAGGCAATCGATGCCCTAAGCCTGTCAGTTAGCAGTTATAATTGACTTATGGTTTTGGGGGGGGAGGATGTTGTGTCACAGCAAAATTCTAACTCCCCTAAACTTGACATAGAAATTAGAATCATAGAATAGTTTGGGTTGGAAGGAACCTTAAAGATCATCCAGCTTCAACCCCCTGCCACGGGCAAGGAGATGTCCCACTAGATCAGGCTGCCTGGCCTTAAAGACCTCCAGGGAGGGGGCAGCCACAGCTTCCCTGGGCAACGTGTTCATTAATTCTATCCAGGTGCCAATTCTAGCTTAATCCCCTAAAAGGCTAGTTTGCAGTACAGTTGCTACAAGGCACATAACTCATTATATCAACTGGAGTAACTACACTTCTGATTCATCTGGAAAACAAAATTACACGGCATAAGTTATATTATCAAACATACCAAAACACTACAAGATAGCAACAAGCACATCACTCCTCTGTAGTCACTGACCTTCCAATATAAAACAGAAAGATAGAAACATCCGAGTCCTAAAGAGTACATAAAGCACACCTCTCTAACAAAGAATCTTTACATTTTGAAGAGAAGGAAGAACAAAACAAAAAACCTGCAATAAAAGAGGCAATAAAAACGCCACACCAACACACTACTGCTGACATAGCTCGTCCTTTCTGACCTGCAGAGCACAAACCTGCAAGCGTTTCAGGACATGTATAACACATATTTTCTTACGAAGTCTCTCCTAAGAATCTGCTGCTTAAATCCATGCTGTTTCTCCTCTTCCTAGAGGAAGAAAAAAACCTTCTGCTCATGGCAGTTGAACTGTGCTTAGAAATCCTCATAACACAGGAACTAAAGAAAGGCTACAGAGTTTTGTTAACCTTATGCCAGATATCTTTACTGCTGGCTCAATGCTCAGCACACACCAAGGCTTTCATTTTTATACTGAAGAATCACCAGCCTCACAAAACACGTTGTATCATTAAATTAAGACAGTCTTTTGTACCTCTTTCTCCAACTCAAGAGAGAGGAACATTCCTCTTGAACATGAAGACCTACAAGTATGCTTTTAGACACCCAAGTACTTTGCATTCTGTTGGTTCAACACTGCCAAGTGGCAGTGATTCCTGGGATGCCTTTCAGGCAAAGGGAGGAGAAATATGTACAGCTACAGTGGGACAAATGCTTCCAAATAATTATTGAATCAAAAACCTGCTAATAATTTCCTGAGCTACTCAAAAAGAGATTGCTGAAAGTACAGCAGAACTTATATTTGATAACAAAGGTTTCATTTAACTAAATATAAATCCCAAAACTGTGAGGATTACATTTAACTGCGAGTCCAACTAAAGACAATTCTGGACTTTATGATCTGCAAACTGAATTTTACACATAATAAGAATTTCTCCACTAGTAATGCATTGCAGAAAAGGAGCCCAAAGGTCTCAGCCCCCCCAAGAGAACTTATTTTGCCCGCTACTAAGCACAAATTAACTCAATTAGGAAATGCTAATAGGCAAAATACAGTGCCAAGGATGAGCATCTAAAAAAGGATAACAAGTGAAATAGTCCCGTGAGTCACACCTGGCATTCAACTCTGATACTAGAAAAAATATATTCTGTTATTACTCAAGGTACCTCTGGCATTTGATTAGGCAACTCAAAGATAGTATTTTTTCTTTTGCTTACTCTTAAATCATAAATCTTAACAGCCTCAACTACATTTTCATAGGGTGCAGGAGAAGGAAGGAGAGAAAATCTGGCACTGTTACGAAAAAAAATGTAACATTTTCAAATTAAACTCTCCAAAACTGTGTTTTCCCACTGCATAATTACCCAATATTATGAGAGGTTTTTTTTGGTTCTCTCAAATCTGAATTTAAATCTTTTCAAGATTAAAAATGTAATGCATGATTTAACAGTCCAGAGGATTTACTCTACTTCTTGGATAAGTATCGAGCCACTCAATTTATATCTGTTGCAGTGAACCCACAGACTCTCTCCCAAACCTATGGAAATTACACTTGCACAGCTCTCAGAGTTTTTGTTAGAAGTTAAAGATGATTTGAACACAATAGTAGTCACTGAGAAACACTGTATGTGTGACTAGTTGGAAGCCCACTCTGCTGGACATTCTGGATGTACTCTAAGCGAACAAAGAATCATCAGGCTGTGGTTTCTGTGAAAACCTGAGCCCTCTTTTTTGTGTTTTTTGTGTTAAAATTTGAACTTGGATTAAAAATGCACAAAATAGAACAATTTACTGTGACGCTACCCTAAAGCATTAGTATTATATACCTCTTACTTCTGTTCCACTATCCTACACCTTAGACCACATCATTCCAGCAACCAATGACCTTTACAAATATTTGCTTTTATGTTCATTGTCATTCCTTATCCACCTTGTTCCCATCATCAGAGGCAGAATTAGTTACTTCCGTAAGAGACTGAATTGACAGACAACGATGCTAGAACACATGTGATTAAATTAAATCCTGGGAGAACCCAAACCAAAATGTCGATTTTACTCTGTTTAAAGAAATAAAACATTAAAAAAAGCACAAGGTGTTACGTAAGTGGCAGCAAGAAATAAGCAGCTTTTCCCACTTTTTCTCCACCAATCCCCCAAAGGCTCTAGGTGTCAAACCAAATTTGCACAGAGCCGAAGGAGCTCAGACAATAAATTGGTACTACTTACCATAGGCAATTAAAGGGTAGAAATTTTAATCCATAGTTAGGCACATTAAAAAAATAACCTGGTGATCACAATTTCAGAATCTAGAAATCTCATTGAAAAGAGATGTTTAAAGTCTCATTAGAAAGTGCAGACAGAAGAGAACACTGTGCAATACACCTAACTTACCTTTCATTTTTATGGGAAGATAAGCTGCTAGTTGCTATAGATACGTCTACATAGAAATAGGAGATAAACTAGGGAAAGCAATAGCATCGCATTAAAAAAAAAAAAATAATGACATTACATGACACTAGACTTCCAAGCACTGGAAAACAAAATAACTCAGCTCTCATATGAAAGATTAAATTCCTTTCAGATTATTTCTATGGGCTTATTACTGTTCATTTAATCATGATCCACAAGCCAAACATTTAAAAAAAAGAAGTGTTAGGAGAAGATACACGAAATGACCCACTTAATATGTACTAAACTTGTTTTTTGTCAGCTACGGCTTCAAAGCATCTTTGAAGGCCAACAACATATTCACCACATTAAGGGCACAACAAAATGACAAAGACAGCACGACAACGGAGATGGATTTCTTCTGCACCACTTCACCATGTGCTGACAGTGCAAGTTTTTATATTAAAATATTACTATTTTTAATAAGTATAGGTATTTTTCAGCTTCTCTTTAAGTATTCCTACAATGCTCTCCTGGGAGACTTCTGCTTGTGAAATACCTTTTAAAATTTTGAAATAGGGCTAACTCCAGGAAATGAAGGATACTGATGGTATATTATCCTCAAAACACATAAATGAAGCACTCGGAGTTAATACAGGCTGGTCAGTATAACAAATCATCAAGAAAATAGCAGAAGTTGATACAAGTTTCTAGTCAGTGACCAAAGAAAGACCCATTTTTTCTGATAAAGTGTACCTGTTAGAAAAGAATTTTAGTAGTGTAGCTTAAAGGGCACAACCTTAAGCAGTACAAGTAGGAAAGAAAAAAAGATTTCAAATAATAAATACAAAACATTTACAGTAAGTCTGCTGTGACACCCTTCCAGCAGATAACAGGGTGCTAAGGCCCCCCAGTAAGGGTGAAGACCTGCACATGTGAGGCTTCCACCAGCTGTCTGAAGAAGGCTTCATTTACTTCTTCCCTGATCAGGCAGCCTGTAACTGACACCCACCAAATCCTGACCGTAAACTCTAAGCCAGCTCCCTATATCCATCCGTGTACATCCCTGCTGCTCTCTTACAATTTGATAACAAAGGCAACTCAATCTCCATGTTCTTCCAACCTGTCCTTCCTTCCCAAGGTGCCTGTACCCATCCACTGCAGCACTCTCACCTGACTCCTGTGAGCTATCCCATCATGTCTGTGACCCCCATGAGACCATAGCCCTGCAACTGCATGCAGACTTCCAGTTCCTCCTGCTTGTTCCTGACGCTGCATCCGTGAGTACACATGGGCTTCAGAGAGGCTTTGAAAAAAAAGCCATGAGTGCTCTCCCCATCCAAATGTCCAGTAGGCATTCCCTTACTTATATGCATACACTTGAGGTGTTCCCCTTTTGTTCCAGCTGTTGCCTGTGAAGTCCTGTCCACAGCATCCTATCCATTTTGCTGGACAACCTAATTCACCCCTTCCTCGCTTGTTTCTTGGACATCTTCTCCTTCCTGGGTCACTCTTAGTTTAGAGCTCTCCTGGGAACATTTGCATTAGCTTTTAGTGTAAATGGTTCAAAATCTTACTGCTTACCAAAAGCAAGAGTTATGCAAGCTGGGAGCATGATTGAAATATATACTAAAAAAAGCTGCACTAGAATTCTATACCAGAATATAAAACAATATTAAAATATTTCTTTCACTGTTAGAATACAGCAAACCTGTTAGATACTTTTATCTTCTGCCCTCTAGCCTTCATTACATGCTCAGCTCCTCTCAAAAAAATATTCAAGTGCTTTCAATAAAAGACAGTGGTAAAAGAGATGCTTTTCTCTACACTCACCTACTCAAATCTGTAAATGTTGAACCTGAAAAAAAAATCTCAACTTTTAAAGGTAAGTTTAACCTGTGGAAAAGAACAAAGCAGAAAGTGCAGGTAATTAGAAATCTTCACTCAAAATCTATTTTAAAAAAAAAGACTATTTTGCACAGGCATACACTGCTTCACAAAAATGAAAAGCCTGACTACCTTTAGCTTAGTCTTTGAAAGAGAAAAGCTCAAGTGAATTAAGCAAATCATTATCTACAGCCTTCAAAAGAAAAATGCTTATCATTAAGATATTTTCATTGTTAATTAAGAGACAGAGAAAGCTTCAGAGGCAAGTTTTCCAATTAAATCTGAAGGAAAATACATGGCATTTGCCACTAGATGGCTCCTCTATACGACACACAAGGCACTGCTCCCTGCCCAGAACCATGCTCTGCCTCAAGCTGCAGAAGCAAGTAGTGCTCCAGCAGCAAGAAACCCATCGCCAGCAACCACGCACACAGCCTCCCGTGCCAAAGCGTCTCAGCCTTGTTATCCAGTGTTAATTACTTTAAGAATCCTTGTGATAATCCTTCACAGAATTTCTGGCATACCTGCTCTTGCTAAATTAACATGATGTACGTGAATACAATAAATGAGATTTGCCTTTTCTGATTTTCTCCTCACGAGCTACGTATTCACCTCATTTGGGAGCAGGAAAAACTTGTAGCAATGTAAACGAAAAACCATTTCATTTCCTCCTCCTCCTCCCAAAAAACACACTAAATGCTGAAGAAAAACATCTTACACGCTTTGTCCCATTTTGCTATTTTTAAAGTTATAATACACAACACTGTTAGGATATGTTCTCCTAATGCCTACATTCTCCACCTCACAGTCACCAGTTCTTGTCTTTCTAGAAGAAACACAAGTCTAACCTTCTCTCCTGCTATTGAGAACACTGATGTCTTTCCAGAGCACTTTGTGCCCATTAATTAGTATTTCAAGGCATACAACCTACTATGTTGCTATAAACGAGCAATATTTGAGCTATACAAAAATTTCCAGAAAGAATCTTGCTTTCACCCACACAGGTCTCATAGTGAGCCAAGCCAGCGGGTGTTTACTGCTGTTCCTCCACTGAAAAACAAACCTCAGATAACATTTTTAGATAGAGACACCCACATTTGCATCTTTAGCTGATCCAGTTCTCCCTGTGAGAAGAATAATACTGGAGAACTTCTCTAGACCACAAGTGATATCTTCCATGCTGGTATGGCACAGAGGATTGACTCCTTTCCCTTCCTAAAGGAATCTGCCTTATCTTTTTGTATGTCAAAAGGACAAAGGAGGTCACAAGTTTGGGGCTTAGATAGGAGTGACAAGGAATGGGAAGATAGTGACTTTCACTGTTTAACAAGCAGGTGATGACAGCCGAGTAAGACTATGAGGATGAAATGGATGAAATCATCTGCTTCCAAGAGAAAATTAAGAAAGTTCAAGTAAACTCGTATTTTCCAAAAGGCTGCTAATATATCACAGTTACACCAAAAACCTGAAACAAAAGTTAAGACATGTTCTCTGCTGTCCAACTAAATGAAATTTTTAAAAGTACATTGAGACTGGCTACCATTCTCTGCTACACTGTAAAGCAAACTGTAACCCATCAGCCAAATAAGCATTCTCCCTACACTGCCCCTGAGCAAAGGTACGCACCTTCAAACCAGCCTGTCCTCAATGAGCTGCCCTGCAGTGCTGGATGAAGCAGACTGCAGCCCAACGCAGCACTCACAATCCAGCTAATCCCACCTCCTCTGCACACCTTACCACCATGACAGACTGGGAAAAACAGAAAGTGGGACTGGGTTCTCAACCTGAAAACCCAGTTTCCTTCCTAAATCAACACATTTCACTCTTCTAAGGAAACAATAAGAAATCAGCAAAAAGGGGGAATGTGGATGAGAAAACAGCTAAATACCAAAGAGAATTTTAAATTAAGCAGGACTGACATGTAGCACCAATTGATAAAAAAATAAAGTAATTGATGAACTAAGAAAAAGAGCAGAGACAGTATGTGAGAGAGACAGCTATGTGAACAGAGGGGACAGGCATACCCTCGACATTCTTCCATCCCTCCTAAATCAAGTGCAAGAATTTTATTCACACATCTTACTGACATCATAGAAGCCCGCTTCATGGATCTCTTAACACGTACATGAGGGTAGTGAAACTGATGAAATAGTTAGATCCGTACTATTAAATACTGAAGAAACTGTATCACAAAGCTAAAAGAAATAACCCTTTTGTCTTCTGGTTTTAAAACAGCTGTATACCACTTTTGTGGATAATTTTTACCATCACTACCAACAACAGGTTTTTATACTTACATTGTTTTTAAAGTAAGTGGCAATAATATTTAAATTTCATACTTGCTGCTCTTGGGGACACTGTATGGTACTGTTTTTAAAATGCAGGTATATAAATATATCCATGAGACTCAAATCCTTTATAGTAGTACTTTGCACAGATAACTGTGGGTCTTGCATGCAGACCAAATTAAGGGGGTGTGAAACATTGCCACTAAATGGCAACACAGCTGGTTTCCAGTCTTCTTGTCATGTACATGACAAGGTGATATACACAGTACAGAAGTGATACAACACATTTTTATTTAGTGGTCACAAACACCTACGCTAAATACATGAAGATAAAATACAGGTAGTTTCTTTCTTTTGCTCGAACACCGTAGACTCTAATGAGCTTGAAGGCCACAGTGAAGTGATTTTCCACTTCAAGATCTTAGGTAGCCACTAAAGTCTATTATACAGCTAAAGAGAAGTGTTCAACATATTGGATCTGTGAAAGAATAAAAATAGGACATACCTTGTCTATTCCCGTTCTCTTCATCCTAAGGAAAAAGAAAGAGAACATATTAAAAATTCAATAAATGGAAAAATGCATATACATCTGTAAGCTATGAAGACTTGAACTGAACCTGAGAAAATAAAACAAAAAACAACCACAACAAAAAAAAAAAACACCAAAACTGACAAACAAAACTAAGCAGTTCCATGAAACATCTGCACAGAAATAAAATTAACAGTTTATCTGTAAACAAATGTACCAAAAGCCCTAAAAAATACCATGAAGCCTAATGTTGCACTGTGTGTTGTCGCAAGCATGTTTCCACTCTGAAAAGCTAGGCAGCAGGTTATACTTTAATAGTCTAAGGATTCAAAGCTAAATAATATGCAAGCGATGCAAAATATTTTTAAGCAAGCTCTGAGTATACTTACTGAAATTTATTTTGCTTTCAGTACTATTGCCTAGAGAAAAATATCTACCCCTATTGCTATTTAGTAGTAACCACAAAGATTCTACTTCTGCTTGTGCACTATAAAAACAGAATCATAACTACCAGGTATCACTGACAGTCCATGAAAAAAAGGAAATCTCACAAGTTGAATATACTATGGGTAAAGGGCATGCTTAAAATAGAAAATCATTACTTAAGTTACTTTCTTGTCGACATTTTAATATGAATGAAAGGCTTTGAAAGATCACAGCTAACTTCTTCCACAAAATTCTACCATTTGAAACGCACAATTGCTTAAAAACGGAAATATGTGCTATCTTTCAAAACTGTAACTTTATGGAGTAATAAACTTTCAACCTAACCACAATTTCTTAGACTAATATGCACTATTTAGGAAATATTCCTAACAATTCACCTCAGCGGATAGAAACAGCTTCATCCTGAAGGAAAGAAGGAACAAGTTTATTACAGAAATAACTTTCACCTGTATATTCCCTCCTACTTTTAATTGTATTAATTCCAAATTTCTAGGTCTTCTGCATTTAAAGATGAATCACTATCTTTTTCACTTTAAATATGTAGAAAGCAATTACACACTGATCTGAGCAAGCTATTCAAGAAAGAAAGACTTGAAGAACGAGAGGAATTAAATCCTGGATATGAATATTATATAACAATAAGGATGAGACAAGTCTCTGGTAAGCGTTTCTGGTAAGACAAACAACGTTTCTGCTCGAGCCTTGTAAGACACTACAGGGAGATAACTTTAGGGAAGGAAAAAAAAAACAAAAAACAAAACAAAAAGAAATTCCCAAAAAGCAGAACACTAAATTAACTGAGATCTGGTACTCATTCTACTTTTAAAAAGCCATTGTAATTATCTCCAATTCTGAGAGCAGCTATCAGTATATCCTTAAGCTGGACAGTCCTGTCCGCTCCATACTTTAGCAAAAATATACCATACTAGTAGACAAATATGGTTAAAATTCATCATTGACTCTCTTAAAGCCTGTAACAGCCAGTTGGTTTTGAACTGTGAGAACTCACAAGAACCACTACAAAGAATTAGACAAGGCTAGCATCTGCACAACTTTAGTTTCTACCCAATCTGTCAAGTAAAAAACATCTTTAGGACTTTGAATATTAGAATTTATAGTCAGCAAAATGTGAGTCCACACACAGGGGAGGCTACCTGGTTCAATGCTATAAAGCAAAAAAATTAGGGAAGTGAGAAGCTAGCTAATATAGAATTGCCATCATTTATGAAATACTGCACTGGATTTGTCAGTTTGTCACTGGGTATGCAAAGCTCTGTTACAAAGGACAGCTGCAAAGCATTAGTTTTTCATGGTATCAAGTGAATAAGCTCAAGCCTTTAAAAAGAGAATGCTTTATAACACAAATGTTTTGGAATTAGCTTTCCCTCTTATATTTACCTCTTTTGCATTGCAAGATGTTAGTATATGCTACTTCCCATACCTAATGAGGTTTTCTTTTATCACTTACTTGCTTCTCAGATTGACTGAGCCTGGAAAATGAACTTCACATGCAAAAAAAAGCATGCTGCTGACTAACAAATCCTAACAAACATCTGATGTTAAAAGCACAATTTAACAGGCTATTTGCAATGCTAGCTTAAGAAATCATCCACACACTCCCCATTCACCTTCTTAAGGGAAAAGAGGCATGAGAAGCAAGAAGGACACATAATGGGTTATTCCTGAGTGTGCAGCTATTCCCAGTTCCATGTGTGGCCCCACATAAGCACAGCCAAGTACTTTTGCCAAAATGAAATGTATTAAACTGCAGCCTCATTTTCCAAGATCATCTTTCAGTCTGTCCTTGACACAGGGCTATCCCTCCCAACAACCTACCAAACAACACTTTCTTCCATAACCCTTCTCTATCATAATGTTTATAAGTTAGCTGATTAATAAAAACTACAATGAGAAAGAGTCCTTTGATCTGTAGTTAATCAGCTATTCTTTGCAGGAACCATGAAAAGATACTAAAACTTAGCACAATATCCTGAATTTGACCTAGGTCTGCAGTACTACGAACATGCTGAATGTTAAACGAAATGAAAGAAATTAAAATCTAATATGTATATTAAAAATATGATGTAAATTAAATATAACATACTAGTATTCAGTATTAAAATATACAGACATACTTCCCTGAATTGATTATAACCAATCATGTTCAATCATTTCAATGACAGCACAGTAAGGCCGGTTTCCTAGTCAAATGCAAATGTAAATGGAGAAAATCAAGCTTTATGGATGCTCCTCATACACAGTCATGCAGGTCATTGCCACCTTGTCACTAAGGTATCAAGTTTTACTCTTGAAACTCATCCTGCTTATCCAGACGTTACACAGGTATATCTAAACATCTAACTTGGGTGTCCCACAGAACCAGGCAGAGCACTGGTCTCATCATCTGACCAGGAATTGTTCCATGACAGTGGAAGTCTACAAAAGTCAGACATCAGATTTGTACACATAAAGCTAGAAATATCCACTAGAGTTTACTCCCACCAAACTCTAAGTCTCTTCGTTAACATGGACTTCATCTATTCCACTCAGGTTTTAAGGAGTGCCTTCTTTTCAGAAAAAAATCAGTAGCATCATTAAAAACAGAAGTTTAGCATTCTTGCTTTTTTCCGATCAGTACTGAAAGAAAAAAAAAAATCCTTATTGAAGTTTGACGACAAGCTGTACTTCGCTTCTGCACAAAAGTGACCTTCATCTGTTAACATGGTGCTCTGCACTTCTGAATAATAGGAAGGGAAGCCTCACAGCTCTCTCCCTACCGAATAGCAAGGGTGAGGTGTGCCACCAGTCTGTGAAGTACTAAGGGAAGGTATCACAAAAAAAGAAAAAATAAAATATCATCAGTTCTTCAGGTGATTTAACTCAAGGCAGTTACTGTTAGGTGTCAATCTACTAGAAGTCAAGTGTGCTGGGGGACTCAATCTGCCCCAGCTTTGAGGCAGAGCTGCCTAGATCTCTTCCTTGCAGCGAGCTCCTCCACACAACTGCAAGAAAAAGCTTTTCAACTAAAGACACCTGTTATCCTACTAACAGCTAAAAGACCGAACTTCTTAAAAATAAGTACAAATAAAACACCTCAAATACATCTAGCCAGAGAACATATTATTAAGGACTTCTATCAAATAACACCCACTCTTCTCCACATCCTTTGGGGTAGAGTTCTTTGATTCCAGGAAAATTCCCCTCAGTGGCTTTCCAAGTTGCAGCTTTCTCCACCCTGTAGGAAGCTTTTCTTCCCATTCCCATGGAATACCCAGCTGTGAGTGAACTCTACCACACCTTGCAGTCTAGAAGCGTCATGCTCTATGTCGTAGAGACTGTTCCCCCCCCAAGTGAAGCCTTGTCCTCTCCTCCCCAGAGAATTCTGCCTGACCTAGCAACAGTTTTTTTAACACGCACAAATTGCAAGCAACAGGAGCAGAACTTGTAGTAGAATAATTTTCACTAGACATTTCTGAATTGGAACAAAGAATAGATATTAAAAAATCCCCAAAACTTATACATCTACAAAAAATGTGGAAAGACTGTCCAAAGGAAAACTCTTTCAGATGCTTTTTTTTTAATTCTTACCTCCTCTACTACTTTATGTTGACTGGCAGTAAGATCTAAGAGCTATTAGGGCAAGCCTACCTTGAAAGACATGAAGAGCTAGAACGCAAAGCTTCCACTGGGGTAGAAAAAGACCTCAGCACTGCTTTACATGGGAAGTGCTAAGGTTGACACTTGTGGTAACAAAAGGACTGCAGCTCTGAGAAACCATCAGGGACTCAAGTAACTCTAGCTGTTAAATCCATGGCATCTTTAACTTCCAGCTGTAACCTCTGTCTTAGGGCAGAGGTAACTCCATGGACTCTCAAGTGTAAAGAAGAGACGAGGCTACAAGATTCAAGACAGAAAACTGAGTCATAGTTACTGTTACTGTACTAACTCTAAGGTGCGCAAAATGAAACCTCTCCACCTTCCAAGCCCATTAAGTTTTGATCAATAAAAAAAGACAAGATTGATACTTGAGCTTAGAATCAATGACAGAGACTAATGAGCTGCTAACCAATACAACCTTTGGTGAAACAAAAACAGCTGAGAAATCAGAGTTGCCTCATATTGGGATCAGACTGACAACAGGTGAATTTCATTCTTTAGTACAATAACTTGGGTACATAGAATTCTATAAAAGCCACGCTTCGAAGACTCAGGAATAGTTATTTTGAAGAGCTGGGTTTTTTTCTACCACCTCACAGACAATAAAAGGAAGAGAAAAGAATATAATTGTTCAGGTTAATTTACAGAATTATTGACCCAGGCTCTGTACAAACAAATCTTCTCATCTTTAGATGTAACTGTATCCCTGGATAAAGGCATTGCAATTGTCCAACAAACTCATTATTTCCTTTTTGAAAAACAGACAGAAATGGAAATTAATTAACTAGATTCTGACATAACAGAGAAGAAACAGGAAAAAAAAAAAGTGCTAAGAGCTCTCTTCCAGAAGAGGGAGGTAGAATTTCAGCACACAACTCAAGATTTACAAACTCACTGTGTACTGTTTGGGTCTTTCTCAGAAACCATTAGATGTGACTGAGAAGGGCTGGGCTGATATTTGTTTGGGGTTTTTTTTAATATTACTTGCCCTTCCTTGTGCCTGTCTCCTTCTATATGTGAAAAATATCAGCCTCCTCAGAAAGACAGAATCACTTAGGTTCAAAAAAACCTTTGAGATCATCGAGTCCAACTGTAAACCTAACACTGCCAAGACTCCACTAAACCATTTCCCTAAGAAAAATGGATGGCAACTCTTCAGTGAAGAGATTTTTCCCAATATCCAGTCTAAACCTCTCCTGGAGCAACTTGAGTCCATTTCCTCTCATCCTATCATTTGTTACTTGGGAGAAGAGACCAACACCCACCTTGATACAAATCACCTTTCAGGCAGTTTCAGGAAGTGGTAAGGTCTCCCCTCAGTTTCCTTTTCTCCAGATTAAATAATCCCAGTTCCCTCTGCTGCTCCTTATAAGACTTGTGCTCCAGATCCTTCACCAGCTTCGCTGTCCTTCTTTGGACACATTCCAGTACCTCAATGTCCTCAAATATATAGTGATACATTCAGGAAGAAACCCACCCAGTCATTTCTTAGTTAAGGAGATTAATCCTGCTCATGTTTGTTTTCACCCTCAACATGAAGAAGGTTTTTTTGGTAAGATGATAAGGAGTACAAGTAATTTGTTCTGCTCAGCTAAGGTTTCCCCACCCTCCTTCCTCTGTTTCACATTGGAATTCAACCAGATCGCTCTTTTCTGACTCCCTCCATGCTGACGGACAGAAATCTTGGGATCACATGATACTGCTAATAGGCTCACTTCCCGTTAGCTTCACTGACTCCTTGTAGAGGGGAAAAGATCTGGGCACTCAAGTGGAGGCTGAATAGCTGAACTTACCTGGAAAAAATGTGCCAATTTTCTCCTGTAAAGCTTTTTCCACTTAAAAAGAAGTCTTACAGCCACTGAGGACATGCAAAAAAAGCAACTTTCACAGAAGACTCTTGCAGAGGCATATGAGTCAAGTAACTATCTAGAAAGATCATGAAGCTTCGATACATATTTCCCATTTTGATAAGAATCTGCTCTTCTGCCTAACTGGAAAAGCAGAAGTGAAAGTGAGAGGTGGTATGGATTATGAGAACTTGCATACTTGATGACTTTTCAATGAGCAAACGTTATTTGAACCTACTAGGAAAAAACCTGGCTCAGTATTCAATTTCTGTCACTATTAAATAGACTTTTTCTCACCACCAGATACCTACAGCAACTTTCAAAACATTCAGTCGTGAAAGGAGAATAAAAACCACCTTTTGCAAGGCAGACCAATTAGCTCCTTAATATCTAGAACTACTTGTTTTAACTTAAAATATTTTACTTTTCTTTACTTAGTAAAGTTGTATTTTAATGTAGAGCTACATATATATTTTGTATATATTGTCTCTTGACTAACAGGAAATTGCGGATTGTTGTTCTTTTCAGCAGAAAGAAGATAATACAGAAACACAATCGATCTTTCTAATGTACATTAGTTTTAGACAACTCAGTTAGAAACTATGTTCAACAAATGTTTCCCCAGGCTATTCCCTCAGTATGATGGTGTGACAAATTCCAATTCGGGGGGGGGGGGGGGGGAAGGGGGCAGGGAAAAAAGGAAAAAACACACCAACAAAACCGCCCCAAGCCTCTCACCCTGGAAGTCTACACTTCAAAAGGTGTACAGACTAATGACACTGGCTTTATGGAAAAAAAATTCCGAACAGAGGAACATTTCCATATTCTGCAATAACCACTGGTCTTACCCACGGTAACAAATATTTTTAACTTAATTGAGCTCATTCAATTCCATTTTCTTGGAACAGCTCAGTGCATGGCTATCAAACGATGCAATAAGTGAGCCCGCCCACCTTACACACAAGGATCTTTCATCTGTGTAAGGCACATCTAAACATACATTTAAGCAACCTGGATTTTTGACCTTAAAAAGTAAAATAAAGCTATAAGTGATTCATTATTAATTTCACTTACTTTAAAAGAAAACTGAACTGCAGATTCTGGCGGGTAAACTATGAAGTGTCTTAAGGTGAAGCCAAAACCCTGAGATGTCCTTCTTAGCACAACAGTTTTGGGACCAGGCCAAGAAAAAGTTTCTTCTTCCTCTGATGGCGATATAGCTTCACTCTGCTCTTTTCCATCTTTGTTTTTCGATGCCTAAAATAAAAAAGACATACACAGAAGTAGTAATTTGGATAATGTTTAACAACAAAAAAAAACCAAACCAAAAAACCCAAAACCACAAAAACTTTCCTGTGCACTTGAAAAAATAATTTCTACCCCTATTACCAAAATAACTTGATGATCATTAATATTTTCAAAATAAATGTGTATTGTAAAGCCGCGTCCCTTACAACATTATACCTCTGGACATATATACAGAATTACTCTTACATTTTAAGTGAAATTAGACATTAAGAAAATCCATGTACAACAGTGAAAAGCTCAAATGAATTGCAAGGAAGGTGTACAACTTGCATGTTTTATTTGCTTTCTGCTTTAGCTCTCACACATACATACAAAATCAAATCCTCTTTTTCTCACTCATAACATAGTATTTGAGAAAACTATGCCTATCTTCTCACTTAAAACAAGTGAGATAGAACTGAAGAACATTTAGGCTTATTCAGCAAGTCACACTTTTCCTCTAGTCATATCTTTGACTTCACCTTTGCTTTTTCTACCCCTAGCTACTTTCTCTGAATATTTCAGTACGCAAATTCTAAACATACAAGTAAAAAAAAAAATCTTAGTTTCCTTTTACATCTCTACTGTAATCCCTCCTCTCATACAGAAAAAGGGGTAATTTTCTACACCTACAACTCAAGAAACATTTTTTAATAAAAATATTTATCCTCAGCCTTCTACGAAATATTGCATTTCAATTTTCAGAGCAAGTGCCACACCACACACACACATAGCATTTCAAATCAAAGGCAGAAGACATACAAAGAAAGCATGCAAAAGCCTATGACCCTCCTCTAAATATTCTAGTCCAACGATGCGTGAAATAAATTTAGATACCAGAGCCTATAGCCTATTCAGAGGGTATTCACACAGAAATAATAGTCTTCTTGTCCTCCCCTAGCTCTGCTGCTGTGGTTCAGCAACTGGCTGATACGTGTCAGAATTTACTGCTTAGTTTTCTCCCCGGGCCACTCAAAAAAACTCCCTTTTTCCTCAAGACTTACAGCTGGGATGTAAAACTGCTTATTGGCAAGGTGGGCGCAGCCAACTCCAATCAACATCTATGAAGAAGACAAAGCATTTCTACTTTAACCACAATGATAACAACATACAGTACAATAAGGAAAATGTTGCAGCTGCTTGGTAAGACAGTTTAACCCATCAGAAGAACATTCTGCATTTGGGTATGTGAAACACAACACATTTAGAACAGAATCATTATGGTTGGAAAAGACCTCTAATCATATCAAGTCCAACGGTCAGCTCAACACCATCATGTCTACTAAACCACATCCTGAACCGTCATGTCTGAATGCTTTTTGAACATCTCTAGGGATGGCAACTCCATAATTTCTCTGGGCAGCTTGTTCCAGTGTTTTACCTCTCTTTCAGTAAAGAAATCTTTTCTAATATCCAATCTAAACTTCCTCTGGTGCAACTTGAGGCCATTTCCTCTTGTCCTATCACTTGTTACTTAGGAGAAGAGACCAACCTTGCCACAGCCTCCTTTCAGATACTTACACAAAGTAATAAGGTGTCCCCTCAGCCTTCTCTTCCCCAGGCTAAACAATTCCTGTTCCCTCAGGCACTCCTTGTAAGACCTGTGCTCCAGAACCTTCACCAACTCCATTACCCTTCTCTGAACACGCTCCAGCAACTCAATGTTCTTCTTGCACTGAGGGGCCCAAAACCGAACACAGTCATTCTACACAGATGCTACCATTTGTCCTTGGAAAACCACATCTTACTAAGCCCAAAAGGAAGGACAAGAAAATACAAGACAGTGCTTCAAAGACCAGCTTCCCTACCTCCAACAACCCTGTTCTTCCACAAATGGAAAACAGTGCTACAACTGAGACAAGAAATGGAGCCACTTCTAGGACCAGAAAATGCAGAGAACCCAGAGCAGCCCAACAGGGCTCCTCTGAAGAGCCTGGGAGGAGCATCAACAGATTTTGGAAAGAACAATAATAAATACCATCAAGGACTCAATCTTGCCCTCGTCTGTCCTCATCTAGCATCATCATACACAGTTTAAGTCCTTAGCGTGAAACTGAAAAGACTGTGCAATTAGATGACTAATGAATGAGAATCAAGAGATAACTGTGGGACAGCCAAGGTGAGCAGCTTTAAAGTTCAACCAATGCAAAGATGAAGTTAAATTACATAATCCTGTAGCCCAAGGCTGGGGTTTGTTATTGAGATGTTCCCCGCCAATCTGTTCAGCTTCTGAACATGACAGTATTTTTTCAGTTCTGCACAGATAAATGTCCCTTCTCAGTCTTTCAGTCTCATGACATGAGCAGAAACCAAAGCCAGCAGGAACATTTTGATCCTAGTAAATTGGCAAAGGAAATAGCTCCTAATAAAAAAATATCACTGGCCTCTAAAAAATGACAGTGATTTCCTCCATTAAGTGACAGGCACCAATCCACCTATTCAACATTCTTCTGCAATCTCTTGTTTCTCCTCTCAAAAATTTATAGGCCACGCTTGATGCAGAAGTCCTGAACAATCATAAACAACTGCACCTATCGCACAAGGTCAAAATATTTTATAAAATCACACATCTATCATTATGAATATGTAAACAGTAAGACTAAACATAGCACTGAAAAACAGAAACATACAACATACTCACATCTTTTTTTCTGACAAAAACTTCCCTAATTAGCCTAAAGATAATTTTAATACGTATAACAACTGATCACTGAGGTTTACACAAAGAAATACTGTAACCCGAGTTCAAATTAAAGTCAATTCAGAGAACTTTACCAAGCCTGAGAAATAGGCTGTGGCAAGAACAGAACCCAAAGTCCTCATCATTTCATGTTAACTTTTAGCATTGATGCAAGTTGCTGAACTAACAGCTATTCATAAACCCTATTTCTTAAAAAAGCCTGCCAGAAGGGGACAGTTATCTTCACACTACCCCTGGATCCCCTGCAAGGTCTGCCAACAGGGCAACACAAAAAGCCAATACTAATAATAAATATGAGACATGTTCAGTAACAGCCACTTTTGGCCACCGATATGAACAAGAATCTGAGTTTT
The DNA here is from genome assembly GCF_017976375.1 of Cuculus canorus. Lineage (NCBI taxonomy): Eukaryota > Metazoa > Chordata > Aves > Cuculiformes > Cuculidae > Cuculus > Cuculus canorus. The sequence goes on from NC_071402.1 coordinate 142,247,135, forward strand.
AAAGAAAATAGTCAACATCTGTTGACTCACCCCATAACACGTCCAGCCCCAACACACCCACCAGAATACCACTTGCCAGACTCTGCTTTAAAAAAGAAGAAAAGCTTTCAAAAACACGAACAAAACAAGGACACAAGACAGCAAGCAAGGACAAGATCACGTCCAGCACAGGCAAGAATATGTTACTGAAGGCAGAGGTCCTACACAGATTTCCTTGCAAGCCAAAAGCTATAGTAATCAAGTTAGGAATAAATAAAATCTCATATCCTTAAGGTTATTTGTCATCAAGATAGACTCATTTACACTTTAAGGGAATGAAAAATGAATGCTTTATTTTCATTTTCCATAAAATCCAACAAACCAAGGATTATTTTACTATATTCCTTTCTGAAGATCTATATGTTTGTTTCTCTACAGATTCAGTGCTCAAAGTCAGAATGCGTGGAATTGGGTTCAAGGACTGAAGAATCCCAAGTTACTAAAAATGATTCAAGCATCATTTCCCTTAGGATTTCTCCATACAAGGTTTCTGCACAAAGTGTCTCACAGCATCATTTCCTGTTCTATGCAATCACAAGGACATACACCAGATGCTTAAGTGTATTGAAAATGCATACTTTGTTTTTAATATTGTACTTAACCCTTTTCTGTGAGCAATGAAAGCATCCATGAAGTCAGATGGCAGCTTAAAAAGCTACATGAAACACTGAGCTCAACACACAGTAACTTAATTATATAAAATCAGTAAAGAGCATTGATGTTTATAAATCATACTATTTCCAATTAAAAGTAAATCTCAAATCAATAATTTCTGATTATATCAGTCTAAAAAAAGGTACACACACCCAACCTGCACGCTCCCCAAAGACCCTCTTTTAAACTTCTGAACAATTTACAGACAGACTGGTATTGAGCATGCTAAAAGTGACAGCTGTAACTGCAATGCAAGCTAACAATAAAGAATTGTCTTCCTGACTATCTAAATGGACGAACAGGTAGACTTTGACTTCTGAATATCATCTACATAGATGAGTAATAGTGAACACAAGAAATAATCGATACATTGCACTACCAATCCTTCAAAAACAATCATTCAGGCCAGGGGTACAAACAATGAATTTTCACTGGTATTTCATCTATGTGATCGGTCCACTAGTACAAAATTTTTTGTAGCATATTCTTCGGACTAAATGTCCAGATTTGCTCCATGGTGTTTTTTAATTTTTTTTTTTTTTTTTAACTTGACACAAATAAATTATGTGAAAAATCTCATTGTAAGCAAGACTCAAACCAGCTAGGGGACTTCATTATCAGTACCTCAATGAGAGTACGGAGGCAAGGCTAAGCAGGGCCCACTTCAGCTGCATTTTGCAATGTCAAATTTTAGCTAACCTATCAAGAAATCTAACACCCAAACCAGCAATTCAGATAGATGAATACAAACTGAACAGATTTCACCGTATTTACCGATTCAACACCCATCATGTAACTTTTTTTTTAAAGTTTTTTAAAAAACTTTTAAGTAACTACTGACATAAGCCAGAGCAAAATGGATCTCGAAATGTCATCCTGAGACACAAACAGGGTATTTCAAACACTATAATAAATGCCAGGCTCATTTGAAAACAGTGATATTTCTTGTATCAGGACATTTATTCTCCCTCCTTTCTGTAGCCAATTACTTAATTAACTGCCCTGTTAAAGTTGCAATTTCAGACAAAGACTTTTCTAGAACAGTTTGATCTTATTTTATGTGACAAAGCATGAGATCCTTTAAAAAGGTAACAGAGGGAAAAAAAAGGTCTGTTCTGGCTAAGGCTATAAAATAGAAGGAAAGACAATGGAGCAATAGGGCAAGACAATGTTATCCACAGAACAACTGCAGGTTTCACTGCAAGTCAGACTTTGTTTCTTCAATAATCGGGTTCTTCCACAGATGATTTTAAAATAAAGTTATAACAAGCCACAGGCCATTTTAGCCTCAAACATATAGAGAACCTGGAACTGCTTTTCCAGAATCTGACAAAAAGTCAAATGAAGTAATAATAAATACAATCCTCAAAAAAATTTCTATTTTTTTTTTGTACACCTATCTGATCAGAAGGGATGAAGAAAAGATGTTCTCTTCTGGGCATGGTATGTATCCCCTCAACCCTCATCGTTTTCTCCTGTGGTCACAGATCTAAGAGTCCTGCACACAAGTGAAATCACAGTAAAAGTTCAACCAATTGGAGAACATAAGGTCCCTATGTCCTTCGATGTTACAGAGATCAACCACAACTCTACAAAACACACAGCTCCTATGTGTTCTTAAAACATGTAACACTTCCTCTTAGAAAGATCCAAGACAGATTGATATTTAAGACAGCCAATGAAAAGGTCATACAACTTTCATTTGTGTTGCACTACCTCCATCCTTACTTGCAGTACAGGGAGGTAAATCCAGCACCCAGGGAAAGCCAGCCAAGGTTTTATCCCAGTAGCATCTCAAAAGCACAATCATTCACACAAGGTGCAAAATAAGACTTTTCCTTTTGGTTCCCCTCAAGCTCATGAACCAGACACGAAGGGATGTGGGTCGCATTTATAAAGACAAATACAACATACACATACTGAAATGGTCTCAAGCCGTGGTGAGATAAGGCATTTCTAACATTTTTAAACCAGACTGGAATGTAGAAATAGCATCTTCTACAGAAAGAAGTCATTCTCAGTTGGAGAAAAATAATATCTGACACAAAGGTGGCACCTCAAGCAAATCCATCCTCCAGGTATTGAGGACACAGCTCTGCCTTCAAAACAAACAAACCACTACCATCACTTTCAGCCTCAGCAACACTTTCATCCCTCTCTGAAAAAAAAATCCCCACAAGGATACCAGCAGGAAAACTGGAATGTAGAAAACTTGAAACCTACATAACTATTTCAAGCCTCCATGTCAAATATCCACTAGTCCAAACTTCTGACTGATTTCTATGCTCAACAAAATCCTGTAGTCGTCCCCTAAACAGTTATGAGGAGTACTAGGGAGGACAGAAATTCAGATAGAAAGTACAGTCTGCCAGTATATTTACTGACAGTGCCCTTCCCTCAAAGAAGTCTCCCATCATTTCCTGTTCTCACAAGGTAGCTAGAGAGTGTAACCATCAGCACCTCCAAATCGATGCTCATGGCCAGAAATTAGTCTGCCAGAATGGTGGGATTAAAGAAAACCTATAAAAATCCTAGATGCATCATCTTGGATACCGGCTGCCATGACAAAGAAATACATCTAGGAAGAGAAAAGACAAAAAGGAAGAGAGATGGAAAAAAAAATACGAGAATATAATCAATTAAATATTTAACAGCTCCACTATTAACTTAAGAAACTTTAGGCTAAATTCCAAAAGTAACTGCAGCAGCACCTGCAGAATATCAGTCACTCAAACAGGCTGCTCCTTCTATATTAATACCATAGTTAGCTGGTATAGTATATTAACAAATCACCACAAGCATTTCAGCATTGTAATCAAATTGGAGTATTTATTTTTGCATGCCACTCCAAAGTCATGCTTCACCCTAAACAATATCGAAAAAAATATATGAATGCCAATTACTGCTTAATTAATGTACAGATTTAAGCTTAGGGCAGATAAATAGCAAACATGAATTAGTTGCATCTACCTACATGCTCTAGCAGCTCCATAGGACGTCTCTCTCGCACTCCCTCCATGTAACAAGACGTTACACAGCCTTCAGGATGTGAAGACTTCTGTATGCAAAGTTTCTGCCTTAAATACTATTTCCAAAAAATTATTTTGCTTTGATAGTCTGCCTGTATAATCTCTGACTCCCTTGTGTACACGCTGTCCTCTAAAACTAACTTATAAGCAAACCCTGCCATTAAACATTCCTGTGATTTCTAATGTAATTGGGAAGTACATATTTTTTTTTCTTTTCTACCTTTCAGAACTATAAATATTACTTGGACATGGCTAAGTTTAATCATCTCCTGTTTGTACATCAAACTTTCCTAAGTAGAACTAAATCACTATAATGTTAAAAATAAAACCTTCCATCTATTGAATAATGAGTTCAAGTCTCAAAATCAAACTTATATGCAATACGAACTCACAGTACAAAATATACAACAGTATATACAACCTACTAATGTAATTGTTGACATTTCCTATGTGCTGACATGAACTTTCTATTAACAGCATTTCACTAAAACTAGTATGGACCAAAACACAGCAGATCAGAGCGAAAGCAATTCAGGAGGAATAAGCCTTTATCTACAGAGTGACATCGTAAGAGCCTGGATAGAAGAATCGGGCAAGCGTGAGACAAAGACATACTGAAGCATAGAAGAGGAAAGTGTTTCCTGCCCATAACATCCCTAAGCATTCATCCATCCTTTTGCAGAATGGGCCACAGGGAAATAAGATTGCATCCAGCAGACTGTGTTGGACATACTGACTGGCAGTGAGACCCTCAGAGCATGAGAAAGAAGGTATCTACCTCGATCCTGTCTACTTCAGTGTTATATATTTTAGAGACCTGCAGGAAGGACTCAGTTGCCCAACACTAGTAACTGCTGTGCCTGTTTTCAGCAGATATCAAGAAGAGGCTGACTTGCCATGAAGCACTTGAAACTGGAAATGAAGATGTAAATAAACCCTTAAAGCTCAAAAGATTAAACAACTGCAAATCGCTCTCACCACAAGAGAAAGCTGAGATGCGAAGATAAATGAAGCCTGAATCCTCACACACACAACAATCAGTAGATGGCATTCAAAGAGACAGATAAAACTGGTCCAGTCAGGGCTCTCTCTCTGGAGCATTGCTAACAGCAGAAGACAGTTTGCTTTGGGAATCTGGAGGCGCAGCTGTTTCATCCAGCAGCTTTTCGTGAAGGTGTATGTGGGGAAACTGGTCTCCAGAGGAAGTCTCTTCCAACTCGGAAACACAGGGAAAGTGTCAGCTCTCAGAGTCACGAGGGAGACCCATTCATCTCTCATGGGGCAGGTAGTAGGAATAGGTGAAGCGCAGGATATTTGCCAAGACTCTCCAGCACAAACATTTCTCGAATTGCAGCTGAGAGGAATGTATAACTGGAAAGGATAATAAAGGCAAACAAACTGAAGAACTCAACTAGCTCTCCAGAACAAGATCCAAATCTTTTACGACTCCAGATGGAGAGAAAGTTACTACAATGACAGGTTTCAATATCAAACAAGAAGAAAACAGAAATATATTATTAGTGATTGCCGTAAGGCTAAGAGCAAGGATGAGTAATGCCATTTCTTGTGTCTATTGCTCACCTCGGTTGGTCAGGCAAGCCCCGAGCAGCCCCGAGCAGAAGGTATCTGTGAGCAGCTTTCCTTTACTCAGCCCTCTAATGGGTTTTGCCAATAGCTATAACTAGCTGAACCACTCCAGAGCAAGGGCAAGGCGATACAGAGGTGAACGTCACTGGATGGAGTGACCACAGGTCCACGTGTCTCCTGCACAAGAGCCCACTTTTAATTATTTTAATGCACTGCTGTGGCACTGAGCCCAGCTAGCCACAGTAACAGGTCCTAAGGGAAACTAACAGAAGTTAATTCAGGTATTTCCTAGGAGGTGGAGGTGGTCCCAGCAGTAAACGTGCCACTTTCTTTCAGGAGTATGAATCCCATCCAGATGGAACACAAGCTTGAAATATTCTTTTAATTCAATAATGAAGGGAGTGGCTGCCTGTCTGCAGCAGAGAGCAGCGAGAACACCGACGCAGACTCTGAAATGCACCCCAGAATTCAATAACTCCACTCAATAAAGTACATAAATTATGCCCTCAAACCAAGCCCAGGTAAGGAAAAAGGCTTAATAAAATCATACAGGACCACTCCAAATGTATGAAGCCAAGTGGGAAATCTGCAACCTTTCAAAAACAAAGTGCCTGTGCCAGCATGGCAGATGGCCGGGAGGCACAGGGAAGGAGACAACCACTGCTGCCATGCACCATGCAGCCTACAGAGCCAGCTTGGGGGTGGAAGGAGAAACACAGAGGAACAGGTGTTTCTGCGTGCCTTTGTAACTACTATTGTAGTAAAGGCAATCATTCAAAAGGAGAAACAGTATTTTCAAGAAAAGCAGTTCAATTCTCAAAAAGGCCAAGGAGCACACAGAATATAAACAATAAAAGCCTCCACACAAGCAGCTTATTATACAGCTTAAACTTTCCTTACTGTGCTCTACCGTTCATGACAGGCTGTTTTGTAAAGCTGCCAGCTGGTGCTCATGTCACTCTCATCACTACTCCACAAGACCTGAAAAGCAAAGCTGAAGGCTACCTACAGCAACCCTTACTTTCCTCCCGTTCCTTAAAATGCTCACATTTATATTGCGGTTTTACCCACAAACTCAAATTCAGGAAAACAAGAATGGTTAGAGGAAGCCTATACCTAAAAAAACTCCATCTGCTTGGTTTGAAATCAAGTTCCTCCATCACAAGTAACTAGCTCTACACTGGCAAACCATTCAAGGATTTAGCAACCTATGACAGTCTGAAAATGGATTATCTCAAAAATGTTGCTTCCACATGTCTGTTCCACTGAAAGTTGTATTCATACAAGTATTTGTAGTAGCTTGTCCACATCCAAAACTGTACTACTTTACCAAGATTCTTTTCAGAGGTACTTAAGTTCACCTCTGTTTAGATCATACCTTATACTTCCTCAGAGAAACAGCCAATTTGAAGCAACAGCACCAAGAAACAGACTTTGAAGCACAGAGATGCAAACCATATGTGTTTTTGTTTACATGTTTTATCGTGCACACTAAATGCAAATCACAAAGTTCATAGTATTAAATGCAGTCAGAAAAACATTAAAAACAAAAAGAAATTGAGAGCTTCCTTGTTTTCTTATAGGCTCATTAGTAAAAGCGTCCCCTCTTAACAGCTACATCCTTAAACTGGAAAGAAAGGAAACATCTGCAGGGCTGGTAACATAGAAGCAAAATGTCATGTGATCTTAATTTAGCTAAATTGGAGCTTTTTCTTCTTTGCTTGTTCTGTCACTGCTTGTTAAGAATACGAACTGCTTTGTCCTCACCTTACAGTCTAATCTGGAAATATCAGAAACAGAAGACCAAGAAAGCATGCTTCTACCCCTCAGCACTGAGGCAATGTTTCAGGTTATTCTATGCATGATAAAAGAACCTTCTCAGCAGTCTGACAGAAGTGATAAAGAGTGGTTTGCTGCAAGTCACTGCCTGTCAAGGGCTGCCTTATATAGCTGCTTTCAGCCGATGGGAACTTTTTGGTAGACCCAAGAATACAAGCCACCCAATGACCCACTGCTTCCTACAAATGGGGAGAGAATAATCAGAAATACCACCAACATCCCCAGCTAAGAACACTACTGCAAAACCATGAGTAAGTTTCAACAATGTTTGTACTCTTTTGCTTTCTAGAACAACAAATCAGGTGATGTCCACTACCCTTGTGCCAGACTACACACAACACACACACTTACACACGTGAAGTAGTTTTGCAGAAGTGGTTAAGAAAAGCAAAATCACCACGCAGTGTAAAGCCCAACACACGCAGACCCCATTTCAATAACCAGATGCACCACCGCGTTAAGCTAAAGTCAGCTCTGAAGCTACCTACACATTTTCTTCAGTTCACTGTTTTCTCTCCACTGTAGCCAGAGATTATGTTCTCAGGTCAAAAAATTATCTGTAAGGAACACAGTTGAAGTTGGCCAACCTACCCAAGAGAGCACCCGCTTGTCCACTACTTTTGTCCCTAGTGCAAATCTCTGTGCGTGGACTCAGCTACTCCATGATGCAGCTACAATGCTGAGCAAGGGCTTTGCTTTCTGGACTCCGCAGTGGACTGAAATACACCTTATACCTGCTCTCTATTGAATGCAGGTACAAGGCTGATCTTCTCTTACTGAACTTTTCAAAATGAAGAGAATATGCTCATTCCTGCTCTAAAATCAAGAAAACTAAATCATTTAGAGATTAGCCATGCATTAGTTCATGAAAAGTTTGAACACCAAGACCACCGCTCAAAACACCACAAAACTTGCAAGACAAACAAGTCAAGATTTCTTTACATCCCCACATATACAGCTCCCCTCTTCCAAAACAACATCTAAATATACAGCTTGAGCTACTCTGAATTGAAACTTTCTAATATAGAGACTAATAATTAACTCCCGCAGACAAACTCACCAGTTAAATATAATTCTAGTCCTATGTTTCCAGATATTTAATTTGAGCATACTACCCAAAGTAGAAATTAATGCACTGTAAGTTTCAAAAGCCTTCAACTCAGAAGTGAAAAGGCTGGGATTTTGCACAAAAAAAAAAAAACAAAAAAAACCACCACCATATACAGATGCAAAGCCACATATCCAAAACCTCCAATTTAATTACCTCAAACCCTACTTTTGTAATCTACTGTGCATACAAAACAGATGAAGAAAAGCGGCTTTTTCACTGAAGAGCTTCATTTACAAAGATAATGCACAAGTACACGCTTTTAAAAAAAAAAGCCGATGAAGTCATTAACCTGGAAAAAAAAAAATGTTAAATCTTTCTACCCAAAGATGATCTATCACTAAGAGGATAAAGAGGAGAAAGTTGTCCACAGGATTTTCAGTTCAGCTGCAAATCCAGAAGCTTTTGAACACTAACTTATGATGTGATCACACGTGGCCTGCATATTTCCTCCCAGTTTGCACTGAATATGTCAGCAAGAATGGCTGTACAGATGACTAAATGCACATTTCTATCTGTCTGGAGGTTGGGGTGGGGATGACAGAACCTATTTTAACACAAATCTGTTTGCTTATTTAAGAACTACTTGTCTTTGCACGCCTATTGCTATGGCTTGAATTGCTCACTGTTGCCGAGTAGCTTCCCTGTGCTTCTGAACATTACAAAATGTTTCTCCAACAATGAGTAAAGCCACCAGCTATTTCCTGCAATGATTTTACACCTTTTACTCAATAAAACCCCAAACATCACACCCTGTACTGCTATGAGACAAGATTTTTATCATATTCCTCCCCCATTCCCCCAGGCAGCAGATGAACAGAAATAAGGGCACAGTGAGATAACATAAATATCACATTTCAAATCCATTATCAGCTGCAAATATCTCAGAAAGAATGCAGCCACCTTTGTTATTTCATCGTCCAATCGACACATTTGGAAGACTGAAAAGCTTTTTTAATGTTATTGGAGATCCTCTGAAGGCAGGGAAATGGCTGCAGTGCAGCAGCTGCTGCAGTACTACTGCATTCTGAGGCTTGAAGGCAACACAAGAGCTGGGCTTGCACTGCAACATCTCATTCTCACACACTACCTCACAGAAAACAGACTGCAATAATCAGCTCAAGTTAAAAAAGCAGAAATAAGAGATCTCAGCTGCTATAATGTCACTACATGCTAACATACCTTCATGTACATAAATAGGTTTTGATGAGAGGGTTCCTCCAAGCCCAGCAACTTCAACAGTCAGGCCCACCCCATGCACTGAAATTTTACCAACTCCGAGTTGACCAATCTTCGCACAATACCTGTCTTCGGCTGAAAAATCCAAGATTTAAATATTTACATAGCTGAAAGAACATTATCATTACTTTTAGAGGTTAGGATACAACAATAATAAGAAAAATAGAAACCAGACGTTGCTCAGCAAAGAACCAGTGAGAACAGCAAAAGACAAGTCTTGCCCTCCATGGACTAATAAAAGCCTGCTTAGAGCACAGGGATGACCTACGCTCTTCACTGGTAAGAAGACAACCTACATTTAACTTGTGGTCTTCTGTTCCCTAACTAACACTTGAAAGCAAGTTATAGGTGATGCAAGGATCAAAAACAACAAATCAGTTCTATCATGTACTTCATAGTATCTACCAGTATTTTTTCCAAGCATCTGAAAAAGTGGTATTTATAGGTTTAGACATACTTGTTCTAGTATATCCCACCATGATCACAAGGTGACAAGACATATCAAGCACCTGAAAGGTTTACCTACGTGCTGAAGGATGAAAAAGGATGGCCTTACAAGTATAGAGGGGGTACCCCTTCTACATCCTGATGAAGATGAGCCTAGTTGTGATGTTACTAACTAAAAGGTACTACTAAGTACTTCCTCACATTTGCTGAGGAATTCTTAGTTGGACTACAGCTAGCATGCTAAGGTATGACTACAACCGCATAAATACCAGAATACAGAAGGAAAAAAAAAATTGCCCTAGCTTTAAGATACCATATCTCTTTTTCTATTAAAAAAAATCCACAAAAACAAACAAACAAAATAAAATCAAAAAAGCCACAACACTAAAGATTTCTTGTTTACCAAGACCAGACTATATTAATAATAAAATTAATCATCTATGATACTGTTGAAGCAGTCTGGAAAAGAACAGACATAAATCTGCAAACAGATCTACTTACAACAGTCTCCCACAGGATACAAACTTTCCACCTGCTAGGCTCCTTCACTAAGCCTGCATCTGAAACCACACCGAAGTTCTAAACTGCCTAGAAGACTCCCATTCTTGAATCTACCCTATGTCCAACAATACAACACTTAGATAATACAAAAAAAAAAAAAAGCAAGACACTTCAGTACTTTGCAATAACTCATTTTGAGAAAGATTAGGAGATATGTAATGAAGCTGTCCCATGAACCAAGAATGAAAGAAAAAATTGCAAAAAAATTAGCTTATTTTTGTACTTGCAGATTACTGTGAAAGCAGAAGGCTTCTGAGTGACTATTCACAGACCACCACATGAAAGCCATCAATCCCATCCAAGGTTTGGGCAAAAAGCAGTAATTCATTGACGCCAACAGAACTACACTGATTTTCATCATCTAGTAATTTGATTTTAGAGGTTTCTGTTTTAGTACAGAACACTGCATAGCCTTTGAAAACATTCTAATACACACAACAGCTTGCTGTGCCAGAGTGCAAAGGGCAACTGTCTCCAGCCCTAGGAACTTTCATGCTGCATTGTGAAAGTTCTTGTAAAATCTAAATTATCATGGTAGACAAAAGAAAGAAAATATTCCCGCCTCTTTCATACTTGCTCTCTTCCCGTTTTTTAAAAAAAAAGCTTTGAGAAATCCTTAGAATTACTCCATAAACCAATTTGAGAAATTATTAGCAACACATACAGATTATTAAGTAGGTTTGTGTTTTCTTCTTGAATACATATTTCTGATGACTCTTTAGAAGAAACTTGTTCCTTTATGAAGCATGCCTTCAACTCAGCTCTCAGACCACAAGCGGTAATTCATCCATCAACTTTTTCTTGTGGTCAGAATGGATGGAAATGGTCAAAAAAGCTGTATAACTTTTACTAATTCAAGGATGCCAGGAGCCAAACTAGAGCTGTGCTGTGAGGTTACACTTGAGAAAGAGCTGTTAGTCTCAGACTTCACAGATCACCCATCTGCTTTCTCACCAGAGGCCTGCTGGGACACTGCTAGGAGGAAAAAAACAATTTTGAAAGCAACACTGCTATACGACACAGCATGCATCTCTCATCATGCCTGACAGCTTCCCCTTCTGCCCTGCCTTCAGTGCAGCAGGAAGAGAGTAGCTGCACTGTAATATTCCATAACGAACTTTCAGCTTCATTTCAAAGAAAAATAGCAGCAGCAACTCACTAATATGTATAGTTCATAAGCACTTTCGTTAAAACAAAACAAAACAAAACAAGCACAAACAGACAGCAACTGCATATTCTGTTTAAATAATAACAACTACCAAGATCAAATAGTTCAGCAACTTTTCTACCTCAAGCATCATTCCACGGCATTCGGAGCTGCATCAAAAGAAGTGTGAGCAGTAGATCAAGGGAGGTGATTCTGCCCCTCTGCTCTCGTGAGACCCCATCTCAAGTACTGCGTCCAGCTCTGGGGCCTCCATCATAAGAAGGACATAGACCTGACAGAGCAAGTCCAAAAGAGGGCCACAAAGATGAGAGGGCTGGAGCACCCCCGACATGAAGACAGGCAGAGAGAGCAGGGGTTTATTCAGCCTGGAGAAGAGACAACTCCAAGGATGCCTTATAGCAGCCTTCTTGCCAGTACCTAAGAGGGGGCCTACAAGAAAGCTGAAAAAGGATATTTTACAAAGGCATGTAGCAACAGGATGAGGGGTAATGTCTTTAAACTGAAAGAGGGTAGATTGATATTAGATACAAGGAAGAGACTCTTCACTTTGAGGGTGAAGGTGCTGGAACAGGCTGCCCAGCAAAGCTGTAGATGCCCCCTTCCTGGAGATGTCCAAAGCCAGGTTGGATGAGGCTCTGAACAGCCTGGTCTAGGGGAAGGTGTCCCTGCCCATGGCAGGGGTGTTGGAATGAAGGTGATCTTTAAGGTCCATGCCAACCCAAATCGTTCCATGATTCTGTAAGCACTCGAGTAATTTAAAGTATATTGATCTAAAGCTTGTTTTTCCTTTCCAGCTTGGTAGGATGGTGTTTTTAGATTATGTAAACTCGGTTCTGGGGGAGGGGATTGGTTGTGTTGGGCTGCCTTTTTGGTAGGTTGGTTAGGTTTTTTAGGTTGGTTTATTTTGTCTGTTTATTTTTCCAAACCTTTCACTTCAATCTGCTCAAAAAACAACCCCCTTTTCTCTTCTCCTTAGTTATATCAAGCTCATTTTAAAACTTCACGGGACTGAGCCCATCCTTTTCTTATTTATTCTTGGTTTCTTAAGTATGAGATGTAATTGTCATATTGAATTTGCCTACACAGGTGAATTCCCACGTATGTGTAAACAAACAATGAAGCTTCTGTGACAATTATAACTCTAAGAGAACGGCTCAAGTTTCCTCTGATTGTTTAAATACAACTGAATAGACTTCTTTAACCTACAGCATGCAGGAGATGACTCAAAAAAACCCAGACACTGTGAATCAGCTTTTGCATCATTTAAAAAAAAACAAAAACAAAAACAAAACAAAACACCAAAAGCAAACAAGCATAAAGCCAACACAAAGCAATGTATTTTCTTGATTAACAGGTTTCAGTACAGATTTGACAAAAAGGGACTGCTTGTATTTAGAATGACATTGTTTCAAAGGACTTCTGTGCATAGTGGCAATATTTTTTATCACCTGTCCCTAGTTAACATATTGAACTGCAACTTTATAACAAGTGCTTACCCTCCTCTTGCACCATAGAATAATAAAATAAATTTTCTTCAGTAACTTGATGAATATTATTTAAGAAACACAAATAATGTTTACAGTACCTTAAAAGTAGTATTACAGCAGCACAGTACGATTAAAAAACCTTTAAGTGGATTCTATTTTAAAACATTTCCATTCAAAATCCAGGCAGGCTTGGAGTTTTTTTCCCCCGTCCCGTTCTGCAGCAAGTCAGTCAATTAGACTTAAATCTGTCCATATTAAGAACAGAATAGCATACCCTATGGAAATTTATTTTACCCTGTATGTTTAAAACAAAACATGTAACAAAGTCCTTGTATACTTTTTTTATTATATTCATGATCAAGTATTTTGAAATAGCCAAGATGTTCAAGCCCTTTTAAAGCAGGAAAGCAAATCAGCTTTATATTTATTAACAATGCAGTTTATCCTGGCATATCTCCCTCTTACTCTATGTAATAATTTATCTTTTTGTACAGTTCTTGATGTAAAACCTTTTGAAACTTAGGACTCCAAGAGAACAATCCAAAGTACTCAAAGTGTTAAAACAAGCAATTATATAGTCAAAGCATGCTTTATATGCTTAACTCCAGAAAACTCCTTAGTAGATGGCAACGTTACTAATACATCCTCAGTAGGAAAGGGGGTGGGGAAAAGAGATCACAGAGCCTTTTTTTTCCCTTATACTAAAATCTAATTCCCTTATACTATATAAATCATTAAAATATGTAATGATAAGCAAACAACAAACCTGACCACTCCACGCACAATACAGGTTACATATGAAACTCCACTTGTGATTGATCACGCAGTCCAAAATCCTGAACTGGGCCATGTCTTGCTATAGCGCAGTCTGCTGCTGTGCTTGCTCTGACTCAGCTTTTGCCTGGGTGATCCTGAAGGATATGAGAGCTATGCAGTAATGACATTCAGGAACAACGACCTTCCTTCCTATTCAGGCTCCCTTCCCACCCTAACCATGTGTCAAACTCTACAAGATAAGCTGACACAACTGCGTAACATTCTTCAAAATAATACTTCCGAAGCTGCCAAATTATGCATTCTTAGGGAAAAAAAAAAAAGGAGGAAATAAGACTATCCCAAGAAATCTCAGTGAAGTGAACACAAAGGCCTTCTCAAACTGTGCTTGTTCTCTACTTTTTTTCCCCCCCTTCATTTCTGCTGCTGCTGAAACCACTCTGCATATCAACAATTTAGTAATAATTCAAATCATACGAATCTTAAACTTGCAAGGCATAGTTGTGACAATGGCTTCTGCGTTTCCATGAGATCCAAAAGCTCAGGACTCCTATTTTAAACACAGCACAATATAAGCAACTTTGAAATCCAGAGTTTTCATAAAAATTACATGGGTTCATCTACTTCAGGTTCTTAAATGGCAGATTCCCCTGTAAACCCATCAGAGTACTGTTAGCATTGCACAGAAATGCTGACTGCCTTTGTAATGAAGAATTACAGACTTATCGATAGGGAAATTGAAGATGAAACACTAGAGGGTTCCTGAGAAACTGCAGAAATACTGGAAAAGTTTTTCTTCCTTGACATATTCCTTTTCTGCAATCTGCAAACAACCACCCTATTTTAGCACGCAACTCACCTTCTGTGTCTTTACTGCCTACATTGTATTCTCTCTTCCCCTTCAAAGCTGAAATTCAGAAATACAGGTAATATGTTGCCACAGAAACGTACGCATTTTATTTTATGGTTACATGAACTATTAGAGTGGTCACAGAAATAGCAGCAAACTGTAGTTTAAACACCCAATTAACTAACTAATGCTTCAGAAACAGACAGAGAAGGCTTTGTTTACCAACTGTAGCTCAAAATAATTTCAAACTAAGATGGGTTACTTGCTGAAAGTATGTTTGAGATCCCAAGCATCTCTCTACTGACAGAAGGAGGAACCCAAACCTTCTGACCTGAAGCCAAAGAACAAAGAGACTGGGCTGCAGAAAATGGGCCTCAGGGTCCCCCCATTCCCAGACTCAGCTGCTCCTTCAATAAGAGCAGGATAAGGATCACACAGGAGATGACATGCCTAGAAGGGCAGTCTTGTGTCTGCATCAGCACTCGTGCTCCACCTCAAGGAAGAGCACCTGTGAGACAGGAGAACTTTTCTATCTTGAGAAAGCATGGAGGAATGGCTACAGGAACAAGAGCCCAATTTGCCCTTCGGTTCAGCAGTGGCCAAATGACTGAAAAATGAAAGAAAATCTGTGCTATAAAAGCAGACTGGAAATACAACAAACACGTACATGAGGGTCAAACAAATGGTGTGGACAAAAAGCAGCTTGTCACTTTGAAACAGTCATACAAATAAGGCCTTTTTTTGTTTTAACCAAATCAAAAATCTCATTCTAATTTCTGTTGCCAAGAGCCTGGGGAATTAAAGCCAGAGTCCAAGCCAATCTCTTCCCTTCTCACAAACGCAAGTACTCTGCAAACTTCCAAGACAGAGCTGTGTACAACAAATCTATTGTGGCTCATTTTAAGATGCACATGGCAGAGGTTCTCTATGATTCTTACAACACCTAATTATGAAAAAAAAAGAGAACAGTTGTACCAGAGCAACATGGCACAAAATGAATGTGGTCCCAGAAAAAAGCACTTAAAGAAGGCGATTAACAGCTCAAGATACTAAAACAATAAAATCTTCTCTTCCAAGTTAAATGGTCTGCACCGAAGCAGCCTGTGCTGACAAGGGGCGAGAAGAAACGTCCTGCTTAGCAACTATTACTAGGTGGAACAGATACACTTCCTCAAAACAGACATCATTACTATCCAAGTTTGAGAAATCTTGGAGAGGGAGGATGTTTGGGAAGGTCTTACGGAGTGGGGTGTTACTGCAGAGCTGCTGGAGCAGAATAAGACAGCAAAGTCTCCAGGACAGGAACACTAGAACGAGGAAAGACCCGGCACCCTGCAGAACTGGCAACAGGGATGCTGGCAGAACACTGTGGCAGCCTACACATGGCTGGAAAAGCAGCCTGGCACAGACCAGTTGCACTGTGGAAAAATGTTGTAATCAACTAAATAAGGTGGAGAAAAGAAAGGAAAGGAGATCTGGAAAATTAAAAGAGAAGACTCTGTTTTGTACTAAAAAACCCATCAACCACGTCCTTTTTAAACCATTTTAGTACAACCCTGCAGTGATCAGTTTCATTATCAATGATCAACTTTAAGATTAATAAAGTATTACTCCATATTTATTCCTTTTGAAGTACTTAAACTCCTAATGAAGTTAAACCTCAGAATCAAAACTGGCCAACTCTTCCCACAAAATCAGCAGCCATTATTAATCTGTTACATTTTGGCATTCATCTTCAGGTGTGCTTTAAGGAAATTCTAAAACCATTTTCTTTCCCCTCCTCCAATCTGACTAGTGCTCTACATCCATTGCAATTCATGCAAGTGTCCAACTACTACAGATAAAAACACAAATAAATTAGAGAAGTAGGACAATATTTTCAGAAACAATTGGTATTGGCCTGACGGATGCCACCAAATATCCAGATCAAACTGTTTGTGAATTCCAGTAGGCACAGAATCAGGCGACAAAAACCTTTTGTAGGCTTGAGTCTTTACTGAAGCCCCTTAGATAAAAAGAGTAGCTCAGAAACTGCTGCAAGAGTAGCACCTTCAACAGTATGCTGCAGTTACAGCTTAAAACTGGCTCTCCAGATTTTCTTCTAAGTCAGACTCCGTATGTGAAAATTTTATATGCTATTACCAAAAATTGTTTCTGATAACCTTGACAATTGCTCTCTCACCTACAACAGAATCTCCTTCCTGATACAACATTAAATCGAATTCCACTAGCTTGGCACTTCTCTGTTCTAACTGTATCTTCTTTACTGTTAACAAGTTTTTTGAAAGATCTTATTTATTTCTCCTAAGCATGGTTACTATACATAGGAGATTCAGCTTAGAATATTCTTGTGCAAGTACATGAGAATTGATGAAAACTCCTTATAGTAGGCATACAATAAACTACAGAATGACAGAGGACACATCAATGTCTAATTGACCAAAGAGCTGCTTGTCATACACTGAGCCTTGACTGGAAAAAAAGATGACATCCAGGTTTTGAAGTTCTATGGCTGGTCAGCTTTGCTCCCCCTAGAACAGTGAAGGGACCACTTAAAATTCTAAGAGTACAATGAACTTAAAGCTCAGTTATGCAATTTATAGAGCCTGTCCAAAGCATTATGTCCTCTCAAAGACTGCCTGTCACAGAGCCCAATGCCTTCTCCTTAAAAAACTGCAGGTTTAGGATCTCAATATTTTGAAGTGATTAAGCTAAAAACAAGTCAGAAACATAACTTCCTCAGGTCATTATTTCTCAGAATTTGTCAGTCTTGTAAGCAAATTCTGAAAGGTTAAAAAGCAACAGTAAAAATATGTCCCTAAAGTACCTAGACTTCTATCTAAAAACTGCAGTCAGCCTTCTGAAACAGAAAACACAGCTAATGCTCACAGAAGGGAAGGGCTTCCATTTCCTAATGAGTCCGGATACCTCTTGTAAATGAACAAATATGCAAGCCATACACAAGGGTCAACCACATTTTCAGCACACTGAAGCATATCCCAAAATGATGCCATTCAGAACTTAGAGCACTAGACTTTTAGAAAAAGTAAACTCTCTCCTAAAGAAAGCCTTTTTGTCCCATTAAGCTAATTCTAGTCAGGAATAATCATTATCAAGACTAACTGACTTATTAATAGTCATTCTATTAGAGAACATACCCATCTAAGAAGGCAACATGAATCTTTATATACTAAAGCATCAAAATGACTCTTCTAAGGTTATCTTTTAAGAGTCAGGCATGGAAAACATACTTCAGTAAATGACGACAGGACTGAGAATGCAAATGAACTTAAGTCCCATTACAAGCAAACCTAGTTATTACTTCACCTATCCAGAAATCGGCATGCTTGGAGACAGTAACAGGAACTTCAGCAGCACTACTGTCCAATATAACAACAAAGGCTTTGTTGCACTCTACAAAGAGTGACTAATATTTTCTTCCTTTTACTGACATTTTAATGACTTCTAAAATAAAACAAAGCATACACACACACAAGCAACAAATACCATCTTCACTGGCTCCTCCCTTCTTTTATATTAGAGAAGATGCTTTTCAAATCTGGAAAGTAATTCTTTACCATCAGAAGTTACAAAGCCCTAGGAAGAACAGATTTTGTTCACCCTTGTTCCCCCAATTACAAAAGAGGTACAGTACTTCTCTTTACTACTATTAGTACAGTCCTCTTTGCTACCATTAACCACAGTCACACACAGTGACTACCTAAAGAGAATTTCAAAAGCAGGTGAAATATATTTCAGAGGTTACCAACAAGGTAGACTGATAATGATGATCGTGAAGCTCAAGAGGAAATCTGGCTTAAATCAATTAAAATTGAGATGTGAACAAGAACAAAAAAAGAAAAAAACCCGGAATATTTCCATTGCTCAGCTCACAAGACTGACAATGAAAGAAGTTCCTACAAACTGAGTCAAGAGCAGGAAAAGGCTGAAGTATGATTTCCATTCCAAATTCTTTCCTATCATTGGAATTGGCACAAAAAGCTATAGACATTAAAAAAAGGAAAAAAACAGTGGCTACAAAAAACACCTCTCTCCATATTAAAAAAAAAAAAAATCTGGACCGCTTCCTTCCCCATACATCAACTTTTTTCAGATGCAATACAGTTAACAGAACTAGAAACACAACAGATATCCTTAGGGTGAAAAAATGCACCTCTAGAACTGGCACAGTACAATTTCAGCCTGTTGAACACGCTCCTACGAGTTTGCTACAACTCTCCTAGTAGTCCAAGTACCGACAAACCAAGGAAGTACACAAGACTTACAACTCTTCCATCAGAAACTAAGAGCAAAAGAACATAACTGAATTAGCGTAACTATCATTTCTCTTCTGCATGAACGTAACTTATAGTTTTAATCAACATATAAGCTCATTAGATATACTGAGCTACTTTTGTGATTAATTTTGTGAACACACATACCCCCTGCAAACAAATTAAAAATATCTAAATCATAGAAAGAGAGCTGTTCTGGTAACATTTTAAAGGCTCATGCAGAGTGAAGTACTCATCAATTTGGCTCCTTAAATCTTCAAAAAATCCTTTTATATCCGCTCTCAGACAACTTAACTGCCATCCTGGTTGCTTCCAAGAAGGACACAGTAGAGCAATATTTATCTGACAAGGGTTAGTTTGAGTCATAACAGAGAGAAAACCCCTTTTCTCTTGAGCTACCAGTTTACCAGTTAAGTTGAAGTACTGCTCACTTCCTTGGATTTTATCCTCTGCCATTTTCAGTGGACTAGTCTGACATTAATCTAACCAACTTCTGTTTAGGATATGATACAAGATGCTTTTTCTCTTCCCCTCAATCTAACCTATTCAGTTACAAATTCCTTCCTTTCTTTCAGAGAACAATCAGGTATCCAAACAAGAACTGACTTTATACTAACCTCAGCTATGGGAAAGTATCATTTTGCATGTTATTCCACAAAAATGAATATATTGGAGAGAAAAAGAACATACAAGCCCCCAAACTGAACTGCCTATTAAGGCAGATAGCAATCTTTAGAAACTGGAAGCAAGCTTCTACCACTGTTTTGATTAAGAAATGCACAGCCAAATTTAGTGGAGGTCGAATAATAGATGCAACACGTACTCTTACGCAAACCATGATTCTATGATACTCCTGTAACCTTTACAGTGTCAATGAGATCAAACTCATGAGAATGCAGACGTTTCTCAAGTTATCATCACTATTACCTACAGCTCTGCATTTCACAAGAGCGAATTGCTTGCTTTCCACTTGCAAGTTCTTGGATGACAAAAGAAAGACTGTGTGATCCTGTGGAAATTCCTTTGTCTGACCCAGTGTCCACACAACTGCATCAGTTTTGTCGCAAGTGTTCACTTATTCTCACTATCTTCAGTTTTACATGTCAACAAAGGATGAAAAAGCAAGATCAAGAAAGACTAAAAATATGTATTTCATTGTGTTTTAAAATCACATTAGTACTGTTCACCTGGTTATTTTACATCACCTCCACTCAAACGGGAAACGGAACATGACTTAATTTAAACTTTCCCTTCATGGTAATTTTTTCATGTCCAACCAAAACGTGAAAAAATACTGCAATGCTACCATAACATACCATCACAACTGAATTTGCCCTCATGAGAGTAACAACTATAAGCTACATTATATTAACTGTGTTTGAATTACACGTAAATCTCTAGAAGACAAACTGTACACAGTAGTAATGACACAGTTATGATCAGGTTAGAGGGCAGGGTGATTTTTTTTTTTTCCCTGGGAATGATCGTAGAAGCATCTAAATTAAATCACATCAATTTTAATGCCTTTGGTACCAACATCAAACATACTTTCTCCCAAAGAAGGCTTGCTATTCACAGTACTAGTGATGCTGTATGAACACATGTGAAGCAACTCAAGTTTCTCAGCTAGCAAAATGATGACCTCCTCTACTTCCCCTGCCCTCCTCTTCCCTCAGCTGGAAGCAATCCACTGGCAGAGCAAGAAAGGGACTATACAGAGCTCTCAGTCAGAAAAGTAAGCTCCAACAGAGAGACAAAGGTCTAATCTTAAATACAGTTAAGAATTTCCTAATGTCTCTTTCACTTAAGTAGTACTGCTGACTGAACTGACAAAAACCCAAACCCTGAAAATCAGTTTCGGCATGCTGGGAAATTTACTACATAGCATTATTAATCTTACTTTTCACAGAACATCCTTAGTATGCTATTCTAAACATACAGAGTTTTTTTCCCCCATGAGTATAGTGGAGTAATAAAAACATATTTATGCAAAATTATAAGTTAGCCTTGCAGATAGTCAAACTCTAGAATATTAAGCTTTGCCATCTGCACTATCAGAGTACTATTTTTAATGACGATAACTTGGTTCACAAGGCTTTTCTGCCCTACTTATGTCCAGCCTTACCATTCCTTTTCATTTTAATTTCCTCTGTTGCTCCAAATGCTTCCAATGTTGAAAAAACAAATATGTAAAAGGCAGGCGAGGAGACTGGATTATTAGCGTTAGAATCATAGAATAGTTAGGGTTGAAAGGGACCTTAAAGATCATCTTGTTCCAACCCCCCAGCCATGGGCAGGGACATCCCACTAAATCAGGCTACCCAAGGCCCCATCCAACCTGGCCTTGAATACCAGGGATGGGGCATCCACAACCTCCCTGGTCAACCTGTTCCAGTGTCTCACCACTCTCATAGTGAAGAAATTCTTCCTAATGTCCAGTCTAAATCTGCCCGTCTCCCGTTTATACCCTTTCCCCCTAGTCCTATTCCCACAAGCCATTACGAATAGCCCCTCTCCAGCTTTCTGGCAGGCCCCCTTGAGGTACTGGAAGGTCGCTATAAGATCTCCTCTGAGCCTTCTCTTCTCCAGGCTGAACAAGCCCAACTCTATCAGCCTGTCCTTGTAGTGAAGGTACTCCAGCCCTCCGATCATCTTTGTAGCCCTCCTCTGGACCTGTTCCAAAAGCTCCATGTACTTCTTACATTGAGGATTCCAGAACCGGACACAGTATTCCAGATGAAGTCTCACAAGAGCAGAGTAGAGGGGCAGAATCACTTCCCTCAACCTGCTGGCCCCCCTTCTTTTGATGCAGCCCAGGATACGGTTGGCCTTCTGGGCTGTGAGCACCCATTGTCAGCTCATGTCCAGCTTCTCATTGACCAGCACCCCCAAGTCCTTCTCTGTAGGGCTGCTCTCAATCACATCATCCCCCACCATGTACTGAAAACGGGGACTGTCCCAACCCAGGTGTAGGACCTTATACTTGGCCTTGTTGAACCTCATGAGGTTCTCACAGGCCCACTTCTCCAGCCTGTCTAGGTGTCTCTGGATGACATCCCGCCCTTCCGGTGTGGCAACTACACCACTCAGCTTGGTGTCACCTGCAAACTTGCTGAGGCTGCACTCCATCTTGCTGTCAATATCATTGATAAAGGTACTGAACAGCATCAGTCCCAGTACGGACCCCTGAAGGACACCACTTTTCACAGATCTCCATCTGGACTTCGAGCCATTGACCGCTACTCTCTGAATGTGACCACCCAACCAAGTTTCTTATCCACCAAACAGTTCACCCATCAAATCCATATCTCTCCAATTCAGAGAGAAGGATGTTGTGCGGGACTGTCAAAGGCTTTACAGAAGTCCAGATAGATCACATCCATTGGTTTACCCGTGTCCACTGCTGCAGTTACCCCATCATAGGAAGCCACCAAGTTGGTCAGACAGGACTTGTCACCTCCCTGCCCTCCATGTGCTTTAGCATAGCTTCTAGGAGGATCTGTTCCATGATCTTCTCAGGCACAGAGGTGAGGCTGACAGGTCAGTAGTCCTCAGGGTCGTCTTTTCTACCCTTTTTAAAAATGGGCACAACATTTCCCTTCTTACAGTCACAAGGGACTTCTCCTGACTGCCATGACTTTTCAAACATCATGGAGAGTGGCTTGGCAACCACATCTGCCAATTCCCTCAGGACTCTGGGATGCATCTCATCAGGTCCATGGGCTTAGTATGTTCAGCTCCTCAGGTGTTCGTGAACCTGATCCTCCTCTACTGTGGGAAGGGGTCTACCCCCCTGGTTACCATCTTGCTGTTCCATGACCCAGGAGGGGCAAGGAGAGCAGTTATCAGTGAAGACTGAGGCAAAAAAGTGTCAAGTACCTCAGCCTTTTCCTCATCTGTTGATACATGATCCCCATTTCCAGTCATCAGTGGTGGTACATTCTCTTTGACCTTCCTCTTTTGATTGACATACCTGTAAAAGCCCTTCATGTTAGTCTTTACTTCCCTTGCCAAGTTCAGCTGCAGCTGCGCCTTGGCCTTCCTGACTTCATCCCTACACAACTGGGCAGCATCTCTATATAATGTCCCAGGTTATCTGTCCCTGCTTACACTGCCTGTGCAGTTCCTCCTTCTCTTTTAGTTTAACCAGGAGGCCTCAACTCAGCCATGCTGGTCTCTTCCCTTTCCAGCCTGATTTTCTACATCTGGGGACTAAGCACTCTTGCGCGTTGTGGAAAGCTTTCTTAAATATTTTCCAGCTCTGTTCCACTCCCTTGTCTAAGAAGACCATGTCCCAGGAGGTCCTAACGAGTAATTCCTTGAAGAGCTGGAAGTCTGCTTTCCTGAAATTTAGTGTCCTGACTATACTCCTCACCTGTCTCATATCCCCCTGGACCTTGAACTCCACCAGTGCATGATCACTGCAGCCCAGGCTCCCACGGTCCTAACATCACTGATGAGTTCACTTGTATTGGTTACCATAAGGTCCTGTATTGCTTCTCCTTGGGTGGGGCTCTCTATAAGCTGGACTAAGAAATTATCCTCAATACACTCCAGAATGCACTCCAGAATGATTAAGCATACACTGTTTTCACATCAAGAAGAGATATTTTCTGTCCATTCTGCCTCCCTTCCAACAAAGAACACCCGACTGAGACTCAAACATGCATACACAACTTCATGCTGAGTACCTGTTCTTCAAGGTGTTAGATTTCAGAATTAAAATCTAAGTCTGTGTAGAACAGCTCTCTTGAAATTTGGGTAATTATCACAGTCACAGTGCACATCCTAAAAACTCTACAAAAAAAAAAGCTAAAAGTGAACATCACAAGCAGTCAGTTCTTTAATACCTTGCTGAAGGGTTCCCATCGTAGCTCTCACAGCAAATACCTTGGAGGCAGCTACACTCCAGCCAGCAAGGCCCAGGCATGCCCAAGGCCCTCCCTGGCCACTTCTGCCACCACACCAAATGAGATCTCAAAATACTCTTCACCAGAGCCTTTCCAAATGCCTTTCTCCTGTTCTCACCTGTGATCTTGTTAGTTTAAGGCCTGAGTAGAACTCACACATTTTGAGTGTCATTCAAATGCTACACAGAAAGGTACTATGTGGAAGCATTATTAGTGCCAAATCACTCACTGCAGTTTGAAGCCCAAGTCTCCTTAAATATCACAGCAGAACCCCTACTTCCAAGCAAGTTTTAAAAATATGACATTTAAAAAAAAATCACTCTTCATAGATGGGGAATATATAAAAAGAGGGTCCAAGAGAACACCATTGACTGGAAACCTACAGCTTGCTGAGGAGGAAAACAAGTCATTCACCAGCACATTTGCTACTGCAGATGTATGGATGATGGATGTAGATTCTAAGCCATTACATTACTAATGAACAACAATCTTCACATCAGCACTTCCACTTTCATTTCGTAAGGGGATAAAGTGTAAATATCGCAGATAACATATGCTACCAAATAAAGCTACTGTGTGCTAATTCTCAAACTTGTCAGACCATTTTTTGTATTGATTACAGTCAACATAATGCAGCACACAGAACTCCCATCACATTCTAGCTACACGACACATCAGAGGAACAAGTATCAGCACTTGTCACTCTGAAGTGAAGAAGAGTTCAACACAAACAGCTTGTTAACTAATACAACTCGGTGACTGTTACAGCTAGGCTTTCCATTCCCAAATTTTATGAAGTTGCACAGTGCCAGAGGTTAGTCTAACAGATTTTGATGGAATTTGTTATCAACGTCTTCAGATGAGGCTGAGGTACCCCAACCAACCAACAAAAAAAAAAACCCACACAAAAATCAAACACCCCTACACATCAAATTTACAAATAAAATTTTAGTTTAGACTCCATAACCTTGCTCCCATATGCTGTATTTTCAGAGATTCAACCTCTAGTCTTTATTTCTAAAAAAGAACTCAAAGCTTAAGCTCTATAAACTCTACCTATCTAGTAGTTTCTCCAGGAAATTCAGCAAATGGTAAGCAATTTAAAAAAAAACAAATTTTCCACAAGTTTCTCCGTAATTTTTTCCCTGTAGACCAAGCCCAGCTTTGCAACAACAATGTTATCAAATCAGTCATATTCTGAAACATATTCAAAACATATTCTGAAACTAATGTCAATCGCTTCCAGTCTTATATTGTCGTGCACTTGATCAAGGCCACACACACACACATTGTGCAACTTTCTGCCCTTTCACTAAAGCCTTCATTCATTCCACGGTGGATTTGAAGTGTGTTTTTTTTTCCAAGTCGAATAAGTTAACATATTTTCCAGCCAGTTTTGGAATTCTAAGAAGGCTTAAGGTTTATTTTAGAAACAAACACATCAAGTTGCTACATTAGTAGCAAAACTGACTCTGGTCTCAGACAACTTGTAACTCCCCCTCTTCTTTCCTCCTGTCAGATCACTTGTTAAGGAAAGAATAAAGCTTTTGACTAGGCAGCAGTCACGTGGATGTTGGCTAACTGGCCACCACAGCTACTCCACCTCACCTTCACTGCGAAACATTAACCTGGGCTTCTCTTCCCTTTAGCCACTCAGTTGTCCAAACTTCCAGGCGCTTCATGATCACTGAAACCTTCTTCCCACCTTCAAATTTGACTGAAATTGGCCAAGGAGCTCAAGAGCAATGGCAGGGGAGCAAACAGATAGGTAAACTGATGACATGCACATAAGAAATTGGATTCAAAATTTTCACTTCTTTCCTGCATTGTATCACCTGCTTCCTACCGCATCTTTTGTCTGAAGAACACAGGCACTGCGTTTTCATCTATACTGCCTTCCACTCCTTGCACATGCGGTCGTAATAGCACAAGTTACATTCCATAGCTTTTTTTTTTCCCCACAATAAACCATCCCCTACTCCCTTCACCCTTTTCCCATAAACATACAGGATCTTCATTCTCAAATCGTCCTACAGAAATGCAGAGACTGATCTCATCAGAAGTAGAAAAGAAACCTGCAGAACTGTAGGTCAGTGTGTTTAATATATTTCAATCCTCTAATGCTCATGTGAATTCTTTAGAAAAGACACACAAACTAATCAAAAAGTGTATGAGTACAGGTGGAACAACAATTTTTTTCTGACCAACATTCATTTTGCAATAGGTTAAATGCTATTTTTCCTATTTTCTATATGTCTGTAAGGAAAAACAAAAAAGTGAACTGAAAAGAAGTACAAATTGTGTGTTTTTAGAGACTAGAAGTTCAAATTTGCAAAACACAGGCACAGCAAAGGTGAGGCTGCTCTGCACTTTGTGGGGCACATGCAGCTCCCGGAGCAGCACTGACAAAGTAAGAAACTCAGGTCCCATCTTGGTGATGGACAGATCTGAGCACCTAATACAGAAATTCAGAACAGCAAAGTACTGACCAGGCAGATGCTAAAAGCAGCAATACATTGTGCTGAAGAAAGAATTACGGCCGAAATCCCACTTATTTCTAGAATTCAGATGACTGAACATATTTTTAGAGAGAATAAGAAAAGCACTATGTAAAATCAAGCATTACCATAATGTGTGTCCAAATGATCAAAAGCACAGAAGCCAGGTGTCTGAACTTTTCCATACGTAAAAAGCATTAAGAGACATGACATAATACTTAATTCTTCCATGCACTAGAATTTAAAATCTTTTTTCTTAACCAGAGGACAAAAACTTTTTATGACAAAAACAGACAGTAAGCAAAATACTCCTGCCGTACTGGTAAAGCCTTGTTTTTCCTCAACTAGAAGCACTGCCATATTATATTTACAGAGGAAGTGAATGGCTTCACCCTCTGGCCTCAAAATTTCAATTACACTGTGAATCCAGGGTAATTTTTAGTGGTTACCACTAAAGGGAAATACACTGATTGCAAAAAACCACAGACTGAACATACTTGGTTCCACAGGGAGGGTATCTAAGTAGATCTTAGTAATAATGTGTCACTGAGAAGTATACTGCTAAACCTCACTTTGCTGGTGGTACAATCCATCCTTCCAAAACTCAAAAACACCCAAATGTCAGTGCATTCTCTGAAAGATCAAACAAATACCGCACCTTCCCTCAGTGTAGGAAGGCACCAAAGTAGGCAGCACCTTAAAAAACAGAAGTTTGCTCATATTAGCACGTTTGCTAAAACACACAAAATCCATCAGTATTTAAAAAAACATTTAATAAGAAGGTTTCAGTTTCTAAATGATCTCTCAACTCTACGTGAAAAGCCTACACTACCTAACAGCTTGCTGCTTGACTCTTCAGTGAGCCACTACAGCCCTGCAAAAGCCAGGGCTCTCTGGGAAGGACAAGGACAGCACTGCAGCATATTTAAGAAAAATAAAATATTGAAGCAACACAG
Organism: Cuculus canorus; assembly: GCF_017976375.1. NCBI lineage: Eukaryota > Metazoa > Chordata > Aves > Cuculiformes > Cuculidae > Cuculus > Cuculus canorus. Next base: position 142,274,576 of record NC_071402.1, read on the forward strand.
TAGAAGCCCAAAAGTCACTAAAAGCCATAGACTGCTAAGAACAACCACCAGAAACATAACCAGGCCTCAAAGAAAATGGAAGGAAAACTTCCATCTTGTCTCTGAGCAGTAGTGATCTTTGTTCAATTCATAAAAATGAATAAATAAAACCCTCTAAATTTAGAAGAAAGGACTTATTCTATTCTAGTCAGCAGGGACTGTAGATACATTCCCTTAACTTCTAACTCAATCTAACAATTTTGCTTTCCTCTCAACTTTCCATATAGAAATCTACTATGTGCAAAATCTTGCTTTTTTTTCGCTTAAAAATATTTTAGGGTGCTCACTCTTACGGCCAACAGTTCTACCCCACCAAATTGAGAGCTATTCCCAAGCCCATCTCCAACCCTGCACGCAAACATCCAAGCAGATTTAACATTATTTTGAAACCATCAGCAGCATTTATTGAAGTAATCTCACTAATAAACAAAGGACAACAATGGTATCTGTAATATGATGGCCTAAATGATAACTCCACCCCAATACACCTTAATGGCATTTTCAGAAGCATACTCATCTCAAATTCATCTTTCCTACTCCTTGTTCCTGAGATCCTGACAGAAAAGAATGAGTTACACTAAAAAATTAAAGCAAAATGAGAGAAACAGAGGGCTTCCAAGAACTTAATTTAAAATACAATTTCTGGAATTCCTTGACATAAGCATAAGCTAAGAAAGAAACTCCCTGAAAGCAGACTTGTACCTTCACTTTACTTGAGTATTGATCCTGCAAAAAGGTAGTTAATGCAGGAGCCACACAGATAAAATAGCTCCTGTGAAAGTCAACCCAATTCCAATTTTCTTCTTATTTTCCTTAGCAAAACTTCTTTAAATAAAGCTAGGTGTTAAAAAGGAACTGTAAATATGACCTGATCATCACCCTAATCATCAATGCCATGTTGCATGATGAAAAGCCATCTCTTATTCAGTCATCACAGTGACATTCAAAACAGACTTAAGATCAAGATGAATGATCCATCATTCTTTCCTTATCCCTGAAACACCTTCATCTCTAACTCAGACGTCACCCCCAGTAGTCCAAAACAGCACAATTCTGCTAGGCTTTAGATTACACTAACACTAATGTTTATCTTCATAATGTACTCACTGCAAGAGCAGTGAGAATGCAGTGTTTTGCAGTGAATCTAATTCCATTTTCCCCAGTTTCTAAGAAAAACTCATCAGGATCAGATAGGTGTCCTTTCCTAACATTATGGCCTCAAGAAGAACCAAGGGAGGTTCAGACTGAACATTAGAAAAAAATTCTTCACAAAAAGCATTATTGAGCACTAGGACAGACTGCCCAGGGAAATGGTTGAGTCATTATCCCTGGAGGTATTTAAAAGATGGGTAAATAAAGTGATTAGGGATATGATTTAGTAGTGGACAGGTACAGTTGGGCTTGATGATGTCAAAGGTGTTTTTCAACCTAGTGATTCTATTACTCTGTAAACCTACTAAGGAATACCTGTTTCTCTTAGAAAGTACAGACCAGTATGGGTTTTACAATGTGACAAAACAGATCTTTATTTAGAGAAGGAACACACAGCTTTAACCACTGTCACTGGAGACTACTGACAAAAACGCTGCTCAGGTCTTTGCACAGTCAAGTCCTAAAGTTTCCAGTGAGGAAGGTTCCAGGACCTCCCACAACTGGTTCCAGTGCTTAACCACCCTCAAGGAGAAGGTTTTCCCCTTGTATTCATCCAAAGTTTCCCTTACTGCAACTGCTCCTTCTTGCCCTTTAACTGTACAGCAGCTGAAGACCCCAGCCAGCTGCCTCCCAGTCTTCACTGCTCCAGGTTGAGCAAAGCTGGTGTCACCAGCCTCCTCTCCAGCCATGCACTCCAGTCCCAAAACATCTTCGCTCTCTCCAGTTTCTCCTGTCTTGTAGGGAGGGCACTGTCTTCCAGGAGGAATCTCAATAGTGCCAAACAGATGGGGAACGACACCAACATGTTTTGAAGATGACAGAGTACAAGTGGTGTGAACAGTCACCAACTATATAACTATGCAAGAAACTATGCTACGCAGGTACAACAACAATAATTACACCACCAGCATTACTCACAATAGTAGTGAGTACTTTTTTCATTGTTGACTTGTTTCAGCCATACCCTCTAGCACTGTAAAACCAGCATGCAATTCCACAGCCTCTCTCAGCTATTTTAGCCATTGAAAGAGGAAGTCTTTGCCACACATTAAATAATAGGAAGAAACCCCAACAGTGAGGGAGGCAATGGTTTAATAGGAAGAGGACAGGATGAGCAAGATGAGAGCATTAAGTGATCCTCATTTGTAGGTTGCCCAGCAGAAGTGATTGACAACATAAAGGAGGAAATAATTGTCACATGTTAAAAACTGTCCCTCTGTACTGAATACAAAACACAAAGTATATTATGAATAATATATTTCTCTTTCTGCAAAAGCTGGATAGAGTCAAGGGTCAAAGATTTTTTTTATTATTTTTTAACTAAAGATTTCTGGGCTACAATGCAAAACAAACAAAAAAAAGATTAAAAAAACCCCACCCTTAAAAGCTCCTAGCAAATATGAAATAAACATACTAGCACTTAAAATCTCAAAGAAAATCCTAAGAATTGTAACACTGAATCAAACAAACCAAGCCAGAAATCTGGTGAACAAACTCAGGAAACAACATAAAAGCCCACTTGAATCACTATACTTCAACTAAAAAGATGTTCGCTCATCAACAGATTTTCTGCATGTGCACGAGCACACCACACAAAGTGCTATCAGAAAGTTCTAAGCAGTTCTAAAGAAAGTTCTAAGAGCTATATTCAAACACTGAAACTAATGTGTCAGTGAAACCTAATGAAATAAGAGTTTCAAGAAAAACATACCATTTTAACAAGCAAGTCCTAAATCAATCGTGATGTATCAGGTATCAGACTTGTGTCAGTGCTCAGGGGAGGACTGATATTATAGCCAAAAAATCCAACTCCAACATTCAAAAAAAAAAAATAAAGAAAGAAAACAACCATCGCTGAATGTGTGAAATACAGAAAAAAAACAACCAAGCTAGTAGAAACCAAAAAACAACCAGGAGGCTTATAAATGGAAGACCATGGGTCGACTATGTAACAAACATGTTGCAAGCTACACAAACTAAATTCAGTTGCTTATATTTCAGCAGAAAGTCTGCCTTGTTATCACCACAACCTTCTTTCAGTCAACAGCGGGTCTTCATCCTTAATGAAAATTCCCTTAGTGTCATATGAAGTTCACAGCCTTTCTTCGGAATGCCTTTTACTAGTCTTGTTCCGAGCACAAATACACATGCTGTGACCCATCAATCACAGAACTCCACTACGCACATAACAAGCTCTTCATTATATAAGGGACAGCAACAGGACTGTGTGAACTACTATAGAAGTGTCTCTCTTCCGCACATTTGTTGTTTTCATTTTACTACATTTGTAAAGGCACTAACCCTGTTTTTCAAGTGAGGAATGATTTTTTTAAAAAATCACCATGCTGCCACTTCAGATCAAACAGAATTTCAAAGACCTAAAATCACACGAGGTGTTTGCACAAAATATCCTATGTCGAGCAATGATACAAGACCTGCATAACAAACACACAGCAAGACATATAGCAATGCAAAATGTACCAATTTATTTTCAATCACATTTTGAATTTGCAACAAAACAGTAACTAAAAGCTAATTAAATTGTAGTAGGAGCGCAAGCTGTTGTTTCAGGTTTTTTTTAATAGTCCTTTATGAAACCTTTTCACTGGTTTTCTTACCAATTTTACATCCTAGCATTTTAATCTTATTGTATGATGAGGCAGATTAATGCTCTAACGAAACTTCCTCTTCCTTGCATTTAATCCTGCTGTACAAGTTCCTGGCCAACAGCCTGTGAGGGCAGTTTCTATTTTACCCTGTGCAAAAACAATTCAGAAAGTATTCAAAAAATATGTATGTAGTAAAAACATTATTATTTTGAATAATTTTATTAACATCACAGCAATGCACAAGCGATCCAGTAGGTTTCTGGAATGTGCTGATAGTTATTGCCAGACACAGGTGACCAAGGATCCAAAAACGAAGAGGCAATGTGCTGGACCTCATACTTAAAGACAAGGAAGAGTTGTTGGGGGTGTGATCTTCAGGGGCTACAGGGACCATGAACGGTAGAGCTCAGGACCCATGAGAAGGGAACAAAGCCAATCAGCAGCATCACAGCCCTGGACTTCAGAAGAACAGGCCTGTAGATGGATCAGCTTGGAAGAATCCCATAGGAGATCATTCTAGAGAGAATGAGGGGTTGTGGAGAACTGGTTGATTTTCACAGATCTGCTCCTCCAAGCTCAAGAATGGTCCATACCCATGCACGCAAAATCAAGCACAAGCGGCTGGAGGCCTGCACGGATAAACAAGAAGCTTCTGACTGACCTTAAATGTAAAAAGGAAGCATACAAGGACTGCAAGCAAGGAATGAAGACATGGCCGGAGAATGCAGTAATGGGAAAGGCAAACCCAAAGCCCACCTAGATTTCAATCTGGGAAGGCACTTGAAGGAAAACGAGAAAGGCTTGCAAACACATGAAGAGCAAAGACGGTGGACTTATAAAGAGGAAAATCAACTCAATAGCCATTTCTAAGGAGTTGACTGGTTTAGCAGATGAGAGAAGAGCAACAAATATTGTTTATCAGGAATAAAAAAAAAATAAATAAAAATAAGGAAGATTTTTGACACTGCCTCCCATAACGTCCTTATGGGTAAGCTGATGAAGTATGGACAAGACAAATGGACAAGGAACTCAACTGGAAACTGTTTGGATTACCAGGCTGAAAGGGATATGACCAACAGCGAAGAGGTCCAGCTGGAGACCAGCACTGGTTATGTGAAGCCCAGAAGTTAATACCAAGGCCAATGCTATCCTCTTCACTGATGACCCAGACAGTCGGGCAGAGTAAAACACCAGCAAGTCTGCAGATGATACAAAACTGCGAGGCACAGTTGGTATACCAGATGGGTTGTGCTACCATTCAGGCAGATGTCGACAAGCTGCAGTAATGGACAGACCGGAACCTAATGAAATTCAAACGGAAACGTCTAGTCCTGCATCTGAGCAGGAATAACCTTAAGCACCAGAACAGGCTTTGGGCCAATCATCTGGAACGCAGCTTTGCACAAAGGGCCCTAGGTTTCCTAAATGGGGAACAGGTTGAACATGAACCACCAACATGACCTTGCAGCAAGGAACGCCAACAGCCTGATGAATTTCATTAAGCAGACTACAGCCAGCAGGATGAGGGAGGGGATCCTTCCCTTCTTTTCAGCGCTGGCAAGATCACATCAGGAGTCATGTGTCCAGTTCTTGGGTCCCTAGCATAAGACAGACACAGACAACCTGAAGCAAGCACAGTTAGGGAACACAAAGATAATTAAAGGACTGGATCACGTGCCGCATGAGGAAAAGCTGAGAGCTGGGACTGTTTAGTTCAGGGAGGCCTGGGGACCCAGGGCAGAAACTTATACATACATACAAATAGCTGATGACAGAAACCTGGAGAGATGAATAAGGTGCCAGACACTCTCAATGAAGTGAAAAGCAGCAATGGACACAAAATGAAATAGAGGAAATCCTGTTTAAAAATTTTAAAAAGCCCCTTTTACTGTAAGCATGATCAAACACTGGGACAGAGTGTCCAGAAAAGCTGCAGAGCCTCCATCCTTGGAGTCAAAACCAGCCTGTATGCAGTCCTCAGCATCCTGCTCCAGTTGGTTGAACTAAACAATCTCCAGAAGTACCTTTCAACCTCAGTGATTCACTGTTTCTGTGAAGAATGTTTTTAAGTCCATGCCTTATTTTCAGTGGTGAGAATGCATTATAGAGCATACACAAATGTCAGCTGCAGACAAATCAGGTTCAGACTGTTTCCTGGCACAGTATTACGTTCTAGCTCAAATCCCCAAGATTCCCTAGCTGTTCAAGTCCGCTACAGCCTGGCAGTACTCTGTGATAACATGCACACAGGCCTTTAGGTCAGTGTAAAGCTGTATCCTTCCCTTCTCCGCCATCTTCATCTAATTGTACAGAAACGATATCATTCATGCAACTGTCATCCTTTTCTCAAAGATTTAAAGGACTGACTGTTACGTATAATCACATGTGTATAGGGAAGGAAGGAGGAGACAGAAGAAGACATTCACCTTGATACTGATCTAAGGGAGCAAGAAACTCTTCAGTCATAGAAAGATATACCAAAGACTAACTGCAGCAAGTGTAGCAGTGGCTTCCAGGCTCCATGTGAAATCCTGTGAATACTACAGAAAAGCCTTGGTTTTGTACAAGAGCTAGTTATCACACGTGTAGCTGGTCCCGGTGTTTTGCTTGCCACTGTGGGCAGTCTTCTACCTCTTACTTCAGGTTCAGACTATACAAAAAAAAAAAAAAAAAAAAGGAGAAAGAAAAAAGAAAGGAAAAAAACCCTCAATATCCCCGTACAATATCGACCCACCAAAAAACATAAAACCACAAACAAAAAAACCCACACTAAAACAGTATGATTCACCCTGCTGGCACTTCCCAAAATGAGACAGAGATGTTTGTGGTGCTTGCGATTCACCTCCCTCACAACAGACACAAAACAATACAGAGATAAAATTCTGTTTCCAAACTTCAGGTTCCCACTGTGAGCTGCAAGGAAGCCTACAGACACCCATTACACTGACTGATGTTGCGTCATCCACAATTTCAGCCACTGACAACTGGCTGTGACATGGATAAAAGTTCATGATGAGGGAGTTGGGGGGAGCAGAATCTTTTTTGCAAATAAACTCATATCAGACAAAGTGATAAAAGGCAACTCCAAATTCTAAGAAGTCTTAAGTTAAAAATCTTGGATCCAGTTTAAGTTTATACAACTCCCCAGTTTAAATGAAACAAGGAAAAAACGATCCTCTACAAACTTCTCAGTGGGATCTGTTTACCCTGAACACGCCTCACTGAGTAACTGTCTAACATTACCACTGTCTCTACTCACTCACCTTAAAGAATTCAGTTTCTCTGAGTCATGAATTGCTGATTACAAGAGCAGAAACCATCTTAGCCACAAATGCCTTTTAATATTTTAGATCTAGCTTTAAAAATAGTTTTGGGGGTGTTGGTTATTGGTCTGCCCAGCTGCAAAAGACTACAACCCTAACTCAGTAAGACTATTTCATGGCCACCTCATTTCATGGTTCTTTAGGTAAAAGTTTACCTTTTTTTTTTTTTTTAAACCTTCTTGATAACCGATTTTCAGGATTGACGAAAGTGAGAAGCTCCTTTTTGCCAGGTCAAGCTTCTCCCTCCAGTACTTTCCGTACCTGCACAACATACTTTGTAGCTGGCTGTGCAGCCCCTCAAAATGCCACTTCCTTTCCCTAAGCTGGTACCACAGAACTGGAGTGGAAGAGTAGTAACTACTCTACAGCAAACACAAGACCCAGTAGCATCATTCACCACTGAAAGAGAAAGTCTTCCACTGGCATTTGGGGATTTACCAGTTTTGCTGCTGCAGTATTTGCAAGACTTGGAATCAAGAATGAAATCCTGCAACGTAATGCAGTCCACTGAAAGAACTAATGCAGAAAATGATTCAACAGACAAAAAAAAATACTTCTCTGACTGAAAACAAGTAGAAAAGAAAAGGTGCTGTTGTAGTTCTCATTAACTTCTGTGTACAAGCCACGTGATCGCCTTGCCTCCTCCATCAAGTGGGAGGAAGAGATGGAGTAAACACAAAGCAGGTTAATTGTGCATTTCATTTTAACTTATCAAAAGTGGATAACATTAGACCCATATGATGCAACAAGAATCGAGGGCAACTTTTACAACTGCAAGCCAAAAACCAAGACTAAGTTTGATATCTAGCCTGAGCTTTCAAGAAGCAAAAATAGGTCCAAGTCCTGAACATTTGACGACTGCATTTCCTGTTGCTGATGGCAAACAGCTGCCTTGTTTCAGCAGGCTTAGTACAGAACCTCCTAGAAGCAGGAGGAATCATGACAAGCTATCATGGAATCAGCATTGTAATCTACAAGAACACCTACAGTTCAGATCAAAGGTCCACCTAGCCCATCTCCAGCAGGGATCAAACGCAGATAGTTGCAGACAATTAGAAAAAACATAAGAGCAAGCATCACTAGAATATCCTCCCAGCTTCTATTATTCACAAATCCATAATTCGTTCCACAATGGTATTCACTAACTCTGAAAGTATTGCTCTTCCGAGAATGCATCTGGGTTATCCTTTACATGCACACTTTTAGCTTCAAAATACTATGGTAGAGTAACAAGCTCAATTAACTTTTATAGAAACGACCATCTCCTTTTGCTTGTTCTCACTCCATCCACCATGCTCAACCAACACTCCCAGGTTCTTGGAGTAGACAGTAAAAAGCTGATCCACAGAAATTCAAGGGAGACTGAGAAAGCTACCACATCTCAAAATCACCTATCCATCTCCACAGTCTCCTCCTTCCTAAAGTACTGTCCTAGCTTTCTCAGTTGCTTTCAGTGCAGAAACAACTCCATATAGTCAACTACTATAGCTGCCCTTTCTCCAAGACTCTTCTGGTTCTACCATCCTACTACTGAGACGGGGAAAAATGAGAGGGGAGTGCACAGAACTAGACTAATTAGACAAACCAGGTGCAAGTGCACTATGGATTTATATACTGAGGCATGACAAAGAACAATAACTGTTCAAAGTTATTAGGAATGTATGACAGTTTGCTTTTTTGACCACCGCTAAGCATTAAGCTGCTGTTTAATCTTTAGAGTTACCTATCAAAACACTAAGACCTCACCCATAAGCTCCTAGTTAATCATTAGCTCAGTATCTTATATGTGACACATTACTTGCCATTTGTACAAGTTGAGTTTTCATTTTACTTTTTATCAACTAGTGCTGAACATCAGCAGGTCCTTCCACATTTCTTCACAGACAATTCATCTGCACTAACCTGAAAAACAGCATCAGAAAGCAAAAGTTCTGTACAAAGGAAGACAGGAAAATAAGCACTTTTCATCTGCTAAATGGCAACAGAGAGGTAAGCAGCAGAAAGCTATCAGACCTATTAGACATACAGCTGAATCATATTTTCAGTCACAGTGTAAACAGAGAAAATTACACATAAACCATCTATAAAGAAGTCATGAAAAACAACACCTAAAGGGCATGGACTATGAAATGCTACTGGCATTGGCCTGCATCCATTATACAACGTCATGCTTGATAACACTTGCATACAGAAAAATCCTTTGTTCCACAGACTCAGCTACAAGGACCATTTGGTCAGGTATGCAGTATTTTATAAAAGCAGCAATACAACTTCTCATTTTAAAAAAAAAATAATAAAATGCTAACAAAAAGAGACAACTAATGAGCTTGAAAAATTATCCCCATGACACCAGGATTAGAACACGACCTTGCCAAACTATTGATGACTGCAGAATTACTCCAGTATCCAATTCAGATGCACAGATTGCAGAAAACATTGAAAACTATTCATGTAAAATCTTTTCACTTTTAACTTTCATATTAATGCCAACATGGTAAGATGGCTTGCTTTAATACTCCAAGAGCAGTACACAAGCCATTCATTCTTCCTTCCTTAAAACAAGAGATCATATTCAAAACCTACCTCATACGCAGCTTCAAAGCAACATGTCTCAACTTTTTTTTTAAAAATAACATAAAACGCAAGATTGTATTCACACAGACCCATATGAAAAACACGTAAGTGCCGAGAACGGAGCAGAACGCCTGTAAAATTGCCATGAAAATTGATTACTCTGGGCCAAGTTCACTCACTCACCTTTTACCATGGTGATTGAGGATAATAAAATCTTAAAATGCATGCAAGAAGGAACAAGTAAGATTTTACAGCCATTGATGAAGAAGAAATGTTTGTGGCTACACATGGGAATATTTTTCACCCGAGTCACAGGCTCCCTATTAAAGTTGCATCAAAACAGGGCAGCTGAGAAAAGCACAGCAACAATAACAAAGCATGAACTGCAATGGGACAGCTTGTTATACAAAAACTGCAGTGCTTCTTTTGGAGGCAACCCTAACCAGATCTTTATCTTACCAAAACAGGTCAGAACCCACAGGTAGAAAGAGCCACCTGCTTGAGGTGTGCATACTAGGTTTGCTACTTCTTTTCCTGGCCAAAACAACAACAAAATGTTCGGCTTTCAATTCTTGCATCACAAGGAAATTCTGACACTTCTGCATACCCCTGCAAGCACCACCTGAACTCTGGCCCTTTAAACACTCTAAAGCTGAGGACATAGGAGTTTAAACATGTCTAAACTATAACAGACATTTTACTTAAATAATGGTATTTAAATATCTGTCAAGTTTCTTAGGAAATCAACCACTTCCACATTCCATTACAGCAGGACAGTCTTTGGACAAGTTAAAATGTTTTCCCAAGAAATAACTGGAACTGTTTTACAGTTTTGAAATCCACGTGATTTTAGCTCCAGTTTTTGAACAACATTTCTCCACATAAAGTTTTCCAATACAAAAATGCAACCTCTAGATTTAGTTCAGTTTTAGTTATCAAAATTGAGAAGCTCAACCCAATGCCATGAACATATCACTGGGTAGACTGTGTCTATCTGTCACAAACCAAATGACCTGGAACGGATTTCTGAGAATTTAAACATTCTCTTTCAGCTCATCCCATGGTCAGAACAGATCATACCCAATACAGTTATTCATTTCAAAGTGTAAACTGCATCACAAGAAAATATTTTTACAGTAGCCTTTTCTGCTCTCACACTTAGAATAAAAGAAGTACACAGATATTTGAAGTACAGGCAACTATATTTTCAATATCAATACTAAAGCAATTCAAGCAGCTTTGGGTTTCAGTATTTTTCGTATTGCAGCGATGTTCATTGTCTTACATTCTCATCAACTTCTACACATTAAAAGCCCCATATATTTAAATGAAAAATTAAAACATAAGGTAAAATACAGTCTTGTAAGAGTGATTTTTAATTAGATTTCAGTAAGAAGTACTACTCTATTAAACCATACACAGATGTAAGCAGGAGGGCATGATACCATTTCTGTCAGTAAAAACACTACATCACTTCAGAAACAGGCTCAGGGTTTTTTTCAACCGATTTGTATCAACTACAACTGTTAACGCAGAAAAGTTTTAAATCTCTTGCCTCAGTGAGAGTTAGAAGGTTTCTATTTGATTTATCCTCCTTGCTCCTCCAAACAAAAAGAACAAACCTCAAAACTAAAACTAAGGAAGATTATGTCATCCAGCCAGCCCAGTGATGTCAGTGAGAGATTATTCCCTACAGTGTATTTGCTAGTCCATACTGTGTGTCCTAACACATTATGCAAATGACACACACATAAAAGAAAATGTCTATCTCAAAGCACACTCCTCCACCAACAGAGATCTGTAATTAGCCATGTCCTCTAAGGAGGCACCTCATTCACTCTCAGCAAAGCAGCAGCTGCTGGCAATGGAAATAAAGCAATTTAGAACAAAAATAAGCCTACTATCTACCTTCCCAAAGGTGTACACTCCTGGTTGCAAGCCAGAGTCAAAACTCAAACAGCTGTTTATATTCTTCCAGAATGCCCACACAGAACCTCTCATGCCCAGTGCCAAATATTTACTGACATGATTTATATCAGGCTCTCAAGCATCAGGCTGTTCAAAGAGCTGCAGCAACAGCTCCCAGTGCTTCACCCTTAAATGCTTTCTGAACTACAAGTTTTCAACGCAGAAAATCAAGAATAGAAAATAGAAAGCAGCAACTTTTCCTGCTGAACACAATCCACTGATGATATACAAAGAGTAACAGGGTACACCGATTCAGAAAGATTCAGTAATTCTACCCTCCAATAAAAATAAAGAGATTCAAAGAACAAAGCATACAGCTGTGTCTACTTTTCAGTTTCCTATTACCAAGTGATCCAACATCTAAACTCTAGTATCGTCCTCAGAAGAACTCTCTTCAAATCTAACAGCAAGGATAAAACAGTAAATTCAGAAAACCGTTTCACCATTACTAATGAAAGATGGTAAATGATAATTCAGGAAGTAGCTGGAGTTCCTTGTAACTGGAGTAAAGGTAAAACACATTTCACCCTGGTTTATAAAAAGAACAAAAAAGAAAAACACAAGAGAGGAAGCCTTCTCATTAAACAATCTTTACCTGTCTAAGAACTGCAAACATAAAACAGCTTATCCCACTGTAAGGTTAGGCATTGTCAGGTTTACAAGACATGTCAAGCCTCTAACATGACCACAGTCAGTCTGTCTGATGTTGCTGCTCCCACCATTCAGAAACACTTCTGCTGTAGGTACCTACTACTAAGTGATGGGAGAGAACACTCAGACCTGTCTTTGCAAAAATTACAAATTACAAGACATAAGAAGCATTTTGACGGGAGAAATGCACATTATTTCTAGTAATCTACATTCTGCATAATAACAAGGCAAAATGTGATGTGATTATCCCCATTCATTCTCCAGTCTGGCCAGACAACGCAACTCACCTCACTGTTTATCTACTATGCTTTGCACACCATATTATTTAGTACATATACGTATTATCTATTATGTTAGGCAGACAAACACTTCCTCTACAGCAAGGCCCTAAATTCGAAGATTTGATGAGATCACAGGATCTGATGCCTTCTACAACCATGGAGTTGCACCTAACAGCTCATCAGACTGACTTCTGGAGCACTGTCCATCCAGACTGTTTCCACACCAATTTAGAAGCCTCACCATTTATGCTAGGGCTAACTCATGTTTTTTAATAACAATAACCCCTGTTAACAAAAGGAAATAAATCTGTTTTCATTTAACATCATTTCCTAATTTTTTTCTATCTGCTTCCTATCTTATGCAACTTAATATACAAACAACTACAAGGAAGAATGCACAACCTCAAAGTGAGAAAATCTTATTCTTTCTTCTAGCTGTTACACAAGAATAAAAAAAATACTAGTTACAAAGCATCAGTGGATATAACAGGTTAGTATAACACTGCTATAGAGACTTCCTTAGGAAGAGATATAGAAAGTTTTTCTTTTGATAAGACTTATACACTGCACATGTCTATATTCTAATCATCACCTACTGAGCAACATATTCACAAAATTTAAAAAGCACAAACAAACAAAAAAAAAAAACCAAAGACCAATTTCTACTCTTTTCAGAGCCCACACTTTTATGCTGAGCCACAAATTGGCCATCTACCTACACAGGAAGACGTTTTCATGCAATTCAAGAGGGACAAGATCACCAATGCATAGAGTGTAAGATGAAACACCTTCTCTTTCGCAGCTGTTCTCTCAACTGTTCTTTGTGTATGCAAGTAAACACAACATACAAGAAACAATGTCTGAAGTAGCAGATGTTACTTTCACATTTTAGTAACAGCAATTATTAAAAACAGCCTATACAAGGAAAACAATCAAATCAGCGTTTTACATTTGTTAGAGCTGTCAAAGAAAAAAATGCACTCATAATACATATACTGAATGCAATAAATTCAATTGCTTTGTACTGACACAGTCAGGATATTCTTCGGTTCATCAGGTTTCTCTTGCAAAAATTATTTTCTTTCAGAAAATTATCAAAGTAGCACAATCAAAGGTTTGCTTCTGGGAAGCAAAAAGTCACTTTAAAAACTACCAGATGCAGTTCTAAGGCATATCCCTTCCTTTTCTTGAAGGAACTATTTGCTGCTTTATATTGTCATTTATCAAATATGTAACATTTCCTCATGGCAAAGGTCCATCTTCTGTCAAATTATCTTAGGCTTACTCCAACATAAATGAGAGCAAAAGTCAGTGTTATACTTTGCATAATTAAACAGGATTTGATTCAAGCTTTCTGAATAGTTGCAACTACAATGCCTAGTAAAGCTGGTATTTACATTGAATTCATTCTTCTGTGATGCAAAGTTTGTGAAGAATTCTCTGTCATTACAGTAATATATACTTCTAATGACTACTTTTGGGTTTTGTATTTGTGTATTATTTTGACATATAAATCTTACAAATGCATTTGTCCAATGCTGATTTTTTACATTATAGTTAAACCTTATTGCCTCTTAGCACCATAGAAAAATCACCAACAATAGAGAATCCCAGAAGAGTTCGCGCGTTTAAAAGCATAAGTACATAAAGACTGAAATGCAAGATTAGAATACAGCCCATCAGTGTATTAGCAGGGAGACCTAACACCTGGGAGTCACCAAAGTTTACCAATGTCACCCCAGAAGGGCTGTTAAAATAGTAAACAATCTATTAATTATTGTTAGTGAGAAGGCAAATAATTTTCTATTTTTAGTGTCATCTTTGCCCTTCTCTGGTTCCTAACTCTTCCAGCACAGGCCTCTCTTCAGGTTATGCAGTCCTGCTCTCTCTGATAAACTACAGGAGTGAGAATTTCAAGTGGTTTTCTACCCTTTTCTGAAACTGAATATTTGTTGTTACAAAGCAAGTAAAAAAATAACACTATTTTTCTTTTAGAGAAGTGTTTGGAAATGTATTTCCTAAGTAGTGCCAAATACAGAAACTCTCAGGAATCTCTAAAGACAGTCAACTATCCCCAATAATGCGCTGTTGAGGAGAAAAAAATAAAATTCCACAAAACCAAAACCCCACTCTCTTAATGCAAACTTGCAGTAAAGTACCAGAAATTTGCAATAAATATATAAATGTATGCATGCTTTAGTGAGTTCCAGCAGAAAAATACCACTCAATAAAATTGTTTGATTAAGCATTTTTAGTATTCATAAAGTGAGGAAACATTATTGTTTACACTAAAAATCTGGCATTTAAAGGCACACACACTGTGGTTTATTTTTTTTCATCCTACATTTAACATTTTGAATTTAAATACAGATGAACAGTAAACTATACCACAAACAGATTTAGCAATTCTTTTAAAGTAAACAAAAACCAGTGGGAATAAAGAAGAAAAAAGGCACTTTTTGTTGTGCCTTTCTAGGCAGAGGAAAGGAGACCAATTTTACACTAATGAAGAAGCCAGTTGCAGCCTTGAACCTGGACAGACCTGTAGATGGGATGTTGTGACTGAAGCAGTACTGCCTGTACCTCAGCAGGGCTTAATCACTCCAGCAAAACACTGCTACAACCTGACGGGACAGAGATAGTATATGCCTATTAATCTAAAAGCCAGAAAGAACACGCTCTCACTTATCTGTCCTTATGAACATCAGCTCAGCAATTCTTGCACCCATTTGCAAATGTGTGTCAGATTTCAAACAGAATGGCAAACAGCCCTGAGAGTCCCTGGCTCTCTCTGCCAGCTCCCCGGAGAGCCCAGAATACATGATTTGTCCCTTTGAACAGGCGCTCTATGTTCAGACAGAAGCCTGCAAGCCTGAATTTGCAATCTTTGTTCTCAACAATGGTTGCAGTGAAGGGGCTCTGAAGTGAGAAAGACCACCAGGTACAGTGTTAAGAGGGGTGAAAAAAAAGAAGCAAAAATAAAAATAGGACAAGGTTTTCAGTTCTTAATCAGACCTTGATGATTATAGCTGTATACTTCCAAAATCTTTAACTGGTTGAAAACCCTAATTTCTGCTGTAACTCCCTTGCCCATGATGAACACGAGCTATGCTTGTCCTCTTCATGACAACGTGCTGTGCATACAGGCCTACAGCTAAACATTAAATGTAGATGAGTTAATACTGCTTTTACAATGCAAACACCATATGGGATACAGTGCCCCAAAAATCTAAGTAATTTCCCAGAACTGCTAATACCTTGCATGGAAGTGTTAGCACTGCAACTGCAGCAATCTTTTTGCAAACTTAAAATTCCTTTTTACAGTAATTAATTGTGTTTCATTAAAGGTATTTTCCAATTTTTTTCCAACAAAAAAGCAGTCTTACTGTTCAGTACAAGTAAGACTTCATTTACAAGGACTTGCTCACACACAGCACAAGCACTGTACACAGTAAGCGTTCCATCAGCTGAACTGAGAGAGCAGATCCCAAAGCCACAAATCCTCACTCTTGTCATTTTACACCCATCTATGAAAAAAAGTTGTAAGAAAATAACGTACACTCTAAGCCACACAGCAAGATGTATTACTTTACTGAAGTAACCGAGAAAGCACTGCAACCTTGATTAGGCATTCACAAGAGCGATCTACGTTCAAGCAAAGATTATGTCAGGCCTGCTGTGATTACAGCATTCATCAGCCTAAGTACTTGTTTTCCAGCAGTTACATGTTAACTGCAACATATAAGTATCAGGCAAAACAAGAGGCAGAGCAGTCCATTTTGCAATTCCATATCTATTAGTAGTCCCTAATTAGACAGCTTTAACAAGATGAGCTCCAGAAGTGCCACAGGGATAGGTGGATTATGACAAATGCCACTGCCAAAAGACCAGCAGTCTCAATACAGTACAATTAAAAAGTAGATTTTCATTTTTACACTTAGACATGCGGTTTCCCTTCCTCTTTCCATTCTATTTGAACAGTATTCAACCACATATTCTCCAAAACTGGCTTTGTTTTCACTTACGTATGTTTTCAAGAAGAATCATAGAATCACAGAACAGAACTCAACAAGAAAAATGCATGATTAAATCTACACACAATTTAAGAAGCATAATTAGTCAAAGTCTTAAATTTTAGCATCTTCTGTGTTCTTAACTAAGGCTCACATTTTGCCCTCAGATAACCCACCTGCTGGAAGAGACTTTGTGAATCTCTTAATTGAGGCGATGGCACTAAGGAAAATCTTACAGTATCATACGTGCCACTTGAAAACCATGGCGGGAGGGTGAATTGAGGACAGCAATAAACTAAAACCTAGCATCCGGAAAAAAAGAAAACAACCCACCCACACTTTCTGCAGGTAGTTCTGTAGGTTTAAAATCACTCTACTATATTTCAGTTTCAGCAAACAGAAGGAGAACTTCTATATAATTGGCATTCATTTCACAGCCCTACAGGTTTAAGTGTGTTTGGCACAATGTGCCCTAACTTTGAGAAAAACAAAAGCAAGTTTGTCTTTGTAAACAAAGTTCGAGACAGGTCTTGGAACTATTCCACTGAAACTGTTAAATATTTTGTTGGATCTTAGCTTACAGTTATCTCACGGACACTTATTGCTATTAATAGGGAGCACAGAAGGAAGCATCAGACAGGGTTCGACGTTAAAAACTCCGTGCTGCGAGTCCAAACATGCAATGGTGCCACCGTAGGGCACGCCACGAAGTGTTTAAACTGAACACACCAAGGACCGTTCCAGCAACAAATGCTACGGGCGGCAACGCTTCAAGAGAAGCCGCTGAGCACAGGGGCGAGCGGGAGGGGGGCGATCAAGGGCGACCAAGAGGGGGGGAAGAGCAGGAGGGAGAGAAAGCAGGGGGCGACCGGGGGGGAGGGGGGGAAAGGAGAGAGACAACAGGGGGCGACCGGGGGAGTGGGGGGGGGGAAGGAGAGAGACAACAGGGGGCGACCGGGGGGGAGCAGCGGGCGACCAGGAGGAACGGGGCGGGGGGGGGGAAGGCGAGCAGGCCCGTATTCCTCCGAAAAAGCAGAGGAACCCGAGAGCGGCGGGGAGGTCGCAGCCGCGCCCCAGCGCCGCCCCGGGACGCGCTCACCCCTCGGGACCGGGGCGGGCAGAGCGGGAACCGTGTGAGGGGCCCGCACGGAGCCGCCGCCCCGGGGCGAGGCCGGCGCGGGAAGCGGAGCCGCCGCCCGGCCCGCGGCCTCCGCGAGCCCTGCTCCCCGCGGCGGGCAGGGAGGGAGAGGAGGAAAGAAGGAAGAGAGAAGGGAAGAGGGAGGGTGCGGCCACGTCGCCGCTCCCGCCGCGCTCGCCTTTACCTGCCCGCCGCCCGGGGGGGGCTCGCGGTCTCCGTCGCCGCCGGGTGTCCCCGCCGCCCACCGGGTCGCCATTATCTCATTCCCGGTGACAAAGGAGGAGCGAACCCTCTGGAGCCCGCATCGGGGAAGGGAATCGAGCGGCGGCGGGGAGCGGGCTCGGCCCCTCACGCGGAGCGGCGCCGCCCGCCTTCCGCCTGCATGGCCGGGGCGGGAGGGAGCAGCTGTGTCAGTCCCGGGGCCGCCGCCCGTCCCTCCCAGGCTAATCGCGCCCGCCCGTCATCTTCCTCTTCCCCGGCTCCTCCTCCTCCTCCCGCGGCCCCGGGGGAGGCGCCGCTCCCTCCGTTGGCCGCGCGGGGCGGGGCCGCCCGGGCTGGGCTCGGCTCGGTTCGGCGCTCGCTGCGGCGCCGCCAACAAAGGAGAGCGGGCAGCGCCCCGGCTTTTGTCCTGACGGCGGGGCGGCCCCGCGCCGATCTCCGGGGGACGCAGGAATAATCCCGGGTCCGCCCTAACTCGGGATTCGGTGCTGCTGCCGCCAGCTCCGCGGCGCCCTCGACCGCGGGACGGAGCCGGGCTGGAGCCCCTCCGCCCGCGGGTGGGAGGGGGGTTCTGTTCTCCCCGTGAAAACACTAAACAGAAACGTTTTCGATACTTCTTCTATGGTTGTCGGACTGTGCGATTTTTATTTCTTTTCCTTCCCTACAGTGGTGACTTCCAGCGTAGAGGCTGGACGAGTTAAGGTCCGTGTGAAAGGGAACAAAGAAGAACAAAGCTTTTGTAGGAAATGGTAAAGGTCTTGTGCGAGATGAAAGGTCGTGTCTCGTTTGTAGTCTCAAAACAGCAGCTTTGATTTGGGTTGCAGTGATTTTTCTACTGTGCTGCTCTTTAGTGATCTGGAAAGAGGTGACTGGCCTGGTTACCCGTCAGCAACTTGCATCAGCAGCAGGTGTAAATACTGGGATCCGGAGTACCAAGGAAAGAGTTGACATCCAGTAGCTGCAGGACAAGTCTCAAGGTCCAAATGCTGATTCTTATCAACCAAAGTCACACCTGCCGAGTTTAAAAGGGTGTTGGAACTTGAGACCTGTTGCATTACTTCAGGTGCTTACCTACAATTCTGTGTGCTGCCATGGATTTCACTAGGTGTGCAGCCAGTTAAAAATCTGTAGTAATTCCTGAAGAATCTGAGTTCCTCATAAATTTCTGATACTAAAAACTACTTTGTAGATGAACCTGACCTGGACCAGAGTTTATATATACATATTTTAAGTAAGCATGCTGCTGTCCAGCTGGCAATCCACAAGATGCTCCTGTCCAGCTCCACAATTGTTTCTCATAAAACATTTAAAGATTTTTTTGCCATCCAGACCCTCAGCAAACTGTTATAATATAGTTTGGTCCATGACTGTCAAGAAGTTGAAAAGGCCAGAATTAAACCACTTGAGATTTTTGAAGAGTGGAGGAGAGGAACAGTCAGAGCACTTTTCCTAGTTAGAAGCTGTTATCAAACAAGCTCTGTGCTTGGCTGCATGCTGCTTTCTGCACTGTAGTCAACATGACAATTGGCAGAACATTGTCAAAAATACATAGTGTATATAAAATCAGTTTTGTGATCCATAATAATCACTTTTTCTGTAGGAGCTACAGTACTGACTCCAAATCTAAATTAGCATCTTAACTAATATCCATCTAGGAACTTGTCAGATTTACGAAATGTCTCAGAGATTAAGCCACAAGTAGACTCAGTGATCATTTGGTATCTATCAAGAATCTATTTATATCAGCACAGCTACATCAGTACCATAACAAGAGGTACATTTTTACTTTTCTTATGTTGCCAATCAGTTTCTCTAGCTTTAGCTTTCAAACTAAAAAAAAAAATTTTCATCTCTGAAAATATCACAGAGGAAGATGTGATCCTAGAGTCACATAGCTAGGCTGAGGAAATAGATATTATTAACTCTGAGAAGGTTATATTTGTGTAATTATCAAAAGAATATTTACATTAGCAAATCTTTATTAAACTGTGTACTTCATTTTCTTCCTCTTAATCAAATGTTGCAGATGTTTTTGAGATGCTGGGGTGGTTTTAGGACATCAATGTATAAGGCTGTGCTGCTGTAATTTTCCATTCTAAATACGGTGTCATAGATACAACAGAAAAACTTTAAGAAGGAGGCAAGCTTTCGGAAACACAGTCATTATCTTGGATTCATAACACACAAGCAAAACCTCAGAGTCCCTTAACCACCCTTGAAAATTATTTAATAAAAGAGGTTGCAAAAGCAGAACTGGGGTAACTGAAAACTATAATTTCACTTTCTCACCTTCCAGTCTGAAGGTGTTGACACATATTCTCTTAGAAGACAGCTGCAGCAGCTTAAAGTGTTAGCACCATCCTACTGTTTATTATCGCTTCTTGCTAAAGAGTACCATCCCCAAAGGAGAGCCAGTGCAGACATCTCTGAGCGCATCTCCACGACTTCAGTGCAAAGTCTAGCAGCTGAATTTAAATTGCTGAAGTAGGCAGAGTAATTCTGCACTGCAGTCCAGATGCTGAGGTGTGCACAGTACTTCTGTTCTGCTGGGTTGGTAGTGGCACAATTATGGGGGTCCATCTTCTTAAACTATCATTTGCTGAATTAATGTGTTGCTACCTTGAGAATATGGAAATTCTAGAGGCCAAATTAAGGACATCGACATTCCCTTGGCCAGATAGACTGGAGGCCTGAAATTCAGTACAGTAGACGTGTTTTATGTACCTGCATCCTTCCCCCGCGGTTCTTCCCATCTGCCTCTAGCAGGCCCCAGGGGCATGCCTTTCTCTTTTGAGTACAACATGTATTTACACATCCAATCTGTGCCATGCCCATTGTGAAGCAACTTGCTTCCCAAGCAGCTATCTTGTCCTTGCCATCTTGAAGGCCCTCTCTTTCTCACCACCTGCAGCCCACCATGATATGCCAGACCTGAGGTGCCACCAGCAGTGAAGACTCTCAGCCACAGCCAGTCCCAAAAGCCCTACCTTTGGGTTAGAGAACACCACTAGTGGAATGAAACAGAAGTTAAACCGAGAGCAGGTTTCTTACAGAACTTTTTAAGATTACATAAGCATGGAGTACCTGGGTAGTAGTAGTGGGAGATAGCAGCAAATCTTGTGTCTTTCGTTCTGGGATAAGGAGAGTAGAAAGTCTGAGAAGTTACGTAGGAAAAAGTCCAAGTTTTACAGGGCCTGAGTTTGGGGATGAAAGAAAGAGTGGGAGGAGATAATGCCCCTGAGCAAGCAGATGTTTGTACTGACGTTCCCTGAGCAAGCAGATGTTTGTACCGACGTTTGCTCTCAGAAACTGTCACTTTTAGGAGCTGCTGAGGTAATGATTGATCTGATAACAGTTTCTACCATATTCCCCAGCTGCTTAAACGTCACAGTCAGGGCCCACTTTGAGAGGTTCAGGCTGAACATAAACACCTCTGCCATCTCCTCTGTTTTGGAGGTAGTGAATGCTACTGCCTCCCTGAAAGCGTTGGTGAACACTGCTGTGAGCATCCTGGCTACAGACTTTTTCATGCATGGCCATAGCACTGATTAGCATCAGTCTAACAGCTTCTCCTTTCCAGAAGATGTTGACAGGTGCCCTGCATGAAAACAATTCATTCTCCCTGCAATGGCAGATGAAGAAGTGGATGACACATACGTTTTTCATTAATTGGTATTTCCACAATACTGCAGCTAGTAGACAGTCCCTTCATTACTAAAGCTACACAATAACGGGACCATTGTCTGTAACTGTATTTGCGTTACAGATTTCTGCACTGAGATTCCTGAGATTCAGTCATAATACAGGTACCTGTTTCCTTTCCAGCACTAGTAATTTATTCATCTTGGACAACTCTGGTGACAGCTGTTTTCCTGGTGACTCTACCACAATATTCCCCTCTCACTCTACAGACATGCCCATCACCTACACTCTGGCAACGGAAATAAATGTCTCCACTGCCATGCCTGCCTCTTGGCTCCCATTAATACACTGAACTCTGACTAAGGTGCCTCTTTTATTTATTTCAGTCTTCTCTTCGCAGGAGATTACACCTAGCTCATTTGGCCCCAGACGCCAATGCTTTTCAAGTACTCCAGAGGACTGCCAAAGAGAATTGCAGCCAGACCTGCCACTGGGTCCGTGGTAAGAGAGGCTTTTGTCATCCTGAAGCATCAGTCATGCTGTCTCCACCAGTGCTAGGCAATATCCTTTAGAAGTGACACCATTTTTAGGGCATACAGTATTCTGTAAGAGGCATCAGGGAAAATCTCTGCCTACCTGAAATTGTGGTGAAAAGGAGGCATTTGCCTACGGAAAGCCAAGGAGGATGCTCAAGATGTGTGGCAGGGTATGCATCTTGAGAGTGTTTAAGATGTCACATATGAGCTGGAACACTGGTCACCATAGCACCACTGATCAGAGACATCCAAAGATCCTATGAACAGAGAAGTGGCAACAGAAAGTAGCAGACCTTGCAAGAGGTGACCATCAAGGCACAAGTAGTGAGATTGGACATAAGAGGACTATACTTCAGACATCCAGAGAAGGATTAACAGTTTGGAGCAAAATTAAGGTGGATAAAGTTAAAAGAAAATGGATCTACTACAGAAAGAAGAATGTATTGAAGTGACTTATGGAAAAAATGTATGCAGGGGGCTCCAGTCTGAGATATGAGGTTGATTGCAAGCAGTGCCCATGAATAATGAGGTGTGCAGAGCAGATACAGGACTAGGCTGCAGGCAGGAGTTGGGTTTGAACAAAGGCGAAACAGAGTCTCCTGTGAGTTCTTGGGCACTGAAGCAGAGCCGAGCCAGAACCACCAGGCTTGCTGAATACTGGTGAGGGGAGAGAAAGGGATTTTCTGTAAGACCAGAAGTGTATCGCTAGTGACTCCTATGTCTTCAAAGTATCCTCCAGCACTAAGCTAACCAGTCTGATGGGCAGTGCAGCCTCTTGCCTTCCTCCGTGATCCTTCCTCTTGCCATAGCTGTAAATGACTTGAGGCAATAAGATACCTCGAGTGTGACATTGCACAAATGCATGGCAGGTCCAGGACCAAGAGGTAAAGATCACTACTGGGTATGCTAAAGGAAGAAATATTGAGGAATATTTCTGGCTATGCTCTCAGGACCCATGCCCTAAGGCTATGGTCATTGACTAGAGATGTGCATGGGAAGATAGCTGCCCGTTCCATGCAGGAACTACAAGGAGCTGACTTCCTTGGCTTATTTTGTATGCTGTGCCAGGACAACTCCTCCACTCACTGCTTTGAGGACACCTCAGCATCTTTCCAGCAGCATCATGAGACCACTGAACTTATCCCACAGCGTGAGTAACAGCCCTGGTGTCCTGACCTGAAATGTGTGTAGAAATGGTCAGGCTGTCTTTTTCCATATCAACCATGGGATGATGATGGTAGATGGAGGGAGAGGTGGTTTACCAGGCACCATGGGTTTGGCTCAGCTTTCTCTGAGGCAGGAAACCGAGTCTTGCCTTTCAGTGCTACCTGAAAGAGATTTTATTTTTTTTAATCCAGACTGTGTGTTGCTGTTGTTTTCTGGCCCTTTATGTTCTTAGAAGCAGAGCAAGCGTGTGTGTGCACATACATATGCCTCAAACACCTTTGCAAAGAGGATATGTGGCACAACCATGATGACAGAGGAGTATGTCTGTGCACAGGCTAAAACAGTGGGTTTGGAAGATGAGGCAATGAACTGTGCACTCTCAAAAACTTTGTGGGTTTGAGGGTACCAGCTGACAGCAACGTTATAACTTGAGTGGACGTCTGGGCATCTAGTCCTTATCCTGGTGGATTTTAGAGAGAAAGAAGACATTTAGCTTCTGGCAATTGTCTGCTTTCGGGAACCGGCTAGCTACCCTATGAAAATCAATGCCGTAGCTGATGTGTCTTTCACTCTTCAGTGTAGTCTTCTCAGATAACAAAGCTGAGGTGTGAAAGGAGAGTTCTCTCTGTCAGGATGCTGCTCCTCATGCAGTCTGAGTGCTGGTTTTGGATAAGAGGCTCATGGTATTTCATTTCCCTCAGAGCAGTGAGGTAGGTTATTCTTCCATGATAAACGTATCCAAAGCAGAGATAGTGAAAAGTTTCTGATGTTGTATGGATTCTCTACAAATTTGGTACTGACTAATGCTCCCGTGTGTGCCTGCGTATAGTCTCCCTGAACTTGACCTGGAAGTGTTTGTGTGAGGCTACTGATGTGTGCCAAGACAAGCTGGTGCATGACTGTTACAGCGATAAGCCTTAGTTGTTCACACTAACCATCCTTGCTAATTCCAAGTCTGGAGTTTGATACATTTTGGTGGGTTTGGGGCATTAGTATTTCAGCTCCAACGGCAAACTTGGTATTCTGTAAAGAAATATAGAATGGTTCAAGCCTGCAGGAATTTACCATCATCTAGCCAGAGACAAAAACAATTTCAAGAATAATTCTGTGAGCCCAGAAGAACTGCAGTGTAAAATTTGAGCAAGCAAGATTATGGCTAGAAGGAGTCCAGCTTAACCAACTCACTGTGCTTTTAACTTAGGTTCCTAGCAATGAAAATCTACTGAAACACTGAGAACATAAGCGAAGAAAAATTCTTTGTTTTTCATGTTCTGCTGTTGGAAACTGTCGCTGTGGAATAACAACTTGTTTCTGAAAATGCCATGCCTGTTGTTTACAGCAAGATTTGCTAATTTTGTAAAAGTCTAGGGGAAAAACATATAATTCCCACCTCTTCTACATTCACTTATACTATCTACATTCTTTCACTTGTTTTAAATTAGAGGAGCTGGAGTTTAACAGATAAAGTCATCAGCCTCAGTTCTGCTGAGGATTTATTCTCTTTAGGTCAAACAATGTTAACTAGTTTTAGAAAGCCAGCAGGGACTATTAAATGTGCAGCATTTTCCCTCAGAAACCCTCCCCTCCCACACATGCACAGTTTAAAAGAGTTCAACACAATAAATATCCAATCTATTTAAAATTGGCCATGACAGAAAAGGTTTAAGTGCTTGAATGGCAGAGAAAAGTGAAATGACAATCTGGGTTACCTTAGCTCCTCTACTGAAATAACAGCTCTGTGTTTAGTGCTATACTGTTCACTGAGAGGTGATAAATCAGCCCTGTTTTGTAAAACATTCAGTTTGACTACTGAATTGACAGTTTAGGTGGAAGTAGCTGGTGGTGAATTGACAACAGTGTTATCACTCTCTCCTTGCTTCGTCACATAATCAGCAGCTTGATCCACTGATTAGTGAAATCAGTTTTAGTAGCACAGAGGTGCTAACAGCCGTCTCCAAAATTCAGGCTATCCGTCTCATATTTCTTGTGGCTATCCACAGCTTCCCTCCTGATGGACAAAGTGTGACAGCTTTCTCCTCAGCCCTGTCATTTAACAGATCTTCCCCTATGGGTGAGACTTGGTCAAGATAGCTTCCAGGCATTGAGAGAAAGCTCAGGAGTAAAAATAATACATTTATATCATACAAGTATATTAATTTCATCAGAATCCTCCCTCCTTCCAACAGTGATGTGCTCCACCCAAAGGCACTGTAGCAGTTGCTGCTTTCTTATTTTGCCTGCTCTGCAGAAAGAGCTTTTACTTTGCATTGAGCTCATCAGAACCGCACTACCAGATACCTTGTAGAAATGGTACTTGGCTCTTACTGGCTTCTAAACCTGACTCCATAGGCTGCTACGTATGCTGACCAACTGCTGCTCAGCTCTCTCTTCACTGAAGAGAGACCCAAGAGATGCTCTCTGGGACAGCAGGAGTCATCCAAAGGCCAGGAGGTTTCTAAACCTGTAAGCTGATTACTATTTATGGGGACTAGGCTCTGAAACTGATATTACACCCTTTTTTTTTTTTTTTTTTTTTAATCTCACTGCTTTCCCACCACCCATCTTCCTGCTCTTGCTTTTAAAAAGTTGAGATAAGAAACGGGGAGACAGTATCCAGCAAAGCATGACACCTCCTCCCCCCTAAAAAAAATCTGTGAGGCAAGCTGGACTGTATTTATGTCTGTATGGTATGAATTTTCCAGAAGAAGCTGGATTAGGAATATGTTTGGTATTTTAACACAGCTAAACTGTCACCATAGCTTCCTGGAATTATGTTATAGTACATGTATTATAAATTCCCCAGCAAGCTACATCCTGTTTTCAAGGAAAGGATAGTCTATGAATGATGCTTTCAAGGAGAAGAAAATACTGGATTTATTCTCTTTCAGTGTTTCACAAACCCTTTGAACAAATGTCAAATGTTACAGAAGATGCTGGCTGATTAGAGATGTCATCTAATGAGTGATCCTGCTCTAGTTTTAGACACTGTCAGAGACAAATCTAGGAATTGGGGACACCTGAGGCTGGGTTCAGGATCTAAGTGGCTCATCTGCCTGTATGGAGAAAAAAATTATAGGTGCTCATCCATATAAATTATTGTAACTAATGAACAGAAACTCGTTTATTTTCTGTCAACAGGCAATGATGACTGCCTATGCAAACTGTAGTATATAAAGATGAAACAGGCTTTTGAACTGACTGAAGAAAGCCTTGAATATAATATGTTTCTAGTGAGACTAATTAGTTGCTATCACTCTCCACAAGATTGTCTCTGTTCGGCAATAGACTTAGAGTTGCAAATCTAGACAAAAATCAACTTAGAAATCTGGTCAGCAATAACATAATGCTGGGAGAAGTCGAAGTGCAAGAAATGAGCTAAGGAACAAAGCCACGTTTACAAAATATTTTCAGCTCAGTCTTCTGCTGAGACACCCTCAGATGTTCATTTCAGAACTGCTTTCCCAGAAGAAAGCAGCAGCCAAATATTTTAACTCATTAGATATACTTGAACTCTTCACTGCAGTACTGTGCTGTTTCACATGCACCAAACTCCAAATGGCTCCATGTGGATGCAAAGTATGTCCGCACAAAGGTCATTTTGCAGGATTAGACCAAAGCATTACAAGGGAGGCAAGGGGAAATAGTCCAAGTTAATTTAATTCTCAAGGCGGTCCTTAAACTCTAAGCAAAATACGAAACAGAATCTGAGCACAGTAATGCAAAGCATTTTTCCCCAAAGTCTAAGGACAGGGCTTAATCTTTTTGATACAGTTAAGAGCGATCTTTCTTTTTTATCAGGCAGAGATGGACTACAAGATCTCAGGGCTACACAACTACCTAAAGCGGGGACCACAATTATTATACAATTTCTGTAAAGGTAATTAGCCTCGATAACTGTGTCTGTCTAGTAGAAAAAAGTAAATTTAAAGGGAAAACCCTCCTCCTTGACATGCCACATTCCTGTTTGTTCTTCTCAGTCTCAGACCTGTAGGACCAGCTGCAGGAGCAACAGGTTCTGCTCCATGTGCCAAGCTCCTCTTTTGGAGAAATCCTTTAGTTTTAAAGAAACCCTTTAGTTTTAGACAAACCTTGATGAAAGCCAGAGAAAAAGCAGAGACTTTAACGAGGCGTCATCTGTGAAACTTCACTATTTGCTAAGATTTTTTTTCCCTGTTGATAGCTTCTGTGTTTCCTTAAGCTGCTTTCTCATATTTATTGCTTTTCTTACAGAGAAACAGTTGTTAAAACACTGCCAGCTCAGTAATTTTCTTGAAATTTATTCATATTGCCTTTTAAACTGTGTGATACTTCTGAAGCACAAAAGAGTTAAAGAGTTAAAGAAAAATAAACAGATTACTGCAACTTTGTGCATTTCAAAACAGAGGTAAATAACAGCTGTGCAGAGCTCAAGTCGCCTTCCAATACTTAGCTGCTTTAGCAAAGGGGATGAACTGAGTGGAAGCCCTGCAGCAGTCATCTTTTGGCTTTTTCTCCTGCAAGATGTTTTGTGACTCCAGCCTAGAGGATTACACTCTTCTTGAACATGACAATGTTGTTCTTGCAAAAACAAATACAAACGCAGAGAGTGAGGCTGCTTGAATGGTCCATGTTTATGTCTCTTGAAAACAGCTACCTCCAATAGCGGCCTATTTTAGCTACACCTAAAGCCAAATGGCTATTTCACAGACTATTGGACTAGTGAAGCACTGCCCCACCTTTGATGCCACTCTGCATTGAAAGAGGGTATAGAAACAGTAACTGTCCCAGCCAGAGCATATACCTACTATGGGGAGACTGGCACAGGAGGAAGACCTTATTGCGGTCAAATGTGGCACTCGGCACAAAGCAGACTAGCAGGTTGCTCTAAACTGCATCAAGGCTTACTTGCCACTCTTCAACAGATAATGGGTCTACTTAGGAGCTAAATATTTTGGTTCTTCTCTGAGAAATGCCAGAGCCTTATTCTCTTAATCTAGGGTCTAGACTATTGTAGTCTTCGCTCATTTCACATTAGCTTCCTTCAAGCCTTTTCAGCCACTGCTCACGTGATTTCCATTTGCTATGCATAAAATACGCACAGATCCTAAACTAGTTCCTTAGTGTATTGGCAGGAAATGTTTTAATTAAATGCATTTCATACTCCCTCTCTTCTTCTGGTTTTTAGTGAAAAGACTTGCTTTTGCTTCCAATTCCAAGCAGGAGTTGAAATATTGAAAACATTAATGGATTAGCATAGTGTATGCTGGGTACTCCCTTTTGAAAATATGAATGTCTTATTCACCTTTAGTTTAGCTCACTGTGAAGACAAGAATGAGAGGCTCTTGTTCTGGATAAAGGTGTTCCATCATGGCTACTGTAGCTGCCTCCAGGCATAAATCCTTGTAAATCTGTCTGCAATAGGACTCTCATTCTGGACAAGCAGGGAGCCTAATAACAGAACCCACTAACATAAGGAAGCAAAGGAAATTTTCTGCCTGTTTTTCAAGTGCATTAGACAGTGAGGTTGGTATTCATGACACCTGATTTTACCCATGTATAAATTATTCATTCGATCTGATCAGCTAGGCTCTCTCAGTAGTCAATGAAGAGATCCAGAAGCTGATCAGGCACGTTAATACTGCAATTTCAGATGGCTTGCATTGACTTCCTAGGGTTCTAACTTCTCTTCATTGACTTCTAGGAGAGCCCAGACTACTGTAGCTGTAATGACATTCCCTTTTCGTCCACCCTCTTATTGTGAGAATTACAATAAAAGTAACACTTTATTCCTGTACAGAAAACAGCATCCCTTTGGTGACTTGCAAGGAACAGCTGTGCAATTCTGCTCTATGTAACTGCATATATACAAGTATTAATTATTTCTATATTAAGAAATAAGTATGACATGAATTAACAGTAAGCCTTTCATCCAAATGTGTAGGGGGAGTTTTCTGCCGGTAGCATTGCTGTTAACCAAGTACATTAACTCAGACACTTCAATTATCTTAATTAGTTATTTCCTAATTCTTTGGCTTATCACTTTCTAAATCATTATGCTGTTTTGCGGCATGAGAGCAACAGCGTGACTGTGCTGCAGGATCTGTATTACTTGAGGTTTGCTTTTAGGAAGGACTTTTCACTATGAGCAAGGCACCAGGACTTGTATTTTGAAAGATTCTGTAAAAGAAAACATTGATTTTCAGTTTAGTTTCATCTATCATGTTACAAAATTTAGAGTCTGTCTGTCAAGGACTATACCAGGAATGGTTGGGAGCCTGGAAACATTATGCCCAGTATATGTCATTTTTATTGACTTAGAAATTGAGTCTATTTAATCGTAATAAAGAATTGAGCAGTGGTGTCCACTACCATAAGAAATTATGAGCAGATCTGTTTCACAACTGACTTGCGTCTAAGTCCAGAGAAAAGCAAAATACTAAGACATGATATAACTGACCTCTGTTGAGGTGAGGAGTTAAGCATCATATACTGTGTGCCAAATGCACTAAAAAATTATTTCAAATCTTGTCTTTTCACGGTACATGCTCTCACAAGGGCTGAGTGTTTTGGTTTTTTTGTTCATTAGAGGTCTCTATGTCAGCATTGTAGAAAGATTTTCAGTACAAATATTCTCTAAGCTATTGTGTTGCAAGGAGTAACTAAATCCTTATCTTCTTCACTGCTGGATAAGATAATAGTTGGAGATGTGTCTCTTTCATGGAACTGGGAATCAAAGCCTCCCTACAGCAGATTATTTTTCAGTCCTTGTGGCTGTAAAGGCAGCCTTTGGTGTGTGACTTGAACTGAGACCACTGCAATTATTCCCCTGATGCTGCCAGCAAACAGCATGAAACAATAACTTTGTTTTCCAAGGACTGCCACGTTTATCACAGCTGGGATGCTAATTCAGAAAGCAAATGCAATTCAGGGTTTTAACAGTTTGTCTACCTTAAGGTAGCCCACCAACAGCTGAGAAGTACGAAGGCAGCACGAGGACTGAAAAATAATCTGTGCTGGATATTGATCATTATTTTAACACACGTGTATGTGAAATAATGAATACAGTACTCAATATACTGGGTTTTTTCCTTCTTGATTACAAGAAACCCCTTTTTTGGCTTTGTATGACACTGACATAAAAATATTCTTGTGTCACAGGACCTGCAAAGCCCACATTTTCTTTTTTTAAGACACTTCATCTTGAATATCATGATTTTCAGTAGTATAACTATGTCAGTGAAGTAAAACAAATCAACAAGTCATCTCACATACTCTTGTATTAGCCTTTGGGCAGCTCAGGCCTCACTACTCCTTTCAGGAAGCTGTAGTGGTACAATCACCGTTTTAAGAAGCTGAGAGCCTTTGGGCAATTAGCAGCGTGTTAGATATCCTACCTGATGTTCATGAACTTGAGAGTTTTTAATAATTTTCCTTTGGAGAAATCCCAGCAAAAGTAGGAACCAATTTCTATTCACCTAACTGGTCATACATGCAACCTGTAATTACAGCATTTCTCTTCAGTAAGCAACGCTTACAATGATTGTTTTACCCCCCATGTAACTGGATGGATGTACGCGGCTCTATACTTATTTCAGTATAAAAAGCATGCAAGTATTTAGCACTAAACCAGAAGAATATCCTTTCCTGTCTTACCTCCAAAGTAGTTCTGTTATGAAGATCTATTCCTAAACTAGCACATAGATGTCACTTAGAGACAGGTTGTAATGGGAAACATTTGCTTTTTGGCTAGATTAGTGCATTTAAATGGATCAATGATGATATGCAGCTGTAGGGTGGAGGCTCTTTAAAAGCTGCACTTCTCAGTGCCAAATATAATGAAATACGGATGACTTCCAGCTAACTTATTGTTGATCTTCATATGAGGGGAAATTTTGCAACATTAGTATTTGATATTGTGAAGCTGTGCTGTGGAAAATAAATAAATTAAAAAAAAATATATACAGGAGTTATAAAGATAAGACAGATAAAAGGAAGAAGTAAAAGCTGACACAATAGGTAAAGTAAGTGTGAAATAAGCTGGAGACAATCAAAGATGAGTAAGAAATAAAATTCTTAGCAAGAAAGTAGTGAAAGTAATGGAAACTACAATGGATAGAAGGTGTAATAAGGAAATTATCAGTAAAAGAATGGGTGCAAGAAGTCAGAATAACCATGATATAAAGAAGAAAATTCCTCAGGGAATAAACTGTGAAGTTGCATAAATTCAGAGCTAAGAAGGTCAGCTTGATTCTGAACCAGGTAAAATAACAACACAGGTAAAATAATTTATTATAATTTTTTTTGCTCTGCTCTGCTCACTACTCTTGATTTGGATTGCATTGCTTACCTAAACTTATAAGCTTAGATGTGTAAGAAAAGGAGATTCTTGAAATAATTTGTATCGATCTTCTTGCTTCCCAAGTAATTTCCTTTTTCCCCCTATGTATCTACCACAGACATTATTAGTTTATTTCCCTTGTCTCTGTCTGTAAGATGGGAAACTCTCAAGCATCTTGTGCTAATCCAACAACAGCTCAAAAAAAAGTCTTTTGGTAGCTGAAGAATGCAATACACCATGTGGAGCTGCTCAGCTGAGAAAGAAATAACACACAAAATAAGCTCCTGACCTGTTGTGCTCTTCTGCAAATTGTACAGAATGAAAATGGTTCTGGAGGTAACAGGAGTCAAATAATTTTTATCAGGTTCTTAAATTTACAGAAAGTTATGTGTGTAATTTCAATAGAAATCCTCAAAACGTTACCCAATTTGGGTTCCACTTTCTTCAGCACTTTAAACCCAAAAATGCATTGCAGTAGAATTCAATTAGTTATTCAACATCCCAAACTGGGTGGACTACTGCTGCTAGTGGGGGAACCTGTAGTTTTATGTAACAGAAGGCTTAAAAAGTGTAAATGGACACAAAGGTCACTTGTAGCTTCTCTGAATTCGCCCCATCACATTTTTGGCTTTTGCAGGCATTTGTACAACTGTATCAAAGCTGATTTTTTTTGAAAAGTCAGTGTAGCTGGGCCATGGGGGTTTGCTAAAGACACAGCCGTAAAGGAACTGTGTCCTTGGCCTGGTGTTTTTGAGAACTGGAAACCTGAATTGTTTGTAGCAAACAATATCCTTTTGGGACTGCGTTTACTGTACGTGGAGTTGGACCGTCTCTCACATGTAGCAGAGAGTGAGAAATGACAACAGAAGCCGTTTCTAGCCAGTAGCTCTCAGGAAATTACTGGGCTGCCTATGGCAGTCCTTGTTACAGCAAGGACACAAAGCATTTTGCATTTAAATTGCTTCAGCTCTGCCATCTAGGGGAGCTCAGCCCAACAGGGTACATAGTAGAGGAAATAACAAGGAATTGGTCCAAAACAAAGAAGCATTTTGGCAGAAAAATCCTCTGACAGTCCCCAGCCAGGTCTGCAATATGGGGAGAGGGTGGGCCCCGCGGGAGGCTCCTCTGGTTACGCTCACAGGCTTGAGCTGTAACATTACCACAACACAGAAAAATGATCAGTTAGAGTCACATTAGCATTTCAACCTGGCCGTAATGAGGAGAACATTGTGCAGCTGCAGGTTTGGCAGTCCTGCGTGAACAGACCCTAAACAAGGCATGTTATTCAATTTCAGAGTAAGACAAACTGAGACTAAAACCGTCTTTCAAAACCATCCAGTTCATCCCCTTCCCATTTCAATTGGGTTGTTCCCAGCCCTCTGTTTTTTAGTGATTTATCTGTTCTAATTTTAAATGACTCAAGAGATGGAGTTTCGACCGCTTCCCATGGGAAATGAGTCCATGGTCTGATAGACACGGCCAGGATATTTTCCTGATGTTCAACCTTCAGCGGTTTTCCTTTGTTCAGTTTAATCTCATTACTCCCAGTTATTCTCCATTGGTCAGTGCTAAGCACTCAGCCCCTCTCTTTTGTGTTTACACCTTCACAGTTGGATACAGTTGTCTTTAAAAAAAAATCTGGTAGGCTCAATTATATATTATTCATCTTTTCAAATGCAGAGACGATAAAATATAAGCAAAGGATAGTATAGTTAGTCTTAAAGGATGTTTTTAATACTTAATCTACTTCCATCCATCAAAGCTAGCTGAGACCTGCTCACATTTTTTAGGATACAGCAGCTCATGGCCCTCCAAAAACCTACCACCTCTTTTCTACCTGTGTCAGAACTCAGGGAACATGTTATATAGAGTGGGAGTAACGGATGTGGGAAACTGAAATCAGGTTTCTATAATAAGAGGACACAGAAGCTAAAGAGTTGCAAGAAAATGTGTTTAGTGGAGTGGCATTAAAAAAGATTACTTAAAATATCTCAATGTGGGCGCTGCACAGGCTCAACTTAAGAAACACCAGACAGTCGTGTGGCAATTAATGCCAGAGAGACAAGTCAAAATTTTCACTTGGAAAGAATATGACATATCTGAAGTAGAAAGGCCGGTAAATCATAAGCATGGAGAAAGCTGCTGAAATGGTATTTATGCTGAGATCCTTCAGCAACAAAATACAGAAAAGTAAGAAATGGTGATTGAACACAGCTATTCTTGAATTTGCAGAAAATGCAGAAAAGAATGATGATCCTTTAACACCTTGTAAGAAAGATTAAAGACACGGAAGCTGAAATAGAATTGCGGAAGCTAAATGAAAACATGAAGAGTAACCTGAGCAAATCTCTTGAA
The DNA here is from genome assembly GCF_017976375.1 of Cuculus canorus. Classification (NCBI taxonomy): domain Eukaryota; kingdom Metazoa; phylum Chordata; class Aves; order Cuculiformes; family Cuculidae; genus Cuculus; species Cuculus canorus. Next base: position 142,308,560 of record NC_071402.1, read on the forward strand.
AGTAGGGGACAGAACAGAGGAGGGAGCAGTAATATTAGCTGGAAATAAATCAATAGAGGCTTTGATGGGACCCTTAAGAGATAACGGCTTTCTGGAAGCTTGGGCTGAAATGCAGCATAAGTAGAACAGTCTGTTCCTTGTTAGCCTTCATTGTGAGGAAGCTGCTGAGAGAGATACACTATTATTTCTTCTTCCCCCACAAGCTCCTGTGTTTAAAATATCTGAGTTTTACAAGTAACAGTTTAAAATGTTTTCAAAATGGCAGTTTAAAATTAGAAGGAAAGACTCATTTTGTCTCCGTTTCTGAACTTTATGGAAATCATGAGCTAGGCATCCTAATTCAGTGGAGCAAAGGTGGCAGAAGCCAAGTTGGGGAGGATCTAAGTCAGAACTTAAGAAGAAAAACATGAGCAATGATTGTAGATGTGCTGTGCTGCTGAAGAAGCAGACCCACAGCAAGGAGGAGAGAGCACTTGGATAGGCAAGGACAGGTTTCTTAAGGTAGGAGAGACTAAAGTATATAAAGTCATTGCTCTTGGCACCTACAGATACGCTACTTCTTCTTTCACAGTGAACTCACTGAAGAGACAGAAAAAGAACATTGCTCTTATCAGGGATAATGACTCTGGCAGTGCCATTATCAAGGGCCACTTTAATAGCATGTGCACAAGCTCCAGGCTCTTATCCTTTGGATACAACTGAAAACATAAAGAACATTCAGATACTAAGCAGGAGAAAAAAAAAAACCCGGTTGTTATGGGCTAAGGCACAGCTGCTCCCAGGATGCTGCATTTACTTGCAGCCAGTCTGGACTGCAGCGAGATGTGGAAGAAGATTTTCTGGCATATCTTCATGAGCTAAGTGTAAAGTTATTGTTGTCATGTGATGGGCTAGTGATAGAAATTGGATGAACTTGTCTGGAGACAGCAGAATCTCCTTCCAACTACTCAATTCAGACAACACCAAATAGACAGACTGTAGCCAGAGACCTCCAAGCCCAGAGACATATTTTAAAATGTGTTAGACATTCAGATTTTTAATTTTAGATATTTAAACGCGATACCCTGTAGTGCCAGAGGTAACCTTTCGTAATGTATATTTAAAAGATAATTTTCTCTATTTCCTCCTCCTTTTTTTCCTTATACATTTTTCTCTCATTGGACAGATTGTAAGGTTTAAGATGGTGCATTTTCAGTTTGACCTCCTACAGCATGGAACAAGCTGAAGCACCTGATGGCTGGCTGGAATTGCCAGCACTCCAGTTCTCGGGCAGGAGTGAAGAAAGGCTGTAAAACGGCAAATAGGAAGTCAGGCTGAACTTTTTGAAAAAGAAAATAAATATGGAGTTATACCGATAGATAACATGGAGGGAGATTTTAAACACTGACTTAGGAGTTGTCAGGCTATGTCATTTTTATCTTGTCTGGAAAGAAATAGTACAAACATAAAAATATTGTATAGGCCAAAATCTAGTAATCTTTTTTTAATTCTGCATTTTGTAGTGACTCCACCTAAGCCATTTGTCTAGATAGTATTTGGCTGGCGTGCAGTGGCATGGTATGCAATTTCACTTCATTATCCACTTTAAAGATCAGCCTTCAACTCAAAAAGATAAGAGAAATGTCAGGACTGAAACCCAAAATCTGTGATTCACAAGATGTCACATGCCTCAGTTTCTTGACTGAAATTTCTGAAATGAGAACCACCTGCTTCTGGTAGTAATGCAGCATCTCTTACTGGAAAGTCAAACAGCTATTTCAGTAAAGTCTGGAGGAAAAAAGCGCTACAAGAAAGAAACTGTGCCAGGAGCTCCAGCAGCAGTCCTGGGAGACCAGAAAGGATGCACAGCAGATCCTTCAGAGTTTGAGAGCCCAGCAGAAGGCTGCTGGTTCCATCAAAATTAGGACAAAGCAGACTTAAAAATACAATAAAAGATGAAGGAAGACAGTAAAAGAAATGCAGCAATGGAAAAAGGAGATGGTATGAGGAAGAGGTCATGGTGCAGCAAGCTAAGTATGATCTAGCAGTTGATCTACTGGGCAAGACAACGAGGACAAGTAGCTAAACCCCAGTGCAACTGGCCAAGGCTCTGGTGAGGGCATCCCCTCAGGATGATGATGCTGAACAGGACATTTTGCTGTGGGCAGGGCTGCTGCTGGATGCAAAAAAAAGAGTTAATACTATAGCTTCTGCAGCAGTTTGTGTTCATTTGTTGTGGCATAGTCCCTAATAGCTTGATATCAGAGCTGATACCCATCTCTAAAATCAGGGCTGTAACTTCTTTTTTCTTTTTCAAAAGAGAAAATCTAAGGCTCTGTGCTTGCCCACACCATGTTTTTGTGTTGTGAAAGCCAGCTTAGAAATGTCTGCAAAAGGCCAGCTTGTAACACTGTTATCTAAAGTAGCACTTTGCTCTTGGATGTCACCACACATGGCTGTCTACTTAATTAGATGAACTTCCATGTGTTTCAAGAGCAATTTGAAAATATGAATAATAGAGGGGAAGATGATATCCAGAAAGAAGAAGAGGGCTGGAAGCTGGCCTCAAGCGATATGCAGTATTTGGGTGGGAGGTGGTGAAAGCACGCAACTGTTGCTTTCGATTTTGATTGCGATGGAATTTAAACGAATTGTAATTAATATGACATGAAAGCTCAGATGGAGTGGCCCAACATAAACCAAGCCTGTGGTTAGTTTAAACATTTATCATGCTGACCTCTCGTAAATCAGGGTCGGGAAACAATGAGAGGGCAGGCACGTGTTTGCGCTGTTGTTTGCTGACTGGATGTTCAGAGCAATGCTGGAAGAATGTGCCAAGAATCTGGCTTTGTCAGGAAAAAAAATGTTCTTTTTTTTTTAAAAGACTAACAGATCTCCAGAGATAAAGAGGAGTGAGTTGGCGCACAGGTGAAGATCTGCAAGCCAGAAGCAGGACTTCTAGAAGTTTCTCCAGGTGTTAAAAATAATTAAAAATAGTAGGAGAGGCAGGAGGCATATGGCTGTAGTTCTGCATCATGCTGTGCCTGTGTGTTTAACAAGTGCCGAGAATGGCAGCAAGATGGGGGTTGCAGCACCTTGGCACCGCATGAAGCTCATGCCCAGTGCGGAGAGTCAGGGAAAGCAGAGCTGGGGCTGCTGAGGGAACTGTCAACTGCAGCCGGGAGAGCAGGGTACAGCTGCAGTTCCGGCACATTCTGGCATTGCCACAGAAATCCAAGCCAGGAACTAAAATGAAGCTCAGTGTATATTTTATGCTATTGTCATAGCCAGAAGGGCTGAAATGGTGCAAGACATTCCTCTAAAGCCAGTTGTTCTTAGGTTGAGGCTGCTTTATTGTGCCATAAAATGTCACTGGAGCAAGAGAAAACAATTTCTTGGTTGCTGAAATAATTCAGCATTGAAACGAGAGCCCTGTGATGGACTGTGAGAACACACAGGATGTATCGGGAAAGGCAAGGACCTGCTGTGCAGTGCAACGAGGAAAGCAAAAAGAAATTTAATTGGAACAAGCAATCTGGATGCCACCTTTGGGGTATAGTGGTTGGAGGGAGGGAAAGTGAGCATCCTTAGTTAAAACCCAACTTGTGAGGGTTCCCTTAACTGTAATTTCTGAGATAAATAAAGTAGAGCCAACAAAGTACACTCAATAGGCCATCAGGCAGGAATCCTGTGGATGACTTAAAATGCTGAACACAGAGGTTCAGGGAGAGCTCTGTAAAAACACTGAAACAATGATAAATAGGAAAATACCTTTTAGCTGAGATTTGATTAAAAACAGGGATAAAAATACTGATTTTTATTTTCTGCTGTTTTTCTATGTCCACATTTCTCCTAACAATCATTAAAATAGGAATAGTATCTGTAAATAAGAACTACTTTTTGTCTTTCACAAAGCAATTAATGCAGACAGTGACATATGAATGCTTAATTGCATATTTAAAACTAACTTCTAGAGCAATTTTGGTATGATGACTTTGCACTGAATTAACTCAGAAAAGTGATGGCAACTTCCCAGGATTTTTTCAACTTAGATGAACTAATAGACAAAAGATCAAGTCATAAATGCTTGTTTTCCTGGAATGACTAATTAGAAGACTTTTGAAAATATGCTAGCAAAGGACTTTTGCAAAGCGTGTCAAGGCAGAAGAAAATATATTAAAAAAAAAGCCAAAACCCCTCCAAACCGTAACTTCTTAAATAATTTTTTATAAGCTTGCAGCTCTTTATCTGTTAGCTATTAGTTATGTTATGGGTAAATACAGTACTGTCTACTGGGACACTGCATTTCCCTATACATCGAAACTGTTGGAAGGAGTGAAAGAAGCGGCTTCATTCAACAGCAGCAGAGGACATTATCCAGGCCTTGATGCCTTAGGGTTTCATGGATCTTGGTACTATAATTTTAATTAAACCTAAACATGGAAATCACCGACTTCCTTGATTTTCAAAGTACTTTCCACCCACCCAATTATTTCAGCTGTCAAGGGAACGGTAGGTCAGGAACGGCAGTTTTGGACTGTGAAATACACAGTTCTAGAGCAGTCTGGCAGCAAGAGCGAGAGCCAGCAGAGAATGAGAAAAACTGGTCTGGAAAGAAGCTGAATAGAGGTAGCAGTCAGGGAGGGCAGCCCAAACCCTCAGAAGAAGGGCAGGGATGTTTAAAGATATTAACTGGGTGACATTTTTTTTTTTATATAGAGCTTGTTCTCAGTGAAAAGCCACTCCTACATCTTTACAGTTTTAAACTGTGATCCCATCTGCTCTAACACTGAGAACTAAGCTTGGAATATACTAGGGGACCTCAGCAGGATGCTGGAGATAACACTGGTAGCTGTATTGCTGTCTCTTCTCTAGCACAAGGGCCTCCCAGTCCTGAGGTAGCACTGTGCGTCTGGCAAGGCACTCAGGCTGCTGCATAAACCAGAGACAATGACAGTTCTCATCCTCCCAGCCTAACCCTTCCAGAAACAGCAGGGCAAAACACCACCATCCTTGTCCCAGTTCAGCTCAAGTGTGTTACCCCATAGGCCTAGCTGATACTTAGTACTTTGTGGCCACTCCTGCAACACATGTAATAATTTTACATGATTTGGTGCTTTGACTGGGGAAGGGTTTATCTTAGCAAATTATGGTAGGAGATGCAGAGGTTCTGCTTGCTCTGTCAGGATAATGCCTGTGTTGCAACATGGATGAAACTACGGCTTTGGGCAGACCAGGTATGGCTTTGAAGAGCCTCAGGGAAGGGTGCTCTGGCACTTAAAAGCAGGTGAACTACAGAGCACAAAAAAGCAGCTATGCTCTGTGTTGATTGCTATGATTCAAACCCAAGATTTTATATTCTACTTTTTTTTTTCTTACTAGAAATGGGAGTTGTAAGTTTTTGTTATGAACTTCGGAAACCCTACTTAATGATGACTGAGAACGGCTATGACATATCTTTCTGTCAAGAGCTGTGACTCCACATTGGTGGATGGACTTTTGGTGAGCCTTACCACCAATTGCACAACTGTGTTTTGGTGCTATTTAGTATGTATTAAATGTCATACAAAAAATTTAAATTCTCAGAGCATTCTTAGTTTGTCATTATCCTAAAGGAGGATAAAGGACTGTTCAGAATAAAATAATAGTAATTTCATGCACACACCTAAACTAACTGAAAACTGTGGCTCTGGTCTAAGATTTAGCAGGGGCTTAACAGGGCGTGTGAGTGATTGTGGTCAGTTGGTCTGTGTTTCTTGGTACGAAGGGGGCCTGTACGCTGTGGCATTAGGTTGCTCTTCAAATACAGAGAACATGCACTCCATCAGTAGCTTTATGTAACAGTTTTCCCAAACTATTTTTGACTTCACAAAACACTGTCGTCCTTCTGCATAAAGTAATTTATATGTTTCAGAGACCGCTCAAGTCGAGACAGTCTAAACACAGTTTAGGGGATGGGAAATAACCCTGGTAAACCTGTACCTGACCAAAGCCTTCAGATCAGGCTGGGGCAGTGCCATGACGTGCCTTGACTTCCTGCTTCCTTTCTGCACGGGAAATGTGTTCTTATATTGGACTCTTTTTCTATAAATAAATGGAACATAATCAGGAAAACAGTTGCTAGCTTTGGACTCCAGCTTGTGACCTGTGTGTGGAAAACATCAAAATATTTTGAGGTATATTTTGGCTAGGCTGCTGCAAGATGCAGTTGAGGCTTAATAGAATCAACTGTGTGCCAGATGTGACCTGGATAAACCCACTTCTGCGCTGATCTGAGCACTGGAGATGGAAATACTACAGCAAAGTGGGATGTTTGTTGGGCTGATTTGCTTCTCAATAGCTGGATTCCTCCTCCAGCACAGCTGCTGCCTAAGCTTCTGCCCAAGCCCTGGGGGCAAACCATGTTGGGCAGTGGTAGTGACACAGAGTGCTCTCCCCTTGCCTCGCAAGCCACTTAGTCTCTCCACTCTCATACTTTTGGACACAAATCAGAGAATTTTTTCCTTAAATTAGGTATTTGTGACTTTTCTTAAAATTCCTGATAAAAGACTCACTAGTGCAAAACAGGGTTGCAAACTCACCAGTGTTTGTGCCATGGCTCCAGATCATCCTTCACCTCGCTCCCAAGCACATGCCGAACTTGTACAGTGGTTTGTGCCCAACAAAAACTAAGAAGAATTGGAAGAAATTAAAATACTGATCTAAGTACAGGGTAAAGCTTGAGATGGGAAGACCTAAAAACCTCAGGAAATATGACAGGAAGACTGTTAGTAACAACACTCTTTGGATGGAGTAACATGGGTGTCTAATGGGGTTGATTAAATTTAAGATACAGAGAGATTCAGACTGACTTTACAGAATTGAGCCTGTCTCATACACAGCTCAGGCAAAATAGTACTGGAAGCTTAAAATGGGTGTTTGTAGTTAAAAGCTTGAATGCAGTTAATAGCACCACGTTATTATGTGGAATGCCTTCTGGAGGAAGATAAACAATTTCAGTTTATTATGGTTTTCTTTCCCATATGGCACAAATGGGCCCAGGACCAAGCTGGCTCTCAGCAGAAAGCCTCCCACCTCCACAGTCATTCAGCAGGTCGTATTTAACCAATCTTAATGTCCTTCCTGTACACTCGCTGGTGGATCCATTCCAGACAATACTCTACAGTTAAAGTTTTTAATGATGCTTCATTTTTCACCTTCCTTGACTCTTATGCTGCTCATGCTATTGTTGAATATTCCTTTGTATCTGCTTTGCTTTTTATCTCTCTGTGCTAGTGTTTACGCTGAGCTATCATTTCCAAGACCTAAATTTTAAGCACTCTCACCCCATTCCAAATTTCCAAAGAAAAAGCAGAAACAGTGCTACAATAATTCTCACGGAAACCCAAACAAATAAATCAAATAAAAAACACTGACATGATTCAGAAAGACAAAGATTCATGCCCACATCAAAGAATGACACAATTGTTCTTGTCTCTCTTTTTTATAGTGGTACCCCATTTTCATTGCAAGTTATATTACTGTGTGTTTTCCCAGCCTATCTGGATTAGGCAGGAAACACATTTTCAAAGGTACCAAATCAGTGAAGGATGCAGGTAGGCACTGACCTAAGCAGGTGAAATCCCACAAAATTTTCTTGGATGCTTAAGCACCTTTGAAAAATCTGTCCCTGAATGTTTCAGAACAAGAGTTTGTCTTTCCTAGAAAACAACAAACATTTCTGAATGTCATTAAAAAGTACAGGTCTGACAAGGATTTGGTTGAAAGACACCAGGATAGAACACAACATAAAAACAGGGTATACTTGGAGAAATGCAATCTGTAGAAAAGAGATTAATACTTCCAATGGGTTAGGAAAATGGAAAATGACTGAGAAAAGGCTCTTCCAAGACAATCCTGTTTTCTGGCTTTGAAAGCATCTTAGCAAAATTCCGGTAGTTTTGTACGCAAATTCAATAGCTGTGAAGGCATAACATACATCTTCCAGCAACAGAGTTGTCCCTTGCATAACCTCATGAATTAACAATGCTGAGAAATGTATAAAGCTTCATTAACAGTTGGACTGATGGCTTTTGGAATATGTGGTAATGATTTAATGGAGTGAAATTTTGCATCAAGATTAGAAATGTGATTTTCTTATCATTATCAGAGGCCAAATCATGCAGTCTAAGAGAGACTGGTAGATCACAATATTACAAGTCATTTTTGTCTTTCTGTTACGGAACAAAAGGGAAAATCTTTCATGCCACCCCTGACACAAACTAAAGGCCAGCTTTTGAATAGTATCCAAACCTTTTTCTCTCTTAGTATTACACATAAATTGTGGTACTGCAGACTCCAGTAGTTTGTCAGTAATTCATTGCTCTGTGCAGCAGCAGAATGAACAAGGCATGGCAGCAAAATATTTAAGTAATTGAGCCTAAGTTTCTACAGATTTGGAACCCCCTTAGTGTTCCAAAACAACCACGGGCTCCAGTGAAAAGTTCAGCTGTGGATACACGTGTTCACATGAAGGTACAAGGAAACTAAGCATGAATGCATTGATGGAAAGGAAGATGGTGTCAACAAGCACTTCATAACAGCCCAAATAGGTATCTGAACTACAGCTGACAGCCTTCAAGGAGCTCACAGAACCTTACCCAAAACTGATGTCCCCTTTTTCCCTTCTACAAAATACAAGGCATTCTCTACGTTTCCTGCAAAATAAATTACAACCTTTCTCTAATAAGGTAGCACGCCCTTCTCTTGATTATCTTTTCTCTCTCATCATTTACAGTAAGTGCAGAACATTGCTCTGTCTAAACAAATAATTATCCTTGCAACACCACAAAATAATCCCATAGTATAGTTTGTGGCTTGTGATCAGTCTTTTCTAGCTGGCCACGTGTTGTGGTGTTGCTTACTGCTCTGGATGTCCCTGGCAAGCACAGCAGGCATTTTCTCATGGTACAAACACTATTAGTTCAGGCGCTGGGATAGCTGTGTGTGGCTGAATCCCTAGAAGGCGGCACATAGCCTCAACTGAAAAATTGTGAAGGGTCTATGAAGTTAGTATGACACCTTTTATTGCCCCTTTCTCATTTTCTGGAAAGGATGGATGAAGTACCTGACGCTCTGCTTCTCTCACCTACGAGGTTTCAAACAGGGACCACTGAAATAAGCATAGCAAGAGGTTGACTCATCCTTTCTTGTGTGCTCTGGTGAGTACAGCCAGAGCAGAATTTGGAAGTCTAAATTGAGGTAACACACCTCTACATTACCTTAAATGGGTAAATTTCTTTCTTCAACCTAAGGAGGAAGAGAACTTAAGATAACTTTCACAGTGCACTTAGATATTGTGTTCATCTCAGATTTACATAGAGACTGTCAGTTTTTGGAAAACATTTTAAAAGGTAAAAGACAGGAAAAAAGCGTTTCCAGATATGATGATTTTACAGAAAGGAACAGATCCCTCTACCTCTTCCTATGATACCCTGTAATTTTTTTTCTTTCATCTTATTTTTAACTGAAACTGAAAACTATCAAGTTTTTTAGGCAGCCAGAGTCAATGTCAGTCTGCACGTGTACAGGTTCAATTACAATAGCTGCTTTCACTGCTGTTATATCTGGAGAAAATGAAAATGCAAACATATGCAGAGAAGTTGATTTGGCCTTTACCTTCTTCAGTCTAAAGAAATGTTAAAATTTAAAACTCCAATATTTTTATTGAAATAAACATTATTCTTACCTCAGAGCAGTAATAATCTGGTGCCAAAAGTACATTTCCAAGTTGTGCATAGATTGTGATGGTTTGACTCTTTCACAGATCAGAAACTGTTCTGAAGCTGAAGATCACATCCAGCTAATATTGTATTTGGGGGGAAATGTTGGAATTCTACATTATAGAAATGTAATAATAAAACCTTGAGCATTAACATAATATGGTCAGAAACACTAATAGTAAGCAATCAACAAACCAGATACTATTTTCTCCTTTGTTTAACAGTAAACACAAGGATATTTTAATTACATACCTTTAAATTCTATTAAACACTATTAAAATTCTAATTTTTAAGCAGAAACTACTTATATATATTCAGACCATATCTATAGCTGGTAACATGAAATCCTAAATGATATTCAGTTAACTAACTTGCAGGAATTATTCTTCCTACTTTGTCTTTCTGTCCAGAAAATCACTATCAGATATTTTGGAACTGGACCAGACATAAGCATGAATGAACCTAATAAAGTCTAAAACTGGATGGCTGCTAAACATATATGCAACTTTCAACCAAATTACTGCCCGTGTTAAGCTGCATTCAACAGGTAGGGCAAAGATGCTGGTGTTAATAGTGCATGAGAAGAAAAACTGAAATAAAAATGGATGCCTGCCAAAACCATAAACACAATGTCCAGAAAAATAACAGATTGTAAAGAACATCCTCTCTTCTTCAGCAGCAGATGTTGCTGAACTGATTTAAAAAAAAAATTAACAACATTGCTTTGTGAGTCACTGGGTGCAACCACAACCAAAAAAATGTTTAGTGACCTTTCAGTTACAGTACTAAAAAACATTCCAGGTTTTCTGATCTTGTCTATAACTCTTGTCTTTTCTATTAAGCATTTAGATATTAATAATCTGAATCTTCCCACGAAACATCTCTAACACAGTCTGAATTATGCACATTTACCATACTTCATACTTTTGTGATAATTTCACAATATTTCACTTGTTATATTTTTGCTGTTATTGCTGAAGGCCGTTCATAGTAGCAAGGTGAATTGAATTGTGCCTTTTTAAGAAGAAAGTTATTAAAATGATATTACCTAATGGATCTCCTGGTCTAACCTTAAACCTAAGCGTGTCTAAGCTAAATCTATAGAAATAAGCGGTATTAAGAAAAACTTTAACAAGCTCATAAAAGAAAAAGAGATGAAACTCATTCACCAACTTCTTCCAGGGGCTGTATAGGTGTGCTTTCTTCTCTGTAAGAGATGAAAGTTATTCTATGAGGGAAAGCTTTTCAACAGAACTCTTCAAAAATATAAATTAAATGAGTAAAGAAGAAAGGTCAAAAGCATTTCTCTAGTAACCACAATAATTCCTTGATCTTACTTCTTCATGCCATTAACATTATAGATATTATCCAAATAACAATGGCTCATGACCCACAGGATACATACATCAGGTATGTCCAGACTACCAGTTAAATGCATATTTTTGAAGAGCTTTTATGGGATGTGTGAAATATGCTGAAGCACGAAAATACACAACTATGCAACTTAACAACTGTTCTTACTGTTTCTTTATTAGTTTAAAGGAACCTGAATGTGCCTCTCACAGTTCAGAGCAAAGCTATAAATATACAGCGACTTACTTTGCACTGGCTTCCCTTGGGAAGCTGTTGAGAACAGACACGTACAGTGCAGAATGAGAGTTTTCAAACTTAATACCGCACGTAAGTTAACCAACTTCTTCAAAAACAATATAAAAGGGAATGAAGCTCTAGAAGCTACAGTATCCATGGGTTAACTTGCTTGCTATGTTTTCCTACACAATTTTCTTCCTTTTTTTTAATATCAATCTTCTCCAACATTGTCAGCTCTTTGTTCTTAAAGATGACAAATCATTATGAAAGGCCTCAACTTAGACATTCTACAAAAATCAAATCACAACCGAATAGTTGTCTGACTGGCATTAAACTTTTGTGCTTAGTGAGATTTAGTTAAGCATATGCGCACAGGAGAATACTATGTTAGTTTTTTTACTTGTGTCCTACAGAAGTAAAAGGCTACCGTGCAGAAATTGAAAGCTGCCTGGCATTGTTTGCTTGATTAAAATTCAGCACATTAAACTAGTTAGTTCTATGGCTACGTGACATACCAAGACCTTCCAATTCCAGAGCAACACTGTCTTGCAAAGGTTCATGTTGCAGCAGCTCTCTAATTCAGTATATTCTGAGACTTAAAACAACTGTTCAGAAGATGCTGTAAGGAACTGCTGGAAATGTATGATCATACAATGTACAGCTTCAGCTGAAACTTTTGAAGTGTGGAAGTAAATAAAAAATACTTTCAATTTGGCAGCAGCATATCTGACAAGACTAAAGGGCTGTTGAAGTCAATAAAAATCTGTAAAATAGTCTCAATGCACAGAATGGCACTTTTGAATGATCTTATGCACACAGTGAAGTACATGAATCGCAACAGACAGAATGATGGACTAAGTGAAGGAAAGTCATTCACAGTGAGACTCGAGGCAGGCAGATTATTAGTCAAAAGGCATCTTATGTGGTAATTAATTTTAATATTTTAAAAAGTTATTAACTTTGAAAGCCCTCTGCTTCACATTTTAGATAACAGCTCTCACTTCTGTAAATATTAATCAGTATCTTGAGAGTAAAACTCTATATTACACTGAGTTGAAAGAAACACAAGTCAGTTGAACCACTCTTCTGGGAGATGCTGGAGGGAGTGTAGTCATATTTCTGTTCTGCTGAGCTTACACAAATCTTCAGGTGAGGATGTTACTGCTTCAGACTCTGTATTTTGCTTTGCCGTGGTCATTGATAACGCATATGTGCTGAAAAAAATATCATATGGATTGCAACAGCATTGTTGATTACATTATTAATTATTAATGAATCATTCAGAAATACTTCTGCTTGACCAATATAGTGGTCTTGTAATTATCCCTTCCTTTCCAGAGACCTGGAATTGAATTCTGATTTCACTTTCAAGCTATGGCAAGCTATGCACTTCTCAGCATACTGGTCCACCCCTGGGAGTACCACAGGAAGCAAAGGCAAGGCTTGCACCGTTTTTCCATCATTATCTCAATGGGAAAAGGGGCAGGCATCATAGCAGTAAAAGTCCAAACCTGTCTGAACTGTAGCTGTGTTTCCCTTTTTACTGCTGTCTCTGCAAGTACTAGGAATGGCGGACCTGTGAAGTCCTAGGCTCACAGAAGATGGAAGCGTAGCAGAGGTATGACTTCTGACCTTACGGGGAAGAGACGGGAAGGAACCATTCACAGTGCTGAGCTGACTTTCCTTCAGATTATTTGCAAAGAGTTCTACACTCACTGAGAGGTTCCTACAACATTAGGGACCCAGGGAGAAGACAAATTATAGGGTATTTAAAGACACCCCGGGAAAACAAAACAGTGATTTTTAAACTATTTTTTTTGAAGAAACTTACGTTTAGATCTCTGAAGTGCTCGTTGTAGTCTAAGGCATAACCTACAACAAACAAATCTGGGATTTCAAAGCCGTAATCTGTATTGAGACAAATAAGAAACACCATCAATACAAGATTAGTGGCAATTACATAGCCCTGAAATACGTATGTTGGTTTCCCATCAAGTGAAATATAGAGATACGTAGTCAGTTGAGGTGATGTTACTGTCAGCAGTAGCCCTACGCTCAGTTCCCACTCAGAGAGTATTTGTGACAGGCATGTGAATAGTCAGTGGAGAGTAGGAGAGACGTGTACAATTATCACCAGTACAACAGACACATTGCGGAAGAAGACCAAAATCAGAGCTGAAAAATTCTGCCAGTGTTCGGAAGCTCCATTGGTACATGCATGTGATGAAAACTGCCCAATATCACACTGACGATGAAAAAAAGTACAATTTTAGTTCAGAGATAGCTTTCAGAGACTTATAGATTTTCTATTCTTCTGAGAATAGCAAAACCTGTTTTGTATATTATACTTCCAAAACATGCCAAATGCTTCTTGATCTAAAACCCCAACCTTATGAAGACTCATGCACATGCTTAACAAAATAAATACATGTAGTGTAGCTGAATAATACAACTCGCATACTTAGGGCTAAGCACGGGCATGTATATTTTTGAGTTTGAAGTTTTGTGCAGTATCGGCACAAAATATATAAATTTTGTGCTGATGAAATATATAAAATAAAAAAAATTTACAGGTATTCAAGTAAGGAATTTATTCAATTGTTAAAAATTGCGGGTAGTAGACACTTCAGAATCGCAAATTCAGGTGCGTGAGGAAAAGACAGAGCACGTCAGTGATTTACTGGAGTGATCTCTGATGTTTTATAAAGTTATCATATCACAGTATGAATAAAAAGGGATAAAACCTGTTTCATTTTACAAGTTACTATATAAAAATATTAAGCTACCCTTCTTGAAATAATTTTATTGTATTTTTTATATGTATCACATCAGTGAATCCAGTCCAATATATATACTTTAAATTACTGGATTAAATTCTAAATGTTAAAAATACTACTGTATAAAAAGTTGTCCAACAAAATGCCTAGGTCCCAGTTTAGGTTACTGGGCTAAAACTGCAGAGCTATGCCCAACACTGAGTAACTTCTGCTTCATTAAGTTTCTCTCCCTCCCACATCCTCTATGTACTCACCTGCCTACTCTCCCCTCCCCAGCCCTCGAGCTCAGCCTTATTCAATAGCAAATTCTGGTCAATCCCTCCTAGATGGATCTATTCTTTTCAGTATTTAGTTACACACCTGTTATTACATAATTTATTCTAATAAGTCTTTGGACTTTCTCTTCTATATAGTTTGCCAGAGACAGAAGATAAACCACTCACCTTTCATCGATAAAATTAAACCCTTTCATAACTTTCTTATAAAGTTTGTACTCTGCAGAAAACATTACACTATATGGAGACTATCGATTATACAAATCCTTCCGACTATCGATTATACAAATCCTTCCATGGTATCCCACAGTCCCACGGACACCTGGCATTTCACAATGCTTCTAGCAGTCCACAGAATGACAGGAAAGCCAAATGATAGAATAATGGTAACTTCTAGTCCTGTGAAGTACAGAGTTTCACAACAACACTTACAATCTGGTCTGTAGCCATCAGGGCGAGATGTTCTTTTCACCAACAAACTGTAATTAGAAACAAAATAAATCCCATGTAAATCTGGATATTTACCTGAACCACATGCATAAAACCTACTCTCTTTATCAAAAAACTTCCAAGCCATGTGAGTCACTAGTCTTGTTCTGCTTCTCCTCTCAACAAGGTCCTGATGGCAGGGAAAAGATGGGTGCGTTCCCCTTCAAAGTCCATCAGCGCTAGTCTTGAAATGGCTGAAGGGTCCCTGCCACTGCAGAACCATACAAAAGTATTTCCTCTCCTCACCCTCTTTTAGTGACTCAGGCAGCTCCTCTGCCAAGCCCCTCATGTGGTTATTACTACAGCAACAAATTAAAGCAGTATCTCAGAATGGGAAACTCCACTGGAAAATACATTGGGCTAGACTAATAAATTACTAAAGTTTTGTTATTGTTTTACTCACCTTGCCACTTTAATCATTTTTGGCTTATATTTTTCTATAGTATTAAGCAGAACCTTCATAGTCCTTCCAGTTCCAACAATATCCTTACAAAAATGAAAAACAGAGTAAGTTAAAAACAAAGGAAAGCTGAAAAGAGGAAATCTGGACAATGACTGAGCAGTTCCACCCTCTAATTTTGTGGAAATGATGTATTTTTCCCAGTGTACTGTAAGCCACATCAAAAAAAGGTAACAATTGAGCTCACACTCTTTGAAGCAAACACTTTCTACTCATAGAAAAAAAATCAGTTAAAGGACTGTTTACTTCCTTGTGAATACAGCTGTGTTTCTAGTACTCAAGATGCAACATGGAGCTGGAGATGACTTTACTGGGCACTGCAAGGATGTAGGGATCAGACTTTTTATATTTGTCAGCATCTCTCCATGTCAGAACTAAATCTATCTATTTGTTCTTTTATTGGTCCAGTACAAATGAGTACTCTCCAGAACTGCAATACCCAGACTGATCTGAATGAGAGCAGTGGGTACCTGGCTACAAAACTGACCATGACAAGGAGAACAGCTGTTAATCCTGATGTCTGTAGGTGTGGATTTTTCATTAGCAACACCTTGCCTCTGCTCCCCAGCTATCTAATAGCATCAACATTTGCTGCAGATGTTTTTCATTTCTGTTACTGCAGTTAGCATTAGCAAACAGGGAGCTCCTTGACAGCTATTCAGGTAAGCAGCCATCTCTGTGGCTGATGAGTGGTTTTCTGTCCTTTGCTAAGTAAACACATTCCAACATTTACACATGTCCTTCATTAGACTGTCCAGCTTACTTCCCACGCAAGCAGACTGGGTCTGAAATGCCACTCAGAACCTGACATGCTCCAGTTGCTTTTCCAGCTTTTTGGAAATTTTTTTGAATTTTGGATTTTAAAAGAGAATCACCTACATTAATGGAGAGAATTTGTAGCACCAGTGAGGTGACACATTCTTTTCCTCTACACTGTTGATTAACATCAGCAACATATCTGTGACAGGCTCTCCCCAGGGAACACCGCAGGATGCAGTGCTAACAAGCAGGAGTCATGGGGACTTAAGAGAATGACTGACATTCTCAACCATCGTGTGAACAACCCCCAAGCTGTAAAACAAGTGCAAGGCTATGCTACTATTTCAGAATCACACAACTGAGAAGTGCAGGGCATCACTGCAGTTAATTCATTGTCCTCCAAGGAACAGAACAACTTGCAGAACAGGAGCTGATGAAACCATGGAAAGAGCAAATCAAATGACACAGAAACAAAGACTCCTGGGTATCACAAGGCAGAGGACCAATTACAGTGACAGCAATGAAGTTTGATTCCTCTCCCAACTGCAAAAAGTCTGAGAGGTCATTAAGCAAATCAATCCTTCTCCCTCCTCACCTCCTCCCAGCTAAAGAAGTATAAACACAGATGGGTTTTAGAAACTGAACAGACAATCATGACTTCACTAAGTAACTTTATCGAAGTACAATATGACATAAGCACCCAGCTTACCTCCACAATTAGAACATTCTGAAAGAAACAAACAAAAAGGAATACAATTACATAATATTCACAAACTGATAGAAACAAATGTTTAAAAAATGTGAAATAAAAGAAAGATAATGAAGGACGCAAGGAACTTCCTGTTTCATTTTTGTGCCCTGAAAAAGAGCCAGCCATAAGATCAAGCCCTGCAGTCAGCTCTGTCTAGATTATCCTCTTTCTGCAAGAACGGATGCAGCTTTGGAAAATAAAATTAGATGGAAGAAATCCAAATGGGATGAGCTTCACTTCATTCCAGTGTCCAGCCATGTGCAACAGTGTGCCCTGTAGTTCATTAAAATACCATTTCCAATGTTAATATGAGACTACAGCAATGACGCTCTTACTCTGAAATAAATGCTCTTCCACCCTCTCCCCACCCTCCAGAAATCTCACAGTAAAGGATTACAGGCCAGGCTGTACCACCCTTCTCAGACTGTGAAGCACCCTCTTTCTCTTCACACATTGATGATGAAATCAGTAGTATTACTGGAAGAGAAGGGGAGTGGTCCAGTCAAATACAGTGATATCAAGACTTATGACAGCATGATCACACAGGCTGAAATGGTTTATCACTGTTTCAGAAATCACAATATCTTATTTGACATCTGTTCTTCTATTAAAAGCAGTAAGTATTATTAAGTAGTTCTTTTTAAAAGAAATAAAAATCTATTAGTAAGCATCATCATATGCATGTTCAAAAGGATGGACTCTTGCAATCTTGCATCAAGATCTACTTTCTGGGGTGAAACCTGCAACAGCAAGAGGAAAAATATTTCACAAATACTTGTATCTATCTATACATCTTATATCCATGTGCATATTGTATGTTCTACAAAACCTTGAAGCAGACAGTTTCATAACCATGCAGTATTCACCAGATTTACATTCCACCTTCTTCCTGTCAGGCTTGTTGGCTTTGCTACATACACAAAGTGGAGACTGTTACTTCCTTTTCCATCACAGAATCCCTACATTGAAAGTCCTGAGAAAGACTCCAACGCCATGGAGAAGGAGTATGTGAAGAACGTGCTCATGAACAGCACATCTTTGACAGTTTCATCAGCTGATGTGTAAATTTTTTTCTAATCTTCAAACCAGAAATTATTAATTTAGATTATCCATACTTATATTCATCCTGCAGTTCCTCCTAAAAATCACAGGTAGGGAGAAATAGCATTCTTCATGCATCAACCACTGCAGAAACATGTCACCACATGCTGTCTTACACCTGTATGCTTCTGAAATGGCAAAACACTTGGTAAAGGTGTGGAGGGAACTCCTGGTAGTAGTTCAGCAGATGTCAGCAATGGAGATACCACTCAAGAAAGCCACTAATTTAGACTAAGCTCCAGTGTAATGTGTATTAATCTTGGAGGGTGGCTCCTTTTTGGTGTTTTCATAACAGGTTTCTCTGGTGGTTATCCTGCTTGGCACTCCTGACTTTCAACCTCTCAGCTGCTGACACAAACAACTCTGGATCTGAAAGATCTAGTTCTGTGGAGGTAAAAAGTCAAAAGCCTCTTAACAACTGAGTCCAGAGACTCTAGAAATTCCTTCCTACAAGAAAGAATGGAATTACCTCAGTCCTCTAGGTAAGATGAAGAGACCAAAGCCATGTTCAGGAAAAGCTTATGACAGGCGTGCAAGGACACATTTTTTGAAGGAAGCCACTTAGATCCAAAAAGAGTTTGGCTCTCATCTGGCTTCCTGGATGAAGTCATAACTAGGAAAAACACTTCCAAAGACCAGTCCAGGACACCTGGGTCTGAGGCATAAGCAAATCACTTGATTCAGTCAGTGGATACCTGAAGATTATGTACAGAAGCAATGGTTTAACCATCCCCCAGGGAATTGCACAGCTGGTGATACATGTAAATATTTATGTGTGTACATATACATACACACGCACTTATATGCAGGAGTATGATAAAGAGAGAGAGCAGAACAGTTGACAAGGGAAGAACCTCACCAGAACTAAAGACAAACATGAACTCCTTGAGTACCAGCAGTCTGGGATGAATGTGAGCCACACCTTGTAAGAGATGACATCCTGACCCATTTTGCCAGTTTCATGTATCTCTTCATGTATTTCTGTTGCTCTTCTTACTATTGGCAAGAACTTTTCTCCCAAAGGAAAAGCACTTCTAGTGACAAGACCTATCCAGCAGCTATGGCATGAGATGGGACATAGCAAGTGACATGGCAGAGCGCTACGAAGTCCTGCATCAGCAGGCTGTGTCAGGGTGCAGAAAAGAGTGAAGGCTCCCTGAGTGAAGGGTAGCCGTGGGCTGAGCACAACAACACAGCTGGCAGCACCACGTCCTCCCCAGATAGATCTTAGTCCCACGGTGCCCCAACAAGGTGAACAGGCAGACCTGAGACTTCTTTAACCAAGAATGCATAGCATCGGGTGAGTTCATGGTGATGAGGCAGATCCCAGGTCAGGCTGGGATGTCAATCCACAGGTTGGGATCAGGTCCAGTGAGAGTAACCATGATCAAACAGCCCACTGATCTCCAGGCAGGTCCACAGTGATGAGACAAGTCTGACGCTAAACTGGGAAGTCAGTCTGTGAGTTGGGGTCTGGATCAATATCTGTAGTAATGCACAGGCAATGCTGTAGCTGAGCTGAAGGTCAGCATATCTCAGGCATGGACTAAAAGCCCAGAGTTGAGCTGAACTGAGGCTCCTGTGCCCTCCGGTGTGGGTAGGGGCCCCAGGTGACACAGGTCATGGCCATTAAGGCCTATTAGTGTATACAAGGCCAAGACAAACTGAGAGAATCAATCAGCTATTGGGATTCTCTTGCTTACTGGCAAGTGGAAATAATAAAATTAGGCAGAACAAGAGGACAGCAGCCATCCTGGCCATGGAATCAGGATTAAGCCAGCAGGGAGGAGCAGAGCTTACTAAATAAATTGTGAGAAAAAACTCACAGCCATTAATAAAAAATGGGGCTGAGGAGGCCATGAAAGGTCATCGACACTGTCCTGTTGGCCTGACGAATCAACTTAAAACAATCCCTCACAGATATCTGATTTACCTGTTCTCGAACATAAGGAGGACTTCAGAACTTGCCCAGGCAATGTGTTTCAGTGCCTCACTATCTAAGAGCAAAAATACAGTTAGAAAGCTTCTGTTGCTATTTGACCCAAACTTGTTTTGCAGTGGGCATAGAAAAAGCTTTCTTTTCTTTTCTTTTCTTTTCTTTTCTTTTCTTTTCTTTTCTTTTCTTTTCTTTTCTTTTCTTTTCTTTTCTTTTCTTTTCTTTTCTTTTCTTTTCTTTTCTTTTCTTTTCTTTTCTTTTCTTTTCTTTTCTTTTCTCTTTTCTTTTCTTTTCCTCGCCTTTCCTTTTCTTTCCTTTTCTTTTTAACTTATATAGTTGAAGATAGATGTATTTCCTCAGTTTCCTCTTCTTCAGATTAAACAACCTCTATTTATTCAACATTTTCTCACAAGTTATATTTTCTAGCTTTCTGATCATTCTTTTGTTCTCCTCTGGAACCTGTCCAATCAGTCCGACTCCTTCCCCAGTTGTGGTACCCTAAGCCAGAGAGAAGCCCCTTCCAGTGTCAAGAAGAACCACTTTGTATGCTTTACAAATAATCCTCCTTTCTATATATTCGAGTACAACAGTCATATCTTTTATAAAGGTATGCTGTTTTCTCATGTGCAACTTGTGATCCACCTATCGCCTCCAGTTCAGAACTATTGCTTAGTCAGTCCTTCCTCACTGGTGTTTATTCAAAAGATTACTTCTATATAAACACAGAAGTTAGTATTCATCTTCATTGTCATTACATGTCATTCTTTGAACCAAATCCTTAAAATAATTTCTTAAGATCATAATACTATCTTGTAGGTTTTTTCCAGGTTATCATTAGCATTAAATGCTAGTTCCATCTCTCAAATCATGAATTAAATATTGTGTAGTCTCTGGAGAACAAGTTTTAATGCACTCAGTCTGACAGTGAAGCATAATTAACTGTTTCTTGAGAACAGCTTTCCAACCAGTTATACCTCTGTCTGATAGAAATTTAATCTTGTCTACATTTCCTTATCACAAATGACTCATATGAAGGAAAGAAGATTAACATGGATCCAGACATGCCCGAAGGATTTGTCTGCCCACCAAAGTGATAGTCACCTGCACACGACTTCAGCTGAAGCGTAAGATCTCATATGTACTGACTAACTTGAGAGGGAAGGATATTGATGGACCCTGAAATTGTCTGACCAGTATTCTGTTATTCTTGCCTCACCTCCTCAGAGTCAAGGACTACAACAGTTGCAAATGATATACATTGGGAGATTTGGTCCTTTGAAAGTCCCTTCAATCAGGCAGTTGTCCAGGAAACACAGATCTTGTTTTGGTTTGCATTATGCACATTCTTATTATTTCCACAACACTGATGAGGATTTTCTGTGCTATGGAGAAATTCCATATGAGAGGAGTTGGCAGTGAAAAAGTCACTATAAAATACATAGATGCGAAAATATTTTGTATCTATAAATGAGCAGGCATCCTGATCGTTGACAATGGTACATTAATCTCTGTTTTGATTAAGCAGGGTTACTGTGACCGAAGTCGTCATACTTGACTTTTGCTTCTGACTGAAGGCATTCAAAATGGTTTGCCATCTTCTGATACCAGAAACCATTTCCTACAAAACAACGTGATGTGTGGGGAAACTGACTGTAGGCCTATCCCCTACCTTTCTCCCGTTGAAGCAGGCTACCGATAGAAGGGTTCCAAAAAAAGGGGTGGCATAGCAGAGTAGTAGAGGAATAAACCGCCAAGAAATGTTTTGATATACAGTATCCAAGACCAGACAGTGGTGATGCTTGAAATAGATCAGCTTATCCTTGAGCAAATGGATGTAACAAGATAAAAGAATGTCGTGGATACAGCAAACTGGTACATTATCAGTAATGTCACCATGCCCCTAAATGCCCAGCTGGATGCAACCAGCATATCTTCCAAAAGGTCACAGTTATGTGAAAGACTTTATTCAGCTTCACCAGGAAACCCACCTGTGAGTTGGTGGGCAGAAGACTGGTGGAACTCATCAGCTCTTGGTGCTAAAGCAGTAACTGATAGCCGGACAAATTACAAGAAGCTAAAGGATGCTGAAGAAAAGATTTCTTTTCAAGTATATGTGTTCGAAGCTCCTGTACCACATACATGAAGATTGCTTTGTTCTTTCAGATATATCTGAGGCAATTGCAGAGGAGGAAACCACATGAAAAGAAAAGTAAAATGGCCTTCCGGCATGCATTGGATATTTTCTATCTATTTCTGGAGCTTGGGGAACAGGAAATAGGAATATTTACTGACACGTTGACTAGACTGAAGACAGCTTAGTTGCTGAGTAGAGCCATCTTCACCAATACAATCTGTAAAGTACAGAAATCTAATAATGCTGCTAATACATCTCACAGTGAGACACAGAGAACAGTCAGTTTTGTAGACTACGTCCTGGAAAGATTTCTTATATAGTCCAAATAAAGAAAGGGCAATGGCTCAGCTCTCAGAGACTGAAACACCTTTCTACTGAGTCATTGCAAGAGAATCTGCAACTTCATTGCTGATGGATCAGAGGGATGGTTGGGAGCCGACAGACACCGGTGACTGTAATTCATCCTGTGTTTACATCTGTTTGAACCAGATAGCCGGCAGGAAGTAGACTGGTGCAATATAGAATCATAGAATATGTCAAGTTGGAAGGAGTCAGAAAGATCATTGAGTCCAACTCCCTGCTCCTCACAGGACTACCTAGAGCTAAATTATGTGACTGAGAGCATCATCCAGACACTCCTTGAACTCTGACAGGCTTGGGGCCTTGGCCACTTCCCTAGGGAGCTCATTCCAGCAACTGACCCACCACCCTCTCAGCAAAGAACCTTTTCCTAATGTCCAACCTGAACTTTCCCTGACACAGCTTCATTTGTTTCTCTCACGTCCTATCACTGGTCACCAAAGAGGAGATCAGTACCTCCTTCGCTGCTCATCTTGAGGAAGTTGTAGACTGCGATGAAGGCACCCCTCTGCCTTCTCTCTTCCAAGCTGAACAAACCAAGTGACCTCAGCTGCTCCTTGCAGGTCTTGAGACCTTTCACCACCTTGATTGCCCTCCTCTGGACACAATCTAATAGTTTTATGTCCTCCTTATACTGAGGTGTCCAAAACTGCCCACAGTACACACCAGTGTAGTGTCGAGTGGGATAATCACCTCCCTCAACCTTGGCACACTCCAGGACACAGCTGGCTGGCCCCTTTGGCTGCCAGGGCACATTGTTGACTCATTTGACTTGCCATCAACCCCTACCCCCCTGATGTCTTTCTGTGGTGCTGTTCTACAGCCTCTCATCCCCCAGTTTGTACGTATAACCAGGATTACCCTATCTCAGGTGGAGAATCTGACACTTGCTCTTGTTAAATTTCATATGGCTGGTGATTGCCCAGCTCTTCTAGCCCGCAGCTCCTCCTGGTTTAGCATCACTGGCAGACTTACATAATGTAGATTCCATTCCTGTTTCCAGACCATTTCTGTAAACATTAACAAGCACTGGCCCTAAAAATTGTACTGTGTGTTTTTAAATGCAACGGGGTGCTGTGAAGTTTAAAATTCTCCAGTGTTGAGTGATTAGGGTGGATGCAACTTGTGACTCTGCACATGGGTGCCTGCACTGAGCAGAAATAATATTTGTGGTGTGAACTGGATCTACATAAAAATAAAATTTGTGCTGTTACATCTTTGTTCAGTATGTAGTAAAAATGGCTCATAGCAGCATGTCTTAGGACATCTAGAAAAAAGCAGGATTTTTACAATATTAGTAGTATGTAAAATGAAGAAGAAATAATTTCTAATCCCTGCATTTCATGTGAATCTGTCTCTCATAGCAGAGACACATCTTCACTTTTATAAGGAATTTCAATATATCTGTGAATTTTTAGCTTTTGAATAATGAGCCGGACACCTGCAAAAACTGAAAATTTGTAGTTTGCTGCTTTTCAAAGCCAAATGAGTGTATATATGCCAAGGAAGTAAGTTGTTGTTATAATACAAGTAAGAAAAATCCTGACTTGTAATGAGCTGAAAAATACTTTGGCACCGAGTCAATACTGTTTACCTTCCCACAGGTCAGTAATAAACAGAACAATGTCAGCTAACAAGACCAAGCAGAGTAATGAGATCAGATATACCTCTTGCCTATCAGGAGTAAGTGCCATGGAAACTGTTTTTCACCTTCCTAGAAAAGAATAACACTTTTTCCTAGTTTTATGTTGCATCTAGAAGACCAATTTCAAAGGAAAAATTGTTATGAAATTGCCATGCTTTGAAATTAGAAATTAATAAGAGTTTAAGGGAAAAGCTGCATTTGAATTCACAAAAAAATCTAACGTTTTTCATAAGGTAAAATGCTAAGTTGCCAATTTAGAAAGTGGGAGTATTTCCTGGAAAGCAGAAACTCTACTTAAGTAACCAAATAAACAACCATACTTAAAGCAATGCTATAGCTAAGAGGACAAACAGGGCCTTTGCATGTATAGCAAGAAAGTTAGGTAGGTACACAAAAAGGGTATTTTCTTTTTAAATGTTTCAGCTTAAAATCAGTAGAATAACATGCATACACTTTTTTTTTACAGGAAAAAAAAAAAAAAAGCGTTTAAAAAAAACAACCAGAAAGAAGTTAAGACTGAGAAAAGAAGAATTACTTGAGATCTGGAAAAAACACCTTACAGTGCAGCAAGGTTTGTAGCAGGAAGCAATAGCTTTTCTTTAATTAACAGCCCGGTTCCCAGTGGGAGAACATTTTTCACAAAATAACTTTGACCTTTCAGCCCACAACCTCAGAGACCACAAAATACCTTCAACAGCTGAGCCTGGGAACAAAAATTCAGAACTGCTGTATGCACTAGAAATCATGGACTCAATAAAATACTGGCTTTACAGCACATTATAGTCTTCCACTGCACCTGGCCTCCAACTCATTTATCAGTGTTCCATAGTGGATAATTTGCTCCTTTGGTCATAGGGCAAGCGATCACATAGGGCAATCACCTTTTTCTCCTGTCAAAGAAGAAACTTGTCTGATTACCACATTAGGTTAAAATTAAGAGTTTCTGCAAATCCATACTTAGCCTGAAGTTTGCTGAAGCTGTTCAGACTAACAGAAGGATCTGCATGCTCGAAATTTTGTTTCTTCCAGTTATATCACTTGTCAATAGTATTAATTTCCTGCTATTAATTCTACCTTTAAACTTTGTTTCATTTACGTCCTACAGTATGTCAGTACTTTAGAGCAGGCTCCTAGTCTATTAGTTTATCTAAAAGAAGCTTAAGTAATGGCTGACTGATAGGCAAATATGTAACCATATGGCAACATAAACTTAATAATGGCAAGCTGCTCAATCTAGTAGGCAAAGGTATTAAAAAAGGTAGCAGAGAAAGGCTCAGAAGAGAAAATTAGGTTCACCATTTTAGCATGTGATGATAGTCGACTGTTGATAACACATGCCTGAAGTACGGAGGCTTCAGTAGTTGTGGCTCAAAAGAGAAATTGCAGACACAGTGAAGAAATTATCATTTGAGACCCTTCAATTTAATCACCTGGAAATTCAGACAAGAATACAATGGTGCTTTTGAACCTTAAAATACAGGAATCTCTAAACAAAGCTCTGCTTGTGATCAGGCCAAAGAACTGTACCAAAAAAAAAAAAAAAAAAAAAAGAGCCTCAATATCGCAAGATTCGCAGAAATTTTTAAGGAAGCAATTGAAAAAGGCAGATTTACTTAAATCTTGAAGGCAAGCTTAAATGAAAGAAGAACTTTTTCACATGCTACTTAAATACAAAACGTCTTGCTACAGGATCTTGTGAAACTAGAGCTGTAGCTGGAGTTACAGTTGCTTGAAAAGGTGAATTCTTTTATACATCCAGCTCCACAGATGAAGGCATATCTGTAAAAAATACAAAGGACTAAAAAGAAAAATATGCAGCCCCCTTTTACCTATCTCTATTTCTTTTTTTGAGGAAGAAGTCGAAGGCTACAGTATAGTGTATTTTCATTCCTTTTAGTTCCATTTCCATTCGAATTCTGCATTTTCTATTAGATTATTTCTAAAGACAGCTTCTTGTCATATGTATTGCATCTCATTGGAAATACATAAATTGATAATGTGATTCTTCAAACTGAATGGCTTATCAGCTTACTCACCACACCTGCACTATTTGCTTTCTTGGTATTGCATTTGAGGAACCTCAGGTAGTACTGGTTAAACACATCATCTTATGACAAGTTAAGTTAGGCTTGAAGAACCAGTGCCATAGGGCTGAAGAGTCATCAGTAAACAAAGGTTAAACAATAACGCATCGAGTGTCAGTGAAGAGATCCCAAGGAAGCTACAAGGACTACTGTTAGGAGAAAAATCATTTTACAGCATGCACAGGAATGAAATCCACATATACTAACACCTCATCAAGATGTTAGAAAATAATATGAAAGACTTTTGAGAAATTAGCGCTTCCTATAAGGTTCTAGAAAAGATCAGGAATGTCTGATCTTAATCTTTTCTACTGGGCTGATCCACTTTTTATGGCATTCCAGAAAGGGCAGATACCATATCTCAAAAACTTTATTTTTTTAGAGACTCAGTTTGGCCAGTGTCAGCTGCTGATGGGAGCAACTTTGTTAACAGGCTAAGAGTCTACTCATACAGATTCCAGCTACTTAAGGTCTGTAAAACTAGTTCAGCATCTCCAACAGTTAACAGAGTGGGGGACATGATGATTTGCTCTCACTGATGTCTTGTTCTTAGAAAGCATTGTCTTGAATGCTGCACATGCAGGTGTTCTGCTTGCAGCCATCCTTCCAGTATGCTTCTGTTGTGCATAATAAGTACAGCAAATTACCATAATCAATCTAAAGGTAATGCAGGAATGGATCACTGTCTCCATTACCTTACTTGAAGGAAATATGTAATTGTCTAATCATGCGAATTGGAAAAGGATTTTCTGGACACAGGTAGAATCAACAGAATTATGAACACATAAGATGTAGAAGCAGGCAGACAGACGGTGAGAAAAGCCAATGTGAAAAATGGAATAAGAAGCATTAGATGTTTTCTTTGTACTTTCCTTCAGAACAACAACAAAAAAAGAAAATGATGAACAGTGGAACGGATTACCTGAGAAGGAAGTGCAAAAAAAGGTGATTGACTTAGGGGAAGAAAAAAAATTGGTGTCTTTTGCTGTAGAAAAAACAGTTAAGGATGGCAACTGTCAGAAGAACAGACAGCATAAAATCTAATTAAGAAAAAATGCAGAACAATAAAAGTGACTAAAGATGGCAGTTAAGTAGAAGTAATGAAGATGTGGAATGCTTCAAGACACATAAAATAAACCTTTGAAGCAATGAAAAAGGTAAAGGCTGTGTGTCTGATAGGAATACAGTAAGATGTATACATGGATATGAGCTGATCAGTTGTTCCAGG
Organism: Cuculus canorus; assembly: GCF_017976375.1. Lineage (NCBI taxonomy): Eukaryota > Metazoa > Chordata > Aves > Cuculiformes > Cuculidae > Cuculus > Cuculus canorus. The sequence goes on from NC_071402.1 coordinate 142,335,889, forward strand.
AAAGCAGCATAGTAGTGATGGAGTGCTTAAATTAACACAATGAAGTGCAGGGAGAAGATAAGACATTCACTTGCTTTTTTTTCTTGATTATGTATTACCTTCTACACTTCTCTGAAAATGCCAAAACCACTCACTGTCAATAAGATGTACTTAATATGAATAAAAGGAATAGACCTTCATAAAGAACATAAGCACTGATCCACATTACAAACACGTGGAATACGAGAAATTCACTGGCTTCATAATTGTATCATACTAATCACTTTGTCTTAATTAGAAGTTCTTATTAACCTAACAAATAAGAATGATTAATTTTGTTCACATGCTATGTTAGGTGAAATAGTGATAATAACAAAAATATATGGAACTGATTTTGACATCAGATACATTTGATACAGCTGTAATAAGCAAGTTTATGATTTTGTCTAACTTGTTGCATTTGCAAGGAAACAAGTCAAAGTGGTAGAGGAGCTTTTTTGAAAGGTTACTGGACATATTACATACAGTGTGATATACAGAATGATTCCTGTTAGTAGAGACTTTAGATTATGTATCCAGCTCCAAAGCTCTTGTGACAAAATATCCAGACATACAAGTATGAGGTAAATGACAGTGACAAATCAGAACTCTGATACAGCTGCATCTGCTGAAGTTTCTAGATGTTTTGAAATTTACTTTGCTTAAATGCCACAAATACTTTAAAATGTGCTATGATTTTTTATAGTTTTATATAGTAAGATTACAGTATTAATACTAAGTAGGGTTATATTATTTGTTCTTTCACTTCATCTACATAGATTTTCACAGCCATCTTGCTTTGAAACAGTGCCTTTAGTTTTCTGGACAGTTATTGATTATCTCCCCATTTTCAAAATTTATTCCTCTTCACAAACATTAATGCTAGTTTTTAGCCAAATGAACATTTCAGCTTTAAGTAATTGAAAACTAAGCAGCTACCTAACTACGAAAATAGCTACTAAGAAATTTTAAGTTCATCACTTATATCATTAAAGGAGAGATTTTGAAACTATATTTTTTCTGCTTTGAAATGAATAGTTACAAGGCATTAGAGTCTTAAGCTATATTAGGACTCATCCTTTAAGTACCTTTATTAACGATTCATGCCATGGAAATCTTCATTCTTGCCTTTGTGACCTTCTTCACAAAAGAAGAATTTCAAATTGTGGATGATTTTCTTCAGGTAACAGTTTGGGTCTGTATGCTAACTCTCCTCTCTCTCAGAATATTTCTTTTTCATGGTTTGGGTCACACATTTTTCCCTGGTTAATAATATTTTTACAAACAAAAGCATATTGTAGAGAAGTACAGAGGAGATATTCTTCCTTCTGAAGAGCTATTATCCATAACAGCCTCTTTTTAATTAGCTTTTGAATTTTTTTGCTTTCTTTAAGCTTTCCCAGAAAAAAAAAAAGACATTGTTACGGAACAGCATGTTCATGAACATACTCAGTAATCTTTTTTTCCAATAATAAGTAATGCAGAGAAATTATTTAGTTGTTCACTAAGATTACAGGCTAGCTAAGGTTCCTGGTATAATTACTTAATGAAGATTACTTCAAGATCAGAATCTTTTGTCCACAGCTTTCAAAACTGTTTGTGTTACCAATGCTTGTGGACTTCACAGAAACGTAATTGAACTGACCTTCTGAACCCATGCTGGCACTGTTGAAAACACCCTCCATGATCACTATGTTTATGGAACTTAAGCTGACATATTAATTTTTCAATATAATTACAATCTTTTCTCAATAAGTACTCCAAGCAGGCAGAAGCAGCACCCACTTCACCTAAAAGCAGGCAAGTTGAATTCTACCACTAATTCACTCAGTGACTTAGAATGGTTACTAAAACCATCAGTTTTAAAAGCCAGCAGCTAAACTAAGGTACTAAAAACACTTCCAGGAAAGATTTACACTGACTGTAGGAGGTTCTGAATCAGTCTTCAAATGGCTGATTAGTAAAATGTGCTGAGTACTTCCACTAATTGCTTAAGTGAACAACAGATGGAGGAGTTGGCATCTGTGGACATAAGGCCACTCCTTCATATATCCAACTTTAGACATGTAAGTATGAACATGTGAGCTCAAGCTTTGCATCCCAGTTTTTCAATCAGTAAAATAAGTCTTAAGGAAACCCCATTCTTACATGTTATGGTGAAAATGCTATTATATGTCAGCTGTGTCACAGACAACCACATGTACAACCAACCACTGGACATGCCCTTTCAGCAAATCTGTTCCCCTGGCAGACCCAGGCCTCCCTTCCTGCTCTTGCTTCAGCCTTTCCACATCCAGCTTCCAACCCTGGGCTCCTTTCATGATCAGCACACACCTTCATTCCCAAACCAGTCACTTCACGCCTACCCAAGATCTCAGCCTCCTTTCCTAGCAATCTTAAACTATACTGCTGTTCAGTCTTCTCCTCAAGTAACTCCTAGTCTCCCAACAGCCAAATCTTATGTCCTGCTCCACACTGTTCCACTCTGTTCCACAGAGCTGTGCCAATGAAAGAAACATCACTGGCATTTCCATAAGAAAACTATATTTTTTGAAAGAACAGTACTACCTGGAGTTACATTTTCCTTCTCTCACGTACACATGCAGATATACACAAATACACAAAAACCCTGTGAAAGAAAATGTTTTGCCCCAGCAAATTCAAGTGATACTAGAAAGATTATATCTGAAAAAGATATTAATAACTGAAACCATTCATGGGGAAAATTTGAGAGTGGAAGATGGGGAAGAAGAGTTGGGCTTGGAAGCTTAGAAACTGTTTGGACTATCTGGGAAAGAGACATGTTAGGTAATATGAATATGTGCACTCCCTGTTTTGCCTGTGAGGTAGAGAAACATATGCAAAATCATCATAGACAAACAGGTAGCTCCAGTGTTTGAATATAAGAAAGTAGCAAATGAATTAATATTTTTGAAGAACATGATTAATGCTCTAATGATAATTTGGAACAAACACCCAGCAGGAGTATTTAGAAGTGCAAATTGAGAACACAGGTACCATTTTTTTTCATATAGCATTCATTTAGCCACAGCATTTTTTTCATTTCATACATTCTAGTTGCATCAAAACCTATTTAATATTAATGAAATATCTAAAGTTAAGTTTTTCTCTTCTTTTTCTTGCGTGCTACAGTGCAACAAAACAAATGAGTTTGCTAGTGCTACATTTGAGTGCTTTGAAGAAACATGTTACTTAGTGCCATCTAATAAAAGAGTAACTGCAGGTACAGTACATAACAATAATAATAACAAGATAAGTATTATGTTGCCTTAATGCATAAGTAAAGAATCCATTTCCGACCACTTTCCACACAGACCATTTACCTAATGAAATCAGTCTTCTTTCCTCTTCAAAGTATTGCTTTGTATTACCATAGTTGGATTAAAATAGCCTTTTGACTGACTCAAAACACTCCCTTTCATTGCCACAATGTTCAAAGATAGTGCACAGCAAATTTAGTCATACAGCCAGCCTGAAGCTGAAATAAAACATCCATTTGATTATCTGAGTGGAAAGTTCCATGACTGAACTTGTACAGTAGGCAAAAGTGTATTAAACTCCTTATATGCTGAATTCAAAAGGGATACTCAATGTGCAGTTTGATTGCATGCACTCACTGAGGGCAGAAAAATCAAGGCTCCAAAAACAAGCTCAGGGGAAGCATTCCAGCACAAACTCTGCCCACAATCCCACTGATAGTATGTGTATAACTACTGGGAAATCCCTACGCTAGGTCAGAAGGGGCTACATTACGACCTTCTAGGGCATCTGCAATCTGGAAGCAATGGTATTACAGCAATTTAATAGAGATTAATACATTTATTTGATTCCAATATTAGTGACTGACAGTCCATGTGCAAAATTATACAGCCTTTCTCAAGTGTTTTTAGTGGATTTATTTTCTTTCTTAAACATAAAATTAACAAACCTTCCCAGTCAGCTTTGAAAGATCATCTCCTCCCATTATCTGCATGTCTTGCATAGACTGATCATTCTGAAAGAAGAAAGACAAAACTTTGAAGTTGGATATAACTGTATAAAACAGATGTATAAACAAGCTAACTTTTTTTTGATCTTTCACAGTCTTAGTTACTAATATCTCCTAATGCTCGCTAGTATTGGAGTATGACAAAACCATGCTTTCATTTGTTTCTGTGTTTGGGTATCTATCATCTCCATGTATTTAATCTGACATCAAGCTCTAGGCTTTACCGAACTTGAAAAAGTTGCCTCTTTCTTTTTCAAACAAATAATTAACTTGCTATTTACTACTATGAAAAGGGTTGATTAATGTATTTGCCCCTTTCACAACAGGAAGACAGGAGCATCTTCAACACTTGAACAAACACCTGTAAGCACACAGGGTTTTTTTTTTGAACAGTCTTTAGAAACACAGGCAAAATGTACTTACATTTCTCGCTTACACAGAAAAGTCACCTGTTTTTGAAGAAATTCACTCAAAATTTTTTTCCGAAGAAAAAAATTTTACAAAAATTATAGCTTGTTATCAAGAATAGTTTCAGCATGCGATGCAGTTTCAAGAGCTTTAGCTTTGCTTTTTCAACTAAATCAAAGATAAAATCCTTGAGGTCAGTTCTGTGAAATAAAATACCACCCATCGGGTTGAACTAAACACAACAGAATAGAATGCTTTGATTTTCCTGTTAGAAAAGGTATTTTTTTAAAAAATAAAAATCAGTAGAAGTTCTTTTTTGATGAATTTGTTTTACAGATATTTGTATTTGAGTTTCCTTCTAATGAAAACTTCTCCACTAGTTTTAGTTCAAATTCATTATCAGCAGCACACAAAGTTAGGATCACATAAGGGAGACATACACAAGCCCTACTTTTAAGGGAAGACAAAAGATATCAAAAATATACAGCAATGGCCAGGCTATATGGACCTTCAAGAGAAAGCAAGAGCAAAATTAAGTGTGGATGATGTGGGGTTTTTTTGCCAAATAGGTACACGTCCTAAACTAATCTCCTTACTTGTAGGAAGACAGGGGTAGTTCAATTTTAATAATAGCTGCAGTACCACAATATGACACTGTGGTTTACTAGTAACATCAGGAAGCTTTATCACTGCAAACAACTGATAAAAATGCAATACTTGAATATTTTGCTTTTATTTCATAAATCCAGTGCTCTGAAGTCAAATGTTTTTCCATTAATAAATAATAGGGCAGCAGGACTTACAAGGTAGGTGAAAATTTACTGGGCTGTAGGGTTTATAGCTCTTCTTTCCCCTCAAAAAGCAGCACCAGCAGTGGTATAACATACACACCTGTCATGCAGCAGGGTTACAACTGCTCACGCTCACAGCCCTGGCGGCAGACGTCCAGGGACTTCCAAGGCACCTTTGCAGCCACTTGATCACAAGCAATCTGACAACCCCAGGAACTATTTGTGGTTCTCATGGGAATGGATTGTCTAAATTAATACAGCCTTCCTGAGTAACTGTAAGTAAAGGTTGCAGAATTGCCCAGATGACAATTTCTGCAGGTTTGCATACTGCAGATGCACCAAAAGGCTCCCCTTTTACTCAGACCCCACTCCCCAAAAATTCTCACACCACAGCTTTGTAAGAGGTCCTTAGCAGTCATTGCTTTAAAAGACAAGTTTTAGACATGACTTCATTTCTTCTGCACTGGATCTAGAAGCTTTAGTTTCCTTTCATGCTGCTCTGATTTGTTTCCTGGGAAACAGAGCTAGAGCAGGAATAAAGGTTACATCACATATGTTTTCTAATATAAGTGTCAATATTTCTCTTAATTTTTTTTTAAGAAAAACAAACTAAAAAAAACCAAAGCAACTGATTTGGCAGAAGCTTATGTTAAAACTAAATGAAAACTGGAGATACAGAAGATTCTATGTTGACGCTTAAAAGCATAACCCTTTTGTTGTAAAGCAAGACAGGTCACTGTGCAAAAGTCAGGGATATATTCAGGTCAAGACTTTAAAAGGCAGATACTTTATAATACTTATCGTGGAATGTGTAACTAAGGCAGTGACAAATTTTTTTTTTTTATTTCCAATTGAGAATTACTGGAATTGCAGTAACAACCAACACACAAGTATTACTGAAGGGGCAATTTGCCCTTGGTTGTCAATTAAAAAAGAGAAAAGTGAGGTGCAACGATTAATGAATTAATTTATTTTTAACTAAAAAAAATCTCTTTCAGCAGTCTTCACAACAGCACTGTTTCCTTTGCATTTGATATCTCTAGCACCAGCTGAAAGGAAGATGCTGAAATAGCACCTTCATCACCGGCAAACAGTTAAACAAACACAAAAGCCATTGAGAGCCAGGGGATCAGAGCATCCTGTCAATCTGCATATTCACACACTGGCTGTTGTGACACAACTGCTCATAACTATGAAAATCCTCATGTTCTGACTGGAGAGCAATTGCTTTAAGATAATAGGACTAAGTATTCACTATGCCAGAAAACCATATATAAAAATGCAGCACAGAACCCTTCAGCCAAGCTGCTTTCAAGAAATTTAAAGATATTAATTGCATTAAGCAGTAGAGTAATTCTACTGTGGGGAAAAAAAAAATCAGATCATATATTTTAATGTCATTTATCACTATCCCTATGTTCATCAATTAACTGGTGTTGTAAAATACATACCTGTCAAACAGCAAGGCTCAATATCATGATGCTACGTTATTATAATCACAATGTTCATACAGGTGATGTGCACACTATGGTTGCCATAGAAACATCTCAGTGATCTTTTTGGAGTTCTCAGTTTATAATCTCAAAATAACATCTGACTAAATGTTAAGTATAAAGTACAATAAATGCCAGGAAAGGAAAAAACCCACTACTGTTTAATTCAGTACCAATTACTGTCAATTCAGAACTGGTTGTTTAATTTTCAGTCTCAAGTCATTCAGAGATTTTTCCTTGGGGAGTTGTTGCATACCTTGACAAAACTGATACAATTAAGTCCCTAGAACTTCTTTTAAATGCAGAGACATGAATTAAAGGTTCACTCTCGTTCTCCCAAAGTTCTTCAGAACTTGCTTTCTGAGATCTCTAAACCCTATCAACACCGTTTTTGCTGTTAAATGCTTGACGCTAAATATCACGGCCCAGATAGTGATACACTATATTTTGTTTCAGTGCAGCACAAAATTTATTGCAGCTGTTTCTAAAAAGACACGATGCATTTTGTCACATCCCAAGCTATACTTAATACTGCATTTCTAATTTTTTTTGCTTAAAAAATCTGCATTTTCCAGAATAAACTTTATTTTTTTTGTTTCACTTGCTATGTTGTGCTTTTTCACCTGCTCATCTTCAGTTTGTAATTTTATTTCTTTCAGATCTTGTCAATAGACAAGAAGATCTTGTCTTCAGACCCTATGAATATTTCATGAATGGAAACAAGAATGTTGCTATTTCCACCTCTGTTTTTCATGTCATGCAAGATAAAACTTTGACTTTCTATGTTGATTGGAAATATAGATATTTAAATTCCATCTATACTAAGTCATGTCTTTTGATCTGGGTGGGGCACAGAATTATTACATCTCTTTTACACCTCCTGAGATCAACATTGGGACATAGTTCAAGTCACAAGTGAAATGAGTTGGGTGGTCTTGAGAAAATATATTATAAACAGCACTTCTCATCTGAAAATTGCACCAAACTGTGAACATCTGTTACTCTTTTAAAGAAACAGAATCTGGAGAACATTAATACTGGGCTCACTATACCAGAGATTCTTTAATCATGGCAAAAAAAAAAAAAAATGTAGTTCTAATATAACATTATAAATGCACAACTAAAGTAAGAAATTACCATCTTCTGCAACAAGGTTTTCCAGGAAGGTTTTGACCAAAAAGAAGTCAGACCATCACTTTACATTGTTCCTAGGAACTGCAAGCCATTGAATACAGAGCATTACTAAGGCTTCCCTTCCCTAATGGCCAAGTGAAATGGTTAGAACAGAATTACTGCCTGCGAGGTTTCTGACTTATACCCACAATCAGCAGAGTTTGAAAAGCAAAAGCCAAGCACCACTTCACCAATAGGTTTGGTGCGACTTGTCCATTAAAGCAGAGTTCAGTCTCCACATTCACTTTGGCTCGTCTTTTAATTTTCTGTTAGACTGGCACTAACTGCACATGATCTATGCTGTTTCTGTTCTCAAAGGGTGATCCATGACCTTGAAATGTCTTAATTAAAGACGGGATTACTCTTCCTAATTTAGGTATCTGAAAGTTAAGACATCTGAATTTATGCATCCTGGGCTCCCTTCACAATCAATAGAGAAAACAAAAAAGATTATGGAAATAGTCTATTTCACTGTATAGGAAATCTACAGCAAGTAACTTAGACCTGGACATCTAACTGTGAGAAATCTGGCATTAGGTGAGAGGGCTCCCAGTCTAAGAGATGAGATCAATATTTTCTTTCTAAAAGCCCCACTGCGCACTCAGAAAGAAATTACTTTCAATCACATTTACCACAAGCACATAAGAAGCAATGATCTTGACTATTTTCCATCAGTAATATCATGAACTATCTGTTCAGGCTCTGTCTCACACAAACAATTAACACAATTCTCCTTGGTACCATTCCAGGATAATTTGCTTGTATGTTTACTAAAGGTTTCATTTTAATCTAAGTAAAAAACATTTGAGGAGAGAATTCAAAAGATACAACCAATCTAATATTTCTTCCAAGTTATGTAATTAAAAAAAAATATTAGCAACCAGTCTTTGCAGATTTTTTACAAAAACATTACACCAGATGATTAACAGGACTTTAAAGTTCTTGGAACAGAAACATAAATTTACCTATAGTGTTTACCCACTGAATGAAATCAATAGGATTTCATGTGTATGGGGTTCATGATCCTCAAGAATGGAGACTAAATGAAACTCAGTAAAACAATAACTTGCATTTGATGGTGGGGGAAGGATAGCAACTGGGCAGGCTACACTAACGGTAACATTGAAGGTGGTCTGCAGATTTACATTTTTAATGACAGAAAAAGGTGGATGGCACAGAAGCCAAAGGGGAGAAGACATTTTCCAGGTTAATGAACAATGAGGATTAGAACAAAATTCTAATTTTGTTAGCTCCTACAGTAAGGAAAAGCTTAGATTTTGAAATATCACATGGACACAAATGACTTAGGAAATGGATATATGTTTTCAGAGACATGGCTACAATACACTGCAGCAACAGAAACTGAAAATGACAGAAAATCCAAGTAAAACTGTTATACTCCAGCACACAAATAAACGTATTACAGATATGTTTATTAGCTAAGAAAAAAAACAATGTTCAGATGAAAACAGAGTAGCTGTGACAAGAAATTACTTTCCAGTTAATATTTTTCAAAAATGAAACCACAAAAGCAACGTCTCTCACACAATTTTGAAGTAGACAGTTGTTACTCCTATGTGACTTAGCTGCAGCAAACTGATTCACACATAACCAAGCATTTTGTACTTAAAAAATAGCATTGCAGAAATTGCAGGTATTGGCAGAGTTTAGATAGATGTACCTGCAATTAAAAAGACTTCTGCTTTGAAATTATATACTGTTCAGTAATTCTGATACCTTTTGCTATATGACTATTCTCTATCATCTCAGTCATGAAGATAGTAATTAAAATGAAAATTTTGATGTGCCAGTTTGGATGCTGACACCCTAGTATAAACTGTCTTGCTTTGCAGCCTGCCTCCTGAGAATTACTTCAATATATGAATATATCAGTCGTTGGAGTGTTAGTATGGCATCTACATCATCTGTTCACCTATTTTGACTACTAGGTAAAAGTGAAACTGATATATAAAGTATAAGCTATGAAATTATCCTCCGTGTATCAGCAGAATTAAGAAGAACATCGGTGGAGCGGTAATACATAAGATGTACTTAGAAGCAACATATACTTGAACTGGTATAATCTCTTCTCTAAAGAACAACCTCTAAGAACAAAGGACCTCAAGAGTGTAGATCAGAACACCCATAGCAGGCAACTAGAAGGACATCCCAGGCTTAAACAACTTTCAGAGGACAACTAGTAAGTACTATGAAGCTGGAGACTTGTGCAAATGAGTGGGAATAATAAGGATCACTTCCTAGACTGGAAAGCATGCTATCCCTTCTCCAGAACCAAATGTACACCAAAAGGCAGACTGCAACTTCTGGGCACACCCACATTCAAAATAATCAAGTGCCAGGTCACTGATAGATTTGTTGGTGTGTTTTGAATACCTTGCAAACAAGCTGACGATGCTCAACGAACTGGAAATCAAATACAGTAACCTGGCATACACCCACTGTCATACATTATTGTTATTGGCATACACCACCAATTCCACCAGGACAGTAAAGGTATATTTGCACTGAAGCACTGCTGGCTTTGTATATATCTGGTAGCTTTAAAATTGTCTTCTGGAGCTGGTTGGTAACCACCCCACTGACTGCACTGCACGGACATCTGTCTTATTGCTATTGCAAGGATAACCTACAATACTAAACTTTAAACTGCTGTAGGCATACCTATCAGTGCTCTGCTTACTACAGTGTAATACTTACTTTACATCTATACACTTAGATCTACAATATAACTAACTAGATAATTCCACTTATTTTTTATTTTTTTTTTCTTTTCTTTTTTTTTTCCTTCTTGTTATTCCTGAACTAAAAGCTCCATTACACAGGTCTGGATGTGCTTCAAATTCAGGCTAGCCTACGCAGTTCCAGGGAGGGCCAGAGTTCTGCAATAAGAAAGTTGGCTTTGGACAGAGAAAGACAGTGAATTTACTGACAGCAAAGTACTCCTTATCAGCTGACCTGTGGTAACACACGCTGTAAAAGCAAGGCAGATCATTCAGCTTAACACTCAGTGCAATAATAAGCTATTAAAACTTAATAAATTTGATTGTTTACAATCACATATTCCGTAATTCCTTGTGTACCAGGACTACAGCACGTCTTCTCTGTATTGAATCAAAAGAAGGCATGGTATCTTGGAACAGATACTAGAAAATTCATCCCCCATAGGAGATGCTTCCATGGAGATTCTCTAGTATCTAATTAAGCATAAATTGCCACTGAAGCTTTTTCCTTTCTGACCAAGGCCTTTGGAATGGACTTCTCATGCGTGTACTCTCAGACATCGACAAAGGTAGGCTGACGTGCAATGCTAATGCAGTTAATACAGGTTATACTGGCAAATACAAACATATTTCCTCGGGGCAAGTGTTAAAAGCTCTAAATTCTGTACACTCTCATTTTGCTGTAAGCAAGTGATCAACACTACATTCCCACCTACTAGTAAGTTCTGTAGATATACAGAATAAAGGTACTTCAAATATTTTCAAATAATGAAAATTTTCTAAAAACATGACTGCATACATTATCCACCCCGCATTATTATTGCAGATAAAACTTTCCTTAGTATCTCCAAACAGAGATATGATTTCAGTTTTATGGGCATAAATATGAAGTAACTCTACAGGAAAAAGGCCAAACTGTTGTAACCTGCAGTAGAATTCAGATCAGTTAAGTTGGCTAATAAGGACAATAAATTATATCATATTTTCCTTTCTGGTGTAGCAATTAAGTTTTATATATTTGCTTGGCATTGATTAAATAGGTTATTTTGTTTAAGAATGAGGCAGTAAGATTGCGGCACTGCATCTAACCATGTGTCACAAACAGCACCTGTACACTTAAAAAGAACAGCAAGAACTTAAATCAAGAACATGCAATACCAAATGTTCGCAATTGTATATAAATCAGAAACACAATATATTCTCAAAATTCATGTTCGTTTTCACAGAGTGTAGCCTGAGGTTTTTTTGTACTATAACTTGTTTTTATTCTGTAAAATAACACTGAAAACATACAAATAAGATCTGCATATCTACCAGGATAAGGAAAGGTACTAAAGTTTCAGAGAGCTGTTCAGTCCTGTGAGGTGAGGTTCATACTTTATCTGCAGAGATGGGAGGCAAATACAATTTAAAACTTATAGGCAAAAAACAACTTAGGAAGCAGACTCTCCAAAACTGCCAGTCCTACTCAGGGACTCGCTTTGCACTGCCAGGAGGTATTACTAAGGGTGACAATAAAGCAATAAAAGCCCACACTCTTGGAACAGGAGACTTGGATTTCTTTTCTTCTTCAACTCTCAGAAGACCACCACAAGCTAAAGAACATAGCAAAACTCTTCCTCCTGCTACTATGCTACGGTAATACAAAAACCATAAAGGACATCAGGCATGCGAGAGCCAACTATACTAGACTCAGCTAGGAAAACGTCAATTTGGGTCCAAGTCTACGTTAACTGCAGTATCCATCTTTTACCCAGTTATCGTTCAGCATTAAATGCATGAACACTACAGCAGCAGAACTCAAAGTCATGTTTCCCAGCATCAACAGAGGGTCTGCCAGCTGGGACACTACTAGGTGCATACGTACCATCTTACTCTGTATTTTAAATTGTGTTGTAAAGTAATCAACAAAAGTAAATGAACATTGTGAAAAATCAGATAGTAAATTTGTAAGAACCCTGTCCCTTGGGGGGTTCTGAAAGCAAATGAGAACACAGCTTTCTCTAGATAAAGCACAAAGGACTAATCATCTGACCCTGACTATCAGCAGTTCCTAGAATTTGGTGATAAAAGGAAAGTAGGAGAAGAATCTTCCAATTTGTCAAACAGCCATAGGCTGACGAAACAGACAGATAGGTGTAAGCAAATTCACCAAAGATGAGACTGATAAAAACCTCAAATGCTTAGTCCCTTCCAGCAATCTGGAGTCTGTTGTATCAGACTCTCACAACTCAGTAGCGCTGTCTTTCGTACCACTACGTTTAGTCCGTTGGCTAGTGAGAACTTGGAAACTTTTGACAACACACATACCCCCCTTGTTTTGTTGCAAGGTCATTTTCTAGTATCCCTTCTCTATTTAAATACTCTTAACTCCTGTCTATCAAATGAGGGAGGGAAATAATTTTATATCTGTCATGCAGATAAGCACTGCAATAACACAGTACTGCTGTTATTGCTATATTTCTATAAAGTAACCATTTTGTTGTATGCCTTACAGCACCCTGAGGTGTGTCATTGCATGAACATTCCACATGCTATCATCTGTTTTAAGAAATTTAAGAGAAGACAGTAAAAGAGAGTCATAGAATTCCCTGTGAAAATTAGAACTCTATGGCTTCTTTTAATTAATTTTGCCCCATTTCAGATCTTAATATAGAAAACCCACACACTAAACTATATATTTAGAATGCAAATAAGTACTGAAGGTGATCTTTTTCCAATGCATGAACATATCACAGTACTTTCAAATTCATCAGATCTTATTTGTACAGCAGGATTCGCAACCATTATGTTCTGGACATTTCATATGAGTTTGTGTCCCTGTCACTGCAAAAATCTGTGAAATAGATTTTCTATTCTATTCTATTTCAGTCTAGATTTCTAGACTGAAAATACAGACTACAAATCTCTCCTAATGACAACACACAGTATTACTGCAAAAGTTTAATAGTATCTTGCTGTATTTTTGGCAGAATAGGAACCAAAATATTTTACTAAGACTAGACTTCAATTTTTTTAGGCTTTGTAATAAACCACTGTATATGGCATCCAGGGGAACCTTAGAATGTACCTCTTTGAAAAGATGACCTCATGAATGCTTTTAATGAAATCCCTTGGTGCTTTGAATCTGTTCTAAAACTGACCAATTTAAAAAGCATCCATGGTCTCCAATGTTATGATATTCCAGAAACCTGGATTGCTTAAATATACTAAAGATTTAATCTCAGCAAAAAAAGAACACATTTAAAAATTTTAGAAAAATGAACCTCAGTCTAAAACTCCATTGATAGATAGTAGCTGTACCCTTAGATTAACATACTGTAATCTAAAACATTTATTACAAATTGGAAAACATTTTTTCAAAAGTAAACATTACAGTTTGATAGAAAAATGTGACCCTTGGGGAGACAAATTTCTCCAGAAAGATTAGGAAATACCTCTTGTGGAGTCTGCATTAGATCTGAAGTCCAGGAGAACAGAGTACCAATCCACAAGAGAGGAAAACGGCGTTTTTTTTCTTTTTAGAAAAAAGAATTCCAAAGCTGAAAATCACAAATCAGTATAAAGGAAGGTAATACCTAACCAGGGAAGAACAGATAAAACTGGTAAGTATTTTGAGAAGGCAAGTAATTACTTGCTTTAATAGGCCCCATAAATGCCTTAGGACAATATTTTGATATTGCAGCAGCACAGCTCAGCTCAGTACCACTCTGCCTTTGCTGCCACATCTGTTCTCGTTCTGTCCCCATGGCAATCAGGCCACTTCCTACTCAGTTCTTCCCTGGCTGAGCTGTTTGGTCTCCCCCAAATTTTTTATACGTGAGTCACTGGAACACTTACTCATATTTAAAAAAAAATCACGAAGACTTCAGATGGTGCTAACATATTTAAGTGGTGTGTAGGTGTGTCATCTGATGCCTACAGTTACAGAGATCATCCCTCTATGAGTAAGTTCTACATTACAGATAAACCTGATAAACTGACTGCATGATAGGCTTATTACGACCTTTCCTGAACTATGCCCACAAATTAACGCCTACTTATATTATTAGTAACATTCCAAGCCCGTAAGCGGCGTTCAACAGGAAAATACTACATGCTTTAATTAAAATAACTTAACTCAGAAACACTTACTTCCTCTTTACGCTCAAGACAGCCTTGAGTGAGTGATGGCTTTATGGTCTCATATCTCAAAACGCTGCCATCACATTAAATGGAAGCTGTAGATGCCTAGAAAGAAGAGCATCTGCCTCCAGACCTGAGAAGTTCCATGACACTGAATTTTAAGGTCACATTTTATTACATAAAGTATAGCCTTTTCCAGCTTGCCTTATGACTCTATGAAAAGCACACTGGTTCTCAAAAATAATTAGGGTTGAAATATCCATGCTCCCTTCAACAACTCTGAGGAGCGCCTCTCTGATGAAGAAGAGGGGGACGCCTGAGGTTTGCCATAAAAAAAAAAATTCTATTTTTAAACAATTCTTAACATTTGAAAAACGAACATTTGGACAGAGTTAGGACGACTGTGAATTGCAGCATCTCCACACAAAATATGATCTGTTTCCACTGTTGTTCACCCTCTTAACCATCTCAGGTCTTACTAAGTTTCAGGCAATAACTGAAGCATCAGAGATAGAGATAGAGATAGCATCAGTGCCTTCTTAAGAGTTGGAAGTATCTTTGGCTTCGAACTGCAAAGGACCTTTTACTCACTAGTTTTAGCAGGTTTGAGCATTACACAGAGCTTCCACTCATAAAGATACTGCGATGCAAATACCATTTTATCCATTCATAGACATGGAAGAGTAAACAGAGGTAAAATTCCTTTGGCAAGTGTAAGAGTAAATTTCTAGTCCCAAATCTCTCATGTGAAGCTTGCCTGTAAGACATCTATTTGGTAGCGCCGTCTACAATCACTAGAACACATTTCTCGGAGCACCAACAACTTTTAAGGTGTATATCCTCTACACTGGTAGCTTCTGTGGACTAAATTAATGTCATATTTTTGTTGTTCACTAGCTTCTAAAAGTGTATCACGCTGCAAAAGTCTCTGTACAGGTGTTCACTGTCTACAGTGCTGACTGCAAGCCATATATCTGAAAAAAAGTTTAAAAGTGTATTTTTAGTTTTGGAATGTCTAGTAGTACACACAGCCTCTCTCCAAATTAAATGAATAAGCCACATTTTGCCTACACTGAAGGTATTTATTTGCATGTCAAACTAGCAATTCACAGATAATTTGGAGTTCGACCCTGTGAAATTATTGCAGAATTTGGCCTTAAAATTGATAGGAATTCATTCTACCAGGTAGGCACCAATTTGAAATTCTTCTCAGTATCAAGAAGATTACATGGTCATCAGCTAAACTGTGTGCATGAAGTAAAATAAAGGGAACTCACAACCTTCCCAAGATACATAAGCTAATGTACATTCTCTTTGATCTCAGAACATGCATTTTTCTCAGTAGTTCATAAATTGTGGTTTCATCACACACAGGCTTGGAGATTAACAATCATTGCAACATTGGTGTAGAGTCTGAGTATAGATATGAATCATTAAATGCAAGCAATACACTTAGTTGTTTCTTCTGTATTGTAAAATGAATTTTGAAGTTACTTCTTTTCTAGGGTCAAGAATATAGTGTATTACTTTCAGATGTAAAGTTCATACTGATCTTAAAAAAATAACTTTCATACACTAAAATCGCAATGAATAAGAACAGGTTATTATGTAAAGCTGGAATGTACACTTTACATCCATTTCTACTTTGATTCTAGTCTAACGCCTCATGCCTCATGCTGTTTCTTAAGATATATTTGGTAATGGTGCATGAGAAGTAAAGATACATTACCAAAAAATAAATAATTTTACCACATTTACTAACTGGCTTTGAACTTATTATAAATCCTTTTTTTCCTTACTCCTACAGCAGGGAGATTTAGCAAAACTATTTACCACAATGGTTTCATACAGCAAAAACATTCAGATTTCTACTAAACAATGCTTGTTTTGTTGCTGTTTTTTTGAATTTTGCAGCACTAATAGTACTATTTATGCCAAGATTAATAACCAACAGTTGTAAATATATTTCAAACAATTGGAGGCTGAAGAGGAAACAGATCATATCAATGGATTTGTTTGTGAATAGACCTGAATGCAACCATTGTGCATGGATTATAATTCAGAGGTCACATTTTCTATTAGTGATGTTCTGAAAAACAGAGATAATGTATTAATTTTAAAGAATTATATAAATTGACCAAATCCACATAAACATCTAGAAGTTTTCTTCAAGTGGCTATCAAGCACCATTCCTTCAAAGTTCATTCACATTTTTCAGGATGATTTTCAACAATATCTCCTTGACAACAGACCACGAAAAACGCACTTCTAGAATCCTCAATAACAACGTTCTGTAAAAAATCCATGCTCGAGAAGGAATTTACAACTATGATGTATAATCTGATTATCGACAACTCATCTACTACCCTCTTTCAGAAATGCATTGCACAATTTCAAAATAATAGAGATGACTGGACTTCTGTCACTGTAGTCCACACAGGAATAACAAAAGAAATCACAAAAGAATTAGTTGATACTGTTGCATCTGTTAGTAGTGTATTAGATTTGATACGACAGAACACCCTCTTCTGTCTCAAGCTCTAATTCAACCTTTACCTTTATCAGCCTGTCCTAAATCTTCTCTTCCACACAACGAACATGGAGAAGCTCTAATCATGGTTCGTGAACACTCTACTCTTCCAGTACGGTTCTCATGCTATGTTTTTTTACTAAAATATATCCCATTCAGGCCTTCCCTTCATGACATCCACCTTCTTCTATTGCTGTGTTTGCTCTCTCTTTCTGTTCATCCTTAAACATTCTTTCTTATCTAGTCCTATCCATTAATTTGTAAACATCCTGGTAAAACACCTTCTTACTTCTTCTGCTATACTTCCCTCTGGATTCTTCCTAATTAGTTCTTCAATCTGCTAATGTTATCAATATCACAAACATATTAAAGAACTTCTGTTTCTTAACACTCCTACTGGTGTCATATTCTCCTTCAATGGCACTCCCAAAACTAATTTCTTCCTCCATTACTTTTCATCCTTGACTTCAACCTACCATGTTTCTGAAAATAATTTTGAACTCTGTCAGTCTGAAACTCTCACATCTTTTCAACTTTAGAGCTCTGGTTCCCTGCGAAAGAGCATTCATTCAGGAAAAGAATTAGCATGGTGAAAACTGAATATATTAGATGTTATTCATTCAGTTTTAAATTAAAAAGTCTGCAGTCAATTCCACCATTTCTAACTTATGTTAGATTAAGATCTAATCTCTTAGAACTGAATATCTAAGAAGTCACCAAATTCTATCAGTTCTTTCATCATTGCTTCTAGAATACATTGTGTTCACCTAAAACTTGGCATGCAACTTTCCATATCTGCATCATATTTCATGGGAGGACTATTCTAGTGCTTCCAGGAAGACACTGCCTTACCACTCTTAGGTTCATTCAAAAAAGTTTATGTTTTCTTCTCTTTATCTTTTAAAACTCAAAGCTGCTGCTTCTTTTATCCTTAAGTCTACACAACAGTCCCATATAAATTCATTTCTGAAATCATATCTTCTCTCACCTCAGTGCTTTCTTTTAATTTGCTCACTGTGCTAGAAGCTTGCAAAGTCACCACAGAACCTCTAATCAAATCCCCACCTAAAAAACTGCCTTATTTTGAGCTAATTTAAATACACAAAATTAAAATGCGAACAAGTATATCATATCATCTGCAAGTCTACAAGAAATGGCATTCTGCAAAAATCATATTTCTATGGAGAACTACCCATGTATCTTCCAGTCATGACTTTTTTTCCATTTCATAATTACTTTTAATATCATTCTTACTGTGTAAGAAGCCTTAAAAATCCGAGCTACAGTATTATCAACTGTTTCATTGTAAATCATATTCCTCAACTAACAGATATAGACTTTGTTTACAATTAAGCACACTTGATTTTTTCTTTACTGATCTACACCTGAGACTGTAAGTTTCTGCCCACACGTAAACTCCTTAACTTCCTCTACAGTATCACTTTAGCATTCCAATGAAAAAAAATCCATAATGAAATGGAAAAATGTAGTTTGATTTCTAGAGGAAGTAAAAATCTGACTTCAGTCAAGGATGCACCTCCAGTTTAAGTTGCAGGAATTCTGTTAAAGGTCTACGAATCAATACTGATGTCTGTAGAACATGAAGAGCAAAGCCACACTATTTTTAGGCTACAGTTTCCCAAGTTGTATTCTACTTTCCTCAAAAATAATAATCAAATGGTATTTTCTTACATTATCTGCATAAATCCTAAATTCAGTGATTTGTCATTCCAATTTGAGATAATGAAACAAGATAGCAACTGTAAAACACAGGAAAGTTTCTCATAAAAATGTCCAAGCTTAGGCATATATGTCAATACTTCACAAACAGGACAAAACCATCCTGATTACAGACGTGTTAGCAGCCACTCAACCTATTAATATCTACAGAATCTAAACGAACAATACTTTTTTAAAAAATCAACTCATTTGTATGAAGAAGTCTAAAAAGGAATTGACAGGCCCAACTTTCAGCTACTTAATATGAAAGCCAATCTTAATATACTAATTAAGGTTCTAAATTCTGGAATATGACGACAGGTTTGAAAAACAAAGAGCCATGTAAATCTGGTCACACTTTCAATCACCTTTTATTTGAAATGTAATCATGTCCATATGCCAGATACCACAAAGCACAATGTTTTCCACTGACACTTTGCAGTTAAGATGTACTTTCAGTGATGCTGAGATCTGACTTTGGGTCACAGTTACAGTCCATTTTTGCTGCACAATTAAACGGAGAAATCCCACTTTAATTACTTCCTCTAAAAATTGACTGACCTTTCAGCATTGGAGTTGGAATGATACAATTCAAGAATCCCATGAGTTTGAGCTGAAATTAGTTGTTGGATTTAAACAGCTGGAGGAGGGAAAGGAGATGTATTTGAAAGAATTACATTGACAGCAGCAGGACTCCCTTTGGGAGAGAAACAGAGAACAGTTAGTCAAAGGAAGCAGGATAAATAATGTGGGAAGAACAGTGTTTATAAAATGAAAAAGGGATAACAAGAAAGAAAAGGGGGTTGAGAGCAGTAATAAGTCTTAATAGAAAGTGGAACAGAAAAGGCAAAGGGAAGCAAAGGACTGGAATCAATAATGCTCTGAGACTTCATGTAGAGTCTTACCCCTAAAGCTGTAATTATTTGCCTTTGATTAAAGTGTAAAAAAGTGTGAGAGGTATTCTATCATAGAACAAATTGAGATGGGGAATTTGGGAGTCACATATAAGGCTGGGATAAAGAGCCACTCAAACTAGTAACTGTGAATTCCTCAAGTGTTCTGACCACAGCTATCTTGACAAGTGTGCGTTCTCTAAAGCCTGCACTTAGACAGACACAACGATAACTAAAACTGCAAAGGATGGCAGGTAATGGCACTTTAGTCAGCATTACATGTATGCATGTCTCATGGACTGCATCTACCAACATTAATGTCATTTCAAATTCATACTGCAGTGTCATTCAGCTTCTCAAGACCAGATACCAAGCACTGTTTCAAGCACTCAGTTAAGTGCACCTTCAGGCTCTCAATACACGGAACCTGTTTGGAAACACTTCTGAAAAAAAAAAAAAGGATTTATTTTATAAAAATTAGATGCAAGCACTAGTTCCAAGGAAGCAACTACCTTCCACCTAAAGCATGAGGTTAAAATCCAAAATATACAGAGACGCTAAATACTAGGATCATCTAGGATTTAGTCTTGACAATTGCGTCCTTGCATAACAAAAAATGTTTTGCAGTTTCAGCTTGACAAAACGTGCTTTTATTTTATCCCCTAGGCAATGATGTGAAGATTTTCACACTTTTGTGGTATACAGCTCCTGGCACTCATTGGTTATGGGTTAGTATAGCTAATAAGAGTTGATTTGTCACCAAGGAAAGCAATTTTAGAATGAGGGTATCCTCATGTTGGATGACAGATAACCCAATAGGAAAAGCATGCGCATTACCTATATGCCAGGTGCAAAATAAAGACCAATTTAAGTAATTTCACTATTTGCAAAGCAGTATCATTGAAGTACTATAATCACCACACCAAAAAGCTTGACTATAATTTCCATGTGCCTTTATGTGGGACAAACATATTTTACTTATTAATTTGTTCTGTAATACTGATAAATAGCTAGAAATTGTACAACATTAGTACTGCACAAATTCTTCACAGATCTGACTAATTCTTGAAAGAGAAGTCCCAGGACCAAATCCTAACCAAATGGCTACAAAAGGCACTCATCCACTTCTTTTCCATGATGGAAAAAATTCAGACTGGATTTGTGAAAGTTAGGAAAAGTTTATGGTCACAGAGGTCAGAGCAAACTGCCAACCAACCAACATCTGTCTTTGGTAAGGCGTTATTGTGGGAACTATTGGACTAGCAAGTTGCAATTGCACGCAAAGAGCAACTGTATCATCACTCCATTTTTTTAGTGTACTTGCCGAGATGCTTCTTGGACAGTTCCCTTCTAGAAATGCTCCCTCACTATGGACTGTATACTGCAAGGTGGAATATAAAGGTACAGCTTATGCAAATAGAAATTGTAATCAAGCGTTCTAAAAAAGGCTGGTCATCTCACTCTCATTGCCCCACTGAAACAAACAAATCATTACTGCATACAGTAACAAATCTTGATCCTTATTTCAACACTGGATTTGCCACAATGGCTTATTTAATTTTCTTATAAAACACTATCATCATCTAGAGGTATATTTTGCTACTATGTGAAACGCACATTATGAAGATGAAAGTATTTCAATTTCTTAGCATTAAACATTTAGAACAAGACATATATTTATCACCTTGCAGTTATGCCAAACTATGTGGGGGTGGGGGTGGAAAATGAAGTAACATGGAATAAACTTGACAGAATTGTTGAGTATTTTGAGAACAAACAACACATCAACATTTCACATGATGAGAACATGAATAATTTTCTGTCCAAAAGTGAAGACAGACCTTATAGAAAAATACAGCTTGAGTATGCTTCACATCCTCATTCATACTATTCATAAGGTACACAGGGACATGAGCAAATATTTTGAAAGAAAAACTCACAGTTTTTTCAAAGAAAAATGTTTTTCATGTTGTTTTTCTTATAATTTTGTTTTAAAAATAATAAACTTCCCATTTACAAAAGTCAAGTATTTATTAGGAACATACAACCAGAATCTACATAAATAAGTTGTTGACTTACGTGGTAACTTTTCAGTCTAACAAAATCAACTTTCATGGAGATGAACCTTTCCGAATTTCTGCTGAGATTTTTAATGTGCTCCACAAGGTCAGCACAGAACTTGTAGCCACCTTTGAGGACACAGAGAACCACAATATCATTGTCTCCAATGTCTTGCACAATGTCTTTGGCCAATCGTTCTGTCCTGGGGCAAAGAAAATTAAGGATAAAATAACATTAGATGCAGATTCTCTAAGTTCATGGTATGCTTTCAGTGTGGTTACAAACACTATGGTGAGTATATAGCTTGACCGACAATTTGTTTGAGTGTCGGCTTAGCTTCATTGGCTTTCGATCAAGTGCATAGTAGGCAGAGATAGAGTGATGGAGGTAAGATACAAAGTGTGTGAATCAAACTGGTTAACGTTAAATGCATAAATTCCCCAGTTATAGAGAAGAGAGCAACACATCTCAGCATATATTGAATTCATAAGCATTTCAGAGACTTTGGAGTAAAGAATGCAACTTAGTCTTTGGTTTTACCTCACAGAAACTATCAATACAAAATATTCCCGTACAATTGCCTAACTTGCTACCCAAGAACAATAAATTAAGTGAAAGATAGGGAAGAGAATTATTTGAATTTTTTTCACACTGACAGGCTTTGGAAGACACTACCCCTAAAACTTTAATAAAAATGTACACAAATGCTACAAAGAAATATGGAATCAATCAAAATTTTACAAAGAATGTGGGTGTACACTATCACTATCTCACACAGCAAAAAAGAGGAGCGCAAAGAGCTTAAATGACTTGTTCAAGGTCTCACATATAAGAACAATTAAAGTTATGTTCCAGTTAACCCAGAATTACAGGCTTCCCATATTTCTCTTTTCTTTGAGAATTCTGCATTGGAAATAGAATGTGGCAGATGACTGAAACCCAAAGGTACATATTTATCTCACACATAAATTTTCAAGATAAAAATAATAGACATAAATGCTTATCTTAAGTATTAATGGCTTTGATTTCTAAAGAACAAGGTAGATAGCGTTTCTAGACCTCAAACAGGGTACTAGGTCATTTCCAGATGCAAAGCAGGTATCAGCAGAAAACTGAACAATGTCATTTGATGTTTTGAGGAAAAACCGCTCAATGCATTATTTTCTGTAAACGCTTTCACTGGTAAATTCTTTAATAGCTCTCTGGATAAGCAGTTTCAATGAGAGTGGACTTCTTGACAGGACGCAATTCATGAAGTAATCCTATAATCTACCCTATGTATTTCATGGTTACTTTTTTTGTCTTTTTTTCTCTACCTGATGTAATATGGGAATCCATTTGCCATGACATAAATACATTGAACTTTAGTGAGATCTGCATGTGCGCATGTGCCAGAAAATAATAAGCTTTACATTGAAGATAATGTACTAGTTATAAGCAAGAGCTGTTGCTTTATTTTTACATCTTTGTATTTGTATTGCTCAAGTAAATTCCATACAGCAGTAATTGGAATATTTTGGATTTTGAAAAACAGAAGATATCATTAGATGACCTTGTCTGACCTCAAATATATAATTCCCTTTACTGATGTAAGAATGAAGATTGAAGACTTTCATTACTTTACTGAAGATTAATAAAACAGTCTTTTATCATCTTTTATCAAGTCTGAGAATAATGGGGAAAACTGATCATTAAGAAGAAATATTTCTCTGGTGATTTTAATTTTTTTTAATGTCCTTCAATAGTTGTTTGAGGAGCTCAAATTTCCAAAAATTCCAAAGATCACTTTGCATTTTAAAAGAGTACAAACTCCAGTGTAGGCAAAAATGTCCTGACTTCAATTTCTAAACATGACATACCATTTTTTTAACTTATATTTAATTGCTACCAACTGACAAGAGAATTTTCTCAGGGGCTGAGAGCCTTCTTCCTACAGGAAAACTTTGCATCCTCTTCCATTAGAACAGAATGAGTACTTTCTGCTGGAGTACAAGCACAACACTGGAGTTCAACGCTTACTTCAAATAAATTTGTATTGAATTCTATAAGAACTGAAGATGTAACATTATTTTTTAAAAACAAGAGGAATTAAAGGTCAGTTGACCCTAACCAAGAGAGATGAAAAATTCAACACAATGGTAACCGAAAAAGCAACAATAGAAAGCTTGTGTTTAAAAACAGATACAGGAGTCATAGCTCTTCCTTATGATGGTTATTTAAAATTTTCTCTCAATGAGTTACAACAATTGCAGTACTTGCAACTGGCTGTTTAAATGTGGTAGGTAGAAAGCTGCAGGCTGAAAAAGTCCCGTGAAATTCCATTCGGATGTTCCCAATAAATACACTGTTGAAAAGTACCACTTGTAGCTTTTTCATAAGATTTTTAACAGTATGTCAAAACAGTAAATGAGCATGAACAATAAGCTGGACTGCCACAAATATTAAAGCAGCATCAAATGCCTACACTGAGAGCATATGGGAATTGCTACAAGGTAGAGAATGAGGGATAATCAAGCTTTTCCACTGTCACCCTTCAAACCTAGCATCTGGACTCAAACTGTCCATGTCACGTTTTTCAGTTGTGCTGAATGGCAGAAGTCAATGGTACAGTTGGGAACCATTAGGTTAATCAATATTAATGATTTGTACTAGGAAGTTGCCAATACTGTGTATAATTGAATGTAGTTTTTCTCCTTTTTATATTAAAAACAAAGGACAGTTAGAGTGCAAGTGGGACATTTAAGTATAACTACATACAAAGCTTTGTACTATCCTTTCACCTTCCGTTTCAGCTCTCATGTCATTTACATTCCAGTGTCAATTTCACTATATGATCACAGTCTCCTTTTTGTGGGATCCCTATATCATTCAATGCCCAAATCAGAAAACAGGTGAAAGATAGGAAGTTGCAAAGGCAACTACAAGTCTAGCATGTTCTAACTTTCAAGCAAATTAAATAAACAAAAGTGTTTTCATAATTGCTAAAGTAATATTTTAGGACAAATGTTATATACCCACTAACAGTGGACAATAGGCTTTATAAAAAAGAATACTTCTAGTGACCAAAGAATTTATTTAGTAAAATTCAAACCACACATACCTGTCAACAATAATGCCATGAGGTATGAGCACATACTCCAGATCTCCATAGTAGTGCTGAGGGTAAGTAAACAAATCCAGGCTGTATCCAGGCCAATTGTCTGAAATCTGAATATCAAATAGTACTGTTAAGAATACTTCATGGTGTTTGACAATACATAACATTACATATTTATATGTAATATAAAATCAGTTTTGTAGTACACTCTATTGGTTGAATTAATCATATGACATACTCTCTTCCAGTTATAATCTACCACTTCACTTTTCCAATTAATTATTTTGCTTCTCAGTATATTTCAGAAATCAAATGCTACTGGTTTTCTTCCCCATAGAATGTGGGAAATTTCACCTAGAATTACAAACAACTAGATAGAAAGAGGAAATATTTAATACTAAACAACTGGTAAATCTAGGTCTCAAATTCAAAATGCAAGTGTAATAATTATATGTGTAATTACACATAAAGTGTAAAAATTACCACTCTCCAATGGGAAATTCAGACAGTGGGATTAAAAGTCAAATTAAATCATATATTAGAATTGTACATTTCGCGTTTAGAGGTATTTTAAATTTGCACATAAATGAATTATGTGGTTCACGGATGGTATCTGTACAAATCAGTAGAAGATTGTACTTCTTGCCAAGGTTGAGGTTCTTAATTTAGATAAGTCATCAAAGATAAATTACAAAATGTTCACATCTCACCTCACTTTCAGCTAGCCTATAAATCCATACATTTACAGAAAATATTTTACAGATTTAATATAGGTTACTTTTGTAAGTATTGGAATACAACAGTTAGGAGATTCCACAGCACACAATGGCAGCAGAGATTAAGTAGGCAAAAAATCGGCCAACACGTAAAGGCTTCAGAAAGCTACGAGGATGCAAAGTAAATGGCACAAGAACTAAATAAACTCTAAAACAACAGATTTCCTTATAATCACATTCCTCAAGTCACATATTGTCTTTCTTCTTTCTACAGCATGACCACACAAACCTTGAGCAGGACAAATTTTGAGAAGCTTGCCTTTATGAAGTGCACGTCGTACTGGCATCTCTGCTAAACATAGCCTTTAAAGGACCGTCACTGAAACTAATCTCTATTTATGATTTCATGTAGTACAGCAATAAACCATATCTCAAAAATATCTAGGCTATCACAACATATTTTACGTTGAGCTGTTCCTCCCCACCATCTTCTTAGGCATAGCTCTGCCTCGTGCTTTAATGAAACAGTGCTCTCCTAGCAGATATTTCTCTGATGGTTGGGGTTTTTTTGCATATTCATTGACAGCTACAGGCACCTCAACTCTCCTGTATTCTTAACTCTGCACAAGTTTCTGTATCAAAAAAAGTTATTTGTTGTTAACTACTCATGAACACTTGCCCATGAAGAACGGTAACTCGGAGACCACTGGAATCAATGAATGCTTTTCCCCTGACTTACACAGGCCTTGAAACTACACAAAAGAAAACAGTTACTTAGTTATGTTACTCACTTCCATAGAAACAGGAGATTATATATATCCTTCTTGGCTAGGTTTTTACCTAGAGGCACATCTTGCTCCAAATACACTTCTGCAGAAAGCCTGGGAAGCCTATTTTCCCATCTTCATTTTCAGTACATATAAGGGTGGCTGACACTTTTTAGATATTTTGTAGCAATCAACGGGTCTGGCATGGTTGTATTCAAAAGCATTTTAACATAAAATGAAACAATTTGAGATAGTGCTTTAAATTGCTAAAGTACTACAAACAATCACTGAGAACTCAGTCAGTATTGCTTACTTAGGCATTCTCATCAAATTGCATGGTTTTAGTGTGACGCAGATCAAGCTAAATGGATAGAAACCGCTTCAGAAATTATACAAACTCAAAGCTTTTACTTAGGTTACAATAAGTCTTTTATGAAATAGGATCAGGACAACATTTTTATTCTCCTACCTATCCTTCTGGTTGTCTTGAATAAAAGAATATAAACTGCATTGCTTTGCAATAATATAAAAGTTCTATTTACAAGTGCTCACTGGCATCTGACAAATCAGATTATATTTACATGTACTTTCTAATTAGTCATTTTTCTAATATAATAACCCTATTTCATATTCTTCCTTTTAAAAAGGCACTTCCCAACAATAAGGCCTAGAAATTCTCATTTACCCTGCCATTCACATTGTTATGCTATAGGACAATTTTCAAGTTACTGTAAATTTTATGAGTATTCTGCTTGTGAATTTAGGGAAGAAAAAAAAAGAGAGCAATTATCCTCAGCTTAATAGCTAAGCACCAAAAAATATCCACCTCAGATTAAACTCAACTTCCATTTACTTCTGGCTTTTAGCCCTTGAAAATATGAAGGAAATAGTTGTGATTGTTTCAATAAAAAGACAGTGTTCAACTGTCTAAATAAACACATATCCTAACTATATCGGTGCACAAACATGTAAAAAAAAGTCCTACAGTGAAAGAGTGAGCTATTTTTCAAGTTCAGGGTTGGTGTGTTCAAGGAGCTCAGCAGAAATTCTTCAATCGGTCTTTAAGAAGTTGATGTGAATGTGTACAAAAAGGATTATAATCACACGGCATTACAGAAAAGTGGTCCCTTCAGGCAGAAGAGAGAAGCTGGACACATTCCATAGCAACACCTTTGGATTTTGCTAGTTCTGTTGTCTGGCAAGGTGGGTACACGTTAGGATTGAGCACCACACTTGCTTCAGAGCAACAATGATCTGGATTTTGCTTTGGTATAAAACAAGGGAGTAAGTATCAAGCAAAGCCCAGCTTTTGTAAACTTAAATCACACTGCGCTGGCTTTACTTTTCATTGGGTTTGGGAGGACTGGGGAGTGTGTGCACGCATCTGTTTGTGGCACGCAGAAGAACTCAGTACAGCAGAACATGGTTTTCAGTATTCACCTCCTCCTTTGCAGCACCCTGTTGAACAGTCATAGTATCGTAGAATCATAGAACCATAGAATAGTTTGGGTTGGAAGGGACCTTAAAGATCATTTAGTCCTAACCCCCCCTGCCATGGGCACAGACATGTTCCACTAGACCAGGCTGTCCAAGGCCCATCCAACCTGGCCTTGAACACCACCTTCCCTGGGCAACCTGTTCCAGTGCTTCACCACTCTCATAGTGAAGAAATTCTTCCTTATGCCTAGTCTAAGTCTGCCCCTCTCCAGTTTATACCCATTGCCCCTTGTCCTATCACTACAAGCCTTTGTAAACAGCCCCTCCTCAGCTTTCTTGTAGCCCCTTCAGGTACTAGAAGGTCGCTATAAGGTCTCCTCGGAGCCTTCTCTTCTCCAGGCTGAACAAGCCCAACTCTCTCAGCCTGTCCTTGTATGAGAGCCCTCCAATAATCTTTGTAGCCCTCCTCTGGACCGGTTCCAACAGCTCCAGATCCTTCTTATGTTGAGGATTCCAAAACTAGACACAATACTCCAGATGAGGTGTCACAAAAGAGGAATAGAGGGGCAGAATCACCTCCCGCGACCTGCTGGCCACGCTTCTTTCGATGCACACACTTTAAAAATGTCATTTATAGCGCAGATGTCAGGAGAGAGGGTTGATGCACAGTGGTCTTGGGCAGAGCTCGCACACAGGGTGACGGGTTTCTCTGGAAGGGCGATGAGGGGATGCTGGCATGGGCAGGGTCAGAGCCCTCAGCTGGGGCCACACCACGGACGGCTGCTCTGCAGCTTGGTTAAAATCCCAATGCCACGACGGAATAAGAACGCATTTAAGGCGGTGGCAGGGACAGTATTTGCTTTGCAGGAGGATCTGGTGTGTCCCTCATAAGAAGGCGCACACGCGTTCCTCTCCGTGTACGCCATTCACCCCACTCCAAAGCGCTGCCATGGCTCGGCTCTTTCCCGAGCACGGGGCAGCTTCGGCGGCGCTCCCCGATCCTCAGGGGCCTCCAAGCGTGTCGGAGCAGCCCTGCGCACCCGACCTCGGTCACCCCAGCAGCCGCGGCCGCCACTCCGGACAACTCGGAACCGGGTGGAAACATCCCGGAGCAGCGCGGGGAGGGAGCGTTGGGGACCCTGGCGGGGCGGGAGGGACGCGGAGGAACCGGCCGGGGCGGAGGGCGAGGCGGGCGGCTGCGCCGGGGCGGGGAGGGACGGGGCGACGCTCGCATTTACCACCACGCCGCGGCCTCCGCTGGTCCCGCCGCGCCCGGCCATCTTCTGCGCGCCCGGGGGCTGCGCGGGGCGGGGCGGCGGAGCCACGGGGGGCCGCGCTGCGCCCGCCGCTGCTGCCGCGGGAGGCGCCCGTGAGCGGGGGGCAGGTCCCCCTCTGTGTTGCCGTGGGCGGGAGCTGCTGCCCCGTCCCTGCTCCGCTGTGCCTGGGGGTAGCATCCTCCTCCCTGCTCCCGTGCGCTGGGGTAGCATTCCCCCCCACCCGCTCCCGTACGCTGGGGCAGGATCCCCCCCCCCGCTCCCGTGCGCTGGGGCAGGATCCCGTGTACTGGGCCTGGTCCCCAAGCTGAACAGCCACCCATACACTCTTGTTATGCTCTGACAAGACAGACTCAATCACCACAGGTCTGAAATGAGGAAAAGGAATACCAGCTATAACGCCTAAGCTGGGCTGCAGGCGAGGTCACGGAGAGTGGGGCACAGCTGTGCACTTAGCTGCGAGTGGGATGGCAGTGGGAGCTGCTGGGCTTGAAGGAGCCAGGCCTGGTGACAAGGGTGGCAGGAGGGTGGAAAGGCTGGGACACAGCGAGGCCTGGGCTAAGGTAGTGAGACCGGGACAGGCTGGAGAGGTGGGCCTGTGCGAGCCTCATGAAGGTCAACAAGGCCAAGAGCAAGCTCCTGCACCTGGGTCAGGTAGTATCAAGCATAAATAGAGTCTGGGCAGGGAATGGATTGAGATCAGTCCTGATGAGAAGGACTTGGAGGTACTGATGGATTGAGAAGCTCAGCCTGAGCTGGCACTGTGTGCTCGCAGCACAGAAAGCCAACCGTATCCTGAGCTGCATCAAAAGAAGTGTGACCAGCAGGTTGAGGGAGGTGATTCTCCCCCTCTACTCTGGTGAGACCTCACCTGGAATACTGCATTCAGCTCTGGACCGTCAGCACTGGAAGGACATGGATCTCTCACAGTGAGTCAGGAGGAGGGCCACAGAGATGATCACAGGGCTGGAGCACCTCTGCTATGAGAACCAGCTGTGAGAGTTGGGGTTGTTCAGCCTGGGGAGAGACCTTATAGCAGCCTTCCAGTACTTAGAGGGGAGCTAGATGAAAGCTGGGAAGGGGCTCTTTATCAGGGAGTGCAGGGATAGGGTGAGGGGTAATGGTTTTAAGCTGAAAGAGGGGATAGACTAGATATTAGGGGAAAGACTAGATATTAGGAAGAAATTTTTTACTGTGAGGATGGTGATGCACTAGAACAGGTTTCCCAGAGAAGTCAGGTTGTCCCATCCCTGGAGGTGTTCAAGGCCAGGTTGCATGAGGCTTTGAGCAACCTGGTCTAGTGGAAGGTGTACCCTGCTCATGTAGACAGATTGGTCTAGATGACCTTAAAGGGTCCCTTCCAACCCAAATCATTCTATGATTCTATAAGATTAAGCTGGTATAGTTTAAACTGACATTAAAAGAGGTTTTTGCTTATACCCTAGGAAGAAAAAAGGATGCCTGAAAGCAAAGTTCCAATAGGTCTTTAATCTTGCTTTCCATCCTTGCTGACTTCTGAACCGATGCTCCTTCTTCCCCACTGCTGTGTACGTGCTGGAGCAAGCTATGTCTTCCCAATACCTTCAGCCCACTACCATGTGGCTCACGCTGTTGGTGTGGTAGAAGAAAACTGATTGGGAACCATGCAGCCTTCTGCCATTCTCCTTCCAATTCTGTAAAATTATTATTAATATTTTAACAGCTTCACAGATGAGAATTTTTTTTTCTTCTCTTGAGTTGCTCTGGTTGTTGACTGTCTTTACATTCCTATATAAGAGGTTCAAATTTGGACTTGCTCTGTTTTGTATCTTGCCTTTTGGAGAAAAATGCCAACAGCCTTAGTCCACTGTGGATAAATTTACAGCTTTTCACTTTCTGAAAAATGAAAGTTGCTTATGATTTCTGGTATTTATTTGTGACGTACAATCGATAGAATCCTGCCATTCCTATTAGAAAGTACTAAAGGAAGAAAAAGTTGGTTTGGGGGAGAGCTGGGCATAGTGAAATATCCATAGTGATACCTGAGGGGATCTTACTGACCCAATAGGAAGGCATTTCTATTTGGTATACTACTTTTGCAGAATGTAGTCATTAAGACATGTAGGACCCAAGCTGTAGTCATAACTGATTGATCCAGAGTACACTATGGGCGTGTCTGCACTAGAGTTTGGTGTTTATTGTGGGCTGTTTGTCAGGTGCATCCTGTTAGTGCACTTACATCAGAACTATTGTAAGTTCAATAGGACAATTAATAGATTAGGAATTTGGTGTTAAGAAGGTTTCTATAAATGAATTTCAATTAAAGTCTGGCTGAGTACCAAAACAATTGAAAATTATCTGTGTTAAATGGTTTGTTTCTTATATGAAGCCAGATCTGTTTGCTTTTTGGTGGATTAAGGAACTGCCTTTAGAAGAACTCTAACTATAGGTGACAGTATGTCTGAAAGAACAGAAGACCGGGTTTATAAAGTGACAGAGGCCAACTCCAGAATATGTCTGCTTCAGAAGTAATTCCTGTGTATGAAGACTGAGGTACGCTGGGAAAAAATAACTCCATTTCACAGTCGTTTACAGTGCACTTAATAAAAAGAATGAATTTGATAAACAGCACATGCAGATTTGTACAAACCTACATAAAGAACATAAAAATATTTTTGTAATGGGCAAAATCCCTAAATACTTTTTGCATTTCAATTGCATGTCAACATTTCATACAGCTATTGAGAAAGAAAGTCTAATGTTTAATTTAAACTTTGGGACTAAATGCTATTGCTTTGTACCTACAATCACATTTTGGGATTTGAAGATTATTCTTGTTTGAAGGTGGGCAAGAACCCCTTCCGAAGCCCACATTCGCCCTGAAGCTGATGCAATCTGATTCAGTTACCACAACATTACAGATAAGGCTGTCGTTGCACAAACATCACAGAAGTGGGCTCTATAGTTCTAAAGCTATTTGGATTACAGCTAGAAACTCAGATTGATTTTGCCACTGCTGTATGAGTGCTAGTTTCTTCTACCTTTTGGACTGGTCGGGTTATTATTACAGTTTTCTGTCTTTTTGAGCACATTCTTTATCAAACCACTGCAATACCAATACAAGAGATTGTTCTAACTACACCATAGACAGAAGCTTAACAATCTGGAAAAGATTAACATGAATGAGATACTACAAAATAAATAATTCTGGCATTGTGCTTAAAAACTTAAGCAGGAAATGTTTGTTCTTCCCATCAAGGTTGGATGACTGCATTTTGTCAAATCTTCCTTCTGGTATTCTTCTCTTCCAGTAATTCCACAGTGCTCATTTAAGAAGTGTCATGTCTCACTAATAAAAATAAAGAAAAGCATAGAAATTAAAAACTAGATAAGTTTAGCTGGGGTACAGTTTTATCAGCAGCTATCGTTCCAGTCCACAAAGTTGTTCTTCATGTAATTTTTTTTTTTTTTGGCATAAAATGTAATATTTTTTTTTAGTTTTGTTGCAAGTGAGATAAATTCATGCATCTGTAAACACAGAATTAATAAACCCAGAATTAATGAGGTTCTTTGTGCACGATGGAAATGAAGTTGCTAAGGATTTCGCTACAGAGATATGTGTACATACTGAATGTTTACATTGTTTTTTTATAGTATGAACTAGTGTAGAATGAATGAGCTTACAGTAGATTTTCAAAACCTTTTTTAATTAGAGCCAAAATATGATTATTTAAAACACTGTATTTGGGCAATAACTGAAAAAAGACTGTAAGCTTTCTGAAGAATGTTCCTATTATCTTTGTTTAGCTGTTTGTTTATAAACTAAAAATAGGAGGAAAAGAATAAACACTTACATATACAACCATGGGAAATGATCAAAGGAGGAAAGAACAAAGAAAACAGGATAGGTCATACTAACAAGTACGTCTGGGTAGATCTGGACACATAGCCAACAGCCATAAAGGAGCAGATGGAAGAAGCAACACACAGAGAAACAAAGCAGAGTTACGATTTACATGCAAATCCCTTGTGAATGTATTTATATCTTGGGCCTTTATAGAACAAACTTTATAATTTCAGTTACACGTTTTTCTTCTCTTACCCTCTTACTGATAAAACCCGGACATGTAGTATCCACCCTTTCACAACGGTGATGGAAATAAATACTGAAAATAGAAGGTTAGGGGCAGGGATATATCAAGAAAGCAGTCCAAGAGACACAGTTACCTCTTAGCCTATGCAAGTCCATTATGTATTCTCCTCTCAGGAACTTATACAAACATTTGACAACTCAGTTTAATATGTAAACACCAAAAATAGACAAGAAAAGCATGAAAATCAGGAGGTATGGCTTACCTAGGTAGAAGCTTGCCAATTAAGGGAAGAAGTAAGAGCTCATATTCTGGTTCTGCCTGTTGCTGCAGCTGTAATGTGAACAGCAAAGCTGTAAACAATCTTACCGAGCATAAACCTGCATTTCTTAGTGGTTAAAAGGTAAGTGACATCCCCCCGACTTGTTGCAGTGGAAGACATTTTTTGGTTAAATGGTCACTGGCGAGAATATTAAAACAGAAGTCTTGCATATACAGTACTTAGGGCACGTTGAAAGCAATTCTAAATTGCTTTCATATCCTGTTTTAATGTATTCCAGGATTTTGAGTTCTTTTGCATTACCTGAGGCAGTTCCCCAGTCCACAGAGTGGCTGTCAAAGACCCTGAGTGCAGCAGAATGTATTTGCCAAACAGTGTTACAGACATCTGGGAGAACATGAAGCAGTATTTCAAACCGTTCCTGTACATTCAAGAACCTAGGGAGACTTCAGGAAAAGCTATTCAATGAGGCAGAGGTATGTAGCATCCTGTGATGTACAGCAGAGATGCTATACTTCCCCTTTGTGACTGCTGTGCTACAGCAGGTGATGGAGTGGCACTGGAAGCTGGAATCTAACTTCTGTCCACCTTCAATTTCAGCATGATTTGCACCTCGAGGAATTGGAAAGTTCAGCTTTAAAGCAATTGCAGCATCTAGGATTCACAAGGGAAGCTCAGAGCATTTAGCTATTGCAGCTAACTTGTCCTGAGCCGAAAAGACTGACTTAGGCTTTGAAAATTAACTACAATAACTGTAATATCAAGAAAATGGCTGAAAGATGTTAGTTTGGCTTTAATTTTTTTATGATCTTTAAATCAGTGTTAGGCACTGCTTGACAGAATTCTGGGCTTTGACTTACTTGGTCCATGATAAGCATCTTTAATACAAACTACATTTTTGTTTGTTATTAATCTCACTGTGCCAGACGAGAGCAGCAAGAGCTTCGCTTTGCAATTTCCTGGCTCCTGAAGATATTCTTCCTGCTTTTCAGGTTCATGTTATTAATATAGAGTTTATAGCTGAAATAAACACAAACAAAAATTTCCTCTTGTCCTTTAATACTAGAAAACACTTTATTTCCCTCATAATTTTATGCAAATATTTCCCCTAACCAGCTATTGAGAAGTACTGACATTTGAATGATAAAGCATTGTTTTCAAGAAATGCTGCTCACATCATATCCTATGACAAATTCATCACGCATGGCCATGAAAACTAGTCAGGGAATTGTAAATATATAGTGGGTCACACCCAATGTAATGAATTTAACTGCTAGAGTTTGTTTCCTTTTGAAGGGAGGTTGTTCACTTGGCTTCATACCTCTTCTTTTTTTTTTTCTTAATAAATTACTGCAAATTTGGGAAAATCTGCAAAACAAAATAATTCTGAGTGTTCCAAACAAGTAAATGAATAACAGTTTTATCCCCAAAAATATGTTAGTTGTCTTTGATATAGTTTTGTATGCCTCACAGCTTGCGTAGAACAAACAGTGCAGTAACAAAAGTGTATTGAAATGCAGAATCTGGTCCAGCAAGTTCTTCTGTAGTGTAGGCACGCTAGATGTTCACAGCCACTAACCCCTGAGCTCTGTTGCTGCACAGAATGACCTGCTCCCTAAGGGTGCTGGAATGTTGGATTTAGACCATTTCCTAATTATATTGTTTCTGTAAAAGACCATTCCTCCTCAGCAAACCGCAAAATGTGGTTGTTCCTTGTGCAGCACTTGGCACCACATGATGAACACTACTGAATTTTTCCCTCTGAAGAGAGAATTAATACATTACTTCTGCAGCTTGTGTATGACCCTCAAAACAATATGGGAACAGTTCTAGAATACTTGTCTATCTTTACAGCAGCTCTGGGAATTAGAGGATTGAGTCACCTGAATTTTCCATATGGGGGCTCTCACCTAACAAGAGTAAATTAAACATTAATTTCATTAATTCTGAGTGACCGGTTTGAGACAATAGCTTACAAACTACGATATAACACTGTCTAGGTTCAAAGCATAGCTTCTAGCTTTCGGCACACATACCCTGTATTTAAAACATATGGGCTCAAACTGCTGAAGTCAGGAACCCCAAAAATGAGAAATGCAATATTAATGGCTACCAGTGAAAAAGCCAGGTATTTATCATGCATTTACCATTGCATTTCAAAAGCATTATATGACAAAGACATAAATAAATCATACTGCTCCAGGGAGTAAGTTAAGTGCTTTAAATCTCATTTCTCTTCCTTCAGCTCCTGCCTTCCTGTTCCTGAAACAAATGAGATGAGAGTTCTTGAAAAACAGATCCTTTTAGTAAACAACTTGAATCCGTTCCCTTTATTCCATGGTCTAAATTCATCCCCAGATGATCATATTTATTATTATTATTATAAGCATGTAAAAGCTCTACTTGCAGACAATATTTTTTTTTTACAGTAAGCAAAGAGAGAAAAAGATGATCAACATGACAGATAACTTATAATCTAAGGCTGAGACAAGAAACAACTGGCTACCGTGCTATGGGAGTTCAAAGAAACTCCACAGGTCTACAAGATAAGCCCTACTCTCAGCTCAGCAGCTCAGCTGCTGTTAATTTTTTAATGGGCACTATTGTAAAGAACATTAGAGGAAGGATTTGAAGACAAAGCTATTCCAGTGTCTGCAAGCTTGTGTGAATTTCTCCATGCTGCGGAGTCAATGTGGAGGCAAGCATGGAATAACAACTAACAACACAGGATATACTGTGACTGAATAGAAATTCATCCTCATAGCAGCATCAAGATGACCAGCTGACATGAATGAAGTCTACAATTTGGCTATGCCTGCTGATCTACAACCATTTGTTGGAGGTACAGTCTAGAAGAAAAAACAAGTATGTTTTTTCTAACATGGTGAAATGGAAGTCGCATTAGGACTCTTTAAACAGTAAAGAAAAGAACACAAACAAGAAACGCATCTCATTTTGGATTCCTAACATAATGCTACTGGTTAGCCTGGAGAATGAACTCCATGAATTTACTAACATTTTTATTTACAAAACATTTCATAACAAAGGCTCTGGAACAAGATTGAGACAGAATGAAAAAATACAATCCAGGCATTCAGCAGTCACATATACATCACTACCTCAGATGCCCATGGGGAGAAATGGCCAGTCCTCCGTGGCCTGGTCAGGCTCCATACGCCTCTAGTTACTGGGGTGGACGATCCCCACCAGCTGCAGGGCTCAGCAGCTGGCTTCTGTGACTATGGGAAATGTCAGGCAACCTTAATAATAGATTCTGCTACCTATCTGTCCTCTAATTATATGATTTATATGATTAACATTACAAGCATCATAAAGCCAAGGATGAGAGCATTGACTAGGACTAGCATTTATCTAGGACTTCCATTAATCTGCATATATGTGAAATTTTCTTATCTGAAAGATGCCTGCCTTCATTACGGCGGAAATCATTAGATATGATGTTTTCCCTGAAAGGTAAGCCAGTGAAAGGACTTGATTGTAGCTTTGTGGCAGATCAATCACAGCAGCAGCCTATGATGCCAGTTTTTCATGAAAATATCAAGGGGGCAGAACATGCACCTAAGAATAAAACTCACCTACAGAGACCTAAGGAAAATAAAATCAATGAGCAATTTCTCCTGTGTTATTTCTCCCAGAGAATTTTGCCGTTACTGTTTCATGAGGGGAATGAGGTTACCCCTCTGCAAGGAAGAGTTTGAGGAACTCTTGCACACAGAGCCCAAGAAACCACCATGCTTTGAGACCAGCCACATGGAGCCCTATGCCCCTGACAGATCTGATGCTCGCTCGAGGCAGCTCTATCGGAGCCATACAATCAGGAACTCCCTGTGTTTGTGACGATGCCATATCTGATCCCTTCCTTCCTGGATATAAATAGTATCATTATGAAAAACAGCCAGTGAGATATTTATCATAATTTCATGTTGCTATTTTTAAAAATAGACACACAGTTTGGTCATGCACAACTTCCAACAGGAAATATCTTCAGTTTGTGGCAACATAACTCTTGCTGATGGATAGAGCATTCAGACCCCACTTAGCAAGTGTTTTGTGATGGTTATCCAATTTAATATGGACCTTTACAAAGCACCAGTGTGATAAAATAATTTTGAGGTACTAGAAGCATATTGATGACTTTTCTTTCTCATTATTTCATTGATTGGCAGTAATTGACGAGTGAATTTAGAGAACATTTCAACTGGTAAATATTTTAGCCTTTGTACAGACTTGTTTCTGTTAATATTATATCTTATGAAGGAAAAATTCTGTTGACTTTTTGCTTTAGCTATACTGATGGTACATAGTAGTTGATTCATGAACATTACACTTCCAATACTGGTATTTCCTGAACATAGAAATACAGACTGACATTCTTTGGATTCGGTAAATTTATTTTGTCAAACTTCCCAGAGACAGAGGGTAAGAGCGATCTCCTTCTATGTGTACTTCCAGCGGTTTTCATGATAATGTATTTTTTCCATAATCAGAACTGTTGGTAGGTCACATGGAGTACACATCAAAATAGATGGCAGAAGTTATAAGCTCCTTCCCCATCGGGCGATGGAAGCTATTTGCATGTATCAAGAGAGGAACTTCCCGTGTGGCAACAGAGCTACCTGCAAAGCACTATATGAGGTTTAAGCAAAACCAACCCCACAGCACTTTTGAAAGATACAAGTGACAGCCGACTCAGCTAAAGAAGTGCATGAGCTTTAGTTTTCCCTCTCCTGCTAAGCAGGAATGCTTTTCCACCCCTTTGTTTACTTCCTTACTTCCCAATAATATCCTGGCATCCTTCTCACAGTTTCAAAAACAAGTCATTATTACTGGTTAATGATTCATGTTTCCAAATGTGGGCCCTTTGCTTGTCCCAAATTATGGGACAGGCCATCCCCTAATTTGCATTTGCATAAAGTTAGCACTGATGATAAATGAAAGAAGTAAATCCAGATCCTCAACCTAACTCAGCCAAATGATGTACAGGTAACTAAAAGCTGAGAGCAAGACAGTGGGAATGCACACCATTCTGGAGTAAAATCTAGTTTGACCATGTTTGATTGTACTGCATTTCTTAAAAAAGGCATCTTGTACTTCTCTAGGAGATAATGTGACTTGTTATTAAGTGCATATGATTTGTGTGGCTTTGTTAAAATAAACAGCCCAAATCATTCTTTTGAGTAAACAGTAAATGAAATAATTACTGTTTTACAAAACCACAGCTTTCTTCCAGCTTATATCTTTAAAAAATAAACATGATTTCTTAACGATAAGTTACAAAGAACAAAATACACATTCCTGCTCACCCACACTTTCCTAGTGTATGTCATAGATAAGAACTGTAGCCCAAATCACCATGAAGTTTTCAAAGCCATTCCCAGACAAATTTATGAAAGGAACTTAATGCATGGGGAAATTTAGCTTTTGATAGTTCATTTGAAATTTTTTACTTCATCCTCTGCTGATGTCAGATACTATGGATGTCACAACAGCTGCTGGTGGTAATGACTGATACCACACATAAACCCCCTTTGTTCTGAAGCAAAGGTTAAGCGGTAGGAAAGAAAAACAATTTTCATTTTATACAAAATATGCAATATAGTGTGCTGCTATGATTTCTGCCTAGGTCTTGACTCACATTCTAGTATATAGCTTTCATTCTAACATTACACATATAATAGAAAACAAAACTTGTCTTTCTACTTCAGTTGTAGTTTTACTATAGTATTACAGAATTGTTTATACATAAACACAAACAGCAAGCTACATGTGGTATTTATATTGTGTGAAGTCTATATTATTACGGGCTTCCACTATAAAAATCGGGTTCGGTAAAAAAAAATGAGAACACAAAAAATTATGCAGAACCCAAGCTGTTTAGAAATACAGTCATTTAAGCTTTTAAGCAAACTGTAACAGCTCCTTAATAACTAGTCCAGAAGCCATCCCACCCTGAAGTTATATTTACCAAGCTGTCTTCAGCCAATTATTTCACTTTGTTTTGGCTACGCAAGGAAAGAAGTGCTCCAAACACATGCAAGAGTATTTTTTATGCTTTTTGTACTATGTTTATAGTAATCTTAGTAGTTAATAAAAATTACAAAGAATAATAAATTCATCAGTTTATACTCAAAATTTAATTAAGAATTTTATTTCAAAACATTTAGTGAATTACACAGATGAGAGCTATATATAACAACTTTTCTAAGAAGCTGCATTCTTATATTAGTTGAGTATTTCCTTCTGAATAGTTGACAGCATCAGTTTCTTCTGAGAATTTAGGGGCATGGAGATGTAGGGACAGGGAAAGAAAAAAGGAGGAAAGAGCCCATATCTGAAAATCAGTCCTTACTCATTTGCAATGTAGATAACTTTGTGCTTCTCAATTACTTCTATGTCATGCTCCAGTTGTCTCATCTGTGATTCCAGCTTTTCTTTATAGAGCCTCTTGAGTATGGTGTCTATTTCTACTGGAAGACACTGAAATTCACGATACAATTCTTCCCAGTTCTTTTTCAGCCCCTAGTGCCATTACATGAAAAGGAAATATATCAGAAGACTTTATTTCATTAAGAATAATATGTATATAAATTACTTGGGGGGGTTGGTTAATATGGTATGTGATAAGGGCCACCTCAACGTTAAAATAACAGGTAAATACATGGATAATATTTATTCACATTAATTAAATGCTTAAAAGTCAAAGTAGTTGCAACAGAAATAATTTTGGCTGATTCTGATCCAATAAAAGGTACGGTCTTTTAAAACTCTGTGCCTTGGCGAGAAAAAATGCAGTCTTTAGGAGGCCACAAACCAATCACTAAACTTGCCAATGAAGGATGAGCTACAAAAATCCTAAACTGACAAAAACTATGCCACTTGTCCACCATATGACTTGATCTAACAGAAAAAACCAGAAAATATTAAGCATCTCAGTGTTGTCCATGAGGGTTATTCCAACAATCCTCATAGACAAATATCTACATAAATTTAAAAAACCTATCTCTATATGTGAAACTAAGAGCAACAAGTCTATTTATTTTCTGTCTTGCAATGCTACTTGTCTTTGCAATCCAAAGCTGTACAGTACTTAAATGAAGCTCCTGGTCTACCGGGCATAAGATATAGTTTACATGATTATGAAAACACAGTATTTCCAAAACTTTCATAGCAGAGTTATTAATATCTTCTTTTAAATAATTATTTTGTGTGTGTGTGTACATTAGTAAAAGCTGGTTTGGAAATCATTGAAAACAGTGAGTTTAGGGCATGCAGTCATCACAGTTTATTCTGTCCCTACAGAGTGGACAGATCAAAAGCAAATCATGGCTCCCTGTGTAAAAATCTCACTCACAGCTCCTCCAACAGCAATGTAAAACACTGATCAGTATTGCTATGGGCTAGATCACAAACTGAGTGTCTAAGCCTATATAAGGAATTCTAATATATGCTGGGTCAGTGAGAAATATGTACTGCATTTATCAACATACTCTTTATTCTTAGAAAATCCCAACCAAAGTAAGCATAATGGAGAGAGAGTTCAAAGAATGTTGGCACAAATTATTTCTCTTTATTATTCTAAGTTCATGAGGCTTGATTTTGTTCTCAGACTTCCATTGCCACGTATTCTTTCAAATCAGATAGGGCACATGTGTTCACTAGCAATGTCAATTATTTTAAGAGACAGGAATTCCCATATGTCTACAGCTGAGCACTGGGTAGAAGCCACATACCCCTGGGGACACTAATTCCTCCTCACAATATAACTGTATAAGTCATCTGGCCCATGAAAGAGCAAACTTTTTGAGAAATTTGAAAGAAAATGCTGAGTTAATACAAACAATCTAAAAACTTCTCAATTAAAAATACTTCAGTGCATTCTTGTATTTTAAAAATACAGAGTATAATTTTCATCAAACTAAATGCAGAACTGTGAGCAGCTGAACTCACATGCCTTTTTGCACATTTTGCTGCATAGTTAACTTGCTGGATCATCAGCTTGTCCCATGCCTTTCCCACCATAAAAATATATTAATCTTCACTCTAGGTGTTATGTTCTTTATTTATTACTGTCAATGAATACCTTCACCTCTCTCCTATAGTCCTTCCTTGCTTTTACGGCTTGCTGCATAAGGAAGAGACACCATTGTGCTAGCTATTTTGGATTTTGCCGATTAACCAGTTAGTCTTTGCAAGTGAGTTAGACACTGTGTTTTCGCTTTAGATATTCTGCTGGCTTTTTTTGTGGCAATTTAGCATTTTGTGTTTGTGCATCCTTCTGCTAATTTGTTTCAGGTGTCTGCTAAGATCAAATTATTAAGAGACAAACTGATAAATAGATATCACAGTCATGTAAGCCTCATTTTCATAGGAAATGTGCCTAAACTGTCATCATGTGAAATTCCAGTTGAAGGATGAAATATACTTTTAAAATGTTTCTTCTTCGCTCTACTTCTTTTATGTTATTATTTATCTTTTTTGTATTTTGTGCAGTACAAACTATGTGAAAGACAGTATCCAAACCAGCTTGACAAAATACACTTTTTTCAGTCATAGTTCTATCAATATGTTTCAATTTAGTTATGTTTTCTGGTTTTGCTACATTTTAAAGCATGATCTTATGCTTTAGTCAGTGAGGCCATAATGTGAAGACAGAAACTGCCAATACATGTGACGACGTTATGCATCAGGAAAATAAAAAAGGCAATTTGTATTTTTCCACGATTCACAAGTGGAGTCAGAACTGTTGCTAAATCCATATAGCTGATTTTCTGCACTCCTCTTAAGTTTCACTAAAATTCCAAGTCATTTAGACAAATAGGAATCTAACAATTGAAGTACTACCGGACTAGAACTGTAGCTAAAGCAGCTCCCTTCAGTTCAGTTTACATCCGTTCTACAGCTCCATCTAGTGAAAAAGCAGCTAACTCATTTGCCTCCCTTGAAAGAATCTAGTATACTTATTATTATTTATATGGACTTACATTACCTTATTAATCTTTCATACACATTACTAATTATACTAAATAAAAATATGCACCTGCAGAAGACTTGTCCTTTCTTCGTCAGATAGCTGTTTCATGGCTACTTTCTGGAGATGCTCCAAGATACTGGCCTCATATTCTTTCTGAGCTCTTTTCTTCTCTTCATTTCTCTGTGTCACATATTTTGG
Source organism: Cuculus canorus (assembly GCF_017976375.1). Classification (NCBI taxonomy): domain Eukaryota; kingdom Metazoa; phylum Chordata; class Aves; order Cuculiformes; family Cuculidae; genus Cuculus; species Cuculus canorus. The sequence continues at coordinate 142,378,681 of NC_071402.1, forward strand.
TGTAACACCATAATCCTATGGGTAGGAGAAGAAGTATCTTATATGTGCTTTTAAGAAGGAAACTGAGACATACCTGTCATCCACAGCCTATTACATTTGCAAACACAGGTTGATGTGTAATATTGTGCCATCAAGCAATAAAATCTTAAAACACTATGTTCTTAGAAGTATCAAACATGATTATCTTTGTAGCCTGAACAAAACATATAAGCAATTCTCTTCAACTTCTTTTTGCAACTTGGTAAGATAACAGAACCCAGAAACCAAAACGTCTGTTTATAAGAACTGATGGTTGAGTGAGGCATTTGAAACCTGTTAGTGACAGCAAGCTATTTTACATTTTTATGTGGTGTCATAGTCTATGTTCTGAAATACATTCCTTAGATACTTTCTTTGAAAGGTCTTCCTGTATCCTGATTTTTGCCGATCATTGCATGCCACAGAAGAGAATGAATAGTGTTAACACATACAAAGGACTAGTTAGGAATGATAAACTATCCCATACAGTATGTGGCAGAATTGTGTTTCTGAGGGGAAACGTAATTTCTGAATATTCCAGATGCACTTGGGGGAACACAGCTATTTTGCCTTATACTTTGTAAAATGAAGCTTATCTAGCCCTGCTGGAAGGTACCAGAGTCTACCTGCTTTCTACTAAATGCTAAATTATTCATAGATCTTTTAGTATTTGTAGCACTATGACTAGAGTCGTTTATATACAAGGTCTGACGCAAAAATACCTAGACTAACCCTATAGCCTGGGAATCAAGAGTGGGAGGGGAAGACACAAAGACATGGTTATAGATCATGTTCTAACCTGTAAAGCAAGACAAGGCTCAACTCAATCACTTCACTCAGTATGAGTGGACACGTGTTCAAGTATAGACGTTTTCTTACCCTTGGTTGCAAAATGTTGCTGTGTATCAGCCCATAACACTTTGCCTGTGAAGGGGTTTTTAGCTGATAACATCACTGTACTTGAGCACCCACCCTATTTACCAGACCTGACTCTCCAAAAATCAAGTTGATGCTTAAAGGAACCCATTTTTCCTTTGGTAGAAGATGTGAAGGCAAACAACGGAGATCCTCAAAACCTTTTCAGTAAATGCTCTGTGGAATTGCTTTGAACATTGGCACCATTGTATGCACCTGTATATCAACTCAGATGGGAAATATGTTTAAGCTGATTGTAGTTGATTTTCTTAATTTGTTAAATAAAAAGAGCTATAAGCACAGTCTCTGGGTTTTTTGTATCTGATCTCGTGTATGTTCAGCCATGCAAAGGCACTGTAAAGGCTGCAGGTTAACTTTTTTGCATCCTGTTGGCCGCCTTTGCTGCTGTGGCACACTGTTCACTCATGTTGAGCCTGCTGTCCACCAAGACCCTCCAGCCAGGTGGAATCCAGTCTGAGCTGCACACCGGGGTTACGTATTCCCAGGTGCAAGATCTTACACTGATCTCCACTGAACATCATAAGGTTCCTGCTAGCCCACTCTTCCAGCCTGTCCAGGTCTTCCTGAAGGGTAGCTCTTCCCTCTGGAATGTCAATCTCCCCACTGCAAACTTCATCAGTGTGCTCTTGATCCCAACATCCAGGTAGCTTATAAAGATACTAAACAGTGTCGGGCCCAATATCGATCCCTGGGGGTCCCTACTTGTGACTGGTTGCCAGTTTGAGAAAGAAGTATTTACCTCCATCCTTCGAGTATGGCCTGTCAGCCAGTTCCTCACTCACCACACTGAGCACTTGTCTAGGCTGCAGTGCATCAGTTTCTCTAGGAGAAGGCTGTGAGGAACTGTGTTAAAAGTCTTGGAGAAGTCCAGGTAGACAAAGTCCACTGCTTGCCCCATCTATTTTCAGCATTCGTTCATCACAGAGCTTCACTTGCCTCCCCATTAAATACTCTCTGGGTTCCCAACGCAACACGTAGGCTGTTGATTTAGCAGCATCATTCTACCAGTTTTTTGCTGACAGCATAAGTAAGAAAATATAGAGCAAAGGCAAGACACAACTCTAGCGCATGATTTCTCCTGGATGAATTTCAAAGGCATACCACAAACAGCAGTGATAGCCAAACAAAAAGAAACATGAACATTTCATGAGAGAATGCAATAAAGAACCTAAAATAGGCATTGCTACTGGTATTTCTACTATAATTTAATAAGACTTACCTTTTTTTTAATATATTTGGGAACAAGTCCTGAAGTTTCAAGCAGATATTTATCTCCCTGTCTTCTATCAACATAAATAGGTTGAGGCTTTTTAGGCAATGCCGTCACAGCAGCAACTACGTTTGCGTTTATAAAATTCTTTCTATTCTGAATTTCTGTAACTGGGTGATACGTCCTCTGTGGCACTGATAATGCAGGCAATTTCTTACTATCCTGTTCTTTCTTTCCTGCGAATTGAACATGTAAACATTCTTAGCAAAAACCATGAAGAGCTTTGCAGTTCAAAGTTATTGCATTTTTCAAAAGAGAAAAATTATGTACAAAATTACATAAAACCAGAAACCAACTGTATCTACAATGAAAGAATTGACTGGGAATGTACTGTGATGAAAACAAGTATGCTTGCTTCGTGAAACAGAAGTTTTATAACGTAGGAAATATTATATTGTTTTAGATGGGTCTTTCTTATAATATGCTGTTCATTTCCTCTTAACTGCAGCAACATGAGACTTTTTTTCAAATGTAATTAAAATTACTTTTACTAGAGATGCTTCTTGTCCACGTTCTTAGGCATTAATGGCCCTGACCAGCTTTCCCTGGGGCATCTAACCCACACCCTTGGGCTCAGGAATCCTATTTCAGCTCAGCCCTGTCTGTCAGTTCCTGGCTGAGCTCTCTCAGCTATACCTGCCCCTACTCCTGTTCCTGAAAAGCTGTGTTGAACCAGCAGATGAACCTGGTCCATTACCCCATCCTGCCTGTTGCTCACTAGACTATTGATAGGACACGTTTTCATCACTACTCCACTCTGCTTGCCTGCCTCCAGTGTGGTGCGACTGCAGCCCTATTGGGTAGGGTTACTGCCTGGCCTGCATTGTGGTTGACCTCAATATTTGGCTCACCTCCCCTTAGGGAAAAGGCTGGCTCTTGCTTCTCCCTAACACTTGTAAACAACTTCTCACGATCCTTTCTGTATTCTTTGGAGAAACTATTCCTTTTTAGTGTAATCTTTTCTCCAAGGCACCAACAGAAAGTCTGTACTCACTTCAGGTGAGTGATGAAAGACCCACCCTACTTCCCACTAGATATAACTAACAGTCATTATCAGAGATAATGATTTGATTCAGGTTGTCTGAGTTCACGTCTTCTTTGGCAGAAAATAAGTGTAGTGTCACAAGTGATAGAGCTCATTCCTACAACAGCTGATTTCCAGATACTGACCCCACAAACCAGTGCATTCCTATGTTTTGTTTTTACAACCCAATAGCTTTCCATAACTTAGTATTGTAGGACACACAGACTTAAATCTGCTTCTCTTAGGATGTCTTTTTGGAAACAAGCTCCCTGAAGCCTCTCAGTGAGCACTGGCTCACTCTTATCTACAGTACACTGATGCCTATTTGCTGTTTTGGGAGCCTTCACTTCTTCTGGAGCCGGCAAGCGAGTTTGGCTAAAATGAACACCGGAGTCCATAGAATCATAGCATCTTAGAATGACAGAATCACAGAATAATTTGGGTTGGAAGGGACCTTAAAGATCATCTAGTTCCAACGCCCCTGCCATGGGCAGGTGCACCTCCCACCAGATCAGGTTGCCCAAGGCCCCATCTGACCTGGCCTTGAACACCTCCAGGGAAGAGGCATCCACAGCTTCCCTGGCCTGCCTGTGCCAGTGTCTCATCACTATCATGGTGAAGAAATTCTTCCTTATGTCTAGACTAAATCTGCCCCTCTCCAGTCCACTAATACAACAAGATTCATCTGAAGCTTAGGAAACACAGTTTTTTTAAGGAAACGGTGAGTAATCAGACTCTAAAAGAATTAAACTCTCCTAGACCTCACTGAAAAAGATTCAATCTTTCTGTTCTGTCCTCGTTGTCTATTTTGTAACTAGTTGGATCAAACCCAGCTCTGGAAGCAGCACAGATACCACAAACACAATGCCATAGTCACATTTAGACAACTGATAACTGGATAAATTCCAAGTGATGGAAGTGCCATGCTCTAAAGGAGGTGATTAAGCAGTATGACTTCACTGAGCTAGGTCTGAAATTCCATCCAACAAAGGTATAAAAACTTTCTGAGTTAATGATACAGTTCCTTTCCTTCCCAAGATCTGTTAGGATCTAATCAAGGCAATGAAATTACTAGTCTAGATTGCAGCTATGATGTGTCATAATAATTTTGAATATCCTGCTGATATTTCACTTTGGAATTATATAGTTTAGATTTGTACATCATTCTTTTCTGCAACTGATCATTAATATTAAAGTAAATACTATGGATTTTTAGAACCTGAAGGTAATACATACCATCAACACATCTCCAACACTTGTATAGGTGCAGCCAGAAGACATATAATTTTTCTTTATATTTCAGCTGGTTTTGCAGCACGTGACAGTAAACACTTATTGTATTTTCTAGTGACATATATAACCTCCTTGCTGCTTGTTTTGGTATTTTAGACAATAAATAAGAAACATTTTTGTAAAATAGAGAAATAATTTTGGTACCATAGATACTATAAAAGGAACAATGGAAGCTGCCCCAGCACAGAAGAAGGATTTAAATTTTTTTTTAAAAAAAATTATTTTCCATAATTGTTACTTTCAACAATAATATTGAATTTTAAAATTAAAAAATACATTACATTTCATGCCTACACTTACTTTCTGGCAGCTTGGGTTCCTTTGAATGTTTCTTCAGAAAATTTTTTTGAGACGGCACTGCAACTTTTGCTGGTCCCATAGTTTTCCACTGAGCTTTATTCTTCTCTGTGTCATGTTTCACTGGTTGTCTAGCTGCGGATATATTCCTTAGATGTTAAAAAAAAAAAACAACAAAAACCACCAAAGAGACATAAAGAAGTTAAAGATCAGAAAGTTATTAAAAATACTTCTTCAAAGCATATACATTTTTGCCGTAATTCATGCCAAGAGCCTAAGCTGTTTTGTTTCATACTCTCTCCCAAATAAAGGCCCTCATTCATACAACCTCCATACTAAGGCTAAGCACAGCACTGCACTGACAAGTGGTTTTTCTGATTCTGAAGTTAGCTTGCTTCTTCATTTTTCTCTTGTGTCTCCAAGATCAGTATTGTCACACTTTGGCAAGTGCACTGATCCTGTAATTACTGAACACAGACATTTTGAAACTCAACAAAAGCTAAGTTTTGGAAATAAACTGCTTTGAGTATTGATTGTATGAATTGCTTATTTTTATGAGGCTATGCATTACTCATTTTGGTCTTTATTGTTGTAATTAACTCCATTTTGGAAAGTTTTTTTAATGTGACTGTTTTGTTCAAAAATACATTCAAAATATGTAGCTACTGTGCATCTACAGGGAAACGGTAATCATGAACCTACTTTGCTAGATTTTCTATATTTGAAAGTTTGTCTTATGAGGAAGATACAAATACCAAAGTATCTCAGCTGTTTCAGAAGCGGCAGTTGCAGTACATTTTCAGGCCTTATACAGAAAATAAGACATCTAAGGACAAGCTCTCAGTTGGCCTCAGAAAATATGAGGTCTGTATTGATAATGAGAACATTAACTGTTTCATTCTATTGGATGAAACATATTTTAGAGGTATGTAAAACCTCATGCTTCAGAAAACACATCAAATAAAATTGAGAGCTGGACAGAATGCCCTTGATCATAAGTTTATCTTATTATTGTCCACTGTATCATTGTCTCATCTTCCTGTCGAACCATCAGTTACAGACTATTGTAAGAGATTAGATGAGATGGATGAATGCTCCAAAACAGCACAGCAAACTGTGTATTTCTTCTATTACGCAGATCTGAATGATGATCCTTAACTATTATAAAGAGTGATGGCTTTGGCATTAACTGAAATGGCTAATGCAAAAATCAGTAAGAGCTCAGACATGAAAAGCTGTGTGCACACGGCATGCACACACTTCTGTTATGTGTAATGTTGCACATGGCACTATAATTTCTGCTTTAATCAAAAGTATGCTAACATATTCTCCCAAGGAAGCCAAATGCTGATCATTAGCAGCATCTTGCTTCTACCTGAAGGACTGAGCTGTCACATATTTTCCTGAGACAGCAGAACTCACTGCTCCTGAAGCTAAAGCTCCCTCACTGTACCCTTTAAAATCTGCCCATCTTTAGGAAACATGTCATATTAACTTATGGCAGACAAAAGCTGATGAATGGTTGTGCTCTTCTTTCACAGGAAAAACGTGTGTTTATGAAAAGACTATACCACAATTTCAGGTAAGGAAAAAAAGAACAAAAAAGATTACATAAAGAAACTTATTTTATGGGAACACTGAAATAATATGAAAGAAATTATGTAATGCTGGGCCAGTGAATGGGAATCACAGCAGCAATATCAATAAAAGCCTTTGTATGTGAGCTGCAAATGTCCAATATGTGAATTTTTTCTTGATCACAACATTAGAACATATAAGAGGACTTAATTAAACTTATGGAGTTATTTTGTCTTCTGGAGATTTGATCTCCAAAATCAGAAGGTGGATTAGGTACATAAGATTATACATGACTCCAGAAATATTCTAAAGATAGTGAATGAGGTTTTATTTGGAATTTTTTTCCTGTTAAATTCATCATGAACAGCCATTGACATAGACACAAACCCACCAAATTCATACACTATTGTGTTCCTCACCATTTGCTAGGAATGGCATTGTAGCCATACAGGTAGTAACTTCATGAGGAGTTTGACCTAGTAGAGTTCAGACAGTCTTGAATGAGAAAGTGAATGAGAAGGTATTGACCTTATTCCATATTGGCATAAGGTAAAGACATCTTTTATACAGAGTTATAGGCATTTCTTTGGACAAAGAGATGTGGCAGTTGTAACTTTTCAGTGACTTCTCAGGCCAAGAAAATGGCTAAATGCTAAATGCTGACACATGATTTTAATAGGGTTGAAGAGGAGTGCAAGGAAGAAAACATGGCTATAGGGTACTTATGGAACCTTCATCCATTCATCATATAGCAAGGGGAAAGAAGACAATGTATTTGTAAAAAGAAAGTTACTATTCCTTAGATGTCATCTTGGGATATCAAAGTCGGGGAAAATGAGGATGCTTGCTGTGGTTTCATGTGTAGTACCTGGTCAGTTGAGAGTGAAATACATATGATTTAATTTGAAAAAAAAGACCCTAGATTTTGTACGCATTAGTCAAAACTGGTCAGATAATGCTATTAATGAGGTTCTGGAACTGTTGTTACCAGCTGGATATTTGGCACAATATGGACCAAAGCAGGAAGGGTGGGGGGGCAACAGAAGTCAACCAGATCAGAAAGGGATTTAGTCAGATTGCATCCAACCCAAGGAATCCCTTACCTCAATTGAACCTGATGGTCATGCAATATCCAAATTTCTGAACGGTATTAAGAAAGGAATGGATTTAGTGTGCTGTATGCCTTGCTATACTGTCATTTCATTGTCCCCTGCCTGCTAAAAGTAGCTTCATTCACATTAGAAATAAAAAATGTATCATCTGTTTTTACATGGAAGAGGTTCAGAAGTAGGAATCTCATGAGCCTGAACCCTTTTACCCGAAAAGGGATAACTGTTCTAATGAGTGTCACTAATATTTCTAATTTTAAAGCTGAGTTATGACCTACATTAGCCTTTCACTGAAAATGCATACTGTAACAGCTTTCTTTCATATAAAGTAATATGGACTTGAAAAAACAACATATGCTTGTGTAAATATCAAATAAGAATTTTATAAAGACTCTCAAAGGTGTTACAAAGGGGGGGGCAAGGGGCCTTTTAAAAATGTTAAGGTAAGTCGTGAGAAAGAGAAGCAAAATAAACTATGTCACAAAGCACAGCTGACACGTGAAAAGAAGTGTAGCACTGAGAAAAAATTTTACCACCCCCAACTTATCGGCTGCTCAATGAAAATTTGTTTTAAGTGCAAATAACAAAGCTGTCATGCAATTCCTCTGTGTGGAAACAGAATCACAGAATCATAGAATAGCTTGGGTTGGAAAGGACCTTAAAGATCATCTAGTTCCAACCTGGCCTTGAACACCTCCAGGGATGGGGCAGCCACAACTTCCCTGGGCAGCCTGTGCCAGTGCCGCACCACTCTTAAGGTGAAGAGATGCTTTGTAAATTCTTTGTCAATGAACAACATGGCTTTGAAGATACCAAACTGCACCATCTCGTGGAGAAGGCTGTAGACCCTCCGATGTTAGATTCATTATGAGGAGCAGGAACTACACAAAACTTGGACTTTTTAATATCTGTTATCCGCTAGATGTATTGCCTTGCCAGAACCAGCCACCGTGTCTGCGGGTGGCCCTGTCACACCCACGTACCTGAGCGGTCTGACAGGCTTCTCTAGCTTGGGCAGGAGGTTACAGATGTTCTCCTGGGCATAATGCGCCGTCATCCCTTGGCCAAGGGGAAGCGCCTTCCTCGCCGAGGGGCCCTGGGCACACACCGAGAAGCACCCTCGCTCGCTCTGGTCCCGCTTCAGGATGCGTCTCCCTCCCGGCAGCCGCGGTCCAGGCCGCCGCGCTGTTATCCCCGCTGTTGCTAGGGAAACGCGTTGCTAGGCAACAGTGCCCCAGGGACGGGACCCGCGCTACTGCTGCCGCCGGGCGCATGCGCGCGGTGCAGCCGGGCGGGGCCGAGCCCGGGGCTGCGGGCGGGGCCGCGGGCGGGGCCGCGAGGGGGCGTGGGGCGGGCGGCTGCGCGTGCGCGGTGGGGTCTGGAGGTGAGGCTGGGCGCGTGCGGGGCGGGGACGGGACAGGGGCAGAGAGAGGGGGGCAGGGGTAGGGGGAGGGACGGGGCAGAGACAGGGGGAGTGACGGGCAGGGACGGGGCAAGGAGAGGGACGGGGCAGAGAGAGCGATAGGGATAGGGGCAGTGGGAGTGACGGACAGGGGCAGGGAGAGGGACAGGGACGGGCAGGGAGAGGGGCAGGAGCAGGGAGAGGGACTGGGCAGGGAGAGGGGCAGGAGCAGGGAGAGGGACTGGGCAGGGAGAGGGGCAGGAGCAGGGAGAGGGACGGGGCAGGGATGGGCAGGGAGAGGGGCAGGATTAGGGAGAGGGACAGGATTAGAGAGAGGGACGGGGCAGGGAGAAGGACAGGGGCAGGGAGAGGGACAGGGACCGCCGAGGGGAGGCCGGATGCTGGGGCTGAGCCGGCTCAGGGGATCGCGTTGCCCCTCTGGGCTTTGTTGCCTCCTCCTACCGCGCTTTGGCACCTTCGGGGCGTTGAAAGGGCGAGGCTGGAGCCCGCTCGGCACCTCCGTGACCACGAGGAGGTTGAACGGTTTACTTTGGGGTTTATTCTCATTTTTTCTCTGCGTAAAGGCTCTGATAAAAGTCAAGTGGAAGCTGTCCTGTGTGAGCAGTTTGGGATATGATAATGATCAAATCATATCAATTATGATAATTCTCGTAGGTCTCTTCCTCCCTTGAGGTCTGTGACAGCACAACCTGCGGCTGGCCTGTTTGATTACCACATTTTAACCATGTGTTATGTTTTCCCTGTACTGTACCAGTAACAAAAGCTCAGTTTTCACTCCATGGTTGTTTCTATGATTCTATAAACAAGGTGCTCAGGGACATGGTTTAGTGGCAGATTGGAATAGTTGGACTCAATGATCCAAGAGGTCCTTTCCAACCTAGTGATTCTGTGATTCTAAAACTGGGTGTTTGTTGACGATGTGTAGGCGCTGTCGGCAGACCAAGTGAAGGGCTGAGGGTTATCATCAGAACTTAACATTGCATCGAGGGATGAGTGAAAGCTCGGCTTTAAAAAAACCCTGCACTCTTCTGGGAGAATTTGCTCTATCTGCTCGTTGGATGGTTTGGTATTCTAACTAGCCTGGTAAACACGAGATATAAAGACTTAATTTGAGAATGCTTTTGCAGTGTGGCTTTGCCAAGTGAATAAAAAATGGTTTCAAAGAAATTATTGAATTCAATGTTGGCAAGATTCTGTGTAAATGTACTTTCTATGAGTAAAAAATTGATTTACACCAGAATAGGTTAAACCAGTTGAGCAGCTGAATGAAGAAATTCCCTGCAAATTTTTGCACCAGATTAACCAAGTTGATGTCAAACAATACCATAGACTGCTTATAACTTCATGTAAACATGGAAAGCTTATAACTAGAGAAATCTGCATTTACTTCCTTTCTGTTCTACACCTGTAATGTGGCAGGATTTCAGTCCCAAAGGCATAAGTTCATAAAACAATCCAGATGTTCTGTCCGGCAGCTGTGTAGTATGTACTGAGTGTGTGCATCTCAAAGTGAATCTGTAGAGCAACTAGACATGGTAGGCTGGCCGGTATGATTTGTATGGTTTGTACTCCTTTAGTTCATACATAACGCTCAAAGTGATTCATAAGTTCAGAAGATAAAATGGCTAAAATATTGTCTCTAATTTTTTTTTTTTAATCCTGAACATAACTTATTTACATCTGGACATCTAAAAAATATCTCTTGTTGTATGTTTGTATTCTCTAGAGAACATTACTAGTACAGCTTTGTAATTATACTGAACATTACAACTACTCTGCACAGATTGTTCTTTTTTAATAACTACTAGAAAACCCTTATATTGCATCCACACATGACCATTTCTTTCTACTTTAAAAAGATTGGAAAAATGTATAGTATGATATAACTTTGCAACTTGATAGGCGGTAGGACCCCAATCCCTGGAAACAAAAATCAGGTTGAAAGAGGCTCTGAACAACTTGATCTCGTGGAAGATATCCTTGCTCCTGCAGGAAGGTTGGGCTAGATGACCTTTAAAGATCCCTTCCAACCCAAATCATTCTGTGATTCTGTATGCCCATCTTTACTCTGATCCCTGCCTTGTGTCATAGCACTGGGTGCAAGCTCATATCTCCACACAGAAATGAGCAAATGCAAAGATTTAAATAATTAGAAGTATCTTGTCTTTGTAATGTATGCTGATAGTCTGGTAAAGAAAGCAGAGTGTGAAAGACAGACTGGGGAACGCAGAACAATCTAGAGTGAGGAGCAGCTGGAAGTGAAGAGTCTTTCTGGTTTGCTCTTACAAGACCTGAGCTTCTGTGTCACTTTTGAAGTTTGTGACCTGTATCTCTGGAGTTATTTGACACTATGCACAGTGGTGGGTAACACCAGGGTCAGTGGTAACGCTAAACCTGGGTTAATCATGAGTAGGTGTTTGGAAGATGATGCAGTTCCCATTTGGTGCTCACCTGCCTTCTACTGTCATTCCAAGCCTTTTTCTGCTCTCCACAGTGATAGAAGGTTGTTGGACTGGAAAGTGCAAAGAAAAGGCACTGAACAATTAAAAGATTTGGAAACTTAGTCTTTAGTGAATCCCTTTAGGTGTTTTATTTAGCCTGTCTTGATTAACATGGGGAAACTCTCAATATTTTTTTCACTCGTAGAAGTAGCTGGTATATAAATTTTAAAAAAATAATAACCATTTCAAAGCAGATGCTGGGGTGCTAGAAGTTAGACTGAGTCTTTAAAATGTAGCTATTAGAAGTTGCTGATTGCCATTCTGGTTACATGTTAAGGTGCCATGAGAAAAAAAAGAAGTACAACTTGCAGCTTAGTCAACCGTCTCTTTGTACTGCATACAATAGAAACTAAAAGTAATAATTTCTAAAAAAAATGCTTATTTTCTATGTATTGCAAATATATATATATAAAATATATGTATTTTTTTTTTAGAATTGATGAGTAAGCACACAGTTGGATTTTTACATCTGAAATATCACTAGTTTCCTAAGTAAATTGATTTTATTGTTTTCCTAACTTCTTAAGGAAGTTCAGTTTTGCTTTTATTTAAGCATTTTTAGTCACGAACAATGGATAAGTAACAGTAACGAAGTGATACCTGTTTGCCTACCTAAAATGAGAAATGAGTTTTTAGGGATTTTCTGTATAAATTTGTGCTGATTTCTGCAGCCCCCCCCCATCTGGAGATTTTGAGATTCCTTCCCCCTCTGCCCTAAACATCACACACAAATCATGTGCTGCAATTTGTGCTGATACTGATGTTGATTTCTCTAAGCAAACAAAATACCATTCAGCCTCTTGGTTAATGTTTATTGGAGATCCAACTTTCCTAGTGACTTCTTTTTTTTGAGAGTAGGGTGTCTTGATGATGTGTTCTTTCTCTTGCTTTGCATAAACTACACTCAAAACAATTCTGTTATAGGACTTCCTCACAAATCACTTGCTTGGTTTGCCATCCCTTCAGAAGAGAATTGGATGCAAGTCCTCCAGCCTGCTGTGAGTTTTCTGTGTGTTTAAGTCAGTCTTGTATTTCTTTTTTATTAAGAAAGAAAATACAAGAAATCAAAAGGCATCTTGGGAGATGGGAAAAACATGTATTCATGTATTTTGTTAATTTTAGTTCATGTTCATTATTTGTAAATGTGTTCTTAAAACTAGGTGTACTAAAACTAATTGATTTTTAATTCATTTAAACAGTATTATTTGCAAATATTATTGCAGTGTTAGGTTTGGATGTCTTGTTTACCCGGAGGATGTGGACTATTTGAAGTTGGTCTTGCCAGCGGAAGTGAGCTGGACCTGTGCAGGAGAGAAGAATAAGTCTTATTCTGAAAAAATATAATAATAAAAAAATAATCTCCCTAGAACTGATGAAGTCGTAACTGGATTTATGTTTGAATTCTTGTTGTTCTGAATTTCATATTCTTTAGGGTTTTTTTTCCTAGGTGTTTTCTGAAGAACTAATTACTGTTTTTTTCTTTTTGGAGCAGTTAAGTTGATTGCCAAGTTCGCTTGAAAGAACCCAAAAGGACCCAGCAGAAGATGTTTCATGTTGTTCAGTATCGGCCTTTAATAATCCAAAAGAATCTTTCTAGCATGTGTTTAAAACTCATGTTTTCCAGACCTGTTGCATTTGCAGAGATATGGAAGTCCTGGTTCTCAAGCCATTCTCTTGTTGGAAACAAAAATATTATCCTGATGGGCCTGCCAGGTGCTGGGAAAACAACAGTTGGGAGAATAGTAGGTCAGAAACTAGATTGCCCCGTCATAGACATAGACGACAATGTCCTTGAAGCAACCTGGAATATGAGTGTGTCGGAAAAACTGAAGGATGTTGGTAATGAGCAATTTTTGGAGGAGGAAGGAAAAGCCCTGTTGAAGTTTTCAGCGTCTGGAAGTGTCATTTCCCTTACTGGGTCCAATCCAATGCATTCTGCTGCCATGCAGCATATGAAGAAAAATGGAATAGTTGTGTATCTGGACGTACCCACACCAGTCATTTTGAGCAGGCTGAAATCAATGAAAGTGGATCGCATTGTGAGCCAGTCTCCTGGTATTTCCCTTAAGGACATACTTCAGTTTAGGAAGCAGTTTTACAAAAGGTGGTATGACATCCGCGTTCTTTGTGGCTGGGATATTGCAGCAGAGGTAGCAGAAAAGGTACTTGATGCTGTGAAGAAATACCAAAACTCAGAACTGGAATCTTTCATTTCAACTCGATCCAGTGCGTCTGGAAGGAGTATGGAAAAAGACTCTTGTAAATATTTCAGTGATGTTGTTACTGAGGGCTTAGCCCCTGATGGAGGACTCTTTGTTCCCAAGAGAGGACTTCCAAAATTTACTGCTGGAGAATGGCAAAGCCTAATAGAATCAACTTACATTGAAAGAGCGCAGGTGATACTAGAAAGATGCATACATCCTGCTGATATTCCTGCTTCTAAGCTGGCTGAAATTATTGGAACTGCTTATGGAGAAAACTTTACTTGTTCTAAAATTGCCCCAGTTAGGCATCTGACAGGCAATCAGTTTCTCCTGGAGTTATTTCATGGACCAACAGCATCATTTAAAGATTTTGCATTACAGATGGTGCCACATATATTTGCATACTGCATTCCCAGAAGCTGTAATTACTTGATTCTGGTAGCTACTTCTGGTGACACAGGGAGTGCTGTCTTAGATGGCTTTAGTCGTCTCCATGATGCTGACAAACAGAGAATTGCTGTGATGAATTTTTTTCCTGAGAATGGGGTAAGCCCGATTCAAAAATCACAGATGATTGGCTGTCAGAAAGAAAATGCGTGGTCAGTAGGTGTCAAATCTGATTTTGATTTTTGCCAGACAGCTATTAAGCAAATCTTTACTAATTCTGATTATACTGGCTTTCTTACAGTAGAATACGGAACAGCCTTAGCTGCGGCAAACTCCATAAACTGGGCACGACTGCTCCCTCAGATAGTATATCATGCCTCTGCATACCTTGATCTTGTTCATCAAGATATTATTCCTTTTGGAAGCCCTGTAGATGTATGCATTCCTACAGGGAACTTTGGCAACATACTAGCAGCTTTGTATGCTAAAATGATGGGAATTCCTATTAGGAAATGTATTTGTGCTTCTAATGAAAACAATGTTTTGACTGACTTCATAAGAACAGGTGTTTATGATTTGAGGGGAAGAAAAATAATTCCCACTTTTTCACCAGCAGTAGATATTTTGAAGTCCTCCAATCTTGAGCGATACTTGCACTTGATTGCTAATGAGGATGGACAACTGGTAACGCAATTATATAACCAGCTGGAAAATAAGGGCCATTTCCAGCTAGAGAAAGATCTTCTTGAAAAGCTACAGCAAGACTTGGTGGCTGGCTGGTGCTCTGAGGAGGACTGTCTGGCTGCCATTCACTCAGTATACAGTACTACAGGATATATTTTGGATACACACACAGCTGTTGCAAAAGTAGTTGCAGATCGATTACAAGACAGAACTTGCCCAGTTATTATTTCATCTACCGCTCATTATTCTAAGTTTGCACCTGCTATCTTGAGGGCCTTGAGGATTGCAGAAATAAAACAGAATCCATTGAGTCAGCTTCACTTGCTGAGTTCTTACAGCCCGCTGCCTCCGGTCCACTGGGGTCTATTAGAGACACTTAAAAAGACGGGGAATGAGGATCACCAGGTCTGTGCTGCGGATATGAGTATGCTGATGTCCCATATAGAAACCTTAATTCAAAATCATTTTATGAAAGTTTTCTGAGCAGCTACTCAGATGCCCACTGTGTCAATTGTGGTACCTTCTTAACAAGATGCATGTTGTAGTGAAGTCATCATTCATCTGGTCTGTGTCCATTCCACAGCATAATGTCCATGGTTTTATACTCAATTGTGAAGTTTTCAACAGAGTTTGTAAGCAAGGCACCTGAGATTTCTAGCAGTGTTGAAAGGTTGTGAACTGAGAGTGTAGAAGATGACTACTTTTTTGATGGCCATACATAGTAGAGATGGCAGTGGTGCTGGCTGTTCTTGATGGTGCCGTCTCTTTCACAAGCCTGAAGCACAGAGGAAGATAATGAAATTTGACCTTTCTGAAACTATTAGCTCTTGCTTTGTTGCAAGTATGATGTGATCATTTGGTCAGTGGGTGATTAGTTAAACATTAACTCACCTCACTTAGGACACTGAAATATAATAAGATTGTAATCATGTTTGTGTGTTACTAATGAGAGTTGATTTCTCTACAAAGATTGAAGTATGCTTGTATTGTTAATCCTTGAACCATTCATTTTGGTGGCTTGTTATCTTCTTGTATAATACTTTTATGTATTGCAAGGCCAGCATTTATGTAAAAAAATCTAATTATTTTGTTTTTCAATCTTTTTTTTCTCCCAGATATTTTCCTTTGTAAAATAGCATCTTTTATTCAATATTTTTAATAATTTTTGAGATGTGATTCTTCCTCCAGTGTGTTATGTTCTTTTTCCTAGATCTTTTCTACTTGAACTTTCAACTTTAGAATCCTTTTCTAATGCTATAGCAGTATTAGCAGCAGTCTCCTTAAGTAGGAACCAGACTTGACCATTTATTTACATTTTTTGTGTATTCTGAGTTTTCAGAATAAACATTTTGTCTTAGAGGTCATATAGCTTTCTTGTTCTGATGACTTCTGGTTTAATATCTTTCTTAAATTAACTTCCTCGACATTCTATTTTATTCATGTTTTGCTTGAATTAGTATAAGAAAAAAGCAAAGCTTCCAAAAGTACTTGGAATCCCATCAAGGAAGGTGATGTTGAATCCCAGTGTCTGGAAAGTGTGATAGCATCAGAGGTCTTCATTGTGTAACCTAAAGTAGATCTATACTAGCAATCTGTTTTTGCTAATGACAGGCTGTTTATTGTTTTTTTTGCATCAAAAAAAATAGAGCAGGTTGCCCTAGGAGATCATGTCACTATGGACAAACTTACTATGCTAACTGTAGATCATATTTGGCACGGGCATAAAGTATACCACATTTCACACTAAGAGAACTGGTGAAATGATGTATTGACAAGTTTTGAATGGCACGCAGTTACAGGTAAAGACTTAAGAGTCATCAGATGTGAGGAGCTGTGGTTATGGGAGGTTGTGGTTCCCACCAAGATTCAGACAGGAAAGTATTGGCAAGAGAGGTGTTAACATTTTTTGCCTCTTTGAGAGTCAGCATCACCTAGATGTTGGGACTCCTGGAGCTTTGAACTGTTCCCATATCCCCCAGCTTTCTCTGTGTGTCCACTTGTAGGTTTTGCCCTGTTAGAGGCAAAGAAGATACCATCTGGCAAACTGTTTTAAAAAATGGTCATTTCTCCCAGTGTAAAGTTAAAGGCCCAAACGTGCATTTGCTGCAGTGAATAGATTTTACAGTAAGATTAAATGGAGCTAATAACAAAGGTGCAACAGAATAGCTCTCTATATTCTGCCATTCTTGGATGCCTTTTTAGGACTTTTGTAGTTCTTTTTTCTGCTCAGTCCTCACTTTCTGTTCCTAAAGTAACATTGGATAATAATTTCTCATTTTTATTTTCACAGACTCATAGAACAGCCCAAGTTGGAAGGGACCTCAAAACATGATCTGGTCCAACCTTTTGTGGGAAAGGGAGCTTAGATGAGATTATCTAGCACCCTACTCAGTCACATCTTAAAAACATCCAGTGATGGGGACTTTACCGCATCCCTGGGGAGGTTGTTCCAGTGACTGAGTGTTCTCACTGTGAGAAATTTCTTTCTTGTATCAAGATGAAACTTCTGGTGCAACTGGTAGCCATTTGCTCTTATTGTGGCGAGACCTTCCGTCCTCTTCCTTGCCACCATTTAAATACTGGTGAAAAACTGTAATGATGTGCCACCTGAACCTCCTCTTCTCCTGGGTGAAGATATCTAAGACATTCAGTCTCTTCTCATCGTGCAAAGGAATTTTCATTATTTTCCAGACACAACATGAGAAAGACAATAAATGTGTAATTAAAAAAAAAGCAGTCCAAATTCTGTAAGGAAAACTTGCATAAGCATATTGCCAAAAAAGAAGCATTGCTTGTGTAGGTGATAAGTGCCCATCTACCTTGTGTTTCTGTGTGTTTCAGTCTGATTCTCACAATAGTTCCAAGTGGAAAAAAAGTAATGCTTTCACTGTCTGTGCTCAGTAAAAAGCCAGAATTCTGAATCTTTAAAAAAAAAAACCCAAACCAACAAAACACAAAACCCGCAAAACCCCAAACAAACCCAGCTGCCTGAACTGAATTACTGGAACAGGAATTGGTTTCAGCATAAGGACTCCGTAGAAATCCTGCAGTACCTGGTTCTGTAGGGCTTAATGCAATTTGACATAGGGCAGTTTGTCACATATTGTTAAAATATTTTATAGAAATGTACACAAAGAAGACCTTGTTTTCGTAGAAAGTACTAGAAAGTACCTAAAAGAGAAAAGCTGAGATTCTAAATAGGCTAGAAGCCAATGTCCTTCATCAGGTTAGCTGATTATTAGATAAAACAGTCAGAACTAAACTAACAGAGGATTTATTTTGGCATGACTCAAATGATATTTGAAAGTTCATGACAGTAGCTCAGGCTTGGTTTGAAGGAGAATGTATTAGTAAAATTCCTAGTTGCTATTTTGATATCACATGAGCCATTATAACAGTTGATATGATTTGAATAAGTAAAAAACCAAGCAGGTGTACTTCGTTATGGGCTTTCTCTGTGTCATTAAGGGTTATACAGGCAGTGATTAAAGAGCATGTATGGTATTCAGAATTTCTAAAGGCTTCTACAACACAGTATTTACTAATTTTTTAGAATAATTACTTAATTTTTGAACTTTGTTGTAACTTCAGTGAATTATTTTTGTGCACCACACCTGTTATGGATTCTAGTAATGGGCCCTATAAAATGCTGCAGTAGTGTTGTCATCCTGGATGTACACAGTATTTGTGACCAAGTGCTGATGCTGTGTTGTGGAGGCTGTAATGTACAATCTTCTGGCTTGCCTTGTCATGCTGGGCCTGGAGGAAAGGAAGAGATTTCCAGACTTCCAGAGTGCTCATTCCTGTGCCTGGTTGCAGGGGGATAGGATAGTGAGGGAAGCAGCCTAGCTTTTCTAAATGTCAGTCAGCAAAATACAGTGGTTCAACAAACGCTGTGCTACTGTTACTGCACTTTTTTACCCACTACCACTATTACGAAAGATTCAAAGGGCATTAATGATTAAGAGCGGACACAAGTTCTGGGTTTTGTCTTTTGCAGACGTTTCACGTGATATTTTCTATCAACTTCTTAAGGCAAAAATGATGCACTAATGATGCACAAAAGTAGATCTATATTCTAATGGTAGCAGGATTCTTTAAGCCATTTGGGCCTGGTGTATATGGAGTTTGCTTCTACCTACGTAAAGATAAACTGCCACAGTCTGAATCAATATAAGCCATGTCTACAGAGATTGTGAGCAAGCACATATGCACATTTCCACTACCTTTGTTGACCTGGAGTAATAGCATAGCTTTAGTTAAGCTGCTAATGTTATGTATAAATCAATTTTTGCTGGACACTGATACTACATGAAAAAACATAAGGACAACACTGATACTGCATGAAAAACTTTAGGGACAAATGTAACAAATTGAATTGGATTTTCATGGCAAGGTTTTGGTAGTGAAGAGGCTGCAGGGGTGGCTTCTGTCAGAAGTGGCTGGAAGTTTCCCCTGTGTCTGATACAGCCAATGCCAGCTGGCTCCAAGACACATCTGCTGCTGGTCGAGGCTGAGCCCATCGGTGATGGTGGTAGTGCCTCTGGGATAACATAGTTAAGAAGGGAAAAAGAAGCCTTGCACAACACCAACTGCAGCCAGAGAGAGGAGTGAGAATACATGAGAGAAGCAACTCTGCAGATATGAAGGTCAGGGACGAAGGAGAGGGAGGAGGTGCTCCAGGTGCCAGAGCAGAAAGTCCCCTGCAGCCCATGTCAAAGACCTTGGTGAGGCCGGCTGTCCCTCTGCAGCCCGTGGAGGTTAATAGTGGAGTGGATATCAACGTGCAGCCCATGGGCGACTTGATGCTGGAGCAGGTGGGTGCATGAAGGAGGCAATGGCCCCATGAGATGCCTGAGCTGGAGCAGGCTCCTGGCAGGACCTGTGGCAAGAAGAGCCCACTCTGGAGCAGGATTTGTGACCCTGTGGAGGACCCACACAGAAGCAGTCTAGTGTGTTCCTAAAGGACTGCACCCTGTGGAAGGAGCATTTGCTGGGACAGTTCATGAAGAACTGCAGCCCATGGGAAGGACTCACCTTGGATAAGTTCATGGAGGACTGTGTCCCATGGGAGGGACCTCATACTGGAGCAGGGAGAGAGTGTCCCTCTGAGGAGGGAGTAGCAGCAGAGACACAGTACGATAAACTGACCACAAGGCCCAGTCCTAGCTCCCCTGTGCTGCTTGGGTGAGGAGGTGGAGAAAATCGTGAGAGAAGTTGCCTGGGAAATATGGGGGTGGGGGAGGGGGGCAAGGGCAGGTGTTTTAAGATTTACTTTTTTTCTCACTATCCTACTCTAATTTGGTTGCTAATAAATTATTTTCCTCGAGTTGAGTCTGTTTTGCCTGTGACGATAATTGCTGAGTGATCTCTCCCTGTACCTGTCTTGACCCACAAACCTTTTGTTATATTTTCTCTTCCCTGTCCATTGGAGAAGGGGAACTGATAGAGCAGTTTTAGTGGGCATCTAGAGTCCATCCAGGGTCAACCCACGACATGGATGTAAGGATAAATGTGATATCTATATTTAAGCTTTTTATTATAAGAATACAAATGCTTCGGTTTGCTTACAGACTTGCCAACTGCTCACTATTTGCCTTTAGTCACAGTCCTCAGGGTGACAGAGAGTCATTTGAGGTAAAGGATGAATAGAGCATATAGGGATGGCTTCAGAAGATAATTCTGCTTAACATCTTATAATTTAGAAAGAATTGCTATTTACGTTTTTGAGGTGATGGAATTTTTAGCAGATGGAACTCTAAAGGGAAGATTCTTATTTTTCAGGAGGTCAGCTTTGCTCTTCAAGGACACCAAGAACACACATTGTTATTAGGTAATAATATTTGATATGCCGGAAAATATGCATTAGTAATTTGTATTCACTATATTTTTTCTAAACACTGTGGGATCCACTCTGCACCATTTCCTTTGCAAATGTGTTCTTAATTCCTTATAATTGTTATGTAAATAAAATCCACTGAAAGAAATTATTTCAGAATTGATGTTAAATCTTGAAAGACATGTTCTGTTTACTTGAAAGTTAGGTGCGTAGTAAACAAGCTTCACTTTGCTGAGAGTGACAGATATTGGTGAGATAATTTGCATTATCCTGGAATAGAAGTATGTATAAAAAAGAAACTCTCATTAAAAATAGCAGGAGTCTTAACACTCTCTTTACATTGCATTGCAGACTTGTCCAGTGCTGCATAGGAAATCTGTATTCTGAGGAATTAATATGGAAGAGGAAATCTGTGACAGTTTAATATTTCTTATTTGCACTTAGTTCAGTGGAGGAATGTACTGGTTGTTAATAGTTACAGAGCAACTTTAGTTCACATGGAATATGATTTCAGGATCACAGGCTTACAAATTACTTGAATAGTTAAAGCAGCAATAAGAAATGAGTAGTTCTTTTCAGTGAAGTAATGTGAACAAGCAGTTAATTCTGAGCACATATTAGCAGCTTGAGGAGCATTTTAACATTACTGTGTTTTTTCATAGTAGTCATAAATGTGCTCAGCACACTTTTGAGAACTGAGAAGCTGTTGCTTCAATGTTGATTTTTTTTTTTTTAGAATGAAGCAATCTAAAAGATACCAATCTTGGTTTTGCTCTCCAACTTATGTGTAACTTTTGAAGGACTTGGCATGGAGGTAGATCTGAGCTTCTTTTGTGCCTTTTACTTGAGAAGACACTATTCCCTGGTAGCTGTTCAAGATGGCTTCTGACTACTTTCTTGCCAGCACAAGGAAATAAAATGTTTGATAGGAAAATTATTCAGCAGATTTTAGAAAACACCTGTTTTACTTGCTTAGGTACAGTATCTTATAAAATTTAACAAAGTAGAGAAATCACAGCATTTTCCTTTTGCAACATAGGAACATATTTTTCATAAAAACTGTATCTCAAACTTCACAAAATCATTTACATAGCGCAGGAATTGTTGCTCAAGCATTTTTTTTTAGCAGTTCATTGCTGGTATTTGGAATGCCCTTAGACTGTCAAATAGTTTCTTTTATTTTAAAGAAGTTATTGCTATAGAAACAAAGTATCACCCCAAATTTAAAATTTGTCATAACATAATCAAGTCTAAACCTGAAAGATCTCAGAATGTAAATCTGAAAGGACAGCTGTAACTGAACAGATTTGTTATGAGAGTTCACACAGGATTTGCCTCTTATCCATAAGTTTGTTAAGAATACAGAAGGAAATGGAATAATGACTGCTCGAATTTACAGATACCACAAAACTTATACTAAGGAGCCACTTAAACAGAGTAAAGTGAATTACTTAGTTGGAAGCTATAAGCAAACTGCATTTCACTGTGGCCTAAAGTAGATCTGTGTCTCAAGGAGCAGAGGTTTGAGGACATACTTACCAAACAGTGTCTAGAGGGGATGTGCACGCTCAATGAAACATGAATTTTCAGCATGGCTTGTGGCCAGGAGGACCACCAAGATTCTCAGGTTTAGAAATGGAAATACTGTCAGGGAAGTAATATTGCTTTGTATATTTGACTTCGGTGTTATCTTTTGGAAGAATGCTATGCCTAATGCCAATAGTCACAATTTCCGGTAATGCTGGAACATTGGACACAAAAGAGTCATGAGAGCAATAAAAGGATTAAAGAGAAGCACTGGCATGACACTCTCAATGAGTAGAATCTGCTTTGTTTAGTGAAGGGTGAGTTAGTCTGAAGAAACCATCTTTGGAGCAAAAATTTTATAATAAAATAATATCTGTTCTATCTAGCATAGAAAGGGTGGTCCAGTAGAAGTTGGACACATTACTTGAAGAGATAAAGGCACGTAACAGAATGCTAAAGGTTTTCTCTAGTCTGGATGAGTTACATGACTTCCTGAAAAGTCGTGATTTGATAGAAAGAGGACCAATTCAGGCAAGTCAGATCCACGGTATGCAAGAGGTCAAGGTAAATAATCACGACAGTCCTTTTTTGGCTCCCCCAGGGGTAACCTGCATGCTTACAAAAGTATGAGCAGTATTTCACAGAGCTCTGAGTGCTAAGAGGCTTGAGTGCTAGAGATTGTGAACTCATTTCAGCCTATAGTGTTATCAGTACACAGAACAAGTTCTGCACTAAATAGGCGACTGGATATGTTTAGCCTTGTTTTTACTGTCTCTAGAGTATTGCAAATGGATTACTAATGCATACCCGGACTTGACTCATGGCTGTTAGGATATGGCTCATAAGTTTTAAATTTCATTATACAATATGTGTTGTGATAGTTTGGGCAATATATACTTCCATTATGGAAATGAGGTGGAGATACATAGTGGGGAAGTGCCTATGTAAATGTCAACTGTTTTGTGCATGGCTAATTATTATTCATTTTTCTAAGCTTTTAAAAGTTATACATATTTTAAATTTTATTAAATGCTTTTGGTCCCCTTCTGGCCATTCTTATTTACTTGTAATTTCTCTCTGCTTTCCCGAGCAAGTGGTGATCTGATGGCCGTTTTCCATTAATTTTCAGCTAGGAGTAAGATTTGTGTAAGACAAATTGAAAAATCCAGTGTTTCCTTTTTAAAGGTAAACTTGACCTTTTATATATCAACCAAAGATGCTCCATGGAGTTTAGAGAACGTAAAGTGTACTCATAAGGTTCTGCTTCAAAAACACATTTGGAGAAAAATGTGTCTATTTTCTATGCACTTTAGACTAATTCACTAAACTATAGCTAAATAGACTAGGCATTTAGAGGACTTTTTTAGTAAATTCACATGACAATCTGGTTCTGTTTAAAATGCTAATAAATGCATCCCATCTAATGAAACTAGTCCTCCCTGCATAATTAATTAGCATTGTATGACAAATGAGGACAAGAAAGCCATATTCACAGTCATTTCCATCTAGAATGGGCTATAAAAGAATACTATACCGTTCTGAAAGGTCATACATGAATGGTTCATTTCTGCAAAAACTATACTTTGCAAGTAAATATTTAGTTAATATTACCTGGACTCGTTGTTACATACAGCTTTTAACCACAAGATGGCATTCCTAACAGAACTTTGCTAGACCTGATAATTTCTTGCAGTTTTTTTAAGGGGTCTACATGAAAGGCTTTCCAAAGCATTTGTAATGTTAGATGAGCTTTTTATATTTTCATTTTTATAAAACGTAATTAACATAAATTTAAATAATAAATCTTAATGATAATTAGGTTAATACTCATTGACATGTGGAGTACCCAGACATGTGTGATGGTTCCAGGTCAGAGAAACACTCTGTTAATTTACGGCATTATGTGCTGCTAGAGATATTTAAACTGTAGATCTTGAGTCTGTTTTGCTTTAATATAAGAATCTAAAAGAAAAAAACCTCAATTCTTTAATATTTAATTCAAAAGCCCAAAGAATACCATGTTCTTACATGCAAAACCCAGGTGTCTGGGGTTTTGAATGTGATGCAGCATATGGGGCTTGTAGTGAATTTTGGGATAAAGAAAAGCAGATAAAGTGTTCACAGGAGTAAACAGTAAATAGTATGGCTTACTGTGCAGGGCAGGGTTTTGCATAGCTTAATGTTAAAACGACCAAGCAGCATATTTTGAAATGCCTGTCACCCAGGATGATAAGAGAGCCCACAGGCAGCCCTGCTTTGTATCTTTTTCAGTTTCTGGTAATCTTTGCATGTGAAAATCAAATATCTTATAGTTCTTTTTCCTTAAATACAAGCAACTTACTAAACCAATGCAAGTGGGCTATGTTTTCTATAACATAAAGACATATATATTATACTTCCTTTCCTGTACCCCATGGTTAAGGTCCTGATCTTACTTTTCTTATTTTTGCTGACTCTTTAAGATCAGACCTGAGCTAAGTAATCCTTTATATTTCCATTCTAGCTACCTCCCCAGCTGCATTTTGGTTGGGAAAAAAAAGAGATTATCTTAAGTTTTTGCCTAAACTGGAATGCCATGTAAATTGTGGATTTTTTTTTTCAAGTCTATTTCAAGTCAACAGAAAGGATTATCATAGACTAATTTTTTTTTTCTTGATTGTTTTATGGCAGCGAAACTTCCACGGCATCTTTTCTAATGCATGTGTACATTTCCTGCTAGTTCCCCTGCTGATGCCTCAACTGAGAGAACGGAGTAGTGGCTGCAGCTGCTGCTGACACTAATGACAGGCTTTGTGGAGGGACTGAATGTTGCCTTGACTTTGAACAGATGTTCTTTTTCCTAACACACTGTTATACCTCTATCATCTCTCAAAGGTGACTATGCAAAACAAAATCTGAATTTTTGTTCACTGAAAACAATTGTCAGTCATAGAATCACAGAATAGTTTGGGCTGGAAGGAACCTTAAAGACCCTTTAGTTCCAACTCCCTGCCATGGGCAGGTACACCTTCCACCAGATTGGGTTGCTCAAAGCCCCATCCAACCTGGCCTTGAAAATCTCCGGGGGTGGAGCTTTCCTGACTCCTCTGGACAACATGTTCCAGTGCCTCACCACCCTCACAGTAAAAAAATTCTTCCCAGTGTCTGCTAGCTGAATCTGACACAAGGTCTGCAGAGGCAAACCTTTAGAGCTAACTGTATCTCCTGTTGACCAGCAGTAAAATTTGAAGGCTTGAACATCTCTCACTTGTTACAAATCTTAAAGAAATATGGTAAAGTGAAAATGACTATTGCAAGGATGTGGAAATGACAGTACAAAGAAAGTTATATGTAATAATTATGAAATGTTGATGTGGAAGTAAATGATTTGTTGCTCTTACTTTTCAAGTTAAGTTACACACTGAATTTTCTTTGTAGTAGTTGAGCATAGCAGTAGGTGAGTAGGTGAGTACATGATCCACTCAGAAGAGCAAATAGCCTGTCTCATGGAGGAAGTTTAAAAAAAAAGAAAAGCAAATGTACTGAGGAAAGAAACACTCTCTGCTCTCGAGGGCTGATGGCTGGTGTGTAGAGAGGGCTTATCCTGAAGGATAGTTTCTAAGTAGAAATATATACAGCTAAACAAGTGAAACAGGTTAGTCAAGGCAGCGGCAGGGTTCAGGGTCCCCCAAAATGCCTTAATAAGTAGGGCGTGATGGACACCACCAATGGAAATTAGTGGTCTCAACCATTGCTGATGTTGCATCTGGAATATCTAATAGTGTTGAATCAGATTAATATGTACTCCCACTCCCAGAAATGGGGGAATAAATGACACTGGATTCGTCCTTTTGCCTGGGGGACTCTCAGTTACATGACAGCCACTCTAAACTTAGGTAAACAAGCTGTTGCAGGTAACACTGTCAGAAAAAATGGTCATACTGAGTGCGGACAAATAATAGTACTAATACTTCATGACAGATCTGCAAATTGCTTTGCTAGTACAAAGCCCATCAGGGGCTAATTTGATGCAGTTTATTGTTTTATTAGAGGTGGATTATAAATGTTTGGAATTGCTTCTTACGTAACTGCTGCTGGATAAGTATAGCTAAGAGTAAGTGTGAACTGGGAAAGGAAAATGTGATCCTAGGAACTGTAACCACAAGTATTATCACTTCCCATATGTAACAAACTTACGCCTAGGGCAAGCAAGCACAATTACCAACAGAAGCTGTGTTTGTTCATGCAAGTGATTTTATTGTTCTAAGTCATTTATCACTCTGGATTACATTTTTCATTAAAGGTTTTTCTGGAATAATGCACTACGAAGGAAATTAGTTGTTTACCTTCAATAGATGACCAGGTTTGCCAATTGAAAAGGAGTTAGATTTATAAAGCACTTCCATAAGGTTTTTGAATAAATGACCCTTTAATGATATAAAGGGTCATTATGCAACATGTAGATTTCCTTCCTGAGGCTAGTAACATAATTAATCTCTTTCACTCTCTACCTTTCATTTCCTCAGTCTCAAAATCTAGAAATATGTATTTTAGAAAATTTTCAGTTACTTAAATATTTAATATATTTCCAAGTTATATACTTGTACTTTATCTCTGATCAAAACAATACATTGCATTCACTGAAGATGCTGAAGATACACTGGTGATTGCTGAAAACAGAAAAACAGCTCTCACTTGTTTACAAAAACTGTTCTATTTTGTTAGAACTATCTTTCAAGTCCAGATTCAAGGATGTGTGCAGCACCTGAATTGCCAACATGTCTGTTCCTTGTGCTTCTAGGTCAATGATGGTAAAGCTCTTACTTTCTTATTCATTATATTATTTTGAAAAGAAATGGTTATAAATACAGGTACCTTTCTTTTCAATGGCATCGTGATATAAAACAGACACAATTATCTATTGTGTTACTTTTGCCTGGCACTAGAATTACTTTACTAAAGACTAATCAAACCTAATACACAGACAAACCTTTTTAAAAATTCAGAGTGTTGAAGCTGAGCCGGAAGATCTTGAGTGCAAAGTGAACTGTATGGAACCAGTACAGAAGTTAGATGGAAAACTACTTCACAAACTACTAAGATCTCTGTAGTGCCCAACATCGCAGATAGTTACTCATTTCCGCAAGGCACAGCTGACAGCTGACAGGGAAATGAAGAAAATATAAATTACATTTATTTTTTTTTTAAATCCATTCAAAATAAAATTTGCCTTCTGTGAGCATATAGCTGCTTGTGCTAAACCTATAGGGTGAAGAGTGTATCACCCATCTCCCATGGTGGTGGCTGTTCAGTCAGTTCAGGGACAGGAGAAGCATCATCTTTAGTGATGAAGTTTTTTTCCTTGTATTGATTGCATGATCTGCTTCATAAATCAGATTACATATAAATGGAACAGCTTAAAAGTAATTGTGCAGCTGAGAAGCTAATGAGTTATTGTGCCTTATGGCTACTGTGACTGTGTGTGTAAGGACCAAAAAGATAAAAATTGGTCTCTATAGCCTCCAATGTCCCTTAGCTTTCCCTCCTATGAGTTTTCTGTCACTTTAATTTAAGATGGTTTTTGATCAACTTATGAAAGCAATTTCATTATGTGATTGTCTCCAGTTCCCTAGAAACAGTTGCCCAGTCCCATGTTCCTAAATTCCCTTCTGTATGCGCTGTATTTGCTTCGCCTTTTCTTTTGTTTCTTTTTTTGATAGCGGCAATAGGTGTTGTTGGTAATGATGTGGTTTGTAAATCTGTTTTTACAGGGTAAACAGAAGAAATAAGGCACATAACAGTAGAATTTGGAGTGTCATTGAGACCACCTTAGTAGGTTTTTTTTGTTTACAAAGCAGATGTCTGTGTAGTGCACTGAAGTTCTTCACCAGTGCCCGTTATCATAAAATCATTTTAGCATAAAATCATTTTTTCTAATTTTTTAATCCTTTTCAGAGGATAATTTAAAAACAATCTTTATAGAGTAAATTTAACTCTATATTACAACTCAAAATACCAGAATCATAAAAATAAAAAAATAATCTTGCAATAAGCGTTTTGTAGTTAATGTAAGCTCCTTTCAGGCTGATGTTTGGACTGTAAATCAAGAGTTTTATTACCCTTCTGGAATAAGGTACCCTTTGAAATGTTCTTGCTTAAGTTCTGTGAACTGTGTTGTCCTTAACTCTACTTTTGACAGCTATCAGACAGCACAATTTTATGAAGTGCCATGAGTTCTGAACAGAAATAAAACTGTGTATACGCAACAATTTGCAGTGGGGAGGAAAATCAGAAGATATTATTTTGTTTTTATAATTTCACTTAAGAGGAGAAAATGTGTACATGGATGTATATGTGTGAGTGTGCTGATGTTTGATAAGCTGTTATCTTTCTCAGAAACCTTGAAAATGGTGATTTTTGCAATATTTCTTTTTGTTCACATTGATTAGGGGATGTTGGGGGTTTTTTTTCTGCCTTCCTCCTCCCCAAATTCATAAATGAATGACACAAAAATTAGAGTTCTTTTGAAAATCAGACTTCAATATGGAGTAAGTAAAAAAAGATGGAAAATCAGTGGCAAAAATCAGGTCCAGTGAATAGGTAGAGGTTGGACACAATTCTGCTGAGTGCCTGTCAATTAATGCCCAAGACTGAAGTTTTGATCCCTGAAACAATTCCTTTAAACATGGCCATGACTAAAACAGGCCACCTTTAGCCTTAACATTTTACAATAAAAGTGGAGCTGTGGTTTTCTTGAGAGATTTGTGTAAAATCCTGCAGCAGTGAGTTTAGATAACACGGAAACAGCTTTTTAGGGGGCAGTTGGGGAGGTTGGTTCTACTTTTTGTCTGGCAATAATTCTGAGATAAAGGAAGAAGAAAGTATCGAAACTTTTTTTTGAACCTCAAAAAACTATGTTTAGCATGGGATGAGCTAAGCTCTACTAGTTTAGTAATCTGTTTAACTGAATTTCTATGACTTCTTCCTGATTATGAAAGTTCCCAGGGTATCTTGTTCAGTTTACTGTATGTTTTGAGAGACAGAAAACGTGAGTGAATTTACATGTATGCACATGAACATATAAAGTATATGCATATAGGTTGTGTGTATTTCAGTTTATTGTGTGCACAGAATATCATGTTCCCAGTACCACTGTGAACATCATCTTGACTGATGCACCTCACTTCACATGGAGAAAGAGATGTGCAATAGGTGCCGGTTTGCTGTATCAGCAAGTCCAAGTGGGATCTGACCCATGCAGTTGTCCCTCATAGGCAATGTGAGATGTCACAGAGGAACCACACAATCTTCCTGAGCCATGCAGTCAGGCTCAGGATTGCAGTGTCCCCTGTTGCCTAGGACTCTGGCTGGCTGTGACCCTTGGCTGGTTTTGCGCGGCATCGCTGCCTGATCTTACTTCACTGTTGTTGAGAATGCTGTCGCTGGGCTGTGAGAGTGAGTGTGTAAACTGAAACTGTGCATGGTAAGAAGAGCAAAGCCAGGCAGAACTGAAAGCGCTGAGCTCGTAAGAGTGTCTCAGGGGCTGGGGACAAAACACTGACATGGGATCTATAAAACCCGAGGGAGAAAGCAGAGGCTTAGAAAATGGCTTCTCTGCAACTATGAAGACATGTCCTGATTTACTGGGATGTCTTAACGTAACTGAGATACTTTCCTTATGAAGTATAAAATCTGCAACACTAATAAAAAGCAGCAGAAACCACTTCATATGGTTTTCTTTCCCCCTCTCCCTTTTCCTTTTTCACATTTTTTCTGTACTGTTCCTCATTTCCTCTTGTCTGCTCCCTCCTGACCTATCTGAGCAATGGTTTTCCAATCAAGCTCTTTTTGAAAGAGCCTCTTGATGCCCTTTACGTCTTTACTTTCATTTCACTCGGAGAAATCACTTGACTCATACAACCTCCAAGGCACACTTGACATGTGGTACTGTGCTCTCACTGCTCTTGGTCCCAGTGTCTACCCCAGCACAGAGTGCTGGCCCTGGAGGTCTGTGGGGACTGACCAGCCCTCTGGCCACCCACGTCGGTGCCTAGCTTGGCATCAGGGCTAGAGGAGCAAGAACAAAATGTTCCCAGCCCAAATGTGTGTATCCAGTGTTGGGGTAGGGACTAAGGGCAAGAAAGAATTTGCACTACTGATTATGAAAACACCCAGATGAAAATACCTTTGTTTTCCATTCACAGGGGTTGTGGGGCTGCTGGACCTTTGCATAGGTCCCCCCTTGCTGTCACAGCCAAAGCCAGCACCTGTCTCCAGAAGCACACCACATTTCACATATGGCAGAAGTAGACTCTCAATTGCCTTTGTATCCCTCTGATTAAAGAAATAATCTCATTTTGAGAATGTCTTATAGTCTTTGTAGTCTTTATGTTTGGATGTACTATGGGTATAAATAGATGACATTCAGATGCAGCAAAGTCTTATTGAACTTGTGTTGGTTTTCACTTGGTTTGGACATGGTAGAAATGTGTGTACCATCTGGCATGCGCTCTGCAGCTCCTCAAACCTGACTGGAGAAGCTGTGTCCCCCTGTCCCTGCATATCTTTCCTGACAGGCTCATTCCTGCGAGCACCATAGTTCTTGTTGCCAGTCTCCTCGTTTCACTTCTCAAACCAAGTGATTAAGCAAGAAGAGCATTGAACTAAAAGGGACTACCTGGATAATTTCAGCCGGACTACAAGTATACATTGGTTCCATCCATTTTAATTTTTCTTCGTTTTAAAGGAAGATCCAAGCACAAAGTGGTTAGCAATTTAGCCTCCTCTGAAATGTCAGTTCTGAGGACCAGGTTTGAAACGGGATTTATCTCTGATTTTGCTTGGAGTATCCATTTTGACATACAGTGAAAGTCACATTTGATTCACTAGTTTAAATCAGACCAATCAATAAATTTTTATTATAGAATAATGCCACTGTGTGGATTTTAGCTGTAACTTCAGATGAATGATTGATGCTTGCTACTTGTCAACTGATATTTGAAGAAAAACTTCTAAGTGTGAAAATAGAAATGGTCAGGGAAATTAGAGATAATAATTGGGTACTTGAAGTGGTTAAGAAATTCCTTCAGCATAATTTTAACTAGAGAAGAGTAAACAAATGATAGAAAACCAACCACAAGGGAAGAGCAGAAGACAGAAAAGTAATTACAGTGTTAGGAAGAAAGGTTATAACTCATTAATGCTGTGGAATTATTTGAATATATTAATGTTATGGTGTACAAAGGGAGTGCAATGGCTTTTTAGAGCATCTGGCAAAATTTCAGACCAGGGTACAACATCTGTGAGGCAGAGTAATGGAATAAGTGGAAAGTTGGCTCATTAGACCGATAATTGGGCAAAAGGCAGGAAACAAAACATAGCTGTAAAAAGGAGATTTTTTTTTTATCTGTGAAGAAATTAGGTAGTCATGTTGGAAGGCTGTTTTTTATAGAGAAAGATGTGACCTCTTTGTTTGGCCTATAAGCTTTGGATGATTTTCCCCCTGCAGCCATGCCACAAAACCTGTGAGCTGCAAAGTAGCAGTGATATCGGTGAGAGGTCTCCAGAGCTACAAAGTGTGAACTAGATTTAGGCAAAAGATAGGAAAATATATCCCCATGAGCTAACCTGCCAACAGGATTAAATCACTCAGGAACCTGGGGTAGTGGGACTTCATACAGAAAGAAGACATGAAGGCATTCAGGAAGAAAGGCTTCCTAATCACACTGTGAGCTCCTGCTCTGTAGCAGCTGCTGCAGCCCAAGCTCCCTCCTCTAAACAAATCAGTGAACAGTGTAAGCTGAAGCCGGAGAAGTTGTTGCACAGTGCACAACAGCATTTACTTTTGGGCATTTGCTAAACAGACAAAAGGTACATTTTGAGAGAGACTTGTAGCAGTCTGGCAACTGGAAAATAATCGTCTTCTGCAGCCCGCTCCATTACAGCCCACTGTCCTCAGTTACTTCCTCTAACCTTGGGTTGACTAAATTTCCAGACATGTCTGGGCTTGGAGAATGTATTATTTAACACAAGGGAGAGCCGGTGGTCCTGTGCAGCCCTGCTTGCATTTAGCCTGGTCCAAGAGATTGTTTTTTGGAGGAGGGGCAGTCATCTGGGGGCATATATGTAAATCATCATCAGTTTTCTCAGGGACATTTCTCAGTATTTGCTCAGGCACATGGTTTAGTGGTTGATAGGAATGGCTGGACTCGATCTTAGAGGTCTTTTCTAACCCAGTGATTCTATAATTCTATGATTTTCAACTGACTGGGAGAAACTGCTACATCTGCTGCTTTTCTTCAGACGGGCTTTGAAATATAGGCTGAAGGATGTATGAGATTTTCTTTCATGAGAACAAAAATAACCGCTTTATTCTAGTATCCGTAAAGTTAAGGCAGTTCCCTACAAGCAATGATAATTCAAGAGCGGTTTCTGCCTTGTGATTGATACATAAATGAGAAGAGTATTTTTGGAAATGCTGTTTGCATTTATTATTATGAAAAAAGAAAGAAAATCACTGCTAATTTTCAGTTTGCTAAGACTTTTAATATATAGTTTCCAATAGAAACTCTTTGAGTTATCAGACAAAGGGGAAATAACTGTGAGACAAAATCAGCAGTCCTTACTATGGAGTAACTATCAG
Source organism: Cuculus canorus (assembly GCF_017976375.1). Classification (NCBI taxonomy): domain Eukaryota; kingdom Metazoa; phylum Chordata; class Aves; order Cuculiformes; family Cuculidae; genus Cuculus; species Cuculus canorus. The sequence goes on from NC_071402.1 coordinate 142,411,392, forward strand.
AAATCTTGCTCTCAGAAGGAATTCAGGTGCCCTTATGCCACAAGAAGTCCAAACAATGTTCAGCTGAGAACCAGGACCCAGAACAATGATGCAGAGCAAATGCCCATTGCTTTATACAGCCTGTCCAAGGGGAGTAAGAGTGCTAGAGGGCTGGGAAGACGCCTGAATCCTAACTGTTGGTATGGGTGCTCTGGTTGGAAAAGACCTAACAAACACTAGCTCAGAGGCTGTGTTGGAAAATGCAGCTATGAAGGCACTTCTAGAGAAAACTAGGAAGATTCACTCCTGATTCCTCAAGGCTTTTGTAAATCTGCAGATGCCTGACTTTTGTGTAGGAGAGGCCATATGCTGCCTATAGAGACTGTTGCAGAACTAATGCAGCCACCTCAGAGCATCACCCACGCAGGAGTTGGGGAAACTCACTGTCCTGCCATGGGGAGTAGGTGGGTCCTGCTGCCCCGTGCTGCCCCATCCTGGCCCAGCCTCCAATGCTCTCTGCCCTTGCTGTGGTGCTGCCGCTGCCTGTGGCCTCTGACCTTCCCCAAAGTGAGTGGTTTTACTGGCGCTGCTGAGAGCCCTTGAGCTGCTTTGGGTAGTTAGGGAGCCAACGGATATCTGAACAGTTAATAGGTAAGGTAATATTTTATCTTGGAATAAATATTTGGAACCTAGCTTCCAAACTGCATTTAAAAATAGATTGCAAGAGGAAGCAGAATTTCCCTTGTAGATATTAGAATAAAAATGATAAGTTATCCATTGGAAATACAATCTGTAGCTTCACTGAAGCCCACTATTTAAGAAAACTATCAATTACTCTTTTCTGGTCCACCGCCTGACCATCTGGGTGACTCTGTAACACTAGCATCTACATCTGTATGATGGGAGTAACAGTGCTATGTGTCTTTGGAGAAATCCCTGGAGTTTCAGAATAAAGAGTTTATTTAAGTGCTGGATTTTACCTTACATGATAGCTCTCCACTCTAATTCATTTAAAGTGAATCACAAAACTACTATGGTGCTCCAAGGGAGCAGGATTGAATTACTGCAAAATGCAGACTGGAAATTAATTGCATATTTATTAATGTTTAAATAATTCTCTATGATGTTCCTGGTTAACTCTTTCATTATTGTTTTACACAGGCTAAAAGCCAGGTACCTCAACAAGTGACTCTATAAATTTGTACATGAACAGACGTAATTCTTTCAAAAGCAATTAAAAATCTCATTCACTTTTTCAATCTCTCTCATGCTTGCTGTGTGTAATGAAGCTGAAAGACAATAAGGGGCACGGTCACCAGAGATAGTTGTCAAGTCTGTGACTGAAGCTGCTGAAGTTCTCTATTAATATGACATGTGAAAACTTGGGTAAAGAAATGCTACTGTTTAAAGGTCAAACATTCAGCTGCTAGGAAATAACCAAGTAGTAACTTGTCAGGCAGCCTTAGCTCAGTTTCCCCATATATACCCTTTACAATACAGTATTTAATTACATTGTCACAGATAATTTCCTCTAGAAATTTCCTCCTAATATCATCTCTGAGCATACATGTATTATGTAGTCCTATAAGCTGAGTCTTCATAATTATGTCTGACACAGAGCATTGCATTAGAACCCAGCAGAGAGAGATTTGGTCTGAAGTCGTGATTTCCTTATGTTTCAAAGGTGAAGTCGATCTCACCTGACAGCCTGGATGAGGATAGCTGTGGGGGTGCAAAGAAGAGAGAGGGGAACCACATGTCTGCTTGTCTCATCTGCTTCCCCCTGGAAACACAGTGACCAAAGTGGTGGTCCAGTGCCTCCCAGCAATACTGCCCCACCACTCACTGATTAACCAAAAGCCCCTTGCCTGCTTGGAAGAGCTCATTCTTACTAGCTGAGGATTGAGGATTTCATTCTGCTCCAGAGACAGCAAAAATGCAACATGGTTTTAAATCCTGTCGCAGAGGTAGGTTACATAGCAGGTGGCCAGCCATGGTATGGAGGGGTTTGGACTTGGGCTGTGGCTGGTCTGAGACCAGGAAGTGTAAGGAAACACATTGCAAGTCACAGGGAACAAGAGTGGATGAGCAGCTCTGGAAGATTCCCTCTTCCTTTTGGCAGTACCTAATTAGTCCCTACGTAGGGAATAGGTTCATGGTGAAAAGCAAAGCCCTGCACTGGCTGTTACCAAGCGATTACGTCTGCCTTCGGGACAGCAGCTACTTTCTTATTTGAGAAACACAGGAGATGACTTTCCAGTAAGCAGTCTGTCTGGTTTACAGGAAAATGCACAAATAAATAATAGAAATAATCTACTAAGGCAAAATGATAGCTTTCTGATTTTCAAGTGAAAAACCTAAGTGAAGCTACTGATGTAGAAATTTTTTTTGCTCTACACAGGGAAAAAGCAGAGGAACAAACCCTATCGTTTAAAGCCTTTTCTGTAAAAGATTGACCTTATGTTTTCAAAAATAATGATAACCTTTCCACATAGGTAGAAAAATGTCACTGCTCACAAGTTTGTTGGTGAATGAAGAGTTTGCGTACCTTTTCTTTCAAACATTTAACTACTTTCAAGTGTTCTAGTTCCCAGTTAGTTCAAAGGGAAAGGATGAATGTGTTTATCTGATGTCCTGATGACCCTCATGTTGGTTCTGGCTGCATGCACTGGTCAGGATTGCTGAAGACCTATATTTAAAGCCACATCAATAGTAGCAATGTTGCACATCCAGTGTTACACAAGAGTCGTCTGCAGTTTAAAAGTATTTCTTTATCTGGATGTAAGCGCCATAAGTGCCTAATTCTCCTTTATGCTCACTTTTGGGGTTTCTTACAGGACACTGATTATAAAAAGCTGGTGAGAAATAATGAATAGGATCAAATGGAAATGAAGAGCACCATGGTGGGAGGATCCATTCTTTTAACAAGCAGTGGCAGCAACAGATGAAGTGCCACTTCCCCGGCTCTGCAGCTTATCTAGGAAATTGCTCTCATGAGGAGGCCAAGCCCACAATAGCATGGCAGGACAATTACTTGAAACTAAATATGCTGCTTTCTGTAAGGGCTTGCAAGGTGCATTGTGGTGCAGAGCTGGGGAAATAACGTGCACATTGCTCCTTCAGCCTTACAGAGATATGATTAGGCTTTTTCATGAGTTTTGCTGACTTATCATAACATACTTTTTTTTAGCCTAAAGCAGGATCAAGGCCATGAAGATGCCCCAGGGGCCTGTGTTCTGCTTGGGAAGAGCAAAGACAGCTCTAGTGCTGGCACTGCCTGCGGTGGGAGAGCTCCTGCAGCACGCTGGGCTTGGGGACTGAGCGGTGATGAGTTTGTCATTAAGAGATCAGCTGTGCTTGGGGGCACGTTCTTTTCATTCCCAGTTTTCCAGACAGAAAGGCATTCCCAGCAGCCATCTGCTGTCCCCCAGCCCCCAGCTGGCCAGGTGTAATGTTTCCTGGGGGAAGCATCTGACTCATTTACCCTGAGCTACTAACATATTGCAGTTATTTGGCAGAAGACAGCTGAGTTTTTTGATGCCCCTTGATGCCTGGAGAGTGTTTTGTTCCTTTTGCCTTCACTATACATGCTGCTTCCTCCAGTTTTTGAGGGCGGAACCTGTCAAGCCACGAGGTATTGCTTATTTTTGTACATCTGCCTCATCTGAGAGCATTGGGATGCTGGTCCTTCTGAAGACATCAGAAAACAGTCTTTTTAAGGGGCACTATTGCTTAAATAATTTTCCAAAGTACGTGACCTCCTATAGATGTTCATAAAAATTTGTATTAACACCTTAAAATTAGTTAACATTTTATTGTGGTTTTATTACTTTATTTTAATTTAATTTTTATTCTTCAGCTTGCTCTTTCTGCTCCAATATAGCCCTTATGCACACATGTTACTACTAGTATATCAGAATCAAAGAAAGAAAGAAGGAAACTCTGTTGCTGTCCCTTCATCCTCCCTTGAGGATGCTGCAACTTAGTCTCTAATCTGGAGGGCACTGTCATTGGGAATGATGCCAAGTCCATTTTTCATATCATGTATAAGACTGAAATTGCTCATTAAAATTCTTTCCCACCTTAGTGCACAGTGTTTGCTGTGGGCTCCACTGTTATTCGACTGTCTGTGTCAATACTGTCTGGTTGCTCAGCATATCTGGCCTGGGAGGGCCTTCTTATCCCTTTCTGACCCTCAGGATATTTGCAGAATTGTATTTGGGTGCCTTCCAAGTTTCAGCATCTTCCATTTATATATTTAAAGGCCTCACTAGTTTTATCTGCTTCATTTTTTTTTTATTTTCAGCCCACTTATCTTAGTTACATTTAGTTAATTGATACTAATGTTTTGTTGAAAAATCTCCCTCTCAGTCCCCAAGCTGAGCTTTTGAAGTGAATAAAAATAGAAAAAAATTGCAAATGAGCTATTAATATCACCACAGCAAAGATCCTCTCTCTTCATCCATCATTTCCACACTGGCCTGGAGGGGATTCCCATTCCTGAACTGATAGTCAGATAGTTGCCAGGATCAATTTCTCCTTTAGGTACAGCTGGGGCTTTACGTCTGTAAGCCTGATCTACTTCTGACTGCTATACTAGAGCAGTCTTCCTTTGAAGATGAGGCTGTCTTACATTAGATTTTATCCCGAAGGAGGGAGAAATACATTTTTTTTCTACAACTTCTTTATATCATTCTATAAATGAATATGAATCCTTATTTGGCTCTTAGGTTTGACTACCACCAGACAGAATTTGGGAGCAGGAGGCAGAAGCAGTAACACATGTTAAACTAAAACCATCATCATCTAAATTACTTAGGAATGTGTGAAGCTATGATGAGCTACTTGACAGATCCCCATCATTGCATCCAAACATAACTTCCTGAGTAACCAGATTGCCAACAGGGAAGTGTGTAGTGGCCTCTATGAAGCCTCTCTGTCCTCTTGCTTACAGAAGGTTCTGCAGTTTTCTCACATTTGTGGGCCTTATGTAGCAAAGTTCATTAACATGTAGGAGTGGGATTTGGCATTCGTTCAAAGTTGGGTGAGCCTGGGTTTGTCTTGACTCTAGATTCCCTTGGCTAAAGTTGCCTCCACTGCCTCCCTGTCCAGCTTGAGTACTGTGATATGTACCTTGCCAGGCCCCTGTGGTCCAGGCACCATGCGGGCTGGCTGCTCAGCTGCTCCACAGCTGCAGCACTCCACTGTCCAGCTGGAGAAATGCCATTTGTACCAGCTGAAGGTCTCCCTTTAATTGCTAGGTGCCACATCTTTCACAGCTCCTGCCCATTTTTGATTCCTGAATGATGTGTGAGTGAACAATTAGATAAAAATAGCAAGATGTTTGGAAAAAGTTGGATCTACACTCTACAGAAGGAGGAAAAATGTCATAATGTTTGGTCTTACATGATTGAGAAAGTGGTCAAAATGTCAAAGTCACAGATTAAGTGAAAAACAAATCCTCTCATTTCCTAAAATTGGAAGACGACTTGAGAGACAGCTTCGTCTTAAACCAACAAGTCATTTTTTTAGGGGAGAACAAGGAGACAGAGCCAGTCCAGAAGAAGAACCATCTCCTCCGAGTGTTGGTCCATGACCGTGCAGTACTGCTGAGGTGAGGCACAAGTCTCTCCCTGGCCAGGAAGCAGGAGCAACAGCAGCATCATAGTCCCGAGCAGGGGAGGCACATGGGAATTTTTTCTGCAAAGTAGGCATGGGAGCATCCCACTTCTGAATTCCTGGGGCTGCATTTCAGCGGACTGCAGAAATTAATATCATGTCCAGGGACCTGGAGCCAAACAATCACAATGAGACCTAAGTGCGCCTTTAACCACCTCCTGTCAAGGCAAGAAAGTTATGTGAGAGTGACCAGGCTGGAGGTGAGTTTTCTGCTCCTCACGCTTCTTCCTCTGCAAAGATACATTAACAGACAGACAGTGAGGCATTTCTTATACTTTTATCATGACTTATTATCACAGCTGCTTTCCGCAGGATATTTCCAGCCTCACAGTCCATTTAACATTTATAGCAGCTATCACAAAAATGAGTGCAATATGTCTTCAGTCTCTTAGTCTGCTCCAGGATGGATGGGATGCAGAGGTCTTCAGCAGCAAAGCAAGGAAGGGGAGAATGTTTCTCCCGGAGAACCTAGTGCACTGCGGCAATGTAGCATGTGCTGAAACTAATCACACAGGTTGTATCATTGAATACTTCCAGGTGGAAAGGTAAATACATGCTTCAGAGCAAGGCTAGGGTAGGGGCTAAATAAACATCCCTAATACTGAAGGCTGTTTAATGTGAAATATTAATTGTGTTATAGAGGGGTCAGATAAAAGGATAAAAAAGACTAGCCATCATTTCTAGATCCCAGAGGCAAGGTGATAACAAGTTATAATCAATGGACTATCATCTAATGACATTGAATTACTCCTAATAAGCCTAATGTGTGGCACTGTATTGTGCATGTGTGTACAGCAGAAGTGCACCCCACCAGCTACTGTAGGACTTGTGCTGAGCGAGGCAGTTAACACAACACATGCTGGCGCAGGTGAAAAGTCTCCGGGAAGGCAAAACATTTTTCTTTCCCTTTGGAAAGTGCTTTCTTCAAATGTACTGCTTTGCCTTAGAGCCAGAAAATTGACTTCATGTTGCTATGATGAGGTGCTGAATGAACAGAATGGGACAATCAGGTTATTACTGGTATATATTGGTATGAAATTTATAAGGTAATATTATATGACATTACTACTAAGAAAGCTTAGGCTGCTGCTCCCTGATCTTGCCTTCCCATGGAAATAATTCCATGAATGACACATGAAAGAAAATCAATCTCAATATTTCCATAAGTAACTTGCATTCTGAAATGGATTTGCTTTTTGGTACCCAAAATTAGACATCACAAAGCGACTATTTAGAAATTGTTGATCATGTTCCAGCTCTGAACATAAAAGCTCCTGGCAATTCGGCCATGGCGAGTATACACAGCTCTGTATTTAGGTATCTAAATGTGAAACCCCTGGCCGTGATGTCCAAGCTGACTTCATGAAAGCATGCAGAGCTGCTGAAGCTGAGCTCATCCCTGCTATTTCACAACCTTTCATGCACTGTAGGTGTACTTCCAATGACTAAAGGAGAACAACTCTGTTTTATGAGACTCTCAGGTGTAAGATAGCATTTCTTGACTATTTTAATTTTAATTTAAAGCTGAACAGACCACTGAAGTGTTTGGCCTCTAAAAATACAATCAAGTCTTGGCTCATTACTTAGGGATTTCAGTATTGTGGTTAAAGAGGAGTTATTTATGGGATATGAAAAAACAGGCTGGGAGAAAAAAATTTAAAGAATGTCCTTGTGTGCTTTAGGGAGCTTTAGCAGAACAGGAACAACAAAAACTTGTGCCAAACCTTGGTGCCTCCCAGGGACTGCCTCATTTGCAGAATCCTGCTCTCTGCGAGCAATGACATGAGGACAGGAATAGAGTCATTGCATCCCTTCAAAGATGGCACAGGTCTTTACCTTGGTGCTATCCTCAAAGGGGAAGGAATAGTAACAAAGCTCTACACCGTGGTTCTAATTGGAGTGGTTTCTACATTTGAGGGTCCAAACAAAGAGTAAAAGGTGTTCCATGAGGACAGAAATAACATCAGACTGCATACATTGTTTCTTCATACTGGGACAATACCTGGTGATATTTAAAGCATGTTACCTAAATATTTGTATGAACCTCTTTTAAGCACAGCACATTTTGTAGATGATAATGGCAGCAAGGGGAAATCATAATAGAAAATTTGCTCTTTTCTCATAATTGAGTTTGATGGTAGGTGGAAGGAAAGGCTTCCTCAGCTGCCATGTAGGCTCATATGCCCCATCTTGACCTTCCTCTGGCTCCTGCTCTCTTCCCTTTTATATCAAGAGAAGTTTATCAGGGACACCTAGGAGACTTTGTCCCATCGGTGTGGGCTGGAGAGCAAGGATGCTCTATCACTTGAGGAATGACTGTGTAGACTCTTTGCAGTGCTGTGTCAGCAATCTCAGGGATGTGTCCAGCCTGCCTAGAGGCTGCCAGCATCCAATGTGCCTGCAACATGAGCCCAGCAAACCACTGTCCTGCCTGCCATTACACCAAAGGGTTAACATTGGAGAAGAGACTCATCTATTGAAAGGACAGTACCAACCCACAAATCAGCATGCAGAGAGAACATAGACTGTATGCAAATCAGAAAGTTTCTACCCACCTAGACGCTGAGGTTTTGCAATAAACCCTTTAAGCTATTTACAGAGCAAATGTTTTGCTTTTTTGCCAAAGAAAAGTGACTGGCGTCTGGAGGGAGTGACACCATCTGGGCTATGTGACAGCAGGGGACAGGACTTAGTGACCTGGCTGTCTGTTCTAGGTCTCTGTTCATGTCTGCCCTCAAAGAAAGCCTCCCTCTCTGTCCCCCTCAGTAATGCATTTTTAAATATTCATGATTTCTAAACTTGCTTATCCTCAAGTGAGCATAAATCCTATGCTCTTTTTATAAAAAGCAAAAGCATTTACCTCGTCAAAACCAAATAAACTAGTGTCTCACTGCAGCACAGCAACCTAAACTCTGACACAGACAGTCATTTATGTTAACTTGGTGCTTTAGAGCTCAGTGGGAAACAGCCACTGTGTTAAGCTACTTCTACTGAACCTAGGATCTTGTGCACAGAAGACACATGGTGCTGCCTCAGGGACACGCTCCCCACCTCAAGCTCATCCATGCTCTGGATGATCATTTGTGGGCAGCTGGGAAAAGTAGTAACTGAGGACAGAAATCAGCTCTCTAAACTCTGAAGTCCAGCTGTAGAGCTGGGGGGAGAAAAGAGGACTCCGTCAAGAGGACTGGTTAAGGCATAAGTCATCTAGTAAAGGTTAAAAGCAGAGGAAGACAAAGATCTACCTCAAGGAAGGGATCCAGTGCCTGAATTTTGAGTTTGTTTTACCAAGGATGGTTGGTGGTCCTTCCTTTCTGAGCGGGAAATCAAGAACTAGGAAAAGGGTTTGAACTCCAGCTGATTTCTTGTAAGCTGGGAAGAGGTACTGGAGCTACATGCTGTCAAGAAATCCTGCCAGACTGAGGGGACAGAGGGGCTTTTTCTTCAAGGGCATGAAAACATCAGGGTCTGAAAGAACAGATTTCCTGACACTATAGGGATGACATTGCATGAACTTTAAGATAATCAAGCGTGAGGACTCCATTTAGCTTTTACACTTCTACCGCGCAGCCAATGCTCAGGTCACTCCAGTTGGACATGAGGGGCATTGCCTGGGTCCCTGCTGTGCACTCACAGCCAACAAAAGTCATAAGCGTTTTACAGGTTTCCTGCCTTAAACTAACCTAAATTTATCACCTGACAAACTCAGCAGCAAAATCTAGTTTTTATCTGTCGCAGAGCAGACAGCAGGGGAAATGAAGGTTCATTACTTTTTCCCCAGGACTACAGGAGCTGCACTCTGTTTCACCTGCAGATCGCTGACCAATGGACCAGTCGTTCTGTCTTCATAGCTGTCAAGTGCTGTAGCAGGCGCTGTCTCATCACTGATTTGATCGTGTCGAGATGAGGGAGGATGTGATTTTGAAACCTTGAATGCCCTTCACTCTCTGACTGCTCTGGTGTTCAGTGGCTGCTGTGCTGCGTGGGCTCTTCAGTTATCTGCTGGATGAAACCATCTCATTAGGTGATTTCAAAGAGCTGGATGGAGCAGAGCAACCTGCTTTCTCAGACAGAGACTCTCATCACCTTTCCTGGAATTGATAAAGCACACATGAAACGGATGTCTGCATCCCCTGAAAACCTTACTTTAAAGACGTAGCTCCAAGATTAATTAGTTTGGAGAGCAGTTAAACAGACCAGCCCTTTGCCTCCTGCTCCCATTTCCACCTCCCCTTTCTCTTCCCTTTCCCCAGCTTTTTTGTCTTCTTTATAGGTCCAAACAGCATAGGGATATTTACCAGTTACCAATATGTTTATTCTAGTACATGTAAGCCATGCATAGGTATAAATCCCCGTGGGGAAACCCCACCTCTGGAATAACAGGGAATTTTTGTTTTCTAGTCCACAGTAGTAACGTTAAGGAAAAAGAACTTGATACTGGAATATGACCAGGTCTAGGAGAGTTTTACTAACATGGCTGTTATGGTTTGCAGCGCTGGATTAGCATGTGCTGGTACAGCTATTTCACCTACTGCTGCCGCCTGGGTAGAAGTGCTACCCTGAGACCCCAGGAAGGCAAATGCCTGTGCTTGTGCCTGCCTGCCAGGCAGCACAGAGATGGTGTCCAAGGAGTGTAGCTTGGGCATCCACATCCCTGCCTGTGTGTACACTTCACAGGACTGTTTCTGGGAATGGACAGAGGCCTGTGCATGAATTGCCTCTGGTAAGAAAGATGATAGCTTTGGTGATGATTTTTCTAATAGGAGTATCTACTGCCTCCAAAAGTGGGGTGATATTACCAGCTCATTTCATACAGATCATTATGTAGCTACCTAATCTGCCTTGAAATGATGGCCTGCCTGGTTTTGTGTTTCAGGACCATTCTGCAATCCTCCTTCTGTCCTGTAAAACAAGAAGTATTAGAGTAATAACTGTAGCCATCAACTGTGGTGTTGCCTATTATACTTTTAATAAACACCATATACTGTTTGCTCGGCTTACAATAGATATTTTTTTCATCCCAGTCCTTTTAAACATAATCTGTATGCTGGAAAGCCAGGCTGGTTTTCTGCAGTGTGTGCACATCAGTGGCTGAAAGGTAGAAGGCAGCACTCAGTTTTCTCAATGATGCAAAGGGAAGACAGACTGTGCCGCACTTCTCTTGTGCTATTGCCTTTGTGGGGATGGCATATTACTTTTTTTTTTGTGGGAAATATGGCTGAATAAAGTAGGAGAGAGTATGTACTTTGACAATGAAAGTGCCATTTCATGAGGGTTTTTTTGTTTTAATTGAATTTTTAGAATTACATTTTGCTTAATCCTTTATATTGCTTTCACTCAAAAGCTGAATCGTTGCTAGATAGATTCTGGAAAGCATGCAGTCTCGTGAGATGGCTTTTTAAGACATTCTCAGAGTTATAAGAAAATACCCTTTCCTCACAGCATCATAAATTTAGTCTGTTGTCTCCTCCTGTGATCTTCAGAATGGTTGCTGTTTAATTATTGATATCTACAACATGGCAGTAGTTAAAAGCAGCTGCAGTTCCACAGGTAATCTTTATATGCCTACATTCAGCTAGGAAAATACTTGTGTTATAATGAGTCACAGGAACTGGTTTAAAATGCTGTAAAAAATGCTTACCTATGACCTCTTCCTGCAGCCCCAAATTCTCAGCCTGAGCAATGGTTGCTAAACGAAGTCTGCAAGGTTGAATCTGACTATTATTCCCTTTGCTGACATGCGGGGAACGGGCGTGCTTGCTCCTGTCTCTTCTCGCTCAGCAGTGGCTGTACCTTGATCACTGTGCTTTGGGAGCACGCCCTGCAGCCATACCACCCTACTTTCTTTACCAGACACATCCAATGCTGCCTTGTGGTTGCACAGAACTTTTAAGCCTCTAAAGGCTTTTGTGCCTTTAGATTTTGGCATTGCTTCCCTGAGGAATTTGTTTGCAGCAAGAGCTCTCTGCAGTGACAGCAAAAGCCCTGTTTTCCTCCTGACAGGCAGCCCCAGCCTTTGCTGCTAAGATTTCTCTGGATGCTTGAACCTCCCCTGTTATGTGCATTAGCAGCAGCTCTGGGGAACAGCAGCTGAAAGCACCAAAGGGATAAAAAGCACAGCTATGTTGCTGTGAAGAGCACACATTTAGGGAAATGCCAGTGACAGCAGCTGAGATGCTGCTTCTACCAGGTTCTATGCAGCCGGCCCTGAGATGAAGATGCTTTTGCTCCCCCTTCTTCCAATCGCACGCTGGCTCCGGCTGGTGGCAGACAATCTTCCTCTGGTTGAGCCCCATGAATGGCAGATTTAGCTTTTATTATAGTAAAAATGGGGCTGAGTCACCCATTGAAACAATCTCGCATCAGGACTCACTGAGCTTGGTGGTCTCTCTTGCAGACAGGTCAGTTGGGATTTTGTGTTGGTGGATGGATGAGAATCCATCCTGTAAAAATGCCCTGGGTACCAGTGCACTCCAGCTCACACTTCAGCGGAAGCAGGCTTTCACGCAAAACCGCAGTGACCTCCGCCGATCAGCTACTGTGGGGACTGGCTGATGAGGATTAATTGATTCATCTCGGGCCACCAACCTTCTCAGCTGGCTCCAGCTCCCTGGGAAACGCTATTTTCTTCAGTTAGACTTGACTAATTGTAAGCCTTTGAGAATGGCACTCCTAAAAAAGAGAGGCCTGCTGAGTGTGTTATTAGTCATCCTTATCTGAGAGGGAAGCGACGGCTGCTCTAACAGCTTCTTTATCTCTGCAGCACCGTGTTCTCCAGAGAGGAGACTGTGGGCACATGGTACAGCAGGGAGCTGCCAGCCACCTTCCTTCAAGGAGACCAAAGGGCACAATGGTTTGTTTCTGAAGCACTAGTTCTATACTCTCTGAATCATGGCTTTGTTTTTAAAGCTATTTATTTTTAACAAGTTGTGACTAATAGCACTCCCCCCCTCCCTTTTTCTAATGAAGCCTGACACATATGTCTTCTTTTTTTTGGCAAATAGATGGAGCTTAGTGTTTCCCTTGATAGATGATCCAGCTCTATGTCTGAGAGCGCTTTGCAGCAGCCTCTGAGTGTCTGGCAGGAGTTTTCCTCACTCTGCAAAACCAAGGTCCTCTCTGTCTGTGGGCATGACAGAGCCCAGAACACAGTTTGAAAAATGTCATTGGTAAATTTGCTTTGGCAGCTGCATTTTGCCCTCTGAAGCACTTCCTCTCAAGTTTCAATATGGTTTCTCACATTCTTTCCCAACTTGACTGTGTTGTGGCTCCTTTCCTGTGGTGATGAGGAAGTCTACAGAGGGTGTCTTGCACATGTCAAGTGTTTCACAGATGTGCAAACCACAGATGTGTTAGCGTTGTCCCAAACCAGTCTTGCCAGAAGAGGCGCCATAAATGGAAATGTGAGACCATCACTTTGTCTTCTCCCTTTAATTCTCATGTATCCCCAGGAAAAAGAAAACAGCTTTGCTCCAAATCTCTCTTAGCAAAACAGTATACTATCATCTTGTGTTTCAGTGTCACTTACAGATCTCTTTAACCAAACAAAGTTTTGAGTTTGATTTGTGGTTCATAGGTTCCTTCATTGGCATTTTCTGTCAATTAACAAAATACTTGTCCTCCAGAAAACTGGAAGCAATCTGCCTGTCCAAAGTAATGGAATTGCTGCCAAACTGTCCATCTTGCTCCTCTTTTGCATAATGCACTCTGTTACAGCGCCTGTTTAATATAGCAGCATTGTCTAGAGAATGACATTTGGCTTTTGCCTTGACGAGTGTTTGACAGTACCTCACCACCTTTCCCATTATTTCCCCATCAGAAGTTTTATCTGTAATGAGGCTGAGAACAGGGGCTGTTTTGCACTTATCACAGAGATTGTCATAAATGTACTTCTCCCCACGTTCTTGGAAGGACCCATCAGCACCCAGTTTACGTGACTGTCACTGATTAGTCTCTCTAGCACTGCGGGACTCTAATCATCATCAAAGCCCTCTGGTGCAGCAGGAAGATGCATCTCTGCAGAGCTCTGGCTTCTGCACCTTGAAGAGCTGCTCTGTCATTTTCATTAGCTGTGTTATCCACACAGGCATTAATGGCTCAGGTTTCACTCCTTTATCTGTGATCTTCAGTCCTGCTTGTTAGGACACTTGTGTGATAAAAGGACATGCATTTGCATACCAAATATGTATTACTTGCAAAAATAAAAATAATTTTAAATTTAATGTTTATCTTATTTTTAAAACATTCCAGGCAGATTCTGTATGAAAAGATAATCACAATTTCTGTTTAAGAATTTTTCTATTTCTTCTTCTATCAACAGGATTGACCTCATATAGGCATACATGGGAAGATGTCATTGTCAGGGGTTGAAATTAACACCAGGTTCCTTAGAGTGTCTTCCTGTATGTTTGTTTTCCATGAAAGAAAAACAGGAAAAAAGTGCATTAAAACTTTTTAGAAATCAGAGTATTTACTCCAATCCCATCAAACTTCTCACCACAAGAAAGAGGTCCTGGAGTGTGCCCAAAGAAGGGCAACAAAACTGGTGAAAAATTGGATATGAAACACAAATCTTACAAGGAGCAGCTGAGGGAACTGGGGTTGTTCGGTGTGGAGAAGAGGAGGCTGAGGGGAGACCTCATCACTTTCCACAACTGTCTGAAAGGAAGTTGCAGCTAGGTGGGTGTTGGTCTCTTCTCCCAGGTAACAAGTGACAGGATGACAGGAAATGGCCTCAAGTTGCACCAGGGTAAGTTTAGACTGGGTATTAGGAAATATGGCTTTACTGCAAGGGTTGTCAATCATTGGAACAGGCTGCCCAGGGAAATACTTCAGTCACCATCCCTAGTGGTATTTAATAGACATGTAGATGTGGTGCTAAGGGACATAGACTTGACATTGTTAGGTTGACGGTTGGACTCAATGGTGTTACGGATCTTTTCTAGCCCGAATGATTTTATGATTCTATGAAAAGTCTTCTAGTTCAGAATACAACAACTTCTTATTGGTTGTAGAGCTTGTAATTTTCTATACGTTCTAAAAAGTTGTGAATAACTGGTGATGTAAGAAATATTACTTCAGCACGTGCTGTTTAAAGTCATATATGAAAGGGCTCATAGCTTCTGCTATGATTTATAAAATAGAAGAAAAAGTGCAATGGAAAATTTATATTCAATTTGCTCAGAATTTTGTTAGGTTAATAACCTGCTGAAACAATGCCTTTTTAATTTACACACATATTCATTTAGAAAGATTTCCCTTTTAATGATAGACCAGACATGTCATCATGATGACAGATAGCTAGTCTGTTGGCTGATACAATATTGTTTGTCAAACAAACGGCATGGAGAGCGGGTTGCAGTAGTCTCTGTCAACAAAATGCCTGCTGCCAACGCTGTAGGTGGCTGACTGATGGCCCCTGCAAAATGGGGACAGTTGTATAATAGTAAGTCCTCTCTGAGTCAGTGACGATGCTAATGTATGCAAATGCTGCTATAATGAGTCCAATTAGGTTTCTTTGTGTAGGGAAATACACCATATTACCTGTATCTAATCTCACGAGGAGAGGAGAGGAGAGGAGAGGAGAGGAGAGGAGAGGAGAGGAGAGGAGAGGAGAGGAGAGGAGAGGAGAGGAGAGGAGAGGACTTCAATGTTGGAAATGTTGACCCTGTCTCTGCCCCTGGAGTTGCTCTGCTCAGGTCGGGGCTGCCAGCATGCTGCAAAACTCTCAACTCCTTGCAAATCCCTGGCTGCTGTTCCTGCCTGGTAAAGACAGATACTGTAGCCAAGGGACTCCGAAGTTGCCCTCACCCTCTTTACCAGGATGCAGTGGCTTCAGAGGTACAGTTGGTGAAAGCCAACAGAGAAACAGAGACCTGTGGAGTGGGATCGTCTGCTTTATATCTTCAGAAACCCACGTTCACTTTTACTATATAGTCATAGGACAGTACAGATTGGAACAGATCTCAAAAGATCAGCTGGGAGAGAGAGCCTGGAGATTATCTAGCACCTTAGAAGTGGCCTATCTTGAAAACCTCTAGCCATGAAGACCCTACCACATCCTTGGGAAGGCTGTTCCAGTGAATGTTTGTTTTCACTGTAAAAAAGTTTTGTTCTTATAGTAAGGTTAGGTCAGTGCTTTCTCTTGGGACAGGTAATCAGTGCATGAAAAATCTGTGTGGCTGATTTTGAGTATTCTCTGCATACTTTCTGAGTGCGATAGTGATCAGACTGCTGTGCAAGGAGGTTGGAGGGGAAGCCGCTAACTCAATAGTCATGAATGAGACACTTCCAGACATCATGAAAGAGGGGATGTCATTTATTAAAGAAATCTTACTTTAGGGCCTCCTGAATATTCATGATATGCTGGTTCCTGCTGATCAATGTTTCTGTTGTCTCGATTAATCAGCTGATCTTGTGAAGAATTTCAATTAGCTCAACATTTCCAGAAACTAGCCCCACTTCAAGTGAAGGAAACGTGACTGTCAGCAGCTGACAGGATGCCCAGCTGCACATTAGGCCTGGAAGCTGAATGCTTGGGGTGGTACGCAGCCAGGCTCCAGAAGAAGAAAAGAAGACATATCTGCCACAGCTTTACTTTGTGTAACATAACCAAACTGGTTTATAATCAAGCAAGATGGGAAGACAGGTAATGCCAATGCGACAGAGCTGTTGAGAAGGATGAGCAAGAGAGGGAAAACTGGGAAAGAAAAAAAAAGAATGGGAAAAAATCACTGGAGGCCGTTGCTGTAAGCAGTGACTGTGGAGAAGACAGAGGTATCATGAGCATGGCAACATGCACTTGGCCAAAGAGGTGGCCAGAGCTAATGGCTCACCCTGATCCCCAGGGAACAGACTGACTTAAAATCACAAGATTTTCTATGTAGTATTGTTGTAGTTTGAGGTAAACTACAGTCAGTTTTGTGACTAATTCACTTGCTGTAAGCAACTTCATTCTCCGAAAACTAAGTGCATGTTTTTGAGACACTGTTCTTCACTAAAGTGGTAACACAGGGCATTGGTAAGCAAAAAGGCCAATGCTTATACTTAACCAAGGCCATCATCAAGCTGACGGCAAAGGAGCCACACCTGTGAGGAGGGGTGAATAGGACAGGTGACCCTAAACTGACCAACAGAGTATTCCATCCCATATACATCATTCTCAGTATAAATTGAAAGATCATGAGGGTCTCGCTCTCTTCTGCGATGGCTGATGTCCAGTGAGGACCCTGTCTGTCTGGTTGTTCCTGATCCGAGGTCCACGCATTCCTGAATCCAGTTCTTGAGTCCAGCTCCATTTTAGCCATGGACCCATCCCCTTGTGTCTGCTCTGCAGCATTTGTGGTGAAATATAGTCATCAAGGTGTGCGATCTCATATATTTTCATATATTTATTACATTCTAATTATTTTTATTGTTGTCCTTAGCATTGCATTAAAGCTGTAGTTCTAGTTTCCAACTCATAAGTCTTTTTCCTCTCCTTTCCCCCTCTCCTTTCCCTGAGGGTGAAGGTTGGGAAGGGATTTTGGAGGCTCAGCTGCATGGCTTTAGATGCTGAATTTGGCTAGGTGGGGCTAAACAATGACAAGTATGTTTCTGTTTGTTTTTGTTTGTCTCACGAGCTGTGATTCATTCAATTCATATGCTAAAGCTTTTCTTTGCAAAAACAAGGACCACAGCTTCAAGGGCCACGGCTGTCTGAGTGTGTCCAGTTGTTCAAAATTCAATGAGTCTGTGGGCAGAGACAGGTTGCACAGCCACAGCCACCCCAGCAAGGCTCAGATGTGGCAGTTGGTGAACCATGGCTGTTCGGTGCCACACAGCCACAGGGATGCCAAAGCAGTTACAGGGGAAGCAGCTTAATGTTGCACATGCACTTTTAGATGGGTGCCACAGCAGTGGTTCATGACAAACTCCTACTTTCCAGCCCCCCAACACAGACATCAGGCTTCATGAGAACTGGTAAATTCTACCAAGACACCTATTAGTTTCCTTGCTCAAATAGAGCACAACATAAATGGGATAAAGCTACCCACATCCAAGCTGCACCATGCAAACTGCTCTGAATTGCTGGGAATGTTTACTCAGATTTCCACAGTAAGAGGGATTTCTGTAGTGCTTCCCAGGGCAAGCTGGAGCAGCACCCCTGCTCTCCTGCAGCCACCGGAGATTCACACACCATCAAGTGGTCCTGTCTAAGCACCCTGTGCAGGGGCTGACCTGATGGCCCAGAATGGGATTTGCCTTCCTCACACCAGAAGAGGAACCCCAGTTTGATGTTTGTTTGGCCTGGCTGCAGTTTTGCAGAGGTCAAACTCTCCACCTCACACATTTCACAGCACGACTCTTCCCAGAGCTCCCACTTCTGAGTGGTTCAGTTTGCCTTCATGGTGTCAATGGAAATGCATACCTAGCTGCTGGGTACCAGCTCAGGAGAGGGAGGAACATCCTTTCATAATCTTGACTGTCGAATGCGCCTTCCAGCGTGACTCCCCTGTCAGCCACTGGTGACGGTGAGCGCTGGCCACCCTTAGCACGGCTCACCCACAAGGCACTGGTAGATGTGCTGAAACCTGCTCTAAAGTCACCTCTTTGTAAGACCGAACTCCCCCTCCTTTCCTCACTTCAGAATGACTCTGTATTTGTTCTGCAGGTTTCTTTTCCTGATGTGGACAGAAAGCTCATCATCCTCGAGGTGCAGCCAGTGATCATCCTTTATACAATTCAGTTGCTTCCCTGTACATTGTAGGGTACATGCTTCTATTAGTTTTCCTGTCCCCACAATGCATTTTTCTAATGGTCTAATTATTTTATCCATGTGTTAAGCATGTGCTAGGTGGGATCCGTTCAGTAGAAACTGTTGATCTGTAAGCCTGAGCTGAAAGGAAGAAAGTCCGAGGAATTAAATCTGCAGGAACAATGCACTCACTGTTGTGGATGAAAGAGAGTTTTAATTTTGAATACGTGATAAAAAGAGTAGCAAAAGGACAATGTGATATTGCTAAAGCAAAAAAAGTTTCTATAAGACTTCAGTACTGAATTTCTGATAACAGACACAAGAGTGGGAATTTTAGTTGAAAATTCTAAGCCTTGCCTTAAAGATCACTCACTGACAATGTGGCCAGCCCTCTGGCAGAGGAGAAACCTTACCTAAATTCACCTGAGCGCTGAGGAAGATCCCAAGCTATCTGCAGACAGGAATCTTTCCTTGAACATGAGCTTTTCCGTAAATAGGAAATTATCTGTCATTTTAAAGCCAGCAGAAATACTTACTCACTATTTGCAGTCCAGCTTCTTTCTGTTAATCCAGTTGATAAGACATCACGGCTTATCGCTTATGTCCGACACTCCTCTTCGCTAATGCTTTCCTGTTACTTTATTACCTATTAGCCTAAATCAGCATGACTGAAGTCAGGCTGAGGCTTGTGGTAACATTCAGTCACTTCCTTCTACCTCTCTTGCTTTAAACTGCTTCTAGATTATTTTATACTACTTAACACATCAAGATACATAATAATATTGAATTCTGAAATATACTGAATAATTAAGGTTATTCAAGAAGCTTATGCAATAGTGTGTGCTGTTCATGCCACACACGTTTTCACGGCACATGTTGATGTTTCCTGGTTTGCACATCCTGCTCAAGGCAGTACGACAGTCAGCTTGCTTTGACCTTTGTCAGCTCTTTGAGGGATCACAGACAGGCATAAAGTTTAGTGGCTTACCTCTCACACACTCAACCACACCACTGCTTCATTTGTACAGTTACAGTAATAAGGCTTCACAGTTTCAGGGCTCTGGGTTGTCACTTCTGCTTACCATGTAATGCTTCATCAACATCACCAGGAGTCTGAAGCCTTCACAGTGGGAATCTGTTGAGTAGACACTAGCTAGCTTTCTTCACCTGGACACCTTCTCTGCTGAAGAAGTAGAGTTTGTGTAGGAGACATATTAGCTTTGACAGATCTTGAACTCTGTCTTTTGTTCTCAGTGTTGGCATCTACTCCCCAGAAGAACTGGAAAGACAGTGCCAAGAAAGGCAGACTAGCATTGCAGAATGAAGTTTCCAATTTAATACGTAGTTGCTATTGCATACTGAGAGTGTAATAGAAGTCTTTGATTGGAATTTATAAATTGCTGATAGATTTCCCAAATGATTACTATTCCACTTGCCATCAATCTGCCAGTATAAATGACTGACTACGCTACATGGACAGTTGGTACAAAAATCAATCTTATATCCCTTTTACAAGGCTTGGCTACATAAATCTGTCAATTTTCCACAGAAAATCAATAGTTATAATAGCTGTCTCATTAGCGGCCATCACAGAGCCACTAATATGGTGTCTTTTGTAGGCCTAAAACATTGGCCAGAGTATTTTTCTTCTTTCACATGGACTGTCTTGGGATATGGAAGTACCAGAGATGAGCTAATTATTCAAATTACATTCGGAAAATTTCTTCAAACGAAGCCCCAGCCTGCTTTTATGAGGACCTGTGTTCATTGTCCAGAGCCCAGTTTTGCAGCTCAGCATGTGTTTTCTTGCAGAAATAACTTTCTGCCTAGAGTCTGGCATTGCAATTCTCTTGAGCTTTTTCCAGGAAATTGATGATAAAATGAAGTAAATTATTTTTCCTATTTAATCTGCTAAATATCTACTCACCTGTGTTCACTAAGGTTTCTTCTAAACTGAAAAAGACCAAACCAAGCCTTTTTTCTGTCTGCCCAGCAAGTTGGGTGGGGAAGTGTTCAGGTAGAAATGTGCACCCTGAAGTTTTCAGTCATTCCTATTCCTTGAAGTGGGATTTATTCCTCCAGGCCCTGGTGCTGCAGGAGCACCGTGTCCTACCACCAGCCTCCATCAGTATGTCCTTTGCCTTGGTCCATGGTGCCTGTCCTTGGGGAACCTTGTTACGCAGAGGTAGTTTAACCATGCCATACCTGCACCACCTCAGTATCATCTGCTCTCACTGTCAGAAGCTGCTGGTAAGGCAGGAATTAGCTTAATTTCAGTGGTGTGCTGCGAATGACCATTGATGGGGCCCCTGTACGCAGGACTGATCTGCCATGGGAATCGCGCCTCACTACCTTGGTCTGATCACTGCAAATGCCCTCAGCCTTTGCAGGGCTGGAGACCACAGACTACATGGGACTATTTGAGTTTCACTATCACGATGAACCCCACCACAAGCAATTCGTCTTAACTCCCAGTGCTCAAATCCTTTTTTACTTTTCCTGTTCCTTTACGTACACACAGCACTGCACCAAAGGGTGGTTTTGATTGTGTTTATGTGACACTATTTGATCCTCAGAAGTGCGTTTCATACTCCTCAAGTAAAATACTGCTCCACTCCAAGGAAAGAGCCGCTTTTTGCCGTTTATCATCTTGCTTTTTTGTAAACAGACTCTGTGTTAGGGCTAAATAGAATAGGATCAGTAGAGGAGAAACCTCTATCCTCATGAGAGTGAGATCCCTCCATATGTGGTCACTGGAAAACCCAGGTGTCTCTGGACAGGAAGGAGTTGTTCTTTGTGCAAAGTTTAATCTCCAGACACTTCTGCCTTGTGCTGCTTCTCAGTGATGCTGATGCTTCTGAGCATCACACCTCACCTCATGTGTGCAAACTGCTGGAGCTGCTCTATGAACTGCCTCATTTTCACCCCTTGCTGGTGCATATCTATGGTCACCAAAATATTGCCTAGGACTATCAGGCTATGTTATGTTTTCCCAGCTGTGAGTCAAGGGCAGAGGTTTCTAGCTGACTGGCTACTGATACAAAATGTCTTCCCTTTCTTTTTCTCTGGCAGCTCATAAACAGAAAAGACAGAAGATGAAGAGATTTCCTTGGAGAACAAACACAGGAACACCCCACTTTCCTCTTTGCATGTCCAGATCCTGCCCATAAATATTTTGTAAGGGGGTTGGACTCTGCAAAGGAGTCTTGGAGCATGTGACTTCTGCAAGAGCTGGAGGAGATTGGAAGTCTCCAGGAGGGGTTGTGGAGCAGCAGGACCTCTGTGTGGAGGTCCCATGGCTACATTGTTCTCCTTATTTCTGTGCAGATGCTATGGATACCAGTGGTGCTCAATTTTCCTGCTCTGTTGTTGGGAGGAATAGAGATAAATCCAGCTTAACCGGAGTAGGAAGAGAGGATAGGGTGCTGTGAAGGGAAACTTGCTGACTGCAATGCACTGACCAGGAGGAGCCATGGAAGGAAAGTCATTATGGTTTACAGTTTACAGACCAAGCAATAATTTGTAAAGCATTTGTATATCCTTTGTACATTCAGGCAAATGTGACACCCAGTTAAACGTACAGATTGTGCAAATAATTGCAAAGGCGAGACACGTAGTTCTGGTATTTTTTTTAATAATGATAGCAACCTTAATTTATCCTAACAGCTCTGAGGCTAATCCTCCTATTTTACTTCAGAGCATTTCTGAGTGCGACTTTCAAAATCTCTTCGACTAATTTACTGCCTTCTATTTCAGGAAAGCTTTGAGACGTGCTGCTAATGAAGACAAATGAAGGAAAAGAAATTTGATCCAGGAGTATGAAATTTTGCTCATTAACTTGTGCTTCCAATTGGCTGATTGATATTATTTGGATGTAGGAGGGGTAATTAATGACAGGAAGTAATGCAGCAGGATATGAGTTGTGCAGAATGCACTTCAGTAAATCTATCTTTTATTATGTCTCAGTTTATTTATGTGTGCTATATTTGTTTTGCCACCGCCTGATGTAGGTACCACCTTCATTCGGAATTTCCTTAACTTAATTGTTTTCCTCATTCTTTTATGCTATTTGGGGAAATTTTTGTTTATGTTTCTGTATGTAATATTTTCCCAGTCTGTTTTTAGTAGCATGAGGATGCATTTTCATGGCCATAAAGAATATTTTAGCATGTGAAATATTTCTCACAATAGCAATTGCCATTGAGATGAACTATACTTCCTTCCTGCTTCATTGTACAGACTATGGGTACTGCCAGTAAATTAAAGATCACAATTCTCCTATGTACTCTCACTTATATTATTTCACAGACCCGGAAGGAAAAGAGCAAAATACTTTTTTTTTTACATTTTTTTTTGGGTAGGTGAAGAGCGAGAGGGTATGCCAGAATTATTTTAAATGACACATCCTCCTGAGAAGGAAATTGCTCTACAGTTTGAGCCAAAGGATTTTTAAACCAGTAAAATATCACTGTGCTTTTTGTTCAGCTTCTTGATGTGTGAATAATACAGATCAACAAAGAAAAAGATGAGCTTAAAATACCGAGTGAAGTGAAATGACCCCTGGAAAGATTCTGTAAATGTTTATGCATGTGAATAATTTTACAAAAACTTACTGAGGTGATAAGAGAATATGCCCAAGCAAAGTTATTGACCTGACTGTTTGTTTGAAGGATCAAGCTGTTGCTATGAATACTTTCACTTGATCTCTTAAAGAACATCATGTTTATCTGTCCGTTTGTGTTTTGCCACCCAAACCCCTCTGATTCCTTTGACCTTAACATGGTACTTACACCTGAGGCTGTACAATGAAACCTCTTATATAGTGCATGGCTCATAAAACAAAACCGTTTGAACAAAAAATTACATTCTTCTGCACGAGATACAAAGCAGCAGATGGAAGAAAGTGCTGGGACAGATGAAGAAACTGAAATAAAAGGCTAATGTCTATGTAAATGGAGCTGGCACGGTCATAGGCACAGATTCTTAGGAGGCAGGCAAAATAGGGGGTACAGCATTGGGCTTCATGGTAATTTTCTGTGTGTACCTCTCCAGATCAAGGGGACTCAGACTGCTTTTCTGGGAGTGAAAGAGGAGAAGATGACCTCCAGCGTCCTGAACATTCAGATGAGCAATTACCAAACAATAGCTGGTGCTTTGGGATTTCCTCTAATAACAGTAACTTGATTGCTTGCATATCCTCACAGGCATTAAAAGAGAGGCTGGAAAAATCAGGTACTCTTACAACTTTGATAGTCCCCATGATTTGATTTATAAAATGTTGAGATAAAAAGTCAAACTAGTTTTACAGTGTTGCATTCCTACTGAAGGTGACAGCATGGTTCAGGTTGGTGTTGCTTTTAGATTACAGAGGCATCTTTCCCCATGCCAGACTGCTCCATCCTGCTCACTTCAAACAAGAACATCTGAATGTCCACAGATGATGAGCATCCTCTCAGAATGGCCATGGATGATGAGCACCCTGTGAGGATGTTCATGGGTGATGAGCATCCTCTAAAACGTAAAATTGAGGTCTTGACTCCTAAAGATAGCCCGTGCTGGTTGCAGGGTCTTTCCTAACTACAGAGTGGTTGAGTGATGGTACTCATCATTCTTATATACTTAGACAAGGCATTTGCTTGCTAACTTGGACCATTATGCAGTGAAAATAGTGCAGTGTTTGTGTTTCACCCCAGAGCTCTCTGCATTCCTCACTTTGTATAAATGAAACATCCTAGGAAGGAAAACCTCTCTTTAAAATTACTTCATTGATTGGAACATCCTTGGAATAGTTCAGGTGTAGGGATCTTTAAGTGATCTTATTCTTTAACCTACTTCAAAGAGCTAATAACCGCTTTAAAGTTCATTATATAATACCCCAGTAATGAGTATTACTCCATGTGGGCTATTTTCGTGAGATAATAACAGTTTGAAGGGAAAGTTCATCTTGCTGGAAATATGTAATATAGTCAAGAGAAACAAAAAGCTCTCACCCTCTCCAGTGAGAACTGTAAAAAGGAAAAAGCAGACTTTTATCATTCAGAATATACTGAAAACATGTTGAATGTTTATTTGAAATGAGAGGAATGGCCAGCCAGCTGGCAGCCTTCTGAAAGTCTGTGTGTCTCCTCTCAGCAGATGGTGCACACAGAACCTGAACACAAAGCCTCCCCCTTTTGTCTTAAGTGCTTAAAACCATGCTTCAGGGCATAACTGGACTGCTGTGCAAGCACTGCCACTGCTTGCAGTGGACTGGTTAGGATAGAAAGCATTTTAAGATGGGTAAAAGACCATTTAGTACAAAGCATTTCATTTTTTGCTGTTGAAATAAGCCTAGAGTTGATCTTTGTGTCTTAACATAAAAAAAAAATAAAGAGAATAATAACCCCTCTGGTAGTACCACATAGACTTTGTTGCCTCTTTCAGTTTCTCCTTTTCTCCTCCACCCTCCTAGAGTACTCATTTTTTTCCCTTCCTCACAACTGCTATGCTGTGGTCTGCATATTTATTCTTTGTAACTCAAATTCATCCCATCTCTTTTGAATCGGAACTTTTAGTTTTTCTCCATTTCTTCTCTAATGTTTATTTATGAATAAAATTATGCACATTAGAGCTTATACAACAATAATAGATGTTCAGGTGTAATTACTACAATAAACTGTCTGGGTCATAAGCCCTAAAATTGCAGAGAAACTGTCAAACCATTCCACCGTATTGGCAGTACAATCCAGCAGCATGAAGTTCCCATGGCTAATTATTGATCTCACTAGTTAATTGGTCTGTGGATGTAGAAACCCTGGTTAAAAGTAACCCTGTGGCATTTCTGACTTGTTGTTGGAAATGATAAAACTGTTGTTGATAAATCGGCCAGTTTTAAGAGTGAGGTTACAGGAAAATATCTGTAATGAACCTGACCTTACTACTGGTCTTACTGCTCGTCACTCTCCCACAGCAGCCTGAGACTGAACAGGAAAGGCAGGGATTTCCCTAGAACTGAAGTCGCTGCTCTGTCACTAGCACAAACATTCACTCTTCTAAAAACTGGACTAGGTAGCAGAGCTCCCCCTAATGCTGTTTCTCTATTATGTTGCTCCTGCAGCCCCCGGCTGGGGCGGCCGGACCAGGCTGGGTGCACAGTGGGTGCTGCTGTGGGTACCCACCTACATGCCCACCTTTGCCCACAGAACCGCAACATCTCTAGGTATGGATGTTCAGGGTACTCTACCTGAATAAGGAGCCTTTGTTAGCCCACTCCAAAGGAGTTATCTGGCTCCACTCTGAAGACTGGGCCAAATAAGAGTTTAATGCCTCCTGCATCCTGCCTCCTAGGAAAAGCTCGTGATAGCTATTCAGGCTGCTAACTCTAAAGTAAGAACAAAGTGAAAGCTGAATTTCTAGCCCACCTTTAAAGATGAAAGGCAAAATCTGTCCACTGATATGTCAGAGGATTTCCTTTTACTACAGCAGGTCGTAGGGCACTGGCTCAGGTAGAATTATTTGGCTGCTCTGTTAGTCATTGAATAAAGCTGTATGTAATGTTTCTTTAATCAGCCTTGAGGATCTCGAGCACGATGGCTGCTTCTATTATAGCCACAGATCCCTGCAGCAGATCCTCAGAATCATGTAGTAAAACGAAAAGTTTTTTTTTTCCTTTAAACCTGATTCCACAAAAGAAATGACAAGGTTGTTTACAGAAAGTAGAATTCAGCCTATTTTACATGTACTCAAGCATCTCATCTCAAAAGCCCAATGCACAGCCTTGAAGTGCAGAAGCCTCTCACAGATAAGGATTATTGTATGAAACATCAACTGCTAAAGGTGGACAACATTTCTGTGTCCACACAGAGATCCAGAAGCCTGCAAAAGGCTGTAGGCTATGCCTGGCACAGCTGCATTTAAGAAATCAGCTCGGCGTGGCGGGCCATCCTGGGTGAGGTTTGAGGCATAGTTAGGTAAATGATCTGACCTATGCTGCCTGCTGGCAGAGCTTGATCTGGAACACTGTCATGTGGTGAGGAATATTGCAGAGAATTTAAGGAAAGCTCCATAGAAATAGCTTAGGACAGGAGCACTACACACCCAAGTACAATTGCTACTGCATCAAAGCCCCATGTAGAAAAAGGTAGATGATACAAGGCTAAAAAAAATCCTTCCCGAGTTCTGATCTTGGAAACACACATGGATACCCTCAGCAATAGATGGAGACAGGGCAGGCACAGCATGTAAAGGCTGGAGTGTTATCTAGCGTCCTTCATTCAGGCACAGTGCATTGACAGAAACAAAGAAGTGAAATAAAGCTGCCAGGGGAATTGCAGGTTAACGTGTCAGCTTTGGCTGGCCATCGGCAGGACAACGCACATGTGAGAAGGGATGCTGTCAGGCTCATTTATGGCAATCCATCTACCAGGACAAAGCATTCGCAGTTACAGAAAGAATACAACAAATTCTGGATGCTAATCTTAGCTTTAATGGCTTGAATAAACACAAGGCTATTTGAACTACTGAAAGAAGAGGACCAGACAAGCTTTAGAAAAACTTCTTCAGCTTTGTGTGACTTGAGCTAAAGATGAAGGAAACTTGGGTGAAAGAACTGGTGTTGCATGTTCTCTTGAATTTATCTATCAAAAAGTGGTATTTAAGCATTCATAGTTCTTTTGATTTAATGTCTATACCAGTTTTAAAAAGTACAAAATGCTCTTCAGTGAGATTTGCCATAAACATCAGGGCGAAAGTTCTTACTGTGACCATAATGCACTCTGTGTGCACCCACCACCACCAGGTCTTACCCATCACTCAGAGCAAATTCTCACATTTCATTTTATTGTGTAACCCTTTGGAGAATTCTCATCTCCTGTAATAGTGTCAAGAGCTACAAAGTTATTGTAAGGAAATCACAGGCTTAACATGAACTGCAACCTTTGTCAAAGGAAAAACTTACGCAGGGTGCTCAGGAAGACCTATCACAGGCAGCCAGCATCTCATTTGAGAAAAAATCTCACCAAATAAGAATTTTTCATGGAGAAGTTTGAGCACTTTGGCCTGAGGGTAGATGCAAGAGGTATGAATAAATCAAAGGGTAAAATAACTGCTATAAAATCTTGTCCTGAAAATATCACACCAGGGATCCTAGATAATACTTTTTCCTAACATTTGTATTTTTCATCCATCAGAGTTTTTCCAATGTCATCTAATGCTGCAAATCCAGAAAGGTCACTGGTTGTAGGTGGATTTATATCCTTCTGTTATTTCAAATAGAAATACAGTGCTGAACTTTGTATATTTGTCCCTTTATATGTCTTCAGGAAATTCTAGAAATGAAATGATGAATAACACAAACCCTGCAATTAACTCCTGCTATTTTAGGGAGAAAAACCTGCAAGTAAAAATGAAATGAGCTACTCAGAAATAAAATCTTGTAGAGTAGAGGAACTGACAGTGAAGCCAAGCGCGCCCTCAGCCCAAAGACACTGCTCAGGGAATTAAGAGAATAATTACTAGGAAAAAACCAGCATATCTTATGGTTCAAGGATGACAGAGGACTGAAGAAAATGTGTGCTACATGCTATCAGAATTATTTCAGATGCTTCTATATGTATTAAGAAGCAGCCACCCATATGTCTGGATCACCTATAAACCGCAGATCTGCACACCAAGACTTCCTCTGCAAAGCAAGAAGAGTGTAAATGTAAACTTTACTGGGGAATGAGCAGAGTAATAGAGAGGCAAACACTTCAGTAAAGCAGTGTGGTAGTATGAGTGATCTGGCAGGGAGAGAGATCCTGAGGGATCTGAGGAGAGAACACAAGAATGATCAAAGCTCTAGAAAATATGACCCAAGAAAAAAAGATTGAAAACCCTGTGGTAGCTCCCCACAGAGAAGGGAGGGCTGAAAGCTGATATGTGCAAGATCTAAAAGGTACCTGCAAAGGTGAAGGAGTGAATAATTCACCACGTCCACTGTGTTGGCACAAGAAAAATAGGCTGATGTGCAAGGGAGCAAGAGTAGCAGGGCAGGGGTCAAGTTGCTTGGGAAGGCAGTGGGAGCTTCACCACTGCAGGATTTTTAAAAATTATTTATTCCTGGCACGAGAAGCATGTTTTCTGTGTACATCTTAGTGACAGAAGTGAGTGACTGAGAATGGCAGGGTAAGGTTTTAGGAAAATAGTGATTTTCAAAACTGACATAGAGATACAGACATGGAAAAAAAGAGATGAAATGAGAGCTAAAACCTTAGGGCTAGAAAAAAATTGATTGGCACTAAAACCAAGGATGAATAAGAAATCTTGGGGCATAAATCTGTTTCCAGTGCTGTAATTCACCAGGATCTAGAGAGCTGTGCACTAATTTTAACAGAGTTTGCAATACGGTATTCTTTGATGTTGAAAGAAAATTTCCTATGAAACAGAACTAGCTAACAGGGCCCTTCTGCCTCTGAGATAAAAAGGAAGAGAGAAGCAGTGCAGAAAAGATTAAAAATTATGTGGGGAAAGCTATGAAAGACACCAGGAAACCCAGCTGAAGACTAGACCATGCAAATGCAGACCAGATGGAAAATGAGAAGCTGGGGCACAGAAGATGACAGGTGTTGCACAGAGATTAATAGTTCCTGCAAAGATTAAGAGTTGCCTCTGCCTTTAAAAAAGAAAAAGGGGGAAAAAAAGGAGCAAAAAAAAAGCTTGTAAAGCTGCAGAAGAAATAGCAGGGTGCTGGTGAATTCTAAAGATGTGAGAAATGAATATGAAATGACATGGAAGGAAAGTCAATGGAGATGACCAAGAGAAAAAGGAATGAGAGAGAAAAGGAGGAACTATGAGATTTTAAACCTTTACTACGCTATGTTATCACTTCTCAGTAAAAAGTGCTGTTACCAGGGTGCTGGCACCCGAATCAACGGAAGAAAGGAGAAGAAGGGAAACAGCAAAAATGGAAGAGCACCAGAGATTTGAAGGATAGAGTATTCAAGAAATGGAAGACTGTAAGAGGTGGCAGACTGGTAAAACTGAATACAGGAAAGGGATCAAAGAAAAAACATCCTGCAGTTGGTTGCAAATGACAATGCAGAGGGGGAGAGAGGGAGCAAGTCTGTTTAGAGAGGTGCTGTTGAGCTTGAAATGGCTGAATCTATGAGGTAAATATAGAAAGATAAGAGTGAAGTCAGACAAGAGTTGTAGGCTATGTCTGCAAAATGGACCAGGGACTAATCAGAGGCTTACTGGCTCCAGTGCACCTAGCACCTACAGGGCTAAATGCTTTGAGACTGCTGAACAGGGTGATTATGTCCTCAGAGCCCGGTAGGAATGGTCCCAGATTGGCATTATTGCCCAAACATCGCCATGGAAGCAGTGCTGGGCCGGGCCAGCAGCCTCCCAGGATCCACACTGCCTGTGCAGACTGGGTGCTGCTGCTCAGGGCTGTGCCCTTGCTCGCTGTGTCACAGATGGTCCCCCATGGGGCCAAACTCCAAAGGACACAGACTGTGAGGGATCCTCTACCGTTGCTGCTGACAGGACCACACCAGTTTCCACATCCTCATTCAAAATAAGGTGGCTCGAAGCAGAATATGTTAAGCTGCTGAGTGGGGTCACGAGTTAAAATCCTGTTCAGGTAAATACATCATCATCACGCCATTGCCAAAACCAAAGGCAATCATTTCAACTAAAAGGGTGATGCAGAATTGAGTCCAACAGGCATAAATGTAAAATACATGCATAATGCATATTCCTGGGGTAGCAGAAATGATAATAAACTTGGTATCATTCCACTTTGCTAAACATGGAGCTTATCTTCTGTTTGCAATAGGAATTTATCAAGTCTGATGGCCTAGAGCAAAGAGACAGGTGAACATCTGCAGCATAGTGAACAGCGGTGGAAAGCACAGCAGAGCTGGCTTGCAGCTACACACATCTGTGGAGCTCACAGGATGCAGAAAAAAAATGAAAGTACTGCAAGGTACAGACAGAATATGTGCCCTGGACCTCAGGTGACTTAACCCTTACATCTCAGCACTGTAGTCTTTGTTATAGCCAGCAGCCACCCGGCCTGGGCATAATGGGAATGCTGAAAGAGGTCTTCTACCTGTCTTGTCTCCTGCTGCTTCCCAGCTGTGTGAGCCAGCTGCCCCTTCCTCTTCTTGTCCTCACAAATGGTGGCTGCAACATTGCTACAGCTGAGCAATGGAATCTTCCAGGGCTAAAAATGTAGGTGGGATAAGGGTCTGGAGTAGAAAGCGAACACGGTTAGAACAGTGCCATAGGGTTCAAAGTGTGTCGATGTATGTGTGTGTACACACACACAGATGAATACATAGGAGTGCAGTGGAAGAGACAAAAGCAGAGAACTTAATTAGTATCAGAGGATCAGAACTATTAAAGAGAATATGAAGATAAGGGAAGGAAAGGGATTTTTTTTTTCAGTGTTGGATTATTTTTGCAGCATTTGATAGTTTGATGGAGGTATTGGTGTGTTTGGTATGTGGCATTTCATTAGTACAAAATCACTGTCATTCATAGCAAAGAAAAAGGCAGTAGGAGATACATCTGCAACACTGCTCCCAGACACAAGTCACGTGGTGTTGCCTTCTCCTTTGACAGCACCTGCATCTCAGGCAGACCTTAGAGAATCCCAGCCCACAGTACCCAACCTTGTGCTTCTGTCAGAGTGGGGCTGCTGGGATATATGACCCCAAAAGAGAGGTCCATCCTGGCTGAGTCTGTGGCAGGTTGAAAGGTAACCCTGACTCTGGGACACTGAGAGAGCATGCAAAGAGCAGGTATGATGGGCTTTAAGCAGATGATGTGAATTTTACCCAAGAGGCACATCAAAACGACCAGTGAAAATTTTTCATTTGACAGAGGCAGAGAAAGAAGACTCCTGCTGCCTTAATTTGCAGAGATGGTGGGACCTGAGCCAACTGCAGGCAGCTGAGTTTTTCATTTTTGTGTAGCAGAAGCTACAGTACTTTGCAGGCTCTGAAGACATACTTCCTTTCTCTTCCCATTTTTAGTGTAATGGACCCTAAAGCCAGCTTGCCTTCATTCTTCAGTCTTCATTTGTTGTGATTGTTTCTATACGGCCTTTGTGGAGATTAAAGTGCCAAAGTTACAGAATTTTTTTTTTTCTGGAGTTAGAAGGAAATCTCTTACAGCTGATTTTAGCTTTAGGGAAAGAATGAACTCAGAAAGTATTGCATGTGATTTTTACAGAAAGATGTTTCTTCACAAACTAATTGAGCATAATTCATTAGAAAAAAATTAACCACTCTTAAGTACTATATTTTTGCCTTACATAAAATTAAAGAAATTCAGATGGAATGTCAGGAAGAGGAAAAAATTATCAAGTCTCATATTTGATTTCCCTTTACTGCTTCTTGTTTACTGAGCACATTCACTTTTTCATCAAAATGGTCACCAGAATTTTGTTCTGCTCTGTTTGTTACAGAGCATCACAGACACTGCAGATCTCAGGAAAAATCTATTTTCCCCCCTTCTCCTGATGTGTTAAACTGCCATCTTGTAAAATGAACTAACCTTGCAATTTGGTATTAAAATAAACCATTTTTACAGCAGGAACAAAATTTAAGAAATGAATGCTTCTACGCCCACACAAATACACATACATGCACACACTCCCACACACAGCCATCCAAAGTGAATACTGAGTTCCAGCTTCTGTACAAATTTGATCTGAGTTGTGCTCATTTTGGATGAGGAAATCTGTAGGTTTTGTGGAAAATGCCTTAGAACAGTGTGCAGAGCAGTGATAACACATTTATGGAAGGGCAGTATAAATAGCAGACCTGAGATAAAATGACTGATAAATTCTGGCTTACCAAATCGAAGATGCCTCCCCTACTTGTGGAAGAGAATGGATGCTTTACGTATCTTTCAACACAACTGCTTGAGATCTGTGAGTAAAAAACAAAATGCTGTGAATTGCCCAGGTCTGAAGAGTCCAAGTCTCCTTTTCCAAAATGATTTTTAATGAAAACACCATGATTCAAAAGAATCAGTGGCACATAGGCTGCTTACAGTTGCTGAAAATATTAGCTGTGAATGATTGATGCCAAGAGCAAAGCTGAAGGTTATGTATCTTCTAATCACAGCAGGGTAAATTGGAAGACATTCTCTCACAAGTAAACAGAAAGACATTGACCTGAATTGTCCTTTGCATAGTCACATGTGAAGGGTGCCCTCTTTCCCCAAATCCTGTCCAGCAGCATGGCATAGATGTACTTGAACTGTCTGTAGTGACCTAGCTCATAATTCACGGTAGGTAATAAGAAGCATATCGATTCTTGGAGAGTTGGTATTTTAACAGACATTGGCAAAGGAGACACACTATTAAGTTTTGCACTGGACTGATGTTGTCCCTTGCACACAATAAATGAAAGAGAGCGGAAGATACAGAAAATGTGGTTCTTGCCACTGTAAGTTCTAAGTCCCTCACTCTGTCCTCCCTAGGTACATGTTACATAGATTGAAACAGCTGCTAGATAATACTGTAAAAACAGCTCAAGTACACCCATCCCGTGCTGCTGGACAGGATTTGGTAAATTAGGCACCCTTCACAAACTATGATTTGCAATAAACAAATATCAACAGTCCCTTAGCTGAAAACTGAATATAAACAAAAATATTCTTGAAGCTATAACTTAACATGTAACTCACATACCTTTGTTTTGACTTTATTATAGGAATTGCCTTAGAAAAGGAGTTGAGAGAATCAGTGAAAAACTGAAGAACTGACTATAAAATGTCTCAGGGAGAGGAACGGCAGAATGATATTAAGTATGTAAAACCAGTTATCCTTCTTTTCTACTTGTGTGAAGTAGCTTTATTTTCTTTGTACTACAGGAAATCATCACTTTTTCTAGTGAAGGTGAATTGAAATGTTCCTCTGAAATAGCTTTCCTCTTCACAATAATGGTTGAATCCTCCCTCCACCTCATCCGCATTAGCTTCCAATCTTTTTGGAAGCCATCGATTTCTAGAATCAATGCGGGACAAGCACTTCCTCCTGAGTGTCATTTTTGCTCAGTTGAACCATAGATTCAAGTGTCTCCAGTTTTACAGAAATGTACAGAAATTGTCTTCTGCTCTTAAGCTGACATTCATTTTGAAGAGGATGCTAGGGGAATGCTGGATTGGCTGAAGAGATTTCTTCACCTAAAGGGATTTTTTTTCTGAGTTTGAGGACCGTAAGCTCTTATCCCCACAAGACCTCTTTGCCATCTGTGTGAAGGATGTAGCTCTGTGCACTCTTATTCACTACAAGTTCTGGTGACCAGTGATCCACGTTGGGACATACAAACACTACAGTTGAAAATAAAGGGCACTAACGATGATAACCTCAGTGGAAACCTGAAAGTGTACTTGCTAGTCTGCTCCAATTCATATCTGGCTTAGTTTTTCATGTCATGCCTTCCTCGTCAGTGCCCTCCTGACTCTGGATCAACCTTTTCCACCCCAACACTGCTGTGGCAAATAGCTGTGTAATCTTGCTTGTCTGCTGTCCTTCCTTTCTGTATGACTGTTGAAGACTTTGCCCTAAGGTTATCCTGCTGTGTGCCCGCTTGTCCATTAAAACTGCTTTTGTAAATAAAAAAGATGGGTGTTTTGGAGCCTTATACATATGACAAAAGGCTGTTTCATTATTTGCTTTTTTTCCTCCTCTACTGCCTCTAGCACATTAGATTTCTTCTCCAGAGTATAGTCTAGCTGACACATAATCAGAAAGAGCCTCTCTTTATACAAGTTATTAAAAAAAGACAGTGAGCAACTGAAATTTCCTTGGCCCCCTTTTCTCTTTCTCTTTCTCTTTCTCTTTCTCTTTCTCTTTCTCTTTCTCTTTCTCTTTCTCTTTCTCTTTCTCTTTCTCTTTCTCTTTCTCTTTCTCTTTCTCTTTCTCTTTCTCTTTCTCTTTCTCTTTCTCTTTCTCTTTCTCATATTGTCAGTATTTCCCTCATTCACTGGTAAACAGGAGCTGTAAGTATCACATCTCACCTCTGGCTTTGCTGTTGAATATGACATGGGGCAGAAGGAAAGGAGCAAAGAAAGGGTAATCTGTTTTTCTTTGGGAAATCTTGCTTTTTTCAAGAGGAAAAATAAAAAGCAGCATCTTAACTGAGAGTTTGAGTTCTTTATCACCATGTAAGCAAGAGCTGCCTCAGACCTCAAGGTCACTATCAGTAGTCTCTGCTATTTACTTCTTATTTCAAGTGGACAGCTTTTCAATGAACAGCAGAATTAGCTGTTAAAAGGCTAATACTTACTTAATCACACAGTACAAAGCAAAAATTTCCAAACATAACCTATTTGGAGATTGTGATTTAGCTCCTAATTTCCTAAAATAATTCCTCCCTTTGAAGTTTATTTTCATTAGCTGACATCTGCAGATTCTTAGAACAAAATGTAACAGGATGTAAGTTTTTGAAACATTTTAATAGGAATTATGGATTTTGCCTTTTGTATGTAAGGTGAGTGGGCAACACTATCTATATAAATTCATATAATTTCATTGGCTTTGGTAAAGATATGCTAATCTACATCAGATGACAATTTGTTCTATTTTATGTAACTGAAAGCAAATGCGTGATGAATTTGTTTTGAAATGTATTTGGAAAAAAGGTCATTGGTAGAATAATTGAGAGGAACAACATTGAATCTAAACACATAGTTAAATCTAAAGTAGTCATCATGCCATCATGTCGTGGGTGACACCTTTGAAAATTCAAAAAGGTTTACAATGCCCTAAATCCCAAGCAGAGAGAAAGCAAGAAAGAAAACAACAAATAGCATTTTAATTACTGTACGGGCTAGATTAGGACAGGAGGGTATGATTTTAACAGGGTAGTGTGCCTTCATGATTTATTGTTCGATAAATGAATTTGTCGAGATGTTGTTGGAAATACTATGAATGTTATTCTTGTCATAAGAGAACAAAGAAAGCCACCTGAAAGGTTATCCAGTAGTTCTGAAGGATGTATACTTCCCTAGTAGTTCTGAAGGATGTATAGTAAGCTATTAAAAAAGCACTGTATTATTTAGGATAGTCATTGTAGTCAACTGCTTCATTACTGAAGGGAAGGCGCTCATATGAAACAGCTCCTCTATATGACATGACCCAGTTGAGATTTAATTTTCCTGATGCTTATGACTTTTTTTTTTTAGAACTTTGCTTTTCAGGTAATTCCTTCTTTACCTTGTCTTAGTGCATTTATCTTTATTAATTTATTGTCTGCTCCATTCTGGCCCTGATAAGCTCCCATTCTGCTGTTGGGCCATCTCCTCAAAGTTGTAGTTTTGAAGCTCTTGTTGAGAAGGGCTTCCATCTCTCACTTGCCACACAAATGTTCTAGGCGCTGGCTATTAATCTGCAGATGAGTGATACCACCACCTCTGACTGTGCTTTAGCAGACATCCAGTAATCTATATCCAAGTACATGACTTAAGCGGCCAAGCACAAGAAGTATTTTTAACCTGAATGAGAAGCTGCAGTCAAATGCTGCTCCTGCTGCAGAAAAAACAGATTAGCAGGGGAGTGAGCACTCTTCCTTCACATATATAACTGCTCTCCCAGGGAGGGCTGAGAGGCTGAGCTCAGCTGCCCATTCTGCTGCAACGGCCAGGGATTTAGGCTAGCTTTTAGGCTTCATAACGTTGGGCTTGAAAAGAGCAACAATATCTCCTAATATCTCCTTTTGGATACGGCACTGAGTTGTCTTCTACCATTATTACGGGTGTTGCTTACTTAATGGCCTTATTTAGTACAACGTTCATCCTGGAAATTATGGGAAACAGGATTCACTCTGTGAAGGCAGCCCTGGTACTGGGCAAGTAATTTATTCCATGTGCTGCACTCTGCATTTATTGTCATAGACATTTCTGGTTTATCTTTGTTTAAATTTAAAGTAAATAAACTTGTGGAAGCTGGCTCAGGGATCTGACTGCTTTTGGTACAGATCCCTGTACTCAGAACGCAATGCGTTGCAGTTTTCCTCTCCTTAGTGTAAGTTCATTATACTGCGTCCTTGCAATAGAGACTGAAGGCACCTCTCAGTGTAAGTGCACAATGTTTCCCAGCATTCAGCTCATGTCTGTGAAGTACAAGCAGCAAAGACAGTGTTTGCAGCCTTAGTTTCATCAGCCTCTTATGTTTTCCCAACTGTGAATAAGCTTATAAAGTTTTTGAATGGTGTTTATTCAAAACGCAGACCCTGCATCTGCATATTAGATACATCTGCTTATCAGTCACAAGTTCTCCATAAAAAATTAGGAGTCAAAAGCCATCAATATATTGTCTTGCAGCCAATTTTCTCCTAATTTAGAATAACATTTTCTGTTCGAGGTAAGATGTGATCTTTCAAATATATACTACCACTTGCCATTTCAAATGTTTGGAAAGAAGTTTCTAAAGTTGGAAGAAAATCATACTGTGTATTTTCAGAAAAAGAAATGAGAGAGATTATGAAGAATCTCATAAAATAAATATCACCAGGAAGATCCGGAAAATAACTATTAAACTACTTTTTAGTAATCATCTAGAAAATAATAAATCAGTTAAAATTAGCTAATGAGGGATTGCCAAGAAAACTATATGAAACAAACTGAATTTTCTTCTTTGTCTCATAACTGACCTCATGGATAGTGATGAAGCAGTAAATGTCCTATATGTGTGCACCAGTAGCATTCATTATATCCTTCGCATGAGGTTCTTATCAGCAAGCCGAAGAAATATCGTACAGGTGGGTCATGAGTGGGTAAGCAATTGCCTCTGAAGTAATTCTCAAAATGCAAGTATCAGTTGTATCCTATCAAACCAGGAGGATGTTTCAAGTAGGTTCCCGAAGGGTTCTAATCTCAGTTATATTCTATTACATAGGTTAATGAACACATTGGGTAAGGAAATAAAAGGTCATGAAATTAGCAAATGAATACAAGGAACACGGAGATAGTTAAAAGCATTTTGAAAAACAGAATAGGAATTACAGATAAACTTGAAAAACTAGAGAGATGGCCTAAAATCAGTACGGTAAAATTCAACAAAGACAAATGCAAAGTACTACTCGGATGAAGCAGAGCTCAAATCCTCACAGAATCACAGAATCACAGAATCACAAGGTTGGAAAGGACCCATTGGATCATCGAGTCCAACCATTTCTAACACTCCCTAAACCATGTCCCTAAGCACTTCATCCACCCGTTCCTTAAACACCTCCAGGGAAGGCGACTCGACCACCTCCCTGGGCAGCCTGTTCCAGTACCCAATGACTCTTACTGTGAAGAATTTTTTTCTGATATCCAACCTGAACCTCCCCTGACGGAGCTTCAGGCCATTCCCTCTTGTCCTGTCCTCTGTCACTAGGGAGAAGAGGCCAGCTCCCTCCTCTCCACAACCTCCTTTCAGGTAGTTGTAGAGAGCAATAAGGTCTCCCCTCAGCCTCCTCTTCTCCAGGCTAAACAACTCCAGCTCTCTCAGCCGCTCCTTGTAAGACTTGTTCTCCAGCCCTCTCACCAGCTTTGTTGCTCTTCTCTGGACACGCTCCAGAGCCTCAACATCCTTCTTGTGGTGAGGGGTCCAGAACTGAACACAGTATTCAAGGTGCGGTCTCACCAGTGCCGAGTACAGAGGGAGAATAACCTCCCTGGACCTGCTGGTGACCCCATTTCCGATACAAGCCAAGATGCCATTGGCCTTCTTGGCCACCCGGGCACACTGCTGGCTCATGTTCAGTCGGCTGTCAACCAGCACCCCCAGGTCCTTCTCTTCTGTGCAGCTCTCCAGCCATTCTTCCCCCAGTCTGTAGCACTGCATAGGGTTGTTGTGCCCCAAGTGCAGGACCCGGCATTTGGCCTTGTTAAACCTCATCCCATTGGTCTCGGCCCAGCAGTCCAGCCTGTTCAGATCCCTTTGCAGAGCCTCCCTACCCTCCAGCAGATCGACACTTCCTCCCAGCTTAGTGTCATCTGCAAACTTGCTGAGGGTGCACTCAATGCCTTCATCCAGGTCATTGATAAAGACATTGAACAGAGCTGGACCCAGCACTGAGCCCTGAGGAACTCCACTTGTGACTGGCCTCCAGCTGGAGTTAACTCCATTGACCACCACTCTCTGGGCCCGGCCATCCAACCAGTTTTCAACCCAGGAGAGTGTGCGCCTGTCCAGGCCAGAGGCTGACAGTTTCTGAAGCAGAATGCTGTGAGAAACTGTGTCAAAGGCTTTACTGAAGTCCAAGAAGACTACATCCACAGCCTTTCCCCCATCCAGTAGTCGAGTGATTTTGTCATAGAAGGTGATCAGGTTAGTTTGGCAAGATCTGCCTTTTGTAAACCCATGTTGACTGGGCCTGATCACCCGGTTCTCTTGCATGTGCTTCATGATAGCACTCAAGATTACCTGTTCCATGACTTTCCCTGGCACTGAGGTGAGACTGACAAATGAACATAGATAATGAATAACTATAAAGCAATATGTTTTGAAAGGGTATGAGGATAACATCGCATTGCAGACTTGAGTAGTGGTCAGTACTGCGGTGAAGGTGAAAAAGCAGGCAGATTTCAGTGTTGGATGTGTTAACAAAGAATTTTACATAGCCTGCAGATGATGCGTAGCAGGAGGCCTTGTCTAGGACACCTAGAGACACAGGGTAACAAACTGGACAAAGAAAACAATAGGGACAATAACAGCTTTAGAAAGCATGGCCTGTTAAAAATTTGATTAATTTAGAAAAGGAGTAAGTCAAAGTGGTCTTTTGCAGACAGATACTGGCTTATGGTGATTGTGCTCTGAGAAGAAAGAAAAGAAACAAAGAAAGTAAAGAAGAGTTTATTAGGCAACCCCCTCAACCCACACGTGGTGCTAAGGTGATGAAAGTGGGAACAAGGCAGTTAGAGTGGCTGTAGAATCTACCTAACTGGAAGTTCTCTGAGAGAAGGCAGATAAACTCCTGCTAGACATGGTCGTGCCATACATAATACTGCTGCAGTGCAGGAGTGCTATACTGGGTTAACCTCTGAGAGATTCCCTCCATCCCAATGTTTCTAAGAAAATATCCAGTAGCTTTCAGATTCTCACTACAAGTGAACATTACCTGACAGGTAAGCTCTTGCCTCTTCGTCCATCAGCTTCTAAGTAAGAACTTTAGGACTTGGTTATGTCATATATTTTCTTTTTCTCTCAAATATTTAGGTGGTGGCTTTAATTCACTTGAGAGGAAATGAGAACTAATGAAGCCTGGTTTCCAATGGATTTCTGTTCACTATCTCTCACCCTCTGCTACAATAAACGCAGCACATGTCCTGGCCCCGTGTACTCTTTGCATTATAAATTAAAGCCTCGTGGCATTGTGTCCACCATCAACAGTACCTCCAGTTCCCCCTGGTCTTTTTCAGCCTGGCCCTGCCAGCCCCCTTGGCTGTTCCCTATCTGTTGGGAAGAAGGCTGACCCACATGTGCCATTTTTGGGGGGGTAAATTTATGTTTGTTGACCAATACGAGTGGCCAAATGAAAGGCTGAAAAGACTGTGTAACTAATGAACTCACTCTGCGGCTTTTCCCCAAGCACGAAAATGAACATGTGTTGCTCTCTTTGGCCAGCTGTGAATTCCACATTCGTAGAAGCTCGCAGAAATCTTGAGACCTTCGCACTGCTGTCAAACTTAGCTGAAATGAACTAATGGGATCAGAATTTATTGGTGGACAAAAGGGACTCATCAAACAGACAAAAAAATCATAGACTCACTTGGTAGAAAAAGACCTTTGAGATCATCAGGTCCAACTGTACCTGTCCACTACTAAATCATATCCCTAAGCACTTCATCTTCCCGTCTCTTAAATACCTCCAGTGACTCAACTACCTCCCTGGGCAGCTGGCTCCAGAGCTCGATAACCCTGTTGGGTTACTGAAGAAATTTTTCCTAATATCTAATCTGAACCTCCCCTGGTGCAACTTGAGGCCATTTCCTCTCACCCTATCATCTATCACTTGGGAGAAGAAGCCAACATCCACTCATCAGGCTAAAAGTAAGAGTACTTTTATTTTAAAACCACCTAATTTTCATGGCTTTTCAAATACCATCAGCATTTTTTTGGATAAACATTATGTTTCTATTTTGTGAGAGAAATACAATGCAGTATTCTCAAAGTTTTAGCAGTTACTCTTAGTTTACTAACTAAGTATTGCCTAATCAGTTTGGAACAAATATTAATAATTGAGTCTTTAAATACATTTCACAGCTACTACAGTCTTTCCTTTGTTCCAGTTGGTTTTAACAATGTAATCATTCTGATGCTTCTAGAATTTCAAATAGTTCAGACAAACCAAGATCTTTTGTACAGGCAATATTTGGTGAAAGTAGGTTACACTTTCTCTACTTGTTAAAAACTGCTAATGTTTTGCACTGCTGTTTTTCTACACTGTAATTAGACTTAGGTTGAATTTATGTAATATCTAAATGCAGACTTCTAGCCCGATAGGTGATACAGTGGATCGAGACCCTTCATGTACAGATATTGCATGCAGCAATTGTGATAGTTGTAACAACTCAGAAATATGCAGGACAACGGTCAGATGCCTCCCAATCCCTCGTTGGTGGATGGCTTGAAGCAGCACCTCTGGCAGAACTGAGGCAGGGGCAGAGGAAACATTATTCAATCACTGTAATCTTGTCCCAGGGACTCTCACTCCATTTTCACATTGTACCGGTCACAGGTGAACAGATTTCTGATGCAGTCAACTGATTACAAATGACAGGCCAGAATCACCAGTATATTTTAGTATTAAAATAAAAATAGAATGATCAAATGTTCCTAAATCTCTTCCAATCCTTAGTAAACTCATGTAAATAAAACACTTGGTGGATTTCTCTAATCTAAGAGGATACTATCTTTCCATATTTCTGGTTCCCTGGATCTGAGGAATGAATGGTAGGCTTCGGGTCCTGCAGCATAGTTTTTACAAAGCCATAAGGCAATGCACATTTGCAACAGCTTAAAATCTGCTTGTGTCTCATTTTGGACCTCTCTGTACACAACAGATGTTTGGAAGCAGGTCTGAACTGACTGCAGGAGGAAGCCCTAGAGGATATAGAAAGGGTCTTTGAAGCCTCTAGGGTGCTGCTGTACAAGACTGAACAACAAGCCTGGCAACCTTCACGAGAAAGTCCTCCAGCTAACCTCTCATCCTCTCCCTCTGACTCAGTAGTGCAAAGAGCACAGAGAGCAAACTGATGAGACAGGAAAAAGGGAGCCTTCTAACTTCGAGATAAGGGAGATTCTTTCAGCAGATGGAGTTGTGCCCTAATCTATTTGTGTCTGCTCCTAGCAAACCTTTGGGTTAAGAACAACAGTTTCTGGGGGTGTTAGTGAAAGACGAGGGCATAGGGGAGTGGTGTGCGCTATTGGAGAAGGGTATTTGGAAGGACTATGAGGAGATCAGGAAATAGAAGGAACTTACTATGCGTATATTAAAGGGATGTTTGGTTATCCTGAGAATGTGTGAACATCGCCATTTAGCAGGCCTAGTGCAATTTAGACAGATATTAAAAGCCAGGCTACAGTAGGGGGAGTAAATTCCCATCAGGGAAGTGACCTTTCCTTTAGAGCAGCCTGTGACAGCCAGTAAAGAGAATCAGCACGGACGCACCACTAAAAAAAAATACTTTTTATTTATGTTGCCATTGATATCTTCCCATGTGACTGATCCCATGTCAGCTTAGCTCAGTCCTGGCAGCTGTTCCTGTCAAAAGCCCCGGTTCTCACTTATCCACAGCAAACAATGCATCTTTAGGTATTTGTTCAGTGTAGAGTTGGAAGCACAGCCTCCCTGTGCTGTGCTAAACTGTAAATACCAGCTTCTGAGCTGCTCAGTAAATGCGGTTTCTAAATAATCTCATACGCTATTCACTGGAGGGAAAAGTTCAGTACAAGCAAATTATCCTTAATATATTAAGTGGTGAATATTCTCTTCTACTGTATGCAATGAGGAAAGAAAAAAAGTGTTTATAACTTTCTCTCTTATTCTCATGGGATATTATTAAAGTTGACTATAGGCAAAGATAAAGTGCATTACATCGCTAGTATATATAGACTGTGAATGTAGTTTATGCTTAGCTGTATTAGAATGACTACTCCTTTAAGCATAGTTTCAAATAATTCTAAAATAAGAGTATGCTTTGAGGAGCAGATATATCTTGTTGGTGGTTTAAAATTAGATCATATATTCTGCATGATCAAAATCTGCTCCTTATAGGATGTGCATGCACATGTGTGTGTGGGAGAAAGAAAAAAAAGAAAAAAAGGATCCTCTTCTTACTTCTCTTTTCATCTGCGCTTTTGAATTCCAAAAAGGCAGTTTTATATTAAACGAGAATGGAATTAGTTGCAGTTAGGAGATTTCGCTGTGGACTACCTCCTTTAAAATTCATGCTTTGCTAACCGCCCCATCACAAACCTCTCATCCAACAGT
This sequence comes from Cuculus canorus, assembly GCF_017976375.1. Lineage (NCBI taxonomy): Eukaryota > Metazoa > Chordata > Aves > Cuculiformes > Cuculidae > Cuculus > Cuculus canorus. The sequence goes on from NC_071402.1 coordinate 142,454,247, forward strand.
AAAACATTGAGCAGGTGAATGCTTCTGACAAACAAAATGCACAAAATTAAGCACATGTTTAAACACCTTGCTAAACTAGATCCATATTACTGATCATGGTGCCCCCGTAACGAATGGCTTTTCTGGAAAACCCTAACTACAGCTTCCAGGCATTTGTGCTTTCCCAAGGGCAGTTTCAGGAGGGCAGAGGAAAGGCAGGTGATCGGCCAGCACCGCTTTGGCTCCACGCAGGTGTTCTGCGGGTCAGCATTGAGAGCCACTGGGTTAAGTGGCTTACTGCCAAAACACCAGTAGGCTTTAGCATCTTAGAGTTAATACACCAAGGGAAAAAAGTAGGAACAATTATGGGTATAGAACTACAATCAGCCTTCCACTGTAGTTAAAGGGAGAGGGAAGCAGCTCAGTTCCCATCCCTGCGGGCCGCGCTCTGTGTCGGCTCCGTCCCGAGACACGCGGCCCGCGGGAGGAGCCCGGGGAGCGCAGCAGCACCTGCAGACGATGCGGGTGCCCTGCCCGGGGACCCGGAAGCCCAGAAGGCGAAGCTGCCCATTCCCACCGAAACGCCGAGCCTTCTGCCCACCGCCTCCCGCCAGCCCTCCCGGGGCAGCCCGGCTGCTCCTGCGCGCCCCGGGGATGCCGAGGGGGCCGGTGCTCCCTTGCTTGAGGCGAGAGAGCCTTCCTCACCGCAGCACGCTGCCCCACCGGACAGCAGCACACGCCCTGCGGATCCAGCTGCACCCGCCTTCCCCCAGAGCGCCGGGCTCCTCTCGTCCTCTCCGCGGCGGGGCGGGAGGCGGAGATAATCGAGCCAGCAGCAGCCCCCCGGCCCGCGCCCGGCCGGCAGGTGTCGCTCCCGCCCTCCGCGCACCGGCCCGGGAGCCGCACGGTGCAGTCCCCGCCGCCCCCGCCGGCCGGCTCCCCGCCCGCGACCCCCGCCCCTCGCCGAGGGCAGCGCGGAGGCTGCCGGCGGCTCCCCCGCCTCCGCCCGCGAGCCCAGCCGCCGGCAGGCGAAGCGCAGAGCCTCGACGCCTCTCCGCGGCGGGGGCGCCGTCCTCCTGCCCCGTGAGTGGCTGCCGGCTGACTGACAGGCCAGGCGGCCACACGGGGCGGCGGCTGCCCGGCATACACCTATAAGGGCCGGCGGGGAAGGGGCGCGGAGCGGTGTGGGGCCGCCCGGTGAGCAGTCTCCCGCAGCCTCCCTCGCGGCAGCGCCGCCCGCGCATCCCCCCGCAGATCCAGCAGGGAGCGGCAGCGCCGCCCGCGTATCTCTCCCCCCCGCAGCGCCGCCCGCGCATCGCCCCACAGCTCCCGGCAGCCCCGCGCGTCCCCCCCTCCGGCGGCGGCTCCCGAAGGATGCGGAGCAGCGGGGCGCGGGCGGCGGCGCGGCGCGGCGGGGGGACCGGGCGCGGGCGCCGCCGCCCCTGCGCGCTGGGCCGGGCAGCGGCTCTGTGAGCGCGGTGGCCGCGGCGGGAGGAGGCGCAGGCGCTGCCGGCCGCGGGGCTGCGCCGCCACAGGTGACTCCGGAGGCTCCGCTGCGGGACATGGCTCTGCTGCGGCTCCTGCTGCTGCTGCTGCTCCTCGCCCAGCGGGGGCTCGGCGCCGCCGGCCGCGGGCGGGAGCGGGCGCTCCGGGGGACGCAGCCCGTTTACAACCACATCAAGAGCCGGGAGCCCGCGCCGCGGAGCCGCTCTCCGGAGAGCGCGGTCTTGGCGCAGCGGCTCGCCGAGGAGGTGCCCCGGGACGTGGCCTCGTTCCTCTACACGGGCGACTCCCGCGAGCTGCGCCGCGCCAACTGCTCCGGGCGCTACGAGCTGGCCGGGCTCGCCGGGAAGTCGCGCTTCGCCTCGCACCCGTCCCTGCACGGCGCCCTGGACACCCTCACCCACGCCACCAACTTCCTCAACATGATCCTCCAGAGCAATAAGTCGCGGGAGCAGAACTTGCAGGACGACCTGGAGTGGTACCGCGCCTTGATCCGAAGCCTCTTGGAGGGGGACCCTAACATCTCCAGGGCAGCTATCACTTTCAGCACGGAGCCTTTGTCCTCCACGCCCCAGGTTTTTCTCCAGGCCAGCAGGCACGAGAGCCAGGTCCTCCTGCAGGACTTGTCCTCCTCGGCTCACCGCCTGGCCAACACCTCCGTGGAGATGGAGTGGTTTCATAGTTTGAAGCGCAAGTGGAGGCCACATCTGCACAGGAAGGTCTTAAACACGGGCCACAAAACTTTTGAGAACAGCTGGAAGAAGCGGGAGAGCTTCACTACTGATAAGAACCACATCAGGTGGTCCTCACCTTACCTGGAGTGTGAGAATGGGAATTACAAACCTGGCTGGCTAGTGACTCTCTCCGCGGCTTTCTATGGGCTGCGGCCAAACCTCCTCCCCGAGTTCAGGTAGGAGGAGTGGGGCTTTGCTCGCTTTCTGTCGAGAAAGTGGTAGGATGGGGTTTTGGTCCTGCCTCTCTCCTAGGGAAGGGCATGCAGTGTCTCTGGAGTGACCTAAACAACCCTTGCCAGGTGGGCTGCTCAGTCACACCAGAGCGACCTCGGGCCTTCCTGTTGAGCTCTGCCTTCGCCTGCCTTATGGGGCTATTGCTCAGTAGGAGAATTGCTTTCATCTCTGCCTGTAGGACAGCAGTTGCTTTACCTGCTCCCACAGAAATGAGTGTTGGTGTGGGTCCCTGGCACCCTTGTGAGTGGGGGGAAGAGAACAGCAGTTGCCAGTCATAGTTTATTTCTGACTGCAAGCAGAAGATGATATTTACTGAGGTGTTATTTCTTACTGCACAGCATAACTAAAACTGGCTCGACCCCAGCTATGATTTTAACCAGCTGGGAAGCAGTGTTTTTATACTGGTAAACTGCTGTTTCTGGTCTCCAGAGCACATTTCCTGTGGGATACTCAAGCTTGGTCAGTGCTAAGTCCATTTGTAGGTGAATAAGCGTTTGTGCCTGCCATAATACGTGTGGCTATGACCTGAGCTGGCAGTAGGAAAGCTTTTCTTAGGATATCTGTTACCTAGTTGTCTAGCAGAAACCTGGCATATGTAAAGAACTGCTTATATTTTTAATGCCATTACCCCCAGGGCTTTGCAACTGGACTGTGACTAGCAGAGGGTAGGGCACAAAAAGGCCCATTCTTGTGTCTTTGACAGCAGAGAGGGATGTGCCCAAGGAATGAGAACAACCTGTGGGGCATGGGATGTCAGACTTTTCCTGCTGGCTCTTCTGTGATGGGGCTCTGGTAACTGTCCCTCGGGGAATGCCCACTGCCCAGAAGCAGCTGGCATTTCTCAGGAGGTGAGAGAGGATCATGGAATTTCCTTTCTGCTGCAGTTTGGTAGCAGGTAAAGATAAACAAAAACATAGCAGATGCCAAAGAAATTTTGCCACATGTAGGTGGTCGGGCATTTGTGTATGTGAATGGTGGTTTTCCTGTCTTGGCTTAGTTGGTGGGGTCAAAGAGGTATGAATGCAGGTGTGCATGCTTGGGAGGAGGGTGGGAAAGAGAAAGTAAAAATCTGCTGAATAGAAGGTGGCTGATTAATTCTCTATGAAATTACTTTTTGCCCTGAAATCCTCACAGTTATGAGGCTGGTGAGGTTAAGATAAATGGCAGCTCATCTGCAAGCTGATTGTTGCTAAATTCCTTTCAGGACCAAAACCCAAGAACAGCTCTACTGCCAGAGCTCCGTGGACCCTAGCAGATACGTGTGTGTCCAGAAAAGTTTGTGGAACTTCTTGTATTTCACTGAAATGCAGAATTTCACACTTGATGAACTTCAGGATGCAGATGAAAGCAAGTGTATGCTGATCTTCTCTTGTTGGGGACAAGAGGTTCACACAATAAAAAGAAGCATGTTTTATTAAAATGGGCTGGAGGTTGGGTGACAGCTGCTAGCTGTCTCTGAATCTAGTTCTTGATATCAAGCTTAATTCAAAGAAGCTGTGGTCTTGACTTCAGTGAAGAGAAAAACAGATCTCTTGAACAACAGAGTCCAAAGCTTCAACCTTGGCTCTGTGTCAAAATTCTGTGATGCCAAGAAGCATCTTCGTGGTGTAGGTTTCTGCTGTGGTAGGTCTGTTGTACCGAACACACCAGGTCCATTTTGGAGTAACCTTGGCCAATGAAGGCAACCAGTAGAGGTCCTCCTGGGTGTAGTACAAAGCACTGCCTTCACTTCTTCGTCTTCCCAGTCTTTGTTTACCATGTGGGAGTAGCTTCAGTTGAAAAAATAGAATAACCTGTTGTAACTCTGAGACTTCAGAGGGCACCCAGTAAGCACATCTAAACTTGGAGAACCTCTTCATATTTAGAAGATTGTGTCATGGGGTGTGCTGTGCAAATTCAGAGTGTTGTATTGCTGTTGTACTGAACAGGACAAAACTAAGAAAGTGTTGTATTATCAAAACAAATGGATCAGTATGTTTTTGTTAACTATATAAGGAAGGAAGTGGAACGAGTGTGTGTGTGGGGTGTTTGTGTATATGTTCGCACACATACATGCACATATCCAGGCAAAGCTAAATAATGGTTCCTGTGTTCCTAGTTTAACCTATGTTATATGAAAGATGGGCTTCTAATAAAAGCTTATTTTTGCAATATTGCAAGTAGTAACTCTGCAGCTTACATAGGAAGTTCTATAAACAAATTATACTGCTCCCCAAACTTGTGAGATGTCTTAATATTAGTCAGTGTTTTCTGTACTTGATAGGCATGCCTCAGTGTGAATTCTCAAGAGAAGAAATGATTTAAAGTATAAGCATGTAATACAAAAACGCAATTTCTAATGTAGTTATTAGAGCATTAGTATTAATCGCTGTAAGGTGCCTCTCGAAATAAGCTTTATTTCTTCTCTCCATCTGTCTTTGAGTGACACAATGGTTAAATTCCTGTTTAAGGCCCATATGGTAAAAAGCACTATGTATTAATCTCCATCTTTTGAAAAAGTTACATTGGTAACTATTGGTAACTATTCAGTATCTATGAAGTATCTATTAGGAAGATGTCAATGGATCAGTTCATGTGCTCCTTCCATTTAATAGTCTGACATGAGGTCATTGATGGTAATTTATTGTGTGCCTCTTTAATATTCTTCTAAGAGTTTATATACTTTCTTCTTTGCTGACATTAGGTTTATGGCATGGTACATTAGAGTAAGAGATGTTCAGGAACACATTATGCCCATGGAAGAGCCTTCTTTCAGATTACAGAAGGAAAAGCCGTTGCTCTTGCTTCTTTGTCTCTTCTGTTGCAGTAACAGATGGGTTTGCCACGTGATGTGGCAATGGGAAGAGTTTAATGAAGGCAATACTAATGATTACTATGGGTTATGTTCGATACGCGCTACTGTTGCGATGCTATAGTCAATGACATTCTGAAAGTGCACCAAAAAAAAAAAATCTTTGTTTTTCATGTCATGAAGGTTTATAGTGCCTTCTGCCAGAGGAAGTGACTGCTACTGGCATGCAGTTCTTGCAAACAGCTTGCTATTTGTCTTTAATTTCACCTCCCACCCTCTGCCCTGACCCTTTCCCAAGAGATGACAACCAAACTATCTGAAGTGAAGGCCCAGGATGGTGAGAGAATATGGTGATTTGTCTTGCCAAGGCTGGCACTCCAGGCCAGTACTGAGATGGAGAAACCAAAGATGACTTGATTGTGCCAATAAATGTACCAGAAGCTGTCCAGTTCTAGTGGGACCACATTTGCAGCTTCCTAGCAGTGCTTTCTGGTGCTTTGTCTGCAGTAATTGATTGCCCTTTTCTCTCCTTGCACTTTAGGTGGACCTAATTCCCACCTGCTTACACATTGCAGTGTAGGCTGTCATTCAGAAGTGAGGATCCACAGAGACCAGAAGTAATCGCTTCTTGATATTAACCATTCCCTTCTCCTTTCTTAAAAGTCTAAGCTGATGCAGCTTGCATCTGGAATTCACCATTGAATATGTCTGATCACTCTACAGCTCCAGGGTAGAGCATGATGGCACTTGTCACTGATCTTCTGTGATCTCTGCTACTTTCCTTTATATGATGAGACTGAACCATGTTCTGCGGCACATGGTGATCCAGCTGTCTTTTTTCAGCCCTACTATGGAAATGGAAAGATGTGAGAAGCTGCAAGATGTGACTGTATTTCATTCTCTAAAAGTGCTTGCTTGGTCTTTGGAGAGGAAGTGGGATGTTTTCAGTGCTTCAGTGGTCTAGGAGGCCAGTGGGGAGGATCACTCTTTGATCAGAAAGAAAGGTGTGCAAGTAGTGGGCTACTAGGATCAAAGAAGGGTAAAAAAAAAAAAAAAAAAAAGTCCTTTGGGTCAGTGGGTGGATCTGCTGTCACAGGTCCCCTTAATGTCATCAGCTGACCTCCACCTTAAAGTAGGTGAATTTCCCTCCTGACTCTCCAGTCGTGCCAGGCCTAATGGTAGGATAGCTGCTTCTGATTTCTGATCTAGGTTTATTCACAGTCAGTTCTCATCCATTTATTTCTCTTCCAGAATTGCCTTCTGTCTGAAATAGCACTCTGCTGATGTTTACTGCCCTGACCTATTTATAGGCAGCAGTCCCTTCTCCACCTTTGTTTACTAGACTACACAAACCAGCTTTCTTTAGCCTCCTGTTAAGCTCTGTTGCCATGGTCCCTCTTCTCAAGTCTTGTTCCAGTATTTCTTGAACGCGATTAGTCAGATCCATGTGCAGTGTTTCAGTTTTGTGCAATGACATCAATTATCCCCAAACTCTGATGAATGAATTGCTGCTTTTGCAGTTCAAAATGTTCTCTTGCGTGCTGTTCTCATTTTCTTTAATGCTGTGTTGCAATATGTCAACATTTTGGGAACTGGTCATTGATATCACACTATTTTTCATCATCAAGGAGGTCAGAATATCTTTAGGATACAGGGACAATTTTTTCCCTCTTAGAAGGCCAGGCAGTTTTTTTGCCAAATCCAGGGCAGTATTTGCAGTCTTTTTTAAGGACTGTTGGGAGGATGCAGTGGAATAATGGCTGTTTTAGCAGAAAGCTACTCAATCATCAAGCTGAGTAAGGTTTGGTTTGGTGGTTTTTTTTGGTTTTTTTTTTTTTTTTAAATTTTAAATGATGATGCATTCTGGAGCATTTGCAGATAACTTCATTCTGAAGTTTGGCTGAAACAAGTGTTACCTCTTAATATTTTCTGTCTTCCTGACATTTGCTGCTTCTGTCTTAATTATTGGAAAGGTATTCCTTAGTGCAAACTTTAATCTTTACTGCAGGGTTAAATTTAGCTGTGTTTTCTCTAAAGGCAGTGTAACATAGCAATTTCCTCTTTACTATTACAATGACTCAGACCACTCCAGTGTTAGGCCATAAGGGAGCTCTTAGTTAAGGAAATGTTATTGAAGGCAAATTAAAAATGGAGGTAGAAGTATATATGACAAGTAATTTCTTAGGGAATATATATGATTTCATCTTTTGCTAAATACTTTACAACTATTAAATTATTTGATAAAATAACCAGAAATATAGACAAAAAAAGAGGGATTATAAAAATTAGCTACTTATTTTTTTAAAAATATGGTTTAATTTCTTCCTTTAGCCATCTTTTTTTTTTCCTAGTTTCTCCCTGATCTCTCCTTATTCTCAGCACTAAACTAAGAAATAAAATTAATTTTAACACTTTAAGGAGGCTTTCTCATTTTTTTTTTTTTGATATGATACATTAGTTGTATTATCTTGAAAATATTTAAAAATGGTGGGACTTCACATTTTTTCTATAACATCCCCTGGCCTATGGAACATGATGGAAGGTGTGAGTAGATTTAGAACAAGTTTTAAAAAACGGAGAGGAATGATTTATTTCCTAGAACTTCTGAAAGTCTTGGATTTATATTCCTGAGAAGAGATGAGAACAAAGAAACATCTTCCTCTGATTTACTGTCTGCTTATAGAAACCCCCAGTATGTTTTAAGTATTCTCTAAGCAATCAATAATGTCTGTCTTTTTTTGTATGAGGTCATGGATGAGGATGGAAAACTAGATGGTGATGAAACAAAAGGAACAATAAGTAGAGGTTTCTTGTGAAGAGAGGTGAATCATATTTCTAAACAATTGGAGAAACGGAAAGTTAAAGAAGTTAAATATGGCCGGGAGAGGACTGAAACACGTACTACATTTATGTCTACAGTTGTGTAGCACTTGGTAAGTTGCAATAAAAGGAATTAGGTTTTTTGGAATCAAACTGCTGTTTCCACTCCTCTGTTCCCCACCTCTTGGGCACGGCTTCCGTCACAGCAGGTAATCAAAGCTCTTTTGAAGGGAATGAACGTTCTTATTATCTGAGATTCATCTCCAGTACTGTCACCTCCTATTCTGTCTATTCATGAACCTGGGCTGAGATAGAGGAATATTCCTAAAGATAAGAACAAAAATATGGCAGTGTTTGGTCAGATAAAAGGTGTACCTAGCCCTATCTTCAAAAGCAGCTTCTGGGAGGTACATAGGGAAAAGTATAAGAGTGGTGGAAGTGTCGAGTTCTCCTATCTTGGTTATATCCCATTTACAAATAGTAAATAATAAGAAACACCTGCTTTTCAGACTCTATCTGAAAGAATGTTGATAGCAGGTATGGATTAAACTGACCTCCATGGTTTTAATTCACTTTTTGACACATCTTTCTCTTCTGCAATGTAGTTTAGCATTGGATTCCATAATATGGTTATGCTTGGAGACAAAAAAATTCTACTCTGTTTTAAAATTTGCTCTGTGTATCTAAATTAACTGGGAAATTCCAGATTCTTGTGATAAGAAAACACTTTGGAAAACATTCATTCATCTTCTCTGAGCCAGTCGCATCTGGTTGTGGGTTATACTAAGTATCTTTCTCACCTGCAGACTTTCACTGGTCACCCATTTGTGGTCATCTGCAAATGTGTTGAACAAAGCAGGATATCTGTGGTGCTCAGCTTGTTAACATCTCTGCATGTGTAAACTGATTTTTGTCACATTGGTACACTTGAGAATGGCTCAAAGGTTAGAACCTTCTTGGTTCTAAAGTATGCAGTGATGAAAACAATTTGTTTTCTGCAAAGACTGTCTCTAAGCAATTTTTATATCTTGGTTGCCTCTTGGCCTTACAGTTTCTACTTCAGGCTTCCTTTTCCCAAGATACTTGAAAAATTTTTAGTTAGTAAAACCTGTACTTTTAACGTGCAGCTTCTAAAAATGTCTTTTGGTCTTGCAGTTTCATATGTTCCTTGCCCAGGTTTATGCCTCTGTTTGTTTGTTTGGGTTTTTTTATGTTGGCTTCCACATGCTTTTCAGTTATAAAATTCCCTTATTACCTTCAAATAAATCTTCATTGTCAGAAGATTTGGTATTGCTGGGCTGAGGCCATCTCTCCTGTGTGGGATCCTTCTAGTTCAAAAGCTCTTCTTGTTCCTAACCTGTTTTTACTTATTTCTATACTGTTCTTTGAGTCATGCTCTTCCCATGTGTCTCTTTGACCCCCATGGATAGTAATGGGAGCATTAAAAGAATGATTTCTTACTAAATAGGGTGAATTTGATGAAAATGTAAATGGTACCCAACCATCACTGACACTTCTGCATTCCTATACAAGGTGATGCTTTGTTACAGAGCAAGCAGGAGCTTAAACATCCTCGAGCATAAAAAGTACCACCACCTCTTGAAGTATCTAGGCAGCTCTCTGACTAAACTGCAGGGAAATTCCCAGAGAGGCAGCACTGCGTGCTGTAAATCTGAAATAATTATTCAGACAACAGAGGATTCGACTTAAAGTATTTCACCCTTGTAATAGTGTTGCAAATAGTGTTGCAAAGAGGGATTTTCTTTGTGGGTGAATCCTGATTCGTGTGCCCATACTACTATACCTTACTCTTCAGTTAAGTTTATTTTTAGTGAAAGCTGGTTCTCTTGTGAAAATGTGTGCTAAAAAGCAGCAGTTGTGCTATGGCTGAGGAATAATATGTCTGTCTCTGTCCTGTTAGTAAGAAATCAGTGGTAACTGATCAAAATGATGTATGTAATATCCCAGAAGCCTTTTGTGAATTCTGGCTGGTTATGTGAAGGGAGTAGTTTTAAAAACATCTAAGATACACAGAATTCTAAATCTTAACTTTCAAAAGCAAATGAACCTGCAGAAGCTCTTGATTACCAGTACAACTTATGGCTGAAAGTCACTTGCAGATTTGATACCCAGACTATTCTTGGATACACTGTTAAAGGTACATTGAAGGATCCTCAGGTGCTGGGTAGTGTGCACTGTTTGAAAATGATATTTTTGGAAGGATGGTTTGAAGAGATATCTGTCCTGAAAACATCAGCCATACTGATTATGGTATGCTTTTGTCTAGAGGTGTGGGTTTTTATAGATTTGGGATGGCTGTAGAGAACTTGTTTTTTAATTACCTCCTTGTTTTGTGGTAAGAAGTACTTATGAATGACAGCATGTAGGGGTGAATGAATATGGCAGCAAGAATGTAGGCAGGGATTTAAGTTTGGGGGTTGTCTACTTGAGCATTTGATAACTGTGCCTTACACTTCAGTTATGGCTGCTTACAATGCTTACAGGTACAAAAATAAGTGTACAAACTTAAAAGACAAACTTCCAGTGCCTGTTTATCTGAGCTATGATGACCTCAGTGCCAAAAATCTTTTGAAGATGTAGAGGACAAAGCTATTGTTTATAACCATTTAGATGTTACCAGGCCACCATTCTATGCAGCTCTGGCTTAAGCTGGCTGGGAGAAAGAGGACATACTCCACTATTTTTTTTATGATGTAGCAGTAGAGGCAAAAAAAATTCTTCTGTAGATAAAGGTTTTACAACATGTTGTTACAATGAAATATTATAACTATTGAAACTATCAAGATAGCTAGGAGGTTAGGAAAATAAGCTTAAATCAATTTCTGGCACAGATTTCAATGCAAACAGCATGCCAACAAACTGGTACTGGAAATTAAGACAGACATGAAAGCCTCTTAAATCAAACCTCTGACCAGATAGAAAGCCCTTGATGACATCATTATTTGATGATTATCTATTATGTACAAGTCAACTAATTCTTTTTATCTACATGTTAAACATGAATGTGTAATCCTTGGGTATCCTTTTTATTTTTTTTTTTTGTGTAAAGACTGTAAAATTGTGGCAAACCCCAAATGTTTATTGTTGTAAGGAGATTAACAAAATATACTTACTTGCCAGATGGTCCACAATTACCAGTAATATTGTTATTAATGTATCGCTGTGGATTGGGTTTATCCAGGCAGCATTGTCTCTGTGGATGAATGTATTATGCTGGCAAGCTGACTCTATTCGTATACAGTTGATTTTTGTCTTGATTGCTTCTATCGAGATAGCAGAGCTGCAATTATTCCCAGTTAATTCAATAAATATAATGCAAGTCTATATGCATTCTAGGAGGATGTGTTCTTCCATATGTTCCATTTTCCAAATGCTGAATCAAAAATAACTGAAAATGTGGGTGGCTAACCAGGCTGTGCCAGCTACTTTATTAATCACAGATGAATTACAGAAATAAATCTTCAAGTACATTTCTATGTACTCTGTGTAATAAGTCTGAGAAGGTGTTTTAAAATGGCAAAGCGTCCGAAATAAATGCAGTATAAGTCTTCTACCATCATGATGCTTTCTGTAAATGCCCCATGTATACTTAAACTTTTCTTTTGAAAGCCTTGCATCCTCAAGTAGTTGCTGACCCTGTTACTACCTCAGCAGAACTGTGATGTTACCATGAAGCTTGAACATATGTTGCAAAGGTCTAGTGAAAAAAGAATAATATGCAGCATGGGGAAAAATGGAAAGCCTGTAGTAGAGGGAAAGGAAAGCTTTCTCTCTTAACGGTCAAAACTAAAATGTACACGAGAAAAGCTTCCTGTGTAAAGGAAGTACAGACCTACTTTCCTAAAGTGGTTGGAGTTTTCTGGGCAAATCTGTTGCAGTCCTAATATGGATGAATCATCACTAACGATGCTAACGCTGGACAGACCCTTGCCAAAGCGCTGATGTATAGCATAGTATTGGTCCTGGTCCCACTGCCTCCTTCATGCCTTTATGCAGCCACAGTAAGATGATTCACTTGCAGAACAGGTCCTGTGTCCAGCCCATGTGCTAAAATTTCTGCTCAGAAAAGTCCAGAAAATATTAGAAACTTACCTGCTGTATTCTATGTGTGACCAGATAAGGAATTGGTTACCTCCGTTCTGTGAGCATCTGAGACATACACCTTGTTACCAGGTTAAAATAAGCTGGTAATTGACTGATATTACCATCTTGCAGAGTTAGTCTGGACAGTATGGCAGTTCTTCCCTTGAGGTCATTGGTCACGTGCAATATGGGAAAAGCAGTTGAGTGTAGTTTGTGCAATTTGAAATTGAACTTGCTAGAGCCAGCACTTAAATATTTCAGGTCATTTCTAAGTGTGCTCGGCATCATATTACTTAGATTCTAGGCAGGAGAAGGAAGGGGATGAAGAGTACCTATACTGACTTCCTACTGGTTATACTACATAATTTCCTAAAGCGTTCTTCAGATCACTTAAATTATATGCTTATGTTTCTCCAATAACTTAATAGTATGTCTGAAGATGAATGTCCAGTTATAGCTGTTGTGGACACTGCACTTTGTTGTACTGGAGCCAAGTATGAGGGAGCAGGATTGTCCTGTTTTTTTTTGCCACAATCTTCACTGACAACCACTCTCCTTACCCCTCCTGGGTCAATGGACAACAAGATGGGAACCAGGGGGATAAAACCCCTCCCACTGTAGGAGAGGATCACGTTTGTGGCCACCTGAAGAGGCTGAACATATATGTCTATGGGACCTGATGAGATGCATCCCAGAGTCCTGAGGGAATTGGTGGATGTGGTTGCCAAGCCACTCTCCATGGTAACTGAAAAGTCATGGTAGTCAGGAGAAGACCCTGGTGACTGGAAGAAGGGTAACATTGTGCCCATTTTTTAAAAAGGATGGAAGAGATGACCCTGGGACCTATCGACCTGTCAGCCTCACCTCTGTGCCTGGGAAGACCATGAAACAGATCCTCCTAGAAGCTATGCTAAAGCACATGGAGAACAGAGAGGTGATTAGTAGCAGCCAGCATGGCTTCACCAGGGAGCAAGTCCTGTCTGACTGACCTAGTGGCTTTCTATGATAGAGTAAGGACAGCACTGGATACAGGAAAACTAATGGATGTGATCTATCTGGACTTCTGTAAAGCCTTTGACAAGGTCCCCCACAACCTCCTTTTGTCTGAACTGGAGAGGTATGGATTTGCTGGGTGCACTGTTTGGTGTGTAAGAAATTGGTTGGATGGTTGTATTCAGAGAGTAGTGGTCAATGGCTTGATGTCCAGATGAAGATCTGTGACAAGTGGTGTCCGTCAGTGGGACCAGTGCTGTTTAATATCTTTGTCAATGATACAGACAGTGAGATCGAGTGCACCCCCAGCAAGTTTGCAGATGACACCAAGCTGAGTGGTGTAGTTGTCACACTGGAAGGATGGGATATCATCTTGAGGGATCTGGACAAGCTGGAGAAGTGAGTCTGTGTGAATCTCATGAGGTTCAACAAGGCCAAGTGCAAGGTCCTACACCTGGGTTGGGGCAATCTGCATTTTCAATACAGGATGGGGGATGATGTGATTAAGAGCTGCGCTGCAGAGAAGGACTTGGGGGTACTGATTGATGAGAAGCTCGATGTGAGCCGGCGATGTGCACTCACAGCCCAGAAGGCCAACCATATCCCGGGCTGCATCAAAAGAAGCATGGCCAGCCCATCAAGGGAGGTGATTCCACCCCTCTATTCCTCTCTTTTGAGCCCCCCCCCCGGAGTATTGTGTCCCGTTCTGGAATCCTCAAGATAAGAAAGATGGAATGGTTCCAGAGGAGGGCTAGAAAGATAGTCAGGGGGCTGGAGCACTTCCCATACGAGGACAGGCTGAAAGAGTTGGAGTTGTTCAGCCTGGAGAAAAGAAGGCTTTGAGGAGACCTTATAGTGACCTTCCAGGACCTGAAGGTGTTGTACAATAAAGCTGTGGAGGGACTTTGTGAAAAGATGTGTAGTGATAGGGCGAGGGGGAATGGCTATAAACTGGAGAGAGGAAGGTTTAGACTTAAGGAGCAAATTCTTCTCAATGAAGGTGGTGAGGCAGTGGCACAGGTTGCCCAGGGAAGCTGTGGATGCCCTCACCCTGGAGATGTTAAAGGCCAGGTTGGATGGGGCCTTGAGCAGCCTGGTCTAGTGGGAGGTGTCCCTGCCCATGGCAGGAGGGTTGAAATTATGTGATCTTTAAGGTCCCTTCCGGCTGAAACCATTCCATGATTTAAGAAATATGTACCAGAAGTTATATGCTGATGTTTTTGCTAAGTCTGGACAGCAGCAAAGCAGTCACAGAGATGTAATCTCACAAGATGATGCTAGAACTGTTCTACCTGCAAAGTAATTCTGGAGGCTATTTTAGAGAGAATAAGGAAATTTTTGAAGGCTTTTTTAAAGACATGCAACTTCAGTCTTATGGCATTCTTTCTTCTGGTGATTTCAGAGGTGCTTATAAAGTAAAGCATTGGGTTTGAAGTTGGGACGCTAGCTTTTCATTCAAAAAAATTTCTGAGGGAAACTCTTGAATGCTTGAGTGTTCTTGGCATGAACTGATACAGTTGAGATAGCCCTTGAGGACCTGTGTGTAGGAAACATTTATCTTGGTTTCACAGACTTTTCACAGACCTGGTTTCACAGTGGCCTTTTCTTGGCTTGTGTTGCCCTTCTGATGCTGTATTGGGTATTATAGCAGCACCATCTGGCAGAGTTGGGGAGAAAGGGATTTGGGTGCCTGCTGGAGGAGGTCACTGAGCCATGGGGGAGAGGCCTGAAGTCACTGGAGGTCAAGTGACAGGACAAGCATGAATGGCCTCAAGCTGCACTAAGGGAGGTTCTGATTAGACATTAGGAAAAATTTCTTCACCAAAAAGGTTATCTGGCGTTGGCAGAGGCTGCCCAGGGAGGTGCTTTATTCACCTTCCCTGGAGGTATTTGCAAGATCATTAGATGAAGTGCTTTGGGATACGATTTAGTAGTAGACCGGTACGGTATGGGCTTGATGATCTCAAAGGTCTTTTCCAACCTAGGGATTTTATGATTCTATGATTTAATAAAATTCTTTATTTAGAAGAAAGGTGTAGTTCTGCTTTGCAGGCTGCAGCATTGCAATGAAGTTTAACCTATTTGTGTAGTCACTGTGTTTAAGACTGTTTTTTTGTTTTCAGAGGTGTTGTCAAAGTTGACATCAATCTGCAAAAGGTGGACATTGACCAGTGTTCGAGTGAGGGATGGTTCTCGGGGACACACAGATGTCATCTCAACAATTCTGAGGTATGTCTGTCCCCAGCGGACTGAACTGTGCTTCAGTTACACACTATGAATAATTTTCTGTAGCATAAGTACTATCTTATAGACTTCAGATGTTTGTATGTTGAAAAGTTCTTTCTATACAAGGTAATATGGTATGAATCTGAGGAATATTGGTGTTAAAAGAGAAGCTAAGTTATTGTGCAGAAATAGCAGCTATGTGGAAAAACAATACTACCAGTGAAATGATTTATGAAGTTCTCCTTGCAAGTCAAACAGTTCTTTTACGCTTAAAATAGGCATTTAATGTCAGTGTCACTTTTGACTGGACAGCCTTGCAAATAGTGTCCAAGTGGCTCAATTGCTAGTGCTAATTATTCAGAAAAACATGGGCTTTTGGTAGAATGATACAGAGTAAGAGGCAGAATTGGATACTGTAATTCTTTCATAAGCCAAATGCCAACATTTTGACAGAGCTGACTAAATGTTTCTGTTCAGCTCCTTCCTGCTTCCCCTTTCTTTCGAAGGTCTGTGTCTGGCTCTATCTGTCAGCATGCAGCAGATCAGTCAGCCTGGCCAGTTCGTGTGTTCAATGAAACTTTAAAATGAAATACATTAAATGATTTTTCTTTTTATTGTTGCATATCATGTTTTCAAAGGCCCCCCTTTATTTTCTGTGAGAGTAGGTACCTCATGCGCCTTTATGCTTTCAGAAAAGACAATTAAAATATAGTGAAAGTCGTCAGTTGTCTACCAGAAACCAGGAGTTGTTCACCTAATAAGTTATAAAATGCCGATTTATTAAAGCCAAATCTAAATTTAGGAAAAGAGTTGGTTTTGATGAGTATATCCACTGACACTTTTGAGCAAGAAAAACTCAGAATTTTTGTAAATATCCTTATTGGTATTTTTCACTTGATTTTTTTTTTTTTTTCTTCAAATAAACCTGAAAGAAGGAATCAAGTAGTCTTTGAAAGACTGATTTTAAATAAAATATTTCTGCAAATGGAAAAAAGGGCTTCTTTAAGTACTTTTTAACTTCTGAATTCAAGGGAATGCTTTTATAATAACTCGTATTTCTTCCTGGAAGAGAATGGTGTTTCCCACGAGATCTGGTAAACCTTGTTTTTTAATATATGCTAATTATCCTGAATATAATTATATATTTTGGCAAGTGCTCCTCTTTTCCTAATGTCTTGTGAGCAGAAATGTCAGCAGAGGGGTGTGATTGTAAGTTGCATCTTTTCCTGCAACGAAGAAGAAAA
The DNA here is from genome assembly GCF_017976375.1 of Cuculus canorus. Classification (NCBI taxonomy): domain Eukaryota; kingdom Metazoa; phylum Chordata; class Aves; order Cuculiformes; family Cuculidae; genus Cuculus; species Cuculus canorus. Next base: position 142,470,875 of record NC_071402.1, read on the forward strand.
GGGGAAAATAAAACTTATAAGAAGACTAAGTGAAAACCAGGCAAAAACAAAATGGAGAAAATGAAGAAATATCAATAGTGGTCTTTGGTCTGGTTCAAAGCCCAGTGTTTGCTGTAGTAGGGTCTGAATCACTCTCTATATTCTGAATGTATAGGAAAACAGAATCTGAGTAAAACCAAACTCAGTATAATTCTGCAATTACACTTCCCATCTAAATCTTCCCTTAAGAGTGTGTCCTGGAGAGAACAATGCAAAAACATACTCTCTCTGGAAGAATTTGTTGGAGAAGGGGGGGAAATAAAAGGACTTTTTTTCACTCCTCTCAATTAATTTTCATGGGAGTAAAACGTATGTTTTATTTCTCTGTAGAATTCACTCTGATTATGAAAAGGGGTTTTCTTCATGAACATGTCATTCAGTAAAATCTACCTTCCATTTTATTATCTCACATAAGCAAGAGGAGTGACATTTAGGAAACTGAGTGCAGAATGAAATTCTGCATAGAGGATGACCTCAGAGGTCTCAATTTTTTCTGTGACTTGCAAAAAACATTCATCAGGCTTTAGTGTCTCACTGGGCAGGCTGGAAAATCTCACCTCTATGATTTGGTCTCTTAGTGTGTGTAACTGAGGTAGCTCTCAGGGACCACTGATGCAGAGACAGTGTCTCCACCAGCTTTGAGCCAGGACTGAGTTCTCAGCATTCTGGGCTTCCCTTTCCTGCAGAGAGGGTGGTGGATGTTTGCTATCTGCTGAAGGAGAGAATAACATTTCTTTTACTTCAAATGTACATTACAGATCAGTACTTCATGCTAGGATTCTGGGGTGTGGTGTTGTAAAGCTGGTGGTGCTTAAGTAGATTTTTGCAGAGCTTTTATCTACCTGACTCACTCCGGCTGTTGTTTTTGCTGCCTCCCTCCCACCCCCCTCGCCTGTCCCTGTTTATTCTGCATAGTGTTTTCCGTGTTCTTTAGAGCTGCTCTACATAGTTTACAATAATCTTTCTTTCTGTACAGCACTTCTGCTATCCTGGAGTCCAACCTGATGTATCAATATAAAGCTACAACTGCTTTGTGCTGTTTTGAGAATAAGAAGCACTATGTTTCCAGATGTTACAAAGGATGTTTTATTTTTTGTAGTGGACAGTCACATGTTTTTGTTTTAGTAAGCCTACTGATACCATAGTCCATAAGTGAGTTCCTGTGATGCAAAAAGGGATTGAAATGTACATTCTAGGACAGAAGTTCTTTAATGATACTGTATATGTAAGAGTGGCTCACGTTCACACCTTAGGGTGTTAATAACATGGGGGAGGAAATGAATGCCACTACATGAATGGCTTTTTGACTTGTATGTAAAGCAGAAAACTGCCAGCTGTTCGTTCTTCTCCGTGGCACTTATTAGAGTGTTAAATCAACAAGAGTGTCATGGCTAAGAGAAAGAAATATAGGTAATACAAACCTCCCCTATAATGAACCTTACCCATAGAGAGTGCTTTTCCTTATTGTGCTTGAAGAGTATGAGACTCCTTGCTTAGTAACAGTGACCCTAGGGATATGGACTTGCTGGAAACAATCTATAGAGGAACTTTCTCTCCCTTTACCTTACGGTCACCCTTTTAGGAGAGTTTAGTTCTTTCTTTATGAGCAGGTCCCATGTGCTGCTTGTTGCACTTTGTTTCATGGGAAATATACCCTGTGGAACAGGGTAAATGATATAGTTGTGCAGCAATGCTTTCCACACAGTTTGTCTTATATGCTAATGAAATGATATTCCACATCCTCTCTTTTATCTTTTTAAAGACAGATACAGAAATACCTGCTGACATTGGAATGCTTTGTCCCAGATTGCAGAGTCGGTCTCGAGCAGAGTAAGGAAGAGAGCAGGGATCTCTGGACTTGCAGTTCTGCTTAAGCTAGACCTTCCTTCCTCTCTTCAGTTTTGTTAGGTGACTTGAGTATTCGGAGCAGCTTAGCCTTTGTGCAGGCCATTTGGTAAGCCTTTGCCGTGGCAAATATCTGACTTGGCTTTGAAAGTCTGCTTACTTCATAGCCTGTACTACTCAGCAGGGCTACCTGCACCATTACATCTAAGACATGCAGCTCAGTATTTCAGAGAAACCACTCCCCTAACACTATGAAAATATAACAAGTGACAGAGAAGGGGAGGGGGTGGCTTAGAGAATGGAAAAAAGGAAGGAAAAACCTCAACTTTTGGGATACTAAAATGCTTCTGTCATGTTTCAGTTAATTTTCTGGTGGCTATAATGTACTAGATAACATCACAGAGAAATTTTCCTTCTTTCTGTGCTGTTCTGAAATGTTCATCTTCTAAATAAAAAGCAATTGAAAGGAGGGAGCTCAAGGTGCATTACAGGGAATGTAAACACATAGTAAACCAGTGGTCTGTATGTACTTGACAAAAAGGAAGAGATGGATGGTTCCCAACTTCTACCAGAAAGCAGAGAGATTGTTGTTGAAAGTACTGTGTTGCGTTCATGTGCTCTGGTATGGAATCAATAGGAGATGATGCTAACCTATCTGTGACACTGGGATTTGGCTTTGAGAGGTCATCAAGAGTAACCTGTTTATATGGTGGAATAATGGTAGTGATAGTCCTTGCTTGAAAGAAAACAAGGGTGTGGTTGGGGAATTAAAGAATGTTATGATTCAAATATACAGAGTGCTTAGACATCCTGTTCCTGCTTTGCCATCCTTAGACTTAGTTGTTCCACCAGGGGAAGGGAGTTGGCTCTTAGATGTCTTGTTTTATGTATGGTGCCCTCAAATTGAATACAAACCAAAAACAAGTTCTGGAAACTGGAACAGAAACTTTAGATTCACCGTTTTCAAATTGACTACTTAAATTCTTAGTGTACAGTCATATTTTTTTCCCGATTTGTTCCCTTTTGTGATCAGGGCTTGTATATCCCTGATTTCGTAGCAGCCTAGGTGGACTGGGAGAACAAGAGTGCCCTCCTTCAAGCTCAGAACACACAGAAGCTGTCCAGTCTGATTAGGCAGGAAGTGATGTGAGGCTTTACATGGGGAAAGCCCAACTGCTGCAGTGACAGAAGTCTGTTTCAGTTGTGATTTTTTTCTCTCTCTTTAGCTGTATCAGCCAAAAAGGAAGGGGGCTATGGCTACGTGTTCTTGTCTTGCCCTGGGGGAAGAAGAGACAGCTCATGGTGAAGCACAGAGAGCTACATTCTCCTTCCTGCCCTCTACCTTGGTACCCATATAGGGAACTGTTTCCTGGAAAAAAAATATGGCCAAGAGGTTTGGATTCTGTGGATCTGCAATGAATGTGGCAATTAGTACCTGCAGGATTAGAAATAATTAAAATTAATTGGGTAGAGAACAAAATGATGCAGTTAATTCTGAAATAAATATAAAATATAGCTGCCTAGTAACGAATCCAAAGTAATTTCATTATACAAGCAAGGCTGGTTATGGGAGTAAGAAAACATGCATTTTTACCCTGTAGAAACCTTTTAGAATTTTTCTTTTAATATATAGTAGATTTTTCCCCCCCATACATGCTGACAGCAGCTGCTGGCATTTTTAGTAATGGCTGTAGAGTCCTTATTGAGACACTACCAACAAAATCAAGACTGAGGAGAATCCGAAGAAATCAGCTGGCATAGCCCATTAAGCTCGGCCAAACGCTTCCAACAGCAGCATCAGTCTGTGAAAAATGGCAGCGGCCTCCACGCTGCTCTCACATCCTTAATGAGACTGCCAGCAGCTTGCAATGCAAGAGAGGTTCTTTTGGCATCCCTTTGGGTTTCAACAGCATTCCACAAATGACAGCATGCAAAAATATCCAGAGGGAATGAAAGAGTCAGAGTAAACAAGAAAGCTGCATTGCTGTCTGTATATAGTATGTGTATATCTGTGTTTGTAGAAAGATGTATAGGCCTACTGTGTGTGTATTTATTCTGCACAAACACAAAACTAGTTGAGACAGGAAAACAAATGAGCACTACAGCCAAAATATTTTTTCCTATTGTTTAGCAAGACATTTGGGTCCATTTTATTTTATTATATTGTATGTAGTGTTTCAGGCAACCAAACAAAAAAAAAGGGTGAGGCAGAAGCTGATTGAAAATAAAATTGTAATGGGGACTGAGTTGGGAGAGAGGAAAAAAATAAGTGCTTTCAAGGTTTTTCAAGCCGATGCTTTCCAGTGCCCTTGTCAAACTGGGAAAAGGCAATTAATGCACATACTCTGTGGGAAGGGAGTCTGACAAGAGATAAGCATCCGAAGTCATAGCCCAGTGGGTCATTTAGAGTAGCATAAATTTTCCTTATTACTTGCACGTAAAATGCAGTTATAATGAGAAAAATTCTAAAAGAAAGTTGTTTGTTGGTGATTCAATCTGAGTAAACAGAGTTTATGGAATGCAGTTAACTTCTAATTTGGAAATAAGCATCATCCTCAGAGCTAGAGATTGCATCCAAGATAGGGCAAGAGAAGTACCCAAACCAGGGTGAAAATGTATGTCAGGATACATTTCTTCTTGGAAGAAAACAAGGTCTTTAGTGGTGGAATGCAAATAGTAAAAACTATATCAAATCCAGGACTAAAGGAACGATCTTGTACAGTAAAGGGGAGCGTCTTGGTTCAGTACCCAGATAAGGAAAACATAAACCAGCACTTCTTGGATCCAAAACCAGAAAGGCATATCTGTGTTCTTGGACTGATGGCTGCTCACATAACTCGGTGTATGTGAAGAGCGTGCAGCAGACACAAAGTACATTTTGAATGCTATTTTAAAAATAACTTTGCATCATTTGCATTCACAGGAAAAGTCCCTCTATGATAGCATACCAGATCTGATCTGACACTCCCCCAGATACGATTACATAAAATAAGGTGGAGATTTGTCAGAGCTTTCAGTCACAAGCAAGATGCTATGAAAACCAACATTCAGTTTAAGGAAGAGCCAGGTTGCTTAGCTA